>NC_035439.2:39543200-40974112 GCF_002127325.2 Helianthus annuus | reverse complement strand
GATACAACAATAGTTTATGAATCTCATGTTAGAAGATTTTGGGATACTGCAAGGTTTGAAGAAAAGGATAATAAAATTTATGCAGTAGTCAAGAAGAAAGATGAAAACAATAAGGATATTGATGTTGAAGTAGTGTTTGGAGTAGAGGACATAAGAAGGGTTCTTGATTTACAAGACTCTGACAATGATCCAACAATCATGTCAGAACGTCTTGCTAAAGGGCTATGGTGTAGATTGGGATTTTCTTCACACATCAACGGAAAAATGTTCAAAAGGAGTTTCTCGAGTCAATACAGATACTTAATGCATTGCTTAGTGCATTCCCTATCTCACAGAAAGGGAGCCTATGATGAGGTGTCTGACTACATAATGAACATTGTTGTAAGTATTGTGCTAAACAGGAAATACAATATTTCACAAGTGATTTTTGAATTTTTAAAAGAAAATTGCTTAGCCGGGAGAGACAAATACATTATGTACCCAAGATTCATTATGATGATCTTGGATGACAAAGTTAAGGATTTGCCAAAGAATAATGATGATATTATGGCAATGGCTGAAGTGAATAAGACTGCTATTCAGAGAATCACAAAGCAGAAGGATGATAAAACAAAAGAGTTGATCTGTGCATTAAAGGATGAATCATACGTAGCTCCTGAAAATGATAAATGGAGACATGATAATAGTGATTCAGACAATGAAGACAATAAGATGAGTGAAATGATTGAAAAGAAAACCAGATGGTGGTGTATCAAAGATGGAAAGAGAAAGAGAACACCAAAGTCGACCCCTGTGGTTGTAATTAAAGAAACAGCAAAGGGTACAGTGATGGGGGGGAGCTATATGATTCTTAGATTATGTTATAAAAAATTGTTAATAATTTTGCTTTAAATAATTGTTTTTGCAGGGTCTTCTGAAGAACCTCAAAGAAAGCTAATTGATGAACCTGTCATAGAACCGAGGGAGGTGGTTGATAAAGGTGTTGGTTTAAAAGAGACTTTGGAAAGCTATTTCAAAAAGCATGAAGAGGCTGAACAAGCGCAAGCTCAAAAGAAAGCTGGTCAAGAAGAGGAAGCTCAAAAGAACTCCAGTAATGAAGATTCAGAAGAAACTTTATCTGAATCTGAACTGGTCAAAGAGACAGTGGGAAAAGGAAAGGTACAACTGAAGAAAAGACCGTTAAAGAAAGAAAGAATTCTGAAGATGAAGATTCACCGTACAATCCTGAGGATTCCCAGAAAAACAGAAAGAAAAGAAAAGCTACTCGCAGCGGTGATATTCCAAGAGTGGTTAGAGCAAAGAAACAGAATGCTGAATCACAAAAGGAGAAGGAAGGGAAAAAGAAACAGGACTCTGCTGAAACTAGTCCTGTAGATGAGATACCAAAAGAAGTACCATTAACAGAAATTCCAATAGAAACACAAACATTTGATCGTCATGATATTCCAGAATCATCACAACGAAAGACAGATTATTTCAACTTAGATTTTGATAGCCTTGGTGGTGCTACTGGAGATTTCTTTCAAGATATGCCAGAAAGTGAAGGAGACCTGTTTCATGATAAAAAGATGAAAGAATTGGAAGAAAAAGTTAAAGTCTTGGAAAAGGAAAAGGAAGAAAACGAAGCTGTACAAATAAAGTTGAAGGAAATGATTGATGAGTTGGAGAAACGGCACGAAAATGTAATGGATGCAGTGCTTACAAAAGATGAGAAATTGAATGAAATGAAGGAAGATATAAAAGATAATGCAGAAGTTATTAGCGCACTTACTGATGAAATTGCTGCATTAAACGCCAAAGTCAAAGATTTGCAGAATATCAATCAGACTTTGAATCAACTCTTAAATGAGATGAATGAAGCTTCGACAAATGAAATGAAGGCAATGAAGCTAGAGATGGAAGCTATGAAAGCAGATAAGGTGATGAAAGATAAGCAACTGGAAATGCTTACGACTGTGATTGAAGCACATCTGAAGGTAAACATCCACGAGGCTTTTGATCAAGTTGACATTATCAAGGCAAATGAAAGAAGGAAAGAAAGAGAAAGACAGCTTGCTGAAGAAGCTAACCTGAAAAATAAAGGCATAGCAGAAGAAGTTGAAGTTGTTGGATCTTCACAAAATCAACTTGAGGTAGGTGGATCATCTTCTCAACCAGAAATTGAAATGGTGGATGCTCAAGATGTTACAGCAAATGATGAAGAAATGGTGGAAGCAGAAAATGAAGCAGTTCATGAACCAGAGTTTATTATGGTTGGTGAATCTGTAGAGCCTATTATTCCGGAGAATGTTTTGAGAGACGTTCAAATCATACAAAGAAAGAAAAAGGCTAAAGAAGTATTACTACTGGAGTACTCTACCGACAAGTTTGTATTAGTTGGAAATGCTTATAGAGTGCCCTATAGTGAAGAAGAATCTGCCAAGCTGATAAGATTTTTTGAATTAAAGCATCAAGGGAAGATAGCTAGAGGAGAAGTGGAAGAAGAATCTGATAGTGATTTTTGGGAAGAAGAAGATGAAGATGATGATAAAGATGATAAAGCAGACGATAAATCCGATGATGATGATAAGCCTGATGATAATGATGATGATCAAGGCACATCGGGTTTGCTAATCAATGATCCATCCGTTCAAAATAAAGTAAATGAACTCATGAATGATGAAGTGAATGAACAGAATGATGATGCAGAGTGTGAAGGGTCATCTTCTGGAAACCAATCTGGTGATCAGGTACATCAACTCACATCTACTTTTATTTCTCTTTCTGAACATCATCAAGGAGAAGTAGATATTATCAGAACAAGAGCTGAAATGCTTGAGGAGTTGGGGTTAGAAGATGGAAAGTTTAAATTTGATATCGAAGATGAAATCCCAGAGTCTCCGATTAAAAATTTTGAACCACAATTTCCACTTGAAGCAGAATTTTATGATAATGTGACCGTAGAGACTGATTCAGATTCGGAAGAAGAAAGAATAGATTTTCACTATGAAGGTGAAGACATGGCATTTCCTACATTCACAGAGTTATTTGAAGACATGAATGCAGAATTATTGAAAAGAAAAATTGAAGAAAGAGTTGCATCTGCTGATATGCCTGAACCAGTTCCAAGAGAAATTTCTGCTGAAGAGAGAAAGAAATGGTTCAGATCAATGCCAAAGGAAAGAAAGCCTCTTAGAGCCCTACAGTATTTTACTCATGATAAAGATTTATCTTGGGGTGATATTCTTTCTTGGGGGTATTTGGAAGACTTGAATGTTTATGCAATTCGAAGAGAGCAAGGTGTTCAATACTTCAGGTGCATTTCTGATCTTGCTACCTTACCTTGGTGGGACGTAGATGAATTGGTGGTTACAAAGAATATTAAACAACTCTACTACGGTCCTGAAGTAAAACAGAGAGACCAGAAGCTGTGGAATTACATCAAGTATCAAGCAACGATCAATTATCCAGATTGGAAACCACAGTTTCCTAAAAGAATTGTGAAGTATACAGCTAAAGGTGAGAAGGATGTTACTCTTGATGTCAAACCGCCAAAATGTTTGAAGAGCATGCCTTTAAGGGCTATTGAGCAGGATTTCTATGATTTATTTCAAGCATGGCTCTATAATCCTTCTACTGCTGAAGCTGTGATCTCTTTGTACGATAAAGACACTGGTGAAGCTAGGAAAATTTGTATTCTAGACCCGATGTGGCTGGTAAATTGCTCAAAGAAAGACATAGATTGCTTGTTTGTCAACAAGATAATCTATGACAAGAAAGACAAAGCCATTGCTCAGCAGTACCAGAGTGTAGTTGATGTCTGTTTTGCTAAAGAAATCAACTCTGGTAAGAACTGGAAAACCTCATGGAGAGAACTAGAGGTTGATGAGTTTCTAAAGGAGTACAAGAGAAGTTTAAGATCCAAGGAAATTCAGAGAAAAGTTGCTGAAAGAGGAAGACGAAATCTTGGATTTGTACCTCCTACTGATCAGACACCCATAGAGTCTGAAGAGAACAAGATCCCTAAGTGGGACAGAAAAAGAGATGGAGATCCAGTGTACAGAAATTGGTGGATAACAGAGGGAAGACATAAGAGAAGACAAATGTTAGCTGAACGAGAAGAGAAGAGAAAACAAAAGGCACGAGATAGAAGACGCAACAGGAAGTAATCAAGACTTTGCTGGAAGGGACTACAGCTTCATCCGAGGGGGAGTCTGTTAGTACATACGTCTGTAGCTTCCGTCAGCTTAAAGTCTTTATTTTGTTAAAGTTGTATAGTTTAATGTATAAGGCGTCAGAATACAGGGTTTGTATTGTAAAAGTGCTGCTTTGAAAGCCGATCGGCTGGCCTAGCCGATCGAACAGCATAACCGATCGAACAGCTGTTCGATCGGGTGGCCCAACCGATCGGTTAGCCTAACCGATCGGACAGCACTTAGCTTATTCTGACTGGCCTATAAATAGAAGTTCTGTCAGCTCATTTAGGACTTTTGAATCTGCCTGTAACCTAGAGAGCTGAAGTCTGTGATCAACTGGAACTTGTATCTTGTCATATATTTCAATTGAATTGCAGACTGTTGAACATGGAAATCATATGTCTTTCTGTATCTATATATGATTTGCTGGATTCCGCACAGTAATCATAGTGTGACATTCATTAACAGGAAGATCCCGATCAACCAGGGACCAACAAACATGCGTCAACGCCGATGGGTTGAGCTCTTGAATGATTATGAATGCGCAATCAAGTATCATCCGGGTAAAGCCAATGTTGTGGCCGACGCCCTCAGTCGAAAGGATACCATACCTAGGCGTGTACGTGCTTTACAGCTTACCATCCAATCCAACCTTCCCGCTCAAATTCGAGATGCCCAGGTCGAAGCATTGAAAGCAGAGAACATCAGGGCTGAATCCTTACGAGGATCGAGACAACGGCTAGAACAAAAGGAAGACGGCGCCTACTATGTAACAGGGCGTATTTGGGTTCCACTCTATGGCAACTTGCGCGAGCTTGTGATGGATGAAGCACATAAGTCTCGTTATTCAGTACATCCTGGTTCGGATAAGATGTACCACGACTTAAAGACCACATACTGGTGGCCTGGCATGAGAGCCCACATAGCAACCTACGTCAGCAAGTACTTGACTTGTGCGAGAGTCAAGTCTGAATATCAGAAACCATCAGGCCTACTTCAACAACCGGAGATCCCGAAATGGAAATGGGAGCAAATTTCCATGGGTTTCGTTACCGGCCTGCCCAGATCTCAACGCGGAAACGATACCATTTGGGTGATCGTAGATCGACTAACCAAGTCTGCACATTTTCTGGCTATCCAAGAAACGGATAAGTTTTCTACTCTTGCAGACATTTACCTAAAGGAAGTGGTATCGAAGCACGGAGTGCCAACCTCTATTATATCTGATCGTGACGCACGTTATACTTCTGAATTGTGGCAAGCAATGCACAAGTCCTTTGGCTCACGTTTAGATATGAGCACCGCTTATCACCCGCAGACGGATGGGCAATCTGAACGCACCATCCAAACCCTTGAAGACATGCTTAGAGCATGTGTAATCGATTTTGGTAATGGCTCGGAAAAGCATCTCCCATTAGTGGAGTTTTCATACAACAACAGTTACCACACCAGCATCCAGGCCGCTCCATTTGAGGCATTGTATGGACGAAAGTGCCGATCACCTCTTTGTTGGGCAGAAGTTGGTGACAGTCAAATTACTGGTCCAGAACTTGTGGTAGATACCACCGAGAAAATTGCTCAGATACGACAGCGAATGGCGGCAGCTCGTGACCATCAGAAAAGCTATGCTGATAAGGGAAGAAAACCACTCGAGCTCCAGGTTGCGGATCGAGTGCTACTCAAAGTCTCACCTTGGAAAGGTGTAGTCCGCTTTGGCAAACGAGGAAAACTCAATCCGCGTTATGTCGGACCATTCGAAGTCATTGAGAAAATTGGCAAAGTCGCCTACATGTTGGATCTACCTGAAGAACTCAGCGGAGTTCACAATGTTTTCCATGTGTCGAATCTGAAGAAGTGTCTGTCAGATGAGACCCTCATAGTTCCTCTGAAGGAACTCACTATCGACGAACAGCTGCGATTCGTCGAGGAACCAGTAGAGATTACGGATCAAGAAGTTAAGATCCTCAAGCATACCAGGATACCTCTGGTCCGAGTTCGTTGGAATGCTCGTCGTGGCCCAGAGTATACCTGGGAACGAGAAGACCAAATGAAACTCAAGTATCCCCAACTATTTAAGAAAAACGCAACCACTACTGAGGCTGAAGCTACTGCAGAATTTCGGGACGAAATTCCAAATCAACGGGGGGATGATGTGACACCCAGGAAAATCAGGAAAACAACGCAACTTAACTAGCTTCCTCAGAAACCACGCGCTAAATTTCGGGACGAAATTCTCTTAACAGGGGGAGAATGTGACAACCCTCAATTTACATGTATTCCGTACAATTTATTTAATAATAATTTAAGTGCTTGGTAACTGTGTTGAAATATTTAACTGCTCTCTGATTACTGAACTATACTTACATGTGCGTGTTAGCATACTGGTAGTATAAAGAAAAGTCACTAAATGGTCCGGTATATTTTCCTATGTGTTAGGAATTTATTTCGTTACAAAAAAAAATATAAATAAGACACTTTACGATACAATTAAGCACTTTAACGGAAGAGTATCCGACCGAACAACCGGACATTACCCGGGACACCAAATATTTGTCAAACACGTTATTTTGTTATTTATGGCTAGTCATGATCCCCGTATGCAGTAACACCCACTTAAATTCAATTTACTACACATAAAAGTTCATACTTACAATCTTACTATCCTTTGCATTTTAGTTACACATTTTGCAATTAGACCCCCCCCCCCCAACCGAATTCTTGGCTCTTGATGGACCCCACCATATCAACCTCCCATACTTCAAATATATGTATTGATTTTATGGCATTTATTTATTGGATGTTTACTTGTGTATCTAAACATAATATATGAGAGATCTTATAAGGACATGACACTAGATTTATCATAATATCACCTCCACCATTTCACTCAACCTCTCACTTCTCTCTCTCCCAAAATCAGCCAGACCTAGGCTGCCATCACCACCACCATATCACCCTCATCCTCCTCCATTTTGAAGCTTCATTCAAGCTTAGAAGGTGATTCTAGGAAGTTTGCAACTTGTGGAGCTTCAAAGGGCCTTGTTTCTTGCTTTCTCATCATCATTTTCACCATCATCTTCAAAGTGTTCTTCCCTAGCTTGAAAGCTAGTTGTAAGATTCTGATTTGCCCTTGTTCACTTCACATTTTAATGGTTACAAGTTGTTGTTTATTGATTCTCACTATAACACCTTTAATCATAAACAAAAATCATGTTCTTGAAACTTAAAATTTATGTAAACCTGTTCGATAGATGTTGTATAAGACATGCATGGCACTTGATCATTGTTTACTCGAAATTTATATTGTTATTCTGCTGTGCATATGTGGATTGTCGCTTATTATGATTATCGGAACCGAAATAACTCACTAAAGTTTGATAGAAAGCTGAAACAGAAGCTGTTTGATTTTTACAGCCAACTTCAGTTGGCTGTAACCGGAGTTTAACTCAGCGAAAAATGTATTTTCTGAAGTCTAAAACGTACCTTTTCGAAATACCGTTCCAACGGCTCTGGATTCATAATTTTTCGACATCTTTTACTATTTTAAATGGAATTTCTCGTAACAGCGCGCTGGGCTGTCTAGTTTCAGCTGAAAATGCAGGTCACGATTTCTGTTATATCTAAGGGGTTATTGGGACTTAATTTACAAAATTTAAACTGGAGAAAATATGCGAGTAAACTGAAATTCTCCAACTGGAATCACCTCATTCGGAGACTCGGGGATTCTGGAATAAAATAAACAATGGGCAGGGGTAAAATGGTAACAAATCAGACCACTGTTCATTGCTGGAATTTTTATGAAAAATCTGTAAACATTTAGACCTTGAAAATTTTACAGGAACATAACGAGACTTTTTCACATGTCATATATTTTTCTGGGAATTTATTGTAACATGTAACTATTTTATTAAAATGTCCGAAAACAGCCCGGTTTTGAATATTTATGCTGAATTGGCATAAGTTGTGACTTGCGTGTCTAAATGTCGAGTATGCTATCGGTGAATTATCTAACATGTTATATGTGTTACGTGCAATATCGTATGTTTGTTTATGAGTGGGGAATGGATGGGAAACTTAGAGGGGCATAAACCGTTAAAACGATGCATGTTGTGTGATAGATACGTGTAGGAACTTTGTATTCTATTTGAAAGCCACTAAATGACTAACTGGTAAATTATATTAGGACGTGATTGACCGACCTTGACTGTTAGCTATATTTGAGAATCTAACCGAGCGAACCGAGGTGAGTTCACACGCTTTCTAAGGCATGAGATTCCCAGGGGTTTGGGAATGGGATTGATTAACTACTTGTACTATCATTACTATTAAACTACTTTTTACTGTCCTCGGATTGAAGGGCACGTACGTAAAACCTACGTACACGATCATAAGACCATCAACTCTATCAATTTAAGTCCCTCATTTATCGACTTAATCGCCGAGGCCTATGGCGAGCGGGTCATTAGTTAATAGCGCTATTAGGTTTAACAAACCTCACACCGTGCCAGTCGGACGGGCGTGTACTAATGGACTATGGGCAAAGGGTCAATGCTGATAGACATTGACTTAGGGCACCTCTTATATTTTCGTAGCAGTCGATACGCGTGGTCTAGTAACACATGGGAAACCCCCACTAACCTTCGCAAACATGTCAGAAGGACCGCGATGCAAACTCATACGATACATGGTTTTCAAAACGAACAAATGATTTACGAAACGAATGCTATAACTAAACAACCAACTGTGAATTCACTCAACTTTGTTGTTGACTCGTTGTTACATGCCTTACAGGTCGTTAAATGCTTGGAGCTTGCACGAGGAAGGAGTCGTTGTGGTGTACGGACGGTTATGTCCCGTGTTTAATATATAATCCTTATGAACTTATTAAACTTGCGTTTGAAACTTTAACTTATAAACTATGGACTCATATTTTGGACTTTACGTTTATGCTTCCGCTGTTTAAATTAAAACTTGGTTAACTAGCTTTCGGTCACCAATCGTATTGTGGTTGGCTTTAATTACTTAAATACATAGTTCAGTATGATTGGTGGCTCGATCCTGGTCATGTCAGGCCTCCAAGCGGTAGTACTCCGCATGGTGGATTTTGGGGGTGTGACAACCTGTTTGCACTTTCAAGAATTTCATGGACTGTCGTCCTAGCACATTCAGTGGCACAGAGGGAGCAGTTGGACTCCTCCATTGGTTTGAAAAGCTCGAGTCCGTATTTGAGATGTGTGAATGCCCTAAGGCTCGCAGGGTGAAGTACGCCACTTGTACTCTAGAAGGAATTGCGCTGACTTGGTGGAATGCGCAAGTTCAGATATTAGGGCTGGCAGCTGCTAACGCCACCCCTTGGAATGATTTCAAAGAGCTGATCAAGCGGGAATATTGCACACGTGATGACATCCACAAATTAGAAGTGGAGTTCTTTCATTTGAAAATGACGGGGTCGGAAATTGAAGCTTATACGAAAAGCTCAAACGAGCTGGCCGTTCTGTGTCCAACTATGGTGGACCCTCCTATCAGACGTATTGAGTTGTATCTCAAGGGGTTGGCACCAGAAATTCAAAGCCATGTGACATCGGCCAACCTTGCTAACATCCAGGATATTCAGCGTCTTGCTCATCGCCTCACAGATCAGGCAGTGGAACAGAATAGGCTGCCTAAACGTATCAGTGCTACCGATGCTGCTACTTCCGCTACTCCTAGTGATAACAAGCGGAAATGGGATGGGGATTCCAGCAAAGGTTCAGCTTCAGCTCAGTCTCAGGTTCAGCAGCACAAGACTGATAACTACCAGAGCCCTGGTCAGCAATCTTCGGGCAATCAAAGACAGGGTGGATATCGGGGAAATCTCCCAGGGTGCAATACTTGCAACAAGCATCACCACGGCCAGTGCAACAAGGGTCGTTGTCAGCGGTGCCTCAAGATGGGTCATGAGGTTAAAGATTGTAGGAGCTCACGACCAGCAAACCAGAATCAGCAGCAACAACCACCTGCTCCACGAAACCAGCAGCAGCAACAGCAGCGGGGCAACAGAGGATGCTATCAATGTGGTGCGGAAGGCCACTTCAAACGTGATTGCCCCCAGTTAAACCAGAACCAGAACAACAACAATAACAACAATCAGGGCAATGGCAACAACAACAACGGGGGAAACAATAATGGCAATGATGCTAGGGGTCGCGTGTTCGTGCTAGGGCAGGGTGATGCAAGGAATGATCCTAACGTGGTTATGGGTAAGTTTCTTCTCGACGAATTTTATGTTTGTGTATTGTTTGATTCGTGGGCGTATACCAGTTATGTGTTCTAAAAGTTAGTCAAATGTTAAAACGTACACCAACACCCTTAAACGCCAAACATGTCGTAGAGTTAGCCAACGGTAAAAGTTTAGAGGCCACACACGTAGTCAGGGGTTGTAACATCGTCTTAGCTGGTCAGACTTTCTCCATCGATCTCATTCCTATAGTTCTGGGTAGTTTCGACATCGTTATTGGGATGGATTGGTTGTCCCAACAGCACGCTGAGATCTTATGCAAGGAGAAGATTGTTCGTATTCCCCGTTCTGGTAAAGAACCTCTCGAAATTCAAGGCGACAAGAGTAGTGCTGTGGTTGGCATCATCTCCTTCCTGAAGGCCCAGAAATGTTTATGAAAGGGTTACACTGCCATTTTGGCACTTGTTACAGACGCATCGACGAAAGAAAAGAGACTAGAAGATATACCAGTTGCACGCGACTTTCCTCAAGTGTTTCCTGAAGACTTACCTGGTCTACCGCCTCATCGCCAGGTCGAATTTCAGATTGAATTAGCTCCTGGAGCAGCACCAATAGCTCGCGCACCGTATCGATAGCTCCAACTGAACTTGAAGAACTGTCTAAACAACTACAAGAGCTCTTGGATAAAGGTTTTATACGTCCTAGCTCTTCGCCCTGGGGAGCTCCAGTACTTTTTTGTGAAGAAGAAAGACGGTACCTTCAGGATGTGTATTGACTACCGTGAACTCAACAAAGTGACTGTGAAGAATCGCTATCCTCTTCCACGTATCGATGACTTGTTCGACCAGTTGCAAGGGTCGAGCTACTACTCAAAGATAGATCTGAGGTCAGGTTACCATCAGCTGAGAGTCCGGGATGAGGACGTCTCCAAAACAGCATTCAGAACTCGCTACGGCCACTACGAGTTTCTAGTCATGCCATTCGGGCTAACGAACACGCCTGCAGTTTTCATGGATCTAATGAACAGAGTGTGCAAGCCTTATCTAGACAAGTTTGTAATTGTTTTCATCGATGACATCCTGATCTTCTCCAAGAGTCAGGAGGAACACGAGCAACACTTACGGCTTATCTTGGAACTTCTTCGAAAGGAACAACTGTACGCCAAGTTTTCGAAATGCGACTTCTGGCTTCGTGAAGTCCACTTCCTAGGCCATGTGGTAAACAAGGATAGGATTCATGTTGATCCATCCAAGGTTGACTCGATCAGGAACTGGCCTGCACCGCGTACACCAACGGAAATATGCCAATTCTTGGGTTTGGCGGGTTATTACAGATGGTTCATCAAAGACTTCTCAAAGATCGCACAGCCGCTTACATCACTGACACAGAAAGGTGTTACCTATCGTTGGGGTAATACACAAGAAACAGCTTTTCAACACCTAAAGGATAGGCTATGCAGCGCACCTATTCTCTCATTACCAGAGGACGACTTCGTGGTTTATTGTGACGCATCAATACAGGGTCTTGGTTGCGTAATGATGCAATGGGATAAAGTTATTGCTTACGCTTCGCGCCAACTTAAGATCCACGAGCGGAACTACACTACACACGACTTGGAGCTGGGAGCTGTCGTGTTCGCGCTTAAGATATGGCGACACTACCTGTACGGTACCAAGTGCACTATCTACACCGATCACAGGAGTCTCGAGCATATTTTCAAGAAGAAGGAATTGAACATGCGACAACATCGATGGGTCGAGCTACTTAATGATTACGAATGCGCTATCAAATACCATCCAGGCAAAGCCAATGTTGTGGCTGACGCTCTCAGTCGGAAAGACACTACGCCTAGACGCGTGCGAGCATTACAACTTACTATTCAGTCTAGCCTTCCTGCACAGATACGGGATGCTCAGATAGAAGCATTGAAACCAGAAAACGTCAGGGCTGAAGCCCTACGCGGCTCAAGGCAACGATTAGAACAAAGGGAAGATGGCGCCTACTACGTAACAGGAGACATTTGGGTTCCACATTATGGCAACTTACGCGAGCTGGTAATGGATGAAGCTCATAAGTCCCGCTACTCGGTACATCCAGGTTCGGATAAAATGTACCACGATCTTAGAACTACGTACTAGTGGCCTAGCATGAAGGCCCACATAGCAACTTACGTCGATAAGTGTTTGACCTGTGCGAGGGTCAAGGCGGAATACCAGAAACCATCAGGCCTACTTCAGCAACCGAAGATACCATAATGGAAATGGGAGGAAATTTCCATGGATTTTGTTACTGGTCTGCCTAGATCCCAGCGTGGGAACGATACTATTTGGGTGATCGTGGATCGACTCACAAAGTCTGCTCACTTCTTGGCTATCAAAGAAACAGACAAGTTCTCTACTTTAGCAGACATATACCTGAAAGAAGTTGTTTCGAGGCACGGAGTGCCAACCTCCATTATTTCTGATCATGATGCATGATCTACTTCAGAACTATGGCAAGCAATGCACAAATCTTTTGGCTCTCGATTAGACATGAGCACAGCCTATCACCCTCAGACGGATGGGCAGTCTGAGCGCACTATTCAAACTCTGGAAGACATGTTACGTGCATGCGTTATCGACTTCGGCAGCAGCTGGGAATAACATCTCCCATTAGTGGAGTTCTCGTATAATAACAGTTACCATACCAGCATTCAAGCCGCTCCATTTGAGGCACTGTACGGGCGTAGATGTCGATCACCTCTCTGTTGGGCAGAGGTGGGCGATAGTCAGATCACTGGTCAAGAACTTGTAGTTGATGCTACGGAAAGAATTGCTCAGACACGACAACGCATGGCGGCGGCTCGTGACCGTCAGAAAAGTTACGCTGACAAGCGAAGGAAACCGCTCGAGTTCCAAGTTGGGGATCGAGTGCTACTCAAAGTCTCACCCTGGAAGGGTGTGGTTCGTTTTGGTAGGATAGAATATCCAGTGCACGAGGTTCGAGAACTGAAATATGGTGGAATAGCATGTAGGTCCGCTTATATGGACATTGACCATATAAGCGAACCACTATCAATTAAGCAGGTCCGCTTATATGGTCGTTCACATAAGCGAACCCTCCACACTATAAATAGTGCACAGGTCAGTTCATTTGGCAACGGATCTGAAAGTGTAACGAAGTGCTGCCAAATTGCTTCCAGGTTGTAAACATTGTCAAGAATCAATATAAGAAGCATTATATTTAGTTTGAGCGTCTGATTCACTGATTCCGCCTTTGAATTAGATAAACGACTCTTCTGATCGACTCATTTAGGGTCAACGACGATCCAACAAGTGGTATCAGAGCTCAGGAGGAAGAGTTCAGCTCAAATTTGATCCGTGTTCTGTCTTCTACACCTTCTTTTTAGATTTGGACAAGTTTCCACGGTTAAAATTGACCAAATTTTTCACAGAATGTGTATTAGTGGGTAATAACAAACCCTTGAAAGTTTCATATCAAAATACGGCTTAAAATGGTTAAAATCAGTTAAAAATGTAGCTTCACTTGAATGGTCATCACAGGTTCGCTCGAAAAAACCTGTTAGGTTCGCTTATTTGGACAAGTAGATCCACTCATTAGAACAAGTTTGGTCCGCTTATTCGTACATTGTGGTTCGCTTATTCGTACATTGTGGTCCGCTTATTCGAACTTTGTAGGTCCGCTTATTTGTACATTGTGGTCCGCTTATTCGAACATTGTAGGTCCGCTTATTCGAACATTGTGGTCCGCTCATTCAAACATTGAGTAGGTCAGCTTATTCGGACATTGAGTAGGTTAGCTTATTCGGACATTGAGTAGGTTAGCTTATTCGGACATTGAGTAGGTCAGCTTATTCGGACATTGAGTAGGTCAGCTTATTCGGACATAATCTGTTTCGCTCGTTTGGTCGAATAAGGGTTCGCTCATTTGGTCAAAGTTGTTAGTTCGCTCATTCGGTCAACTTGAGTTTCGCTCATTAGTGCAATCTGATTTCGCCCAAGTATTTCCAGAATTTCTAGACATGGCTAATGATGATCATGATGCCTGGTGGCGAAGAGATAGTGCAAGATGGGAAATTAGAAAGTTGAATGAACCATTTCAAGAAGCACAAAGAGCCAATAGATGGAATGAAGAGTTGGAGTGTTACATGGATCCACTGGGAAATCCAGTAGTTGATCCATCAAAAGTGGATTTTGATGCTGTAACCAATTTATTTCCAAGTGAGGGAACTTTCAACACACGAAGGTTATCGGATAAAAAGTATTTGCCGGATTTGGAGAAAAAGATTAGAGAAGTTTGTTTAGCAAGTTTACCGAAGGTGGTAGAATTCAAGAAGAGAACAGATGAAAGGGTGAAAAAGATGGTTGAAGATTGGAAAAAGGAAGCCTTAGGAAAGGTTAAAACTGATGCAGATAAAACTGATAAGAGTTTGGAAGTTAAATCTGAAAAAGATGAAGAAGTTTCAGAAGATATTTCAGAAAGAGCTCCAGTTTTTGATCATTCATGCTCATCTTATGAAGAGTGTGATAATGATAGCAAAAAGGCCGATAATGAACAGATTCTGGAGGCACGCTTGAGTTGTGAAAAGCTGAAATCTGAAAATGATAAACTGTTAAATGATTTGAACAGTTTATCATTAGAAAACAAAATTTTGAAAGAAACAGTTAAAAGTGAAAATGAAAAAGTTTCTTGGATCAAATTAGAAAATAAATTTTTAAAAGAAAAAGAAACAGAATTTCAAGATCGAATAAGAGTTTTGGAAAATGAGAAGTCTGTTTTAGAAAATGTTAAAATTGAAAATGAAAAATTAATGAAGTCACATCTTGAAAGAATATCTCGGCTTGAAAACGACGCTGAAAATTCTAGAAACAAGATTGAGGAACTTGAAAAGAAATTGAAAGGTTTTGTGACTTCATCGGATAGTTTGAAGTTTTCATGTCCAAAACCAATCAATTCTGTTCCAATAAGTGACAAGATCACAAATTTTGACAAAGTCAAAATTGAAGATTGTGATGAAATATCTGATGATGAAAAAGAGAAGAAAAGAAAAATATTTTTTGATTTACAAGAAAAATTTCAAAAGACTGTTTTGCAATCTACTGAAGTAGGTGAATGCTCGAAGCAAAAACCTGTTAAGAAGAGTGCAGAACAGAAACAAAAAGATAAAAATTTGAAAAAGTCTAAAAATAAAAATAAAAGCTCATCAGATAAGTTATCCAATCGTTATGAAAAAACACAAAAATTTAAAAATGAAAACTCACAAAGTGTTGGTAATAAGTGGTGCAGGTGTGACCACAGTGCTCAAAAGACAAATCTATCCTTGAAGAGGAGAAATGAGTATAACGAAGCCAAACAATGTTATGATCTGAAGGTCTGGACTGAAAGAAGTGAATGGTATGATAACAAAGTGTGCTACACCTGTGGTGTTAGAGGACACATTTCTGTTAACTGCCAGAATTGGATGTTTGAATCGAGAAGATGCTATAATTGCCATATCAGAGGACACATTGCTAGAGATTGCCCAAGGAAATCGATGGGAAGATCGAGGGTTGAATCTCAAAGAATGGCAAAGAAACCAGTCTACGTCAAGCCCAAAGAACAGAAGGTTCAAGAACCTAAAGTTCAGGAAAGAAAAGTAAAACTTTCACAGGGGCAAAAAGACAGACTGAGGAAAAAGAGAAAGAAAGCACGAGAGTATTTGGAAAGAATCTTGTCCTCGGGTTCTTCGGTTGGTAAGAATAAGAGTTCTGATGAATCGACTTCCTCGATTGCACAGTCAAGCAAGACGGTTTCATCAGATACAAATTTGAGGACAAAAGAGAAAAAGGAGAAAAAGAAAAGTGTCGACGATGAATCTGACAGATCAAAGTCAGACAAGCCACACTCAGGCAATGAATCTGATTCTACAAAATCAGAAGAGCCACAACTTGAGGTAAAAAAGGAAGAAACAATTCTTTTAATGAATGATAAGGATTTTCCACCATTACAAGCCGCGAACCAAAAATCAAAAGGTGTTGATACTGGAAAAATGTTTAATAGTAATGTTAAACATATTTTTAGTAAGATGGCTAATGGTAAGGAAAAAGGAGTAATAGAATTTTATGAAGAAAAGAGAAAAGCTCAAAATACGCCTAAGACTGGTCAGGCTTGGGTGTCAAAATTGGTTGGTTAAAATTCTGACTTGCCGGAGCTTCCAGGTTGGTAAGCGAGAAGTAGGTATCGGCATTTTTCTTGAGAAATTCACAGGATGGTAACTGTGATATTTCGATCTACTAGTGGGTAATCAAGGACATTAATTTGTACTTGATTTCTACAAGTGTTTGTGAAAATTGATCTTATATTGTTAAAATTACAAAATGATGATGTAAACCCCTAACCTTCAAATGGTTGGAAAGCAAACTATTTTTCCAGAAAAACCGTTTTGATTAAAACAAACTTAAGTGTTTTGAAATCATAATGGGGAAATAGTTTGTTGTAAGGGGGTGTGTTGATTGAATACGCCGAAACCCTCACGGCTGAACAAACATGATTACTGTCACGGATTGAAAAACGGTTTTCTAACTGTCAAAATCAATGGGTTGTAAATCATAGGGGTACTTGATAATAGATTTTCTGCAAATCAGAACACTTTAAGCAGAAAATGGATGGCGAGACAAAGCTATCAGTATCGGGTTGTCAAATTTTTAATGATTTTGCATTTTAGGGGGAGAAAAATTGTTAGAAAATACAAAAACATTAGAAAATTTGAAAAATACAAAAACATGATAAAATTAAAAAATTTTGAGTTTTGCGTAAAAAGAGGAAATGATAGTACATCAGTAGACAGTTACAAAATGCTAAAGAAATGTAATGATTAAATAGCGTTAAACAGTCTCACTGATGATATGTCGATAGGTTTTATACACTTAGTAAACTTTTTCGGGATATAAACCTAAATTCAAACACTTGCTTATTTTGTGGGGAACACTACTTGAATATATAGGTAACCCCTGAAATCTCGTTTGAAAGGTCCCATATTCTGAGATACTAGGTCTTTATGCTCAGTGATATCTGGGGTATTAATCCGGGACTTCTGCTGTATGGAAGTACTGACCTAGTCCGCGAATAATACTTTCTGCAAATGCTTGAAACACAGCATCGCCCTCAGCAAGCTGATGAAACAATAAAATTGATAGTCGCTGTTGTTGTAATCAAAAGATCCTCTAAAGGGGACACACCGAAAAGTCGAAGCCGTCATCTCTCTGCGTATACGGAAGTATCGACCTGAGCTCTCATGGCCCTTGCATCTAACCCCTTACAGATATCATTTGTGGTATACTCACCTGTAAGACTGAATATCTTGGATTCTGGATACGGGAGTATATTCAAGAGGTGGGACACATGAATGAGTTAAGTTCTTAAAAACACTTAAATCTTATCCAGAATTAGTTGAAATTTGTATGAAAATTTAAGTGGATAAGTATATCGACAATCTAAGTGAATTGTTTAATTCTTAACGTGTAACTAAGCTCAACGGTACTTGTGACTTGTCAAAAACTGATATGATCCTCTGACGCATACTCAAACAAAAATATTATCTGTAAATATGTTTGTACATATTTCTTTACTGCTTTATATTTTCAGAAAATACAAAAAGATTTTGATTTCTGCTTTATTTTCGACAACCGATGTCTGAGTTGATGAGTTTCAAAATCTAAGTAAGCTGATTGTGTTTCTGAAAATAAAACAAGTTCATTAATTTGAAACTTGAAATTTCTAGAAAAATTCAAAAGCAGTTTGTGATATCTCCAAGGTCATTGACTTGAACTTGGATGATAAACTGTGAGGGAGTTGGATTCTTTAATGCTGCCATATCTGTTGAGTTGGTTGATAGGGGGAGTAGATTAGAGAATTTGATTAATGGTTTCAAAATGTTGTTACTTATCATTTATATGAGTGATTGCAGGAAAGATCCAGACTACGATCCCGAAAGCCGAGTCCAAGGGGGAGTCTGAAGACAAGCTCAACGCAAATGAAAGCGTGCAAAGAGCCAGGTATCGTTCCTGGAAGAGCTTGTAGTTGGAAAGCTAGGTGTCGATCCCTAAAAGCACGGAAGCTTGACGAGAGGGGGAGCCGGCTGACAAAGAAAACTTGATGATAGATCCAGTGAAAAGATCTTGGTGAAAAAGTCAAAGAGAAGATGATCAAAGAGAAAGGTTGAAGGTTATTTACATTGTTACAATCTGAACAAGATGGCAAGATGATCAAGACTGAAGAGGTGGCATAACAGAGAATGGTCACTGAAGACTTCGTCTGTGACACCCCGGGAAAAACCAGTGAACGATATAACTTACCTAGCTTCCTCAGTGAGTGCGTACCAAATTTCGGGACGAAATTTCTTTTAAGTTGGGGATAATGTGACAACTCGAGTTTCTGACTTTCACTTTCGCATTAAATGCGCGTTGACTTTGACTGTTTAGTTGTTGGATGGTTGACTTGAAATTGTACGCGTTGTGTTTTAATGAAACGTATTGTCATTTTGCCTATATGTGATTACTTGCTGTGGTAGAAAATAATATTAGAGTTATTATTAAAACACTTAGTCTAGATCGAAACATGACATACAGATCGAAGGATCACGAAAGATAACCTTAGGTTCGAAGGATCTCGAACCATACCCTTCGAGCAAAGGTAGGATCCTTCGACATCTTTCGGCCCGAAGGACCACGAAACATATCCTTCGACTAGAATCCAGATCTTTCGGCCCAGTCTTTCTAATGGGCTTGGCCCATTCCTGTGATACGTTTATATACGTGAATGCATGTAGTCGGCAGTCACTTTCAACCCTAGAGCCTTTCTGTGAGTGACGGCAATTTGGAATTCTCGAAGCTTGCTTTAGTTTTCGATTCACCTCGGTTAGTATTCAAGCATTGCATGATTATTTAATTGTTATCCTTGCTAACTGTTAGTCGAATACATGATTCATTAATATATATACATAATGCCTGATCTCATGTTTGAATCCCTTGCTTATTGATGATGTTGATTATGAGAAACGAAAACGAAACAAGTGAACACGGTTTGGTTAGTTTAAACACAAAGATCTAAACCTGCTATCGATTAGGGTTTTTGGTATTCTGTTCGGATTATTAATCAATATTATAGATCGATTGTAGTGAGGAATCGTGCTCGTATGATACTCGTTATGTAGATGTACTGTTAAGATTTGGTACTTGTTGTGATTTGTTTGGGCATGCATGATCGATGATGATTGTTAATGATGATAACGGCTGTAGATGATTAGGGTTTCTGTTTCTGTAATTGACTGCGTGATATCCGTAACTGATTGTGATCAAACGTAACTGATATGTATCGAATGATACTTACTACTCGAAGCATAGCTGTTGTCGAAAGATGCTTGTTAGTCGAACCATAGTAGTGTTGACCGAAAGATGACTTTTGGTCGAAAGATGACATTAGGTTCGAAACATAACTTTCGGTCCGAATGATAACTATGATGACTGTTTGTCGAAAGATTACTAATGTGTCGAAAGATAACAGTGGATCGAAAGATATTAGGGATTATAAACATCCTTCGAAGGATGGGATGTAGGTTTGATTTATTTGACATGCCATGCTTGGTGATAAATGTTAACATTTGTATTCGTGTACACTAGCTGTTGAGTAAATATGAAATGATACGTGTTGTGCCGATATGCAAACTGACTGTTGTGTGATACATGATTGATGCATGATATTGGCTGTCAAGCACTATGTGACATTAGATTTGCATGCGTATCATTGCGAACATGAACTGATTTGTTATACGTGCATACAATAGGACGTGATTAATTACTTGTGAGTGCATAACCTAGCATACCGAGCAAACCAAGGTGAGTTCACACAGCCAAGGCATGGGGTTCCCAGGGTGGGAATGGGATTGGATTACTTTATTGTACATACTCAGTTGATTGAACCTAACGATAGAACTACGACTAGACTAGTAACACTTATTGAACTGATCTTCGCACACCTGCCAAGGGTTGGCCGCGATATTATGACTGACTTCGCACACCTGCCTTTGAAAGGCCGCGAACTGTAATTTACTAATCTTCGCACACCTGCCTGGTAGGCCGCGATACAACTAAACCTAGTCTAGAATACTCGGGATGAACACCCCCTAATATCTTCGCATACCTGCCTGGGAGGCCGCGATGGAAACTAATACGATACGTGACATAACGAACGTACATACTACTACTCACGCTATACTATTACTGAACTGTTAACTGTGAACTCGCTCAACTAGTTGTTGACTCTCTGCTGCATGCCTTGCAGGACATTAGGTACATATGGAGCTTGCACAGGGAGGAGCAGGTCGTTGTGGAGCATGGATTATGTTTTGAACTTATTGAACTTATGTTACACATTTGGGCTTTCATACTTATGCTTCCGCTATACTTATAAACTATGATTATGTTTTGAACACCCTTCATATTGAATGATTGGTTTACATTATTATATTTGATATTACGTACATGTTCGATATGATTGGTGGCTTGATCCTGGTCAGTCACGCTCCCAAGCGGTGATACTCCGCAGGTGGATTTTGGGGGTGTGACAGATTGGTATCAGAGCCATTGGTTATAGAGAACTTGGTTTTAATATGGAAAAACGTTTTTATTAAAACCAGACTATAACCAGAACAGTGCTCTCAACGATCCACAACGACGCTTCGCTCCACGTGCAAGACTCGACATCCTAGGTAATAAGGTTTATGTTTATTGCCTACATGCTAGAATTTGCATAGAACTTTGCTCGTAGTATGCTTACATTACCTTGCTCACAACTTGTCATTGCATGAGAACATTTATGTGCTTACACTCTTCTGTCATCGCACTATTCGCGAACCTTTCTCACTTATGTTGCCTTTGATGTGAAGATCAATGGCCGCACGAATTAACATGACTCAAGCCCAGCTAGAGGCTCTCGTTGCTGCGGCAGTTGCAGCCGCCCAAGCAGGTAGTATACCCTGCAGTATAGACACTAGGATCTTTAGATCCTACATTAATTCTCGTACTTAACTTTGCCCTATTCGTACACAATAGGTCAACACGCGCAACAGCCTGTCTGCACATTCAAGAACTTTATGGACTGCCGTCCCGGCACGTTTAGCGGCACAGAAGGAGCAGTTGGACTCCTTCACTGGTTCAAGAAACTAGAGTCAGTATTCAAAATGTGTGAATGCCCTGAGGAACGCAGGGTGAAATACGCTACCGGTACCCTAGAGGGAATCGCGTTAACTTGGTGGAACGCGCAAGTGCAGATATTCGGGTTGGCAGCTGCTAACGCCACACCCTGGAACGAATTCAAAGAACTTATTAAGAGAGAGTATTGTACACGTGAAGATATTCACAAGTTGGAAGACGAGCTGTATAATTTGAAAATGGTTGGATCGGAGATCGAAGCGTATACTAAACGGTCGAATGAGCTGGCCGTGTTGTGCCCAACCATGGTGGACCCTCCATACAAGCGTATTGAGTTGTATCTCAAAGGTTTGGCACCAGAAATACAGAGCCACGTTACCTCGGCTAACCTCGACAACATCCAGGAAATTCAGCGCCTCGCTCACCGTATTACAGATCAGGCAGTGGATCAGAACAAACTGCCAAAACGTGTCAAGGTTACCACTACTGCTGTCACCACTTCTGCTACTCCCAGTGATAACAAGAGGAAATGGGAGGGGGATTCCAGTAAGGGATCGGTTTCTGTTCAGTCTCAGCAGCGCAAGACAAATGACTATCAGAACCCGAGCCAGCAATCATCTGGCAGTCAGGGACAGGGTGGATATCGGGGAATTCACCCACTGTGTAATAAGTGCAACAAACACCACAGTGGAAGATGTCGCAGGGAACAATGTCAAAGATGCCTCAAGATGGGTCATGAGGCTAAGGATTGTAGGAGCTCTCGGCCAGCAAATCAGAACCAGCAACTCCCACCGCCAGCTCCACAGAACCAGCAGCAGCAACCACAGCGTGGAAATCGGGGATGTTTCCAGTGTGGGGCAGAAGGTCATTACAAACGCGATTGTCCTCAGTTGAACCAGAATCAGAACCACAACAATAACCAGGGCAACGGGAACAACAACAACAACGGGGGAAACAACAATAACAATGGCAACGAGGCAAGAGGTCGAGTTTTCGTGTTAGGAGGAGGAGACGCAATGAACGCAAATTGAACTTATAACTTATCTTGGATTTTCATTATTATGTTTACGCTACTCAAACAAAGTTTGGTTTGAACATTAATCGTGTTGGGTTTTAAGAATTATTTTACTTATTATATTTTATGTTTGGTATGATGGATGTTTTGATATTAGTGAGCGCACCAGCCGTATTTATGGACCTTACGAACAGGGTGTGCAAACCCTACCTGGACAAATTGTCCTTGTCTCCATCGACGACATTCTGATCTACTCCAAGAGTCAGGAAGAACACGAGCAGCACTTACGTCTTATCTTGGAACTTTTCGGAAGGAGCAAACGTACGCCAAGTTTTCTAAATGCGACTTCTGGATACGTGAAGTCCACTCCTTAGGCCATGTAGTGAACAGGAATGCGATCCATGTCGACCCATCCAAGATAGATTCGATCAGGAACAGACCAGCACCGAGTACACCAACAGAAATACGCCGATTCTTGGGTTTGGCGGGATACCACAGGCAGTTTATCAAAGACTTCTCCAAGATCGCGCAGCCACTTGCTATGCTGACACAGGAAGGTGTCACCTACCGTTAGGGAGATTCCCAAGAGACCGCTTTTCAGTACCTTAAGGATAGGCTTTGCAGCACACCTATTCTCTCACTGCCGGAGGGCACAGATGACTTCGTGGCTTATGGTGATGCATCGATACAGGGTCTCGATGGTGTATTGACACAACGGGATAAGATTATTGCTTACGCTCGCGACAACTAAAGATTCGTGAACGGAACTACGCGACGCACGATTTAGAGCTGGGAGCTATTGTTTTCGGGCTTAAGATATGGCGACACTACCTGTACGGTACCAGGTGCACGATTTACACCGATCACAGGAGTCTCGAGCATATCCTTAAGCAGAAGGATTTAAACATGCGTCAACAAAAATGGGTTGAACTACTGAACGGCTACGAATGCGCCATCAATTATCATTCAAGCACGGCTAATGTTGTGGCCGACGCCCTCAGTCGAAAGGACGCCCTACCTAAGCGCGTGCGAGCGCTACAGCCTAATATTCAGTCTGATCTTCCTGCACGGATACGAAATGCTCAGGTAGAAGCATTGAAACCAGAAAACGTCATGGCTGAAAGCCTTACGCGGCTCGAGGCAACGGTTAGAACAAAAGGAAGACGACGCCTACTATGTAACAAGATGTATTGGGGCCACCCTATGGCGATCTACGCGAACTTGTGATGGATGAAGCACACAAATCTCGCTACTCGGTACATCCAGGGTCGGATAAAATGTACCACGACATTAGAACTACATATTGGTGGCCTAGCATGAAGGCCCACATTACAAATGATTGGCTTGTGCGAGAGTCAAGACAGAGTACCAGAAACCCTCAGACTTACTTCAGCAACCCAGGATACCACAGTGGAAATGGGAAGAAATTTCCATGGATTTTGTTACTGGCCTACCTAGATCCCAGCGTGGGAATGACACTATCTGGGTGATCGTTGATCGACTCACAAAGTCTGCTCACTTCTTGGCTATCAAAGAAACGGATAAGTTTTCTACCCTAGCAGACATCTACTTGGAAGAAGTTGTTTCGAGGCACGGAGTGCCCACCTCTATTATTTCGGATCGCGATGCATGATTCACGTCAGAGCTATGGCAAGCAATGCATAAATTTTCGGCTCACGATTAGACATGAGCACAGCATATCATCCTCAGACGGATGGGCAGTCTGAGCGAACTATCCAAACTCTAGAAGACATGCTTCGAGCGTGTGTCATCGATTTCGGCAACGGCTGGGAAAAGTACCTCCCTTTAGTGGAGTTTTCATACAATAACAGCTATCATACCAGCATTCAAGCCGTTCCATTTGAGGCCTTGTACGGACGTAAATGCCGGTCACCTCTCTGTTGGGCAGAGGTGGGGGATAGTCAAATTACGGGTCCAGAGATTGTAGTGGACGCCACAGAAAAGATAGCACAGATACGACAACGCATGGCGGCAGCACGCGACCGTCAGAAAGCCTACGCGGACCAGCGTAGAAAGCCATTGGAATTTGAGGTCGGGGACCGGGTTTTATTGAAAGTTTCACCCTGGAAGGGTGTGGTTCGTTTAGGTAAACGAGGCAAACTCAATCCACGGTATGTTGGACCGTTCGAAATCGCTGAAAGAATAGGCCCAGTAGCCTACAGACTGAACCTAACAGCTGAACTCGGTGCAGTTCACAATGTATTTCACGTGTCAAATCTGAAGAAGTGCCTGTCAGATGAGACCCTCATAGTTCCTTTTAAGGAACTCACTATCGACGAGCGGTTGCAGTTCGTCGAGGAACCAGTTGAAATCACGGACCGGGATGTAAGGTCCTCAAACACAAGAGAATCCCTATTGTTCGGGTTCGTTGGAACTCCCGACGTGGCCCAGAGTACACCTGGGAACGCGAGGATCAGATGACAGAAAAGTACCCCAGTTATTCGAAACCAATGCAACCACTACTGAGGCTGAAGCTACTACTACTGAATTTCGGGACGAAATTCCAAATCAACGGGGGAATGATGTGACACCCCGGGAAAAACCAGTGAACGATATAACTTACCTAGCTTCCTCAGTGAGTGCGTACCAAATTTCGGGACGAAATTTCTTTTAAGTTGGGGATAATGTGACAACTCGAGTTTCTGACTTTCACTTTCGCATTAAATGCGCGTTGACTTTGACTGTTTAGTTGTTGGATGGTGGACTTGAAATTGTACGCGTTGTGTTTTAATGAAACGTATTGTCATTTTGCCTATATGTGATTACTTGCTGTGGTAGAAAATAATATTAGAGTTATTATTAAAACACTTAGTCTAGATCGAAACATGACATACAGATCGAAGGATCACGAAAGATAACCTTAGGTTCAAAGGATCTCGAACCATACCCTTCGAGCAAAGGTAGGATCCTTCGACATCTTTCGGCCCGAAGGACCACGAAACATATCCTTCGACTAGAATCCAGATCTTTCGGCCCAGTCTTTCTAATGGGCTTGGCCCATTCCTGTGATACGTTTATATACGTGAATGCATGTAGTCGGCAGTCACTTTCAACCCTAGAGCCTTTCTGTGAGTGACGGCAATTTGGAATTCTCGAAGCTTGCTTTAGTTTTCGATTCACCTCGGTTAGTATTCAAGCATTGCATGATTATTTAATTGTTATCCTTGCTAACTGTTAGTCGAATACATGATTCATTAATATATATACATAATGCCTGATCTCATGTTTGAATCCCTTGCTTATTGATGATGTTGATTATGGTAAACGAAAACGAAACAAGTGAACACGGTTTGGTTAGTTTAAACACAAAGATCTAAACCTGCTATCGATTAGGGTTTTTGGTATTCTGTTCGGATTATTAATCAATATTATAGATCGATTGTAGTGAGGAATCGTGCTCGTATGATACTCGTTATGTAGATGTACTGTTAAGATTTGGTACTTGTTGTGATTTGTTTGGGCATGCATGATCGATGATGATTGTTAATGATGATAACGGCTGTAGATGATTAGGGTTTCTGTTTCTGTAATTGACTGCGTGATATCCGTAACTGATTGTGATCAAACGTAACTGATATGTATCGAATGATACTTACTACTCGAAGCATAGCTGTTGTCGAAAGATGCTTGTTAGTCAAACCATAGTAGTGTTGACCGAAAGATGACTTTTGGTCGAAAGATGACATTAGGTTCGAAACATAACTTTCGGTCCGAATGATAACTATGATGATTGTTTGTCGAAAGATTACTAATGTGTCGAAAGATAACAGTGGATCGAAAGATATTAGGGATTATAAACATCCTTCGAAGGATGGGATGTAGGTTTGATTTATTTGACATGCCATGCTTGGTGATAAATGTTAACATTTGTATTCGTGTACACTAGCTGTTGAGTAAATATGAAATGATACGTGTTGTGCCGATATGCAAACTGACTGTTGTGTGATACATGATTGATGCATGATATTGGCTGTCAAGCACTATGTGACATTAGATTTGCATGCGTATCATTGCGAACATGAACTGATTTGTTATACGTGCATACAATAGGACGTGATTAATTACTTGTGAGTGCATAACCTAGCATACCGAGCAAACCAAGGTGAGTTCACACAGCCAAGGCATGGGGTTCCCAGGGTGGGAATGGGATTGGATTACTTTATTGTACATACTCAGTTGATTGAACCTAACGATAGAACTACGACTAGACTAGTAACACTTATTGAACTGATCTTCGCACACCTGCCAAGGGTTGGCCGCGATATTATGACTGACTTCGCACACCTGCCTTTGAAAGGCCGCGAACTGTAATTTACTAATCTTCGCACACCTGCCTGGTAGGCCGCGATACAACTAAACCTAGTCTAGAATACTCGGGATGAACACCCCCTAATATCTTCGCATACCTGCCTGGGAGGCCGCGATGGAAACTAATACGATACGTGACATAACGAACGTACATACTACTACTCACGCTATACTATTACTGAACTGTTAACTGTGAACTCGCTCAACTAGTTGTTGACTCTCTGCTGCATGCCTTGCAGGACATTAGGTACATATGGAGCTTGCACAGGGAGGAGCAGGTCGTTGTGGAGCATGGATTATGTTTTGAACTTATTGAACTTATGTTACACATTTGGGCTTTCATACTTATGCTTCCGCTATACTTATAAACTATGATTATGTTTTGAACACCCTTCATATTGAATGATTGGTTTACATTATTATATTTGATATTACGTACATGTTCGATATGATTGGTGGCTTGATCCTGGTCAGTCACGCTCCCAAGCGGTGATACTCCGCAGGTGGATTTTGGGGGTGTGACATCGTCAATATCCGAGGGGGAGTCTGTTAGTGCATTACGTCTATTGATTTCATCTTGTATCATGTAATAGAATAGGATAGGATAGAATATACAGTGCACGAGGTTCGAGAACTGAAATATGGTGGAATAGCATGTAGGTCCGCTTATATGGACATTGACCATATAAGCGAACCACTATCAATTAAGCAGGTCCGCTTATATGGTCGTCCACATAAGCGAACCCTCCACACTATAAATAGTGCACAGGTCAGTTCATTTGGCAACGGATCTGAAAGTGTAACGAAGTGCTACCAAATTGCTTCCAGGTTGTAAACATTGTCAAGAATCAATATAAGAAGCATTATATTTAGTTTGAGCGTCTGATTCACTGATTCCGCCTTTGAATTAGATAAACGACTCTTCTGATCGACTCATTCAGGGTCAACGACGATCCAACAGGTAAACGAGGCAAACTCAATCCGCGGTATGTCTGACCGTTCGAAATCATAGAAAGAATAGGCAAAGTGGCCTACAAACTGAACTTACCAGCAGAACTCGGTGCAGTTTACAACGTTTTCCACGTGTCGAATCTGAAGAAGTGTCTGTCAGATGAGACCCTCATAGTTCCTTTGAAGGAGCTCACTATCGACGAACAGTTACATTTCGTTGAAGAACCAGTTGAAATCACGGACCGGGATGTTAAGGTCCTCAAACACACCAGAATACCTCTTGTTCGAGTTCGTTGGAACTCCCGTCGTGGCCCAGAGTTCACATGGGAACGAGAAGATCAAATGAAACTCAAGTATCCCCAGTTATTCGGAAACAGTGCAAATACTACTGAGGCTGAAGCTACTACAGAATTTCGGGACGAAATTCCAAATCAATGGGGGGATGATGTGACACCCCAGGAAAACCAGGGAACAACGCAACACAACTAGCTTCCTCAGTAACTAAGTACTAAATTTCGGGACGAAATTTCTTTCAAGTTGGGGAGAATGTGACAACCCGAGTTTCCAAGATTCCATCTTTGCACTATTGCACGTTAATTGTTTTGATTGTTTGTTGACACGATTTGTTTGTTTCACAACTGTACACGTTTTAATATGTTAAATCGTACTGTGAGTGATATGTTTAAAATGCGGTGTGCATTATATTTGAAGTGAAGGTTAGTATTATATTTAGAATTACTATTTTGTTGTTTAATTAAATCATGCCAAACACACCCTCACCCATGAAATCACACTTAGCCGAAAACACTAGAGTGTGTTCGTCCAAGCAATGGCCAGCGAAATCAAAGTGGGCTTTCGGCCCAGTAGTGTTTGGTTATCAAGTGTTCATCAAACTGTTGTATATGGCCTTCTCATGTTACTACAGGCCCACATCGAGCCCACCCCCATCTATTATTTACGTATAATCAACTCATAATTCCACAACTCCTTGCAAACCCTACACTCACCTAATCATTACGGCAGTGGAGCCCTTTTTATTGAAACTCTGTGACCTCTTCAATCTATACATTTGCATTCGGTTAGTGAGTTATATTGTTAATCCATATGTTGCTCTTAATAATTGATTGTGTTGTGTCTATTCATGATTATGTGATATGTTGTGCTGTTCGAATGGATGATACATATTGATATGTTTATTTGCTGAACCGAATGATGATGCTGTATACATGACACATGGATGTTAATTCGGATTGTATTCACGAATGAGAAGTTATGAGATGGTATTAGTTGATCTGATTGATCGATTGTTTGTCGTAGTAGATGAAACGGCCATTGATAATGATAAGGATTTCTGTGTTCTGCTGTTGTTGACGATGATCATGTATCTGGGGAACCTTCAGTGAGGAAGGTTAAGGTTCCTCATGAGGAAGGTTAAGGTTCCTCATGAGGAAGGTTAAGGTTCTTCAGGGGAAGGTTAAGGTTCTTCAGGGGAAGGTTAAGGTTCCCCGTAGGGGAAGGTTAAGGTTCTTTAGCGAGGAAGGTTAAGGTTCCCCGTGAACCTGCAAGAACTTTAAGGTTCCTCGTAAAGTTTATATGCACAGTAGTTCTATATGTTAACTCCGTTAGTGTGATAACTCAGTAAGTATGTTAACTCCGTTAGTGTGACAACTCAGTTAATATGTTAACTCCGTTAGAGTGATAACTCTGTTAGTACGTTAACTCTATTATGCATGTTACGAATGTAAACCCAGTTAGTTTACTAACTGCGTTAAGCTTATGTACTCTGTTAATTTTATTAACTCTGTTAAATTATGTATGCCACTCTGTTAAGTATGTAACTCTATTAGTTTGTTAACGCTGTTAGATAACTAACACTGTTAGCTCATTATTCCTGATATATATGTTAATCCTGTTAAGTTTGTTAACCTTGTCAAGTATGTTAAAGAATAACGATGTTAGTATAGACTGTGAAGGACATTTATGTGGAACATGAATTGCATGGAAATGATTAACTGCTTACCTGATGCATGATGTTAACCGCCAAACGCACTTTGTGACATAGATTGCATGTGAATCGTTACGAACTTAAACTGATTATGTATACGTGCATCCCATAGGACTTGACTGATTACTTGTGAGCGCATAGTTTAGCATACCGAGCAAACCAAGGTGAGTTCACACTCTTACCAAGGCATGGGATTCCTGGGGTAGGGAATGGGATTGAATGGTTATTTGTACTTACATTATTACTGGGAATTACGGATTACTGACCTTGTTAAAGAAAGGTCACTCATAGATACTGCTAGACTAGTGATACATGGGGAAGCCCCCACTACTCTTCGCACACATGCCTGTAATGGCCGCGATACTGATACTGATCTTCTCACACATGCCTGGAATGGCCGCGATACTGATACTAAACTTCGCACACATGCCTGGAGGGCCGCGATACAAATATAAACTAGTCTACAATATATGGGAAACCCCCACTAATCTTCGCAAACATGCCTGGAGGGCCGCGATGTAATTATAAACGATACATGGGTTACTAAATAAACAAACGGTTTACAAAATGAACACTATAACTAAACAACCCACTATGAACTCGCTCAACTAGTTGTTGACTCTCTATTACATGCCTTGCAGGTCGTTAGGTATACTTGGAGCTTGCACTGGGAGACGCGGTCATTGTGGACAAGGATCGTGAATGCTTTGATTAAACATTTTGACATTACATATTCATACGTATGTTGAGCTTTTACTTATATGCTTCCGCTAAACTTTGATATTGCACTTATGTTTTGAACACCTTTCATATTGGTTTGGTTGAATTACATTTACTTTTACCTTTTACCTATTACTTACATGTTCAATATGATTGGTGGCTTGATCCTGGTCATGTCACGCCTCCAAGCGGTGGTACTCCGCGAGTGGATTTTGGGGGTGTGACAGTTTTGAAATTTATGTTCTTGTTGCGGTTGTCACTTAAGGATAGGTGACGGTGTTGTTTTATGTCTAAACGCAAGTAAACTCGCGTTAGGGTCCTAGGAAGGTTATAGACTAGGTTAAAGTATTACTAATAACCTAATTCCCTATAACCATGAGCTCTGATACCAACTTTTCTGTCACACCCCGACCACGTGGAACAACAAAACGTGGCGGAAACGTCGAGGAGTGTTGTAACAGATTCATTGTTTCATAACACATGGAAATTGAAATATTGTTTTATTGAATAAAAAAGTTACAATGTCATGACAATCAAAGAAATATAACATAAATAACTAGTCTTGCATCTTTTAGTGTCACTAAGGCCCAAGTCCGCCTAAGTGTATCTTGATAAATCCTATGCATCATATCCTAAAACACATGTGAAAATAGGTACGTCAGCATAAAAATGCCTGTGAGATACATAGGTTTTGTGAAATAGAATTCATGACTTATGTTTGAAAAAAATGTTTAGTCATGAACCTTGTAATTTGCTTTGTCTTGTAAATTATTTGAAAAACGATAAGATCAGATGATATGTATAAATAAATGTAAGTTTAAATGAATAACCAAGTAAGATGAGTTTGTATAAGATAAGTTGTTTGTAAAACAATGTCTTGTGAAAAGTATGTTATTTGTATAAAATGTTACATGTCTCAAATTTGAAATGTTTCAAATAATTCTACGATATGTAATACCATACAAGTACTTATATATAGGAAGTACCAGCGGCGTATCCACCAAGCTTGTATCATATTACATACGCCTCGTTACTTAAATCACTTACTCAAACCAAACCACCATTTTAAAATGTTTATGTAAAATCAAATGCCACAATGTTTGTGTGAAAACCATGTCTAATGTCTATGTCTAATGTATATCAATGTCAAAATGTTTATGTATAATGTAAATCATGAATTGTGTATATCAATGTCAAAATGTTTATGTCTAATGTAAATCATGTAATGTGTATCCAAAATATCATGTATGGTAAGCGAAATATATCAACTAAACCATATGTAAAATGCACAAAAACAAGGAATTGAAGTAAAACATGGTTTAAATCAAATTTATGTTTTGTGGAACAAATGCATGCTATACTGATACAAACATCTATGCGGTATTGTGAAAATGCAGACATCCAAGCCTTGTGACTGTGGCGATAAACCCCTAAACGAATTTAAAGGTCTATCTTGTTGTTATGTTTATCGAATTCGGTCATTCATTCCAATCCAAACAAACCCGGGATTTCAGGAATGGGAGTTGTCAAGTCCTATGGTACCACTACTTACTACCGAGCGGCGTAGCCAATGATAATGAACGTTTATAAGTCCCGTTTGTGCAAACCAAATGTCATAGCAAATGTAAAACATGTTACATGATAACAATGTACTAAGTATGCTAAGTTAACATACAAAGCAGAAAAGTCGTGTAAATCAATGTGCTAGCATGCTATCAGTCGACATACATAGTAGAAATGTAAAGTAAAACAATGTACTAAGTATGCACACAATGGACATAGATAGCATAGAATGTAATGAAATCGGGTACTATAATGTACTAATGAACATAACAAGCATATGATATGAAAGCATGAAAGGCACGAAAGTAACAAGTAGGCACATGTGTTTCACCGCAAAATGTTTGGAAAACAGTAAAAGAGGGGTCTATGTACTCACTTGAGATTGCTTAGTAGTCCTTGAGTAACAACCAAACAGTGCTAGAGATCACGGATATCAAACGGCACCTAATATAGGTAACTATGTTAATATACCGGACCTAAATCGGAGGATTGGATAGAATGAGGGTTCGTAAACCAAACGAGTATGGGAACTCATGTAATATGGTTTGACAAAGCCCACATACTAAAATGAAACCTAACCTAAGTGCTTACGACCTATTACGACCCGTTTAGGTAGCTTATGCTACTTTAACGTGTCGTTCACGTAAAACGCGTTCGGAACGCCTAACTAGCCCTATGATAAGTAAAATATGCCTTAATATATCTAATATTGTTGCCAAATCAGTTTAGATATCAAAAGTTATGTTACGTATGCTTAATATGAATTTTGGCGTAAAAAGGGCATTTTGGTAATTTACCTAAGGCATATAAACTACCTATCATACAACTAACTAAACGCCGTGACCATAAGGTATAACCTCGGAAGGTTATTCCCTATATACTATGGTCACCTAATGCATTTGGTCGGATCCTAATGATCGACCAAATGGGTCGGGTTCGAAAGTATAAGCGATTGTTTAGATCGCTTACCTTACGACCCTATATAAGCACTAAACTAAAAGTGACGAGCTAAGCATGTTAAAACATGATTAACTAAGTTTAGAAAACAGGTTTGGTATCAAAACAAACGGTTTTGATACCTATGAGTAGTTTGGTTACAAAATACGCAAGAATGCGCATTTTGGCCGAAACTACGACTCGTCACTGAGCCTAGATAACGTGGTAATCAGTAGGTATAGTCACTAGGGACTATAACCATCGTGATCACGCTCACGTTATGAAGTTCAAACGAACTTCGCATTGACCATAAACTGGTCAATGCAAAATGTCATACGAAGTTTGACTCTAGGACTTCGAAAAGCGATAAAAGAATAAAAGAAAACTTACGAAGAGTCCCCGAAAGCTAATCTTGATCCAGGAGCTCAGGTATGAAGCAATGGCTTCAACTTAGAGCTTTTAGATCAGATTTGTGGGTTTTTGCAAGAATGGGGGGGGGTATTTATAGGATATGCAAGATCGTTAGGATCGTTTATCGATTTACGTGCTCGAATCTCATCCGTACAAGTGTCGCAATGTTGTGGTATCATAATATGACCCCAACCCCAGAGATTTGCAAGGGACATTGCCCTTTGGAGGGTTGAAAGGCTGTTTACAGCAGTTAAAACGACCTTTGCTGATCTACAGGGTTGTTGTGGGCCGCGTAAAGGATCACCCTGGGCTTACGCGGGCCGCCTGGGTGTCCTGATAAGAAAACAACTTTCAAAATTGACAGTTTAGGTCCCTGTTGTGGTTTAAGGCCATTTCCGACATGTTTAAGGCCCGTTAAGCCATCTTTAAGGCCCTAAAATGATTCTTAAACATTGTGGACATGAAACATGCTCAAAAATATGCAGGATGTCGGTTCGTTTGGTCGTACGATCGCGATGTTCGCTTAATTACGACGGAATGCGCATAAGTGCGAAAAACGATCCAAATGACGTGACGAATGGATTTTTCACATGCCAAACACTAAAATAAAATATTTTAGTGCTGACATAAAGTTTTGGATGTCCGGATGTATTCAGAACGTAAGTTATGCACGAAAGTGCAAACTTATGCACTTTTTGACATTTTTAGTCCCTGAATGATCCAAAAGTTTATTTTAGCACACCGAACCCCTCAAAGCCTATTTCTAAGCTATGTAAAGGATATTTATGGTATGTTTAACTTATGGTCATGTTCTGGAATGTCTGTTACAGTTCAAATTGGCATACTTTCACAGTTTGTCAAATTTAGTCCCTGTAGGCGAATTAACTTGTTTTTGACATACCAAAGCCTTCAAAACTTATTTCTAAGTTATGTAAAGGTTATTTAAGGTATGTTAAGTCTTTTTCACTATTACGGAGTGTTCGTTACATTAAACTGATTATATTTACGCATCAGTGCGCGTATAACCTTCTAGAAAGCGATTTAGAGACCAAAATCGAACAAGAATTGATATGTGCAAATGATACACATATTTGTACAAATCTCAAGTATGAAATACAATATTTCATTGGTTTGGTATTTGTTTGATGGTCGCAGTGACCCAGGTGTCACAGTCTCCCCTACTTTAGGAAATTTCGTCCCGAAATTTATTCAGAGGAAACTTGTGAGAGCTTGAAACATGAAGTTTGAAAAGATCAAACAACACTGGTTAGCGTCCTGAACTTCTAGTAACCTTACAATAACATCATGGTTGTAATGTGAGAGGGACACTTATATACAAGTATATAAAGCGTCATTGGTGCGTCCACCGTACCTCTATTATATTGTTCACATTTCGTTATGGTTGTCACTATCGGTTCTTAGACATAATAAGTCTTACTGTGGTTTCTTTGCACTGAACTTCGTAATTATGTATGCATCCATAATTACGTAATTCCTTGCATAGTCACGTAGTGCATCTTAAAATGTGTAGGGGAAGAAAACAATGAACGAGCTTGTTGTCACACCCCGACCACATAGATCATACAAAACGTGGCGGAAACGTCGGGGAGTGTTGTAACAGAATCAATTGTTTCAAATCCATGGCAAATGAAGTTTCGTTTTATTAATAAAATATGAAAGTATACATTGTTTAAACAAGAACCAAAGAGTACATAACAAAAATTAACTAGTTCTTGTCTCGTTTTAAGTCACTAAGGCACAGGTCCGCCTAAGTATGTCTTGATAAGTCCTATGCATCATTTCCTGAAAACACATGTGAAAATAGGTACGTCAGCATAAAAATGCCTGTGAGATACATTGGTTTTGTGAAAACGGAATTCATGACTTATGTTTGAGAAAATGTTTAGTCATGAACCTTGTAATTTGCTTTGTCTTGTAAATCATTTGAAAAACGATAAAATCAGATGATATGTATAAATAAGAAGACACTGTATGGTTAAACGGATAACCATGTAAAATGTGTTTGTATAAGATAAGTCGTTTGTAAAACAATGTCTCGTGAAAAGTGTGTTATTTGTATAAAATGGCATATGTCTCAAATTGAAATGATTCAAACAACGTTACGATATGTAATACCATACAAACACTTATATATAGGAAGTACCAGCGGCGTATCCACCATGCTTGTATCATATTACACACGCCTCGTTACTTAATCACTTACTCAAACCAAACCATCGAGATGAAGTGTTTAACAATTGTAGAAATGTTCATGTATAGTCAAATGTCTATTGTCAAATGTAAATCATCTCAACAGATACAACTGGTTCACACGGTTCAACGGTTACAGACGGTTCATGTAATCAAAGGGGTAAGACGGTTGACATAGTCAAATGGTTACAACGGTTCAAAATGTAGCATATTGTGTTCATATGCTGGATGAGTATATGCAACAGAAATGCAATGTAAAACCATGTACTAAGTACGCACACAATGGGCATACATAGCATGTAATGTAAAGCAATGTACTAAGTACGCACACAATGGGCATACATAGCATGTAATGTAAAGCAATGTACTAAGTACGCACACAATGGGCATACATAGCATGTAATGTAATGCAATGTACTAAGTACGCACACAATGGGCATACATAGCATGTAATGTAAAGCAATGTACTAAGCACGCACACTATGGGCATACATAGCATGTAATGTAAAGCAATGTACTATGTACGCACACAATGGGCATACATAGCATGTAATGTAAAGCAATGTACTAAGTACGCACACAATGGGCATACATAGCATGTAATGTATTGTAAAGTGATGTGCTAAGTATGCACACAATGGACATACATAGCATGTAATGTATTGTAAAGTGATGTGCTAAGTATGCACACAATGGACATACATAGCATAAACACAATGAAATCATGTACTATATATGTACTATCGAACATAGCAAGTATATGATGTGAAAACCGGAAAGCATGAAAGTAACAAGTAGGCACATGTGTTTCACCACAAAACAGTTTGGAAAACAGTAAAAGAGGGGTTCAATGTACTCACCTGAGATTGCTTTGAATTCCTTGTGTAATAATCACACAATGCTAGAGATCACGGGATATCAAACGGCACCTGATAGGTAGCTATATTAATATACCGGACCAAAATCGGAAGGATCGGATAGCATGCGGGTTCGTAAACCAAACGAGTATGGAGACTCGTGAAATATGGTTTAACAAAGCCTACATACTAAAATGAAACCTATCCTAAGTGCTTGCGACCCATTACGACCCGTTTAGGTAGCTTATGCTACCTTAATGCATCGTTCGCGTAGAACGCGTTTGGAACGCCTAACATCGTGACCACTAGGTATAACCTCGGAAGGTTATAGCTATGGTTACCTAATGTGTTTGGTCGGACCCTAAAGATCGACCAAATGGGTCGGGTTCGAAAGTATAAGCGATGGCTTAGATCGCTTACCTTGCGACCCTATATAAGCACTAAACTAAAAGTGACGAGCTAAGCATGTTAGAACATACTTAACTAAGTTTAGAAAACAGGTTTGGCATCAAAACAAACGTCTTTGATGCTCACGAGTAGTTTGGTTACAATATACGCAAGAATGCGCATTTTGGCCGAAACTACGACTCGTCACTGAGCCTAGATAACGTGGTAATCAATAGGTATAGTCGCCATGGACTATAACCATCATGATCACGCTCACGCTATGAAGTTCCATGAACTTCGTGTTGACCATATGCTGGTCACACAGAAAGTCAAACAAAACTTTGACTTTCGGACTCGAAAAGCGAATAAAAGAATGAAAGAACACTTACGAAGGGTCCCCGAATGCTAATCTAGATCAAAATGGCTCAGGTATGAAACAAAGGTTCCAACTTAGAGCTTTTAGATCAGATTGTGTGAGTTTTTAGCAAAAGGGGGGGGGGGTATTTATAGGAAAAGCAAAGCCGTTAGGATCGTTTCTTGAATAACGTGCCACGATCTAACCCGTACACTTGTCGAAATGTTGTGGTGGCTCATTTTGCCCCCACCATAGGGTTTTGACAAGTGGCATTGGCCTTTGGAGAGTTGAAGGGCTGTTACAAGCTGTTTAAACATTGAATCTGGTCCAGAAGGGGCCTCGCGTGACGCCTAGACCCGTCGCGTCACGCCTAGCCCTTATTTCTGTAGAATTTGCAGAAATGGTCCCTGCACATGTTTTGTTGCGTAACGGCACTTCTAACACCCGTCAAACCCAATTTCAAGCTCCGCAATGATGTTAAGACATGGGGAACATGAAATATGCTTGAAAATATCCCGGATGTCGGTTTGTTTGGCCGTACGGTTGCGATGTTTGCTTAATTACGACGGAATGCGCATAAGCGCGAAAAATGATCAAAATTGCGCGACGAATGGATTTTTCTCATGCCAAACACTAAGGCATAATATAAGAATGCTTACATAAATTTTTGGATGTTCGGATGTATTCAGAACGTAAGTTATGCGCAAAAGTGCAAACTTGTGCACTTTTTGACACTTTTAGTCCCTGAATGATCCAAAAGTTTATTTTAGCATACCAAACACCTCAAAGCCTATTTCTAAGCTATGTAAAGGATATTTATGGTATGTTTAACTTATGGACATGTTCCGGAATGTTCGTTACAGTTCAAATTGGCATACTTTCGCAGTTTGTCAAGTTTAGTCCCTGTAAGCGAATTAACTTGTTTTTGCCATACCAAAGCCTTCAAAACTTATTTCTAAGTCATGTAAAGGTTATTTGAGGTATGTTGAGTATATGTTGATGTTCCGGAGTATTTGTCGTATTAAACTGAGTACGTTTACGCACCAGTTTGCGTATAATTCTCTAGAAAGCGATATAAAGTTTGAAATTGAACAAGAATTGATATGTGCAAAAGATACACATATTTATACAAGATCCCAAGTATGAAATACAATATTTCATCGGCTTGGTATTTGTTTGATGGTCGCGGTGACACAGGTGTCATAGTCTCCCCTACTTTAGGAAATTTCGTCCTGAAATTTATTCGTAGGAGTCTATTTGTGACTTTGCCAAATACCCACCAGCGATATGCAAAGTAATGTCCTGTCATTTCCTTAACGGTCATTCTTCAGAAACGAAATGAACTAAGAGAGTCATTTTCAATGGATGCTTCCTCAGAGTTGGAAATGAGGGATTACACAATGGATATTCATTTCCTCAACAGGTAAATCTTCAGAAACGAAAATGAACTAACGGAGTCATTTTCAATGGTTGCTTCCTCAGAGTTGGAAATGAAGGATTGCACAACGGATATTCATTTCCCCAGCGGATAAATCGTCAGAAACGAAAATGAACTAACGGAGTCATTCTCAACGGTTGCTTCATCAGAGTTGGAAATGAAGGATTTCACAACGGATATTCATTTCCCCAACGGATAAATCGTCAGAAACGAAAATGAACTAACGGATTCATTCTCAACGGTTGCTTCATCAGAGTTGGAAATGAAGGATTTCACAACGGATATTCATTTCCCCAACGGATAAATCGTCAGAAACGAAAATGAACTAACGGATTCATTCTCAACGGTTGCTTCATCAGAGTTGGAAATGAAGGATTTCACAACAGATATTCATTTCCCCAACGGATAAATCGTCAAAAACGAAAATGAACTAACGGATTCATTCTCAACGGTTGCTTCATCAGAGTTGGAAATGAAGGATTTCACAACGGATATTCATTTCCCCAACGGATAAATCGTCAGAAACGAAAATGAACTAACGGATTCATTCTCAACGGTTGCTTCATCAGAGTTGGAAATGAAGGATTTCACAACGGATATTCATTTCCCCAACGGATAAATCGTCAGAAACGAAAATGACCTAACGGAGTCATTTTCAACGGTTGCTTCATCAGAGTTGGAAATGAAGGATTACACAACGGATATTCATTTCCCCAACGGATAAATCGTCAGAAACGAAAATGAGCTAACGGAGTCATTTTCAACGATTGCTTCATCAGAGTTGGAAATGAATAGGGTTAACTCTAGACACATGACAGAACTTGCTGTGGTTTCTGTGCACTAAATCCCATAATTATGTATGCATCCATAATTACGTAATCCCTTGCACAGTCCGCACAGTTTGTTTTGTAATGTTTTGGGGAAGGATATCAAACTTGTGATGAGGGTGACTAGACTTCCATCTGGTCCTTTTTAATTAGATCGACAGGGGATCTTCTTAGTTAGGCCACCAAGGAGTCCTTTCAGCTTTATCATCACATGATATCCCTAACCAGATTTTTGGATCAATCTGTTTAACTAGACCACTCAAGGGGTCTAATTATGAAGTAGTACTTTATAATCCGAGGGACTTAACTATAACATAGAAGTCCATTGAGGATTTTAAGTAATACCTTTGGGTATCCTACTATGAATCTCTTGTACAAGGATATGTAAGATTCTATGAAGATTTGGATAACATAATTTGGATCACACAACAACACATAAGGGAACACATAAGCACAAAGTCACATAATTGTTTAACTTGATTATAATTTGTTATTAACTTGTTATTGATTGAATACGAATATGGAAACCAATCGACGGGTCTCAATGTTCACGGGAATCTATCTGTGAAGATAGAAAGATCTCCCAAAATTCGATTTTTGATTACAAGGAATTATCACATTCGAATTAAGGTATACAACAATTAAGGACTTACGGGAAATCCTTAGGTACCCTATTAAGGATTTATAGTGGTACTTTGGGTATTCGTCATGTGTTGTAACTTGCGCCTTGTACTTCGTTTTTCTTAGAAGAAACGGGTACTAAGGAATTACGTGGAAGACGCAATAGATCGTAGAATGGGAGAAATTTGGGGGTAGTTTGTTCTTCAAGGAATACGGTTTCTTGATTGTCGGTATTGTAAGGGATATGTCATTTATACATGCAACCATAGAAATACATTGCAATGTAAATAAAAGATTCATTTATAAACAACGATAACAACTGTTTTCTTGGATCTTGACATCAAAAGAAAATAATACATAAGACGTGATTATTTCTAAACGATGTTGTCTTCTAGTCAGTCAGATGCTCATCCCTGTGCTGGATTTGCATTAGCAAGCCTTGGGCAATTTCTTCGGAAATGACCCATCTCGCCACAGTTGAAACAAGAGCCTAGTAGAAAACGATCTTGAGCAGGATTGTTGCCAGCTTGGTTTGGCGTAGCTGCAGCTGGGCAGACTCTCGCTGTGTGGCCTATGAGTCCACAAGTTTGGCATTTGCGGCACTGTACATTGGCGTGATGATGGAGGCTACATTGGTTGCACAAGGGTGCAGTTCCATTGTATGGTTTTCTAGCAGGGGGTTGAGCTGGTTGGTTGGGGACGGCTTGACCATTGCGAGCGACCATGGCGAAGTTCTGAGAAGCCTTTCGCTTCTTTGACTTTTTAGAGGACTCAGTCTGTTCATCCATGGTCTTTGATTCCCCTATTAGGTTCGATTCCCCGACCGGTTTCTTGTCACCTTTTCGAAAAAGTTTACCTTTCCTGATCTTTGATTCAGTCAAGGTTGCAGATAGCTCAATGGCCTGTCTAACTGTAGTAGGGTTGCTACCAGTCACAATGTCTTTTATTGAGTCAGGGAGGCCATCAATGTACTTTTCGATTGCCTTATCCAAAGGTGTAACCATATCCGGGCATAACAAACTTAACTCCTCATAACGATCCGTGTAGGCTCGATGATCACCGCTAACTTGCTTAAGATCGTCGAACTCCGTTTCCAAGGCCCTGATCTCGTGACGAGGACAGAATTCCTTCATCATCAGAGTTCGAAGCTCTTCCCATGTTTGAGCTAGTGCCACATCGGCACCCCTATCTCTCATTACACCATTCCACCATGTCAAAGCTCGTTTCTCAAAGACGCTAGATGCGAATTCTACCTTCCGCTCGTTTGGACATTGTACATGTCTGAAGGTGTTCTCTAAACTCTCGAACCATTGTAGAAGTGCAGTCGCTCCTTGAGACCCATAAAACTTTGATGGCTTAGCTGAGTTGAACGTCTTGAAGTTGCAGGGGGCATTATGGTTGTTGTTGGCTTGGTTCCATTGAGAAAGAGGTTTGGGAATTGAGCAACCATTTGCTGCGCAATGATCTCTGCCAGTTCTGCAGTCGCTATCTGGTTTTCGCGTCGAGGAGGCATTCTAAAAGAGAAACAAGAAAGAAAACAAATGAAATGGCATTGGGTAAGAATAGGATGTTAAAATTACCGGCCATAATCATGTCTGATGGTCATTTGTTTGAACCACGGAGCAAACAAACAACACCAAGGCTGAATCAAAGCAAGTAGATCCTCATAGTGCATCTCGAAGACATGCTTGCCTATAAGTGGACACTCACCCCAAGAGTTCCCAGGTAAGAGTGACTGGTCCGATTATGTGGATTTTGTACGAACACTCTAACCTTAGACAGAAAACCCAGGGTACAGGCATTCACTCTTCCAGTTTGCACGTGTTCACACTATTTAGGACCCAACACTTTGACGAGAGTTTTGAAAATTTAAAGGGGTTCAAAACCTTATAACAGAGGGTTCAAAACTTAGTAATCAATTATCCTAGAACAGATGATTAGTTTTCAAAGCGGTTTTGAAATTTATGTTCTTGTTGTGGTCGTCGCCTAAGGATAGGTGACGGTATTTGTTTTATGACTAAACGCAAGTAAACTCGCGTTAGGGTCCTAGGAAGGTTATAGACTAGGTCAAAGCATTACTAATAACCTAATTCCCTATAACCATTGGCTCTGATACCAACTTTTCTGTCACACCCCGACCACATAGATCATACAAAACGTGGCGGAAACATCGGGGAGTGTTGTAACAGAATCAATTGTATCAAATCCATGGCAAATGAAGTTTCGTTTTATTAATAAAATATGAAAGTATACATTGTTTAAACAAGAACCAAAGAGTACATAACATAAATTAACTAGTTCTTGTCTCGTTTTAAGTCACTAAGGCACAGGTCCGCCTAAGTATGTCTTGATAAGTCCTATGGATCATTTCCTGAAAACACATGTGAAAATAGGTACGTCAGCATAAAAACGCCTGTGAGATACATTGGTTTTGTGAAAACGGAATTCATGACTTATGTTTGAGAAAATGTTTAGTCATGAACCTTGTAATTTGCTTTGCCTTGTAAATCATTTGAAAAACGATAAAATCAGATGATATGTATAAATAAGAAGACACTGTATGGTTAAACGGATAACCATGTAAAATGTGTTTGTATAAGATAAGTCGTTTGTAAAACAATGTCTCGTGAAAAGTGTGTTATTTGTATAAAATGTCATATGTCTCAAATTGAAATGATTCAAATAACGTTACGATATGTAATACCATACAAACACTTATATATAGGAAGTACTAGCGGCGTATCCACCATGCTCGTATCATATTACACACGCCTCGTTACTTAATCACTTACTAAAACCAAACCATCGAGATGAAATGTTTAACAATTGTAGAAATGTTCATGTATAGTCAAATGTCTATTGTCAAATGTAAATCATGTCAACAGATACAACTGGTTCACACGGTTCAACGGTTACAGACGGTTCATGTAATCAAAGGGGTAAGACGGTTCACATAGTCAAATGGTTACAACGGTTCAAAATGTAGCATATTGTGTTCATATGCTGGATGAGCATATGCAACAGAAATGCAATGTAAAACCATGTACTAAGTACGCACACAATGGGCATACATAGCATGTAATGTAAAGCAATGTACTAAGTACGCACACAATGGGCATACATAGCATGTAATGTAAAGCAATGTACTAAGTACGCACACAATGGGCATACATAGCATGTAATGTAAAGCAATGTACTAAGTACGCACACAATGGGCATACATAGCATGTAATGTAAAGCAATATACTAAGCACGCACACTATGGGCATACATAGCATGTAATGTAAAGCAATGTACTAAGTACGCACACAATGGGCATACATAGCATGTAATGTAAAGCAATGTACTAAGTACGCAGACAATGCGCATACATAGCATGTAATGTATTGTAAAGTGATGTGCTAAGTATGCACACAATGGACATACATAGCATGTAATGTATTGTAAGGTGATGTGCTAAGTATGCACACAATGGACATACATAGCATAAACACAATGAAATCATGTACTATATATGTACTATCGAACATAGCAAGTATATGATGTGAAAACCGGAAAGCATGAAAGTAACAAGTAGGCACATGTGTTTCACCCCAAAACAGTTTGGAAAACAGTAAAAGAGGGATTCAATGTACTCACCTGAGATTGCTTTGAATTCCTTGTGTAATAATCACACAATGCTAGAGATCACGGGATATCAAACGGCACCTAATAGGTAGCTATATTAATATACCGGACCAAAATCGGAAGGATCGGATAGCATGCGGGTTCGTAAACCAAACGAGTATGGAGACTCGTGAAATATGGTTAAACAAAGCCTACATACTAAAATGAAACCTATCCTAAGTGCTTGCGACCCATTACGACCCGTTTAGGTAGCTTATGCTACCTTAATGCGTCGTTCGCGTAGACCGCGTTTGGAACGCCTAACATCGTGACCACTAGGTATAACCTCGGAAGGTTATAGCTATGGTCACCTAATGTGTTTGGTCGGATCTTAAAGATCGACCAAATGGGTCGGGTTCGAAAGTATAAGCGATCGCTTAGATCGCTTACCTTGCGACCCTATATAAGCACTAAACTAAAAGTGACGAGCTAAGCATGTTAGAACATACTTAACTAAGTTTAGAAAACAGGTTTGGCATCAAAACAAACGGCTTTGATGCTCACGAGTAGGTTGGTTACAAAATACGCAAGAATGCGCATTTTGGCCGAAACTACGACTCGTCACTGAGCCTAGATAACGTGGTAATCAGTAGCTATAGTCGCCATGGACTATAACCATCGTGATCACGCTCACGCTATGAAGTTCCATGAACTTCGTGTTGACCATATGCTGGTCACACAGAAAGTCAAACAAAACTTTGACTTTCGGACTCGAAAAGCGAATAAAAGAATGAAAGAACACTTACGAAGGGTCCCCGAATGCTAATCTAGATCAAAATGGCTCAGGTATGAAACAAAGGTTCCAACTTAGAGCTTTTAGATCAGATTGTGTGAGTTTTTAGCAAAAAGGGGGGGGGGGGGGGTATTTATAGGAAAAGCAAAGCCGTTAGGATCCTTTCTTGAATAACGTGCCACGATCTAACCCGTACACTTGTCGAAATGTTGTGGTGGCTCATTTTGCCCCCACCATAGGGTTTTGACAAGTGGCATTGGCCTTTGGAGAGTTGAAGGGCTGTTACAAGCTGTTTAAACATTGAATCTGGTCTAGAAGGGGCCTCGCGTGACGCCTAGACCCGTCGCGTCACGCCTAGCCCTTATTTCTGCAGAATTTGCAGAAATGGTCCCTGCACATGTTTTGTTGTGTAACGGCACTTCTAACACCCGTCAAACCCAATTTCAAGCTCCGCAATGATGCTAAGACATGGGGAACATGAAATATGCTTGAAAATATCCCGGATGTCGGTTCGTTTGGCCGTACGGTTGCGATGTTTGCTTAATTACGACGGAATGCGCATAAGCGCGAAAAATGATCCAAATTGCGCGACGAATGGATTTTTCTCATGCCAAACACTAAGGCATAATATAAGGATGCTTACATAAATTTTTGGATGCTCGGATGTTTTCAGAACGTAAGTTATGCGCGAAAGTGCAAACTTGTACACTTTTTGACACTTTTAGTCCCTGAATGATCCAAAAGTTTATTTTAGCATACCAAACCCCTCAAAGCCTATTTCTAAGCTATGTAAAGGATATTTATGGTATGTTTAACTAATGGACATGTTCCGGAATGTTCGTTACAGTTCAAATTGGCATACTTTCACAGTTTGTCAAGTTCAGTCCCTGTAAGCGAATTAACTTGTTTTTGCCATACCAAAGCCTTCAAAACTTATTTCTAAGTCATGTAAAGGTTATTTGAGGTATGTTGAGTATATGTTGATGTTCCGGAGTATTTGTCACATTAAACTGTGTATGTTTACGCACCAGTTTGCGTATAATTCTCCAGAAAGCGATATAAAGTTTGAAATTGAACAAGAATTGATATGTGCAAAAGATACACATATTTATACAAGATCCCAAGTTTGAAATACAATATTTCATCGGCTTGGTATTTGTTTGATGGTCGCGGTGACACAGGTGTCACACTTGTGATGATTGTGACTAGACCACCATAGGGTCCCTTTTTATTAAATCAATAAATGATTTTAATAGACAACCAAGGAGTCTTTTCAGCTTATACCATCACATGTCATTCTTAACCAGATTTTTGAATCAATCTTTTTGACTAGACCCCTAAAAGGGTCTCTTATGAATCGTGGAGTGGTACTATACAATCCAAGGGTCTTAACTATCATGTAGAAGCCCAATAAGGATTTAAGGTAGTACCTTTTTGAATATCCTTCTACGAATCCCTCATATGAAGATACGAAAGGTTCTACGAGGATTTGGATAACGAATATCCAGAGTATACAAAAACACAAAAAAATGCATAAAGGAAAACACAAAATGCATAAACACATAGTTACATAACCACAAAATTGTTTAACTTGATTTGTTATCATTTTGTTAATTTGTTCTGCTAACTGTGCACATGTGTTCAAAGCACCCCAGGTATCCAATCAGTGGATTTTGATTGGTGCTTTAAATATTTCTAACAATCTAACTATAAAGATAGAAAGATCTTCAAGAGAAAATTCGATTTCGATTCTAAGGAACCGAAATGTTCGAATTAAGGTACACAAGGAATCCAATTAAGGACTCTGATTTGTATGATAATCATCCACAAGGGTCTAATTATGGAGATAAAAAGATCCCATATGGATTTTAGAAGTTGAAGTTGTTTCAAAACCTTGCACTGGACGTGTTTAAGTCAAAACATGAAGTAAAATGCTTATGAGGTTGAGATGCTCAATATGCCAAGGCAACATATGAAGCGGAATTTGAAAGTTAAGTCAATGTATGACGATAAATATTTTTGAAAACTATGCATGTGGTTCTTAAAAAAAATGTGTTCAATGCTTTTGAAACCTTATGCATAATACTTTTGAAATCATAAAGTGGGTGTACTAGGTAAGTATATTATAAAAATGTTTTAAAATCATGCGAGATGAATTTTGAAATTATGTATAAGGTTTTTGAAAACATTAATGATGCTTTTGAAATCGTGCACTTGATATATTACTTAAAATTGTTTTCAAACTATATGAAATATTTTGAAATCATGAGGGTTGTTTTTGAAAACATAGACAAAGCTTTGTGCATTTGTCATGTTAAGTAATACACTATATTAAAAATGTTTTCGAACTATACATAGAATGTTTTGAAATCATATAGGTTGTTTTGAAAACTTATGTTATGCATGTTGAAGAAATCAGAACGTAATGGGTATGAGATTTGAAAATATCCTTGGTTATCTAACCAAGGATTCAAAGGCATAGAAGCACGATTACTCATAATGTCACTTTATTTCCCGTACTTCGTTTCTTAGAATAAAACGAGTACTTAGAATTTACCAAGGAAATCATGAGTAAACGCAAAAATGGGAAAATTTTTCACAAAAGTAGTTTGCAAGGAACATAGTTCCTTAATGTAGGCATCATAGGGGAATGCCATACATACATGTAACTATACTTGTATATCAGAATTGCGAACGACAACTTTTATTTATGAACGGGACAGATTGTTTCACATTATAAGTAAATAGAAGAAACAAAAGCATAAGACAACAGCATCTTCTAAACAGCCAACTGCTCATCCGTGGGTTGGATTTGCCTTAGAAAACTTCGGGCATTTATTCACGAAATGACCCATCTTGCCACAGTTGTATCATGATCCAGGCAAGAAGCGAGCTTGAGCAGGATTAGCTTGTGGTTGATTTGGACCGCCTTGGTTTGGGTTACATCGACAAGCACTTGCCAGGTGACCAACTCGCCCACATGATATACACCGACGACATTGTAAGTGAGCTTGGTGATGCCCATTACATTTGTCGCATATTGGTGTTGTTCCCTTGTATTGCTTCTTAACAGGTGGTGTTGCCACCCGGATGGGTCCGGATTGATTTGGTACAGCTGCAGTTGAGCAAACCCTTGCTGTATGACCTTTAAGTCCACAAATTTGGCATTTGCGGCCCTTCACACTAGCGTGATGATGAAGGCTACATTGGTTGCACAAGGGTGCAGTTCTGTTGTATGGCTTCCTAGCAGGGGGTTGAGCTGGTTGGTTAGGGATGGCTTGACCATTGTGAGCGACCACGGCGAAGTTCTGAGAAGCCTTTCGCTTCTTTGACCTCTTAGGGGATCCAGTCTGTTCATCCATGGTCTTTGATTCCTTGATTGGTTTCTTGGCTGGTGGTGCAGGCTTGACTTCTGCTTCCTTTGGTGGCCCTTAAGTGGCTTCATTGTTGAGACGAGACATGGCAATGCCTAATTCAACAGTCTTCAGAATTACTTCGCCTATCCGCTGGGCAAATTTGGCAGTCTGCTCGGATATCTGCGCATCGTTGCGATGAAGAGACATTCTGGAGGAAATGAAGGATATAGGAGGGAACAAATGAAATGTTATTGGTAAATAAAACAAAATGACAACGCATAGAAATTGCAATCATTTGTTTGTTACCTAAGGCAAACAAATGAGACGGTGACTAATCAAAGTAAGCGGGTCATATTAATGTATCGCGAAGACATGCTTTAGCCTATAAGTGGACACTCACCCCAAGAGTTCCCAGGTAAGAGTGACTGGTCCGATTATGTGGATTTGTACGAACACTCTAGCCTTAGACAGAAAACTCAGAGTACAGGCATCCACTCTTCCAGATTGCACGTGTTCACACTATAAGACCCAAACTTTGACGAGGTTTTGAAAATTCAAAGGGGTTCAAAACCATATAACAGAGGGTTCAAAACCTAGTAATCAATCATCCTAGAACAGATGATTAGTTTTCAAAGCGGTTTTGAAATTTATGTTCTTGTTGCGGTTGTCACTTAAGGATAGGTGATGGTGTTGTTTTATGTCTAAACGCAAGTAAACTCGCGTTAGGGTCCTAGGAAGGTTATAGACTAGGTCAAAGTATTACTAATAACCTAATTCCCTATAACCATGAGCTCTGATACCAATTTTTCTGTCACACCCCGACCACGTGGAACAACAAAACGTGGTGGAAACGTCGGGGAGTGTTGTAACAGATTCATTGTTTCATAACACATGGAAATTGAAATATTGTTTTAAAAAGAGTTACAATGTCATGACAATCAAAGAAATATAACATAAATAACTAGTCTTGCATCTTTTATTGTCACTAAGGCCCAAGTCCGCCTAAGTGTATCTTGATAAATCCTATGCATCATATCCTGAAACACATGTGAAAATAGGTACGTCAGCATAAAAATGCCTGTGAGATACATAGGTTTTGTGAAATAGAATTCATGACTTATGTTTGAAAAAAATGTTTAGTCATGAACCTTGTAATTTGCTTTGTCTTGTAAATTATTTGAAAAACGATAAGATCAGATGATATGTATAAATAAATGTAAGGTTAAATGAATAACCAAGTAAGATGAGTTTGTATAAGATAAGTTGTTTGTAAAACAATGTCTTGTGAAAAGTATGTTATTTGTAAAAAATGTTACATGTCTCAAATTTGAAATGTTTCAAATAACGCTACGATGTGTAATACCATACAAGCACTTATATATAGGAAGTACCAGCGGCGTATCCACCATGCTTGTATCATATTACACACGCCTCGTTACTTAAATCACTTACTCAAACCAAACCACCACTGTAAAATGTTTATGTAAAATCAAATGCCAAAATGTTTGTGTGAAAACCATGTCTAATGTCTACGTCTAATGTATATCAATGTCAAAATGTTTATGTCTAATGTAAATCATGAATTGTGTATATGAATGTCAAAATGTTTATGTCTAATGTAAATCATGTAATGTGTATCCAAAATATCATGTATGGTAAGCGAAATATATCAACTAAACCATATGTAAAATGCACAAAAACAAGGTATTGAAGTAAAACATGGTTTAAATCAAATTTTTGTTTTGAGGAACAAATGCATGCTATACCGATACAAACATCTATGGGTGTTGTGAAAATGCATACATCCAAGCCTTGTGACTGTGGCGATAAACCCCTAAACGAATTTAAAGGTCTATCTTGTTGTTATGTTTATCGAATTCGGTCATTCCTTCCAATCTAAACAAACCCGGGATTTCAGGAACGGGAGTTGTCAAGTCCTATGGTACCACTACTTACTACCGAGCGGCGTAGCCAATGTTAATGAACGTATATAAGTCCCGTTTGTGCAAACCAAATGTCATAGCAAATGTAAAACATGTTACATGATAACAATATACTAAGTATGCTAAGTTAACATACAAAGCAGAAAAGTCGTGTAAATCAATGTTCTAGCATGCTATCAGTCAACATACATAGCAGAAATGTAAAGTAAAACAATGTACTCAGTATGCACACAATGGACATACATAGCATAGAATGTAATGAAATCGTGTACTATAATGTACTAATGAACATAACAAGCATATGATATGAAAGCATGAAAGGCTCGAAAGTAACAAGTACGCACATGTGTTTCACCCCAAAATGTTTGGAAAACAGTAAAAGAGGGGTCTATGTACTCACTTGAGATTGTTTAGTAGTCCTTGAGTAACAACCAAATAGTTTTAGAGATCACGGATATCAAACGGCACCTAATATAGGTAACTATGTTAATATACCGGACCTAAATCGGAGGATTGGATAGAATGAGGGTTCGTAAACCAAACGAGTATGGGAACTCATGTAATATGGTTTAACAAAGCCCACATACTAAAATGAAACCTAACCTAAGTGTTTACGACCCATCCGTACAATTAATTAATTTTAATTATGAGCTTAATGATTGTGCTTCATTACATCTGACGCTTTAAAACTGCTTACTGATTTATGTTATATACATACATGTGCATTCTTTACATACAGTCACTTCAATTATTTCATACAGACTCTTAGTGACAAACCTGATGCACAAGGCACAGTTAGCACAGTGAGCGAATAACTCAGACACATGCTGACAATGCCAGAAATTAGACAGATACTATTTTTAGGCTAGTATGGGCCAGGGATAAAACACTACACCAGTATGGAGTGTAGGGAAGCGAGGACCATAAGACTATGTCACTAGGTGATAGTTTGAGTGCCGGAAAGTGCCTAAAACGCAATTTAATTACAGAATTCCGCATTTTCAGTAACAATTCAGCTTTTAATACACTCATATTATACAGAGTATTGACTAAATGGTCCTGGACACTTTCCTAAGTGTTGGAATTAATTTCGTTACAAAAAGATGCACAAAAGACGCTATACGGGACAATTAAACGCTTTAACGGAACGATACGAAACCGAACAACCAGACATTACCCGAGACATGAAAATATTGTTAGAAATATTATTTCATCATTTTAAATAAATTATGGTCACAAAAATCCCCATGCACCATGTAAACATGACATACACCCACTATACTTGGAAATACCCTTAACCTTCTAACTTATTACCTAATAGTTACCAAAAATTTACACTTTACCCCCTCCAACCGATTTTTCTGCCATAATTAGTGAGAATATTTGGTTTAGATATTTGATATTACCACCTTCACTCTTATTGGCCATTAGATAGGCACTGATGATATTAGGGCTTGAGGGTGCAAGTTTCCAAGGATTTTCCATCATCACAAAGATTTCAACCAATCTCCTCCCTCCTCTCTCTTAATTTCGGTTCACACCCACCCCCTCCTCCATAACCGATTCCATCACCACCATACTTCACCATCTAAATTTCTTCCACTAAAAGCTCTCATTCAAATGTTGAGGATTCATCCATAGAAGTGCAAGATTGAAGGTGTCCAAGGAAGTTTGATTCAAGATTTGTCACCAACATTTCACCATCACCTTGTCCTAAGATTACAACCCTAGCCTTGTGCTAGTAGTAAGTCCCTTCATACTCTTGTTCCACCTTGATTCTTGTTACAATTTGTTGAATGTTTATCACACACAAAAGCTTAAACACTAAAATGTAAACTTAATTTTCTGCCTAAAAATCATATATAAAAAGGTTGTGTGAAGTTGAAATCTGAATGGTTTAGGGTGGGTTAAAGCATGATTGAAGTTTTAACATTTGTCCATCAATAAACCATGGTTAGGATCTTCGTTTATGCACTTTTAGTCACTTCTACAATGTAAACAGCTTGCTGAGTTGGATTTCCAGCCAACTTCAACAGGCTGTAACGGGATCATTTTAAATCGAAAAACGGATTTTCTGAAGGCTAAAATGAGTATTTTGGAATAACTAAACAAATGGCACTGGAATCGTAATTTTTCGAGACCGTTTACTATTTTTAAAAGACTATTTCTGGACAGCAGCCCAAGCTGCATTTTTACTGCAGAAAAAGTGTGATGTTTTCGAAGTCATAACCTGAAACCGAGTAAAACCGACTCATGAAATTTTTACAGTAGATGGACACCGTTTTCAGGACGACCCTCCATCTAGAATGTCGTCCAACGGACTTGCGGTTAATTTTTAGTGAATATTTCCGTAAACTGCAATCAGAAAGTAACAAATCTGATTGCAGTCGAGAAAATGATTTTCTATAAAATATGGGTAACGAATTGGACTTTGATATTTTTACACAATAAATTTTGGAACATATGTGACATTCTGTAAAAATTTGGTAATTTTTAGAAAAGGTTAACTATTTAAAAAATCCTCGAAAACAGTCCGGTTTTGAGTAATGAACCTGAAATAAAGTATGTAACGCCTTGTACGTTTATATGTCGGTTTGATTATTGAAAATGAATTACGGGATATGTGTAAAAGAAAATGATATGCTAATTAAGCATGGACACCTCCGTTTACAAAGGAGACTAGGACGAAATTTTCCAAAAATCCTAACACTTAGTAAATATTTTCGGGACAAGCGTTACTAGTATATTCTAGACTAAGTTTTTCAAGCATAAAACTCGCCATAATTTTTATAACAAAATACGGAATATTGGGGGTTGGTTTCATACACGAACATGGTTAAATATATCTATTCTCTAAAATGGGACTTAAAAATATAATCCCAATATGAACAGACACATGTAAAATATCCCATCCTTGGGAAGGAAATACGAATACACAAGCATGAGAAGTATTATTACTAAAATATTAAAGACACTTTAAACGTAACTCAAAGGCAGTAATCAATACTAAGACAAGGCATGACCCGTTCGTCTAATAGACGTTAGACCATTGTAGGTAGTCGTGTTCGCTGAGGAGATTTGGATTACGAGTACCGAAGACGCAATATTGTGAGTTCATGTCCCCCTTTTCTCTTAACTATTTTCAGTTTTACACCTCGGGGGTGAAATACATGTTACAGACATTTACAGACATTTACAGACATTACAGACATTTATTTACATGGTATGGTTAGCTTAAGGAGGGTTTTTATTACGTGAACATGTGAGTGGTGGGCATGACACTTAAGGCCATTAATCCTCGTTGTAGGACCGAGGGACATTAGTGATAGATCTATTTGGGTGTAGCGAGCCCCACTCCTGAGTCCGCTGAGTGGACCATGAGTTGACTAAGTGCCCGACGCACAAATCCGCTAGGGTTGAGTCTTCCTGCATCACTTCACACTTATCATTGGCTTTGCAACCCAATGATGGTTTTTCCTTATTGCTACATACCAGGGATTTTCATACATACAGACATTTTTACAAAGGTTTATACATACTCACTTAAACATGAACTCGCTCAACTTTTGTTGATTTTTCAAACTACATGTATTTCAGGGAATTAGTAAATGGATCTGGCGGGTGTTGGAGTTTTTAAGCTGCGTTGTGAATAAAGATGTCATCCAAGTCATTAGGGCTTAGGAGGCGTATCTTAATCCTGGACGAGATACGTGGTCCTAAACTCGGGGTTGCTTTAAAAAACATTCGTTGAGTCTTTTTGAACTCCTTAAAACATGTTATGGTTTGTAACTTGAATTTGGTCTCGTCATTTCAGACAATTATGTTGTACTACTTTTAAACTTAAGTTAATGGATGTACATCTACTGGTTTTATCATATAGTGTTGTTATGATCATATGCAATGGTATTAAGAAGTCACACCAATAATCACGCTTCCACAAAAGTCAGGGTGTGACAGCTTGGTATTAGAGCTTCGATCGTAGCGAACTAGGATTCATTCTCGAGTCTAGACTACGATCAATAGGGCTCTCACGAAAACGCTTTTGCAAACATGTTTTCATTGCATACACAAAACGCCCAGATCCAGGGAACAAACATTTTTACAAATAAAAGGCACAAATACACATTCTAAAATATATGTCTATAATTCAGTCTTAGAGACTGAGGGATTCAATCTTAGAGATTGAGGGAGGTTCAGCCTTAGAGGCAGGGGAGATTCAGTCTTAGAGACTGAGGGATTCAATCTTAGAGATTGAGGAAGGTTCAGCCTTAGAGGCTGGGGAGGTTCAGTCTTAGAGACTGAGGGGTTCAATCTTAGAGATTGGGGAGGTTCAGTCTTAGAGACTGAGGGGTTCAATTTTAGAGATTGGGGAGGTTCAGTCTTAGAGGCTGGGGAAAAATTTAGTCTTAGAGACTGGGAAGTTTGGTCTCAGAGACCAGGGATTTAGTCCTAGAGACTGGGGAAGTTGGTCTTAGAGACCAGGGAGTTGGTCTTAGAGACCAGGGAGTTGGTCTTAGAGACCATGGAGTTAGTCTGAGATGTCACACCCCCAAAATCCACACGCGGAGTATCACCGCTTGGGAGCGTGACTGACCAGGATCAAGCCACCAATCATATTGAACATGTAATTAATATTAAATAAAATAAATGTAAACCATCCATTCAATACGATAGGTGTTCCAAACATAACCATAGTTTTAAAGTGTAGCGGAAGCATAGTAAATAAACCAACAATAGTTAATAGTTTTAAATGTCATAATAGTTTCAACGTAGAAACCACGATCCTTGCCCACAACGACCCGCTTCTCCAGTGCAAGCTCCAAGTACCTAACGATCTGCAAGGCATGTAACAGAATGATCAACAAACTAGTTGAGCGAGTTCACAGTAAGTAAATGCGTAATAGTAAGTAACGGGTGGCTCTACAGGGCCAATAGTAAGTTATTCAAGTGGGGGCTTCCCATGTTATGTGACCACTAGACTATTCGTATTATCCCTGTTCTTCGTCCGAGAACAGTAGCGCGTATGAGGTACTTGAAAATATGACCACGTAGGTGTTATCCCAACCTACGGAAGAAGTATGTAATGCGTACACGTAGGTTTTACGTGCGTATCCTTTGTATCGAGGATAGTAATTGGCATGTGACCACGTAGGTGTTATCCCAACCTACGGAAGAAGTAAGTAATGCGTACACGTAGGTTTTACGTGCGTATCCTTTGTATCTAGGATAGTAATTGGCATGTGACCACGTAGGTGTTATCCAACCTACGGAACCACGTAGGTGTTATCCCAACCTACGGAACCGTCCTGACATCCGAGGACTATGATAGGTGATAGTCTAGGAAAAGCGTTTGTACGTTATTAGTCAATTGAAACCTTTAACCCATTCCCACGACCCGGGAATCCCATGCCTCAGTAGGAGTGTGAACTCACCTTCGTTTGCTCGGTATGCTAAGTTAAGTGCTCACAAGAATTAAGTCAAGTCCTATAGCGTGCACATATATTCAATCAGTTTAGACTCGCAACGATTAACATATGTCTTAATGTCACACAGTGCGTTTGGCAATCAAATCATCATGTAGTTCAAGCAACTAATTGCATCAATACAATTAACAGGGTTAACATGCTAGCAGAACTAATATGGTTAGCTGAGTTAATGAGCTTAACTCAGTTAATAGGTCATTCACGGATACGTATTAACAGCGTTATATGCGTACATAACAAGGTGACAACCTAACATGTTAGCCACCGAACAGGCTTATTTATAAAAGTTATGACAATGTATGGCACTATTAGCATAACATTCAAGTGTCAACAGTTAAACGAAGTTACGACAGTGGACATGACCTTTATAAATTCAATCACCATAACACTTAACAAGGTCGGACATGATCCCCTCAAGAAAACTCGGACCATGCTTGTGAGGTCAAGAAACTCGGACCATAGGTTTATGATAAATTCGGACCATAGTGCATTGTTCAAACTCGGGTATCATGGTTGCAATAGTTCGGACTAATTTAGGTGGGGGGGGGGTTTCCTTGCATTAAACTCGGACCTACATCCCCCTTATTAAACTCGGACATGTATGACATTCAATAAACTCGGACTACTTGCCTTTTATTAAACTCGGACCATAGATTGCATTGAACAAACTCAGACATCACATAATCTAATAATAAACTCGGACCTTATCAGCTTCATATACTCGGACCTTTGGGCTTTATTAAACTCGGCCCATCACTTGTCTATTAAACTTGGACCATTTAAAACATGAATAACTCGGACCAACATACACACATTATATTCAGACCATGAACAACTTATTAAATTCGGACCAATCCTTTAAGGATTATACTCGGACCTACATTCATCAATTTAAACTCAGACAAATACTCAAACAAATAAACTCGGTCATCATGCATCAATATAAACCTCGGACTTAACATAAATCATGAAGATTCAATTACATTGAAACGATTTCAACAGTTACGTTCTTGATCAAACCCTACCTTATTCATTCATAGCAGAATCAATTCAACAATTAACATTTCTACATACCATGAATCTAAATCATCAGATGAACGATTGTAGGACATATCAACAACATTATCACCACAATCCAAATCAAATCATCAATTACAGGATTAGCATGTGAAGAACTAGGGTTTACAAGTATTGCAAAAATCATGAACCGATATCAATCAAATAATCAACAAGCAATTATTAACAATTACCTTGAATGATTCTAGATGAGTAGAGTGATCAAACTCGTGATGATTATCTTGGTGATGATGATGGTGATGATTGCTAGAGCCCAAGAAATGAGAGTACGTGCTTTGGTTTTGGTGAAAGTGATTAGTGAATGATTAGGGAAATGAGATTAGGGTTAAGTATTTAGGATTTCACTAATTACCATCTACATCCCTAAGTATAATAATTTACAAATGCACACCATCTCATATTTGACAAGTTTACTGTTTCATAGTTCCACCACCAAGTTTACACATTTGACAAGTTTCACAAATAACCAATAACTATACACAATCAAACAATCAAAACATATATAATTTCATGGAAATCAATTGTGCAATTACATGAACGTGCAATAAATACGAAATAAAATCTTGGAAATTTGAGTTGTCACATTATCCCCAACTTGAAAGAAATTTCGTCCCGAAATTTGGTACGCACTCACTGAGGAAGCTAGGTAAGTTATATCGTTCACTGGTTTTCCTGGGGTGTCACATCATCCCCCCGTTGATTTGGAATTTCGTCCCGAAATTCAGTAGTAGTAGCTTCAGTCTCAGAAGTGGATGCATTGGTTTCGAATAGCTGGGGGTACTTTTCTTTCATCTGGTCTTCGCGTTCCCAGGTATACTCTGGGCCACGCTGGGAGTTCCAACGAACTCGAACAAGAGGGATTCTCTTGTGTTTGAGGACCTTAACATCCCGGTCCGTGATTTCAACTGGTTCCTCGACGAACTGCAACCGCTCGTCGATAGTGAGTTCCTTAAAAGGAACTATAAGGGTCTCATCCGATAGGCATTTCTTCAGATTCGACACGTGAAATACATTGTGAACTGCACCGAGTTCAGCTGGTAGGTTTAATCTGTAGGCTACTTTGCCAATCTTTTCTAAGATTTCGAATGGTCCGACGTACCGCGGATTCAGTTTGCCTCGTTTACCAAATCGAACCACACCCTTCCAGGGTGAAACTTTCAATAAAACCCGGTCCCCGACCTCAAATTCTAATGGCTTTCTACGCTTGTCCGCGTAGGCTTTCTGACGGTCGCGTGCTGCCGCCATGCGTTGTCGTATCTGCGCAATCTTTTCTGTGGCGTCCACTACGATCTCTGGACCCGTAATTTGACTATCCCCCACCTCTGCCCAACAGAGAGGTGACCGGCATTTACGTCCGTACAATGCCTCGAATGGAGCGGCTTGAATGCTGGTATGATAGCTGTTATTGTATGAAAACTCCACTAAAGGGAGGTGCTTTTCCCAGCCGTTGCCGAAATCGATGACACACGCTCGAAGCATGTCTTCTAGAGTTTGGATAGTTCGCTCAGACTGCCCATCCGTCTGAGGATGATATGCTGTGCTCATGTCTAAACGTGAGCCGAAGGATTTGTGCATCGCTTGCCAAAGCTCTGACGTGAATCGTGCATCGCGATCCGAAATAATAGAGGTGGGCACTCCGTGCCTCGAAACAACTTCTTTCAAGTAGATGTCTGCTAGAGTGGAGAACTTGTCCGTTTCCTTGATCGGCAGGAAGTGTGCAGACCTGGTGAGTCGATCAACTATGACCCATATTGTATCGTTCCCACGCTGAGATCTAGGTAGGCCTGTAATAAAATCCATGGAAATTTCTTCCCATTTCCATTGCGGTATCTTAGGCTGTTGAAGTAGACCAGATGGTTTCTGATATTCAACCTTGACCCTCGCACAGGTTAAGCATTTTCCAACATACGTAGCGATGTGAGCCTTCATACTAGGCCACCAATAAGTAGTACTGATGTCGTGGTACATTTTATCCGACCCTGGATGTACCGAATAGCGAGACTTGTGAGCTTCATCCATTACAAGTTCGCGTAAACCGCCATAAAGTGGGACCCAAATACGCCCCGTTACATAGTAGGCGCCGTCTTCCTTTTGTTCCATGCGTTGCCTTGAGCCGCGTAAGGCTTCAGCTTTGACGTTTTCGGGCTTCAGTGCTTCTGTCTGAGCAGCTTGTATCTGTGCAGGAAGGCTAGACTGAACCGTAAGCTGTAGCGCTCGCACGCGCCGATGTAAAGTGTCCTTTCGACTGAGGCATCAGCCACAACATTGGCCTTGCCTGGATGATACTTGATAGCGCATTCATAATCATTAAGCAGTTCGACCCATCGCCGTTGACGCATATTCAATTCCTTCTGCTTGAAGATATGCTCGAGACTCCTGTGATCGGTGTAAATTGTGCACTTGGTACCGTACAGGTAGTGTCGCCATATCTTAAGCGCAAAAACAACAGCTCCCAGCTCTAAATCGTGCGTCGTATAGTTCCGTTCATGAACCTTGAGTTGCCGAGAGGCGTAGGCAATAACTTTATCCCGCTGCATCAATACACAACCAAGCCCCTGTATCGATGCGTCACAATAAACCACGAAGTCATCCGTGCCCTCTGGCAATGAGAGAATAGGTGTGCTGCAAAGCCTATCCTTTAAGTACTGAAAAGCGGTCTCTTGCGTATTACCCCATCTGTAAACGACACCTTTCTGTGTTAGCATAGTAAGTGGTTGCGCGATCTTTGAGAAGTCTTTAATAAATCGCCTGTAGTAACCCGCCAAACCCAAGAACTGGCGTATTTCTGTCGGTGTTCGCGGTGCTGGCCAGTTTCTGATCGAATCAACCTTGGATGGATCGACATGAATCCCATCCTTGTTCACCACATGGCCTAAGAAGTGGACTTCACGAAGCCAGAAGTCGCATTTTGAAAACTTTGCGTACAATTGCTCTTTTCGAAGAAGTTCCAAGATAAGACGTAAGTGCTGCTCGTGCTCCTCCTGACCCTTGGAGTAGATCTGAATGCCGTCGATGAAGACAATGACAAATTTGTCCAGGTAGGGTTTGCACACCCTGTTTGTAAGGTCCATAAATACGGCAGGTGCGCTCAATAATATCAAACCATCCATCATACCAAACATAAAATATACAGGTAAAATAATTCATAAAGCCCAACATGATTAATGTTCAAACCAAACTTTGTTTGAGTAGCGTAAACATAATAATGAAAACCCAAGACAAGTTATAAGTTCAATTAGCGTTCATTGCGTCTCCTCCTCCTAACACGAAAACTCGACCTCTTGCCTCGTTGCCATTGATGTTGTTGTTTCCCCCGTTGTTGTTGTTATTGTTCCCGTTGCCCTGATTGTTGTTGTTGTTGTTCTGGTTCCTGTTTAGCTGTGGGCAGTGTCTCTTGATGTGACCTTCAGCACCACAATTATAGCACCCCTTGTTGCCCTGTTGCTGATTCTGCTGTGCCGGTGGCTGCTGCTGATCCTGATTCGCAGGACGAGGGCTTCTACAGTCTTTGGCCTCGTGACCCATCTTGAGGCATCTTTGACAACGGCCCTTATTACACTGGCCACTGTGATGCTTGTTGCAGGTGTTACACTTTGGGAGATTTCCTCGATACCCTCCCTGTCTGTGGCTGCCTGAGGAGTGCTGACTTGGACTCTGATAACTGTCTGTCTTTCGCTGTTGAGCTTGCGACTGCACTGAAGCTGATCCCTTGCTAGAATCCCCATCCCATTTTCTCTTACTTTCACTGGGAGTAGCAAGTGTAGTAGAAGCAGTAGCGGTAGCAGTAGCACTGATACGCTTAGGCAGTTTATTCTGATCCACTGCCTGATCGGTGATGCGATGAGCGAGACGCTGGATTTCCTGGATGTTGTTGAGGTTAGCCGAGGTAACGTGGCTCTGTATTTCTGGTGCCAAACCTTTGAGATACAACTCAATACGCTTGTATGGAGGGTCCACCATAGTTGGACATAACACAGCCAACTCATTTGATCTCTTGGTGTAAGCTTCGATTTCCGAACCAACCATTTTCAAGTTATACAACTCGTCCTCCAACTTGTGAATGTCTTCTCTAGTGCAGTATTCCCTCTTGATCAGTTCTTTGAAATCATTCCAGGGTGTGGCGTTAGCAGCTGCCAACCCTAAGATCTGCACTTGTGCGTTCCACCAAGTGAGCGCAATCCCTTCAAGTGTGCCAGTGGCGAACTTCACCCTGCGAGCCTCAGGGCATTCACACATTTCGAAAACCGACTCGAGCTTTTCAAACCAGTGGAGGAGTCCAACTGCTCCCTCCGTGCCACTGAACGAGCTAGGACGACAATCCATGAAATTCTTGAAGGTGCACCCAGGTTGTTGCTGAGCGGGTTGACCTATTGTGTACGAATAGGGCAAAGTTAAGTACGAGAATTAATGTAGGATCTAAAGATCCTAGTGTCTATACTGCAGGGTATACTACCTGCTTGGGCGGCTGCAACTGCCGCAGCAACGAGAGCCTCTAGCTGGGCTTGAGTCATGTTAATTCGTGCGGCCATTGATCTTCACATCAAAGGCAACATAAGTGAGAAAGGTTCGCGAATAGTGCGATGACAGAAGAGTGTAAGCACATAAGTATTCTCATGCAATGACAAGTTGTGAGCAAGGTAATGTAAGCATACTACGAGCAAGGTTCTATGCAAATTCTAGCATGTAGGCAATAAACATAAACCTTATTACCTAGGAAGTTGAGTCTTGCACGTGGAGCGAAGCGTCGTTGTGGATCGTTGAGAGCACTGTTCTGGTTATAGTCTGGTTTTAATAAAAACGTTTTTCCATATTAAAACCAAGTTCTCTATAACCAATGGCTCTGATACCAATCTGTCACACCCCCAAAATCCACACGCGGAGTATCACCGCTTGGGAGCGTGACTGACCAGGATCAAGCCACCAATCATATTGAACATGTAATTAATATTAAATAAAATAAATGTAAACCATCCATTCAATACGATAGGTGTTCCAAACATAACCATAGTTTTAAAGTGTAGCGGAAGCATAGTAAATAAACCAACAATAGTTAATAGTTTTAAATGTCATAATAGTTTCAACGTAGAAACCACGATCCTTGCCCACAACGACCCGCTTCTCCAGTGCAAGCTCCAAGTACCTAACGATCTGCAAGGCATGTAACAGAATGATCAACAAACTAGTTGAGCGAGTTCATAGTAAGTAAATGCGTAATAGTAAGTAACGGGTGGCTCTACAGGGCCAATAGTAAGTTATTCAAGTGGGGGCTTCCCATGTTATGTGACCACTAGACTATTCGTATTATCCCTGTTCTTCGTCCGAGAACAGTAGCGCGTATGAGGTACTTGAAAATATGACCACGTAGGTGTTATCCCAACCTACGGAAGAAGTATGTAATGCGTACACGTAGGTTTTACGTGCGTATCCTTTGTATCGAGGATAGTAATTGGCATGTGACCACGTAGGTGTTATCCCAACCTACGGAAGAAGTAAGTAATGCGTACACGTAGGTTTTACGTGCGTATCCTTTGTATCTAGGATAGTAATTGGCATGTGACCACGTAGGTGTTATCCAACCTACGGAACCACGTAGGTGTTATCCCAACCTACGGAACCGTCCTGACATCCGAGGACTATGATAGGTGATAGTCTAGGAAAAGAATTTGTACGTTATTAGTCAATTGAAACCTTTAACCCATTCCCACGACCCGGGAATCCCATGCCTCAGTAGGAGTGTGAACTCACCTTGGTTTGCTCGGTATGCTAAGTTAAGTGCTCACAAGAATTAAGTCAAGTCCTATAGCGTGCACATATATTCAATCAGTTTAGACTCGCAACGATTAACATATGTCTTAATGTCACACAGTGCGTTTGGCAATCAAATCATCATGTAGTTCAAGCAACTAATTGCATCAATACAATTAACAGGGTTAACATGCTAGCAGAACTAATATGGTTAGCTGAGTTAATGAGCTTAACTCAGTTAATAGGTCATTCACGGATACGTATTAACAGCGTTATATGCGTACATAACAAGGTGACAACCTAACATGTTAGCCACCGAACAGGCTTATTTATAAAAGTTATGACAATGTATGGCACTATTAGCATAACATTCAAGTGTCAACAGTTAAACGAAGTTACGACAGTGGACATGACCTTTATAAATTCAATCACCATAACACTTAACAAGGTCGGACATGATCCCCTCAAGAAAACTCGGACCATGCTTGTGAGGTCAAGAAACTCGGACCATAGGTTTATGATAAATTCGGACCATAGTGCATTGTTCAAACTCGGGTATCATGGTTGCAATAGTTCGGACTAATTTAGGTGGGGGGGGTTTCCTTGCATTAAACTCGGACCTACATCCCCCTTATTAAACTCGGACATGTATGACATTCAATAAACTCGGACTACTTGCCTTTTATTAAACTCGGACCATAGATTGCATTGAACAAACTCAGACATCACATAATCTAATAATAAACTCGGACCTTATCAGCTTCATATACTCGGACCTTTGGGCTTTATTAAACTCGGCCCATCACTTGTCTATTAAACTTGGACCATTTAAAACATGAATAACTCGGACCAACATACACACATTATATTCAGACCATGAACAACTTATTAAATTCGGACCAATCCTTTAAGGATTATACTCGGACCTACATTCATCAATTTAAACTCAGACAAATACTCAAACAAATAAACTCGGTCATCATGCATCAATATAAACCTCGGACTTAACATAAATCATGAAGATTCAATTACATTGAAACGATTTCAACAGTTACGTTCTTGATCAAACCCTACCTTATTCATTCATAGCAGAATCAATTCAACAATTAACATTTCTACATACCATGAATCTAAATCATCAGATGAACGATTGTAGGACATATCAACAACATTATCACCACAATCCAAATCAAATCAACAATTACAGGATTAGCATGTGAAGAACTAGGGTTTACAAGTATTGCAAAAATCATGAACCGATATCAATCAAATAATCAACAAGCAATTATTAACAATTACCTTGAATGATTCTAGATGAGTAGAGTGATCAAACTCGTGATGATTATCTTGGTGATGATGATGGTGATGATTGCTAGAGCCCAAGAAATGAGAGTACGTGCTTTGGTTTTGGTGAAAGTGATTAGTGAATGATTAGGGAAATGAGATTAGGGTTAAGTATTTAGGATTTCACTAATTACCATCTACATCCCTAAGTATAATAATTTACAAATGCACACCATCTCATATTTGACAAGTTTACTGTTTCATAGTTCCACCACCAAGTTTACACATTTGACAAGTTTCACAAATAACCAATAACTATACACAATCAAACAATCAAAACATATATAATTTCATGGAAATCAATTGTGCAATTACATGAACGTGCAATAAATACGAAATAAAATCTTGGAAATTTGAGTTGTCACATGAGAGACTAGGGAATTCAGTCTAAGAGACTGGGTGGGATAGTCTAGGGAAGACTAGGATGATTACTTGCTTACATTGTTATCACATACATGCTTAATTGCTGATTATTGATAAACGTGCATATGTGGAAACTGTTTGCATACGCTAACTAATAGTAATTACTATGGAAATACATACTATGACTACCATGTACCGATACACATGTCGCCTTGATCAAAAAGCGGGTTGTCAAGCATTGATGACCCTATGGCCACCACCACAAATGATGAGACTGCATCTACGCTAGAGACATTTACGTCAGACACTGAGAGTGATCCTGACATGCTGACCAAGGATGAAGACGACTTCCAACCGTCCGCGCTGCCAGACTTTGGCGATGAATTACCCTTGCTGATGGCTTCTTCGACGAGAATCTTTCTGTCATTCTTGTTGCAGTCCACGACCATCCAATCATTTGGACACTTCGATGGCGAGCACATCATGGCTCCAATCCTCGACGCCGTACCTCTCGTGGTTATTTTCCCGAGGATCCGTCTAATTGATGAATTGTTTAATGGCGACATTAATCTGCTTGTTGATGATCCCCCTGTTGACGCCCAGGACGATGGAAGATTAGATGAAAACATGGTTACTAATTTCACATCTGAGACCCCTGTTATCAGGCTATCCTCTGCGCCTAGAATACACTCGATTTCAGACTCCTTTGAGTCTGTGACATTTACAGCCTCATAGATGGCCGGATTACAACCTTCTACTACTGACACAGATGACGACACTGTTATGACTGCTGCACTATCACTTGCTCGAGGCACCACACCGTTACACGACCCAGGGACTGCCCCTGAGCTAGCCTCTGCACCTTTGTGGGACAGCTTGATGTTGCACCTGCTGGTCCTGCACCCTTGATTGATCATGACCCTGTTTCCTTTTGGTTTACCAGACATTGCACCTCTTATATCTGACCCAGTACCTGTGCCTGGTGATCTCCTCATCAGTCGAGGCATTTGTTCGCGCACCTTCACCGCTGATATCGCTCCTATAAAGACCGACGTCCATTGCACTGACATGCCTATCGCTACCTTTTAAAACATACGTGCACCCCGGGAAGGTACTCCAGGACGGCACCCGTATAACGATCCCTATTGCTGCTGCAACTTTTTCTATGACCTTACAGGCCGCGCTGTTGCTACTTTCAACCCTACAACGCTGGACAAGTCATTTCGATGGTCCCTATAATACACTATGCTAATGTTAGACCCTTACCATCCCTTACACTATGGAGACTACACACGGGAAGAGTACTCCTATAACATCAGCTATAGTTTGAGGATATGAGTCGCAGAATGTTGGAGCGTGAGCTGACACCACGTCCTCCACCCTGTCTATGCCAGTATACTTTGATCCTCCACATTCATCACTGTCTCCTTTGGCACGCTCTCCTGCTGCTATTACACCTTCTTGGTTATTAAGGCTCGTTTCTCTACTGTCGAGCGGCAGATCAGTTACTTACTTCGACGTATATACAAGCCCAAGGAGGAATTCACGCATGTCAATAGTTTACTTTTCTTTCCCCCTCCACCTCAGTCAAAAATATAATTGATTTCTAGATTTTGCGGATTGCATTACATTTAGGTAAAGACACTAATGATAAGCCGGGATTGTGGATACTTTTAAAGACCACTTCAGACTACGTGATTTTGATACACTGATATACTTGTTGGGCAAGGGTAGGGTGACCCTGTTTCCCCCTTGATGTGATACATTTTGAAATACAATACAATTGTGGTCGGAGAATAATGAGAGCCCAACCATCATAAAACATGCGACAATACTTTGTGGCTAATGACCAGCGAAAGCTCAGACGCTATGTCTTTGTTAAGCACGTTATTGATCTATATGTGTGTGTTATAATTTTAACGCTACGTGCTTACTTGCTATGCTCTCGTTAAACATAATTACCAAATTGCTTGGTTATGCTATGATTATGTTATTGCTTGATTGGTTGGTATAATAACCTATTATCTGTATGTACGTATGACCACTAAACAACTAAACGCGTCCCCTGAACAAATATAACCTGACTTAACTAATCTTCTTCTGAGAAGATGTCGGCACAAGGGAACGTCGATACCAACAACCTTCCGCTAACAACGGCGGCAGAACTACAAGTGCGCATCTCACGGGCCATTGCACAGCTCGAGGCCCTTCGCTCTGAACACAGCGAAGGCTGCACCTACAAGCAGTTCTTAGACCACAAACCTCGGGAATTTGACGGCACTGGGGGTGCCTTAGCCTTCGTACGCTGGGTTGAGAAAACGGATTCTGTCTTAAGATTGAGCAAATGTGCCCTAGGGCACCAGGTCATGTACATAGCTGGGCTATTTGTAGATGGGGCTCTGTCATGGTGGAACCTTCAGGTTTAGACAATGGGCGAGACTGCTGTGAACACTTTGATGTGGGACGAACTGAAAGAACTAATGCGAAAAAGATATTGCTCGAGGGCAGAAGTCCAGAAGTTAGAGACAGAATTGTGGAACTTGAAAATGGAAGGTCCAAAGATAACCGAATATGTGCAGAGATTTGGCGAATTATCACAAGTTGCTTCGCGTTTGGTGGAACCGGAACCTAGGAAGATTGAACGTTTCATAGGGGGATTGGCACCTCAGATTCTAAGCCTGGTAACAACATCTAAACCTTCAACAATCACCGAGGCTATCAACACAAGCGTGGCACTCACTGAAGAAGCGATTAGACTAGGAAAATTTTCCACTACGGACGAGAAAAAGGAGACCCCTATAGAGTCATCTGGGGATAATAAGAGAAAGATCGCAAATTTCAAGAAGATTACTCAGGCAAGTAACAAGAAAAAGGCCAAAAAGAAAAAGGACTACATGGGTATTCTCCCTAAGTGCGACAATTGTCTACGCTATCATGTCGGGCGATGTAAATATGGGAAATGTGATAACTGTGGCAAGAGAGGGCATCCTAAGGAAACTTGTAGGCAAGTCACTGAAAGTAGGAATGAAGGCCAAGATGATAGCAAGAATCACGGAGGGAACAACGACAGTGACGATTATCCAGGCAGGACAAGTGACAGACAGAGACGTGCTCAAGGTTGTCTTAACTGTGGGAGCAAGAAGCACTTCAGGAAATACTGCCCTAAGAAGAATCAGGCATAAGAATGAAAGCTCAACACCGGAGCTAGGGTGGCACGCCAGAAATTCAAGCGTGAAGATCGGTACGTCCCATATCACTCAACGTTATGCATCTGTGTTGCCAAATACTGTTGCAAATTTTCGGTTTCGCATCTCTAGAGTTCGAGAGTGTACTGATATAGTAGCACGTAAGTTAGATAACTTGCACTCGATGGGACTAGCTAGGTGAAGCTAGTGGAAGTCAACGCAGTGTCTAGAAACGGCAAGATAGAACCCGGAGAACGTGAAGTTACGCTTGATCTACTGCCAGTTGAGTTGGAAAGCTTCGACAAGGTAATTGGAATGGATCAACTGCCGAGTGTTCGAGCGGAGATTGATAACCGCATCACAATGGCAAACGAAGAAACGACCGTGGCTCATGAAGCAGGATACGCCCCTACAAATTACTAATTGCGGGGAGGCCCAAAAGTTATTGCGTAAAGGATGTGTTGTTTTCTTGGCTCATGTCGGGGACAAGGGAGCCGAAGGACCAAAACTCGAAGATATTCCTGTGATAAGGAAATATCCTGAAGTCTACCCTGAAGACTTGCCAGAATTATCCCCTCAACGACAAGACGAATCTTCACATCGATTTGATTCCAGGCGTTGCGCCTGTAGTCGATGCACTTTAGCGACTTACACCTCGGAGATGCAAGAATTGGCAGTGCGACCTCAGAAGTTGATGGAGAAGGAAGATAACAGACCAAAAATTCCCTTTTGGGTAACCCAGATTTCTGCTCGTAAAAAAGGAGGACGTAATTTTCAAATAGGCATCGACTATCAAGAGCCGAACGAACTAACCCACAAGAGTCAGTAACTCTTGCTGAGAATTAACAAATTTCTTACTTAACTAACTGTGAGGATCCAACTACTATTACACGACTGATTGATGATCGAAGTGTCGTTAGCGATGAATTCAGGAAGAAAGCATACCGGGGGAAATTCTGGGACAATAACTTGTTTTTAAACGTACACAAAGATGGTGTTTCCTACACAATGCACAAAACCGAGTTACACAGAATACGAAACCTTGAGGATCTAGAAAACATATGTCACACCCCCAAAAATCCACACGCGGAGTATCACCGCTTGGGAGCGTGACTGACCAGGATCAAGCCACCAATCATATAGAACAATGTATAAAGTAGAAGTAATTGCAATATAATTCAAAACAAATCCATATGAAAGGTGTTTCCAAAACATAAGTCAGTTATCAATGTTTAGCGGAAGCGTATATATAAAAATATCCAATGTAAATGTGTATCAAGTATCATATGGGTTTCATATGACGTTCACGATCCAAGTCCACAACGTCCGCGCCTCCAGTGCAAGCTCCCAGTACCTAACGATCTGCAAGGCATGTAAAAGAAAGGATCAACAAAATAGTTGAGCGAGTTCACAGTAAATAAGTACGTAACAGTAAGTACAGGTTGGCTCTACTGGGCCGATAGTAAGTTATATAGGTGGGGGCTTCCCATGTTATGTGACCACTAGACTATTCGTATTATCCCTGTTCTTCGTCCGAGAACAGTAGCGCGTATGAGGTGTGCGTAGCACGTATCCTTTGCATCGAGGATAGTAATTAGTATATGACCACGTAGGTGTTATCCCAACCTACGGAAGAAGTAAGTAATGCGTACACGTAGGTTTTACGTGCGTGCCTGACATCCGAGGCAGTAATGGCATATGACCACGTAGGTGTTATCCAACCTACGGAACCACGTAGGTGTTATCCCAACCTACGGAATTAGTATATGACCACGTAGGTGTTATCCCAACCTACGGAACCGTCCTGACATCCGAGGACTATGATAGGTGATAGTCTAGGAAAAGCGTTTGTACGTTTATGTCAATTGAAACCTTTAACCCATTCCCACGACCCGGGAATCCCATGCCTTAGTAGGAGTGTGAACTCACCTTGGTTTGCTCGGTATGCTAGGTTATGCACTCACAAGTAATTAATCACGTCCTATTGTATGCACGTATAACAAATCAGTTCATGTTCACAACGATACGCATGCAAGTTAAATGTTCACAGAACAGTCAGTTTGCATAACGGCACAACACGTAGTATTTCACATTAAATCATAAGCTATCATTCGATTCACACCACCCATCCTTCGATTCATTGCTCATCCTTCGGTCTAACAGTTATCACAATTGTCGCAATTATGTTTCGACACGTCTTTCGATACACAGTTATCTTTCGGACCAAAGTTATGTTTCGAACCAATGTTATCCTTCAGTCAACCTATCTTTCGGTTGTCACTATGTTTCGACTAACTACTATCTTTCGGTCAATGTTATCCTTCGGTCCAAGCTATGTTTCGAACAACTAGCATCTTTCGGTTACAACTATGTTTCGAGTAACTGATATCTTTCGATAGATATCAGTTACGTTACAAGTTTCCAAGTTTTATCCAATTATCAATTAACACAAATTCAGCATTCAATTACTTCAGAATCGATCAAACAGGGAGTTTCATATTAAGCCTAATGAACCCTAATCTAACCACATGAACAATACTAGCACTTAATCATATTATCCGGTTCCATGAACAATAATAACCCCGAATCGCATATAATCACAGCCGATCCATCAAACATTATCATTAAACATCATCACACAGATCCGATTAACATACACATCCGATCAACAACCATATTGATTAGCATACATATTCGATTAGCATTCATGTCCGATTAACATACATATTCGGTTAATATACAAACAATATATTGCAAGACAATCGATAAATCATGAAGTTATGTATACTCAAAGCATCATCTATTAACATAATAACATCACATACTAACCGGAAATCTGGATTACGGAACGGAAATCCTTCGAACAGAGAATAGGTTTGCTATGCCGTCACGCACACACGCAAGGGAACTAGGGTTTTTCAGAAAATAACCCCCTGTTTACATGTATTCACGTATTTAAATCATATCACCGAAGTGGGCCAAGCCCACTAGAAGGACTGGGCCGAAAGATATCGAAGGATAAAATCCTTGGTCGAAGGATACGTTTCGAGCTCGAAGGATATGTTTCGAGAACCTTTAAACCGAAGGTTGATCCTTCGAATCGAAAGTTATCTTTCGTGTTCCTTCGAATCCTTCGAACTGTATGTCACGTTTCGTGATCTAGACTAAGTGTTTCTAATAATATTTATAATATTATTTTCTATTACAGCAAGTAATCACATACAGGCAACATGACAATACGTTTCATTAAGATACAACGCGTACAATTTCAAGTCCAACAAGTCAACTACTAAACAGTCAAAGTCAACGCGCATTTAATGCGAAAGTGAAAGTCAGAAACTCGAGTTGTCACATTATCCCCAACTTGAAAGAAATTTCGTCCCGAAATTTGGTACGCACTCACTGAGGAAGCTAGGTGAGTTACATCGTTCACTGGTTTTCCTGGGGTGTCACATCATCCCCCCGTTGATTTGGAATTTCGTCCCGAAATTCAGTAGTAGTAGCTTCAGCCTCAGAAGTGGATGCATTGGTTTCGAATAACTGGGGATACTTTTCTGTCATCTGGTCTTCGCGTTCCCAGGTGTACTCTGGGCCACGTTTGGAGTTCCAACGAACTCGGACAAGAGGGATTCTCTTGTGTTTGAGGACCTTAACATCCCGGTCCGTGATTTCAACTGGTTCCTCGACGAACTGCAACCGCTCGTCGATAGTGAGCTCCTTAAAAGGAATGATGAGGGTCTCATCTGATAGGCATTTCTTCAGATTCGACACGTGAAATACATTGTGAACTGCACCGAGTTCAGCTGGTAGGTTCAGTCTGTAGGCTACTTTGCCAATCTTTTCTAAGATTTCGAATGGTCCGACGTACCGCGGATTTAGTTTGCCCCGTTTCCCAAAACGTACCACACCCTTCCAGGGTGAAACTTTCAACAATACTCGGTCCCCGACCTGAAATTCCAAAGGCTTTCTACGCTTGTCCGCGTAGGCTTACTGACGGTCGCGTGCTGCCGCCATGCGTTGTCGTATTTGTGCAATCTTTTCTGTGGCGTCCACTACAAACTCTGGACCCGTAATCTGACTATCCCCCACCTCTGCCCAACAGAGAGGTGACCGGCATTTACGCCCGTACAATGCCTCGAATGGAGTGGCTTGAATGCTGGTGTGATAACTATCATTATACGAGAACCCCACCAAAGGGAGATGCTTTTCCTAGCCGTTGCCGAAATCGATAACGCATGCTCTAAGCATGTCTTCAAGTGTTTGAATCGTACGCTTAGACTGTCCATCCGAAAGATTTATGCATCGCTTGCCATAGTTCTGACGTGAATCGTGCGTCGCGATCCAAAATAATGGATGTGGGCACTCCGTGCCTCGAAACAATTTCCTTGAGGTAAACGTCTGCGAGAGTGGAGAACTTATCCGTTTCCTTAATCGGTAGGAAGTGTGCAGACTTGGTGAGTCGATCAACTATGACCCATATGGTGTCGTTTCCCCGCTGGGATCTAGGTAAGCCTGTAACGAAGTCCATGGAAATTTCTTCCCATTTCCACTGTGGTATCCTGGGCTGCTGAAGTAGGCCAGCTGGTTTCTGATTTTTCAACCTTGACTCTCACACAGGTTAAGCATTTTCCAACGTGCGTAGCGATGTGGGCCTTCATACTAGGCCACCAAGAAGTAGTGCTGATGTCGTGGTACCTTCTATCCGACCCTGGATGTACCGAGTAGCGAGACTTGTGAGCTTCATCCCTCACAAGTTCGCGTAGACCGTCGTAAAGTGGGACCCAAATACGCCCCATCACATAGTAGGCGCCGTCTGCCTTCTGTCCTAATCGTTGTCGTGAGCCGCGTAGGGCTTCAGCCTTGACGTTTTCGGGTTTCAGTGCTTCTAACTGAGCAGCTCGTATCTGTGCAGGAAGTCTGAACTGAATAGTAAGCTGTAGCGCTCGCACGCGCTTAGGTAGAGTGTCTTTCCGACTGAGGGCATCAGCCACAACATTGGCCTTGCCTGGATGATACTTGATGGCGCATTCATAGTTGTTTAGAAGTTCAACCCATCTCCGTTGACGCATGTTCAAATCCTTTTGCTTAAGAATATGCTCGAGACTCCTGTGATCGGTGTAAATCGTGCACCTGGTACCGTACAGGTAGTGTCGCCATATCTTAAGCCCGAAAACAATAGCTCCCAGCTCTAAATCGTGCGTCGCGTAGTTCCGTTCATGAATCCTTTAGTTGTCGAGAGCGTAAGCAATAATCTTATCCCGTTGTGTTAATACACCATCGAGACCCTGTATGGATGCATCACCATAAGCCACGAAGTCATCTGTGCCCTCCGGCAGTGAGAGATTAGGTGTGCTGCAAAGCCTATCCTTAAGGTACTGAAAGGCGGTCTCTTGGGAATCTCCCTAACGGTAGGTGACACCTTCCTGTGTCAGCATAGCCAGTGGCTGCGCGATCTTGGGGAAGTCCTTGATAAATCACCTGTAGTAACCTGCCAAACCCAAGAATTGGCGTATCTCTGTTGGTGTACGCGGTGCTGGTCTGTTCCTGATCGAATCTATCTTGGATGGATCGACATGAATCGCATCCCTGTTCACTACATGGCCTAAGGAGTGGACTTCACGTATCCAGAAGTCGCATTTGGAAAACTTGGCGTACGTTTGCTCCTTCCGAAAAGTTCCAAGATAAGACGTAAGTGCTGCTCGTGTTCTTCCTGACTCTTGGAGTAGATCAGAATGTCGTCGATGGAGACAAGGACAATTCGTCCAGGTAGAGTTTGCACACCCTGTTCATAAGGTCCATAAATACGGCAGGTGCGCCCAATAATATCAAACCATTCATCATATCAAACATAAAGTATAGTAGTTAAAATAATTCATAAAACCCAACATGATTAATGTTCAAACCAAACTTTGTTTGAGTAGCGTAAACATAATAATGAAAACCCAAAACAAGTTATAAGTTCAATTAGCGTTCATTGCGTCTCCTCCTCCTAACACGAAAACTCGACCTCTTGCCTCGTTGCCATTGTTGTTGTTGTTTCCCCCGTTGTTGTTGTTGTTGTTCCCGTTGCCCTGATTGTTGTTGTTGTTGTTCTGGTTCCTGTTTAGCTGTGGGCAGTGTCTCTTGATGTGACCTTCAGCACCACAATTATAGCACCCCTTGTTGCCCTGTTGTTGATTCTGCTGAGCGTGTGGCTGCTGCTGATTCTGGTTCTGGTTCGCAGGACGAGGGCTCCTGCAGTCTTTGGCCTCGTGACCCATCTTGAGGCATCTTTGACAACGACCTCTGTTACACTGGCCGTTGTGGTGCTTGTTGCAGTTGTTACATTTCGGAAGATTTCCCCGATATCCTCCCCGTTTGTGACTGCCCGAGAAGTGCTGACTGGGGCTTTGATAACCTTCCGTCTTTCGTTGCTGAGCCTGGGACTGGACTGATGCTGATGCTTTGCTTGAATCCCCCTCCCACTTTCGCTTATTGTCACTGGGAGTAGCAGTAGTAGCAGACGTAGTAGCAGTAGTAGCAGCGCTGATGCGTTTAGGCAGGCGATTCTGATCCACTGCCTGATCGGTGATGCGATGAGCGAGGCGTTGGATTTCTTGGATGTTTTCGAGGTTAGCCGACGTAACGTGGCTCTGAATCTCTGGCGCCAATCCCTTGAGATACAACTCAATGCGCTTGTATGGAGGGTCCACCATAGTAGGACACAGAACGGCCAGCTCGTTCGACCGTTTAGTATAAGCTTCGATCTCTGACCCAACCATTTTCAGATTATATAGCTCGTCTTCCAGCTTGTGAATATCTTCACGCGTACAATACTCACGCTTGATGAGTTCCTTAAAATCGTTCCATGGGGTGGCGTTAGCAGCTGCCAACCCAAGAATCTGCACCTGCGCGTTCCACCAGGTTAGCGCGATTCCTTCCAAGGTGCCAATAGCAAACTTGACCTTGCGAGCCTCAGGGCACTCGCACATCTCGAATACTGATTCTAGCTTCTCGAACCAGTGGAGGAGTCCAACCGCTCCTTCTGTGCCGCTGAAAGAGTTAGGACGACAATCCATGAAGTTCTTGAAGGTGCACCCAGGCTGCTGCTGAGCGGGTTGACCTATTGTGTACGAATAGGGCAAAGTTAAGTACGAGAATTAATGTAGGATCTAAAGATCCTAGTGTCTATACTGCAGGGTATACTACCTGCTTGGGCGGCTGCAACTGCCGCAGCAATGAGAGCCTCTAGCTGGGCTTGAGTCATGTTAATTCGTGCGGCCATTGATCTTCACATCAAAGGCAACATAAGTGAGAAAGGTTCGCGAATAGTGCGATGACAGAAGAGTGTAAGCACATAAGTATTCTCATGCAATGCCAAGTTGTGAGCAAGGTAATGTAAGCATACTACGAGCAAAGTTCTATGTAATTCTAGCAAGCAGGTAATAAACATAAACCTTATTACCTAGGAAGTTGAGTCTTGCACGTGGAGCGAAGCGTCGTTGTGGATCGTTTGAGAGCACTGTTCTGGTTATAGTCTGGTTTTAATAAAACGTTTTCCCATATTAAAACCAAGTTCTCTATAACCAATGGCTCTGATACCAATCTGTCACACCCCCAAAAATCCACACGCGGAGTATCACCGCTTGGGAGCGTGACTGACCAGGATCAAGCCACCAATCATATAGAACAATGTATAAAGTAGAAGTAATTGCAATATAATTCAAAACAAATCCATATGAAAGGTGTTTCCAAAACATAAGTCAGTTATCAATGTTTAGCGGAAGCGTATATATAAAAATATCCAATGTAAATGTGTATCAAGTATCATATGGGTTTCATATGACGTTCACGATCCAAGTCCACAACGTCCGCGCCTCCAGTGCAAGCTCCCAGTACCTAACGATCTGCAAGGCATGTAAAAGAAAGGATCAACAAAATAGTTGAGCGAGTTCACAGTAAATAAGTACGTAACAGTAAGTACAGGTTGGCTCTACTGGGCCGATAGTAAGTTATATAGGTGGGGGCTTCCCATGTTATGTGACCACTAGACTATTCGTATTATCCCTGTTCTTCGTCCGAGAACAGTAGCGCGTATGAGGTGTGCGTAGCACGTATCCTTTGCATCGAGGATAGTAATTAGTATATGACCACGTAGGTGTTATCCCAACCTACGGAAGAAGTAAGTAATGCGTACACGTAGGTTTTACGTGCGTGCCTGACATCCGAGGCAGTAATGGCATATGACCACGTAGGTGTTATCCAACCTACGGAACCACGTAGGTGTTATCCCAACCTACGGAATTAGTATATGACCACGTAGGTGTTATCCCAACCTACGGAACCGTCCTGACATCCGAGGACTATGATAGGTGATAGTCTAGGAAAAGCGTTTGTACGTTTATGTCAATTGAAACCTTTAACCCATTCCCACGACCCGGGAATCCCATGCCTTAGTAGGAGTGTGAACTCACCTTGGTTTGCTCGGTATGCTAGGTTATGCACTCACAAGTAATTAATCACGTCCTATTGTATGCACGTATAACAAATCAGTTCATGTTCACAACGATACGCATGCAAGTTAAATGTTCACAGAACAGTCAGTTTGCATAACGGCACAACACGTAGTATTTCACATTAAATCATAAGCTATCATTCGATTCACACCACCCATCCTTCGATTCATTGCTCATCCTTCGGTCTAACAGTTATCACAATTGTCGCAATTATGTTTCGACACGTCTTTCGATACACAGTTATCTTTCGGACCAAAGTTATGTTTCGAACCAATGTTATCCTTCAGTCAACCTATCTTTCGGTTGTCACTATGTTTCGACTAACTACTATCTTTCGGTCAATGTTATCCTTCGGTCCAAGCTATGTTTCGAACAACTAGCATCTTTCGGTTACAACTATGTTTCGAGTAACTGATATCTTTCGATAGATATCAGTTACGTTACAAGTTTCCAAGTTTTATCCAATTATCAATTAACACAAATTCAGCATTCAATTACTTCAGAATCGATCAAACAGGGAGTTTCATATTAAGCCTAATGAACCCTAATCTAACCACATGAACAATACTAGCACTTAATCATATTATCCGGTTCCATGAACAATAATAACCCCGAATCGCATATAATCACAGCCGATCCATCAAACATTATCATTAAACATCATCACACAGATCCGATTAACATACACATCCGATCAACAACCATATTGATTAGCATACATATTCGATTAGCATTCATGTCCGATTAACATACATATTCGGTTAATATACAAACAATATATTGCAAGACAATCGATAAATCATGAAGTTATGTATACTCAAAGCATCATCTATTAACATAATAACATCACATACTAACCGGAAATCTGGATTACGGAACGGAAATCCTTCGAACAGAGAATAGGTTTGCTATGCCGTCACGCACACACGCAAGGGAACTAGGGTTTTTCAGAAAATAACCCCCTGTTTACATGTATTCACGTATTTAAATCATATCACCGAAGTGGGCCAAGCCCACTAGAAGGACTGGGCCGAAAGATATCGAAGGATAAAATCCTTGGTCGAAGGATACGTTTCGAGCTCGAAGGATATGTTTCGAGAACCTTTAAACCGAAGGTTGATCCTTCGAATCGAAAGTTATCTTTCGTGTTCCTTCGAATCCTTCGAACTGTATGTCACGTTTCGTGATCTAGACTAAGTGTTTCTAATAATATTTATAATATTATTTTCTATTACAGCAAGTAATCACATACAGGCAACATGACAATACGTTTCATTAAGATACAACGCGTACAATTTCAAGTCCAACAAGTCAACTACTAAACAGTCAAAGTCAACGCGCATTTAATGCGAAAGTGAAAGTCAGAAACTCGAGTTGTCACATTATCCCCAACTTGAAAGAAATTTCGTCCCGAAATTTGGTACGCACTCACTGAGGAAGCTAGGTGAGTTACATCGTTCACTGGTTTTCCTGGGGTGTCACAACATATGCTTAGGACCCTTGGGAACCCAGGTCCAAACTTGTAAAGGTTGTTACTTAGACACCATATCTGTTAACTCAATCGAACACCATTAACCTGACATATATGCCATTTCAGTTAACAGAACAGCAAGTACTTGAAATTCTTTCGTTAAAATCTTCACTTTTGCTTCTAGCCGAGTAGATGTTTGCATCTCTACTCCCCTTAAAGTAGTTGCATCGCTTTGATTCTCTTCACTAAGAGCGAACACACATTTGCTTCGATACATGGTCATTACCTCATAACTCATTGTGTCATTACTTGAAAACTCACATATTACGCATGCACCTTTTGCTATGCGTGCGGTTTCATTTCAAGCGCTTCATTGAAGTTCGAATATTATGTTGCTAAACCTAATCACTGGGTTGTGATTCAAATGGCTTACATTATTGTTATTGTTGACTCTTTTGTTACCAAGTTAACACACTTCCTTGAAATTGCTTTCGTTCAAGTTACGTTCAAAATTCATCGTTGTTACCATGCTGAGATTTCCCTTATTAATACATACTTTTATTGTCGGATTACGCCAGAACCAAGTTCAATTTCTTGAACTTATCCATTTCACATGTTTTGATTTGAGACGCCATGTGATGTATTGGGAACATCACATTCAAATATTCTTGCAAAGGTTCTTTTGTTTCAAGACATAGTGGACTCGATTGGCCTACGACTCCACTAAATCATTTGTTGATTTCGATACCTTGCGGTGATACTTTCACAGAATTGAAGCTTGCGCTAAGTTCGTTACGCACCTCATACACGGATTTGATTATTTATTGACTTGCACTAAATCCGTTTTGTTTATCATGATTAAAGCAGTCTCAACACAGTTGTGTGTTAAGGCAATGGTACATAGATTCATTTCATAAGCCCAATGTACCTCCTGACGATACTTTCATTGACTAATCGAATACCTTGTGGTATTTAATACTTTTTCACCTTCGATCAAAAACAGTGGCTCTTTGATATTCTTTGTTCAACTGGAAACTTTACGACATTGTGTAAATCAAATCTTCAGGTTGTCTCAGTACACTTTCATTTGATTTCGGACACGGTGAACTTGTTCAGTCACCATTATTATTTCTCGTCATTTCGACACCTTGTGGTGTCATTGCAAATTTGCAGCTTGTGCTAATCATGGTCGATCGTTTTACACAAAACTACATATACTTTTGTTTGAACTAAGTCATTTAAATATTCCTGATGCAACTACGAATCAAGACAATGATACACCAGATTCACTTGTATTTCATTCAGTGTATATTCGCAATTCGAGAATGTCAACACACAAATCCTTACCATTTATTTATTTGAAAGTTGACATGTCATTTTCATCTCCAAGTTGTTGATTTTGAGTTCATATAGCGGATGCTATGGTTTGTGAAAATTTGCATACTACGACCAATCATTTGAGAATCCTATCGGACAAAACTCCTCTTTTGTGGAACCCCTGTTAACTGGATTACACTAGACTATGCGTCGATACGCCTTGTACCTTCGACACCAAATGCTAAAAGCACATACCTTCTAATTCGTGATATTATATATATTCTTGGACTCACTTGATGTGAATAGGGTTTGATTCGATTTGGTGATTATCTACCTCGGTGCTATTCATATGCATACATACATACATAATGAAACCCTAAGGAGTTAAGGTACTACAAATTTCGAGGACGAAATTTTCTTAATGGGGGGAGAATGTGACAACCGTCAATTTTGCATGCATCCGTACAATTAATTAATTTTAATTATGAGCTTAATGACTGTGCTTGATTACATCTGACGCTTTAAAACTGCTTACTGATTTATGTTATATACATACATGTGCATTCTTTACATACAGTCACTTCAATTATTTCATACAGACTCTTAGTGACAAACCTGATGCACAAAGCACAGTTAGCACAGTGAGCGAATAACTCAGACACATGCTGACAATGCCAGCACTTACACATATACTATTTTTAGGCCAGTATGGGCCAGGGATAAAACACTACACCAGTATGGAGTGTAGGGAAGCGAGGACCATAAGACTATGTCACTAGGTGATAGTTTGAGTGCCGGAAAGTGCCTAAAACGCAATTTAATTACAGAATTCCGCATTTTCAGTAACAATTCAGCTTTTAATACACTCATATTATACAGAGTATTGACTAAATGGTCCTGGACACTTTCCTAAGTGTTGGAATTAATTTCGTTACAAAAAGATGCACAAAAGACGCTATACGGGACAATTAAACGCTTTAACGGAATGATACGAAACCGAACAACCAGACATTACCCGAGACATGAAAATATTGTTAGAAATATTATTTCATCATTTTAAATAAATTATGGTCAAAAAATCCCCATGCACCATGTAAACATGACATACACCCACTATACTTGGAAATACCCTTAACCTTCTAACTTATTACCTAATAGTTACCAAAAATTTACACTTTACCCCCCCCCCAACCGATTTTTCTGCCATAATTAGTGAGAATATTTTGTTTAGATATTTGATATTACCACCTTCACTCTTATTGCCATTAGATAGGCAATGATGATATTAGGGCTTGAGGGTGCAAGTTGTCACACCCCCAAAATTCCACATGCGGAGTACCACCGCTTGGGAGCGTGACTGACCAGGATCAAGCCACCAATCATATTGAACATGTAATTAAATAGTAAAAGTTATTCCTCAATACGAAAGGTGTTTATCAAAACCAACATAAGTAGATGTAGCGGAAGCATTAATGTAGAAAACCCAACATAAGTATTAATGTTTGAAACGTCATAAGTGTTTAATAAGTAATCACGATCCATTTGCCCACAACGACCTGCTCCTCCTTGTGCAAGCTCCATTAATACCTATGGTCCTGCAAGGCATGCAGCAGAGAGTCAAAAACTAGTTGAGCAAGTTCACAGAAAGTAAATGCGTAATAGTAAGTTCATGAGTATCAGGTGGCTCTACTGGGTCAATATAGGTTTCTATTGGTGGGGGCTTCCCATGTTATTAATCCACTAGACTATGCGTAACCATAAGTGTTCTTCACAACCGAGAACAGTAGCGCGTATGGGGTTTACGTAGGTTTTACGTAAGTATCCTTCACAACCGAGGATAGGAGTACGCGGGGGTTTACGTAGTTTTTACGTAAGTGCCTGACACAACTGAGGCAGTAGTGAGCATAATAAGTTCACGTAGGTTTTACGTGAGTATCCTTCACAACCGAGGATAGCGAGTAGCATAAGTATACGTAGGTTTTACGTATGTGTCCTGCACAACCGAGGACGATGGTATGGTAGTCTAGTAATGGTATCCGTGTGTATCTATTCAACCTTAACCTTTTAATCCCATTCCCAACACCCCGGGAATCCCATGCCTTGGTAAGAGTGTGAACTCACCTTGGGTTGCTCGGCAGATACACAGAAAGTACAGGTAAGCTAGTAAGTGGTCAACCACGTCCTATCATGGTTATTATACAAGTCAGGTTCGTATATAGCACGTATGTTCTACACGTATTGTATCAAGTATGATCATGGCAAATCACATAAACGTATCAGCAATCCAATAGAAAACAGATAACAATTCTAAGTATTCGGCCCAAACAGTTGGGCTGTAACAGTGCAGGTCCAATAACAAGTATTGTCGGTCTCGAGTCGAGACTATCGGTCTCGAGTCATATTGGTGTTGAGATCTCGAGTCGCAACGAAGGAGGTTTCGAGTCGCAACAGAGGTGTTCTCGAGTCGCAAGTGAGCCGGTCTCGAGTTGTCATGGTCCGGTCGAGACTGTTCGGTCTCGAGTCGCAACTGGACTCGCAATGCCGGTCTCGGGTTATCATGCTCAGGTCGAGATCACACGGTCTCGACTCGCAACCGTGTCGAGACTATCAAATTGTAACAGATTTCCTGATTTCATGCTCATGATTTCCGTGATATTAGTTAACAAGTTTGGCAGTTTCTTAATCGGATCAATCAACAGTTTCAAACAAATCAAAGCAGCAATTCATACTTATATATCAATTCAAGAACATCAAATCAGCAATTAAATCAATGATCTTGCATATGAACAATATTCTACCAATACATCCGAACCAAAGCATGTGCAATAGTTATAAAAAACCTACAACATATGACCGGTTTATCAAGCATCTCTAGTTACCCTTTGGATTAACATCATGCATTCAATTTGTGTGAACCATTAACTAGTACATACGTGTGAGTCGATTAACAACACACTAACAATTAACATCACAATCAACCATACTCTCTAGAACCCTAGATTATCATACAAGGTTGTAAACACCCATCAAAACATTATTAACATACAATCGGTACATATAACACTAACCGAATACAAGATGGAGCTGAAAAGGTCTTCGAGAGAGAGAGAGTTGCTGCCGGTTCCAAGAGAAGACGAGAGAGAGAATGAGAGCTCCTAGGGTTTGTGAACTTGTGTATGTTTGGTAAAAAAAATGTGAGATGTTTACAATATCTCATATGTTATGCGATTAGGGGTATGGGCCGAACCCATCTTTGGGCTGCCCTTGAGGTTTCGGGTCAGGCAAGTGGTTGCGAGTAGGGTTGGGCCGAGTGAAGGATGTGCGACAAAACAAGGTGTGTGGCCCAATTTTGATAACATATAACGTTTCATTCAATTAAACACTCAAGTTCATATAGTCGTATCATGCATTCAAACAATCCATATAGTTCACATAAACACGTAACGTTACACAAAATAAGTTCGAATTACGGGTTGTCACATTATCCCCAACTAAAACGAAATTTCGTCCCGAAATTTGGAATGCACTCACTGAGGAAGCTAGGTAAGTTGTATTGTTCACTGGTTTTCCTGGGGTGTCACATCCTCCCCCCGTTGATCTGGAATTTCGTCCCGAAATTCCGCAGTAGTAGCTTCGGCCTCAGTAGTGGTTGCATTGGTTTTGAATAACTGGGGGTACTTTTCTGTCATCCTGTCTTCGCGCTCCCAGGTGTACTCTGGGCCACTTTTGGAGTTCCAACGAACTCGAACAAGAGGGATTCTCTTGTGCTTGAGGACCTTAACATCCCGGTCCGTGATTTCAACTGGTTCCTCGACGAACTGCAACCGCTCGTCGATAGTGAGTTCCTTAAAAGGAATTATGAGGGTCTCATCTGACAGGCACTTCTTCAGATTCGACACGTGAAAGACGTTGTGAACTGCGCCGAGTTCAGCTGGTATGTTTAGCTTGTAGGCCACCTTGCCTATTTTCTCAATAATCTCGAACGGTCCGACATACCGCGGATTTAGTTTGCCCCATTTGCCAAAACGAACCACACCCTTCCAGGGTGAGACTTTAAGCAAAACCCGGTCCCCGACCTGAAATTCCAAAGGCTTCCTACGCTTGTCCGCGTAGGCCTTCTGACGGTCGCGTGCTGCCGCCATGCGTTGTCGTATCTGTGCAATCTTTTCTGTGGCGTCCACTACAATCTCTGGACCCGTAATCTGACTATCCCCCACCTCTGCCCAACAGAGAGGTGACCGGCATATACGTCCGTACAATGCCTCGAATGGAGCGGCTTGTATGCTGGTGTGATAACTGTTATTGTATGAGAACTCTACCAAAGGGAGGTGCTTTTCCCAGCCGTTGCCGAAATCAATAACGCATGCTCGAAGCATGTCTTCAAGAGTTTGGATCGTTCGCTCAGACTGCCCATCCGTTTGAGGATGATATGCTGTGCTCATGTCTAACCGTGAGCCGAAAGATTTGTGCATCGCTTGCCATAGTTCTGATGTGAATCGTGCATCCCGATCCGAAATGATGGAGGTGGGCACCCCGTGCCTCGAAACAACTTCTTTGATATAGATGTCTGCGAGAGTGGAGAACTTATCCGTTTCCTTTATAGCTAGGAAGTGTGCAGACTTGGTGAGTCGATCTACGATCACCCATATAGTATCATTCCCACGCTGAGATCTAGGTAGGCCTGTAACGAAATCCATGGAAATTTCTTCCCATTTCCATTGCGGTATCTTGGGTTGCTGAAGTAGACCTGCTGGTTTCTGGTACTCAACCTTGACTCTCGCACAGGTCAAGCACTTCCCAACGTAAGTAGCGATGTGGGCCTTCATGCTAGGCCACCAATAAGTAGTCCTGATATCGTGGTACATCTTATCCGACCCTGGATGTACCGAGTAGCGAGACTTGTGTGCTTCGTCCATCACAAGTTCGCGTAGACCGCCATGAAGTGGGACCCAAATACGCCCCGTTACATAGTAGGCGCCGTCTGCCTTCTGTTCTAACCGTTGTCGTGAGCCGCGTAGGGCTTCAGCCCTAACGTTTTCGGGTTTCAATGCCTCTGCCTGTGCATCTCGTATCTGTGCAGGAAGGCTAGACTGAATCGTAAGCTGCAGCGCTCGCACGCGCCGAGGTAAAGTGTCTTTTCGACTGAGAGCGTCAGCCACAACATTGGCTTTGCCCGGATGGTACTTGATGGCGCATTCGTAATCGTTAAGTAGTTCAACCCATCGTCGTTGACGCATGTTCAATTCCTTCTGCCTGAAGATATGCTCGAGACTCCTGTGATCGGTGTAAATTGTGCACTTGGTACCGTACAGGTAGTGTCGCCATATCTTGAGCGCGAAAACAACAGCTCCCAGCTCTAAATCGTGCGTCGTGTAATTCCGTTCATGAATCTTAAGTTGACGCGAAGCGTGAGCGATAACCTTATCCCGTTGCATCAATACACATCCAAGACCCTGGATGGATGCATCACAATAGACCACAAAATCGTCCGTGCCCTCTGGCAATGCGAGGATAGGTGCACTGCAAAGTCTATCCTTTAGGTGCTGAAAAGCAGTCTCCTGGGGCTCTCCCCAGCGATAGGTGACACCCTTCTGTGTCAGTAGCGTAAGCGGCTGAGCAATCTTTGAAAAGTCTTTAATAAACCGTCTGTAGTAACCCGCCAAACCCAAGAATTGGCGTATTTCCGTTGGCGTACGTGGTGCAGGCCAGTTCCTGATCGAGTCTACCTTGGATGGATCGACATGGATCCCATCCTTGTTCACTACGTGGCCTAAGAAGTGGACTTCACGAAGCCAGAAGTCGCATTTCGAAAACTTAGCGTACAGCCGTTCCTTCCGTAGGAGTTCCAAAATAAGGCTTAGGTGCTGCTCGTGTTCCTCCTGACTCTTGGAGTAGATCAGAATGTCGTCGATGAAGACAATGACGAACTTGTCAAGATAGGGTTTGCACACCCTATTCATAAGGTCCATAAATACGGCAGGCGCGTTTGTTAACCCGAACGGCATGACAAGAAACTCGTAGTGGCCGTAGCGAGTTCTGAATGCTGTCTTGGAGACGTCCTCCTCTCGGACTCTCAGCTGATGATAACCAGACCTCAAGTCTATCTTGGAGTAATAACACGACCCTTGCAACTGGTCGAATAAGTCGTCTATGCGTGGAAGAGGATAACGGTTCTTCACCGTCACCTAGTTCAGTTCACGGTAGTCGATGCACATTCTGAACGTACCGTCTTTCTTTCTCACGAATAACACTGGAGCTCCCCAAGGCGAAGAGGTTGGACGAATGAAGCCCTTTTCCAAGAGCTCTTGCAGCTGCTTTGACAGTTCCTCCAATTCTGATGGAGCTAGACGATATGGTGCGCGAGCTATGGGTGCTGCTCCTGGAGCGAGCTCGATTTGAAATTCGACCTGACGGTGAGGCGGTAATCCAGGTAAATCTTCAGGAAACACCTGAGGGTAGTCGCGTACAACTGGAATATCCTCCAGTTTCTTTTCCTTCACTGATGCATCTGAAACGAGTGCCAAGATTGCGGTGTGACCCTTCCGCAGACATTTCTGAGCCTTAAAGAAAGAGATGATGCCGACCACTGCACCACTCTTGTCACCTTGAACTTCGAGAGGTTCTTGATCAGAACGGGGAATGCGAATAATCTTCTCACTGCATAAGATCTCTGCCTGATGTTCGGATAACCAATCCATCCCTATGACGATATCGAAACTTCCCAAGACTATGGGAATAAGGTCGATGGAGAAAACTTGACCGGCTAAGACGATACTACAACCCCTGACTATCTGCGTGGCTTCTAAACTCTTACCATTAGCTAGTTCTACGACGTGTTTGGTGTTTAGGGGTGTTGATGTACGTTTTAACAATTTACCCATTTTCAAAGACATGTAACTTGTATCCGCACCCGAATCAAACAAAGCAGTAACATAAATGTTGTCGAGAAGAAACTTTTACCCATAACGACGTTGGGATCATTCCTGGCATCACCCTGCCCCAACACAAACGCGCGACCCCTTGCTTCATTGCCGTTGTTGTTGTTTCCCCCGTTGTTGTTGTTGCCATTGCCCAGATTGTTGTTATTGTTGTTGTTGTTGTTCCTGTTCAGCTGAGGACAGTGCCTTTTGAAGTGACCTTCTGCACCACAATGAAAACATCCTTTGTTGCTGCCCTGCTGTTGATTCTGCTGTGCTGGTGGCTGCTGCTGATTCTGGTTCGCAGGCCGAGGGCTTCTACAATCCTTGGCCTCATGACCCATCTTGAGGCATCTTTGACAGCGACCCTTGTTACACTGGCCACCGTGGTGTCTGCCGCAGTTGTTACACTTTGGGAGGTTCCCTCGATATCCGCCCTGCCTGTGGCTACCTGAAGAGTGCTGACCAGGACTCTGGTAACTGTCAGTCTTTCGCTGCTGGGCCTGAGACTGAACTGAAGCTGATCCCTTGCTGGAATCCCCATCCCATTTTCTCTTACTGTCACTGGGAATAGCAGGAGTAGCTGAAGTAGTAACGCTAGCAGTAGCGCTGATACGTTTAGGCAGTCTGTTCTGATCCACTGCCTGGTCAGTGATGCGATGAGCGAGGCGTTGAATATCCTGGATGTTGTCAAGATTAGCCGAGGTAACATGGCTCTGGATCTCTGACGCCAACCCTTTGAGATACAACTCAATGCGCTTGTATGGAGGGTCCACCATAGTTGGACACAGCACAGCCAACTCGTTTGACCTCTTGGTGTAAGCTTCAATTTCGGATCCAGTCATCTTCAGATGGTACAACTCATCTTCCAACTTGTGGATGTCTTCCCGAGTGCAGTACTCTCTCTTGATCAGTTCCTTGAAATCATTCCAGGGTGTGGCATTAGCAGCTGCCAACCCTAAGATCTGAACTTGGGCGTTCCACCAAGTTAGTGCTATTCCTTCTAGCGTGCCAGTGGCGTATTTCACCCTGCGAGCCTCAGGGCATTCACACATCTCGAACACAGACTCGAGCTTTTCAAACCAGTGGAGGAGTCCAACCGCCCCTTCCGTGCCACTAAATGTACTTGGACGGCAGTCCATGAAGTTCTTGAAAGTGTAGACTGGTTGCTGTGCTGGTTGACCTATTGTGTACGAATAGGACAAAGTTTAATTACAAGGGCTAGTTTAGGAGTGTAGGATCTAAAGATCCTAGTGTGTGCTATAACCACAGGATATACCTCCTGCTTGTGCGGCTGCAAGTGCCGCAGCAACTTGAGCTTGAACGAGAGCCTCTAGCTGGGCTTGAGTCACGTTCACACGTCCGGACATGATCTTCATAGTAAAGGTAGCGTAAGTGAGAATGGTTCGCGAGTAGGGCGATGACAGAAAAGCGTAAGCAAGTAGATATTCTCATGTAATAAAGTCATGTGTGTCTAAGCGTAACACGAGCAAAGTTCTATATAGTTCTAGCATGCAGGTAATAAACATAAACCTTATTACCTAGGATGTCGAGTCTTGCACGTGGAGCGAAGCGTCGTTGTGGATCGTTGAGAGCACTGTTCTGGTTATAGTCTGGTTTTAATAAAACGTTTTCCCCATATTAAAACCGAGTTCTCTATAACCAATGGCTCTGATACCAATCTGTCACACCCCCAAAATTCCACACGCGGAGTACCACCGCTTGGGAGCGTGACTGACCAAGATCAAGCCACCAATCATATTGAACATGTAATTAAATAGTAAAAGTTATTCCTCAATACGAAAGGTGTTTATCAAAACCAACATTAGTAGATGTAGCAGAAGCATTAATGTAGAAAACCCAACATAAGTATTCATGTTTGAAACGTCATAAGTGTTTAATAAGTAATCACGATCCATTTGCCCACAACGACCTGCTCCTCCTTGTGCAAGCTCCATTAATACCTATGGTCCTGCAAGGCATGCAGCAGAGAGTCAACAACTAGTTGAGCGAGTTCACAGAAAGTAAATGCGTAATAGTAAGTTCATGAGTATCAGGTGGCTCTACTGGGCCAATATAGGTTTCTATTGGTGGGGGCTTCCCATGTTATTAATCCACTAGACTATGCATAACCATAAGTGTTCTTCACAGCCGAGAACAGTAGCGCGTATGGGGTTTACGTAGGTTTTACGTAAGTATCCTTCACAACCGAGGATAGGAGTACGCGGGGGTTTACGTAGGTTTTACGTAAGTGCCTGACACAACCGAGGCAGTAGTGAGCATAATAAGTTCACGTAGGTTTTACGTGAGTATCCTTCACAACCGAGGATAGCGAGTAGCATAAGTATACATAGGTTTTACGTATGTGTCCTACACAACCGAGGACGATGGTATGGTAGTCTAGTAATGGTATCCGTATGTATCTATTCAACCTTAACCTTTTAATCCCATTCCCAGCACCCCGGGAATCCCATGCCTTGGTAAGAGTGTGAACTCACCTTGGGTTGCTCGGCAGATACACAGAAAGTACAGGTAAGCTAGTAAGTGGTCAACCACGTCCTATCATGGTTATTATACAAGTCAGGTTCGTATATAGCACGTATGTTCTACACGTGTTGTATCAAGTATGATCATGGCAAATCACATAAACGTATCAGCAATCCAATAGAAAACAGATAACAATTCTAAGTATTCGGCCCAAACAGTTGGGCTGTAACAGTGCAGGTCCAATAACAAGTATTGTCGGTCTCGAGTCGAGACTATCGGTCTCGAGTCATATTGGTGTTGAGATCTCGAGTCGCAACGAAGGAGGTTTCGAGTCGCAACAGAGGTGTTCTCGAGTCGCAAGAGAGTTGGTCTCGAGTTGTCATGGTCCGGTCGAGACTGTTCGGTCTCGAGTCGCAACTGGACTCGCAATGCCGGTCTCGGGTTATCATGCTCAGGTCAAGATCACACGGTCTCGACTCGCAACCATGTCGAGACTATCAAATTGTAACAGATTTCCTGATTTCATGCTCATGATTTCCGTGATATTAGTTAACAAGTTTGGCAGTTTCTTAATCGGATCAATCAACAGTTTCAAACAAATCAAAGCAGCAATTCATACTTATATATCAATTCAAGAACATCAAATCAGCAATTAAATCAATGATCTTGCATATGAACAATATTCTACCAATACATCCGAACCAAAGCATGTGCAATAGTTATCAAAAACCTACAACATATGACCGGTTTATCAAGCATCTCTAGTTACCCTTTGGATTAACATCATGCATTCAATTTGTGTGAACCATTAACTAGTACATACGTGTGAGTCGATTAACAACACACTAACAATTAACATCACAATCAACCATACTCTCTAGAACCCTAGATTATCATACAAGGTTGTAAACACCCATCAAAACATTATTAACATACAATCGGTACATATAACACTAACCGAATACAAGATGGAGCTGAAAAGGTCTTCGAGAGAGAGAGAGTTGCCGCCGGTTCCAAGAGAAAACGAGAGAGAGAATGAGAGCTCCTAGGGTTTGTGAACTTGTGTATGTTTGGTAACAAAAAATGTGAGATGTTTACAATATCTCATATGTTATGCGATTAGGGGTATGGGCCGAACCCATCTTTGGGCTGCCCTTGAGGTTTCGGGTCAGGCAAGTGGTTGCGAGTAGGGTTGGGCCGAGTGAAGGATGTGCGACAAAACAAGGTGTGTGGCCCAATTTTGATAACATATAACGTTTCATTCAATTAAACACTCAAGTTCATATAGTCGTATCATGCATTCAAACAATCCATATAGTTCACATAAGCACGTAACGTTACACAAAATAAGTTCGAATTACGGGTTGTCACACAAGTTTCCAAGGATTTTCCATCATCACAAAGATTTCAACCAATCTCATCCCTCCTCTCTCTTAATTTTGGTTCACACCCCCGCCCCCCTCTCTCCATAATCGATTCCATTGTCACACCCCCAAAATCCACCTGCGGAGTATCACCGCTTGGGAGCGTGACTGACCAGGATCAAGCCACCAATCATATAGAACAAATATGTATATAGTAAAAGTAATTGCCATTAAACCAAACCAAATCCATATGAAAGGTGTTCCAAAACATAAGTAAGTTATCACTATTTAGCGGAAGCGTATAAATAAAACCCATCACAATAAAGTATCAAATGTCATAAGTGTTTAACAAGATAATCACGATCCAAGCCCACAACGACCAGCTCCTCCCTGTGCAAGCTCCATGTATCTAACGACCTGCAAGGCATGTAACAGAGGATCAACAACTAGTTGAGCGAGTTCACAGAAAGTAAATGCGTAATAGTAAGTTCGTTTGTAACATGTGGCTCTACTGGGCCGATAGTATGTTCTATTGGTGGGGGCTTCCCATGTTGTATAACCACTAGACTATTCGTAACCATAAGTGTTCTACATATCCCGAGAACAGTAACACGTACAAGTTACGTAGGTTTTACGTAAGTATCCTTCACAACCGAGGATAGGGGTACGCGGGGGTTTTACGTAGGTTTTACGTAAGTGCCTGACACAACCGACGCAGTAGTGAGTATAAGTTCACGTAGGTTTTACGTGAGTGTCCTTCGCAACCTGAGGAGAGTGAATAGCACAAGTATACGTAGGTTTTACGTATGTGTCCTGCACAACCGAGGACGATGGTATGGTAGTCTAGTAACAGTGTATGTACGTATCTATTCAATCTCATTCCTTCAATCCCATTCCCAAGCCCTTGGGAATCCCATGCCTTAGTAAGAGTGTGAACTCACCTTGGTTTGCTCGGTATGCTATGCTCTAGGGTTTATCAAATTGTCTAAGTCCGTTACACACAACCTAGGATATGTTGCACATGATACGATGTAAGTGTTTGCATCAATTTAGGGTTTGCAAATCCTTGATGTTCAAGCAACCGTGTTTTGTGTGTTTATTGTGTACATGATGATATCACATAGAATGTTCACGTATGCAGGATCATACAGTTACATTCAACTTCATACAATCGTATATCGAATCATACAGTTAAAAGCAGAATGAACAGTAGCATGAAATCATATACAACATCATTCGGTAAGCTTTTACACACACATCACTTGTAAAGTCCGGACAATTAGTATGAAATCAAGATAACAATCATGTTTAATTCACAACAGCTTGACATATCAGCACAACAGAAGACAAGACAGCATTCCAGGTAATAAATTCGGACTAAATGGGTTTACAAAACCCTGACATATCCTTTACCCCATTTATAATTCGGACCCCTAGGGTTTTGTTTCCAAAAAAACTCGGACAACATAGATGAGGGGGGTATGGGGTTGAAACTCGGACATGTGGGGGGTTTGGGTAAAAAGTCGGACATGAGGGGGTGGGTTAAAGCTCGGACAGGGGTGTCCCCCCCTTAAAACTCAGACTGCCACCTTGAGTCCAAACAAAGTCGGACAAAGGCTTGAAGCCCAAACCTCGGACAGCCTGTTATCTTTATAAAATTCGGACAATGGCACCTTATTATTATAAAAAGTCGGACATCATAATCAAGCAAAGAACTCGGACATCATCCATTAACAACAAGATCTGACCACTTGTTTACTTTTGTAAAAAAACTCGGACATGTTTAAGTATGAAACTCGGACCTAATACACTTTTGCAAAAAGGATCGGACTAGTACACATGATTAAAAATTCGGACATAATTAACAAGCACAAGATCGGACCATTTACTTCTTTTAAAACTCAGACTATTTGATTTAACAAAAGTCGGACTAGTCTTTATATATATAAAGATCGGACTTGTGATCATGAAACTCAGACAATCATCATGCGTGAATTCCAAACATTTCACAGAATCAATAGGATCAGAACAGTTACGTTTTCACATTTCATGACGAAGAGAACCCTAATCGCATTGAATCTGTCTAGCATCAATTCAATTATCACATCAATCATGTATTCTTAATCATCAGACAATTCGATTAAACAACCATTCAATGTCATTATCATTATAATCAGGATTAAATCAAAAATCACAGAACATTATATGGAGAATCAGGGTTTTCAAGGATTCACAAGAATCAAGAATTGATACAATCAAACAATCATTTAGGGTTTACAAGTATTACAATAATCCATAAACAATTACCTTGAATGATTCTAGAGAAGAAGAGGAATCAAGAGTGATGAATATCTTGGTGATGTTGATTGCCAGAGAAAGTGAAAGTACGTGCTTGGATTTTTATGAGAATGATTAGTGAAAAAGGGATTAGGGTTAAGTATAGTTTAAGTTTCACTAATAATTCTTTACACCCTTTATTATTATATTTTACAATAGTGCACCATCACAAGCAATTTCACAGTTTCACCACCAAGTTTACGCATTTGACAAATCTTTCACAATCAACACATAACCATGCATAATCACACAATACACTTCATTGTACCGAAACGTATACCATTCCATAGCAATCAATTGTGCAAGTAAACAACTAAATAATAAATGAACGTGCAATAAATGCGAAATAGAAATCTTGGAAATTCGAGTTGTCACATTATCCCCAACTTAAAAGAAATTTCGTCCCGAAATTTGGTACACACTCGCTGAGGAAGCTAGGTAAGCTGTATTGTTCACTGGTTTTCCTGGGGTATCACATCATCCCCCCGTTGATTTGGAATTTCGTCCCGAAATGCCGCAGTAGTAGCTTCAGTCTCAGTAGTGGTTGCATTGGTCCTGAATAACTGGGGGTACTTTTCTGTCATCTGGTCTTCGCGTTCCCAGATGTACTCTGGGCCACGACGGGAGTTCCAACGAATTCGAACAAGAGGGATTCTCTTGTTTTTAAGGACCTTAACATCCCGGTCCGTGATTTCAACTGGCTCCTCGACGAACTGCAACCGCTCGTCGATAGTGAGTTCCTTAAAAGGAACTATGAGGGTCTCATCTGACAGGCACTTCTTCAGATTCGACACGTGAAATACATTGTGAACTGCACCGAGTTCAGCTGGTAGGTTTAGCTTGTAGGCCACTTTGCCTATTTTCTCAATGATCTCGAACGGTCCGACATACCGCGGATTTAGTTTGTCCCTTTTGCCAAAACGAACCACACCCTTCCAGGGTGAGACTTTAAGTAAAACCCGGTCCCCGACCTGAAATTCCAAAGGCTTCCTACGCTTGTCCGCGTAGGCTTTCTGACGGTCGCGTGCTGCCGCCATGCGTTGTCGTATCTGTGCAATCTTTTCCGTGGCGTCCACTACAATCTCTGGACCCGTGATCTGACTATCCCCCACCTCTGCCCAACAGAGAGGTGACCGGCATTTACGTCCGTACAATGCCTCGAATGGAGCGGCTTGTATGCTGGTGTGATAGCTGTTATTGTATGAAAACTCCACTAAAGGGAGGTGTTTTTCCCAACTGTTGCCGAAATCAATAACACATGCCCGCAGCATGTCTTCTAGGGTTTGAATCGTGCGCTCAGACTGCCCATCCGTCTGAGGGTGATAAGCTGTGCTCATGTCTAAACGAGAGCCAACGCTTTGTGCATCGCTTGCCATAGTTCTGAGGTGAATCGTGCATCCCGATCCGAAATAATGGAGGTGGGCACCCCGTGCCTCGAAACAACTTCTTTAAGATAGACGTCTGCGAGAGTGGAGAACTTATCCGTTTCCTTTATGGCCAGGAAGTGTGCAGACTTGGTGAGTCGATCCACGATCACCCATATGGTATCATTCCCACGCTGGGATCTGGGTAGGCCTGTAACAAAATCCATGGAAATTTCTTCTCTTTTCCATTGCGGTATCTTGGGCTGCTGAAGTAGGCCCGCTGGTTTCTGATACTCCACTTTGACTTTTGCACACGTCAAACATTTGCCGACGTAAGTTGCTATGTGGGCCTTCATGCTAGGCCACCAATATGTAGTTCTGATGTCGTGATACATTTTATCCGAACCTGGATGTACCGAGTAGCGAGACTTGTGAGCTTCCTCCATCACAAGTTCTCGTAAACCGCCATATAGTGGTACCCAAATACGCCCTGTTACATAGTAGGCGCCGTCTCCTTTTGTTCTAATCGTTGCCTTGAGCCGCGTAAAGCTTCAGCCTTTACGTTTTCTGGTTTCAATGCTTCTATCTGAGCCGTTCGTATCTGAGCAGGAAGACTGGACTGAATAGTGAGCTTCAAGGCTCGTACACGCCTAGGTAGAGTGTCCTTCCGACTGAGAGCGTCAACCACGACATTGGCCTTGCCTGGATGGTACTTGATGGCGCATTCGTAATCACTAAGTAATTCGACCCACCGTCGTTGACGCATGTTCAATTCCTTCTGCTTGAAGATATGCTCGAGACTCCTGTGATCGGTGTAAATTGTGCACTTGGTACCGTACAGGTAGTGTCGCCATATCTTAAGCGCGAAAACAACAGCTCCCAGCTCTAAATCGTGCGTCGTGTAGTTCTGTTCATGAACTTTGAGTTGACGAGAAGCGTAGGCAATAACTTTATCCCGCTGCATCAATACACAACCAAGCCCCTGTATCGATGCGTCACAATAGACCACAAAATCATCCGTACCCTCTGGCAATGAGAGAATAGGTGCGCTGCATAGTCTATCCTTCAGGTACTAAAAGGCAGTTTCTTGTGTATTACCCCAACGATAGGTAACACCTTTCTGTGTCAACATAGTGAGCGGCTGTGCGATCTTGGAGAAGTCTTTAATAAATCGTCTGTAATACCCCGCCAAACCCAAGAATTAGCGTATTTCCGTTGGTGTACGCGGTGCAGGCCAGTTCCTGATCGGATCTACCTTGGATGGATCGACATGAATCCCATCCCTGTTCACCACATGGCCTAAGAAGTGGACTTCACGAAGCCAGAAGTCGCATTTTGAAAACTTGGCGTACAGTTGCTCCTTTCGAAGAAGCTCCAAGATAAGGCGTAAGTGCTGCTCGTGTTCCTCCTGACTCTTGGAGTAGATCAGGATGTCGTCGACGAAAACAATGATGAACTTGTCAAGATAGGGTTTGCACACCCTGTTCATAAGATCCATGAAGACTGCAGGCGCGTTCGTAAGCCCAAATGGCATGACTAGAAACTCGTAGTGACCGTAGCGAGTTCTGAATGCTGTCTTGGAGACGTCCTCATCTCGGACTCTCATCTGATGGTAACCAGACCTTAGATCAATCTTGGAGTAGTAGCTCGACCCTTGCAACTGGTCGAATAAGTCGTCGATACGAGGAAGAGGATAACGGTTCTTCACTGTGACCTTGTTCAGTTCGCGGTAGTCTGTGCACATCATGAAAGTGCCCTCCTTCTTTTTCACGAATAATACTGGAGCTCCCCAAGGCGAAGAGCTTGGACGAATAAAGCCCTTATCCAAGAGCTCTTGTAGTTGCTTAGACAGTTCGTCCATTTCCGTTGGAGCCAAACGATACGGTGCGCGAGCTATAGGTGCTGCTCCTGGAGCTAGTTCAACTTGAAACTCGACCTGGCGATGAGGCGGTAGACCAGGTAAATCTTCAGGAAACACTTGAGGGAATTCGCGTACAACTGGAATATCCTCTATCCTTTTCTCTTTCGCCGATGCATCGGTAACAAGTGCCAAAATGGCAGTATGACCCTTTCGTAAACATTTCTGAGCCTTCAAGAAAGAGATGATGCCAACCACAGCACCACTCTTGTCGCCTTGAACTTCGAGAGGTTCCTTACCCGCACGAGGAATACGAATGATCTTCTCCTTGCATAGGATCTCCGCCTGCTGCTTGGATAACCAATCCATGCCGATGACGATGTCGAAACTACCCAGAACTATTGGAATAAGATCAATCGAGAAGGCCTGACCCGCTAGAACGATGTTACAACCCTTGACTACATGCGTGGCTTCTACACTTTTACCATTAGCTAACTCTACGACATGTTTGGTGTTTAGGGGTGTTGGTGTACGTTTTAACAATTTACTCATTTTCAAAGACATATAACTCGTATCCGCACCCGAATCAAACAAAACAGTAACCTAAATATCGTCGTGAAGAAACTTACCCATAACTACGTTGGGATCATTTCTAGCATCACCCTGCCCCAACACAAATGCACGACCCCTTGCTTCATTGTCGTTGTTGTTCCCACCGTTGTTGTTGTTGTTGCCATTTCCCTGATTGTTGTTATTGTTGTTGTTGTTCTGGTTCCTGTTTAGCTGAGGACAGTGCCTTTTGAAGTGACCTTCTGCACCACAATGAAAACATCCCTTGTTGCCCTGTTGCTGATTCTGTTGTGCTTGTGGTTGCTGCTGATTCTGATGCGCAGGCCGAGGGCTCCTACAATCCTTGGCCTCATGACCCATCTTGAGGCATCTTTGACAGCGACCCTTGTTACACTGGCCACTGTGGTGTCTGTTGCAGTTGTTGCACTTTGGGAGGTTCCCTCGATATCCGCCCTGCCTGTGACTGCCTGAAGAATGCTGACTGGGACTCTGGTAACTGTCAGTCTTTCGCTGCTGAACCTGTGACTGAACTGAAGCTGACCCCTTGCTAGAATCCCCATCCCATTTTCTCTTGTTGTCGCTGGGAGTAACAAGTGTAGTAGCAGTGGTAGCGGTAGCAGTAGCGCTGATACGTTTGGGCAGTCTGTTCTGATCCACTGCCTGATCTGTGATACGATGAGCGAGGCGCTGAATAGCCTGAATGTTGTCAAGATTAGCCGATGTCACATGGCTCTGTATCTCTGGCGCTAATCCCTTGAGGTACAACTCAATGCGCTTGATTTTAGGGTCCACCATAGTTGGATACAGCACAGCCAGCTCGTTCGACCGTTTGGTGTAAGCTTCGATTTCTGACCCAGTCATTTTCAAATGATAAAACTCATCCTCCAGCTTGTGGATGTCTTCCCGAGTGCAGTATTCACGTTTAATCTGTTCCTTGAAGTCATTCCAAGGGGTGGCGTTAGCAGCTGCCAACCCTAAGATCTGCACTTGCGCGTTCCACCAAGTTAGAGCAATCCCCTCTAAAGTACCAGTGGCATACTTGACCCTGCGAGCCTCAGGGCATTCACACATCTCGAACACAGACTCGAGCTTTTCAAACCAGTGGAGGAGTCCAACCGCTCCTTCAGTGCCACTAAATGTGCTAGGACGACAATCCATAAAGTTCTTGAAAGTGCAGACGGGCTGCTGAGCGTGTTGACCTATTGTGTACGAATAGGACAAGGTTAAACACAAGAGTTAATGTAGGATCTAAAGATCCTAGTGTGATTCTAAACTGCCGGGTATACTACCTGCTTGAGCAGCTGCAAGTGCCGCAGCAACTTGTTCATTAACGAAAGCCGTCAACTGGGCTTGTGTCATGTTAATTCGTCCGGCCATTGATCTTCACATCAAAGGCAACATAAGTGAGAAAGGTTCGCGAATAGTGCGATGACAGAAGAGTGTAAGCACACAAGTGTTTTCAAGAAATAACAAGTAACGAGCATTGAAATCTAAGCATACTACGAGCAATGTTCTATGTAGTTCTAGCAAGCAGGTAATAAACATAAACCTTATTACCTAGGATGTTGAGTCTTGCACGTGGAGCGAAGCGTCGTTGTGGATCGTTGAGAGCACTGTTCTGGTTATAGTCTGGTTTTAATAAAACGTTTTCCCATATTAAAACCAAGTTCTCTATAACCAATGGCTCTGATACCAATCTGTCACACCCCCAAAATCCACCTGCGGAGTATCACCGCTTGGGAGCGTGACTGACCAGGATCAAGCCACCAATCATATAGAACAAATATATATATAGTAAAAGTAATTGCCATTAAACCAAACCAACTCCATATGAAAGGTGTTCCAAAACATAAGTAAGTTATCACTGTTTAGCGGAAGCGTATAAATAAAACCCATCACAATAAAGTATCAAATGTCATAAGTGTTTAACAAGATAATCACGATCCAAGCCCACAACGACCAGCTCCTCCCTGTGCAAGCTCCATGTATCTAACGACCTGCAAGGCATGTAACAGAGGATCAACAACTAGTTGAGCGAGTTCACAGAAAGTAAATGCGTAATAGTAAGTTCGTTTGTAACATGTGGCTCTACTAGGCCGATAGTATGTTCTATTGGTGGGGGCTTCCCATGTTGTATAACCACTAGACTATTCGTAACCATAAGTGTTCTACATATCCCGAGAACAGTAACACGTACAAATTTACGTAGGTTTTACTTAAGTATCCTTCACAACCGAGGATAGGGGTACGCGGGGGTTTTACGTAGGTTTTACGTAAGTGCCTGACACAACCGAGGCAGTAGTGAGTATAAGTTCACGTAGGTTTTACGTGAGTGTCCTTCGCAACCTAAGGACAGTGAATAGCACAAGTATACGTAGGTTTTACGTATGTGTCCTGCACAACCGAGGACGATGGTATGGTAGTCTAGTAACAGTGTATGTACGTATCTATTCAATCTCATTCCTTCAATCCCATTCCCAAGCCCTTGGGAATCCCATGCCTTAGTAAGAGTGTGAACTCACCTTGGTTTGCTCGGTATGCTATGATCTAGGGTTTATCAAATTGTCTAAGTCCGTTACACACAACCTAGGATATGTTGCATATGATACGATGTAAGTGTTTGCATCAATTTAGGGTTTGCAAATCCTTGATATTCAAGCAACCGTGTTTTTTGTGTTTATTGTGTACATGATGATATCACATAGAATGTTCACGTATGCAGGATTATACAGTTACATTCAACTTCATACAATCATATATCGAATCATACAGTTAAAAGCAGAATGAACAGTAGCATGAAATCATATACAGCATCATACGGTAAGCTTTTACACACACATCACTTGTAAAGTCCGGACAATTAGTATGAAATCAGGATAACAATCATGTTTAATTCACAACAGCTTGACATATCAGCACAACAGAAGACAAGACAGCATTCCAGGTAATAAATTCGGACTAAAGGGGTTTACAAAACCCTGACATATCCTTTCCCCCATTTATAATTCGAACCCCTAGGGTTTTGTTTCCAAAAAAACTCGGACAACATAGATGAGGGGGGTATGGGGTTGAAACTCGGACATGTGGGGGGTTTGGGTAAAAAGTCGGACATGAGGGGGTGGGTTAAAGCTCGGACAGGGGCGTCCCCCCCCCCTTAAAACTCGGACTGCCACCTTGAGTCCAAACAAAGTCGGACAAAGGCTTGAAGCCCAAACCTCGGACAGCCTGTTATCTTTATAAAATTCGGACAATGGCACCTTATTATTATAAAAAGTCGGACAACATAATCAAGCAAAGAACTCGGACATCATCCATTAACAACAAGATCGGACCACTTGTTTACTTGTGTAAAAAAACTCGGACATGTTTAAGTATGAAACTCGGACCTAATACACTTTTGCAAAAAGGATCGGACTAGTACACATGATTAAAAATTCGGACATAATTAACAAGCACAAGATCGGACCATTTACTTCTTTTAAAACTCAGACTATTTGATTTAACAAAAGTCGGACTAGTCTTTATATATATAAAGATCGAACTTGTGATCATGAAACTCAGACAATCATCATGTGTGAATTCCAAACATTTCACAGAATCAGTAGGATCAGAACAGTTACGTTTTCACATTTCATGACGAAGAGAACCCTAATCGCATTGAATATGTCTAGCATCAATTCAATTATCACATCAATCATGTATTCTTAATCATCAGACAATTCGATTAAACAACCATTCAATGTCATTATCATTATAATCAGGATTAAATCAAAAATCACAGAACATTATATGGAGAATCAGGGTTTTCAAGGATTCACAAGAATCAAGAATTGATACAATCAAACAATCATTTAGGGTTTACAAGTATTACAATAATCCATAAACAATTGCCTTGAATGATTCTAGAGAAGAAGAGGAATCAAGAGTGATGAATATCTTGGTGATGTTGATTGCCAGAGAAAGTGAAAGTACGTGCTTGGATTTTTATGAGAATGATTAGTGAAAAAGGGATTAGGGTTAAGTATAGTTTAAGTTTCACTAACAATTCTTTACACCCTTTATTATTATATTTTACAATAGTGCACCATCACAAGCAATTTCACAGTTTCACCACCAAGTTTACGCATTTGACAAATCTTTCACAATCAACACATAACCATGCATAATCACACAATACACTTCATTGTACCGAAACGTATACCATTCCATAGCAATCAATTGTGCAAGTAAACAACTAAATAATAAATGAACGTGCAATAAATGCGAAATAGAAATCTTGGAAATTCGAGTTGTCACATCCATCACCACCATACTTCACCATCTCCATTTCTTCCACTAAAAGCTCTCATTCAAATGTTGAGGATTCATCCATAGAAGTGCAAGATTGAAGGTGTCCAAGGAAGTTTGATTCAAGGTTTGTCACCAACATTTCACCATCACCTTGTCCTAAGATTACAACCCTAGCCTTGTGCTAGTAGTAAGTCCCTTCATACTCTTGTTCCACCTTGATTCTTGTTACAATTTGTTGAATGTTCATCACACACAAAAGCTTAAACACTAAAATGTAAACTTAATTTTCTGCCTAAAAATCACATATAAAAAGGTTGTGTGAAGTTGAAATCTGAATGGTTTAGGGTGGGTTAAAGCATGATTGAAGTTTTAACATTTGTCCATCAATAAACCATGGTTAGGATCTTCGTTTATGCACTTTTAGTCACTTCTACAATGTAAACAGCTTGCTGAGTTGGATTTCCAGCCAACTTCAACAGGCTGTAACGGGATCATTTTAAATCGAAAAACGGAATTTCTGAAGGCTAAAATGAGTATTTTGGAATAACTAAACAAATGGCACTGGAATCGTAATTTTTTGAGACCGTTTACTATTTTTAAAAGACTATTTCTGGACAGCAGCCCAAGCTGCATTTTTACTGCAGAAAAAGTGTGATGTTTTCGAAGTCATAACCTGAAACCTGAGTAAACCGACTCATGAAATTTTTACAGTAGATGGACAGCATTGTCAGGACGACCCTCCAACTAGAATTTCGTCAAACGGACTTACGGTTAATTTTTAGTGAATATTTCCGTAAACTGCAATCAGAAAGTAACAAATCTGATTGCAGTCGAGAAAATGATTTTCTATAAAATATGGTTAACGAATTGGACTTTGATATTTTTACACAATAAATTCTGGAACATATGTGGCATTCTGTAAAAATTTGGTAATTTTTAGAAAAGGTTAACTATTTTATAAAAATCCTCGAAAACAGTCCGGTTTTGAGTAATGAAGCTGAAATAAAGTATGTAACGCTTTGTACGTTTATATGTCGGTTTGATTATTGAAAATGAATTACGGGATATGTGTAAAAGAAAATGATATGCTAATTAAGCATGGACACCTCCGTTTACAAAGGAGACTATGACGAAATTTTCCAAAAATCCTAACACTTAGTAAATATTTTCGGGACAACCGTTACTAGTATATTCTAGACTAAGTTTTTCAAGCATAAAACTCGCCATAATTTTTATAACAAAATACGGAATATTGGGGCTTGGTTTCATACACGAACATGGTTAAATATATCTATTCTCTAAAATGGGACTTAAAAATATAATCCCAATATGAACAGACACATGTAAAATATCCCATCCTTGGGAAGGAAATACGAATACACAAGCATGAGAAGTATTATTACTAAAATATTAAAGACACTTTAAACGTAACTCAAAGGAACTAATCAATACTAAGACAAGGCACGACCCGTTCGTCTAATAGACATTAGACCATTGTAGGTAGTCGTGTTCGCTGAGGAGATTTGGATTACGAGTACCGAAGACGCAATATTGTGAGTTCATGTCCCCCTTTTCTCTTAACTATTTTTAGTTTTACTCCTCGGGGGTGAAATACATGTTACAGACATTTACAGACATTTACAGACATTACAGACATTTATTTACATGGTATGGTTAGCTTAAGGAGGGTTTTTATTACGCGAACATGTGAGTGGTGGGCATGACACTTAAGGCCATTAATCCTCGTTGTAGGACCGAGGGACATTAGTGATAGATCTATTTGGGTGTAGCGAGCCCCACTCTTGAGTCCGCTGAGTGGACCATGAGTTGACTAAGTGCCCGACGCACAAATCCGCTAGGGTTGAGTCTTCCTGCATCACTTCACACTTATCATTGGCTTTGCAACCCAATGATGGTTTTTCCTTATTGCTACATACCAGGGATTTTCATACATACAGACATTTTTACAAAGGTTTATACATACACACTTACACATGAACTCGCTCAACTTTTGTTGATTTTTCAAACTACATGTATTTCAGGGAATTAGTAAATGGATCTGGCGGGCGTTGGAGTTTTTAAGCTGCGTTGTGAATAAAGATGTCATCCAAGTCATTAGGGCTTAGGAGGCGTATCTTAATCCTGGACGAGATACGTGGTCCTAAACTCGGGGTTGCTTTAAAAAAACTTTCGTTGAGTCTTTCTGAACTCCTTAAAACATGTTATGGTTTGTAACTTGAATTTGGTCTCGTCATTTCAGACAATTATGTTGTACTACTTTTAAACTTAAGTTAATGGATGTACATCTACTGGTTTTATCATATAGTGTTGTTATGATCATATGCAATGATATTAAGAAGTCACACCAATAATCACGCTTCCGCAAAAGTCAGGGTGTGACACAAATGGGTCGGGTTCGAAAGTATAAGCGATTGTTTAGATCGCTTACCTTACGACCCTATATAAGCACTAAACTAAAAGTGAGGAGCTAAGCATGTTAAAACATGCTTAACTAAGTTTAGAAAACAGGTTTGGTATCAAAACAAACGGTTTTGATACCTATGAGTAGTTTGGTTACAAAATACGCAAGAATGCGCATTTTGGCCGAAACTACGACTCGTCACTGAGCCTAGATAACGTGGTAATCAGTAGGTATAGTCACTAGGGACTATAACCATCGTGATCACGCTCACGTTATGAAGTTCAAACGAACTTCGATTGACCATAACCTTGTCATTGCAGAAAGTCAAACGAAGTTTGACTTTAGGACTTCGAAAAGCGATAAAAGAACGAAAGAACACTTACGAAGGGTTCCCGAAAACTAATCTTGATCTAGGAGCTCAGGTATGAAGCAATGGCTTCAACTTAGAGCTTTTAGATCAGATTTGTGGGTTTTTGCAAGAATGAGGGGGGTATTTATAGGATATGCAAGACCGTTAGGATCGTTTATCGATTTACGTGCTCGAATCTCATCCGTACAAGTGTCGCAATGTTGTGGTATCATAATATGACCCCAACCCCAGAGATTTGCAAGGGGCATTGCCCTTTGGAGGGTTGAACGACTGTTTACGGCAGTTAAAACGACCTTTTCTGATCTGCAGGGTTGTTGCGGGCCGCGTAAAGGATCACCCTGGGCTTACGCGGGCCGCCTGGGTGGCCTGATGATATTCGCTAATTTACACATACTTAGCCAAATTTAGCCTTTGTATGTTTTAAACCCTTTTTAGTGTTAAAACTCGGACAAAATAATCGTTTAACTAGCGTTTGTTTAAGTTTATTGTATAGTATGTTAAAAAAAAATAAAATAAATAAATAAATAAATAAAAAAAAAAAAAAACAGAAAATAAAACACCCTAAAATAGTGTGAAGTTGATAGAAATCGAGCGATTTTGAATGCTTAAATGTTAAAATTTCGTTGATAAGCTCGATTGCGCTTTAGTCGCCTTTTAAAGGCGTTTGTATGTATAGTTGTATTATTTTCTTGCTAGTTAAACGCTAAAGCCGAGTTTTAACCATTTTCGCCACTTTAAATGTCTACATCCATACCCTTCGCCCAAGCCTAACGTACAACCCGTAAAGACCTCTTGATTTACACTTATTTGCATGTTAGTTGGTGGAGACGAGATCTTATGACAAGCTTATGATATTACATGTTTCATTGACTAGGCGTTGAGTGTTTGCACATACACATTTTATGTATGTTTCATAAATAAAACCGAGTGTGTGTGAATATTGTGAGTCGTGTGAAGATTAACATGTCGAGTCAATTAAATGTGAAGTCACGGCTTTTTGGTTGTCGCTATTATAATTGCATATGCTTGTTGGGTTTTAGTCTTTTGATGATGTCTTTCGACAAACCGGCTAACCGTTTATAGTAGTTTTAAATAAAATAGTGTGTAAATTATCGTACTTGTTTGTTTCCTTCTTTTATTGCTTTTTAGTTCAGCTTGCTTGAGGACAAGCAAGGTTCAAGTGTGGGGAGATTTGATATTCGCTAATTTACACATATTTTAGTCCCCCGTTTTACCCCCATTTAATGCGTTTTCGGCCGTAAAACCGTCATTCGGATACTTAATTATCTACATTTTTGTTTACAGGCCTAAAATAGCATACCAGACAAGATGACAGCGAAAAGGAGGACTTTCCGGACAAAACGACAAGGCTGCGAAGATTCTGTGAACAAAACTGACCTGGGCGTTTGGCACGGTCATGCGGGCATCCGCACGACCGTGCATATCCGACAAACAAGAAAGTGTCGGCGGTGAACCAGGCGTGCAAGCACGGCGTGCAAGGCTCTGAAGGCCAATCCGAAAAGGCACGGTCGTTCCGGATGTGGAACGGTCGTGCGTATCCGAGAACCAACATAACCTCGGAACTGAACGGCCAAGAAACAAAGCGTGCAAGCCAAATGCCGGTTTGGCACGCCCGTGCCAAACCTGGAACGTCCGTGCGTGTCCGAAGACCAGTCAACGATCTGTGACGTCATGCGGTATGGTGGCCCACCACCAATAATGCTTAAAGTGCACGGTCGTGCCAAACCAAGAACGACCGTGCCGATCAGGAAAACCATTTAAACAGAACAGAAGCATTTTAGACGTAACTCTGGACATTTTGGGAGCTCTGCAGGCGATTTTGAGGCTCCGAAGGCTGCTGCTGTCACACCCCCAAAATCCACCTGCGGAGTATCACCGCTTGGGAGCGTGACTGACCAGGATCAAGCCACCAATCATATTGAACATACATTAATTATTAATAAAAACCATCCATTCAATACAAAAGGTGATCAAACAAATCATCGTTTCAAAATGTAGCGGAAGCATAGTAAATAAACCAGTAGTAGTTAACAGTTTTAAGTGTCATAATAGTTTAACGGAAAAGTCACGATCCTTGTCCACAACGACCCGCTTCACCAGTGCAAGCTCCAAGTACCTAACGATCTGCAAGGCATGTAACAGAATGATCAACAAACTAGTTGAGCGAGTTCACAGAAAGTAAATGCGTAATAGTAAGTTCGTTTGTAACAGGTGGCTCTACTGGGCCGATTGTATGTTCTACTGGTGGTGGTGTTCCACGTTACTGGTGGTGGTGTTCCACGTTACTGTGTGGTGGTGTTCCACGTTACTGTGTGGTGGTGTTCCACGTTACTGTGTGGTGGTGTTCCACGTTACTGTGTGGTGGTGTTCCACGTTACTGTGTGGTGGTGTTCCACGTTACTGTGTGGTGGTGTTCCACGTTACTGTGTGGTGGTGTTCCACGTTACTGTGTGGTGGTGTTCCACGTTACTGTGTGGTGGTGTTCCACGTTACTGTGTGACCACTAGACTACTCGTAACTATAGGTATCCTTCACAACCGAGGATAGTAAAGTAGTAGTCTAGGCATAGTGTCAATAAAGTATCTAATCAACCTTTCAATCCCATTCCCAACACCCCGGGAATCCCATGCCTTGGTAAGAGTGTGAACTCACCTTGGTTTGCTCGGTATGCTAGATTATGCACTCACAAGTAATTAGTCACGTCCTATTGTATGCACGTATAACAAATCAGTTCATGTTCGCAATGATACGCATGCAATTTAATGTTCACATAACAGTCAGTTTGCATAACGGCACAACACGTATTACTTCACGTATACAAATGTTAACGTTCATCAAGCATGGCATGCCAAATAAATCAAACATATAATTCCATCTTTCAAAGTACATTCATAACCAAGCATCTTTCGATCCACCCTTATCTTTCGACACATTAGTTATCTCAGTTATCTTTCGGACCGAAGGTTATGTTTCGAACCTATTGTCATCTTTCGATCACACACATATCTTTCGGTCAACATGTATCTTTCGGTCAACAGATATCTTTCGGTCACAACTATGTTTCGACTACAAGCATCTTTCGACAATAACTATGTTTCGAGTAGACAAGTATCTTTCGACATAAGCAGTTACGTTTTCATAATCAGTTACGCTTATTCAAAGTTTCTAAGTTTTATCCGTGATTATCAATTAACACATTTTCCAGAAATCGGTTATCCAAAATCGATCAAACAGGGACTTTCATAATAAACCTCATGAACCCTAATTTAACCAAAAGAACAAGATTGACACTTTATCCTATACGATCCGATTTCAAGAACAACGAACAATAACAAATCCGAATTGCATAATATCACAACCAATCCATAAAACCTTATCATCATACAATATCACAACGGATCCGATTTGCTAGCCGATTAATCAACAGAATCTTAACAATCATGGCAGTTCACTTTAATTATCCTTGCTAAACCATTATAACATTCATACCGTACGTATCCGATCATATAAACACATATTGCAAGACAATTAGACAATTATAACATTCATACCGTACATTTAGTGACAAATCATATACACTAGACACTAACCGGGATAGAAAGCAACAAGAGTTGATCAGCAAGTAGTCTCCGCAAATTCGTGGTTGCCGTCACACACAATGGAGCTAGGGTTTGAACAATAACAGCCAACATACATGTTTTCACGTTTTTAAATCGTATCACAGGAATGGGCCAAGCCCATCTGAAAGACTGGGCCGAAAGATGTCGAAGGATTATGTTTCGAACCTAAAGTTATCTTTCGTGATCCTTCGATCTATCTATCATGTTTCGTGGACATCCTTCGAAGGTTGGACATCCTTCGAAGGTTGGACATCCTTCGAAGGTTGTTTGTGTGATGAAATGTGTTTCATACTAACAAGTTTACACATTTTACAAGTTTCACAATGTAACAAACAAACAACTATGTACAATCAAACAAACAAAACGTATAAAATTTCATGGCAACCATATGTGCAAATAAGTGACTAGTCAATACATGATCGTGTAATACATATGAAATCGAATCTTGGAAATTCGAGTTGTCACATTATCCCCAACTTGAAAGAAATTTCGTCCCGAAATTTGGTACGCACTCACTGAGGAAGCTAGGTAAGTTACATCGTTCACTGGTTTTCCTGGGGTGTCACATCATCCCCCCGTTGATTTGGAATTTCGTCCCGAAATTCAGTAGTAGTAGCTTCAGCCTCAGAAGTGGATGCATTGGTTTCGAATAACTGGGGATACTTTTCTTTCATCTGATCTTCGCGTTCCCAGGTATACTCTGGGCCACGCTGGGAGTTCCAACGAACTCGAACAAGAGGGATTCTCTTGTGTTTGAGGACCTTAACATCCCGGTCCATGATTTCAACTGGTTCCTCGACGAACTGCAACCGCTCGTCGATAGTGAGTTCCTTAAAAGGAACTATAAGGGTCTCATCTGATAGGCATTTCTTCAGATTCAACACGTGAAATACATTGTGAACTGCACCGAGTTCAGCTGGTAGTTTTAATCTGTAGGCTACTTTACCAATCTTTTCTAAGATTTCGAATGGTCCGACGTACCGCGGATTCAGTTTGCCTCGTTTACCAAATCGAACCACACCCTTCCAGGGTGAAACTTTCAATAAAACCCGGTCCCCGACCTCAAATTCCAATGGTTTTCTACGCTTGCCCGCGTAGGCTTTCTGACGGTCGCGTGCTGCCGCCATGCGTTGTCGTATCTCTGAAATCTTTTCTGTGGCGTCCACTACAATCTCTGGACCCGTGATTTGACTATCCCCCACCTCTGCCCAACAGAGAGGTGACTGGCGTTTACGCCCGTACCATGCCTCGAATGGAGCGGCTTGAATGCTGGTGTGATAACTATTATTGTACGAGAACTCCACCAAAGGGAGGTGCTTTTCCCAGCCGTTGCCGAAATCGATAACATACGCTCGAAGCATGTCTTCTAGAGTTTGAATAGTTCGCTCAGACTGCCCATCCGTCTGAGGTTGATATACTGTGCTCATGTCTAATCGTGAGCCGAAGGATTTGTGCATCGCTTGCCAAAGCTCTGACGTGAATCGTGCATCGCGATCCGAAATAATAGAGGTGGGCACTCCGTGCCTCGAAACAACTTCTTTGAGATATACGTCTGCGAGAGTGGAGAACTTATCCGTTTCCTTTATAGGTAGGAAGTGTGCAGACTTAGTGAGTCGATCCACGATCACCCATATCGTATCGTTCCCACGCTGGGATCTAGGTAGGCCTGTAACGAAATCCATGGAAATTTCTTCCCATTTCCACTGTGGTATCTTGGGTTGTTGAAGTAAATCTGAGGGTTTCTGGTATTCAACCTTGACTCTCGCACAGGTTAAGTATTTTCCAACATAGGTGGCGATGTGGGCTTTCATACTAGGCCACCAATAAGTAGTGCTGATGTCGTGGTACATTTTATCCGACCCTGGATGTACCGAATAGCGAGACTTGTGAGCTTCATCCATTACAAGCTCGCGTAAACCGCCATAAAGTGGGACCCAAATACGCCCCGTTACATAGTAGGCGCCGTCTTCCCTTTGTTCCATGCATTGCCTTGAGCCGCGTAAGGCTTCAGCTTTGACATTTTCGGGTTTCAGTGCTTCTAACTGAGCAGCTCGTATCTGTGCAGGAAGACTGGACTGAATAGTAAGCTGCAGCGCTCGCACGCGCTTAGGTAGAGTGTCTTTCCGGCTGAGGGCATCAGCCACAACATTGGCCTTGCCTGGATGATACTTGATGGCGCATTCGTAGTCGTTCAGTAACTCGACCCATCGTCTTTGACGCATATTCAAATCCTTCTGCTTAAGGATATGCTCGAGACTCCTGTGATCGGTGTAAATCGTGCACCTGGTACCGTACAGGTAGTGTCGCCATATCTTAAGCGCGAAAACAACAGCTCCCAGCTCTAAATCGTGCGTCGTGTAGTTCCGTTCATGAACCTTGAGTTGCCGAGAAGCGTAGGCTATCACTTTATCCCGCTGCATCAATACGCAACCAAGCCCCTGTATCGATGCGTCACAATAAACCACGAAGTCATCCGTGCCCTCTGGCAATGAGAGAATAGGTGCGCTGCAAAGCCTATCCTTTAGATACTGAAAAGCGGTCTCTTGCGTATTACCCCATCTGTAAACGACACCTTTCTGTGTTAACATAGTAAGTGGTTGCGCGATCTTGGAGAAGTCTTTAATAAATCGCCTGTAGTAACCCGCCAAACCCAAGAATTGGCGTATTTCAGTCGGTGTACGCGGTGCTGGCCAGTTTCTGATCGAATCAACCTTGGATGGATCGACATGAATCCCATCCTTGTTCACCACATGGCCTAAGAAGTGGACTTCACGAAGCCAGAAGTCGCATTTTGAAAACTTTGCATACAGTTGCTCCTTTCGAATAAGTTCCAAGATAAGACGTAAGTGTTGCTCGTGCTCCTCCTGACTCTTGGAGTAGATCAGAATGTCGTCGATAAAGACAATAACGAACTTGTCAAGACAAGGTTTGCGCACCCTGTTCGTAAAGTCCGTAAATACGGCAGGTGTGTTCAATAATATCAAACCATTCATCACATCAAACATAAAATATAGTAGTTAAAATAATTCATAAAACCCAAGACATTTGATGTTCAAACCAAACTCTGTTCGAATAGCGGAAACATAATAATGAAAAACCCAAAAAGAAGTTATAAGTTCAATTAGCGTTCATTGCGTCTCCTCCTCCTAACATGAAAACTCGACCTCTTGCCTCGTTGCCATTGTTATTGTTGTTTCCCCCGTTGTTGTCGTTGTTCCCGTTGCCCTGGTTATTGTTGTGGTTCTGATTTTGGTTCAACTGAGGGCAATCGCGTTTGTAGTGTCCTTCTGCCCCACACTGGAAACATCCCCGGTTTCCACGCTGTGGTTGCTGCTGCTGGTTCTGTGGAGCTGGCGGTGGGAGTTGCTGGTTCTGATTTGCAGGCCGTGGACTCCTACAGTCTTTGGCCTCATGACCCATCTTGAGGCATCTTTGACAACGAACCTTATTACACTGGCCACTGTGATGTTTGTTGCAGGTGTTACACTTCGGAAGGTTTCCTCGATACCCTCCCTGTCTGTGGCTGCTAGAGGAGTGCTGACTGGGATTCTGATAACTGTCTGTCCTTCGCTGCTGGGCTTGTGACTGTACTGATGCTGACCCCTTGCTAGAATCCCCATCCCATTTTCTCTTACTTTCACTGGGAGTAGCAAGTGTAGTAGAAGCAGTAGCGGTAGCAGTAGCACTGACACGCTTAGGCAGTTTATTCTGTTCCACTGCCTGATCGGTGATGCGATGAGCGAGACGCTGGATTTCCTGGATGTTGTTGAGGTTAGCCGAGGTAACGTGGCTCTGTATTTCTGGGGCCAATCCCTTGAGATACAACTCGATTCTTTTGTAAGGAGGATCCACCATAGTTGGGCACAGAACGGCCAGCTCATTCGACCGTTTAGTAAACGCTTCAATTTCCGATCCGACCATCTTCAGATTGTAGAGCTCATCCTCCAACTTATGAATATCTTCACGCGTGCAGTACTCACGCTTGATGAGTTCCTTAAAGTCGTTCCATGGGGTGGCGTTAGCAGCTGCCAACCCTAAGATCTGCACTTGTGCGTTCCACCAAGTGAGCGCAATCCCTTCAAGTGTGCCAGTGGCGAACTTCACCCTGCGAGCCTCAGGGCATTCACACATTTCGAAAACCGACTCGAGCTTTTCAAACCAGTGGAGGAGTCCAACTGCTCCCTCCGTGCCACTGAACGAACTAGGACGACATTCCATGAAGTTCTTGAAGGTGCACCCAGGCTGTTGCTGAGCGGGTTGACCTATTGTGTACGAATAGGGCAAAGTTAAGTACGAGAATTAATGTAGGATCTAAAGATCCTAGTGTCTATACTGCAGGGTATACTACCTGCTTGGGCGGCTGCAACTGCCGCAGCAACGAGAGCCTCTAGCTGGGCTTGAGTCATGGTAATTCGTGCGGCCATTGATCTTCACATCAAAGGCAACATAAGTGAGAAAGGTTCGCGAATAGTGCGATGACAGAAGAGTGTAAGCACATAAATATTCTCATGCAATGACATGTTGTGAGCAAGGTAATGTAAGCATACTACGAGCAAAGTTCTAAGCAAATTCTAGCATGTAGGCAATAAACATAAACCTTATTACCTAGGAAGTTGAGTCTTGCACGTGGAGCGAAGCGTCGTTGTGGATCGTTGAGAGCACTGTTCTGGTTATAGTCTGGTTTTAATAAAAACGTTTTCCCATATTAAAACCAAGTTCTCTATAACCAATGGCTCTGATACCAATCTGTCACACCCCCAAAATCCACCTGCGGAGTATCACCGCTTGGGAGCGTGACTGACCAGGATCAAGCCACCAATCATATTGAACATACATTAATTATTAATAAAAACCATCCATTCAATACAAAAGGTGATCAAACAAATCATCGTTTCAAAATGTAGCGGAAGCATAGTAAATAAACCAGTAGTAGTTAACAGTTTTAAGTGTCATAATAGTTTAACGGAAAAGTCACGATCCTTGTCCACAACGACCCGCTTCACCAGTGCAAGCTCCAAGTACCTAACGATCTGCAAGGCATGTAACAGAATGATCAACAAACTAGTTGAGCGAGTTCACAGAAAGTAAATGCGTAATAGTAAGTTCGTTTGTAACAGGTGGCTCTACTGGGCCGATTGTATGTTCTACTGGTGGTGGTGTTCCACGTTACTGGTGGTGGTGTTCCACGTTACTGTGTGGTGGTGTTCCACGTTACTGTGTGGTGGTGTTCCACGTTACTGTGTGGTGGTGTTCCACGTTACTGTGTGGTGGTGTTCCACGTTACTGTGTGGTGGTGTTCCACGTTACTGTGTGGTGGTGTTCCACGTTACTGTGTGGTGGTGTTCCACGTTACTGTGTGGTGGTGTTCCACGTTACTGTGTGGTGGTGTTCCACGTTACTGTGTGACCACTAGACTACTCGTAACTATAGGTATCCTTCACAACCGAGGATAGTAAAGTAGTAGTCTAGGCATAGTGTCAATAAAGTATCTAATCAACCTTTCAATCCCATTCCCAACACCCCGGGAATCCCATGCCTTGGTAAGAGTGTGAACTCACCTTGGTTTGCTCGGTATGCTAGATTATGCACTCACAAGTAATTAGTCACGTCCTATTGTATGCACGTATAACAAATCAGTTCATGTTCGCAATGATACGCATGCAATTTAATGTTCACATAACAGTCAGTTTGCATAACGGCACAACACGTATTACTTCACGTATACAAATGTTAACGTTCATCAAGCATGGCATGCCAAATAAATCAAACATATAATTCCATCTTTCAAAGTACATTCATAACCAAGCATCTTTCGATCCACCCTTATCTTTCGACACATTAGTTATCTCAGTTATCTTTCGGACCGAAGGTTATGTTTCGAACCTATTGTCATCTTTCGATCACACACATATCTTTCGGTCAACATGTATCTTTCGGTCAACAGATATCTTTCGGTCACAACTATGTTTCGACTACAAGCATCTTTCGACAATAACTATGTTTCGAGTAGACAAGTATCTTTCGACATAAGCAGTTACGTATTCATAATCAGTTACGCTTATTCAAAGTTTCTAAGTTTTATCCGTGATTATCAATTAACACATTTTCCAGAAATCGGTTATCCAAAATCGATCAAACAGGGACTTTCATAATAAACCTCATGAACCCTAATTTAACCAAAAGAACAAGATTGACACTTTATCCTATACGATCCGATTTCAAGAACAACGAACAATAACAAATCCGAATTGCATAATATCACAACCAATCCATAAAACCTTATCATCATACAATATCACAACGGATCCGATTTGCTAGCCGATTAATCAACAGAATCTTAACAATCATGGCAGTTCACTTTAATTATCCTTGCTAAACCATTATAACATTCATACCGTACGTATCCGATCATATAAACACATATTGCAAGACAATTAGACAATTATAACATTCATACCGTACATTTAGTGACAAATCATATACACTAGACACTAACCGGGATAGAAAGCAACAAGAGTTGATCAGCAAGTAGTCTCCGCAAATTCGTGGTTGCCGTCACACACAATGGAGCTAGGGTTTGAACAATAACAGCCAACATACATGTTTTCACGTTTTTAAATCGTATCACAGGAATGGGCCAAGCCCATCTGAAAGACTGGGCCGAAAGATGTCGAAGGATTATGTTTCGAACCTAAAGTTATCTTTCGTGATCCTTCGATCTATCTATCATGTTTCGTGGACATCCTTCGAAGGTTGGACATCCTTCGAAGGTTGGACATCCTTCGAAGGTTGTTTGTGTGATGAAATGTGTTTCATACTAACAAGTTTACACATTTTACAAGTTTCACAATGTAACAAACAAACAACTATGTACAATCAAACAAACAAAACGTATAAAATTTCATGGCAACCATATGTGCAAATAAGTGACTAGTCAATACATGATCGTGTAATACATATGAAATCGAATCTTGGAAATTCGAGTTGTCACAGCTGCTTTCACTCGGATTCAAGCCACATTGCCCGGTTTTGCTCATTTACTATCCAGATTCTCATTCTTATGCTTGTTTATGGTTTGGTTTCTCAAATCTTTCCATACTTTTGTTACATTTCAAGCATTTAGACTGATTATTATGTATTAATGTAAGCCTTTGGGCAAAAACACAACAATCCCTTGCTTGATTAGTATGTTAATCTATGTTTGTAATGACATTTTGAAGTATTTTCTATGACTATCTTTGATGATTAGTTTGCAACCTTGTTATTGATATTGATTTCTTGATTATAAGTAATTGTGTTGGATGATTGGTGCTTGGTTAGGTAAGATAGTTGCAAAATGAAGCTTATTTAATCACGTATTAGTAAACTTTTAATTTGGTTAACTAGTTTAACTTGGTTAAAATGTAGGCACCATGATACTCTAACGGGTTAGTGGTTTAATAAAATGCAATTATTATTAATCAAGAGAGCTTGCCCTCACGGAAGGACTCTAACGGGTTAGATGGTGTTGTTACGAATTCTTGCCATGATTTGTTAGCTTAGTTAGTAGTTTCGGCCAAAATTGCTATCTTGGTGAATTTATGTGTAAGATTTGTAAAATGAACTCGGTTGTGATTTAATCTAGTTTATGCTTGTCTCGGTGGTTGCATTGTGTTTATCGGTGTTGCTTTCCTTGATTAAGTGAGGTTAGAAAACTCCTAACGGATGACTAACTTATTTTTAGGAGATCTTCATAGACATTTATCAATTGCACGTTAAAGAACAATTTTAGGTGGTTAAAGTGTGTTTATCGTTTTAACTTTCCGAATGATTGTCATGTTAGGATTCCCGAAAGGGATACTAATTGTCTCGAAATGGAAAATTGACCGAATGCTTCTAAATGCCAAAACTGACTTAGTTGACATGCTGCGGTTATGTATTAAGCAAGGCTATTTATATATAATTTACTATGATTTATAAGTATTTATTTATGCTTACTTTAGTTTAATTAAAAACCAAAACAAATTATGTTTTTACCGGTAATTTAGTGACAAAGGTCTAGTATTATTTCTCCGCCCATTTCCGTGGATCGATACTTGGTTCTTACCGATACTTTACTACATATATGACGGGGTACACTTGCCTCTTTCGTGTGTGTTTTGATGTAAAAGTAATAATCACTTTTATAAATTTAAAACCAATTCGTGTGTAATTTCATTGTAAAAATATGTGTAGTCACGCACGTACCAAGTTTTTGGCGCCGTTGCCGGGGAATGGCGAGTTTTAGGAACGACCCGAGTCATTGTGTTATCGGTGTATATACTTGTTAATATTTGTGTATATTTTCATGATTATTTATTTGTTGATTTATTTGTTAATATTTCTTGCTTTTAATTCAATTTATTCATTTTCGTGATTCTTTTGTACACTTGTAAATTTTTATTCCATTTATTTATTCAAATCCGGATTTATTTATTCATTTATTCTTTGGGTTTTCGGCTCTTAAAAATCATTTTTGTGCTAGTCGATTCGATTATTTTCGGTGCTTTAATTTTTATAAAAATTTCGACCCATTTTCGGATTTTTATAAATTTTACAGCCCATATTTATACATATTCTGCTTTTATTCAAAAAAAAAAAAAAAAAAAAAAAAAAAAAAGCATTATTTTATTAATAAAATATTCATTGTGTCAGTCTTTCGTTTGCAGGTTGATGTCCTCAACTCCCGCGCCCGCTATTGCTGAGCCGACTGACGAACCAGCGCATAATCTTAGAAGAAGTAGGAGGCTGCGCGAAAGGTCACTCGTCGTTGCACAACGCATTGCAAATGCAATTGACGAGCCGGTGATTATCTCTGAAGACGAAAGCTTAGAGGACGAGGAGAGAGTCGTCATGGCGGACGACGACCGACCATTGAATGAAACAAATCAGCCCGGAAGGGCAGGCCTGGAGCCGAGTATCCTTCAGCCCACTATAGATGCACCTAATTTTGAAATTAAATCTAGTGTTATTAACATGTTGCAGAATTCGGTGCAGTTCGACGGACGTGAGCATGAGGATCCCGGGAGGCATATCGCTGCTTTTCTTGCTATTTGTTCGACATTTAGGATGACTGGTGTTTCAGAGGACGCAATTCGGTTGAGGTTGTTTCCGTTTTCGTTACGTGACAAAGCTAGAGCTTGGCTTATGTCACTTCCTGCCGGGTCCATCAGGACCTGGAATCAGTTGGCGGAGCAGTTTATGCAGAAATATTTTCCACCTGAGAAAACGAACAAACTACGGAACCGGATTGTTTCCTTTCGCCAAGACGAGGGCGAGTCGTTGCATGCAGCTTGGGAGAGATTCAAGGATTTATTGATTGATGTGCCACATCACGGCTTCTCCAAGCGACAGCTGGTTTTGACGTTCTATCAGGGGCTCAACTATAACACGCAGGAGCGATTAGACGTGAACGCGGGCGGCGATCTTGGAACTAAGACGCCGACTGAAGCGTATGATATTATCGAGAAAGCTGCGTTGAAATCCAGTTCTCGTCGGGATGGAGATAGAGGTCGGGCAACATCATCATCATCTCGCTCAGGAGTTCATGCTGTAGACGATTACACGGCCATTACTGCACAACTCTCGGCTCTTACATCGAGATTCGACAAGTCCCAGATGATTGCGCATGCTGGCTCGGGATGTGACCAGTGCGGAGTGTCACACGAGCCTGGGGCATGTTTTCAGGGAGTCGTATATGAGGGCCAGGAAGAGGTAGATTTTGTGAGTAATCAAGTAAGGCCGCAGAACAACCCGTACAGCAACACCTATAATCCCGGATGGAGAAATCACCCAAATTTTGGGTGGCGAGCGAATGCAGGAAATCAGAACCCATTGGGGTTCACTCAGCGTGCTCCAGCGCCTCAGCAGGGTCAGCAGTACCAGCAGTACAATCAACCCTACCAGCAGCGTCCATATTCGTACCAGCATCAGGGCACTGGGAGTAGCTCCCAGCAACAGGCCCCTCAGTCCAATTCCAAGCTGGAAGATATGATGGCTCAGCTCCTCTCTAGCTCTGAAAAACGATACCAACAAAGCGAGGATCGTTTTCTGGCTAACGAGGGAGAAATGAGGAGTCAGAAGGCCTCGATTCAGAATATCGAGAATCAGGTTGGTCAGCTGGCACAGATGATGTCCAAAAGGCCCCCAGGCGGTCTTCCGGGTAATACAGAACCAAACCCGGGCGGACAGAGGGATGTAAATGCTGTGATGACCAGGAGTGGAAAAACTACCGGACCCGTCATATCGGACTCAGTACCGATCACTGAAGCGGTCCCGACTGACACACCGGACGAGGTGCAAGCCAGGCTACGCCCAGCAAGTACAGCACAAGTCCAGGAGCCGGTCAAAGATTACACTCCTCAGGTACCTTATCCAGGCAGGCTGAAGAAGCAGAAGAATGAAGAACAATACGGTAAGTTCCTTGAGTTGTTTAAGCAACTACACATCAATATACCGTTTGTTGAAGCCTTGGCCCAGATGCCAAAGTATGCGAAATTTCTTAAGGATATCCTCTCAAATAAATAGAAGCTCGAGGATATATCGTGTGTGGTGATGAATGAGACTTGTTCCGCCGTTCTGCAAAACCGTCTGCCCACGAAAATGGGAGATCCTGGTAGTTTCACGCTCCCGTGTTTGATTGGAAACATGTCTGTTAGCCATGCGTTGGCTGACTTGGGAGCGAGTATTAACCTTATGCCATATAAGGTTTTTACTAAACTGGATCTGGGTGAGCCGTCACCCACTAGGATGAGCATTCGGTTAGCAGATCGCTCAATAAAGTATCCGCGCGGATTTGTGGAAAACATGCTTGTAAAAATCGATAAATTTGTTTTCCCCGTGGACTTTGTTATCCTTGACATGGATGAAGATTCAAGGGTACCTTTGATACTTGGACGTCCTTTCCTCAATACAGCGAGGACGATTGTTGATGTGGCAGCTGGCCAAATCACGCTCCGAGTGAATGATGAGCACGTGACATTCGATATCAAAAGATCGATGCAGCATCCGCAATGTCACGATGACAAGCTTTATTACGTCGACATTGTCGATGCATGTGTTTGCTCTCATTTTCAAGGCACTATTGATGAGATTGATTCAGACACACGTCTGTCGTGTGGGGACCTGATTGGCATTACGCAGGAGGGCCACGATTTCGAGCAGCCAGTCTATCAGATTGGTGACGATGGTTCCCAGAGTCCGGAGAGATTTCTTGAAATTGACCATGTGAAAAAGGGGGAAACAGAGCCTTCGGTTGATGATCCGACGCCTTTGGAGTTAAAGGAACTCCCGCCACATCTCGAGTACGCATTTCTAGACGAGGAGCGTCGCCTACCGGTCATAATTTCGGCATCGTTGGAAAAGGATGAGAAAATTCGGCTTCTCGAGGTTCTGAGACTTCATAAGAGAGCCATTGCATGGAAAATCATGGATATCAAGGGCATCAATCCTTCTTTTTGTACTCACAAGATTCTGATGGAAGACGAGTACAAACCATGTGCACAGCATCAGAGGCGTTTAAATCCAAATATGCAGGACGTGGTGAAGAAGGAGGTGATTAAATTGTTGGATGCCGGCATGATTTATCCTATTTCTGACTCTGTGTGGGTGAGTCCGGTGCAGGTTGTACCTAAGAAAGGTGGTATGACTGTAGTCTCGAATGATAGGAATGAGCTAATTCCTACCCGTACCGTCACTGGGTGGCGAGTTTGCATTGACTACCGCAAGCTCAATGATGCTACTCGCAAGGATCACTTCCCGCTTCCATTCATCGACCAGATGTTGGAACGTCTGTCGGGGAAGTTATATTACTGTTTCCTTGACGGATTCTCTGGGTACTTTCAGATTCCTATCGCTCCTGAGGATCAGGAGAAGACTACCTTTACATGCCCCTTCGGCACATTCGCCTACCGGCGGATGCCTTTTGGGTTATGTAATGCACCAGCGACCTTCCAGAGATGCATGGTTGCGATTTTCCATGACATGATCGAGGATTCCATGGAGGTTTTCATGGATGATTTTTCGGTATTTGGGGATTCCTTTGATCACTGTTTGGAAAATTTGAGGAAAATGTTGAAGAGGTGTGAGGAGACGAATATGGTCCTGAACTGGGAGAAATGCCACTTCATGGTGAAGGAGGGCATAGTTCTGGGACACAAGATTTCGCATGCTGGTATGGAGGTCGATCCAACCAAAGTGGATATCATTTCCCGACTTCCGCCTCCCACCTCTGTTAGAGCGATACGGAGCTTTCTCGGTCATGCCGGGTTCTATCGGCGATTCATTAAAGATTTTTCAAAAATCGCCAAACCCATGACCCGTCTGTTGGAGAAAGACGCTCCGTTCATATTCGGAGATGATTGCTTGAGAGCCTTTGACCTTCTCAAGCAAAAGTTGATTGAGGCCCCTATTTTAGTTGCACCGGACTGGAGTTTGCCTTTTGAGATTATGTGCGACACGAGTGACTACGCTATAGGGGCCGTTCTTGGTCAAAAGAGAGAAAAGCACTTTCACCCGATCTATTATGCGAGCAAAACTCTTCACGACGCTCAAGAGCATTATACCACGACTGAAAAAGAGCTCTTGGCGGTCGTTTTCGCATTTGACAAATTTAGATCGTACTTGGTGCTTTCGAAAACAGTTGTGTATACTGATCACGCTGCCATCCGATATCTCTTCAGCAAGCAGGACGCTAAGCCACGTCTTATCAGGTGGATCTTGTTGCTGCAGGAGTTTGATATCGAGATACAAGATAAAAAGGGTGCATTGAATGTAGCGGCTGACCATCTATCTCGGTTAGAGCATGGAGACATCGTGGACGCGCGTTGGGATTCCATAAATGACAACTTCCCACACGAGTCTTTGATGAGTGTTGAGATATGCGATGAGTCGCCATGGTTCGCTGACATTGCGAAATACCTTGCTTGCGGGATTCTGATTAAAGGGTTGACTCACCAGCAAAAGAGGAAATTCTTTTCAGATGTCAAGCACTACATTTGGGATGACCCTTACTTGTTCCGGGTTGGTGCTGATCAGGTGATTAGGAGGTGTGTTTCAGGAAAGGAGGCGACCGATATTCTGCGCCACTGTCACGAGGGACCTACTGGAGGCCACCAAGGAGCCAACTTTACCGCCAAGAAAGTATTGGACTCCGGGTTTTATTGGCCTACTATATTTCGTGATGCGCAGGGTTGGGTTATAGCGTGCGATGCTTGCCAGAGAGCGACAAATATATCGGCACGTGATGAAATGCCTCAGACCTGGATTCAGGTTTGTGAAGTCTTTGATATCTGGGGGATAGACTTCATGGGACCATTTCCCCCCTCACGAGGTAATAAGTACATCCTGGTCGCAGTTGACTATGTATCGAAGTGGGCGGAGGCACAGGCCTTACCCACCAATGATGCCAGGGTGGTCGTGAGATTTTTGAAAAGCTTATTTGCCCGGTTCGGCGCTCCGAAAGCGCTTATCAGTGACAGAGGGACGCATTTTTGCAATACTCAGCTCGAGAGAGCTTTGTCCCGTTACGGTGTGCATCACCGTCTATCCACGCCCTATCATCCACAGACAAGCGGGCAGGTGGAAGTCACGAACCGGGGGCTGAAAAGAATCCTTGAGCGGTCAGTAGGTGCAAACCGCAAGGATTGGTCAGATAAGCTTGATGAAGCGTTGTGGGCCTTCCGTACGGCTTACAAGACGCCTATTGGGACTACTCCCTTTAGGCTTGTTTACGGAAAGGCATGCCATTTACCGGTTGAGCTGGAACATAAAGCGATGTGGGCTCTAAAGACCGCAAATCTGGACTTAAAAGCCGGAGGTGAAGCCCGGTTCCTCCAGATTCACGAGTTGGAAGAGTTGCGACAATGCGCTTATGAGAACTCCGTGTTGTACAAGGAGCGCACGAAGAAATTGCATGATAAACGCTTGAAGGACCACAAAGAATTCCAAGCGGGCGATCTTGTCCTTCTTTACAACTCGCGGTTGCGCTTATTTCCCGGAAAGCTCCATTCACGTTGGACAGGCCCATACACGGTTAAAGAGATATTTCCGTATGGGACTGTTGCAATAGAGAACGCGGACGGCGTTATTTTCAAAGTAAATGGGCATCGCTTGAAGTTATACGTTGCCGGGCCGACAGAGTCGGTGATGGAGGTCATGGAGCTCCAAACCCCGCACGCATCATAAGTGTGGGGAGGAGAGAGTCTACGCTGCTGACTCGTGGATCAAAAATGCAGCAAGAGCGTATTTTACGCTTTAGGGGTAGTTTAGTCATTTAGGATTTATTTTTCTAGTTTTAGCTTTGAGTCTTGCTATCGACTCGTCGACAAAAATTTAGCATGAGTCTACGCTACTGACTCGCCGACAAAAATGTAGCAGGAGCGTCTTTGGCGCTATAGGGGCAAAATTGTCCATTTTTATGTTTTTGTAGTTTCAGCGTAATTTAAGTTAGTTAGGTAGTTTCCGATAGTTTGTACAGTTTCTATTCGTGCCGGGCGAAGGTTCTATGTTGCAATATTGTTAGAACAGTTGGCGTGTCGAAAAAATGGCGAAAAACGGCCAAAACAGTTGCTGAAAATGGCTTCTGCAGAAAATTCTGATCTGCAGCTGATGCACGACCGTGCCAGGATCCGCACGACCGTGCCAGGATCCGCACGACCGTGCGTTTCCGGGGTGCTGGCACGGTAGGTCGCACCCTCGGTGCATCACCGAGGAAAATGGAAGTCATCGGCACCGCACGACCGTGCCATTCGGCGAACGACCGTGCGGCTCGCTAAGGGCATTTTTGTCATTTTGCACACTATATATACCATAACCTGTTGCAAAAGCCCTCATTCGCGAACCCTAGCAACTGCAGCCGTTCCAGAGCCGTTTTCACACGAAATCGCACGTTTCCTCGCACGATCTCGCGCCCAACTTCGCACGGTACGTCTCTAGTGTTAGATTTCCTGTTTCTTGCGTTCTAGGGTAGGTTTTCTCCGATTCAACAAGGGATTTCTTAGGGTTCTCTTCATAAACAAATCGAAACCCTAACCCTTGTTTGAATCATGCTTATCGTGAACAACCGGTTGAATTTCCGACCCCTGTTTGTACAAAAAAGTTGTTGATTTTGGAAAAATCAGGCTATTCAAAGTTCAGGGGTTCGAAATCTGCAGATCAGAAGTTGCACGGTCGTTCCCTGTCTGGAACGGTCGTGCCGTTCCGGATTGTTCCACGATGTCAGCATTATCTCGGTGTTGCACGGTGGTGCCGATTAGCCGCACGCCGTGCGGATCCGAGCTTGATCGGCAGAAGGTGCACGTCGTCGGTGATGCACGACCGTGCATATGGCCGCACGACCGTGCATGATGCCCAGATCAGATTCACAGTAGCTTCATAATGTGCTGCTCGGTTATTTTCAAATTCATTTTCTGCTGTTTCTGTCTTTCTAACAATATTCCCCATTGCAGATGAATCATCCCTTCTTACAGTTTGACCCCAACGACGAGCGTGAAGCTTTATGCATTCCAAAAAGAGATGCATTATGGGCCCGAAGGGGGCAATTCGGAGTCCCAAGATGGCTTGATTGGGAAGTTATGCAAGAACTAAATCAATACGACCGTTTGGAAAATATGATGAGTCGTCCACTAGTAAATCTGGTCGGTTGCAACCGACCCGTTTACTTGGAGCTTACCATCGAGTTCTTTGCATCGTATGCTTACGAGAAGCCAGTTGCTGCTCGACGACCCAAATTCCGCTACAAGGATCGCATAGCTTTCAGATTGTGTGGAAGATGGCACAAGTGGTCAGTCGGTCGTTTGGGAAGGAGACTTGGGATCTACACTAGGGAAGACATGGATGATCCCAATGTCTTCACAGATAAATTCACCTTCCCGTCTGATGCAGCTAGGGATGAGTTTTGGGCTGAAAACGCTGTTGGGGACCCATACAACCCAAGGATATCAAAGGCTTCACGCCTTAAAGACCCTCTGGTGTGGGTGATGCACCATGTGTTTAGCCACACCATATGCGGGCGCATGGACAGTCTCGGTAACTGTCCAACACCAGATTTGATTTTCTTGTATGCATTGGTGGATAAGGCGCCCATCAACTTGGCGGCGCGTATGGCTGAATACTTTGTGAACTGTTCAGGGAGGACTACTAGCAGTCAAATACATGGCGGTCAGTATGTGACCGAAATTGCTTACAATGAGCATCTTATGACTGATGAGGTACTTCAGAGTCTCACTCTGATCACTGAGGGGGTCCATATTGACATCAGGTCGCTGAAGGCAATGGGTTTGATTGTAGAGACTGATCAGGGGGATAGGTTGAGGGGGCTGAATAACGAGGTCTGGGACCCGTTACCTCCGCTCCCATCAGAGGAAGATGAAGAAGATGTAGAGATGCATGAGCAGCATCAGCCACAGACACCGCCACACCAGACACTGCCACACCAGCCGCAGCACCATGAGTTCTACCAGCACCAGGACTGGCCTGACTTTTATCAGCAGTTCCAGCAGATGCGTGTCACGCAGGAACAGCATGGTACATACATTGATCAGATCAGGACCAGCCAGGACCATATCCGAGCTGGTCAGGATCAGCTCAGGGCCACACAGGATCAGCTGAGGCAGAGCCAGGAGAGCTTGTATCAGGGGGTTAGTGCCGGGTTTTCGTACCTATTTGGGGAAATGCACCATGCATATCCCAACTACTTCCAGAACCCTCCAGAGTTCCCACCGTGGAACCCTCCTAGTTACGGTGGTGCAGGCCCTTCATTCACGAGAGATGATGACGGCGATGACGAGTAGGCGTTGGTGGTGATTTTCGTTGGTGGTTTTTATGGTTATTATTAGTATTTGTTATTTTGGGTGTTCTTTTTGCATACTATTTCGAACACCCTCGGATTATATTGTACTTTTAAACACTTTTCTTTATGTATGTTTTTATTTGGATTAATAGTATTCATGTATATTATGGTCTATTTGTATTTATTCTGTTGCTGTTCGGTGTTGCTGTGCCATATGACATATTTACAGGTTTTGGCTATCAAGTCTTTGACCGGAGCAGATCACAGATTCAGCTTTGGAAGTCTCGTTTCATAACATCATCTTGAGGGGAGTATTATTATCCTTTTTCTCTATATTTCGGGTTTCGCATTGGGGACAATGCGAAGTTCAAGTGTGGGGAGGGGGTTAACTTTGTTAACTTTGTTTGTCCTCAATATATATATAAAAAAAAAAAAAAATCAAATCAGAAAATTCAGAAAAATCATTCAAAAATACCTTTATTTTGTATATATATTAGTAAATAAACCGGTTGGTTGTGTTTTAGAAAGCTTCGGACTTGATAAAAACTTGACAAGCAAAATATTTTTGAAAAAGGAAACCGGAAAGCGTGACAAACAAAGAAAGACTTACATGATAGTTTTCACACTTTTACCCATTCCATCCGTTACGTGAGCATGTTTGAGCCTTGATATTGTTATATATTTGTTCATTTCGGATATAGGAGTGAGCCGGATGTTATGTGTAATTTAGAACTTGTCACTAGTATGCTTGTTAAGACCATGAATATGCGGATTTGTGTAAAAGTGATAGAGGCACTTAGATTACCCTTTGTTGTAAACCGTGTTCTTTGTGTTGTGCTCCCCGTTCACCTTATGTTACCCTTTAGGATTAACCATGTCGAGCCTTCCCGTTTACCTTTGTTTACCCACATTATCGCCCACTTAGCCAAATTTAGCCTTTGTATGTTTTAAACCCTTTTTAGTGTTAAAACTCGGACAAAATAATCGTTTAACTAGCGTTTGTTTAAGTTTATTGTATAGTATGTTAAAAAAAAAATAAAATAAATAAATAAATAAATAAAAAAAAAAAAAACAGAAAATAAAACACCCTAAAATAGGGTGAAGTTGATAGAAATCGAGCGATTTTGAATGCTTAAATGTTAAAATTTCGTTGATAAGCTCGATTGCGCTTTAGTCGCCTTTTAAAGGCGTTTGTATGTATAGTTGTATTATTTTCTTGCTAGTTAAACGCTAAAGCCGAGTTTTAACCATTTTCGCCACTTTAAATGTCTACATCCATACCCTTCGCCCAAGCCTAACGTACAACCCGTAAAGACCTCTTGATTTACACTTATTTGCATGTTAGTTGGTGGAGACGAGATCTTATGACAAGCTTATGATATTACATGTTTCATTGACTAGGCGTTGAGTGTTTGCACATACACATTTTATGTATGTTTCATAAATAAAACCGAGTGTGTGTGAATATTGTGAGTCGTGTGAAGATTAACATGTCGAGTCAATTAAATGTGAAGTCACGGCTTTTTGGTTGTCGCTATTATAATTGCATATGCTTGTTGGGTTTTAGTCTTTTGATGATGTCTTTCGACAAACCGGCTAACCGTTTATAGTAGTTTTAAATAAAATAGTGTGTAAATTATCGTACTTGTTTGTTTCCTTCTTTTATTGCTTTTTAGTTCAGCTTGCTTGAGGACAAGCAAGGTTCAAGTGTGGGGAGATTTGATATTCGCTAATTTACACATATTTTAGTCCCCCGTTTTACCCCCATTTAATGCGTTTTCGGCCGTAAAACCGTCATTCGGATACTTAATTATCTACATTTTTGTTTACAGGCCTAAAATAGCATACCAGACAAGATGACAGCGAAAACGAGGACTTTCCGGACAAAACGACAAGGCTGCGAAGATTCTGTGAACAAAACTGACCTGGGCGTTTGGCACGGTCATGCGGGCATCCGCACGACCGTGCATATCCGACAAACAAGAAAGTGTCGGCGGTGAACCAGGCGTGCAAGCACGGCGTGCAAGGCTCTGAAGGCCAATCCGAAAAGGCACGGTCGTTCCGGATGTGGAACGGTCGTGCGTATCCGAGAACCAACATAACCTCGGAACTGAACGGCCAAGAAACAAAGCGTGCAAGCCAAATGCCGGTTTGGCACGCCCGTGCCAAACCTGGAACGTCTGTGCGTGTCCGAAGACCAGTCAACGATCTGTGACGTCATGCGGTATGGTGGCCCACCACCAATAATGCTTAAAGTGCACGGTCGTGCCAAACCAAGAACGACCGTGCCGATCAGGAAAACCATTTAAACAGAACAGAAGCATTTTAGACGTAACTCTGGACATTTTGGGAGCTCTGCAGGCGATTTTGAGGCTCCGAAGGCTGCTGCTTTCACTCGGATTCAAGCCACATTGCCCGGTTTTGCTCATTTACTATCCAGATTCTCATTCTTATGCTTGTTTATGGTTTGGTTTCTCAAATCTTTCCATACTTTTGTTACATTTCAAGCATTTAGACTGATTATTATGTATTAATGTAAGCCTTTGGGCAAAAACACAACAATCCCTTGCTTGATTAGTATGTTAATCTATGTTTGTAATGACATTTTGAAGTATTTTCTATGACTATCTTTGATGATTAGTTTGCAACCTTGTTATTGATATTGATTTCTTGATTATAAGTAATTGTGTTGGATGATTGGTGCTTGGTTAGGTAAGATAGTTGCAAAATGAAGCTTATTTAATCACGTATTAGTAAACTTTTAATTTGGTTAACTAGTTTAACTTGGTTAAAATGTAGGCACCATGATACTCTAACGGGTTAGTGGTTTAATAAAATGCAATTATTATTAATCAAGAGAGCTTGCCCTCACGGAAGGACTCTAACGGGTTAGATGGTGTTGTTACGAATTCTTGCCATGATTTGTTAGCTTAGTTAGTAGTTTCGGCCAAAATTGCTATCTTGGTGAATTTATGTGTAAGATTTGTAAAATGAACTCGGTTGTGATTTAATCTAGTTTATGCTTGTCTCGGTGGTTGCATTGTGTTTATCGGTGTTGCTTTCCTTGATTAAGTGAGGTTAGAAAACTCCTAACGGATGACTAACTTATTTTTAGGAGATCTTCATAGACATTTATCAATTGCACGTTAAAGAACAATTTTAGGTGGTTAAAGTGTGTTTATCGTTTTAACTTTCCGAATGATTGTCATGTTAGGATTCCCGAAAGGGATACTAATTGTCTCGAAATGGAAAATTGACCGAATGCTTCTAAATGCCAAAACTGACTTAGTTGACATGCTGCGGTTATGTATTAAGCAAGGCTATTTATATATAATTTACTATGATTTATAAGTATTTATTTATGCTTACTTTAGTTTAATTAAAAACCAAAACAAATTATGTTTTTACCGGTAATTTAGTGACAAAGGTCTAGTATTATTTCTCCGCCCATTTCCGTGGATCGATACTTGGTTCTTACCGATACTTTACTACATATATGACGGGGTACACTTGCCTCTTTCGTGTGTGTTTTGATGTAAAAGTAATAATCACTTTTATAAATTTAAAACCAATTCGTGTGTAATTTCATTGTAAAAATATGTGTAGTCACGCACGTACCACCTGATCAGAAAACAACTTTCAAAATTGACAGTTTAGGTCCCTGTTGTGGTTTAAGGCCATTTCCGACATGTTTAAGGTCTGTTAAGCCATCTTTAAGGCCCTAAAATGATGCTTAAACATTGTGGACATGAAACATGCTCAAAAATATTCCGGATGTCGGTTCGTTTGGTCGTACGATCGCGATGTTCGCTTAATTACGACGGAATGCGCATAAGTGCGAAAAACGATCCAAATGACGCGACGAATGGATTTTTCTCATGCCAAACACTAAAATAAAATATTTTAGTGCTTACATAAATTTTTGGATGTCCGGATGTATTCAGAACGTAGCGCGAAAGTGCAAACTTATGCACTTTTTGACACTTTTAGTCCCTGAATGATCCAAAAGTTTATTTTAGCACACCGAACCCCTCAAAGCCTATTTCTAAGCTATGTAAAGGATATTTGTGGTATGTTTAACTTATGGTCATGTTCCAGAATGTCTGTTACAGTTCAAATTGGCATACTTTCGCAGTTTGTCAAATTTAGTCCCTGTAGGCGAATTAAGTTGTTTTTGACATACCAAAGCCTTCAAAACTTATTTCTAAGTTATGTAAAGGTTATTTATGGTATGTTAAGTCTTTTTCACTATTCTGGAGTGTTCGTTACATTAAACTGGTTATATTTACGCATCAGTGCGCGTATAACCTTTCAGAAAGCGATTTAGAGTCCAAAATCGAACAAGAATTGATATGTGCAAATGATACACATATTTGTACAAATCCCAAGTATGAAATACAATATTTCATTGGTTTGGTATTTGTTTGATGGTCACAGTGACCCAGGTGTCACACTTTCCTCTTGAATTCTCAACTGGTGATATCCTGATCGCAAATCGATCTTTGAGTAGAAACTTGAACCTTGCAACTGATCAAATAGGTCATCAATTCTCGGCAGTGGATATCTATTCTTGATTGTCAACTTGTTCAGTTCTCGGTAATCGATACACATGCGGAAACTACCATCTTTCTTCTTAACAAACAAAACTGGAGCTCCCCAAGGTGAGAAGCTTGGTCTGATAAATCCTTTGTCTAACAGCTCCTGGAGTTGCGTTGACAACTCCTGCATCTCCGAAGGCGCAAGTCGGTAGGGTGCCTTAGCCACAGGCGCGACGCCTAGAACTAAGTCAATGTGGAACTCGACTTGTCTTTGCGGTGGTAATCCTGGCAAGTCTTTTGGAAAGACTTCAGGATATTCTTTTACGACTGGAATGTCTTCTATCTTTGGCTCAGCAGCTTCTTTATCTATGATATGTGCCAAGAAGGCAACACATCCCTTCCTCAAACACTTTCGAGCTTTTAGGCAGCTAATGATCCTCAGCGGCTTATCACGCTTCTCTCCGTGAACCACAATGGTTTCGCCATCTGCCATTGGGATGCGGATGGTCTTCTCATGGCAAACAATCTCGGCTTTGTTGCTTGACAACCAATCCATCCCTACTACCACGTCGAAGCTTCCAAACTCGACTGGTAGCAGATCTAGCGTAAATTCGTGTCCTCCCAGTTCTATCACACATCCTCTGATGACTTCATTAGTTTCAACTAGCTTTCCATTAGCCAGTTCAATTAAGTACGGAACGTCTAACTTACTAGCAGTTAACCCAAGCATATTCTTAAATTCTAACGATACAAAGCTATAGTCGGCCCCAGTATCAAACAGAACAGATGTAAAGCGTTGATTTATAAGGAACGTACCAGTGACAACGTTTGGATCCTGGCGTGCTTCCCTTTCTCCAATGTTGAATACTCTCCCACGAGCTTGATTCAGTTTCGAGCATTCCCTCTTAAAGTGCCCAATATCTCCACAATTGAAACATCCCGGTCCCCGACCATTACCATTTCCATTTCCACCTTGGGTGTTGTTTTGGTTGCGATTTCCACTCCTAGCTTGGTTCACAAAATTCTCACGATTTCCATTTCCGCCATTTCTTCCTTGTTGGCGGTTCCCGTTCCCATTTCCATGACCTCGCTGATTTCCACGGCCAGCACCGGTACCAACCCAGCATGTTTCCTTTGAATGGCCAGTCTTTCCGCAAGACTCGCATTTCCTAAGTCTATACGAGCCGGGATGATGGTACTAGAATGTATCACACTTGGGCAGAGTGCCCATATAACCCTTCCCTTTGTTTTCGACACCGGTTGTGGCCTTGGCTGGTGTGCTCGACTCACCCTTCTTGCTCACACTGCTAGTACCTTGCTTGAAGTTGGAGAATTTCCGTTTGTTTTCACCAGACGACTCCACATGAGTCTCCTTCTTCTTTGATTCAGAATTTGAAAACTTGTTCAACCGAATGGCTTCCTTAGTAAGTGCCACGCTGAGATCAATGGCTTCAGTAATTGTTATAGGCTTGGACGTGTTCACCATGCTCATGATCTGAGGGGCCAATCCCCAGATGGAACGCTCAACGCGTTTAAATTCGGGCGTAACCATGTACGGCACCACATGGGATAAATCATGAAACCTTTGAACATATTCTGCAATCTTAGGACCCTCCATTCTCAGGCGCCAGAACTCAGTTTCTAGCTTCTGTATTTCAGCTCGCGAACAGTACTTCTTCCTCATTAGCTCTTTCAGCTCAGCCCAGGTTAGTGCATATGCCGCTGCTTCTCCCAAAGTTTGCACTTGCAGATTCCACCACGATAGGGCACCATCCAAAAACAGCCCTGAGATGTATGTCACCTGTTGCTCAGGAGTACACTTGCTCATCCTTAGGACAGAGTCTGTCTTTTCAGCCCACCTGACAAACGCAACAGCACTCCAGCGTCGGCGAAGTTTACGAGCTTACAGTCGAGGAATTGCTTATAGGTGCACCCTGCACATACGTTAGAATTTACAGATGGTATTAGCGGGTGTGCTAGAAATATCCAAATATATTGGAATGTGTCTCAAATGACTTAACATTACCATTGGGTGGGTTTGTTGATGCATATTTTGTCTATCGCCTTCGTCAATCCGAGTCGTAGTGAAAAGCCGGAAGGAATCAAGCGCATAATGTCTTATTTAGTTAGAAATGGCAAGGTGGCAAACTTGTAATTAATGATAACTATCATTAAAGTGTCTTGACCATATAAATAGGGAATTATGTCATGATTTTGAGAGTTCTTGATAGAGATCTAGTTAGAAGATTTGGAGAAGACTTGGAGAGAAGACTTTCTAGAGAGAGAAAGTAGAGAGAGAAAGTTGTATATATGTGATTCTTGTACCGTACACGTCAAATTTAGCAATGGAATCACATTAGTTGTACATTATCGTGTGTTCGGTCACGTTCGTTCACGGATTCCGCACGTGAAACGTTCGTTACGCAATCGAACGGCGTAAAAACCGGTCCTACAATTGGTATCAGAGCTAGGAGCTCGATTGCTTGATCAAACACATCATTCGTACCAGATTAGAGGCGATTCAGATCCGATTTCATCTATTTCTTCATCTTCTACCTACTTTTCACGTTTTTTCATCGTTTTTCATCAAATTGAACAGGTAAATACTGTCCGTTTCGTCTGATTTTTGGATATGTTGTGCGTATAGACCCGATCTACAACCCTACCAAGTTTCAGCTCGAAACTCAAAGCCGTTTTGGAGAAATCGCAGTTTTTCGGTCCGAAATTCGCGTCAAAATTTAGCTCTGGTTCGCTTTTTTGGTAAGAAGTGTGGATCGCTTTTTGGTATTGTGGTTGGATCGCTCATGTGACAAGATTTAGGATCGCTCATATGTACTTTGTGTGAACCGCTCATATGTACTTGGTTGAATGTATGAACCGCTTTTTTGGTAATACTGTGGTTCGCTCAAAGGGTAAGAAAGTTGGTTCGCTGATAAGTCACATCCAGGTTCGCTTTTAAGTCAAAGTGTGGAACCGCTCATAGTGTCAACTATACAAGCTCGCTCTTTTGTCATCGTTTTCAAGGCTGCACGTGATTACATCTGAGTGGCCTAATCAAAATTCAATTAAGTGAAGGTGTCGGCTACTTTTATTGAATGGCCCAATAGAACGATAGTTGATGTTTGTATGTTGTCGGCCATTGGTACTAGGTAAAAGCCCAATCACAGTGGTTGTTGTTCACCGCCCCCCACTATCTTTACATCACCAATAGTTGTTGTTTTGTCGTCCCATGTGAAGCCCATTAAAGACAACCTTTGTTAACCGCCCACAACCGATTTGAAGCCCAATCACATTTGTTCATTTGCTATTATGCCGCCCCACTAAGATTGTATTGTTGTTTGTTTTTAAATAGCACCGCCCACTAGAGATCAATGATTATCTGTTTTTGACTGCATGTAAGGTCCAAAGCACCGTCCAATCCATTATAAGCCCACCGCCCCATTTAGATACCGGTCCGCCTTTGTGTCAAATTGCTGATTGGTCCGTTTTTCCGTCTTCCTTATTTCGCTTATTTTGTCAACAAACACGTGTCGGGTTTTTGTTTTTGCGAAAAATGGCAATGGTGTTTGATAAACAGGAGAACTATTATTTCGAAAGATTTAATGATTGGCATCACGGATTTCTAGATGAGGGTTATAGAAAAGTGAGCAAAGATGGATGGGCAAAAAGGTTTAAATATTTTGTGTGTCTGAAAGACGAAACGTTGGATGATCTTAAAGACCGATATGGTGTTTTACTGAATTATCTGAAAGATCATGAGATATATCCGTCAAATGTTGAGAAATTGGAAAAATTTGCAGATGCATTACCGATTGAATGGAGTGAATGTTTGAAAAATTTAAGAGAGGACTCAAATTTTTCAAAACTTCCTTTAAATCAATTCATCAGCAAACTTAAAGCTCATGAACTTGAAATCAGAAAGAGAAAGAAAGATATAATCAAGGTTTTGGAGAGTAATGTGCTAGATTTGAGTTTAGATGTGTTTGAGGAGATGATCAAAAGGATTGGTAAATGTATCAGGGCAAAACATGTGCTGAAATACGATTTCAAACGAGGTTGTTATATTGATAATAATGGAAATTCTCTTGATTTCGTTAAAATGTTTTGTGCAGGTACATTCATAGCAAAGGAAGAAGAAAGTCCAAAAGCTGAAGAATCGGTGAAGAATGAATCAATGTGCTCAAAATGCGATGACGTCAAGACTGATAATGACAAACTCGTGAAAGACATGGCAAGTTTGGCATCTGAAGTCAAAAGACTGAACGATGAGAAGCACGCTGCTGAAAACCAGATTCTTTGGTTACATGAAAACTGTGAGAAACTAAAAACAGAAAATGACAAATTGTTAAATGATTTTAACAGTTTAACTTTAAAAAATCAAGAATTTGAAGAGCAAATGAAAATTCTTGAAGATGGGAGAAATGTGTTTAGTAAAAACAACATTGAAAAATAGAAAATGATAAATTCCCATCTTCAGAAAATTATCATACTTGAAAAAGAAGGTGAGTATGCTCAAATGAGAATCAAAGAGTTGGAAAAAGAGATTGAAAGTAAACAGAAATCATCAGAGGATGAAGATTTCTGGACCAAGTTGGAAAATAAAAATTTGAAAGCGAATGAGTCAAAATTTCAAGAACAGATAAAAGTTCTGGAAGATAAAACATCTGTTCTTGAAAATTTGAAGGTTGAAAATGAAAATTCCATCAAGTCTCATCTTGAGAGAATATCTCAGCTTGAGGAAGAAGCTAAGAATTCCAGGATCAAGATAGATGAACTTGAGAAGAAATTGATCAGTTTTGCGATGAAATCCGACAAGTTGAATATTCCTTGTCCAAAACCGATCAATTCAGTTCCAATAAGTGACAATGTCACAAACTTTGACACTGTCAAAGTAGAAGATTGTGATGAGACACCTGATGATGAAAATGTTAAAAAAGAAAAACAAAAATTGTTTTTAAATTTGAAAGAAAAATTTCAGAAAACTATTTTGCAATCGACCGAAAAAGGTGAATGTTCTAAACAAAAGCCTTTAAAGAAGAAAGTGGAACAGAAACAAAAAGAGAATAAAAGTTCATCAGATCAATCATCCAATCAAAAGAAAAAATTACAAAAAATAAAAAATGAAAATTCAAAATTTGTTGGTAATAAGTGGTGCAGGTTTACCACAGTGCTAAAGCGTCAAAACCAGCAAACTTGAGGAAGGAATATCACCAAGCCAGACAATGCTATGATCTGAGCGTTTGGTGTGAAGGTGGTATACGGTACGATAACAGAGTGTGTTACCGATGCGGTTATCAAGGACACATTGCTGTTAACTGCCGGAATTGGAGTTATGAGACCAGAAGATGCTACGATTGTCAGATCAAAGGTCATATTGCCAGAGATTGCCCAAGGAGATCAAATGAAAGATCGAGGGTTGTATCTCAGAAAGCGGCAAGAAATCTAGTCAAAGTCAAACCCAAAGAACTGAAAGTTCAAGAAACAAAAGTTCAAAAACCAAAAGTTCAAGAACAGAAAGTTCAAGAGACGAAAGTGAAGCTTTCGCAAGGGCAGAAAGACAGACTGAGGAAAAAGAGGAAAAAGGCGAGAGAGTATCTCGAGAAGATTTTGTCCTCAGGTTCACAGGTTCACGAGACAAACAGAATAACAGTTCTGATGAATCTACTCCCTCAGTTGCAAAGACAAGCAAAAAGAATTCATCAGATACAAATCTGGGGACAAAAGAGGATAAGAAGAAGAAGAAAGTGAAGTTTTCACTTCCTTGCGATGAATCTGTTTCTTCGGAAACAAAGGAGCCACATGTCGGCGATGAATCTGACTCATTAAAGTCAGACAAGCCACATTCAGGCAATGATTCTGGTATGGTAAAACCAGAAGAGCCATGCGTTGAGGTAAAGGTCGAGAATTCTAGTTTAACAATGGATGAGAAAAATTTTCCACCATTGTTGAATAAGAATTCAAAATCACCCAAGGCTGGTCAGGCTTGGGTGAAACTATTCAAATAGAAAAAACCTGACTTGCCGGAGCTCCCAGGTTTGTAAGAGTGGAGCATGAATCGGCATCTTTTTAAATCTGTGTTTGAAGATTTTGCAGGAATTGCCGGAGATCCCAAGATGGTATCGTGGATCATGAATCGGCATCTTTCTTGAATTTTATTCGGTAACGTCAATCATGCAAACGGTAAAGAGGTTTGGTTGTGTTTGTGAATGTTTTACAAGTGGTACAGAGGATTCTGGACTGCATATGGTAAATCAAGGACATTAGCTTGTACTTGGATTTTCCTACTTTTGTGTAGAAAACAAGATGATGAAGTAACCCCGTACCTAAACTGTTTGGTAAACAAACTAAGTTTTCCGGAAAAGCCATTTTGATTAAAACAAACTTAAGTGTTTTGAAATCACAATGGGAAAATAGTTTGTTGTGAGGGGGAGTTCTGATTGTTTATGCCAGGTGGATGGAGAATTGAAGTGATTCTCATCAGGTTGTCAAGTTTGTACAGTTTGTTTCAAATTTTCCCAGAAAATCAAAATTAAAACATATTTTGATTTTAGGGGGAGAAAAATTTTAAAAAAAAATAGAAAATTTGAAAATGTCAAAAACATTGAAAAAGTCAAAAACGAGTTTTGTTGTGAAAAAGAGGAAATGATTGTAAATCAGTGGACTATCACAGCACGCTAAAGAAATGTAATGTCAAATGTAATAAACGGTCTCACTGATGATGTGACGATAGGTTTTTATACATTTAGTAGATTTATTCGGGATATAAACCTAAAATTTCAAACTTGTGAAATTCGTGGGGAACAATACTTGGATATATAGGTAACCCCTGAAATCTCGTTTGAAAGGTCTCGTATTCTGATATACTAGGTGTTTATACTCTATGATGTCTGGGGTATTATTCCGGGACTTCTGCTGAACGGTAGTTCTGACCTAGTCCTTGGCTAATACTTTCCACAAAATGCTTGAAATATAGCATAAAGCCCTCAGTTGATTAGACAATAAAATTGATAATCATCTGTTGTAGCTGAAAAGATCCTCTAAAGGGGACACACTGCTAAGTCGAAGCTGATATCTCTCTGCTGAACGGAAGTTCTGACCTGAGATCCCTCAGTTCTCGCATCTTTCCCCTAATTTATATACAGACATCATTGTAGTGTTCATACCTGTAAGACTGAATATTGGGATTCTGGATACGGGAGTATATTCAAGAGGTGGGACACATGAATTGAACTAAGTTCATAAAATACCTAAATAGTATCCTGAATAGATTGAAAATTGTATGAAAATTTAAGAGGACCATTATATCGTCAATCTACGTGAATCGTTTAGAACTTAAAACGATTAAAAGCTTAACGGTGCTTGTGTTATGTCTCAAAAACTGATATGATCCTCTTGCACAAACTCACAAAAATATGTTTGTTTTGCATTTAAATTTCTGTCTTTAAATTTATGTTTCATATTTTCAAAAATCCAAAAAGATTTTCGACAACTGATGTTGAAAAGCTGACATTCAAAATCTCAAAGGCTAAACTTGATGAACAGACAGGTTGGTTAAGACATTTGAAATGTTTAAAATGATTCATTATTTTTTTTAATTTGAATTAGAAATTGAAATGTTTCAAATTTGTGATTAGTGTTTAATTTGTAAAAATTCTCAAATGATTTGTTGATTCATTAAGTTGAATCACAACTTTATTTGTTTGTGATAGAGTGTTTGAGATATATACAGATGATGCAGATGATGAGCTGAACAGAGAGAAGTCAGGAGATAATTTCTATGGTGGTAACAAATCCCAGATGTCTATCCTAGCAGGGTGATAGGGGAAGTCTGATGAAAGTTATAGCCAAAGAAAGAAAGATCCAGGCAGAATTTCTGAAGAAGACCAAGCTATATCCGAGAATGTCATGTTGAAGACTCTCACTGAAGATTCCGTCAACATTCAATCTGTTGATACGCAAAGCCAGGTGTCGATCCCAAAAGCATGGAAGCTTGACGAAAGGGGGAGCCTGAAGATTCTGAAGAAAGAGAGCAACGGAAGCTGAAGACAGATCCACCGGGATTCTGTTCAAGCAAGAGGAACTCAAAAGAGAGAGAAAGACAAGATGCTACGAGTTTCACTACGAGATTGATTACGGCAATATCCAAGGGGGAGATTGTTGATGCATATTTTGTCTATCGCCTTCGTCAATCCGAGTCGTAGTGAAAAGCCGGAAGGAATCAAGCGCATAATGTCTTATTTAGTTAGAAATGGCAAGGTGGCAAACTTGTAATTAATGATAACTATTATTAAAGTGCCTTGACCATATAAATAGGGAATTATGTCATGATTTTGAGAGTTCTTGATAGAGATCTAGTTAGAAGATTTGGAGAAGACTTGGAGAGAAGACTTTCTAGAGAGAGAAAGTAGAGAGAGAAAGTTGTATATTTGTGATTCTTGTACCGTACACGTCAAATTTAGCAATGGAATCACATTAGTTGTACGTTATCGTGTGTTCGGTCACGTTCGTTCACGGATTCCGCACGTGAAACGTTCGTTACGCAATCGAACGGCGTAAAAACCGGTCCTACAGGGTTGTTGTTGTTGTTGTTCGAGATGTTTCCGCTTGTCTCTGCTTGGGAGGTCGTGTATTGTGCGATAGCTGTGGCAATTATCCCTTGGAGTTCCGCCTCAGTAGCAGGCATGTGTACGTTCCGGCGTGGAGGCATCTTCTAAAAGGTGATCATATTGGTCAGGTCATAGTAAGTAAATAATATGCGTACATAATAACATTCATCAACCACATAGCATCCCATGTTATAACATAAAATAAATAATTCCCATGTTATAACATAAAATAAATAATTCAACAAAGCATGTAGTGAGAACGTTGCCATTGAGCTTTCATTAATCACCACCACGATATTGTTTTACATGTTTTATAGTACATCATACATCCAAATGATATCATAGGGTCACATCACCCTCAAAATACAAGTTAAACTACAGATATCATATACAAAAAGTGTGGTCTCTCAAAAGCCTTCGTATGCTGGCTCAATTGCAACTTTCTCACCAAAATGATCTACCTGCATCAAACCAAAAATATCTATGCTGATGGCGGAGGAGGAGGAGGAGGAAAATGAGAGAAAAGCAAACGATGCATGTGCATCCAGACCTCTTCAAGTGCACGACAGATGCGCAGCAAATAGGCAATCTGCTGCTCAGATGTAAGGAAACGAACATCCGAGTCAGGGGAAAGCGGACGGGGAGTGTGTGGTGCGGCGAAGGAGTCTAACAGTGACATGGATGACGTGGTGTCCTCTCTAACTCATGAATGCGACGACTAAGTGCGTCCTGCTATAGCTGAAGAGAGATGAGTATATCCTCTGGCGTGTACCCCACGTGAAACGGGTGGTACGGGTCCGATAATGGCATAACATTTGGCGGAGCCCACAGAAACGGCTCGCCCGAAGGTACGAAAGATGGTGCAGCATGTGGGAACTGGGACATGAAAGGAACAGATGCCGATACAGGTGAAACAGAAACAGGTGGCTGCCTCGATGAACCCTCCCCAGGACGAGGCGGCAGAATGTCCTGGAGGAACGTAATAGGAAGATCAGTGCGATGGGTGTCAGAGGTGTGTGGGGGAAACAATGGAATCTCAATAGGTGCAGAAACAGGTGCTATGGGAGGGGTGACGGGTAGCACAAACGGTGGGTAGTCGTCATCATCCTCGATCCACCCGTTACGGGTGTCAGCATAACGAGGATCGATGTGAGTGGCGAAAGGTGCACGGTCGACCAATACCGGCACGGGATCAGGTAAAGGTGCATCAGCAATAGGATCATCCACTACTAGTGGTGCAACAATGGGAAGGTCAACAATGGGTGGTGCAAGGGCTGGTGCGTCATCAAGAACAGGGTTGGGCTCTGGTGTAGGATCAGGAGCAACAACAGGCTCTGGGGCCATGACTGCCTCAGGGTCAGCAAGGTCCATATCAAAGTTGGAAGGAATGTCAAACAACTGATCAATATGAGCCACTGGCGCCTCTAAGGGCTGGTCCATATGAATAAACTCGATCTCATGATCAGGATCGAAATCAGGAGGAAAAACTGGATCAAAATCGTCATCGATCTCATGGTCAAACTCAAACTCGTGTGATGGACTAGGTGCAGCTGACATTGCTACATCGAGGTCAGCGTCAGGAGAGTGATGCTGCACACCCTGGTCGTGCAAAGAAGCAGATGCCACAGACTCCAACGAGTCTGGAACAGGTGAATCAAGAGGAGCCTCCTCTACAGGGGCCTCAACAATAGGAAGGATAGCATCAACATCAATCGGGGCGCCACCCTCATAGTCGTCCTTAGGGGGACCCTCCTCGAAAAGATCAATGTCGTCATCAGATATGACATTGAGTGGCACATCCGCCACGGGATAAGCAGCAAGTGGAATGGGAGCAGGGATCACAGCAAGAGGGAGATCCCTAGCTAGAATGCCATCAGTTGGCTGAACCTCAACTCTGATGTCTGACAGAGCGAAAGGCTGAAAATCATCGTCATCCGTGCTCGTGGTATCTAACGTGTAAACATCTCCCTCGGGTGGTATCTCATCGTCTGACACAACCGCCATGGGGTCCACTGTGTCTGATACTCCTATGTCGGAAGAAGAAACCATGGTGTCTGTAACACAACCACACATATGCACACATATCAACATGAAATCATATAAACACATAAGTCACAATAATGCAAGCAAGTAATCCTCCTAGTCTCCCCAGAGTATCCCTCCCAGCCTCTCAAACTGAACTCCCTAGCCTCTCAGACTAACTCCCTGGTCTCTAGGACCAACCTCCCAGTCTCTAAGACTAATCCTCCCCAATCTCTAAGATTGACCCCTCAGTCTCTAAGACTGAATCTCCCTCAGTCTCCAAGACTGAACCTTCCCAGCCTCTAAGGCTAAACTCCCTCAGTCTCTAAGATTGAACTCCCTCAGTCTCTCAGACTGAAATATAATTTTTTTGAAAAGTGTATTTGTGCCTTTTAGTTTGTAAAAATGTTTTGTACCCTGGATCTGGACGTTTAGTGTATGCAATGTAAAAATGTTTTCGTGAGAGCCCTAGTGATCATAGTCTAGACTCGAGAAGGAATCCTAGTTCGCTATGATCGTGGCTCTGATACCAAGCTGTCACACCTTGGCTTTTGCGGAAGCGTGGATTATTTTGGTGTGACTTCTTAATACCATAACAACAATCATAACATTGCTATATGATAAAACATAAGATGTTCATCCATTCGTTAAGTTAAAAATACTAAAACGACATTGTTTGAAAACGTTGACACATAAAGTAAATTACAACCATGACATAATTAACAGAGTTCACAAAGACTCATCAAAAGTACGTAATAAAAACCTAGGTTTAGAATTGTGTATCCCGTCCAGGAAAGGGATCCACCTCCTAAACTCAACCATTCGGATGACATCTTTATTCACTACGCAGCCTTGACATAACGCATACTCCGCCAGATCCACTAATTTTCTGAAATACATGTAGTTTGAAAAATCAACAAAAGTTGAGCGAGTTCATGTGTGTGTAAGTGTATAAAACCTATAGAAATATGTCAGTAAGTATGAAAATCCCTAGTATGTAGCAATTAAGGAAAACCTGATCACCAATGGGTTGCAAAGCCAATGGTATGTGTGAAAATGGTGCAGGAAGACTCAAACCTAGCAAATTTGTCTCCGGTTGAAGACATAGTCACCACTATGGGTAACCCCGAACTCACGGGTGTGGGCTCGCTACACCCAAATAGATCTATCACTCATGTCCCTTGGTCCTACGATGAGGATTAATCGCCTTAAGTGTCATGCCCACCACTCACATGATCGCGTAGTAAAACCCTCCCTAAGCTAACCATACCATGTAAATAAAAGTCTGTAATAATTGTAACATGTATTTCACCCCCGAAGTATAAGACTGAAAACAGTTAAAAGAAAAGGGGGACATGAACTCACAGAAGTGCGTATCCTGTAACGTCAATCTCAAACTCGATCAACTACCTGGCGACCTACAACGTACTAATGTCTATTAGACGAACGGGCCGTGCCTTGGTTTAAGGTTTAATGTTTTGAGTTGCGTTACCTTGATATTATATCAAGTTTGTGACTTCTTGTTAAAATAATAATAATTATTTTAACTCAAATTTCGTTTTTAGGAAAATAGTTAGGCAACTATTTCGTATCCATACTTCTTAAGTATTTTATATGTGTATTTCCTTCCCAAGGATGGGGGTATTTATACATGTACATTTGTAATTCCGACAATATATTTTAAGTCCCACTTAGAAAAATATATTTAAATTATTTGTCTAAAGCATCTTAATTCAAAATATATATATTTTTCCCAAATATATTATATTTTACATCATAAATTTTCCAAAATAATATTTTACCAAAAATATACATATAAGAGTATTTTCTTAAATATACATAAGTTACATTTTTAGCGTTTCGTATTGCAATATCAAATTCGTAAGTTAATTATTTATTTCGTGAGAATTTTTAGTATTATTCTGGAGTCGTAATTTTTATGGTGTCATAAGTTATATTATTTTTACCCTAAAAATAATATAACTAGTTCATGAAATAAACAAATAATCACACAAGAGTTTTAGTATAAAATATATATTCTAAATATATATTTATCAAATAATATTTATGAAAATCAACCTCCGATACCTTGTATTTTTGTAACAACAACTATGGCGAAATTTATTTTGAAAATAAAGTTAGAAATATATTTGTAAACACTTGCTAGGAAAACATTTTCTAAGTATTGAAATTTTAGAAAAATTTCGCCAGAGTTTCCTTTGTAAATGGAGGCGTCCATGCTTACTACCATATCATTTTCTTTTGTAAAATCATTCAATCAAACATCAACCAACAATATGCAACTTCTACTTACTAGACTTGTCAACAACAAGCATAACTATAAACTCATGAACTTGAATATTTATGAAAACATGTAGTAACTTACTAGCACACTTAGTAAGTCTTGTACCTTCCAAAATGTGATTAGTTCTTTAAAAACTTTATTTTTAAAGAGTTTGAATGTTCACAACTTTTAATCATATTTTCTAAAAATATTTCTTTGTGAAATTTTCTTATTATAAAAGTGTTTCTACACTTGTTTGTCCACCAAAAATATGATTAGTTTATGTAAGATCCAAGTTTTAATCAAACTTATATTTTTCACTTGGTTCTTTTGAAAAACCACTCATGGATCTTTAGATCTACAAGATTATAACCTACTTTGCTCTTTATTTTTCAAGAAATCACCCATTTATTCAAGTTCATAGTTTATGTGTGGATGATTCCATCATCCACAACATTCTCACTGTCTCATCTTGCTAGATCATGTTTTTAATCATGATCTAGCATGACCATATGATGATCTATACCATTTCTCCTAGCAAACAATAATTAACAAGCATCACAACACAAGAATATCATGATTTCTTAACCATTTTAACACTACTTCATCACAAAGTTAGTTTATGTTCAAGACTTATTTATGGTTCTTTAGAGTTCTTATCATTTTGATCTTTAATCATCATTAACCACTTAAACAAGATGTAAAATGCAAGGATCTAAGTTCTTACCACTAGCTCAAGGCTAGGGGAGTTCAAGTGTAGAAAAGTGGTGGATAAAAGAAGATGAGAGAGGTCCTTGAGCTTCCGAACACACCAAGCTTGTTTGTATGATCACTAACACCCTTAGAAGTATGTAGATTGCTTGGAATGAACCTTGAAGATGATGATGGTGGTTGTGGTGGCTCACGGCCGAACAAGCAAGAGAAGAGAGGAGAAGAGTTGAGTTTGAAAATGTGTTGTGAAGTGAGAGAGTGATGGTCTTAAGGTTAATACTTATAGACTTCAACACACTATTATCTCATGTGTAATATGTTCCCTAACCATCAACATGATCAAATAAAATATTGGAACAAATCCATGGGTGGGGACACCCATGGTAACCGTCTCCGGGGGGTATAGGGTTGGATTTCAATTGTTTAGTTACTAATCTTGTTAGAAATCAAGTGCTAAGTTAGTGTTTTATGGTGTGTTATTAATTATATAGTGTGTTAGGGTGTTCGGGGACCCTAACTAGCTTAGAAAAATAAAAACAATGTGTTTAACAATATTTTTGTGTTCCGGGTAATGTCCGGTTGTTCGGTTGGGTGTTGTTCCGTTAAAGTGCTTAATTAATCCGTAATGTAATGTGTCTTTTATAATACTTATTGTGACACAATTAATTCCTGACACTTTAGAAAGTATTTAGGACCATTTCGTCAAGTTTTTGCACATTACTAGCATAATTAAATGCTGAATTTTGTTATTAAGTGCAGAATTCTGCATTTAGAGTGTGTTTTAGGCACTTCCCGACACTATAACTATCACCTAGTGACGCAGTTTTATGGTCCTCGCTTCCCTACACTCCCTACTAGTGTAGTATTTTATCTTTGGCTCATACTGGCCTCAAAAACATTGTCTGTCTAGGTGTTGGCATTGTGAGCATGTCTCTGGGTTATCCGCTCACTGTGCTAACTGTGCTTTGTGCATCAAGTTTGTCACTAAGGTTTGTGTGTAATAAATAGAGTGACAGTATGAAATGTGATGCATATGTATATATGTAACAGAAATCAAAAAGTAGTTTAGTCACAGTTGTAATCAAGCACAGTCATTAAGCACAAATTAAATACTAATTAATTGTACGGATACCTGTAATTGTGAGGGTTGTCACACTGAGTCAGCAGGGATACAGTCCTAAGTAGCCGGGTTAAAGTTTTAATAGTAGCTTACTTATGAGGGGATCAAAGAGTTTGGACCCCCGCCATCGAATACCGGTGGGTATTGAAGGAGGTCCTACTAAATTTGACCCATGTCCTTTGCAGGATCTATACACTGAACAATGGCAAGGCTCTTACCAAACCGTTCCCTTAACCCCCGACCAGGTAGCCAACATATCTCCATATAGACCGTGGAGATATGAATGGTGAAAATCTTTTATTTTGTATAGACAGTATAATAATGCCAAGACACCACGGACAAACGATAAGGAAGAATCACCTTCAACATAAGAAACTAGTTATTAAAGTCATTAATACATAACCAAATAAAAAGTGGTGAAAAGATTAAAAATAAAAAGTATTACACTAGACACTTGTCTTCACCAAGTGGTGTAAGAGACTTAGGCAAACATGGCCTTTGATTGTCAAGAACTCTTACGATCAATCTTGGATCCCGAAACGACTCACACACTCTATGATGGATGATGGATGATGGTGGTGGATGATGGTGTTGTGATGGTGGTGGGTGGTGGGTGAAGTGTGAGAGAGGTGGTGTGCCAAGGGATGCCTTTGAAGTGAACCAAGCACCCCTATTTATAGCCTGCACAGAAGCCTTGACACGGCCCCATGTCCGCTGGACACGGCCTCGTGTCCACCCTTTTTCTCTTTCTTCATTAATTACAATTTGTCTTTATTAGCTCCACATGCCACTGTGTCCGCTGGGCACGGCCCCGTGTGCAGAAGCATATCTGTACTATCAAGATTTGCAAGATTCTGCGAATCTTAGCGTTGACCACGGCCCCGCGTTGAGCTGGGCATGCCCCGTGTCGGGAATAGAAGCTTCTATAGCTTCGTCTTTTCTGCAGAATCCTGGACACGGCCCCGTGTCCGCTGGGCACAACCCCATGCACAGCTGGGCACAGCCCCATGCTCAGTTTTCTTCTTTTTTTTTTTGCTTTGGGAGATGTTGTCGAGGGGTCGGGCATGCCACGTTTCTCCCTTTTCTTTGTATTTATGTTGGTTTTGGCTGTATATTTGTTCCTTTTGTCCGTTTAAGCTCATTTGACCCTGTAAATTCAAAAGGAAGACAAAAACACACTTTTTCCAACATTAGTACTAAAAAAGGGTTAGTTTTATGCCTTATTTGATGTAATTTATATGTTGCATTTTACACACATCACACCTTCATTTGAAAACTCAGGAATATTAAATGATTTAAAAACACTTTCATAATCATATAATATAGTTGGACCACTCGTTGATTGTTGAGGTTTGTAGGTAGTAATTTCTAGGTTAAAAACAACCTCAATTTTACTAGTTTTTAGAATAAAAACACATTTATTCGGTGTGCCAGGCACATAACCTAGAAAGTAGCCTTCATCAGCCACCTCACCGGATTTTTGTTTATCTTTGTTTCGCACAATAGTGCAGGGTAATCCAAATGGTTCAAAGCCTGTTAAGTTTGGTTTCTCGTTAAACATAAGTTCATGACAAGTTTTGTTAACACGTTTAACGGTTAAAACTTTTTTTAGGACGTAGCAAGTTGTATTCACAGCTTCTCCCCAGAAAAGAACTGGTAGCTTTGAATCTGAAAGCATAGTCCTAGCGGCTTCAATCAACGTCCTGTTTTTTCTCCCAGCGACTCCATTCTGTTGAGCCGTATAAGAAGCAGAATATTGATTTTCAATTCCCTTTCAAAGACAGTAGAGATCCAGAATCCAATTCTTGAACTCCGTGCCATTATCACTCCTAATCCTCTTGATCCTTGCTTCATGGACGTTTTCCAATTTTGTAAAAAGATCTATCAGCATCTCTGTTGTCGCATCTTTTGTACCTAAAAAGAAAACCCATGAATAACGTGAGTAATCATCAGTGACAACAATACAGTAGTACTTTCCATCTTTGCTCCTCACGTTCACTGGACCGAATAAATCCATGTGAAGTAATTCATAAGGGGCATCTATGGAATTTACTGCTTTAGACTTATGAGGTTTCTTTTGATTTTTTCCCTTTTGACATGGAAGACATTTATCTTCCACGTGAAACCTCTGCATTGGCACCCCTTTCACTAACTCATTTTTAATAATATAGTTCATTAATGGTCTTGGGTCGTCCAGATTAGTTAGATTGGGGGACCCAAGCCTTAATGGTCTTGGGTCGTCCAGATTCACCAACTACAGGAACATCCATCCAATATCCATCACTCCTAACTGGAGTCTTGGATCTTGGACATGTTGATGGAAATGGGGTTTGATTTCCATGAGTTCTTTGGTCCTCAGGGTTCCTATATGTGTTTGGACTATGTGACCTTTGGAAATTTTGATTTTGAAACCTTGAGTTTTGATTCCAAGAAGCTTGACTGTTGTAATTTCTAAAGCCATTGTTATAAAAAGTTCGACCACCACTATTTTGGTATCAATTTTGATATTGACCTTGACTTCTGAAATTACTTGAATTTCCATTAAAATTGTTCATTCTGGGTGAACTGCTTCTAGGTCTCTCAAATCTGCCTGATGTAGATTCAGGCTGAAATCTTGGTTGATTTCTTTGAAAACGAGGAACTTGTGGAGTTTCTTTTTCAGCCTTATCTACACCACCAGCAACACCCTCTTATTGCTTAGGAGCAGATTTCTTTGGAGAGTTGGACATTTTTGTGACAACCCTCAAAATTCTATGTATTCCGTACAATTTATTAATGATAATTAAAGTGCTTGATAACAGTGTGGAATTACTTAACTGCTTTCTGATTACTGTGTTATACATACATGTGCTTGTTAACATACAAGTAGTGTTCATAAAAGTTACTAAATAGTCCTGTGTGCTTTCCTAAGTGTTGAAAATTAAAAACGTTACAAAAATATATATGTATGACACTTTACGGATTAATTAAGCACTTTAACAGAACAGTGTCAAACCGAATAACCGGACTTTACCCGAAACACAAAAATATTGCCAAACACATTGTCTTTATTTTTCTGAGCTAGTTAGGGTCCCCGAACACCCTAACACACCTTATATTATAACACACATAATAATATGCTAACTAAACACTTTCAACCTAACTAGATTGTAACTAGTTCCATCACAACCCAACCATCCCCCCCCCCACTCATCTCAACGGTTCCCCATGGGTGGGGACACACCCTTGTTTCTTGATTATTTTATTTGTTAGTGTTGAGTATCTAGTAGACACAATGTATGTTGGATAATATGGGACATGGTTTATAAATTTGAACAAGGGTCCTTCATTCCCTTTCATTCAACATCAAACAACAACTCATCTCCTTCCCTCCTAACCACCATTCGGCCGCCCCCTCACCACCACACTACCACCATTCTTGTTCCAAGTTCAAGCATTTCAAGTGTACATCTAGGTGCACAAAGGTGAACAACGGAAGGTGGAACTCACGGATCATCAAGGACCACTCTCATCTTCTTTTAACCAACACATTTCTTCACTCGAACTCCCCTAGTCTCGAACTAGTGGTAAGAACTTAGATCCGTTCATTTTTCATGTTATTAGAGTGGTTAATAGTGGTTTGACGATGAAAATCCATGAACACTAAAGAACCATGAACAAAATCTTGCATATAAACTAACTTGTAATGAAATATTGATGAAACATAATGAAGTGATGATAAACTGAAGTTGTCTTGATTATGTTACTGATTACTTGCTGATCTACTTGTAATATTGATGTTTGATGTTGTTGTGGTCACTAAACATGTTAACGGAATCAATCGAACACAAGTTAAAGAGATAAAAGCTGAAACAGTAGGCTGTTTGGTTTTTACAGCCAACTTCAGTTGGCTGTAACAGGACAGTAACTTAACGAAAAATGTACTTTCTGAAGTCTAGATTTATGTATTATGAAATACGGTTCTAATGGCAGTGGAATCGTAATTTTTGGACTTCTTTTACTATTTTTAAAGTGTCATTTTGTATCAGCAGCTAGAGCTGCATTTTTACTGCTGAAAATATGCATTCTGTTTTCTGTCATAACTTGAGTTCTGTGTAGAGTTACATCATGAAATTGGTACTGTAGATGGACACTGATGTTGTAGTAATTGTCCCACTGGAATTTCGTCAATCCGACTTACAATGAATTTTTAATGAATTATTCCGTGGGCTGCAGTCAGAAAATAATGAATCTGTTTGCAGTCCGGAAAATGATTTTTAATAAAATATTAGTGATGAATTAGATCCCGAGATTTTTACACAATAATATCTGGATCATTTAACACCTTCTGTAAAAAGTTGGGAATTTTTTAAATAAGTTAACTATTTTATTAAAATGCTCGAAAACAGCCCAGTTTTGGATATTTAAGTTTAAATGACATAAGTAGTAATTTGCGTGTCTAAATGTCGAGTATGTTATCTGTAAATGATCTAACATGTTATGTGTCAAATAAAGTGTTATGTGCAATGTCGTATGTTTATTTGTGAACGGGAATAGATGGGGAGTTTATATGGGCATAAACCGTTAAAGTAATGCATGTTATGTGATAGATACGTGTAGGAACTTTGTGCTCTATTTGAAAACCACTAAATGATTAACTGGTAATTATATTAGGACGTGATTGACCGACCTCGACTGTTAGCTATATTTAAGAATCTAACCGAGCAAACCAAGGTGAGTTCACACACTTTCTAAGGCATGGGATTCCCGGTGGTTTGGGAATGGGTTAACGAATTTAAAACTGAATCTACATATCCTCCTTGGGTAGGATATGTACGGCCATCCTCCTTGGGTAGGATGCCAATATTATTCCTGCGTATTCTCCTTGGGTAGAACTACGTACGTTCGTCCTCCTTGGGTAGGACAACAACCTTAAAACTTACTAGATAAAACTCTATCATTAAGTCCCTCATTTCATATCGACTTAATCGTCGAGGCCAATGGCGAGCGGGTCATTAGTTAATAGCGCTATTAGGTTTAACAAACCTCACACCGTGCCAGTCGGACGGGCGTGTACTAATGGACTATGGCAAACCATCAGTGATGATAGACACTGATGTAGGGCACCACTTACTTGCGTAGTAGTCGATATCATACAGTCTAGTTGTTCACATGGGGAAGCCCCCACTAATCATAGACATGTTGGGTAATAAAGAATGAACTGGTTAAATTTTCTTTCAACTACGGGGTAACCCCCACGGCAATTACGCCAACGAAAGACAAACCACGTTTTCAGAAACGACTTAAAACAAATCAACCAATCGTGAAGTCACTCAACTTTGTTGTTGACTCGTTGTTACATGCCTTACAAGTCGCTAAATGCTGGAGCTTGCACGAGGAAGGAGTCGTTGTGGAGTACGGACTGTTATGTTCCGTGTTTAATATTTAAATCCTTATGAACTTATTAAACTTACGCTTTGGACTCTAAACTTATAAACTACAGACTTATGTTTTGGACTTTACGTTTATGCTTCCGATGTTTAATTTAAAACTTGGTTAACTAGCTTTTGGTCACCAATCGTATTGCGGTTGGCTTTATTTACTTAAACACGTTGTTCAGTATAATTGGTGGCTCGATCCTGGTCACGTCACGCCTCCAAGCGGTTGGACTCCGCATGGTGGATTTTGGGGGTGTGACAGATTGGTATCAGAGCCATTGGTTATAGTGAACTTGGTTTTAAAAGGGGAAAAGCTTTTTGATAAAACCAGACTATAACCGGTACAATGCTCAACGATCCACAACGACGCTTCGCTCCACGTGCAAGACTCGACACAATAGGTGGTATGATCTATGTTAAATTGTCGTTGTGTATTAGTTAACATGATAATTGCTATTTGAACCTTGTGTGCTTACTCTCTCCTGTCGTCCCACACTTACGCACTTTCGCGACACTTTCCTCACTTACGCTGCTTCATTGTGAAGATCATGAACGGACGCGAAGGACGTATCAACCTAACTCAAGCCCAGCTGACGACTTTGATCAATGAACGAGTTGTTGAGGCACTCGTAGCTGTTCCTGCAGGAGGTATAACCTGCCATATCAACCCATCTTAGGACGTTTAGACCCTACCTTCGCAAACCAACCCTCGTGCTTAACCTTGTCTTTTATTCTCGCGCCACAGGTCAACATGCTCAGCCTCCTGTGTGCACGTTCAAGACCTTCATGGATTGCCGACCTAGTACTTTCAGCTGCACAGAAGGAGCTGTAGGCCTTCTTCTTGGTTCGAGAAGCTAGAGTCTGTTTTCGAGATGTGCAAATGCCCTGAAGATCGTAGGGTGAAATATGCTACTGGAACACTCGAAGGTGCTGCGTTAACCTGGTGGAAGGCACAGGTTCAACTGCTTGGGTTGGCGGTTGCTAATGCCACCCCGTGGTACGGTTTCAAAGAACTGATCAAAGTGGAGTACTGCAGTCGTGACGACATCCACAAGCGGAGGTGGAATTTTTCAATTTGAAGATGACGGGGTCTGATATCGAGGCATACACGAAGAGGTCAAATGAGCTAGCCATCTTGTGCCCTACTATGGTGGATCCTCCCATCAAGCGCATTGATCTGTACCTTAAGGGCTTGGTGCCAGAAATTCAAAGCCACGTAACCTCAGCTAATCTTGGCACCATTCAGCAAATCGTCAAGTTGGCTCATCGTCTCACCAATCAGGAAGTTGAGCAGAACAGGCTGCCCAATCGTATTAGCGCTACTACTTCTGATGCTCCCAACGATAATAAGCGCAAGTGGGATGGAAATTCGGGCAAGGGTTCTACTTCAGCCCAATCCCAGCAGCAAAAGACAGACGAGTACAGGAGCCCTAGTCAGCAGTCTTCTGGGAATCAAGGTCAGGGTGGGTACAAGGGAAATCACCCTAAGTGCAATCGGTGTAATCTGCATCATAGCGGGCAGTGCAACAAGGGTCGTTGCCAGAGATGTCACAAGCTGGGCCATGAAGCCAAAGATTGCAGGAGCCCACGCCCTACGAATCAGAATCGCCAACAACAACAACAAGCTCCACAGAACCACCAACAGCAGCAATAGCAGGGCAATAAGGGATGCTTTCAGTGTGGCGCTGAAGGCCACTTTAAGAGGAACTGCCCCCAGCTGAACCAGAATCAGAACAACAACCAAAGAACCGGGAACCACAATGGAAACAACAACGGAGGCAACAATGGAGGTAACAATAATGGCAATGGCGCCCAAGGTCGGGTGTTCGTGATTGGTAAGGGAGAAGCAAGGAACGATCCCAACGTTGTGATGGGTAAGTTTCTTCTGGACGACTTCTTTGTTACTGTGTTATTTGATTCGGGTGCCGATACTAGTTACGTGTCCTTAAAAGTTAGTCAGATGCTTAAGCGTACTCCAACACTCTTGAACACCAAGCACATCGTAGAGTTAGCAAATGGTAAAAATTTAGAGGCTACACATATAGTTAAGGGTTGCAAGCTTGTTCTTGCCGATCAGACCTTTTCTATCGACCTCATCCATATCATTCTGGGTAGTTTTGACGTTGTCATTGGGATGGATTGGTTATCTCAACACCAAGCGGAGATTATGTGCAAGGAGAAAATCGTCCGTATCCCTCATTCTGATAAAGAACCCCTCGTGATTCGTGGCAACAAGAGTGGTGCTGTTGTAGGCATCATCTCTTTGCTTAAGGCCCAGAAGTGTTTGCGAAAGGGCCACACCGCTATCCTAGCCCTCTTTTCTAATTCATCCGCGGAAGAAAGGAAGATAGAAGACATTCCTATTGTACGCGACTTTCCGGAGGTACTCCGTGAGGAATTACCTGGTCTTCCGCCTCATCTTCAAGTCGAGTTTCAAATCGAGCTAGCTCCTGGAGCAGCGCCCATAGCTCGAGCACCTTATCGTCTAGCTCCATCAGAACTTGAAGAACTGTCCACGCAACTACAAGAACTCCTGGAAAAGGGTTTCATACGTCCTAGCTCTTCGCCTTGGGGAGCTCCAGTATTATTCGTAAAGAAGAAAGACGGTACCTTTAGAATGTGTATTGACAACCGCGAACTCAACAAGGTGACCGTGAAGAATCGTTATCCTCTTCCACGCATTGATGACTTATTCGACCAGTTGCAAGGGTCGAGTTTCTATTCTAAGATTGACCTAAGGTCAGGCTACCATCAGTTGAGAGTCCGAGAGGAGGACGTCTCCAAAACAGCATTCAAAACTCGTTACGACCATTATGAATTTCTGGTTATGCCTTTCGGATTGACAAATGCACCTGCGGTCTTCATGGATCTCATGAACCAAGTGTGCAAGCCTTACCTGGATAAATTTGTCATAGCCTTCATCGACGACATCCTGATCTACTCTAGGAGTCAGGAGGAACACGAGCAACACATGAGGCTTATTCTGGAACTTATTCAAAAAGAGCAGTTGTATGCCAAGTTTTCGAAATGTGACTTCTGGCTTCGCGAAGTCCACTTTCTGGGCCACGTGGTAAACAAGGATGGAATTCATGTAGATCCATCCAAGGTTGACTCGATCAAGAACTGGCCTGCACCCCGTACACCAACAGAAATCCGCCAATTCTTGGGTTTGGCAGGATATTACAGAAGATTCATCAAAGATTTCTCAAAGATTGCGCAACCTCCCACTTCACTAACTCAGAAGGGTGTCACCTATCGTTGGGGTGATGCACAGGAATCTGCGTTTCAGCACTTAAAAGATAGCTTTGTAGCGCGCCTATCCTCTCATTGCCTGAAGGCACAGATGATTTTGTGGTTTACTGCGATGCTTCCATCCAAGGACTTGGTTGCGTGTTGATGCAACGTGACAAGGTCATTGCCTACACATCGCGCCAACTTAAGTTTCACGAAAAGAACTACACTACGCACGACTTGGAATTGGGAGTAGTTGTTTTCGCACTTAAGATATGGAGACATTACCTGTACGGTACCAAGTGAACCATTTACACCGACCACAGGAGTCTCGAGCATATCTTCAAGCAAAAGGAATTAATCATGCGACAACGCCGATGGGTCGAACTTTTGAACGACTATGAATGCGCTATCAAGTACCATCCGGGAAAAGCCAATGTTGTGGCCGACGCCCTCAGCCGAAAGGATACTATACCTAAGCGTGTACGTGCGTTACAGCATACCATTCAATCCAACCTTCCCGCTCGGATTCGAGATGCTCAGGTTGAAGCATTGAAAGCAGAGAACATCAGGGCTGAGTCCTTACGAGAATCGAGACAGCAGCTAGAACAAAAGGAAAACGGCGCCTACTATGTTAACGGACGCATCTGGGTTACACTTTATGGAGATTTACGTGAGCTTGTGATGGATGAAGCACATAAGTCTCGTTATTCAGTACATCCTGGTTCGGATAAGATGTACCACAACCTAAAGACTACATACTGGTGGCCTGGTATGAAAGCTAGCATAGCAACCTACGTCAGTAAATGCTTGACTTGTGCAAGGGTCAAGGTCGAATACCAGAAACCATCAGGCCCACTCCAACAACCAGAGATCCCGAAATGGAAATGGGAGCAAATTTCCATGGATTTCGTTACTGGCCTGCCTAGATCTCAACGCGGAAATGATACCATTTGGGTGATCGTGGATCGACTGACGAAGTCTGCATATTTTCTGGCCATCAAGGAAACGGATAAGTTTTCTACTCTAGCAGACATCTACCTAAAAGAAGTGGTATCAAGGCACGGAGTGCCAACCTCCATCATTTCTGATCGTGACGCGCGTTTTACATCTGAACTGTGGCAAGCTATGCACAAGTCTTTTGGCTCACGTTTAGATATGAGCACCGCTTATCACCCACAGACGGATGGGCAATCTGAACGCACCATCCAGACTCTTAAAGACATGCTTAGGGCGTGCGTAATCGATTTTGGTAATGGCTGGGAAAAGCACCTCCCGCTAGTGGAGTTTTCGTATAACAACAGCTACCACACCAGCATTCAGGCCGCTCCATTTGAGGCATTGTACGGACGTAAATGCCGATCACCTCTCTGTTGGGCAGAAGTTGGTGATAGTCAAATCACTGGCCCAGAACTAATAGTAGATACAACCGAGAAGATTGCTCAGATACGACAACGAATGGCGGCAGCTCGTGACCGTCAGAAAAGCTATGCTGATAAGCGAAGAAAGCCACTCGAGTTCCAGGTTGGGGATCGGGTGCTACTCAAAGTCTCACCTTGGAAAGGTGTAGTTCGTTTTGGCAAACGAGGCAAACTCAATCCGCGTTATGTCGGACCATTCGTAATCATCGAGAAAATCGGCAAGGTGGCCTACAAGTTGAATCTACCTGAAGAACTCAGCGGAGTTCACAACGTATTCCACGTGTCAAATCTGAAGAAGTGTCTGTCAGACGAGACCCTCATAGTTCCTCTCAAGGAACTCACTATCGACGACCAGCTGCGATTGATCGAAGAACCAGTACAGATTACGGATCGAGATGTTAAAATTCTCAAGCGCACCAGAATATCTCTCGTCCGAGTTCGTTGGGATTCTTGTCGTGGCCCAGAGTACACCTGGGAACGAGAAGACCAAATGAATATCAAGTATCCCCAGCTGTTTAAGAAAAATGCAACCACTACTGAGGCTGAAGCTACTGCAGAATTTCGGGACGAAATTCCAAATCAACGGGGGGATGATGTGACACCCCAGGAAAACCAGGAAACCAACGCAACACAACTAGCTTCCTCAGTAACCACGAACTAAATTTCGGGACGAAATTTTCTTAACAGGGGGAGAATGTGACAACCCTCAAAATTCTATGTATTCCGTACAATTTATTAATAATAATTAAAGTGCTTGATAACAGTGTGGAATTACTTAACTGCTTTCTGATTACTGTGTTATACATACATGTACTTGTTAACATACTAGTAGTGTACATAAAAGTTACTAAATAGTCCTGTGTGCTTTCCTATGTGTTGAAAATTAAAAACGTTACAAAAATATATATGTATGACACTTTACCGATTAATTAAGCACTTTAACGGAACAGTGTCAAACCGAACAACCGGACTTTACCCAGAACACAAAAATATTGCCAAACACATTATCTTTATTTTTCTGAGCTAGTTAGGGTCCCCGAACACCCTAACACACCTTATATTATAACACACATAATAATATGCTACCTAAACACTTTCAACCTAACTAGATTGTAACTAGTTCCATCACAACCCAACCATACCCCCCCCCCTCATCTCAACGGTTCCCCAAGGGTGGGGACACACCCTTGTTTCTTGATTATTTTATTTGTTGGTGTTGAGTATCTAGTAGACACAATGTATGTTGGATAATATGGGACATGGTTTATAAATTTGAACAAGGGTCCTTCATTCTCTTTCATTCAAAATCAAACAACAACTCATCTCCTTCCCTCCTAACCACCATTCGGCCGCCCCCTCACCACCACACTACCACCATTCTTGTTCCAAGTTCAAGCATTTCAAGTGTACATCTAGGTGCACAAAGGTGAACAACGGAAGGTGGAACTGACGGATCATCAAGGACCACACTCATCTTCTTTTAACCACCACATTTCTTCACTCGAACTCCCCTAGTCTTGAACTAGTGGTAAGAACTTAGATCCGTTCATTTTTCATGTTATTAGAGTGGTTAATAGGGGTTTGATGATGAAAATCCATGAACACTAAAGAACCATGAACAAAGTCTTGCATATAAACTAACTTGTAATGAAATATTGATGAAACATAATGAAGTGATGATAAACTGAAGTTGTCTAGATTATCTTACTGATTACTTGCTGATCTACTTGTAATATTGATGTTTGATGTTGTCGTGGTCACTAAACATGTTAACGGAATCAATCGAACACAAGTTAAAGAGATAAAAGCTGAAACAGTAGGTTGTTTGGTTTTTACAGCCAACTTCAGTTGGCTGTAACAGGACAGTAACTTAACGAAAAATGTACTTTCTAAAGTCTAGATTTATGTATTATGAAATACGGTTCTAATGGCACTGGAATCGTAATTTTTGGACTTCGTTTACTATTATTAAAGTGTCATTTTGTAACAGCAGCTAGAGCTGCATTTTTACTGCTGAAAATATGCATTCTGTTTTCTGTCATAACTTGAGTTCTGTGTAGAGTTAGATCATGAAATTAGTACTGTAGATGGACACTAACGTTGTAGAAATTGTCCCACTGGAATTTCGTCTATCCGAGTTACAATGAATTTTCAATGAATTATTCTGTGGGCTGCAGTCAGAAAATAATGAATCTGTTTGCAGTCCGGAAAATGATTTTTAATAAAATATTAGTGATGATTAGATCCCAAGATTTTTACAAAATAATATCTAGATCATTTAGCACCATCTGTAAAAAGTTAGGAATTTTTGAAATAAGTTAACTATTTTATTAAAATGCTCGAAAACAGCCCAGTTTTGGATATTTAAGTTGAAATGACATAAGTAGTAATTTGCGTGTCTAAATGTCGAGTATGTTATCTATAAATGATCTAACATGTTATGTGTCAAATAAAGTGTTATGTGCAATGTGGTATGTTTATTTGTGAACGGGAATAGATGGGGAGTTTATATGGGCATAAACCGTTAAAGTAATGCATGTTATGTGATAGATACGTATTGGAACTTTGTGCTCTATTTGAAAACCACTAAATGATTAACTGGTAATTATATTAGGACGTGATTGACCGACCTCGACTGTTAGCTATATTTGAGAATCTAACCGAGCAAACTAAGGTGAGTTCGCACACTTTCTAAGGCATGGGATTCCCGGTGGTTTGGGAATAGGTTAACGAATTTAAAACTAAATCTACATATCCTCCTTGGGTAGGATATGTACGGCCATCCTCCTTGGGTAGGATGCCAATATTATTCCTGCTTATTCTCCTTGGGTAGAACTACGTACGTTCGTCCTCCTTGGGTAGGACAACAACCTTAAAACTTACTAGACAAAACTCTATCATTAAGTCCCTCATTTCATATCGACTTAATCGCGAGGCCAATGGCGAGCGGGTCATTAGTTAATAGCGCTATTAGGTTTAACAAACCTCACACCGTGCCAGTCGGACGGGCGTGTACTAATGGACTATGGCAAACCATCAGTGATGATAGACACTGATGTAGGGCACAACTTACTTGCGTAGTAGTCGATATCATACGGTCTAGTAGTTCACAAGGGGAAGCCCCCACTAATCATAGACATGTTGGGTAATAAAGAATGAACTGGTTAAATTTTCTTTCAACTACGGGGTAACCCCCACGGCAATTACGCCAACGAAAGACAAACCACGTTTTCAGAAACGACTTAAAACAAATCAACCAATCGTGAACTCACTCAACTTTGTTGTTGACTCGTTGTTACATGCCTTACAGGTCGCTAAATGCTGGAGCTTGCACGAGGAAGGAGTCGTTGTGGAGTACGGACTGTTATGTTCCGTGTTTAATATTTAAATCCTTATGAACTTATTAAACTTACGCTTTGGACTTTAAACTTATAAACTACGGACTTATGTTTTGGACTTTACGTTTATGCTTCCGCTGTTTAATTTAAAACTTGGTTAACTAGCTTTTGGTCACCAATCATATTGTGGTTGGCTTTATTTACTTAAATACGTTGTTCAGTATGATTGGTGGCTCGATCCTGGTCACGTCAGGCCTCTAAGCGGTGGTACTCCGCATGGTGGATTTTGGGGGTGTGACAATTTTCTCCACATTATCACCACTCTTCTCTGGTGATTTCTCTCTCTGTTTCTCACTAACTTGTGCTTCAGTCTTTTTGTTAGGACAGCAACTAGCTACACGTCCCTTTGTGTGACATTTGAAGCACGATCTCTTTTTCGAAGACTTCTTAACTGAAGCCTTTGAACTAGATCCTTGATTTGATGATGATGCCTTAGAAGGATTTTGTTCAGTTTGCATAGATTCAGATTTTTCTATGTTTTTGTTTTTAGCAAACTCTACATTTGATTCGTTTTCAATAACAGCTGTCTCGTTTTTCATGTCACTTCCTTGAACAAAAGTAACCTTTTTAACAAAAGTTTGATTTTTGTTTTTAGGATGTGAATTTTTCCTTTTCTAAACAGGTTTTCTGTTATTTTCCTTCTTAGCATCATCACTCTCAGACACATCACCTTGACTTGATGTGGAACTACTTGGTGATGTTGACAAAAAGTCTGTTAACTCATCTTCATCAGGTAGAAATGAATAGTCATGACTAAGAGGAGGTTGGACTTCATTAAAGCCTTTGAAGCCCACACTAGTCTTGTCATTACTGTTCTTTAACCCACCCATCATGTGCTTCATAACAAAAGTGGAATCTCTAAACTGACTCAGTTTCTTTTCAAGTTCGATAATTTTTAATTGTGCTTCAGACAACTCTTTGCACTATTCAGAAACCTCCTTTGTTTTCTCACTCATAGTGTCACACCCTGGCTATTGCGGAAGCGTGGGTTTAATTTGGTGTGACTTCTTAATACCATAGCAACAATCATAACAATGCTATATGAAAATAAAACACATGATAATCATCCATTCATTAAATTTAAAGTTACCACAACGTCACTGTTTAAAATGTCGACACATAAAACAAGTTACAACCATGACATAATTAAAACGTGTTCATATGACACAACAAAAGACTTAAATAAAAACGTGGTTTAGAGACATGTAACCCGTCCAGGTAAGGGTTACACCTCCTAAACCTGGATGACATCATTATTCTCTACGCAGCTTGACACGATTGCACACTTCCCCAGATCCATTAATTTCCTGAAATACATGTAGTTTGAAAAATCAACAAAAGTTGAGCGAGTTCATGTAAAATTGAGTATGTATAAACCTTTCACGTATAAATAAAAGTCCCTGGTATGTAGCAATAAGGAAAAAGAGATCACCAATGGGTTACAAAGCCACTGGTATGTGTGAAAAGGTGCAGGAAGACTCAAACCTAGCAAATTTGTTACCGGGCTTCGGCTGTAAGACACAGTCACCTCTATGGGCCGCCCCAGCCTCACGGGTGTGGGCTCGCTACACCCAAATAGATCTATCACTCTTGTGTCCCTCGGTCCTAACAACGAGGATTGATGGCCTTAAGTGTTGTACCCACCCCTCACATGATCTAGTAGTAAAAACCCTCCCTATGCTAACCATACCATGTAAATAAATGTTTGTAATAATTTGTAATATGTATTTCACCCCCAAAGTATAAAACTGAAAACAGTAAAGAGAAAAGGGGGACATGAACTCACAGAAGTGCATCTCCTGAAATAGAATCGCCAATCCCAACTGGGTCTGCTACGCGACGACCTACACGTACTAATGCCTATTAGACGGATGGGCCGTGCCTTGGCTTGGGGTTTAGTGTTTTGAATTGCGTTACTTTGATATTATCCCAAGTTTGTGTCTACTTGTTAAAATAATAATAATTATTTTAACTTAACTTTTGTTTTTGGGAAAATAGTTAGGCAACTATTTCGTATCCACACTTCTCAAGTATTTTATATGTGTATTTCCTTCCCAAGGAGGGGGTATTTATACATGCACATTTTCTAATTCCAAAAAATATATTTTAAGTCCTACTTAGAAAAATATATTTAAATTATTTGTCTAAATCATCTTAATTCAAAATATATATATTTTTCCCAAAAATATTATATTTTACTTCATCGATTTTCCAAAATAATATTTTACCAAAAATATACGTGTAAAAGTATTTTTCTGAAAAATTACGTAAGTTACGTTTTAGCATTTCGTATTGCAACAATAGTTGCGTAACTTAAATATTTATTTCGTGAGGGTTTTGGGTATTATTTTGGAGTCGTAGTTTCATGGTATATAATAGTTATATTATTTTATCCTGAAAAAATAATACATCTATTGCACAGAATAAACAAACAATCACACAAGCGTTTTAGAATAAAATATATATTCTACATATATATTTATCAAATGTTATTTACGAAAATCAACCTCCGGCACTTAGTATTTTTGTAATAAAAATCATGGCGAAGTTTATTTTGAGAACAAGGTTAAAAATATGGTTGTAACACTTGCTAGAAAAATATTTTCGCCAGAGTTTCCTTTGTAAATGGAGGCGTCCATGCTTACTAGCATATCATTTTCTTTTCAAAAATTAATGCAAACAATCCTCAATCAACAACATACAATCTCTATTTACCAACTTGTTAAAAACAAGCATAAACTATAAACTTATGAACTTGAAAATTTATAAAAGTATGTAGTAACTTACTAGCATACTTTGTAGGTCTTGTTACCTTTAAAAATGTGATTAGTTCCTTAAAAACTTCATTTTTAAAGAGTTTGAATATTCGCAACTTCTAGTCATATTTTCTAAAAATATTTCTTTGTGAAATTTTCTTATTACACAAGTGTTTCTACAATTGTTTATCCACTAAAAATGTGTTTAGTTTATGTAAGATCTAAGTTTTAACGAAACTCATACTTTTCACTTGGTTCTTTCGAAAAACCACTCATGGATCTTTAGATCTACAAGATTATAACCTACTTTGATCTTTATTTTTCAAGAAAACATTTGTTGGTGCAGTTGTCTGTCGACTACATCTTCGTTCGAGTCAGGGTAGGGCTGGTTGTAGTGTGCGCGGAAATCGGAAAAACTTGTATTAGATAGGTCCGCTTATAGGGTAGATGAGTTGGTCCGCTTATGTGTCCTTCATAGGATCGCTTATGTGTCATTCATGTTGATCCGCTCATCTGTCACATACTAGGTCCGCTTATATGGACATGTCCATATAAGCGAACCAGTGTGCCTATATATATGAGTCATATGAGCGGTTCTAGTAGTGGTGTAAGTGTGTGAAACAGCGAAGCTCTGCCCGTTTGTCTCCAAGAACTTGTAATTTGTCAGTTAATCAATAAAGGAGACGTTAAATAGTGAAATCAAGCTTTACGAAGACTTATTCAATGAATTCCGCCTCTGAATTAGTCTAAGCGCTCTTCTGAACGACTCGTTTAGGTCGCGACACGTTCCTACAAGTGGTATCAGAGCTCAGGAGGAAGAGTTCTTACCGTTTAGCTCGATTTTCGCTCATAATTCTGTCTTCTACACCTTCTTTTCTTCGTTCGGAAAGTTTTAACGGTCGGAATCGTCTCAAAATTGCACAGTACGCTCGGAATCATGAACTAACAAACCCTTGAAGTTTTCAGATCTAAAATCGACCTAGAAAGTTGATTTTTAGGGGGTTCGCTTTTACGGTTTCGGTCAAAAGGTGACATCAGCATTCAGGTTCGCTCCAAAAACATCCTGGTTCACTCGAAAGTACAGGTTTGATTCGCTCTTTGTGACAGTTTTGAGTGTGGTCCGCTCCAACGACATCAGACTGGTCCGCTTATCTGGTCAAATATTCTGATCCGCTCATTGGACATTTCTTCTGGTCCGCTTCAAAGACAGTTGTTGGTTCGCTCTTTGAATTATCTGTCTGGTTCGCTTATCTGGCCAATAGTTGGTTCGCTCATTTGGTCAGATTGTACTTGGTTCGCTTATTGGTCCAACAACCTGGTCCGCTTATACGACCGGTTCGCTCCAAAGTGAATCATCTGGTCCGCTTATTTGACTCATCCGGTCCGCTTTTGAGTCCGATTGCAGTTCTGGTCCGTTTTTCTGTCATCAGTGGTTCGCTTTTTAGTCAACAAACACTTGTCGGGTTTTTGTGAAAAATGACGATGGTATTTGATGAACAAGAAAACAATAAACTTGAAGATTTTAATAAATGGTATATGAGGATTATAGATACTGATCATAGAAATGTGAGTCCGGACATTTGGGCTAAAAGTTTTGAACTATTCATATGTCAAAAAGATGAAACGTTGAAAGAGATAGAAAAACGTTTTAAAATGCTAACGGACTATATGTGGAGAACGGGTATTAGGATGTCAAATGATGAACATATATCAAAATTGACAACTGCATTACCTGCTAAATGGGATGAGTTGATGGTTGAGCTAAAACAGAAAGATTTCTTTCCAGAGCTTTTTCCATATCAGTTCTTTAATGAGGTTAATGCAGAGTGTTATAAGGAAGAAAAGAAAAGGAGGGATTTTTTGTCTGAGATGGAAAAGAATTTAAATAGATTGGAGCTGGATGTTGTGACAACCCTCACAAAACCAGGTATCCGTACGACTTAATTAATTATTAATTGCTGCCTAATTACTGTGCTTTACTGAGTTTGCTGATAAACTGCTACTTGATTGTTGATACTTGTACATATCTGCATCATACTTTGATATTCCTGTCACTACACTACTTATTTACTGAACCTTAGTGACAAACATGATGCACAAAAGCACAGTAGCACTAAACGGATACACAGTGAACTTGCTGGTATAGCCAGCATCAGGCAAACACTGCCTCTAAAGGCCTGAATGAGCCAGAATTATTTTACTACACCCATAGTGTGTGTAGGGATACAAGGGTTGTATGATTACGTCTCTAGGAATAAGATATAGAGATTTGGACGTGCCTAAAACGAACTTTAAGCACAAAACACAGCACTTTTATCAACACACTAGCTTCTAGCTAAGTAATAAAGTGCCAAAATATGAGGAATTATTCCCGACACTTTGCAGAATAAATTGTGTCGCTAAAGATATTATTTATGACGCTTAACGGATATCTTAAGCACTTTAACGGATTACTATCCGACCGAACAACCGGACAATACCCGGAACATAAAAATATTGCCAAAATTAATATTAGTACTTTTCTGAGCCAGTTAGGGTCCCTGATTACCCTAACACCCGCTTTTAATGCATTAAGCAACTAACGAGGTTAGTACCTTAAAGTAACGCACTTAACCAAACTGAACCGTAACTGAACGTTTGAAAACGAACCGAGCACCATTACATCCTAAAGGAATCGGCCAACTAGTGGGACCCGGGGAGTACACCTTTATTATTTTATATTGGATTGCACGAGGATCGAGACGACTTTCTCTATAAATACCTCACTACCTCTCACACACACAAACACACACTTCACCTCACCACCACTCCCTCTCCCTCTCCCTCCTCTCGGCCGAGATCACCACCACCCCCACATCCGTTTTTCGGTTCAAGTCTTGACATTCCAAGGGCATACAAGTGTCGGTGGTTACGTACAACGGAGCTCGGAACAAACGGAACGCGGAGGACCTCTACCGTTTGCTATTATCCACGCAGTTTTCGACTAGTTTCTTCCCTAGCCCCGAGCTAGAGGTATAACGTTTAAAACTCATTTTTGGTCATGTCTAAAGTGGTTAAAAAGATATTTGTCGGTTGAATGTCGGTAACCCGCTTAATGGAACTTTAAAGTTTGCTAAAACGTGAATATCGTTGGTTAAAAGCTCAAAACGCGTGTAAATGTCGTAGTACTTGAATATGTTGATTAATATGGCCTGATCTACGATGTGGTGGCTCTCATCATCGTTTAACCCGACTTTGTTAGGATCACGTATCTTGACATACACTGGTTTCTTTGGTACAAGGGTTAAAAGGTGAAACTCCACCACACGGGAAACATGAACTTGTGTAAAAATGTTTTAACATGAAAAATAGTATTTAAAACAAGCCGATCTACGTATGTACAAGTGGTATATTCGTAGGACCGGGTGTCGAGAAAATCATGTTTTAATAAAAATGGATAAAGTGTTAACAAATACGATTTCTATAAACTACAAGTATAGAAACACTTGTAGAATAAAAGATCCGACAAAATAACAATGTTTACAAAAATTGTCGGGAAGTTGTAAGAAGTAAGTTGTTCTAAAAACGAGGTTTTTGCAAGACTAAGTTATGTTATGTATAGATCCACTAAAAATAACGAGATCTACACCGTAGTTTTTGTAAAAAACTACAAGTTCATGAAACAACGCGGTTTTACATTCTAGTCTTCTATTTGATGTGTTGAAAATTGATTTGGTTGATTTGATAAATTGTTGAGATGATTTGTAAAAGAAAATGATACGCTTGAAAGCGTGGCCACCTCCAGTTACAGGGGAAACTCTGGCGAAATTTTCTAAAAATCTAACACTTAGAATTATTTAACAAGTGTTAGACTACTTTGACATGTTTTCAAAAATATATTTTCGCCACAACTTTATTTATAAATAATCGGAGGTGGGATTTTCACAAAACTAAAAGTGATAAATATTTATTCGGTAAATATATTTTGTCACCTCACTGTTTATGATTATTTTGTGAAGATATATATAAATATTATTTTTAGAGTAAAAATAATATTTACTAACCTTGTCAAGCCCGAACTAATACAAACGCCTTCACGGCAAACATATAAGTTACAACGGTAATTTCTATTACCACTTAATCACCAAAACGTAACTTACGCTTTATTCGGAAGTGTTCATAAGCACGTATATTGTCAATATATTATTTTGGGAAAATATTATGAGAAAAAGGAAATATATTATTTTTGAGAAAAATAAATATATTTTGGAATAAGAAATAAAATATATTAAGTGGGACTTAATAAAATGATATAAATACACATGTATTTAAATCCCCCATCCTTGGGAAGGAGAATGCGTATCAAATATATACACGGAACGGTTGCCTAACTGTTTCCAATGATGTAAACTATGAAGCTAAAGCACGGCCATCCGTCTAATAGAATTAGCACATGTAGGTCGTTGCACAGCACTTGGATATTGGATTGCTTGATTTTGTGACGCGCTCACTGTGAGTTCATGTCCCCCTTTTCTCTTAACTGTTTTCAGTTTTATAAACTGCGGGGGTGAAATACATGTTACAATGATTATGGATATGTTATACATGGTATGATTAGCATAAGGAGGGTTATTACTTAGATCATGTGAGTGGGTAGGCAGAAACTTGAGGCCATTAATCCTCGTTGAGGACCGAGGGACAGGAGCGGTAGATCTATCTGGGTGTAGCGAGCCCAGCCCCAGGTCCAGCTGAACGGACCTCGGGGTGACTTAGTGCCCGACGCATAAATCCGCTAGGTTTGAGTCATCCCTACTTGCACTTCACACATATCAGTGGACTTGCAACCCATTGGTGATCTCTTTTATTTCCTTATTTGCTACATACCAGGGTTTTTGATAAAGATAAAGGTTTATTTACTCATTTTCGCATGAACTCGCTCAACATTATTGTTGATTTTTCAACTTACATGTATTTCAGGGAATTAAGGATCTGGCACGGTTTAGCAGGATTTCCCGCTGCATTTAGATTCAGAGTCATCCGGGTTCAAGGCTTATGGCTCTTTCCTGGACAAGCCATAGCCCCTGAGCCATGTTTATTTATGTTGCATTATGGTAGTGGTTGTACTGTTAAGACAAGTAATGGTTGTTGGGTGTTTACCCATTTAGACAATGTTTGACAATTTTATTTTCAATGGATGACTTTGCATGATTTTAAATTCATATAGCTTGTTATGGTTAAGCTATGGTATTAAGAAGTCACACCAAATTAACCACGCTTCCGCAAAGCCAGGGTGTGACAGCTTGGTATCAGAGCTCTGATCATAGCGAACTAGGGTTCATTTTGAGTCTAGACTATGATCACTAGGGCTCTCACGAAAATGTTTTTCTGCATACCACTTAAGTCCAGATCCAAAACTTTTTATAAACAAATGTTGAGCATATTTTATTATTTTAGGCTCAGTCTGGGAGGCTGAGGCTCGGTCTGGGAGGTCGAGGCTCGATCCAATCGATCGAGGTAGTTGTCTAGTGGGACTAGGGAGTCAGTCTGGGAGGCTGGGAAATGTTTGTCTAGTGGGACTAGGGAGTCAGTCTGGGAGGCTGAGAAAAGTTAGCTAGTGGGACTAGGAAGAACAGTCTGGGAGGCTGGGAGGCTAGTGGGACTAGGAGGAATATGTGATTATTATGTGGTGACTTGTGTGATTACCTGATTTACTGATATTTGTACATACTTGTGATTGTATTACAGACTCATGGATACCTCAGATACAGGAGATTCAGACACTACTGGACCCCGACCCATGGAGTCAGACGAGAGTATGTCATCAGAGCACGAGGTGCACACCTCGGATTATACCAGTACAGACGACGACGACTTTCAGCCATTCGCACTACCTGACGGCGTCGATGAGCCCATCGTTGGTGGTCCTGCTGCGGATCTTCCTCTCGCTGTGATTCCCGCCCCGATTCCTCTTGCATCCTACCCAGCTTATGAGCTTATGCTTGATGCCGAGGCTGGTGACGATATTGATCTTTTCGATGATGAGCTATACGAGGACGAGGATCCTGACCCAGCTCTTTTGCCCGCTGGCGGTCTTTTGATGATCGCCGGTGCTCCTGCCGGAGACTCGCCTGTTCATTCTCCAGCTCCAGACTCCTTTGAGTCTGTGGCATCTGCTCCATCACATGTGGCGAGCACGCAGCTTTTCGTTCATGACTCGGATCCTGACCAGGCGTCATCTGCCGCCCCTATGCCGAGCTTTGTTTTTGAGCATGACGATATCGAGGATTCTGACCCTATATTTCCTCCTGGATTCGATCCAGACCGTGATATTGAGTTCGTTCATATGGACCAGCCTGTAGAGGACCCCGTTGACCCTGCCGACCCTTTTGATCCTATCGATCCGGACTTTGACTTCGATATGGCGTTTGACGATCCCGAGCCTGCAGTAGCTCCAGAGCAGGCCGCTGCTTTCGATCCCGCACATGAGCATGGTTTGGCACATGCTGATGTTCCTGTTGATCCTATTTTGGCGGGTCAGCCACTTGGCGATGTTCCTGTTGATGATATTCCTTTGTTAGATGCTGACCATGTTGTTGATCCTCTTGTTGACCCTCTGATCGCTGACATTCCAGTTGACCCTCATGTCGATCATATTGATCCTGTTGTTGCTCACGTTGATCCTGTTTTAGCTCCTGTTGATCCCTTGCCTATTGAGCCCGAGCATGCTCTGTTTGCAGAGCACATGGATCCCCCTGACGAGGAGGCTCAGCACGGTTGGATACCGGCTGACGAGGATGTTCCGCCGCTTCCTCCTCACCGCACTGATGCTCACCATCCTGAGTTCTCGTTTCAGATTCCTTCTGTCATACCTCCAGCGGGGCCTGGAGAGGGCTCTTCCGCCCATCCATTTGGCCATGTACCGATGCCATTACCTGTCATGCCTCAGTTAGCATCCATCCCATCTTCTGTTGCACCTATCGATCTTACCAGCGCGCCATTACTTTGGTCCTCTTCCTCACCCATGCCACCCACAGATCCATACCACCCATTTCATTTGGGCCATACTATTGAGGATCTTTTGATGTCATTTGTACACCAGCATGATTCCCATTCTCAGCGTTTGCAGGAGCTCGAGAGAGCTCAGTTGTCTTTTGGTCCATATCTTGGTCCGTCATCCTCATCTGCTCAGCCATTTCGATCATTTCCTCCTGACATTGTTGCTCGACTTTCGATCCTAGAGCAGCAGATTGCATCCGTGATCCGCACCCAGCAGGCCTTGGAGGAGGATTGGCTTCTCTTTCGCCGCCTACATTATCCTCCACCACCACCACCATTCTAGAGATCATCGACGTTACCAGGGTAGACACCGGTGAGACAGCCGCGATTGTTATGCACAGCTTTTGAAGACCATTTGACCACACAGATTTTTGTTGATACATATGATGTATTGTTTGTATGTAACACTGATATGATGTATTTTGTACAGGGGTGATGTAACCCCTACGTGATTGATGGATGTACTAACACACTTACTATGCTTATGGTCTTGATATATATGCAATCGCCGCATTCTCATCATATCTGATTTACTTGATTGATTATTTTTATATTTGGACATGGGATGTTGGACATGGGATGTTGTGTGTGATATATTGATAACATGAGATGTTATATGCTATTACTATTACTATATACGTATGATTTCTATGGCCTAATCGACGTACGCACCTTTAGAGAATGGCACCAAGACGTCAACCACAGCCGATGCCCACGACTCAAGAAGAACTGCAAGGAATCATTGCTGCCGCGATTGCTCAGTATGCTGCATCGCAGGGAGGACCCAGCTGGAGTAGCTCCAACGGCAATGGCAACCAGAATCCCACTCATGGGTGCACCTTCAAGCAGTTTCTGGACTGTAAGCCCACAAACTTCGACGGCACGGGCGGTGCTGTTGCCTTCGTTCGTTGGGCAGAGAAGACTGATTCCACCATCCGTATGAGCAAATGTGCGATCGACCAGCAGGTCACTTACATTTCAGGGCTGTTTCTAGATGGAGCCCTATCTTGGTGGAACCTTCAAGTGCAAACTCTAGGCGAAGCTGCCGCCTACGCCCTGTCTTGGGCCGAATTGAAGGAGCTTATGCGAAGGAAGTACTGCTCTCGCGCGGAGATTCAAAAGCTTGAAACTGAGTTTTGGCACTTAAAGATGGAAGGGTCGAAGATAGCGGAATATGTTCAGAGATTCCACGATCTGTCTCACGTGGTACCTTATATGGTAACACCCGAGTTTAAAAGAGTTGAGCGCTTCATCTGGGGATTGGCTCCTCAGATAATCAGTATGGTGACTTCTTCCAAGCCCGCAACCATCACAGAGGCCATTGATCTCAGTGTGGCTCTTACTGAAGAAGCGATTCGGTTAAACAAGTTCGATGAGATTGAACCCAAGAAAAAGGAGACTCATGTGGAGTCATCTAGTGGTAATAAGCGGAAGTTTTCAAGTTTCAAGCAAAGCACCGGGACGGTGGTCAAGAAGGGAGAATCGAATGCACCAACTCAAGATTCAGTTGGTGGTGGAAAGAAGAGCAGGGGATATATGGGTGCACAGCCCAAGTGCAACTCATGTCAAAAACATCATTCTGGTCGCTGCAGTCTAAGGGTTTGTGAGTCTTGTGGGAAGACTGGACATACGAGAGATTTCTGTTGGGCTAATGCTGGCCGGGGAGGCCAAGGAGGAAATGGGAATAGAAACAACCGTGGTGGTAATGGGAACCGCCCACAAGGAAATCAAGGAGGAAATGGAAACCGTGCTAACCAAGCAGGCACCGTGAACCGAAACCAGGGAAACCACCAGGCTGGGAACAATGGTGGAAACGGGCAGAGGCCCGGATGTTTTAACTGTGGAGATCAAGGGCACTTCAAAAGGAACTGCCCGGAATTGACCCAAGCTCGTGGAAGAGTTTTCAACATGGAGGCCAGGGAAGCGCGCCAGGATCCCAATGTCGTTACTGGTACGTTCCCTGTAAACCAACGCTATGCGTCTGTTTTGTTTGATACTGGTGCCGATTATAGCTTCGTATCGCTAGAATTTAAGAACACGCTTGGTTTAGCCGCTAGTAAGTTAGATATTCCTTATTCAATCGAGTTAGCTAATGGGAAGTTAGTAGAAGCCAATGAAGTGATTAGAGGTTGCGTAATCGAGTTAGGAGAGCGTGAGTTTGCTCTCGATCTACTACCAGTCCAGTTAGGAAGCTTCGACGTGGTAGTAGGGATGGATTGGTTAGCAAGTAACAAGGCGGAGATTGTTTGTCACGAGAAGATTATCCGTATTTCGACCGACGATGGTGAGACCATTGTTGTTCATGGAGAGAAGCGTGGGACGCCGTTGCGGATTATCAGCTGTCTGAAAGCAAGAAAGTGTCTGAAGAAAGGATGTGTTGCTTTCCTAGCACACATCGTGGATAAAAAGGCTGCTGAGCCGAAGATCGAAGACATCCCTGTCATAAGGGAATATCCGGAAGTCTTTCCTGAAGACTTGCCAGGCTTGCCGCCTCAGAGGCAAGTGGAATTTCACATCGACTTAGTTCCAGGCGCCGCGCCTGTGGCTAAGGCACCTTATAGACTTGCCCCGTCTGAGATGCAAGAGCTATCAACGCAACTTCAAGAGTTGTTGGATAAGGGTTTTATTCGACCAAGCTTCTCGCCTTGGGGAGCTCCAGTTTTGTTTGTCAAGAAGAAGGATGGTAGTTTCCGTATGTGCATTGACTACAGAGAATTGAACAAGCTGACGATCAAGAATAGGTATCCTTTGCCAAGGATTGATGATCTGTTCGACCAACTTCAAGGTTCAAGTTTCTACTCAAAGATCGATCTTCGATCTGGATACCATCAGCTCCGGATACAGGAAGAAAGTATCCCGAAGACAGCCTTCAGAACTCGTTATGGGCACTACGAGTTCCTTGTCATGCCGTTTGGTTTAACAAACGCACCTGCAGTGTTCATGGATTTGATGAACCGAGTTTGTAAGCCGTACCTGGATAAGTTCGTGATTGTGTTCATCGACGACATCTTGATCTACTCAAAGACGAAGGCAGAACACGAGCAACACCTCAGAGCTATCTTAGAGCTACTGAAGAAGGAGCAGTTGTATGCCAAATTCTCTAAGTGTGAGTTTTGGCTGAGAGACGTGCAATTCCTTGGGCACGTGGTAAATGAAAGTGGAATTCATGTGGATCCAACCAAGATCGAGGCGATCAAGAATTGGGAAGCGCCAAAGACGCCAACCGAGATCCGGCAATTCTTGGGTTTGGCTGGTTATTATCGAAGATTTATTGAGGATTTTTCAAAGATCGCTCAGCCATTGACGCTCCTCACGCAAAAGGATAAAAAGTTTGATTGGGGAATCAAACAGGATGAAGCATTTCAGTTGTTGAAGGATAAGCTTTGCAACGCGCCAATCTTAGCTCTACCGGAAGGTACCGACGATTTTGTGGTATACTGCGACGCTTCGCGTCAAGGATTGGGTTGTGTGTTGATGCAACGTCAAAAGGTTATCGCCTACGCGTCACGCCAGCTGAAAGTGCACGAAAAGAACTATACCACGCACGATTTGGAGCTAGGCGCAGTGATTTTTGCTTTGAAGATTTGGAGACACTACCTTTACGGTACGAAGTGTACGATCTTTACAGATCACAAAAGCCTCCAGCATATATTCAACCAGAAGGAGTTGAATATGAGGCAAAGGCGATGGGTTGAGTTGCTGAACGATTACGACTGCGAGATCAAGTATCATCCAGGGAAGGCGAATGTGGTCGCCGATGCCCTAAGTCGCAAGGAGAGAATCAAGCCCATAAGGGTTAGGGCTATGGAAATGATTATCCAAACCGATCTTTCCTCACGCATTCGAGCAGCGCAAAAAGAAGCTCTCAAGGAGGAGAACCTTGAGAAAGAATATCTCCGTGGGATGGAGAAGATATTGGTTCCAAACAGGGAAGGAACGTTATGTTTTGAGAAAAGGATTTGGGTTCCTTTGTTTGGTGATTTAAGAGAAGTTATTTTTGATGAAGCTCACAAGTCACGGTACTCTATCCACCCGGGAGCGGATAAGATGTACCAAGATCTTAAGGATTATTATTGGTGGCCTAGGATGAAAGGCGATGTTGCTATTTATGTGAGCCAATGTTTGACTTGCGCTAAGGTTAAGGCAGAATACCAGAAGCCTTCGGGACTTCTGCAGCAACCGAAAATTCCCCAGTGGAAGTGGGAAGATATATCCATGGATTTTGTTACAAAGTTGCCAAAAACGCCTAAGGGCCATGACACTATCTGGGTGATAGTGGATCGCTTGACGAAATCAGCACATTTCTTGCCTATCCGTGAAAAGGATCATACAAACAAATTGGCTGAAATTTACATGAGAGAAATTGTCACTCGCCATGGAGTACCCCTCTCGATTATTTCTGATAGAGATGGAAGGTTCGTATCGAGGATATGGCAATCCTTCCAGGAAGCTTTTGGCTCGAAGCTGAATATGAGCACCGCGTTTCACCCACAGACCGACGGCCAAAGTGAGCGGACGATTCAGACATTGGAAGACATGCTGAGAGCATGTGTGATGGATTTAGGCGGTAGCTGGGATAAGCATTTACCCCTGGTTGAGTTTTCATACAACAACAGCTACCACACCAGTATTGGTGCCGCGCCATTCGAAGCTTTATATGGGCGCAAGTGCAGGTCGCCGCTCTGTTGGTCTGACGCAGGTGATAGACAACTGGTAGGTCCCGATGTAGTTCAGGAAACTACAGATAAGATCGCGCAAATCCGAGATCGCATTAGCGCGGCTCGTGATCGCCAGAAGACCTATGCAGATCTGAAAAGGAAACCTCAAGAGTTTGAGGTTGGGGATATGGTTTTGTTGAAGGTATCACCCTGGAAGGGTGTAGCACGCTTTGGGAAGCGTGGGAAGTTGAATCCACGCTACATTGGTCCTTTTAAGATTTTGGAGAAGATTGGAACAGTAGCATACAAGTTGGATCTACCTGCCGAGCTGAATAACGTTCACGATACATTTCATGTATCCAATCTAAAGAGGAGTCCAACTCAAGTTAACGTTGCCATTCCTACCGACGAGATTCATATTGATGACACGCTCCACTTCATTGAAGAACCTGTTGAGGTCACGGATTGGAAGGTTAACAAGACCCGCCGGAGCAGTGTCAAGCTCGTCAAAGTTCGCTGGAATGCTAGACATGGTCCTGAATTCACCTGGGAGCGTGAAGACCGGATGAAAGAGAAATACCCCCACCTGTTTCCTAAGAACCTTGCTTCTTCAAGCAGAACCTAAATTTCGGGACGAAATTTATTTAACGGGGGGAGAATGTGACAACCCTCACAAAACCAGGTATCCGTACGACTTAATTAATTATTAATTGCTGCCTAATTACTGTGCTTTACTGAGTTTGCTGATAAACTGCTACTTGATTGTTGATACTTGTACATATCTGCATCATACTTTGATATTCCTGTCACTACACTACTTATTTACTGAACCTTAGTGACAAACATGATGCACAAAAGCACAGTAGCACTAAACGGATACACAGTGAACTTGCTGGTATAGCCAGCATCAGGCAAACACTGCCTCTAAAGGCCTGAATGAGCCAGAATTATTTTACTACACCCATAGTGTGTGTAGGGATACAAGGGTTGTATGATTACGTCTCTAGGAATAAGATATAGAGATTTGGACGTGCCTAAAACGAACTTTAAGCACAAAACACAGCACTTTTATCAACACACTAGCTTCTAGCTAAGTAATAAAGTGCCAAAATATGAGGAATTATTCCCGACACTTTGCAGAATAAATTGTGTCGCTAAAGATATTATTTATGACGCTTAACGGATATCTTAAGCACTTTAACGGATTACTATCCGACCGAACAACCGGACAATACCCGGAACATAAAAATATTGCCAAAATTAATATTAGTACTTTTCTGAGCCAGTTAGGGTCCCTGATTACCCTAACACCCGCTTTTAATGCATTAAGCAACTAACGAGGTTAGTACCTTAAAGTAACGCACTTAACCAAACTGAACCGTAACTGAACGTTTGAAAACGAACCGAGCACCATTACATCCTAAAGGAATCGGCCAACTAGTGGGACCCGGGGAGTACACCTTTATTATTTTATATTGGATTGCACGAGGATCGAGACGACTTTTTCTATAAATACCTCACTACCTCTCACACACACAAACACACACTTCACCTCACCACCACTCCCTCTCCCTCTCCCTCCTCTCGGCCGAGATCACCACCACCCCCACATCCGTTTTTCGGTTCAAGTCTTGACATTCCAAGGGCATACAAGTGTCGGTGGTTACGTACAACGGAGCTCGGAACAAACGGAACGCGGAGGACCTCTACCGTTTGCTATTATCCACGCAGTTTTCGACTAGTTTCTTCCCTAGCCCCGAGCTAGAGGTATAACGTTTAAAACTCATTTTTGGTCATGTCTAAAGTGGTTAAAAAGATATTTGTCGGTTGAATGTCGGTAACCCGCTTAATGGAACTTTAAAGTTTGCTAAAACGTGAATATCGTTGGTTAAAAGCTCAAAACGCGTGTAAATGTCGTAGTACTTGAATATGTTGATTAATATGGCCTGATCTACAATGTGGTGGCTCTCATCATCGTTTAACCCGACTTTGTTAGGATCACGTATCTTGACATACACTGGTTTCTTTGGTACAAGGGTTAAAAGGTGAAACTCCACCACACGGGAAACATGAACTTGTGTAAAAATGTTTTAACATGAAAAATAGTATTTAAAACAAGCCGATCTACGTATGTACAAGTGGTATATTCGTAGGACCGGGTGTCGAGAAAATCATGTTTTAATAAAAATGGATAAAGTGTTAACAAATACGATTTCTATAAACTACAAGTATAGAAACACTTGTAGAATAAAAGATCCGACAAAATAACAATGTTTACAAAAATTGTCGGGAAGTTGTAAGAAGTAAGTTGTTCTAAAAACGAGGTTTTTGCAAGACTAAGTTATGTTATGTATAGATCCACTAAAAATAACGAGATCTACACCGTAGTTTTTGTAAAAAACTACAAGTTCATGAAACAACGCGGTTTTACATTCTAGTCTTCTATTTGATGTGTTGAAAATTGATTTGGTTGATTTGATAAATTGTTGAGATGATTTGTAAAAGAAAATGATACGCTTGAAAGCGTGGCCACCTCCAGTTACAGGGGAAACTCTGGCGAAATTTTCTAAAAATCTAACACTTAGAATTATTTAACAAGTGTTAGACTACTTTGACATGTTTTCAAAAATATATTTTCGCCACAACTTTATTTATAAATAATCGGAGGTGGGATTTTCACAAAACTAAAAGTGATAAATATTTATTCGGTAAATATATTTTGTCACCTCACTGTTTATGATTATTTTGTGAAGATATATATAAATATTATTTTTAGAGTAAAAATAATATTTACTAACCTTGTCAAGCCCGAACTAATACAAACGCCTTCACGGCAAACATATAAGTTACAACGGTAATTTCTATTACCACTTAATCACCAAAACGTAACTTACGCTTTATTCGGAAGTGTTCATAAGCACGTATATTGTCAATATATTATTTTGGGAAAATATTATGAGAAAAAGGAAATATATTATTTTTGAGAAAAATAAATATATTTTGGAATAAGAAATAAAATATATTAAGTGGGACTTAATAAAATGATATAAATACACATGTATTTAAATCCCCCATCCTTGGGAAGGAGAATGCGTATCAAATATATACACGGAACGGTTGCCTAACTGTTTCCAATGATGTAAACTATGAAGCTAAAGCACGGCCATCCGTCTAATAGAATTAGCACATGTAGGTCGTTGCACAGCACTTGGATATTGGATTGCTTGATTTTGTGACGCGCTCACTGTGAGTTCATGTCCCCCTTTTCTCTTAACTGTTTTCAGTTTTATAAACTGCGGGGGTGAAATACATGTTACAATGATTATGGATATGTTATACATGGTATGATTAGCATAAGGAGGGTTATTACTTAGATCATGTGAGTGGGTAGGCAGAAACTTGAGGCCATTAATCCTCGTTGAGGACCGAGGGACAGGAGCGGTAGATCTATCTGGGTGTAGCGAGCCCAGCCCCAGGTCCAGCTGAACGGACCTCGGGGTGACTTAGTGCCCGACGCATAAATCCGCTAGGTTTGAGTCATCCCTACTTGCACTTCACACATATCAGTGGACTTGCAACCCATTGGTGATCTCTTTTATTTCCTTATTTGCTACATACCAGGGTTTTTGATAAAGATAAAGGTTTATTTACTCATTTTCGCATGAACTCGCTCAACATTATTGTTGATTTTTCAACTTACATGTATTTCAGGGAATTAAGGATCTGGCACGGTTTAGCAGGATTTCCCGCTGCATTTAGATTCAGAGTCATCCGGGTTCAAGGCTTATGGCTCTTTCCTGGACAAGCCATAGCCCCTGAGCCATGTTTATTTATGTTGCATTATGGTAGTGGTTGTACTGTTAAGACAAGTAATGGTTGTTGGGTGTTTACCCATTTAGACAATGTTTGACAATTTTATTTTCAATGGATGACTTTGCATGATTTTAAATTCATATAGCTTGTTATGGTTAAGCTATGGTATTAAGAAGTCACACCAAATTAACCACGCTTCCGCAAAGCCAGGGTGTGACAGATGTACTCATTGAAGTTGATAGAAGAATTTGTGTGTTTCTTGCAACAAAGAGTACTCTGAAATATGATATCAAAAGGAAATGTTATATTGATGAAAATATGAATCCTATTGATTTTGTTAAACTCTTTTGTGCAGGAACATACAAGATGAAAACAAAGGATATTTCAAATGCTGAGGAATCTGTAGAGTCTGGATCTTCAAGTTCTGTATCAGTGTGCTCAAAAAGTGACAGCTTCAAGACTGAAAATGACAAACTCTTGATGGATGCGGAAAGTTTGACATCGAAAGTCAAGAAGTTTGAAGATGTGAAGCATGCTGATGATAAGCAGATCCTTAGTTTGAAGGAAAATTGTGAGAAGTTGAAAGCTGAAAATGACAAACTGTTAAGTAACATGAACAGTTTGACATTTGAAAACAAAAAATTGAAAGAAAAAGCAAAAGTTTTTGAAGGAAAATTTAAGGATTTTGAAATGGAAAAATGAAGAAGTGAAAAAGGATTTCAAAACCAAATGAAAATTCTTGAAGATGAGAGAAATGTTTTTAGTCAAAATAACATTGAGAAACAAAAATTAATCAATTCTCATTTTCAGAAAATTCTAAATTTGGAGAAAGAATGTGTATGTGCTAGAAAGAAAATTGAAGTGTTGGAAAAAGAGTTTGAAAGAAAAAAGAAATCTTCAGAAGATGAGGATTTCTGGATTAGCTGGAAAACAAGAATCTAAAAGCGAATGAATCAAAATTTCAGGAATAGATAAAAGTTTTGATGAATGAAAAATCTGTTCTTGAAAATTTGAAGAATGATAATGAGAAAACAATCAAGTCTCATTTTGGGAGAATATCTCAGCTTGAAAGTGAAGCTGAGAGTTCGAGGAACAAAATGATGAGCTTGAGAAGAAATTGATAGGTTTTGTGACTAAATCAGACAGTCTGATTTTTCGCTGTCCAAACCAATCAATTCAGTTCCAATAAGTGACAGTGTCACAAACTTTGACAAAGTCAAAGTTAAAGATTGTGGTGAAAAATCTGATGATAAAAAGGAAAAGTTTCAGAAAACTGTTCTACAATCGACTGAAAAGGGTGAATGCTCGAAGCAAAAACCTTTGAAGAAGAAAGCGGAACAGAAACAAAAAATTAAAAATGAGAAAACTGTTCAAAAAGATAATAAAAATTCATCGGATCGATCATCCAATCAAAAGAAAAAATTACAAAAAAGTAAAAAATGAAAATTCAAAAATTGTTGGTAATAAGTGGTGCAGGTCAGACCACAGTGCTTAAAAGCCAAATTCAGCAAATTTGAAAAAGGAATATCACCAAGCCAAACAATGCTTTGATCTGAGCGTTTGGAATCAAAATGGTGATTGGTATGATAACAGAGTGTGTTACAGCTGCGGATATCACGGACACATTGCTGTTAACTGCCAGTATTGGAGTTATGAGACCAGGAGGTGCTTTAACTGTAACATCAAAGGTCACGTTGCCCGAGATTGCCCAAGGAGATCGAATGAAAGATTGAGGGCTAATTCTCAAAAATCGGCAAAGATTCCAGTCAAAGTCAAGCCCCAGGAACAGAAGGTTCTGAAACCTAAAGTTCAAGAACGGTCAATTCAGGAAAAGAAAGTTAAACTTTCACAGGTGCAGAAAGACAGACTGAGGAAGAAAAGAAAGAAAGCAAGAGAATATCTGGAGAAGATATTGTCCTCGGGTTCATCCGTTGGAAAGAATAATAGTTCTGGTGAATCAACTCCATCAATTGCAAAGTCAAGCAAGACAGATTCATCAGATACAAATCTGAGGATGAAAGAAGAAAAGAAGAAGAAAAAGGTCGGCGATGAATCTGACAGGTCAAGTCAGACAAGCCACCTTGATGTAGTGAGTGATACGATAAACGAAGATCAACACGTTGATTCTACGAATACCCGTGTGTCTCTTCCCCAACCCCCAAATTGCAACCCAAAGGCCACGGAATTTGAAGTGAAAAATAAGTTTTCTCAAAATTCCAGTCTGATTGTTTCATTCACTAAAGGGACATATAAATAATGACAGAAATTCGAAATGGGCCTAAAAAAGATAACGGGCCAAACACAAGCCCAAAAACAAAATGCCCAAAATACTTGAAAAAACATAAAAATGGGAAAAACTAATAGAAATAAGCGTTTTCTCGGCCCGGACGATGACCCAAACCGCCGTAGGCGGTTTGCAGCAAGATAGAGCTCGTTCTCCCGTTCGTTTTGACTGGTCACACGCCCCAAACGGACCCCCGTAGCCCGAGTTAGAGCCATTTCAGTGAAGCCCCTTTAGTGACCCGATCTTGGGCCTCCAAATACAGAATGGCCCGCTCTTCCACGCTTGGGCCCGCATCACACCTGCAGGCAATGATTCTGGTTCGTCAAAACCAGAGGAGCCATTGGTTGAGGTAAAAAAGGAGAATTCAAGTTTAACAATGGATGATGCAAACTTTCCACCATTGTTGAACAAGAATTCGAAGTCACCCAAGGATCGTCAGGCTTGGGTGAATCTGTTTAAGTAAAAAACCTGACTTGCCGGAGCTTCCAGGTTGGTAAGCGTGGAGCATGAATCGGCATATTTCTTGAGAAATTTCACTTTGGTGATTTTTCGCTTCAAATGTGGTAAATCAGGGACATTAAGTTGTACTTGATTTTCTACAAATGTTGTTTGGGTTTTGAAACTGGAAATGATAAATCTTTAAAAAATGTTTGAAGAAAACAAGATGATGAGATAACCCCGAACCTAAAATGTTTGGTAAACAAACTTATATTTTTCGGAAAAACCATTTTGATTAAAACAAACTTAAGTGTTTTGAGATCATAATGGGAAAATAGTTTGTTGTGAGGGGGAGTTCTGGTTGTTTATGCCAAATGGATGGAGAATTGAAGTGATTCTCATCATGTTGTCAACTTTGTATAGTTTGTTTCAAATTTTCCCAGAAAATCAAAATTGAAACATATTTTGATTTTAGGGGGACAAAAATTTTAAAAAAAAATCAGAAAATTTGAAAATGTCAAAAACAGTGGAAAATTAAAAATGAGTTTTGTTGCGAAATAAGAGGAAATGATAGTAAATCAGTGGACTATCACAGCACGCTAAAGAAATGTAATGTCAAATGTGATAAACGGTCTCACTAATGATGTGACGATAGGTTTTTGTACATTTAGTAGATTTATTCGGGATATAAACATAAAATTTCAAACTTGTGAAATTCGTGGGGAACACTACTTGGATATATAGGTAACCCCTGAAATCTCGTTTGAAAGGTCTCGTATTCTAATATACTAGGGGTTAATACTCTATGATGTCTGGGGTATTATTCCGGGACTTCTGCTGAACGGTAGTTCTGACCTAGTCCTTGGCTAATACTTTATCCAAAATGCTTGAAACATAGCATAAAGCCCTCAGTTGATTAGACAATAAAATTGATAATCATCTGTTGTAGCTGAAAAGATCCTCTAAAGGGGACACACTGCTAAGTCGAAGCTGATATCTCTCTGCTGAACGGAAGTTCTGACCTGAGATCACTCAGTTCTCGCATCTTTCACCTAATTTATATACAGATATCATTGTAGTATTCATACCTGTAAGACTGAATATTGGGATTCTGGATACGGGAGTATATTCAAGAGGTGGGACACATGAATTGAACTAAGTTCATAAAATACTTAAATAGTATCCTGAATAGATTGAAAATTGTATGAAAATTGAAGAGGACAACTATATCGTCAATCTACGTGAATCGTTTAGAACTTAAAACAATTAGAAGCTTAACGGTGCTTGTGATGTGTCTCAAAAATTGAAGAGGACAACAAAAATATGTTTGTTTTGCATTTAAATTTTTGTCTGTGCATTTACGTTTCATATTTTGAAAAATCCAAAAAGATTTTCGACAACTGATGTTGAAGAGCTGATTTTCAAAATCTCAAAGGCTATACTTGATGAACAGACAGGTTGGTTAAGTGGTTTGAAATGTTTAAAATGATTCATTAGATTGAATCAGTAATTGGAATGTTTCAAATTTGTGATCAATGTTTAATTGTAAAAATTATCAAATGATTAATTGATTCATTAAGTTGAATCACAATTGTGTTTGTTTGTGACAAATTGTTTGAGTTGTGCAGGTTTCTTATGCTGTTGCTACGAAAAGCCAGTAGGTATAGCAGAACCTGAGGAGAGCTTAAACTGATAAAGCCAGGATTTGATTTCAATGGTGATAACAAATGCCAGACAGCGATCCAAGTTCGTTGATAGGGGGAGTCTGATGAAAGTTAGAGCCAGAGAAAGATCAAGGCACATGATTCCAGGATGAAATTCCTGAGAAAGATATGATTCCAGGCAGAGTTCCTGAAGAAGATCGAACAAGATTGAAGAGCTGTGAATGATTGAAGACTCTCACTGAAGATTCCGTCAACATTCAAGGGGGAGTCTGTTGGTGCAGTTGTCTGTCGACTACATCTTCGTTCGAGTCTTAGGGTAGGGCTGGTTGTAGTGTGCGCGGAAATCGGAAAAACTTGTATTAGATAGGTCCGCTTATAGGGTAGATGAGTTGGTCTGCTTATGTGTCCTTCATAGGATCGCTTATGTGTCATTCATGTTGATCCGCTCATCTGTCACATACTAGGTCCGCTTATATGGACATGTCCATATAAGCGAACCAGTGTGCCTATATATATGAGTCATATGAGCGGTTCTAGTAGTGGTGTAAGTGTGTGAAACGGCGAAGCTCTGCCCGTTTGTCTCCAAGAACTTGTAATTTGTCAGTTAATCAATAAAGGAGACGTTAAATAGTGAAATCAAGCTTTACGAAGACTTATTCAATGAATTCCGCCTCTGAATTAGTCTAAGCGCTCTTGTAAACGACTCGTTTAGGTCGCGACACGTTCCTACAACATTCATTTATTCAAGTTCATAGTTTAGGTGTGGATGATTCCATCATCCTACAACTTTTTATCTTTCTCATCTTGCTAGATCATGTTTTAATCATGATCTAGCAAGACCATATGATGATCCATACCATTTCTACTAGCAAACAATAATTAACAAGCATCACAACACAAGAATATCATGATTTCTTAACCATTTTAACACTACTTCATCACAAAGTTAGTTTATGTTCAAGGCTTGTTTATGGTTCTTTAGAGTTCTCATCATTTTGATCTCTAATCATCATTAACCACTTAAACAACATGTAAAATGCAAGGATCTAAGTTCTTTCCACTAGCTCAAGGCTAGGGGAGTTCAAGAGTAGAAAAGTGGTGGATAAAAGAAGAATGGAGAGGTCCTTGAGCTTTCGAACACACCGAGCTTCGTTGTATGATCTCTAACACCCTTGGATGCCCTTGGAATGATTGAAGAAGCCTGAATGATTGTGGTGGTGTTTGTGGTGGCTCACGGCCGAACCCAAGGAGAGAGGGAGAGAAGAGTTTGAATGTGTTGTGATGGTGGAGATGAGTGTAGTCAAGTCCCTTTGGTCATTCTTATAATCCTCTTAACCCTCATTAACCATTGTATAACATGCCTCATTATCCACCAACATGATTTATTATAATACTCAAACAAATCCATGGGTGGGGACACCCATGGTGACCGTCTCCGGGGGGGGGGTATAGGGTTGGGTTTCAATGGTGGTTACTTGTTTAGTTAGATTTCAAATGATATAGTTAGTGGGTTTTGGTGTGTTATGAAATATATGGTGTGTTAGGGTGTTCGGGGTCCCTAACTAGCTTAGAAAAATAAAAACAATGTATTTGGCAATATTTTTGTGTTTCGGTTAGTGTCCGGTTGTCCGGTTGGGTGTTATCCGTTAAAGTGCTTAATTAATCCGTAAGGTGTCTTTTATAATATTTTTAGTGACACTTTTAATTCCCGACACTTTGGAAAGTATCTAGGACCATTTTGTCAAGTTTTTGCACTAAATGCTGAATTTTGTTATTAAGTGCAGAATTCTGCATTTAGAGTGTGTTTTAGGCACTTCCCGGCACTATAACTACCACCTAGTGACACAGTTTTATGGTCCTCACTTCCCTACACTCCCTACTAGCGTAGTACCATGTCTCTGGCTCATACTGGCCTCAAAAACATTGTCTGTCTAGGTGCTGGCATTGTCAGCATGTTTTCTGGGTTATCCGCTCACTGTGCTAACTGTGCTTTGTGCATCAAGTTTGTCACTAAAGTTTGTGTGAAATAAATGGAGTGACAGCATGAAATATGATGCATATGTATGTATGTAAAAGAAATCAAAGAGCAGTTTAATCACAACTGTAACCAAGCACAGTCATTAAGCACAAATTAAATATTAATTAATTGGACGGATACCAGAAATAGTTAGGGTTGTCACATTCTCCCCCCGTTAAGAAAATTTCATCCCGAAATTTTAGGTTCTGCTTCTAGTTGCAGGGGTCTTGGGAAATAAATGGGGGTATTTCTCCTTCAAACGATCCTCACGTTCCCACATGAATTCTGGCCCGTGTCTCGCATTCCATCGAACTTTGACGAGTTTGACACTACTCCGGCGTGTCTTGTTTATCTTCCAATCAGTAACCTCAACTGGTTCTTCAACAAAGTAGAGCGTGTCGTCTATATGAACTTCGTCGGCAGGAATGACAACTGTCTCTTGAGTCGGACGCTTTTTCAGGTTGGATACATTGTGACAACTCGTACTTTAGACCTATCTTGTGTAACGTTATATAATTATGTGAACTTGGTTTTATTGAATGTTATGCTGGATATTATGTGCATGTTTGTATGTTATTGAATGTTGTGTTAATCGAGCCCAAACCGCACAACCCACACACGACCGCACAAGCTCATTCGGGCTTTATTCCTTGCACACGGATCAACGGGCAGCCCAAGAGAGGGTTCGGCCCACTCTCCTCATACGCATAACACATGAGATGGTTGTAACCATCTCACATTTTTACCAAACACCATTACACACACAAGTTCACAAACCCTAGCTTCTCATTCTCTCTCTCAAACCGACGGCAACAACCCTTTGGCGATCGAAGGTCATTCCTTGTTCGGATCACCCTTGTTCACTCGAGACCTCACTTGTTTCAATCCTCTAACCCGGTTAGTATATGTTTACCGATTTCATGCTTGGTGATGTTGATGATATAATCGGTTAGTTTATATTAGATGATGTTGTGATTGTTTTGATTGTATATGTTTACATTAGGGTTATGCATGCTAGTAAACGATGGAAAAATTATGCACACGAAATTCGGTTATGCGTATATAGGTTGATGTTCATATAAATGGATAGATTATTGTTCATGTGAATATTGTTCATGTTGATTGGGTTAGGGTTCATACGAGTTCTTGATGTGATGGCCTGTTTGATCGATATTAGGTTAACCGTATGTTTGGATATTGTGTTGATTGATCTGTTTTTCGAAATTGCCAAGATGTTTGCTGATATTTAGGAATTGATTGAGCTGCAAAAGATGGAAATCTGTTACACGTTGTCTCGACCAGGGTTGCGAGTCGAGAACCCTCAGTCTCGACTCGAGACCACCTTATCAACACAAACAACACAAACCGAGACCACAGTTGCGGGTCCGGTTGCGACTCGAAACTGTGTGATCTCGACCTGATCATGACAACCCGAGACCTGCATTTGCGAGTCCCGTTGCGACTCGAGACCTGACTCGTGACCACCTAGTCTCGAGTGATTTACGCACAAGTCGAGACCTCCTTTGTTGCGACTCGAGATCCCTAGTCTCGACTCGAGACCAGCTACACATGCACACTGTTTGGACTTGCACTGTCACGAGCCCAATTGATTGGGCCGGATACTTGAACTTGTTACGTGTCTGCTATTGGACTGCTATGAATACTTGTGCATGCCATGATTATAATTGCCCCAATACGTGTAGAACCTATGTGCTATATTCGAATACGAACCTGACTTGTATGATAACCATGCTAGGACGTGGTTTATTACTATATAGCTTAACCGAACTTTGTGTATCTGCCGAGCAAATCCAAGGTGAGTTCACACTCTTACCAAGGCATGGGATTCCCGGGGTGTTGGGAATGGGATTGAAAGGATAAGGTTGAATAGATTCATACGGATACCATTACTAGACTACCATACCATCGTCCTCAGTTGTGCAGGATACATACGTAAAACCTACGTATACCTAAGTTACTCACTGTCCTCAGGTTGCGAAGGACACTCACGTAAAACCTACGTGAACGGATACTCACTACTGCCTCGATTGTGTCAGGCACTTACGTAAAACCTACGTAAACCCCCACGTACCCCTATCCTCGGTTGTGAAGGACACTTACTTAAAACCTACGTAAATTGTACGTATTACTGTTCTCGGGATATGCAGAACACTTATGGTAACGCATAGTCTAGTGGATAAATAACATGGGAAGCCCCCACCAATGGAAACCATTATTGGCCCAGTAGAGCCACATGTTACATATGGACTTACTGTTATGCTTTTACTTACTGTGAACTCGCTCAACTAGTTGTTGACTCTCTGCTGCATGCCTTGCAGGACCTTAGGTACTTATGGAGCTTGCACGAGGAGGAGCAGGTCGTTGTGGGAATTGGATCGTGAACAAACACTTATTACTTTTCATACATTAACACCTATGTTGGGTTTCTACATTAATGCTTCCGCTATATTTACTTTTGTTGGTTTTGATAAACCCCTTTCATATTGATGGAAACTTTTACAGTTTATTTATATGTTCAATATGATTGGTGGCTTGATCCTGGTCATGTCACGCCTCCAAGCGGTGGTACTCCGCGGGTGGATTTTGGGGGTGTGACAGATTGGTATCAGAGCCATCGGTTATAGAGAACTCGGTTTTAATATGGGAAAACGTTTTATTAAAACCAGACTATAACCAGAACAGTGCTCTCAACAATCCACAACGACGCTTCGCTCCACGTGCAAGACTCGACATCCTAGGTAATAAGGTTTATGTTTATTACCTGCTTGCTAGAAACGTATAGAACTTTGCTCGTATTACGCTTAGATACACATGACTTTATTACATGAGAATACCTACGTGCTTACGCTTTTCTGTCATCGCCCTACTCGCGAACCATTCTCACTTACGCTACTTTTACAATGAAGATCATGTCTGGACGAATTAACATGACTCAAGCCCAGCTAGAGGCTCTCGTTCAAGCTCAAGTTGCTGCAGCACTTGCAGCCGCACAAGCAGGAGGTATATCCTGTGGTTATAGCACACACTAGGATCTTTAGATCCTACACTCCTAAACTAGCCCTTGTAATTAAACTTTGTCCTATTCGTACACAATAGGTCAACCAGCACAGCAACCAGTCTGCACTTTCAAGAACTTCATGGACTGTCGTCCAAGTACATTTAGTGGCACGGAAGGGGCGGTTGGACTCCTCCACTGGTTTGAAAAGCTCGAGTCTGTGTTCGAGATGTGTGAATGCCCTGAGGCTCGCAGGGTGAAATACGCCACTGGCACGCTAGAAGGAATAGCACTAACTTGGTGGAACGCCCAAGTTCAGATCTTAGGGTTGGCAGCTGCTAACGCCACACCCTGGAATGATTTCAAGGAACTGATCAAGAGAGAGTACTGCACTCGGGAAGACATCCACAAGTTGGAAGATGAGTTGTACCATCTGAAGATGACTGGATCGGAAATTGAAGCTTACACCAAAAGGTCAAACGAACTGGCCGTGCTGTGTCCGACTATGGTGGACCCTCCAGTTAAGCGCATTGAGTTGTATCTCAAAGGGTTGGCGCCAGAGATCCAGAGCCATGTTACCTCGGCTAATCTTGACAACATCCAGGATATTCAACGCCTCGCTCACCGCATCACAGACCAGGCAGTGGATCAGAACAGACTGCCTAAACGTATCAGCGCTACTGCTACCATTACTACTTCAGCTACTCCTGCTACTCCCAGTGACAGTAAGAGAAAATGGGATGGGGATTCCAGCAAGGGATCAGCTTCAGTTCAGTCTCAGGCCCAGCAGCGAAAGACTGACAGTTATCAGAGTCCCAGCCAGCACTCTTCAGGTAGTCACAGGTAGAGCGGATATCGAGGGAACCTCCCAAAGTGTAATAATTGCAACAGACACCACAGTGGCCAGTGTAACAAGGGTCGCTGCCAAAGATGCCTCAAGATGGGTCATGAGGCCAAGGATTGTAGAAGCCCTCGGCCTGCGAATCAGAATCAGCAGCAGCCACAAGCACAGCAGAATCAGCAGCAGGGCAACAAAGGATGTTTTCATTGTGGTGCAGAAGGTCACTTCAAAAGGCACTGCCCTCAGCTGAACAGGAACCAGAACAACAACAATAGCAACAATCAGGGCAATGGCAACAACAACAATGGGGGAAACAACAACGGCAACGAGGCAAGGGGTCGTGCGTTTGTGTTGGGGCAGGGTGATGCCAGGAATGATCCCAACGTCGTTATGGGTAAGTTTCTTCTCGACAACATTTATGTTACTGCTTTGTTTGATTCGGGTGCGGATACAAGTTATATGTCTTTGAATATGAGTAAATTGTTAAAACGTACATCAACACCCCTAAACACCAAACACGTCGTAGAACTAGCTAATGGTAAGAGTTTAGAAGCCACGCAGATAGTCAGGGGTTGTAGTATCGTCTTAGCCGGTCAAGTTTTCTCCATCGACCTTATTCCCATAGTCTTGGGAAGTTTCGATATCATCATAGGGATGGATTGGTTATCCCAACATCAGGCAGAGATCTTATGCAGTGAGAAGATTATTCGCATTCCCCGTTCTGGTCAAGAACCTCTCGAAGTTCAAGGTGACAAGAGTGGTGCAGTGGTCGGCATCATCTCTTTCTTGAAGGCTCAGAAGTGTCTGCGGAAGGGTCACACCGCAATCTTGGCACTCGTTTCAGATGCATCAGTGAAGGAAAAGAAACTGGAGGATATTCCAGTTGTACACGACTACCCTCATGTGTTTCCTGAAGATTTACCTGGATTACCGCCTCATCGTCAGGTCGAATTTCAAATCGAGCTCGCTCCAGGAGCAGCACCCATAGCTCGCGCACCATATCGTCTAGCTCCATCATAATTGGAGGAGCTGTCAAAGCAGCTACAAGAGCTCTTGGAAAAGGGCTTCATTCGTCCAAGCTCTTCGCCTTGGGGAGCTCCAGTATTGTTCGTGAGAAAGAAGGACGGTACCTTCAGGATGTGCATAGACTACCGGGAACTGAACAAGGTAACGGTGAAGAACCGTTATCCTCTTCCACACATAGATGAGGTCTGGATACTACTCCAAGATAGACTTGAGGTCTGGATATCATCAGCTGAGAGTTCTGGATGAGGACGTCTCCAAAACTGCATTCAGAACTCGCTACGGCCACTACGAGTTTCTTGTCATGCCGTTCGGATTAACGAACGCGCCTGCTGTATTTATGGATCTTATGAACAGGGTGTGCAAACCCTATCTTGACAAGTTCGTCATTGTCTTCATCGACGACATTCTGATCTACTCCAAGAGTCAGGAGGAGCACGAGCAGCACCTACGCTTTATTTTGGAACTCCTACGGAAGGAACAGCTGTACGCTAAGTTTTCGAAATGCGACTTCTGGCTTCGTGAAGTCCACTTTCTAGGCCATGTAGTGAACAGGGATGGGATTCATGTCGATCCATCCAAGGTAGACTCGATCAGGAACTGGCCTGCGCCACGTACTCCAACGGAAATACGCCAATTTTTGGGCTTGGCGGGGTACTACAGACAGTTTATCAAGGATTTCTCAAAAATCGCTCAGCCGCTTACACTACTGACACAGAAAGGTGTCACATACCGTTGGGGCCATAGTCAGGAAACTGCTTTTCAGCACTTAAAGGATAGACTTTGCAGTGCACCTATCCTCTCATTGCCAGAGGGCACGGACGATTTTGTAGTATACTGTGATGCATCCATCCAGGGTCTTGGATGTGTGTTGATGCAGCGCGACAAGGTCATTGCTTACGCTTCGCGCCAACTTAAGATACATGAACGAAACTACACGACGCACGATTTAGAGCTGGGAGCTGTTGTTTTCGCGCTCAAGATATGGCGACACTACCTGTACGGTACCAAGTGCACAATTTACACCGATCACAGGAGTCTCGAGCATATCTTCAAGCAGAAGGAATTGAACATGCGTCAACGACGATGGGTCGAACTACTGAACGATTACGAATGCGCCATCAAGTACCATCCAGGCAAAGCCAATGTTGTGGCTGACGCCCTCAGTCGAAAAGAAACTATACCTAAGCGCGTGCGAGCGCTACAGCTTACGATTCAGTCTAGCCTCCCTACACAGATACGAGATGCTCAGGCAGAAGCCTTGAAGCCAGAAAACGTCAGGGCTGAAGCCCTACGCGGCTCAAGGCAACGCTTAGAACAGAAGGCAGACGGCGCCTACTATGTAACGGGGCGTATTTGGGTCCCACTTTATGGCGGTCTACGCGAGCTGGTAATGGATGAAGCTCACAAGTCTCGTTACTCGGTACACCCAAGGTCGGACAAAATGTACCACGACATCAGAACTACTTATTGGTGGCCTAGCATGAAGGCCCACATCGCTACTTACGTTGGAAAGTGCTTGACCTGTGCGAGAGTCAAGGTTGAATACCAGAAACCAGCGGGCCTACTTCAGCAACCCAAGATACCGCAATGGAAATGGGAAGAAATTTCCATGGATTTTGTTACAGGCCTACCCAGATCCCAGCGTGGGAATGATACCATATGGGTAATCGTGGATCGACTCACCAAGTCTGCACACTTCCTAGCTATAAAAGAAACGGATAAGTTCTCCACTCTCGCAGACATCTATCTCAAAGAAGTTGTTTCGAGGCACGGGGTGCCCACCTCCATTATTTCGGATCGGGATGCACGATTCACATCAGAACTATGGCAAGCGATGCACAAATCTTTCAGCTCACGATTAGACATGAGCACAGCATATCATCCTCAGACGGATGGGCAGTCTGAGCGAACGATCCAAACTCTTGAAGACATGCTTCGGGCATGCGTTATTGATTTCGGCAACGGCTGGGAAAAGCACCTCCCTTTGGTGGAGTTCTCATACAATAACAGTTATCACACCAGCATACAAGCCGCTCCATTCGAGGCATTGTACGGACGTAAATGCCGGTCACCTCTCTGTTGGGCAGAGGTGGGGGATAGTCAGATCACGGGTCCGGAGATTGTAGTGGACGCCACGGAAAAGATTGCACAAATACGACAACGCATGGCGGCAGCACGCGACCGTCAGAAAGCCTACGCGGACAAGCGTAGGAAGCCTTTGGAATTTCAGGTCGGGGACCGGGTTTTACTTAAAGTCTCGCCCTGGAAGGGTGTGGTCCGTTTTGGCAAACGGGGCAAACTAAATCTGCGGTACGTCGGACCATTCGAAATCATAGAGAAGATTGGCAAAGTGGCATACAAGCTAAACCTACCAGCTGAACTCGGTGCAGTTCACAATGTCTTTCACGTGTCAAATCTGAAGAAATGACTGTCAGATGAGACCCTCATAGTTCCTTTTAAGGAACTCACTATCGATGAGCAGTTGCAGTTCGTCGAGGAGCCAATTGAAATCACGGATCGGGATGTTAAGGTCCTCAAAAACAAGAGAATCCCTCTTGTTCGAGTTCGTTGGAACTCCCGTCGTGGCCCAGAGTACACCTGGGAACGCGAAGACCAGATGACAGAAAAGTACCCCCAGTTATTCGGAACCAATGCAACCACTACTGAGGCTGAAGCTACTACTACGGAATTTCGGGACGAAATTCCAGACCAACGGGGGGAGGATGTGACACCCCAGGAAAGTCAGTGAACGATACAACTTACCTAGCTTCCTCAGTTAGTGCGTACCAAATTTCGGGACGAAATTTCTTTTTAGTTGGGGATAATGTGACAACTCGTACTTTAGACCTATCTTGTGTAACGTTATATAATTATGTGAACTTGGTTTTATTGAATGTTATGCTGGATATTATGTGCATGTTTGTATGTTATTGAACGTTGTGTTAATCGAGCCCAAACCACACAACCCACACACGACCGCACAAGCTCATTCGGGCTTTATTCCTTGCACACGAATCAACGGGCAGCCCAAGAGAGGGTTCGGCCCACTCTCCTCATACGCATAACACATGAGATGGTTGTAACCATCTCACATTTTTACCAAACACCATTACACACACAAGTTCACAAACCCTAGCTTCTCATTCTCTCTCTCAAACCGACGGCAACAACCCTTTGGCGATCGAAGATCATTCCTTGTTCGGATCACCCTTGTTCACTCGAGACCTCACTTGTTTCAATCCTCTAACCCGGTTAGTATATGTTTACCGATTTCATGCTTGGTGATGTTGATGATATAATCGGTTAGTTTATATTAGATGATGTTGTGATTGTTTTGATTGTATATGTTTACATTAGGGTTATGCATGCTAGTAAACGATGGAAAAATTATGCACACGAAATTCGGTTATGCGTATATAGGTTGATGTTCATATAAATGGATAGATTATTGTTCATGTGAATATTGTTCATGTTGATTGGGTTAGGGTTCATACGAGTTCTTGATGTGATGGCCTGTTTGATCGATATTAGGTTAACCGTATGTTTGGATATTGTGTTGATTGATCTATTTTTCGAAATTGCCAAGATGTTTGCTGATATTTAGGAATTGATTGAGCTTCAAAAGATGGAAATCTGTTACACGTTGTCTCGACCAGGGTTGCGAGTTGAGAACCCTCAGTCTCGACTCGAGACCACCTTATCAACACAAACAACACAAACCGAGACCACGGTTGCGGGTCCGGTTGCGACTCGAGACCGTGTGATCTCGACCTGATCATGACAACCCGAGACCTGCATTTGCGAGTCCCGTTGCGACTCGAGACCTGACTCGTGACCACCTAGTCTCGAGTGATTTACGCACAAGTCGAGACCTCCTTTGTTGCGACTCGAGATCCCTAGTCTCGACTCGAGACCAGGTACACATGCACACTGTTTGGACTTGCACTGTCACGAGCCCAATTGATTGGGCCGGATACTTGAACTTGTTACGTGTCTGCTATTGGACTGCTATGAATACTTGTGCATGCCATGATTATAATTGCCACAATACGTGTAGAACCTATGTGCTATATTCGAATACGAACCTGACTTGTATGATAACCATGCTAGGACGTGGTTTATTACTATATAGCTTAACCGAACTTTGTGTATCTGCCGAGCAAATCCAAGGTGAGTTCACACTCTTACCAAGGCATGGGATTCCCGGGGTGTTGGGAATGGGATTGAAAGGATAAGGTTGAATAGATTCATACGGATACCATTACTAGACTACCATACCATCGTCCTCGGTTGTGCAGGATAATACGTAAAACCTACGTATACCTAAGTTACTCACTGTCCTCAGGTTGCGAAGGACACCCTTCCACGGTGAAACCTTCAATAAAACCATATCTCCCACCTCAAATTCCAAAGGTTTCCTTCTTCGGTCCGCGTAACACTTTTGTCGATCACGAGCCACTTTGATGCGCTCTCGGATCTGTGCAATCTTGTCTGTCGTTTCCTGGACCAATTCCGGACCAACCAGTTGTCTATCACCCGCGCCAGCCCAACAAATCGGTGATCGACACTTGCGTCCGTAGAGAGCTTCGAACGGTGCGGCTTGAATACTTGCATGATAACTGTTATTGTATGAAAATTCAACCAATGGTAGGTGAGTATCCCAACTTCCACCTAAATCCATTACGCAAGCTCGCAGCATGTCTTCTAATGTCTGGATTGTTCGTTCGCTCTGTCCATCTGTTTGCGGGTGAAACGTTGTACTTAGATTCAACTGAGAACCAAATGCTTCCTGAAAAGATTGCCAAATCCTAGACACGAATATTCCATCTCTATCAGAGATGATTGAGAGAGGTACTCCATGTTGTGCAATGATCTCTCTCATGTATATCTCAGCTAGTTTACTCGTGTTGTCGTTTTCCCTGATTGGCAAGAAGTGCGCAGATTTCGTTAAACGGTCTACTATTACCCAAATCGTATCGTGGCCCTTGGGCGTCCTTGGCAATTTTGTTATGAAGTCCATTGAAATTTGTTCCCATTTCCATTTGGGTATTTCAGGTTGCTGCAGTAGACCTGAGGGCTTCTGGTATTCGGCTTTCACTTTGGCGCAAGTTAAACATTTACCAACGTATACCGCAACATCACCTTTCATCCTTGGCCACCAATAGAAATCCTTAATATCTTGGTACATCTTATCCGCTCCTGGATGAATCGAGTACCGTGACTTGTGAGCTTCATCGAAAATAACCTTTCTCAATCCACCAAACAAAGGAACCCAAATTCGTTTCATGAAGCATAAAGTTCCTTCCTCATTTGGTACGAACTGCTTCTCCCTCCCACGGAGATACTCGTCCTCAATATTCCTTTCTTTGAGAGCTTCTCTCTGTGCGGCACGAATGCACAATGAGAGGTCTATCTGGACAATCATTTCCAAAGCTCTAACCCTTATGGGCTTGATCCTTTCCTTCCGACTTAGGGCATCGGCGACCACGTTCGCCTTCCCTGGATGATACTTGATTTCACAGTCGTAGTCGTTCAATAGCTCTACCCAGCGTCTTTACCTCATGTTGAGCTCCTTTTGATTGAAAATGTGCTGCAGGCTCTTATGATCAGTGAAGATTGTACATCGCGTACCATACAAATAATGTTGCCAGATTTTTAACGCAAATACCACCGCGCCTAACTCCAAGTCGTGCGTGGTATAATTTTTCTCGTGGACCTTCAACTGGCGAGAAGCATATGCTATAACTTTCTGTCGCTGCATCAACATGCAACCCAAACCTTGACGCGAGGCATCACAATATACCACGAAGTCGTCCGTTCCTTCGGGTAGTGATAAGATCAGTGCATTACAAAGCTTGTTCTACAACAACTGAAACGCTTCTTCTTGTTTGACTCCTCAATCAAACTTCTTGTCTTTCTGCGTGAGGGAGGTCAAAGGTTGAGCGATTTTTGAGAAATCCTCAATGAACCTTCGATAGTAACCAGCCAAACCTAAGAACTGTCGAATCTCGGTTGGCGTCCTTGGAGTCTCCCAGTTCTTTATCGCTTCGATCTTTGTGGGATCCACATGGATTCCATTTCCATTAGCCACATGTCCAATAAATTGGACTTCGCGTAACCAGAACTCGCACTTCGAGAACTTGGCATACAATTTCTCCTTTTTAAGTAGCTCCAAAATGGCTCTTAAATGTTGTTCGCGCTCATCCTTCGTCTTCGAGTAGATCAAAATGTCATCGATGAACACAATCACAAACTTGTCAAGGTACGACTTACAAACTCTGTTCATCTAATCCATAAAAACGTCTAGCGCATTTATCAACCCAAACGGCATCACCAGAAACTCGTAATGTCCATATCGAGTTCTAAAAGCAGTCCTGGGAATACTTTCCTCTTGAATCCTTAACTGATGATATCATGATCGTAGATCGATCTTTGAATAGAAACTTGAACCTTGCAACTGGTCGAATAGGTCATCAATTCTCGGCAGAGGATATCTATTCCTGATTCTCAACTTGTTCAGTTCCCGGTAATCGATACACATGCAGAAACTACCATCCTTCTTCTTGACAAACAAAATTGGAGCTCCCCAAGGTGAGAAGCTTGGTCTGATGAATCCCTTGTCTAACAACTCCTGAAGTTGCGTCGACAACTCCTGCATCTCTGAAGGCGCAAGTCGGTAGGGTCCCTTAGCCACAGGCGCGGCGCCTGGACTAAGTCAATGTGGAACTCAACTTGTCTTTGCGACAGTAATCCTGGCAAGTCTTCTGGAAAGACTTTAGGATACTCTTTTACGACTGGAATGTCTTCGATCTTTGGCTCAACGGCTTCTTTATCCACGATGTGTGCCAAGAAGGTAACACATCCCTTCTGTAAACACTTTCTAGCTTTCAGACAGCTAATGATCCTCAGAGGCGTATCGCGCTTTTCTCCATGAACTACGGTCGTCTCTCCATCTTCTATTGGGATGCGGATGGTCTTTTCATGACAAACAATCTCGGCTTTGTTGCTTGACAACCAATCCATTCCTACCACCACGTCGAAACTTCCCAATTTAACTGGTAGTAAATCTAGCGTAAACTCGTGTCCTCCCAGTTCTATTACGCATCCTCTGATGACTTCATTCGCTTCAACTAGCTTTCCATTAGCCAGTTCAATTGAGTACGGAATATCTAACTTACTAGCGGTTAACCCAAGCATATCCTTAAATTCTAACGATACAAAGCTATAGTCAGCACAAGTATCAAATAGAGCAGATGCAAAGCGTTGGTTTATAGGGAACGTACCAGTGACAACGTTTGGATCCTGGCGCGCTTCCCTTGCACCAATGTTGAATACCCTCCCACAAGCTTGATTCAGTTTTGGGCATTCCCTCTTAAAGTGTCCAATATCTCCACAATTGAAACATCCTGGTCCCCGACCATTACCATTTCCATTTCCGCATTGAGTGTTGTTTTGGTTGCGATTTCCACTCCCAGCTTAGTTCGCAACATTCCCACGGTTTCCATTTCCGCCATTTCCTCCTTGTACCATAACCTCGATTACCACCATGCCCAGCACCAGTTCCGGCCCAACACGTATCCTTCTAGTGGCCGTTCTTCCCACATGACTCGCATTTCCTCAATCTACATTGGCCAGAATGATGGCGCTGGCACGTATCACACTTGGGCAGAGTGCCCATATAACCCTTCCCTTTGTTTTCGACACCGGTTGTGGCTCTGGCCCGTGTGCTTGACTCACCCTTCTTGCTCACGTTGCTGGTACCTTGCTCGAAGTTGGAAAATTTCCGTTTGTTTTCACCAGACGACTCCACATGAGTCTCCTTCTTCTTCGGTTCCGAAACTGAAAACTTGTTCAATCTAATGGCTTCCTCAGTAAGTGCCACACTGAGATCGATGGCTTCCGTGATCGTAGCAGGCTTGAACGTGGTAACCATGCTCATGATCTTGGGGGGGGGCAATCCCCAGATAAAGAGCTCAACACGTTTAAATTCGGGCGTGACCATGTACGGCACCACGTGGGACATATTCTGCAATCTTAGAACCTTCCATCCTTAGGTGCCAGAACTCAGTCTCTAGCTTCTGTATTTCAGCTCGCGAGCAGTACTTCTTCCTCATGAGCTCTTTCAGCTCAGCCCAGGTTAACGCATAAGTCGCCGCTTCTCCCAATGTTTGCACTTGCAGATTCCACCACGATAGGGCACCATCAAGAAACAGCCCTGAGATGTAGGTCACTTGTTGCTCGGGAGCACACTTGCTCATCCTGAGGACAGAGTCTGTCTTTTCAGCCCACCTGACAAACGCAACAGCACCTCCAGTGCCGTCAAAATTTACGGGCTTACAGTCGAGGAATTGCTTGTAGGTGCACCCTGCACATACGTTAGAATTTACAAATGGTATTAGCGGATGTGCTAGAAATATCCAAATGTATCGTAATATATCTCAAGCGACTTAACATTACCATTGCGTGGATTGTTATTGCCATTATTGTTCGAGATATTTCCGCTTGTTTCTGCATGGGAGGCCGCATACTGAGCTATAGCCGCGACAATTATCCCTTGGAGTTCCGCCTCAGTAGTGGGCATGCGCGCATCGCGTCGTGGAGGCATCTTCTAAAAGATGATCATGTAGGTCAGGTCATAGTAAGTATAATAAATATGCATATATAGTGACATCCATCAATCACATAACATCCCATGTTAATATATAAAACAAATAATTCAACAAAGCATATAGTAAGAACGTTGCCATTGGCCTTTCATTAATCATGACCACCATATTGTTTTTACACGTTTTACAGTACATCACATATCAAAATAAGATCATGAGGTTACATCACCCCCAAAATTACAAACCTGTCTACACAAATCATGTACAAAAGCGTGGTCCTCCAAAAAGTCTTCACAAGCTGGTCCAATCGCGACTTTCTCACCAAAATGATCTACCTGCATCAAACCAAAAATATCTATGCTAATGGCGGAGGAGGAGGAGGAGGAAAATAAGAGAAAAGCAACCGGCGCATGTGCACCCAATCCTCCTCTAAGGCACGAATGACGTGCAGCAAATAGGCAATCTGCTGCTCAGATGTAAGGAAACGAACATCCAAATTGGGTGGAAGTGGAAGGGGGGTGTGCGGTGCAGCAAAAGGAGTTTGACAGTGGCATGGAGGACGTGGAGCTCTCTCTAACTCCTGAATGCGACGACTAAGCACGTCCTGCTATAGCTGAAGAGAGATGAGTATATCCTCTGTCGTGTACCCCACATGATAAGGGTGGTACGGGTCTGACAACGGCATAACATTGGGCGAAGACCACAGAAACGGCTCGCCCGACGGTACGAAAGATGGTGCAGTATGAGGGAACTGGGACATAAACGGTACTGATGACGGTACAGGTGGAACAGAAACAGGTGGCTGCCTCGATGAACCCTCCCCAGGACGAGGTGGCGGTATGTCCTGGAGGAATGTGATGGGAAGATCAGTGCGATGGGCGTCAGTGGTGTGTGGGTGGAATAGTGGAATCTCAGAAGGTGCGGAAACAGGTGCTACAGGAGGAGTGACGGGTAGCACAAACGGTGGGTAGTCATCATCCTCGATCGACGCATTACGGGTGTCAGCATAACGAGGATCAATGTGAGAAGCAAACGGTGCATGGTCAGCATGCACAGGGGCTGAAACAGGTACTACCGGTGCAACAATGGGTGCATCAATAACAGGTGTTGGACTGTGTTCCGACCCTAAACAGTCAGTTGAGAACGTTCAACTTCACATACAAAGGCGGAATCAATGCACATGAAGTTACACAGCTTTTCCTTTTCAATTCCTTCTCTTTTATTGCTTTCTAATTCAATTTTGACAGAGTTTGGTTACACAAGCAATGATCTAGTTCCGCTCCAACGTACTGAATGAAGGATCTGGTTTCGCTCCAAATGCCTATATATAGTCCCTGTGGTTTCGCTTATACGGCATGACACATAAGCGAAACTACCTAAGTGACACATGAGCGAAACCCTAATGACAAATGAGCAGAACTACTTCTAACCTATGTACACAAAAGCGAAACTACAACATTAAGACCTAATTTGACTTTCAAGCTCCTATGTTGACCTATCTTGACCTAAGACATAATGCAGACGTAGTCAACAGACTCCCCCTTGGATATTGACGAAGTCTTCAGCTCCGAGTCTTCAGTCTTGGTCTTTTCTCCAACTCTCTGTCTTCTCATCATAAGCACTCTATCTTCACATGCTTCAGGATCACTACCTGACTCTAACTTCCATCTTCCCTTCGACTGTTGATCCAGACTCCCCCTTTCACAAACCCCCCCTCTCAATATGGTAGAATCTCAGGTCTTGTTATGGTTCAAACTTTGACAGTTAGCTTCCGTTGGGAATAATGAAGTCCAAAAACCTGTTACTCAACCAATAACATTACAAACTATCTTTTTCAACAATAAATCACAAACTTAATCAGCTTTAGAAATCCACTTAAGTATTCAGGTCCAAGTTAATGACCCTGATTACTCAATTAATCTACCAAGTCCAACTTAATGACCTTGGTTGATCTTTTGACGAATCAAACTGATTTTAAAACAACAATTTTCACAGTTTCCTGAAAAATGTAACAAGCGTCAAACTAATGAACTTGTTTTAAGTTTGAAAACATCTCAAACTCTGACAAAGTAAGCTCTCCTCATTCTTCAGCTCAGAACTTTTCCTGCGTCTGCTTCAATCTTCGAGAATCCAACGATTAACTCTCCACTTTGGTTTGTCAAAAATAAAGCAGAAATAAAATCTTTTTGGATTTTATAAAGTGTTCTAAACTAAGAAATGAAATACAAAAAACTTAAATTGCAGAAAGTAAACAAAGTAAACTATATACAAATTTATTTTTGGCGAGCGTGTCAGGGAATCATATCAGCTTTTTCAGACACATTACTAGTACCGTTAAGCTTCATTACATACTATGACTTAAACAATTCACCTCGATTATCGATATACTGATCCATCTTAACTTCTCACACCAATTTTAATCTTTTCAGGATATGAATTATGTCACACCCCCAAAAATCCACCTGCGGAGTATCACCGCTTGGGAGCGTGACTGACCAGGATCAAGCCACCAATCATATCGAACATGTAGTTAATGTCAAGTATAATAAATGTAAACCAATTATTCAATACGATTGATGTTCCAACAAAACATAATTTAAGTAGCGGAAGCGTAATAATGATATCCAATGTATGTAAATAGTTCAAGTGTTGTAAGTATAACGTAACATCCACGATCCAATCTCCACAACGACTTGCTCCTCCCTGTGCAAGCTCCATATGTACCTAATGTCCTGCAAGGCATGCAGCAGAGAGTCAACAACTAGTTGAGCGAGTTCACAGTTAACAGTTCAGTAATAGTATAGCGTGAGTAGTAGTATGTTCGTTCGTTATGTCATGTATCGTATTAGTTTCCATCGCGGCCTCACAGGCATGTGTGCGAAGATTAGGTTCGTTAGTTCGCGACCGTAGTCTTTACCGACCAGGGTGTGTGCGAAGACAATTGATCAGTTCGTTCGCGACCATAGTCTTTACCGACCAGGGTGTGTGCGAAGGCAGTTGAGTAGTTCGTTCGCGACCATAGTCTTTACCAACCAGGGTGTGTGCGAAGGCAGTTCGACAAGTATCATTTAAGCATGCACAAACAATCATCCAACCCATTCCCACCCTGGGAACCCATGCCCTGGCTGTGTGAACTCACCTTGGTTTGCTCGGTATGTTATTGCTTCTAGAGTTTGTTAATCGTCTAAGTCCGTTACCCACGACCTAGGATGTTTTGCACATGATTCGGTGTAAGTATATAGATTCAATTAGGGTTTGCATCTCTTCGGATCAAACAATCACATACGATATCATATCATTCTGTAGCAAGCAGTATCATTCAGTAACATGCAGCATCTTATGTTCACATACTGGTGAGGTATAGTAGTGTGTTGTTTCTCATACAGATTTCTGAACTTAGTATCAACGTGACACAGTCTTTTCAAGCATTAAACAGTGAATTATGAGAACGTATATTTAGAGTTCAGACAACACATCATGCGTATGAAATTCGAGTGCATAAATATCATTCAAGACTTAACAGATCCCACAACATTTAACATACAGTTCAAGCTTCATATAATCATTCACAAATTCATGCACCTCTCAAAACTCAGACAAACTCACAACCATAAAACTCGGTCTACATAACCATTCAATAAATTCGGTCTACATAGCCATTCAATAAATTCGGTCTACATAGCCATTCAATAAACTCGGTCCCTTGGTGTGGCTTTAAAAGTCGGACAAGGGGGAAACTCCCCTTTTAAACTCGGACATAGGTGGGGGGGGGGGGTATGAGGTTTAAAACTCGGACCTTGTGAGCCTTTGAAACTCGGATCACACACATACATGGCATTAAACTCAGACCCTCATCAGTTTCCTTAAACTCGGACCCTCATAAGGTTCATTAAACTCGGACATGATGATCTTTCATAAACTCAGACCTTGCACAAGTTAATAAAGTTCGGACCATCATGCTTGTATTAAACTCGGACACCAGGTTATCCAGTCAAAAGAAAAACTCGGATCCCCTCTTTATAAAAAAAAACTCGGACATGGGTTCATTAAGAAACTCGGGCATAAATACATTATATTATATTCTTGACACTACACATGAATAGCCGCCTATATCTATTGCTAGCTCACACGGGATTGGGCCGATAACATTACGCTACTCTTGATTGGGCAGCCAATAAAAGTGGTGGGCATGTGGGTTTTGGATTAGAGCTTGACTTTGATGGGCAGCCGACATACAAAGGGGTTCAGAATTACCACATCACACATCATCAACAATCATTACTTTATGCAGCCTATGCACTATCAATTCACAAGTAATCCCACAAATCAAATGGTCCAATGAAAGAGATTTCCTTAATATCAATTGTCGGCCACTTTACCTTATGTTTCATCCACACTTGTCAACTATGTATTATTAGTTCAAGGCTATATTCACTGTTATCGGTTCCATTATTATCAAAGGAATCATTTAGTCAATTCATTTATATGTAACATCTAAAATAGCAAATTATTGGAAGACCAAAATCAACAGCTTATTAATAAGTCATCAATGGCCGACAAGTCGTCAATCACCTTAAGAGATCATTGGACCAACTTATGGCATGTAATAAAGAATATAAAACACATCATCAGATTACCAAGTTTCTTATCATACTAATCAATTAAATAAATTGCAAAATCATATCATCGTCAAATCCCGCATATGTGTACACATGATTCGAAATAACATGAAAGCTTAACAACCATAATCACATAACAGTTGGCACATGATGACGACAGATAGTTCATGATAATTTAAATCAATTAATTATTAATATTTGATTTACTAACCCCAAACAGGAGAACGATGTGTCGGTTGGCGCAAGGTACTTCGGAGTCTTAAGATTGCCGTCGAGTTTCAAGGGTAGCGAGAGGGGGTGAAGAGTGATTAGGGTTTTGCTAATTAGGTTTTGTGTTAGGATTAATAGCTAAACATCCCAAGTCGATCATCACTGGGCCGAAGCCCATGTGCTTTTCGTTGGCCCCTTAGTAGACGAGGACTCTTAGTGTTTTCGTGAAGTGTGTTTTCGTGAGGTGTGTGGGTGTTTGACAAAAGTTCCATCTTTTTATTAAGTGTACTAACATTAAACATACAAAACATATATCCGTTAACACACTTACATTGCACACCCAACACATATAAGAGCACACTAATATATACAATATAACAAGCGCAATACGACTTAACAATTTACGAACGTGTACAGTGGTGAAACAAACAAGACAGCTTAACAATTAGTGCGCAATTAATGCGAAGATGGAAATCTTGGAAATTCGAGTTGTCACATTATCCCCAACTTAAAAGAAATTTCGTCCCGAAATTTGGTACGCACTCACTGAGGAAGCTAGGTAAGCTGTATTGTTCACTGGTTTTCCTGGGGTGTCACATCATCCCCCCGTTGATTTGGAATTTCGTCCCGAAATTCAGTAGTAGTAGCTTCTGCCTCAGTAGTGGTTGCACGGTTTTCGAATAACTGGGGGTACTTTTCTTTCATTTGATCTTCGCGTTCCCAGGTGTACTCTGGGCCACGTCGGGAGTTCCAACGAACTCGGACAAGAGGGATTCTCTCGTGTTTGAGGACCTTAAAATCCCGGTCCGTGATTTCAACTGGCTCCTCGACGAACTGCAACCGCTCGTCGATAGTGAGTTCCTTAAAGGAACTGTGAGGGTCTCATCTGACAGGCACTTCTTCAGATTCGACACGTGAAATACATTGTGAACTGCCCCGAGTTCAGCTGGTAGGTTCAATCGGTAGGCTACTGGTCCTAGTCTTTCTATAATCTCAAATGGTCCGACATATCGCTGATTAAGTTCGCCTTGTTCGCCGAAACGAACCACACCCTTCCAGGGTGAGACTTTAAGTATTACCCGGTCCCCGACCTGAAATTCCAGTGGCTTCTTACGCTTATCCGCGTAGGCTTTCTGACGGTCGCGTGCTGCCGCCATGCGTTGTCGTATCTGTGCAATTCGTTCAGTAGCGTCAACTACCATTTCTGGGCCTGTAATCTAACTATCCCCCACCTCTGCCCAACCGAGGGGTGACCGGCATTTACGTCCGTACAATGCCTCGAATGGAGCGACTTGAATGCTGGTGTAATAACTGTTATTATACGAGAACTCCACCAAAGGGAGATGCTTTTCCCAGCCGTTGCCGAAATCAATAACACATGCCCGAAGCATGTCTTCAAGAGTTTGTATTGTGCGCTCAGACTGCCCATCCGTCTGAGGATGATATGCTGTGCTCATGTCTAAACGAGAGCCAAACGCTCTGTGCATCGCTTGCCATAGCTCTGACGTGAATCGTGCATCGCGATCCGAAATGATGGAGATGGGCAACCCGTGCCTTGAAACTACTTCTTTAAGATAGATGTATGCGAGAGTGGAGAACTTATCCGTTTCCTTTGTAACCAGGAAGTGTGCAGACTTGGTGAGTCGATCCACGATCACCCATATAGTATCAGTCCCACACTGGGATCTAGGTAAGCCCGAAACGAAATTCCTGGAAATTTCTTCCCATTTCCACTGTGGTATCCTGGTTTGCTGAAGTAGGCCTGAGGGTTTCTGGTACTCTGTCTTGACTCTCGCACAAGTCAAACATTTGCAATGTGGGCCTTCATGCTAGGCCACCAATATGTAGTTCTAATGTCGTGGTACATTTTATCCGACCCTGGATGTACCGAGTAACAAGACCTGTGTGTTTCGTCCATAACAAGCTCACGTAAACCGCCATAGAGTGGGACCCAAATACGTCCCGCTACACAGTAGGTGCCGTCTTCCTTTTGTTCTAATCGTTGCCTCGAGCCGCGTAAGACTTCAGCCTTGACGTTTTCTGGTTTCAATGCTTCTGCCTGAGCATTTCGTATCCGTGCAGGAAGATCAGACTAAATAGTAAGCTGTAGCGCTCGCACGCGCCGAGGTAAAGTGTCTTTCCGACTGAGGGCATCAGCCACAACGTTGGCTTTGCCTGGATGGTACTTGATAGCGCATTCGTAATCGTTCAGTAATTCAACCCATCGCCGTTGACGCATGTTCAAATCCTTCTGCTTAAGAATATGCTCGAGACTCCTGTGATCGGTATAAATCGTGCACCTGGTACCGTACAGGTAGTGTCGCCATATCTTAAGCGCGAAAACAACAGCTCCCAGCTCTAAATCGTGCGTCGTGTAGTTCCGTTCATAAGTCTTGAGTTGCCGCGAAGCGTAAGCAATATACCTTATCCTGTAGTTTCCATCCCTGTTCACCACATGGCCTAGGAAATGGACTTCACGAAGCCAGAAGTCGCATTTTGAAAGCTTTGCGTACAGTTGCTCCTTTCGAAGAAGTTCCAAGATAAAACGTAAGTGCTGCTCGTGCTCCTCCTGACTCTCGGGGTAGAGCAGAATGTCGTCGATGAACACAACGACGAACTTGTCAAGATAGGGTTTGCACACCCTGTTCATAAGGTCCATAAATGCGGCAGATGCGCTCAATGATATCAAACCATCCATCATATCAAACATAAAGTATAGTAGTCAAAATAATTCGTAAAACCCAATACAATTGATGTTCAAACCAAACTTTGTTTGAGTAACGGAAACATAATAATGAAAACCCAAAATAAGTTATAAGTTCAAATATCGTTCATTGCGTCTCCTCCTCCTAACACGAAAACTCGACCTCTTGCCTCGTTGCCATTGTTGTTGTTGTTTCCCCCGTTGTTGTTGTTGTTCCCGTTGCCCTGGTTATTGTTGTGGTTCTGATTCTGGTTCAACTGAGGACAATCGCGTTTGTAATGACCTTCTGCCCCACACTGGAAACATCCCCGATTTCCACGCTGTGGTTGTTGCTGCTGGTTCTGTGGAGCTGGCGGTGGGAGTTGCTGGTTCTGATTTGCTGGCCGAGAGCTCCTACAATCCTTAGCCTCATGACCCATCTTGAGGCATCTTTGACATTGTTCCCTGTGACATCTTCCACTGTGGTGTTTGTTGCACTTATTACACAGTGGGTGAATTCCCCGATATCCACCCTGCCCCTGACTGCCAGATGATTGCTGACTCGAATTCTGGTAGTCATTTGTCTTGCGCTGCTGAGACTGAACAGAAACTGATCCCTTGCTGGAATCCCCCTCCCATTTCCTCTTGTTGTCACTGGGAGTAGCAGAAGTGGTGACAGCAGTAATGGTAGCCTTGACACGTTTTGGCAGTTTGTTCTGATCCACTGCCTGATCTGTAATGCGGTGAGCGAGGCGCTGAATTTCCTGGATGTTGTCGAGGTTAGCCGAGGTAACGTGGCTCTGTATTTCTGGTGCCAAACCCTTGAGATACAACTCAATACGCTTGTATGGAGGGTCCACCATAGTTGGACACAGCACGGCCAGCTCATTTGACCGTTTAGTATACGCTTCAATCTCTGATCCAACCATTTTCAGATTATACAGCTCGTCTTCCAGTTTGTGAATATCTTCACGCGTACAATACTCTCTCTTGATAAGTTCCTTAAAATCGTTCCAGGGTGTGGCGTTAGCAGCTGCCAACCCCAGAATTTGCACCTGCGCGTTCCACCAGGTTAGCGCTATTCCCTCCAAGGTGCCAGTTGCATACTTAACCTTGCGAGCCTCAGGGCACTCACACATCTCGAATACCGACTCTAGCTTTTCGAACCAATGGAGGAGTCCAACTGCTCCCTCCGTGCCACTGAAAGAGTTTGGACGACAGTCCATGAAGTTCTTGAAAGTGCAGACAGGCTGCTGCGCGTGTTGACCTGCTTGAGCAGCTGCAAGTGCCGCAGCAACTTGAGTTTGAACGAAAGCCTCTAGCTGGGCTTGTGTCATGCTAATTCTTCCAGACATGATCTTCATAGTAAAAGTAACGTAAATGAGAGTGGTTCGCGAGTAGGGCGATGACAGAAAAGTGTAAGCACGTAGGTGTTCTCAAGCAATAACAAGTAGTGAGCAAAGTAATGTAAGCATACTACGAGCAAAGTTCTATGCAGTTCTAGCATGTAGGCAATAAACATAAACCTTATTACCTAGTATGTCGAGTCTTGCACGTGGAGCGAAGCGTCGTTGTGGATCGTTGAGAGCACTGTTCTGGTTATAGTCTGGTTTTAATAAAAACGTTTTCCCATATTAAAACCAAGTTCTCTATAACCAATGGCTCTGATACCAATCTGTCACACCCCCAAAAATCCACCTGCGGAGTATCACCGCTTGGGAGCGTGACTGACCAGGATCAAGCCACCAATCATATCGAACATGTAGTTAATGTCAAGTATAATAAATGTAAACCAATTATTCAATACGATTGATGTTCCAACAAAACATAATTTAAGTAGCGGAAGCGTAATAATGATATCCAATGTATGTAAATAGTTCAAGTGTTGTAAGTATAACGTAACATCCACGATCCAATCTCCACAACGACTTGCTCCTCCCTGTGCAAGCTCCATATGTACCTAATGTCCTGCAAGGCATGCAGCAGAGAGTCAACAACTAGTTGAGCGAGTTCACAGTTAACAGTTCAGTAATAGTATAGCGTGAGTAGTAGTATGTTCGTTCGTTATGTCATGTATCGTATTAGTTTCCATCGCGGCCTCACAGGCATGTGTGCGAAGATTAGGTTCGTTAGTTCGCGACCGTAGTCTTTACCGACCAGGGTGTGTGCGAAGACAATTGATCAGTTCGTTCGCGACCATAGTCTTTACCGACCAGGGTGTGTGCGAAGGCAGTTGAGTAGTTCGTTCGCGACCATAGTCTTTACCAACCAGGGTGTGTGCGAAGGCAGTTCGACAAGTATCATTTAAGCATGCACAAACAATCATCCAACCCATTCCCACCCTGGGAACCCATGCCCTGGCTGTGTGAACTCACCTTGGTTTGCTCGGTATGTTATTGCTTCTAGAGTTTGTTAATCGTCTAAGTCCGTTACCCACGACCTAGGATGTTTTGCACATGATTCGGTGTAAGTATATAGATTCAATTAGGGTTTGCATCTCTTCGGATCAAACAATCACATACGATATCATATCATTCTGTAGCAAGCAGTATCATTCAGTAACATGCAGCATCTTATGTTCACATACTGGTGAGGTATAGTAGTGTGTTGTTTCTCATACAGATTTCTGAACTTAGTATCAACGTGACACAGTCTTTTCAAGCATTAAACAGTGAATTATGAGAACGTATATTTAGAGTTCAGACAACACATCATGCGTATGAAATTCGAGTGCATAAATATCATTCAAGACTTAACAGATCCCACAACATTTAACATACAGTTCAAGCTTCATATAATCATTCACAAATTCATGCACCTCTCAAAACTCAGACAAACTCACAACCATAAAACTCGGTCTACATAACCATTCAATAAATTCGGTCTACATAGCCATTCAATAAATTCGGTCTACATAGCCATTCAATAAACTCGGTCCCTTGGTGTGGCTTTAAAAGTCGGACAAGGGGGAAACTCCCCTTTTAAACTCGGACATAGGTGGGGGGGGGGGGTATGAGGTTTAAAACTCGGACCTTGTGAGCCTTTGAAACTCGGATCACACACATACATGGCATTAAACTCAGACCCTCATCAGTTTCCTTAAACTCGGACCCTCATAAGGTTCATTAAACTCGGACATGATGATCTTTCATAAACTCAGACCTTGCACAAGTTAATAAAGTTCGGACCATCATGCTTGTATTAAACTCGGACACCAGGTTATCCAGTCAAAAGAAAAACTCGGATCCCCTCTTTATAAAAAAAAACTCGGACATGGGTTCATTAAGAAACTCGGGCATAAATACATTATATTATATTCTTGACACTACACATGAATAGCCGCCTATATCTATTGCTAGCTCACACGGGATTGGGCCGATAACATTACGCTACTCTTGATTGGGCAGCCAATAAAAGTGGTGGGCATGTGGGTTTTGGATTAGAGCTTGACTTTGATGGGCAGCCGACATACAAAGGGGTTCAGAATTACCACATCACACATCATCAACAATCATTACTTTATGCAGCCTATGCACTATCAATTCACAAGTAATCCCACAAATCAAATGGTCCAATGAAAGAGATTTCCTTAATATCAATTGTCGGCCACTTTACCTTATGTTTCATCCACACTTGTCAACTATGTATTATTAGTTCAAGGCTATATTCACTGTTATCGGTTCCATTATTATCAAAGGAATCATTTAGTCAATTCATTTATATGTAACATCTAAAATAGCAAATTATTGGAAGACCAAAATCAACAGCTTATTAATAAGTCATCAATGGCCGACAAGTCGTCAATCACCTTAAGAGATCATTGGACCAACTTATGGCATGTAATAAAGAATATAAAACACATCATCAGATTACCAAGTTTCTTATCATACTAATCAATTAAATAAATTGCAAAATCATATCATCGTCAAATCCCGCATATGTGTACACATGATTCGAAATAACATGAAAGCTTAACAACCATAATCACATAACAGTTGGCACATGATGACGACAGATAGTTCATGATAATTTAAATCAATTAATTATTAATATTTGATTTACTAACCCCAAACAGGAGAACGATGTGTCGGTTGGCGCAAGGTACTTCGGAGTCTTAAGATTGCCGTCGAGTTTCAAGGGTAGCGAGAGGGGGTGAAGAGTGATTAGGGTTTTGCTAATTAGGTTTTGTGTTAGGATTAATAGCTAAACATCCCAAGTCGATCATCACTGGGCCGAAGCCCATGTGCTTTTCGTTGGCCCCTTAGTAGACGAGGACTCTTAGTGTTTTCGTGAAGTGTGTTTTCGTGAGGTGTGTGGGTGTTTGACAAAAGTTCCATCTTTTTATTAAGTGTACTAACATTAAACATACAAAACATATATCCGTTAACACACTTACATTGCACACCCAACACATATAAGAGCACACTAATATATACAATATAACAAGCGCAATACGACTTAACAATTTACGAACGTGTACAGTGGTGAAACAAACAAGACAGCTTAACAATTAGTGCGCAATTAATGCGAAGATGGAAATCTTGGAAATTCGAGTTGTCACAAATTAGATATCTTATGAACTTAGCTCATTCATGTGTCCCACCTCTTGAATATACTCCCGTATCAAGAATCCCAGATATTCAGTCTTACAGGTGAGTATACCACAAATGATATCTGTAAGGGGTTAAATGCGAGGGCCATGAGAGCTCAGGTTAATACTTCCGTATACACAGAGAGATGACGGCTTCGACTTTCTGGTGTGTCCCCTTTAGAGGATCTTTTAGTTACAACAGCAGTGACTATCAATTTTATTGTTTCATCAGCTTGTTGAGGGCGATGCTATATTTCAAGCATTTGCAGAAAGTATTATTCGGGGACTAGGTCAGTACTTCCATACAGCAGAAGTCCCGGAATAATACCCCAGATATCACTGAGTATAAAGACCTAGTATCTCAGAATATGGGACCTTTCAAACGAGATTTCAGGGGTTACCTATATATCCAAGTAGCGTTCCCCACGAATTTCACAAGTTTGAAATTTTAGGTTTATATCCTGAATAAATCTACTAAATGTGCGAAAACCTATCGACACATCATTAGTGAGACTGTTTAACTCATTTAATCTTTACAATTCTTTAGCATACTATAATTGTCTAGCTGATGTACTATCACTTTCCCTTTTTACACAAGCTCTTTTTCAGATTTTATCATGTTTTTGTACTTTTGCATTTTTTTACTGTTTTTGTATTTTCTGAAAATAAACTATATACATCTATCTACTCCCCCTAAATACCAAAACAAGTATAAAATCGACAAACCATTGCAGATTGTTTCTCATCTTCATCCGCAATAGTACTCTCATCAACGCCAATAATGCCATTCGACACCGAAAGAAGCTTCATACCATTCAGTTTTAACAAATATTTAAACCGATTTTTATCAAAAGCTTTGGTATGTAAATCAGCTTTCTGTTTGTCAGTGTGGATTTTCTCAATTCGTATCAACTTTTTCTCGAAGCAATCGCGAATAAAGTGATGACGAATTTCTATATGTTTAGTTTTAGCGTGATGTACTGGATTCTTTGTTATATTTATTGCGGCCTCATTATCAACAAAAAGAGGTGTGTTAAGAAACTGCAAACCGTAGTCGCGCATCTGTTGCTGTATCCACAAGATCTGAGAGCAGCAACTGCTACAGAAACGTACTCCGCTTCACATGTAGATAACGCCACAGACGTTTGTTTCTTACACTGCCAGGTAACCAATCTAGGTCCAAAGAACTGGCATCCTGCAGTTGTTGATTTGGTATTGACTTTGCAGCATCCGAAATCCGAATCGGAATACCCTTCGAGCGTAAAGTCGCCTTTTCTAGGATACCACAACCCCAATGTAGGAGTTCCTTTCAGGTAGCGTAATATTCTCTTCAGAATAATCATGTGCGAAGCTCTCGGGTTAGATTAATATCTTGTTGCGAGGCACGTGGGGTACATGATATCAGGACGTGAAGCAGTTAGATACATCAAAGAACCTATCATGGAACGGTAGAACGTTTGATCAGCCTTGTCTCCAGTGAGATCTGGATGAATCCCATGATTTGTTGCAAGTGGGGTAGCAGCTGGAGTAGAACTTGACATTCCAAATTTCTCTAGAATATCATGCACGTACTTCGTTTGGTGAATGAAAATTCCCAGGTAGTTGTTCAACTTGTAGTCCCAGAAAGAATTTCATCTCCCCCATTGATGACATTTCGAATTTTTGCTTCATCACCTGTTCGAAATCTTTGCACAATTTCTCATTCATTGACCCAAAAATTATATCGTCTACATAAATCTGAACTATCAGAAGATGACCGTCGACCTTTTTGGTGAAGAGAGTGGCATCCACTTTTCCACGTATGAAACTGTTGGCTAGTAGGTGTTGAGACAAAGTCTCGTACCAAGCTCTCGGGTCCTGGTGTAAACCATACAGCGCTTTGTCCAATAAGTAGACCTTGTTTTTGTGGATTGGATCGGTAAAGCCCGGCGGCTGACCGACATAAACCTCCTCTTTGACCTTCCCATAAAGAAACGCCAATTTTACATCCAACTGATAAACTTTGAAATTCTTCCAAGACGCAAATGCAAGGAAAATTCTGATAGCCTCTAGTCGTGCCACAGTAGCATAAACTTCTATAAAATCAATCCCTTCCTGTTGACTAAAGCCCTGAACAACGAGTCGAGCTTTGTTCCTTACAACAAATCCTCTGTCGTCTCTCTTGCACTTAAATACCCATTTTGAATTAATTTTCCTTTGACCATCCGGTAAATCCACTAACTTCCACACTCCCAACTTTTCAAACTGACTCAACTCTTCTTGCATTTCAATGACCCAAGAGTCTTCAGTAAGCGCCTCTTTATACGGTCTCGGTTCGATCTGCGAGATAAAACAACTTAATGAAAACTCAGTTTGTAAAGGTGCTACTGTAGAATAAAAACATGTTAAGCCCTGGTCTATTTGACGTCTCGTGCGAACGCCTGAATGCAATTCTCCTATGATCAACTCCTCTGGATGATAAGAAAGAGTTCGCGGCATCACTTCGCTTGGAACATCTACAGCACCTTCCAGATTAGTAACATTTTGATTTGCACTTTGTTCACCAACTTGGTTTATTTGACTTGAATCCTGAATCTGCTCCCCCTCAGAATCTGAATCTCCATGATCAAAGATCGGCATGTTCTCAGATTCCTGATTATCATTTTCAACCGACTGATTATCTTGAGCAACTTCATTCAGTTGGATATCATCGTGTTCACCAGCATTACTCGGACCTGCTTCATCATCATTTGAAGTTTCCCGTGGTCGTCTTGAATACTCAGCTGGGAACCTTTGTTGTGACTCGTATTCACGCAAAATATCCAATTCATCAAAGAAATCTTCTTCTTCTTCTTCCATCATGTTAAAAGATTCCCACAACTTGTCCTAATGATATCTCCATGAATCTCCTGGACTTTGTGGCGGCATAGTATAACCTTGACATTCAACATTTGCAGCTTCAACAATCCGCTTCTCACTTGGAATGAAGACACGGCACGTAGGACTTGAATATCCAACAAATATACCCTCAATGCACTTCGGACCAAACTTTCCATAAGGCTCTATAACTGTACAGGGTGACCCGAACGGTTCTAGATACTTCAAATCCGGTTTGCGATTATTGATCAGCTCAAAGCATGTTTTGTTGAACTTTTTAACAGTGAGAACCCTGTTGAGCGTATAGCATGCGGCGGAAACAGCTTCAGCCCAAAAATTAATTGGTAATTTCGAATCTGGGAGCATAGTTCTGGCCGTCTCGATTACCGTCCGATTTTTGCGTTCTGCGACTCCATTCTGCTATGGAGTGTACGGAGCACTAAACTCATGCAATATACCTCTTTCATCACAAAATTCTTCCATTCTGCTGTTCTTGAATTCAGTACCATTATCACTTCGAATTCGTTTGATACGCCTCTGGTACAGATTCTCTATCTTCTTGAACAACGCCATTAAACTGTCAAACGTTTCGTCTTTCGTCTTTAAGAAAGAAACCCACGAAAATCTGGAATAATCATCAGTAACCACAAGACAATATTTATCTCCCTTAATGCTCTTGACATTCACCGGACCAAACAAATCCATGTGAAGTCTCTCCAGGGGTCTTGAGACTGAATTGACTTGCTTTGTAGGGTGTGACTTTTTCTTCTGCTTGCCTTTTACACAGCTAATGCACTCCCCTTCCAGATGAAAACCTTTGACATGAACTCCTGTAACCAAATCGTTATGCACCAAATGATTCATTTTTCTAAGATGTATATGCCCCATCTTCCGGTGCCACAATCTCGATTCTTTCTCAAGTGCTCTGGACACGAAACAATGAGCCTGACCCGTGGTTGTAGTAGCTACACTCATATCCAACACGTACAGATCATTAACTCTCGGTGCCCGCATGATAATCCATTCCTCAGGGATAACAAATCCTGGTTTCAAGATCAAACATTCTTTATCAGTGAAGTGAGTGGTATACATCCTGTCACAGATCTGCGAGATACTCAGCAGATTGTTCTCCAGCTCAGCAATGTAGTTAACTCTCTCAAACGTCACAATCCCATTGGATAACGTTCCTTCACCAATAATCCTTCCTCCTTGATTACCCGCAAAACCTACGTATGCTCCATTTATGTTTCTGACATCATACAGCAACGCGGTCTTCCCTGTCATATGTCTTGAAGCTCCACTATCCATGATCCATCTGGATACAAGTTTTAGAAGATCCTGCACATAACAAACTTTGACTTAACCAACTTCAATAAAGATGCCGATTCATGCTTCGCGATCAAGGAAGCTCCGGCAATTCAAACTTGCTTAGTCAAACATGGTGTCCACCCAGGCCTCATCAGCCTTAGGTGTAACCTTGACCGTTTTAACTCTCGCAACTTGAATTTTAAAGTTTTCAGCCTTTAGAGGTGGAAAATTTGCATCATAATCAACTTGAATTGATTCCTCAGAAGGTGAAATCTTTTTCTCAGTTTTGGGTTTCCAAACTTGTTGAGATAATGCAACCCGTTTATAAAATTTATCATTTTTAGTTACCAACTTCTTTACAGGTTCATTTTGCACTTTGACATTGTCATTTTTCACACTCTTTTTCTCAACAATGATTGGTGCTTTACCCTTCACATCAACTTTCTTCTGTTGAGTCTTCACAGTTTCAGTCTTAGGCTTCACGTTGGTACACTTTAGTGTAATGTGACCAACTTGATTACATCTAAAGCATGTTCGAGTATCAGCCACTCGACTTGTGCCTTCAGAATGAGCCTGTGAAGCTCTCTTTTCAAAGAACTCTTTATTTGATTTTGAAAAAATTTCTTTCTCTTCATCAGCAAGTGAACTTGAACTGTTCACAAACTTTTTCTTTTCAACAAACCTTTTGTTTGGAACATTTCTTTTCTGATACGACTTACCCCCCTGATAACCACCCGACCAATTATTTCGATTCTTGTTGTTATTACAAAAAGGCGGTGGATTAAAAGATTTCTTGTTGTAAACTTTTTCTTTCTCAAAACTCATTTTTCTCTTTGGTTGACTCAGATTGTTCACTTCTGACAACTCAACTTCGACCAACTTGAAAACATTTGTCAATTTGTTCATGTTTACATTATCAATTGGAAACTCTGAATCCGAAACCAACTTATCTGAACCCAACATCTTGTACATGACAAAATTTGATTCTTCATTTAAGTTGTTCTTGGACTTTTGTTTCGGAATGTATTTGTCCAAGAAACACCCATCTTCCTCAGTAGTGTCACTATCCGTTTTTAACACATTTTCAACAACACCTTTTACAATATCATTTTGGACACTATCGTCATTGGAAGATGTGAACGTGACATCAATGTTCTCCGAAAGTTTAACTTCACTTTCTTCCTCAATTTCAACCAACCCTGATTGCTTTTTCATGTAATTATCCAAAATCGGCGGTGGAACTCTATGAAAACCCACCCCGGTTCCATCAGAATACACGTCTTCGCCAGCTTTGTTTTTGCCAATGGGTTTTGGAACAATGTGTTGCAAAACAAAGCTTGCGGAGCTGTAACTATTAAGCTCCAACTGGATTCGCTCGTTTTCGATTTCAGCTTCTTGAAATTTAAGTTTCAGTTTAGCGATTTCATCCAGTTGTTTGTTGATTGATTCTTCTTTTACTCTCAGCACTGCTTTTAGATGAACGTTTTCTTTATGTGTTTTACCATTACGATCATCACTATCTTTCATTGTGCTTTTGAGTTTTTCAAACTTTTCAGAAATCTGACGGTTTTCAAGAATTAACTTTTCATTTTCCTTTTTAACTTTTTCATGATCAATTTTATCATTTTCAATTTGGCTATTTAATTCTCTTATCCGTTCAGTTGAAGCTTTAACTGTTTTGTCATGATCAAGGATTTGATTCTCAACACTTCTGACTTTTGCTGTCAGATCTTCAACTTTCTTACCGTTGAGATACGTGACAGTATTACAAAATTTGCACTCTTTGTTGCAATTTTTGCAATCAACATTTCCATCAATTTGTTTACATGACGCATTTGTTGACAAGTTTGAACTGACCTGGCTTTTTGACTCAGACACGGAGTTAGAATCTACCTCAAGTGCCTTAGCAGCCAGCACTTTGTCAGCCATTTTTCCCAGGTTCTCTGCAGTCAACTCCTGCGTTGTGTCAATAACCCCAGTATCAATCTTCTTTGACTTCTCGTTTCTTCTTTCTCCTTTTTCTCTTTCTCTTCTTTCTCCTTTTTCTCTTTCTCTTCTTTCTCTTTCTCGTCTACAGTTCCCCACCACTTATTCTGCCAATAGTCATCTTCTTCTTTGTACTCCTTGATTATGGCTTCGATATCAAGCGTTTTATCATTGATTGCAATATTTCCATATGGATCAAGATAACACTCCCTTTCCGGATCCCATCTTCTCGCTCTCCTTGCTTCCAGATAGATACCAGAAATTCTAATGATTCTGTTTTCAGCCAACACTTTTCTGTATCTATACTTCTGCTCTTCAGTTCGGTTATCTTTCCAAGGAATAGGTTCGTCGTTTTTCGCCATGAATGCGTAACCAACCGCATCTTCTTCCGGTAGAACTTCTTTACTCGAATCATACCCTTCATCATCATAAATCACCGCAAGGGCTCTAGATTTCTCTTTGTTATCTTCAACCTGCTTCAATCTAGGCGGCTCGGATTTATTCTGGTGATAAATCGCCTTCTTGTAGTAATCATCTCTGAAAGGGTTCTCCGACTCATCAGCATATGCGTTTCTGCATTCTCGCTTGAAGTGACCTTTCTGCTTACACTTGAAGCATGTCACTTTGGATTTATTGAACCCCAGCTTGGTAGATGGACCACCAATTGTCTTCCTGCCGGTAATTTCCATGAAACGTTGTGCCCGACGAAGAGCACTGGCCATAGCCCAACGAATATCGATCAGCTCCATTTCTTCAGGATCTATCTGATCATAATCTTCCTTCGTTAAGTTGGTGTTGCCTATCTTCCCAGCTACTAACCCTTCATATGATTCCAACACCGATGCTAGGAAGATCATCTGCTGTTTGGCCGACTCCTCATCAAAATTCTGAGCATTCTTCTAGTCTATTGCAATGTTGCATTGAAAACGATTCTTTGCATCAGAATGACTTGCAGATGATGAAGATCCACTATGATAACCACAGTGATTTCCACTGCTTTGACCACTTTGACTTTCTTTGCTTGCTGTGGACACGTTCTCAGTAGTAAACGCAGTCTTGGGAGAAGTTGCTTTTGGCATCATGCTTTTTGGATAATACAAATCCAAATTCTGCTGATAAGATGAGTGATTGACTTTGTATGTCTTTTTCAGTTCCAGCTCGTGACTTTCAAGTCTCTCAATCAACAAATCCACAGTCAACTTTGAAAGCTCTATAGTATTTTTCAGCATCAGCGCATAATATCTCCAATCCATCTCGTCAGGCAATGAATCGAACAGTTTGTCGATAAGCTCATCCTCAGGATATTTGATATCATCTCTTGCTAATTCCAGCTTCAGATGACCAAACCTTTCTATCATTTTACAGACTGACTCATTCTTTAAACAGCTAAACATATCAAATTCTTTCCTAAGAAGTTTCTTTTTACTTTTCACAATTTCAGCACTTCCTAGACATTCCGTTTCTAGCTTTTTCCAGAGATCTTTTGCATTTGAATAATCGATCAATGAGATTATGTCTTCTCGGACGGACTGGAATAACAAAGCTACACATTTTTGCTCAGCCACAAATATTTCAATCTCCTCAGCTGATGTTAAAGTTTCACCATTTTTGTTTCCATCTTGATAACCAGTTTTCAGACTCCTCCAGCTGGGAAATGTGAATGCCATCAACCAATCTTCAAACTTTCTTGACCACCTACCGTATTCCTCGATAGCCATTAGCTTTGGAGGTTTATTGAATGTTCCAAAGGCATTTTCCGATTCCCAAGCTTCCTTTTTCTTCACATTCGACGGATTCTCATTGTTTTTGCTTGTAGATGAATCGTCTCCCGAACTTCCAGAAAAAGCATACAAGTCGCTAAACGGGTTCAAAAATATATCATCCATTTTGAGTATACCTGCAAAATCAGCAAACACTTAGAAAAATTTTCGAGATTTTGAAAAACAGTGACAAAAGAGCGAAATATCAGCTTGACAGATAAGCGAAACCACTCTTGACAGAAAAGCGAAACCAAACTTGTCCGTATAAGCGAAAGTGGTTATGACCAAATAAGCAAAGCTATATTGTTCGAATGAGCGAAACACCTAGATGTCACTATGAGCGAAACTACCAAGTCTGTATGAGCGAAACTATGTGTAATTTCGAGCGAAACCTTCGAGCGAAACTTGGTATTCCGAGCGAAACTAGAGATGTCCGAATAAGCGGAACTAGATTTTTAACTGATTTTTACCATTTTTAAGCCGTGTTTTAACCTGAATCTTTCTAGGGTTTGTTAATTGTATATTTCACACGTTATACTCAAAAAACAGGCCATTTCAACCGTAGGAACCAGCTCAAATCGATAAAGTATGAGAGAAAGTGAGTAGAAATGAGAGAATTCTGTAGAATCAAGTTGTAGTAGTATGAACTCCTCGTCCTGAGCTCTGATACCACTTGTTGGACCGTGTTCCGACCCTAAACAGTCAGTTGAGAACGTTCATCTTCACATACAAAGGCGGAATCAATGCACATGAGGTTACACAGCTTTTCCTTTTCAATTCCTTCTCTTTTATTGCTTTCTGATTCAATTTTGAAAGAGTTTGGTTACACAAGCAATGATCTAGTTCCGCTCCAACGTACTGAATGAATGACCTGGTTTCGCTCCAAATGCCTATATATAGTCCCTGTGGTTTCGCTTATACGGCATGACACATAAGTGAAACTACCTAAGTGACACATGAGCGAAACCCTAATGACAAATGAGCGGAACTACTTCTAACCTATGTACACAAAAGCGAAACTACAACATTAAGACCTAATTTGACTTTCAAGCTCTTATGTTGACTTATCTTGACCTAAGACATAATGCAGACGTAGTCAACAGACATTCCATGCATCAACAACAAGGGCATCAGGAATCGGTGGTAACTCAACGGGCATAACAATGACAGGTGGTGCTATGTCTGGTATGTCGACATGAGCAGGCTCATGTAAAGGGTCTGGTAAATGTGCATCAGCTGGGGCCTCAATGGGGTCATAAGCAACGACCGGCTCCAGACCAACAAGAGCAAGCTCATCAGGCAAAAACTCGACCTCTGGCTCTGGGTCATCGTCGAGGACAACGAGAGGCGCAGCCGACATCGCCATGTCTGAGTCAAAATCAGAGGAATAGAGTTGTACGCCCTGGGCGTGCGGTGAAGCAGACGCCACCGACTCGAATGAGTGAGCACCAAACAGATCAAAAGGAGCCTCCTCAATGGGAGCCTCGACTGGAATAACAGGATCTGCAATGGGCACATCAGCAGGAATCTCAGCCAAGGGAACAACAGGGTCGACAGCAGGATCATCAGCAAAAGGGACATCGGCATCCATGAGGGCCACTCTGTCACACCCCGACCACGTAAAACATCAAATCGTGGCGGAAACGTCGGGGAGTGTTGTAACAGAATTATTGTTTCACAACCATGGCATTTAAAGTATTATCTTATTCATCACCCGAGGGTGGAATTCATTGTTCAAACAAGAACCAACAAGCCACATTGTCTTAAAACTACAGAAATAAAGAGCACATGACGAAATTAAACTACGTCTAGTTTTGTTTTATGTCACTAAGGCCCAAGTCCACCCTAGCGTGTCACGATCATCCTACGCATTTGCTCCTGAAACACATGTGAAAATAAAGTACGTTAGCATAAAAATGCCAGTGAGTAACATAGGTTTTGTGAAAATAGGATTCATGACTTAGGTTTTAGAAAAGGGTTGTTTAACAAAGTCAGTCATGATCCTTGTAACATGTTTTGTTTTATAAATCATTTGAAAAGCGATGATAAAGTAGATGATATGTGAAAAAGTAATTAAATGAATAACTAAGTAAAATGAGTTTGTATATATATATCGAACAGTGTTGTAAAACAATGTCTTGTGAAAAATATGTTATTTGTAAGAAAAATGAATAAGTCCAAGTTGAATGACTTAAATAAACCACCCAATGAAAGTTGCCCATGTCTAAACCATTTGCCCAATGTTATTGTGAAAACCATGTCAAAATGTATATATCAATATCAACATTGTCTATGTCAAATATCAATCATGTAATGTGTACTCAAAATGTCAATGTATGGTTAGTGAAATATGTATCAACTAAACCATAGGAAAAATGCACAAAACAGTGTATTGAAGTAAAACATGGTTTAAATCAACGCTATGTTTTGTGGAAAATGCATGCTATAATGAATACAAACATTTATTCGGTATTGTGAAAATGCATACATTCAAGCCTTGCAACTGTGGTGATAAACCTTTAAACAAATTAAAGGTCTATCTGTCTAAATGTTTTAATCGAATTCGGTCATTCCTTCCAATCCAAACATACCCAGGATTTCAGGAACGGGAGTTGTCAATTCCTATGGTACCATTACCTACTAACGAGCGGCGTGATCAATGTTAATGAATGTATATTGTCCCACTTAAACAAACCAAATGTCATACCCAAAATGTAAGCATGAAAATGTCATGTAAAACAAATGCACTAAGTATGATGAACATACATAGCGTGGAAATGTCATGTAAAACAAATGCACTAAGTATGATGAACATACATAGCGTGAAAATGTCATGTAAAATAAATGTACTAAGTATGCGCTAAACGAACATACGTAGCATAAAATGTTATGTAAATCGAAGTATTTAATGAACATAGCAAGTGTATGATGAGAAAACATGAAAGCACGAAAGTAACAAGTAGGCACATGTGTTTCACCCCAAAATGTTTGGAAAACAGTAAAAGAGGGGACTATGTACTCACTTGAGATTGCTTAGAAGTCGTAGGATAACCACCAAGCAATGTTAGAAGATCACGGAATCAAACAGCACCTATAAAGGCATCTACATTAATAAACGGACCTATCGGAGGATCGGGTAGTACGAGGGTTCGCAAACCAAATAAGTGTGGGAACTTATGTAATATGGTTTGACAAAGCCTACATACTAAAACGAAACTTATCCTAAGTGCTTTTGACCCGTTACGACCCGCTTAGGTAGCTTATGCTACTTTAACGCGTCGTTTGCGTAAAACGCGCTTAAAACGCCTAACTAGCCCTATGACAAGCAAGATATGCCTTAACACACTTAATATTGTTGCTAAAACAGTTTAGGTGTCAAAATTTATGTTACATAAGTTTAAAATGAATTTTAGTGTAAAAAGGGCATTTTGGTAATTTACCTAAGGCATAAGAACCACTTGTCATACAACTACTCAAACGGCGTGACCATAAGGTATAACCTTGAAAGGTTATTCCCTATACACTATGGTCACCTAATGTGTTTGGTCGGATCCTAATGATCGACCAAATGGGTCGGGTTCGTAAGTATAAGCGATTGATTAGATCGCTTACCCTTACGACCCTAAACAAGCACAAAACTAAAAGCGACGAGCTAAACATGCTAGAACATGTTTAGAAAACAGGTTTTGGTATTAAAACAAACGGTTTTAATACCCTAAAGTAGTTTGGTTACAAAATGCGCAGGAAAACGCATTTTGACCGAAACTAGGACTCGTCACTAAGCCTAGATAACGTGGTAATCAGTAGGTATAGTCGCTAGGGACTATAACCAACGTGATTACGCTCACGTTATGAAGTTCAAACGAACTTCGCATTGACCATAAACTGGTCAATGCAGAAAGTCAAACAAAGTTTGACTTTCGGACTCGAAAAGCAAAAAAAGAACGAAAGAATACTTACAACGGGTCCCCGCAAGATTGAATTCCGAGTACTCTCAGGTATGAAGTGTCAAAGCACCCCAACTTAGAGAGCAACCTCTGAATTCAAGTGTGAGGGAAATGGGCAAGACATGGAGGGGTATATATAGGATTTGGTGAACCGTTAAGATCGTTCCTCGCAAAGCGTGCTTCGATCTTGGCCATCCATGTGTACCCATAGTTTTTAAAAACCATTTGAGCCCATTATTTCAGTCCCCTGATTTGAAAATACCATTTGCAATGGGTTTAGAGGTGCAAGACAGCTGCATATAGCTGTTTTCAACAATTTTTCGTATCTGGGGACCTCACGCGGCCCGCCTAAAGTTTGGGGGAATCCTTACGCGCCCCGCCTGAGCAAACTTTGACAGATTTGTCAGTTTTGGTCCCTGCAGCTTAGAAACATGCGTTTTGGCCCATTTTTGACACGTTTAAGCCCCGTTAACCTCATTTCAAGGCTCTAAAATGATGTTAAAGTATAGGGGACTCAAAACATGCTCAAAAATATCTCGGATGTCGGTTCGTTTGGTCGTACGATCGCGATGTTCGCTTAATTACGACGGAGTGCGCATAAGCGCGAAAAACGATCCAAATTGCGCGACGAATGGATTTTTCTCATGCCAAACATTAAAACATAATATTTTAATGCTTACATAAATTTTTGGATGTCCGGAAGTAATCAGAACGTAAGATATGCGCGAAAGTGCAAACTTATGCACTTTTTGACACTTTTAGTCCCTGAATGAGCATAAAGTTTATTTTAGCACACCGAACCACTCAAAGCCTATTTCTAAGCTATGTAAAGGATATTTAAGGTGTGTTTAACTTATGATCATGTTCCAGAATGTTCGTTACAGTTCAAATCGGCATACTTTCGCAGTTTGTCAATTTTAGTCCCTGTAAGCGAATTAACTGAATTTTGCCATACCAAAGCCTTCGAAACTTATTTCTAAGTTATGTAAAGGTTATTTAAGGTATGTTAAGCATAAAATGATGTTCCGGAGTATTTGTTGCATATAACTGATTACGTTTTCGTACCAGTTTGCATATAATCCTCCAGAAAGCAATATAGAGTTTAAAATCGAATAAAGCCAAAACATGAAAAACATCAAACATGAATAAACAAACATTGGGATCAAATAACTTTATTTCATTGATAACCGAACTGTTTAAAATGATTACAAGCACAAATGTCACAGTCTCCCCTACTTGTGGGAATTTCGTCCCGAAATTCGTTTAGAGGAAACTCGTGGGAATAGCTGTGGATACTTCGCCTTCATTTGATCTTCACGTTCCCAAGTAAACTCAGGTCCACGTTTAGATTCCCAGCAAACTTTAACCAACGGAATGCGCTTGCGTTTAAGCCATTTGACTTCACGATCCATAATTTCCACAGGTTTCTCAACAAAATGTAGTGTTTTATCAACACGAATTTCGTCAAGTGGTATGTGGAGGTTCTCATCAGCTAAGCACCTTTTGAGGTTGGATACGTGGAAAGTTGGATGAACATTTCCAAGTTCAGGAGGCAATTGAAGTCTGTAGGCTACCTTACCGATTCTTTCGACGATCTGGAATGGTCCAACGTATCTAGGTGCAAGTTTTCCTTTCTTTCCAAATCTGATCACACCTTTCCAAGGTGAGACCTTAAGTAATACTCGATCACCGACTTGAAAATCCAAGGGCTTGCGTTTTAGGTCCGCGTAACTCTTTTGACGGCTTCGAGCTGCCTGTAAGTTATCACGAACTTTCTTAACCTTGTCAGTTGTTTCCAGAATGAGGTCAGGTCCAGTAATCTGAGCCTCACCTATCTCATTCCAGCAGACTGGTGAACGACATTTTCGACCATAGAGAGCCTCGAAAGGAGCCATGTTGATGCTGGAGTGATAACTGTTGTTGTAGGAGAATTCAATCAATGGAAGATGTGAATCCCAACTACCACCAAAGTCGATCACACAAGCTCTAAGCATATCCTCCAAAGTCTGGATTGTTCTTTCAGTTTGGCCATCAGTTTGTGGATGATAGGCTGTGCTTAGATTGAGTTGGGTCCCCATAGCAGATTGCATGGTTCTCCAAAATCGAGAAGAGAAACGAGCATCCCTGTCTGAAATAATGTTCAAAGGAACACCATGTCGAGATACAATTTCATCCACATAGATTTTAGCCAAATCTTCAGCAGAAAAATCCTCACGGATTGGCAAGAAATGCGCTGATTTAGTAAGACGATCCACAATTACCCAGATGGCATCATGACCTTTCTTAGTGCGCGGAAGTTTAGTAATGAGATCCATAGCAATGTTTTCCCATTTCCAAACTGGAATCTCTGGTTGCTCTAAAAGACCATAAGGATGTTGGTGTTCAGCCTTAACCTTAAGACAAGTAAGGCATTTTGAAACGTATAAGGCAATGTCTTTCTTCATACCAGGCCACCAATACCGAGTACGAAGATCCTTATACATTTTATCTGAGCCAGGATGAATAGAATAACGAGACTTATGGGCCTCATCCATAAGCAAAGCACGAAGGTCATCTTGGCTTGGGACCCACAAACGGTCCATGAAATAATACGATCCATCTTCCTTCAGAACAAGATCAGGCTTAATGTGATAGGGTAATTCCTTACCCATCAAGTCTTGTGAAACACAAGCATGCTGAGCCTGAGAAATGCGTGCTTGGATATCGGATCGAGCTTGGATAGCAGATTGATCACGAATACAATGAAGCAGAGTACGTTCCTTACGACTTAATGCGTCAGCCACGACATTCGCTTTACCAGGATGGTAGCGAAATTCGCAATCATAGTCGTTTAGGAGTTCGACCCAACGTCTTTGCCTCATGTTGAGTTCTTTTTGATTAAAGATGTGCTGGAGACTTTTGTGGTCAGTGAAAACCACGCATTTTGTACCGTACAAATAGTGTCTCCATATTTTGAGAGCAAAGACAACTGCACCCAACTCAAGATCATGAGTGGTGTAGTTTCTCTCATGTACCTTCAATTGTCTAGATGCGTAGGCTATGACTTTGTTCCTTTGCATCAGAACACAGCCAAGACCCAATTTCGATGCATCACAGTAGACAACAAAATCATCGTTGCCCTCAGGCAGAGTTAGAATAGGTGCATCACAAAGCTTCTGCTTCAAGGTCTGAAACGCTTCTTCTTGCTTAGAACCCCATTCAAAGGGTTTGTTTTTCTGAGTTAGAGCAGTTAGGGGAACTGCAATCTTTGAGAAGTTTTTAATGAAGCGGCGGTAGTAACCCGCAAGACCAAGAAAAGAACGAACCTCAGTAGGAGTAGTTGGCGTATCCCAATCCTTAATCGCACTGATCTTGGAGGGATCTACATGAATACCTTGTTCGTTGACAATATGTCCCAAAAATTGAACTTCCTTAAGCCAAAATTCGCACTTGGAGAATTTGGCAAAAAGTTGTTCTTTCTTTAGGAGTTCCAGAGTAAGACGAAGATGTTGCTCGTGATCAGCTCGCGTCTTAGAATAAATCAAGATATCATCAATGAAAACGATGATGAACTTATCTAAATAAGGCTTGCAGACCCTATTCATCAAGTCCATGAAAACAGCAGGAGCATTGGTCAAACCGAATGGCATGACTGTGAACTCATAATGCCCATATCGAGTGCGAAATGCTGTTTTGGGAATATCCTCTTCATGCACACGAAGTTGATGATACCCAGAACGAAGATCAATCTTCGAAAAGCAAGTAGCACCCTGTAATTGGTCAAAGAGATCATCAATGCGAGGTAGGGGATATCGATTCTTGATGGTAAGCTTATTCAGCTCACGATAATCGATACACATTCTGAAGGATCCATCTTTCTTCTTGACAAAAAGAACGGGAGCACCCCAAGGAGAAAAGCTAGGACGGATAAAACCTTTGTCAGAAAGCTCCTGAAGCTGCTTAGATAGCTCTTGCATCTCAGACGGTGCAAGGCGATACGGAGCTCTAGCAATAGGATTTGCACCAGGTACGAGATCGATATGGAACTCGACTTGGCGTGCTGGGGGTAGACCAGGCAATTCTTCAGGAAACAGCTCCGGATAATCCCGAACAACAGGGATATCTTGAATAGGCTTACCTTGGTCTTTATCTGCCGTAACATGTGCCAAGAAGGCCACATAGTTCTTTCGCAGATACTTTCGAGCTTGAGAACAAGACATAAGCTTGAGGCTACTAACAGGTTTGTCACCACGAACCTGTAGGATCTCACCTGACGGGAGCGGCACACGAACGATCTTCTCAAAACAAACCACCTCTGCGTGATGCTTGGCTAACCAATCCATACCCACAATAATGTCGAAACTTCCAAGACGCATAGGCGTGAGGTCAATAGGAAAAAGATGGTTGGTAAGGTTTAATTGGCAGTTGCGAAGAATGGAATTAAGAACAATGGGTTCACCATTCGCAACTTCAACAGTCAAAGGTTTACTTAGTTTTGTTCTAGACACGCGAAGCAATGGTTCGAAAGATAAAGACACAAAACTTTTATCGGCCCCTGAATCAAAAAGAACAGACGCAGGTTGATTATTAACTAAGAACGTACCGTTCACCACTTCGTTGTCTGCCTGCGCCTCAACAGCATTCATATTGAAAGCTCGTCCACGAGCCTGAGCCTGAACTGGATTTGCATTAACCAGCCTTGGACACTGGTTTCGATAATGAGTCAGGTCTCCGCAATTAAAGCATGAGCCGGGAGGGTAGTGAGGTCGTGCAGCTTGCTGTTGAACAGGTGGTTGAGCTACATGATTTCGAGCAAAACGACAAACTTCTGCAAGATGACCCGACTTCCCACAGTTGGTACAGAAACGACACGGGAGTTGTTGCTGATGATGACTATTGCACCTATTGCACAAAGGTGCATTCCCTTCATATCGTTTTTTCGCGGGAGGCTGCGCTGGCTGATTGGGAGCTGCCTGGTTCTGTTGGGCAGTGATGGCAAAATTTTGGGAAGCCTTTCGCTTCCTAGAGCCCCTTGATGAGCCAGAATCCTTCCCCTTCTTACCTTTCTTGCTATCCTTCTTGTCAGAATCCTGCTTCTTACCCTTGTCACCCTTCATATGCAATTTACCCTTTCTGACCTGCGATTCTGTCAATGTCGCAGCTAACTCAATTGCCTGACGGACAGTGGTAGGTTTACTACCAGTAACGATGTCTTGCACAGAATCAGGTAGACCATCGATGTATCTTTCGATAGCTTTGTCAAGTGGGGTGACCATTGTTGGGCATAGCAAACTCAACTCTTCATATCTATCAGTATACGCCCGGTGCTCACCACTAACCTGTTTCAGATCGTCAAACTCCCTTTCCAACTTTCGCAATTCATGACGAGGACAGAACTCACTCATCATGAGAGTCCTTAACTCAGCCCACGTTTGTGCTAAAGCGACTTCAGCACCACGATCTCTCATAATCCCGTTCCACCATGTCAACGCCCTCTTCTGAAAGACACTTGAAGCAAACTCGACCTTGCGATTATCAGGACACTGAACATGACGAAAAGTATTCTCAATGCTCTCAAACCATTGAAGAAGCCCAGTTGCTCCTTCGGTACCACTGAACTTGAGTGGTTTAGCCGAATTGAAACTCTTAAAGTTACAAGGAGCGTTCTGATTGACGTTTGCTTGGTTAAACTGAGCAATAAGATTCAGGAACGCCGCAGCCATATGCTGTGCGATGATTTCCGCCAGTTCGGCATTGGGTAGCTGATTTTCGCGTCGAGGAGGCATGCTAAAAAGAGGAAAAACACGAGAGGAATGAGTGAGAAGATTAGATGAAAAGAACGAGATGAAACAAAATCAACAAAGCAAGGATGGTGGTCATTTGTCTGTATCACAAAGCAAACAAATGACGCACAGTGACTAATCAAAGTAAATGGGTCCATAAACAATGCTTATCGAAGACATGCTCGCCTATAAGTGAACACTCACCCCAAGAGTTCCCAGGTAAGAGTGACTGGTCCGATTATGTGGATTTGTACGAACACTCTAGCCTTAGACAGAAAACCCAGGGTACAGGCATTCACCCTTCCAGTTTGCACGTGTTCACATCATTTAGACCCAAACTTTGACGGGATTTTGAAAACTCGAAAGGCACAAGGCCAAAAGAATCATTAAAGCAAATGATAAATTTCCAAAATCAATTTGAAAAGTCAAAAGGGTTCAAAACAATAAAATGGATCATTTGAAAAAAAATGGAGGATTGTTTTTTCAGAAATCGTTTTAGAAATCTAGGTTCTTGTTTTGATGATCACCTAAGGATAGGTGAAGTGCATGTTTTAAAATCTAAACACAAGACAACTTGTGTTGGGGTCCTAGAAAGGTTATAGTCTAGGTCAAAGCATTACTAATAACCTAATTCCCTATAACCATTGGCTCTGATACCAACTCTTCTGTCACACCCCGACCACGTAAAACATCAAATCGTGGCGGAAACGTCGGGGAGTGTTGTAACAGAATTATTGTTTCACAACCATGGCATTTAAAGTATTATCTTATTCATCACCCGAGGGTGGAATTCATTGTTCAAACAAGAACCAACAAGCCACATTGTCTTAAAACTACAGAAATAAAGAGCACATGACGAAATTAAACTACGTCTAGTTTTGTTTTATGTCACTAAGGCCCAAGTCCACCCTAGCGTGTCACGATCATCCTACGCATTTGCTCCTGAAACACATGTGAAAATAAAGTACGTTAGCATAAAAATGCCAGTGAGTAACATAGGTTTTGTGAAAATAGGATTCATGACTTAGGTTTTAGAAAAGGGTTGTTTAACAAAGTCAGTCATGATCCTTGTAACATGTTTTGTTTTATAAATCATTTGAAAAGCGATGATAAAGTAGATGATATGTGAAAAAGTAATTAAATGAATAACTAAGTAAAATGAGTTTGTATATATATATCGAACAGTGTTGTAAAACAATGTCTTGTGAAAAATATGTTATTTGTAAGAAAAATGAATAAGTCCAAGTTGAATGACTTAAATAAACCACCCAATGAAAGTTGCCCATGTCTAAACCATTTGCCCAATGTTATTGTGAAAACCATGTCAAAATGTATATATCAATATCAACATTGTCTATGTCAAATATCAATCATGTAATGTGTACTCAAAATGTCAATGTATGGTTAGTGAAATATGTATCAACTAAACCATAGGAAAAATGCACAAAACAGTGTATTGAAGTAAAACATGGTTTAAATCAACGCTATGTTTTGTGGAAAATGCATGCTATAATGAATACAAACATTTATGCGGTATTGTGAAAATGCATACATTCAAGCCTTGCAACTGTGGTGATAAACCTTTAAACAAATTAAAGGTCTATCTGTCTAAATGTTTTAATCGAATTCGGTCATTCCTTCCAATCCAAACATACCCAGGATTTCAGGAACGGGAGTTGTCAATTCCTATGGTACCATTACCTACTAACGAGCGGCGTGATCAATGTTAATGAATGTATATTGTCCTACTTAAACAAACCAAATGTCATACCCAAAATGTAAGCATGAAAATGTCATGTAAAACAAATGCACTAAGTATGATGAACATACATAGCGTGGAAATGTCATGTAAAACAAATGCACTAAGTATGATGAACATACATAGCGTGAAAATGTCATGTAAAATAAATGTACTAAGTATGCGCTAAACGAACATACGTAGCATAAAATGTTATGTAAATCGAAGTATTTAATGAACATAGCAAGTGTATGATGAGAAAACATGAAAGCACGAAAGTAACAAGTAGGCACATGTGTTTCACCCCAAAATGTTTGGAAAACAGTAAAAGAGGGGACTATGTACTCACTTGAGATTGCTTAGAAGTCGTAGGATAACCACCAAGCAATGTTAGAAGATCACGGAATCAAACAGCACCTATAAAGGCATCTACATTAATAAACGGACCTATCGGAGGATCGGGTAGTACGAGGGTTCGCAAACCAAATAAGTGTGGGAACTTATGTAATATGGTTTGACAAAGCCTACATACTAAAACGAAACTTATCCTAAGTGCTTTTGACCCGTTACGACCCGCTTAGGTAGCTTATGCTACTTTAACGCGTCGTTTGCGTAAAACGCGCTTAAAACGCCTAACTAGCCCTATGACAAGCAAGATATGCCTTAACACACTTAATATTGTTGCTAAAACAGTTTAGGTGTCAAAATTTATGTTACATAAGTTTAAAATGAATTTTAGTGTAAAAAGGGCATTTTGGTAATTTACCTAAGGCATAAGAACCACTTGTCATACAACTACTCAAACGGCGTGACCATAAGGTATAACCTTGAAAGGTTATTCCCTATACACTATGGTCACCTAATGTGTTTGGTCGGATCCTAATGATCGACCAAATGGGTCGGGTTCGTAAGTATAAGCGATTGATTAGATCGCTTACCCTTACGACCCTAAACAAGCACAAAACTAAAAGCGACGAGCTAAACATGCTAGAACATGTTTAGAAAACAGGTTTTGGTATTAAAACAAACGGTTTTAATACCCTAAAGTAGTTTGGTTACAAAATGCGCAGGAAAACGCATTTTGACCGAAACTAGGACTCGTCACTAAGCCTAGATAACGTGGTAATCAGTAGGTATAGTCGCTAGGGACTATAACCAACGTGATTACGCTCACGTTATGAAGTTCAAACGAACTTCGCATTGACCATAAACTGGTCAATGCAGAAAGTCAAACAAAGTTTGACTTTCGGACTCGAAAAGCAAAAAAAGAACGAAAGAATACTTACAACGGGTCCCCGCAAGATTGAATTCCGAGTACTCTCAGGTATGAAGTGTCAAAGCACCCCAACTTAGAGAGCAACCTCTGAATTCAAGTGTGAGGGAAATGGGCAAGACATGGAGGGGTATATATAGGATTTGGTGAACCGTTAAGATCGTTCCTCGCAAAGCGTGCTTCGATCTTGGCCATCCATGTGTACCCATAGTTTTTAAAAACCATTTGAGCCCATTATTTCAGTCCCCTGATTTGAAAATACCATTTGCAATGGGTTTAGAGGTGCAAGACAGCTGCATATAGCTGTTTTCAACAATTTTTCGTAGCTGGGGACCTCACGCGGCCCGCCTAAAGTTTGGGGGAATCCTTACGCGCCCCGCCTGAGCAAACTTTGACAGATTTGTCAGTTTTGGTCCCTGCAGCTTAGAAACATGCGTTTTGGCCCATTTTTGACACGTTTAAGCCCCGTTAACCTCATTTCAAGGCTCTAAAATGATGTTAAAGTATAGGGGACTCAAAACATGCTCAAAAATATCTCGGATGTCGGTTCGTTTGGTCGTACGATCGCGATGTTCGCTTAATTACGACGGAGTGCGCATAAGCGCGAAAAACGATCCAAATTGCGCGACGAATGGATTTTTCTCATGCCAAACATTAAAACATAATATTTTAATGCTTACATAAATTTTTGGATGTCCGGAAGTAATCAGAACGTAAGATATGCGCGAAAGTGCAAACTTATGCACTTTTTGACACTTTTAGTCCCTGAATGAGCATAAAGTTTATTTTAGCACACCGAACCCCTCAAAGCCTATTTCTAAGCTATGTAAAGGATATTTAAGGTGTGTTTAACTTATGATCATGTTCCGGAATGTTCGTTACAGTTTAAATCGGCATACTTTCGCAGTTTGTCAATTTTAGTCCCTGTAAGCGAATTAACTGAATTTTGCCATACCAAAGCCTTCGAAACTTATTTCTAAGTTATGTAAAGGTTATTTAAGGTATGTTAAGCATAAAATGATGTTCCGGAGTATTTGTTGCATATAACTGATTACGTTTTCGTACCAGTTTGCATATAATCCTCCAGAAAGCAATATAGAGTTTAAAATCGAATAAAGCCAAAACATGAAAAACATCAAACATGAATAAACAAACATTGGGATCAAATAACTTTATTTCATTGATAACCGAACTGTTTAAAATGATTACAAGCACAAATGTCACACACTCCATCTTGGTCACCCTCCGGGGGACCCTCTAGGAACAAATCGATGTCGTCATCGGCAAACTCATCATGAGGCAGATCCTCGAGAGGAACTGCGGCAAGCGGTAGAGGAGCAGGGATCTGAAGAAGAGGTAGGTCCCCATCGAAAGGGCCATCAGCAATAGGAATATCATCTCCAAACTCAGGAAGAGCAAACGGCTGGAAATCATCCTCATCCGTGCTAGTAGTGTCTGATGTGTAGACCTCACTCTCTGACGGGATCTCGTCGTCTGACACGATCGTTATAGGATCCAAGGTGTCCGATACTCCAGTATCTGAAGATGATGGCATGGTGTCTGTAACACAACCACACATACGCACATATATTAACATGAAATCAAATAAACATGTAAGTCACATTAATGCAAGCAAGTAATCCTCCTAGTCTCCCCAGACTACCCCTCCCAGCCTCTCAGACTGAACTTCCTGGCCTCTCGGACTAACTCCCTAGTCTCTAAGACCAACCTCCCAGTCTCTAAGACTAAACCTCCCCAATCTCTAAGATTGAACCCCTCAGTCTCTAGGACTGAACCTCCCTCAGCCTCTAAGGTTGAACTCCCTTAGTCTCTAAGACTGAACCATAAATTTTGAAAAGTGCATTTGTGCCTTTTATTTGTAAAAATGTTTTGTACCCTGGATCTGGATGTTTAGTGTATGCAATGTAAAAATGTTTTTGTGAGAGCCCTAGTGATCATAGTCTAGACTCGAGAAAGAATCCTAGTTCGCTATGATCGAGGCTCTGATACCAAGCTGTCACGCCCTGGCTATTGCGGAAGCGTGGGTTTAATTTGGTGTGACTTCTTAATACCATAACCATGGTCCTTGCGGATCGGATCTATGAGCTCGAAGCTTCCTTCGTAACTCCCGGAACTTCTTCGTAGCAACAATCATAACAATGCTATATGAAAATAAAACACATGATGATCATCCATTCATTAAATTTAAAGTTACCACAATGTCATTGTTTAAAATGTCGACACATATAACAAGTTACCACCATGACATAATTAAAACGTGTTCATACGACACAACAAAAGACTTAAATAAAAACGTGGGTTAGAGACATGTAACCCGTCCAGGTAAGGGTTAACATGATTATTCCCTACGCAGCTTGACACGATTGCACACTTCGCCAGATCCATTAATTTCTTGAAATACATGTAGTTTGAAAAATCAACAAAAGTTGAGCGAGTTCATGTAAAATTGAGTATGTATAAACCTTTCATGTATGAATAAAAGTCCCTGGTATGTGTGAAAAGGTGCAGGAAGACTCAAACCTAGCAAATTTGTTACCTGGCTTCGGCTGTAAGACACAGTCACCTCTATGGGCCGCCCCGGCCTCACGGGTGTGGGCTCACTACACCCAAATAGATCTATCACTCTTGTGTCACTCGATCCTAACAACGAGGATTGATGGCCTTAAGTGTTGTACCCACCCCTCACATGATCTAGTAGTAAAAACCCTCCCTATGCTAACCATACCATGTAAATAAATGCTTGTAATAATTTGTAACATGTGTTTCACCCCCGAAGTATAAAACTGAAAACAGTAAAGAGAAAAGGGGGACATGAACTCACAGAAGTGCGTCTCCTGATATAGAATCGTCAATCCCAACTCGGTCTGCTACGCGACGACCTACACGTACTAGTGCCTATTAGACGGATGGGCCGTGCCTTGGCTTGGGGTTTAATGTTTTGAATTGCGTTACTTTGATATTATCCCAAGTTTGTGTCTACTTGTTAAAATAATAATAATTATTTTAACTTAACTTTTGTTTTTGGGAAAATAGTTAGGGAACTATTTCGTATCCACACTTCCAAGTATCTTATATGTGTATTTCCTTCCCAAGGATGGGGGTATTTATACATGCACATTTTGTAATTCCAAAAAATATATTTTAAGTCCCACTTAGAAAAATATATTTAAATTATTTGTCTAAAACATCTTAATTCAAAATATATATATTTTTCCCAAAAATATTATATTTTACTTCATCGATTTTCCAAAATAATATTTTACCAAAAATATACGTGTAAAAGTATTTTTCTGAAATATTACGTAAGTTACGTTTTAGCGTTTCGTATTGCAATAATAATTGCGTAACTTAAATATTTATTTCGTGAGGGTTTTGGGTATTATTTTGGAGTCGTAGTTTCGTGGTTTATAATAGTTATATTATTTTATCCTAAAAAATAATACATCTAGTGCACAGAATAAACAAACAATCACACAAGCGTTTTAGTATAAAATATATATTCTACATATATATTTATCAAATTTTATTTACGAAAATCAACCTCCGGCACTTAGTATTTTTGTAATAAAAATCATGGCGAAGTTTATTTTGAGAACAAGTTAAAAATATGGTTGTAACACTTGCTAGAAAAATATTTCCTAAGTGTTGAAATTTTAGAAAAATTTCGCCAGAATTTCCTTTGTAAATGGAGGCGTCCATGCTTACTAGAATATCATTTTCTTTTCAAAAATTCATTCAAACAATCCTCAATCAACAACATACAATCTCTATTTACCAACTTATCAAAAACAAGCATAAACTATAAACTTATGAACTTGAAAATTTATAAAAGTATGTAGTAACTTACTAGCATACTTTGTAAGTCTTGTTACCTTTAAAAATGTGATTAGATCCTTAAAAACTTCATTTTTAAAGAGTTTGAATATTCGCAACTTCTAGTCATATTTTCTAAAAATATTTCTTTGTGAAATTTTCTTATTACACAAGTGTTTCTACACTTGTTTATCCACTAAAAATGTGTTTAGTTTATGTAAGATCCAAGTTTTAACGAAACTCATACTTTTCACTTGGTTCTTTCGAAAAACCGCTCATGGATCTTTAGATCTACAAGATTATAACCTACTTTGATCTTTATTTTTCAAGAAAACATTCATTTATTCAAGTTCATAGTTTAGGTGTGGATGATTCCATCATCCTACAACTTTTTATCTTTCTCATCTTGCTAGATCATGTTTTTAATCATGATCTAGCAAGACCATATGATGATCCATACCATTTCTACTAGCAAACAATAATTAACAAGCATCACAACACAAGAATATCATGATTTCTTAACCATTTTAACACTACTTCATTACAAAGTTAGTTTATGCTCAAGACTTGTTTATGGTTCTTTAGAGTTCTCATCATTTTGATCTTTAATCATCATTAACCACTTAAACAACATGTAAAATGCAAGGATCTAAGTTCTTGCCACTAGCTCAAGGCTAGGGGAGTTCAAGAGTAGAAAAGTGGTGGATAAAAGAAGAAGAAGAGAGAGGTCCTTGAGCTTCCGAACACACCGAGCTTCGTTGTATGATCTCTAACACCCTTGGATGCCCTTGGAATGATTGAAGAAGCTTGAATGATGGTGGTGGTGGTTGTGGTGGCTCACGGCCGAACTCAAGGAGATAGGGAGAGAAGAGTTTGAATGTGTTGTGATGGTGGTAATGAGTGTAGTCAAGTCCCTTTGGTCATTCTTATAATCCTCTTAACCCTCATTAACCATTGTATAACATGCCTCATTATCCACCACCATGATCTATTATAATATTCAAAGAAATCCATGGGTGGGGACACCCATGGTGACCGTCTCCAGGTGGGGTATAGGGTTGGGTTTCAATGGGTGGTTACTAGTTTATAGTTAGTGGGTTTTGGTGTGTTATGAAATATATAGTGTGTGAGGGTGTTCGGGGACCCTAACTAGCTTAGAAAAATAAAAACAATGTGTTTGGCAATATTTTTGTGTTTCGGGTAGTGTCCGGTTGTCCGGTTGGGTGTTATCCGTTAAAGTGCTTAATTAATCCGTAAGGTATCTTTTATAATATATTTAGTGACACTTTTAATTCCCGACACTTTGGAAAGTATCTAGGACCATTTTGTCAAGTTTTTGCACATTACTAGCATAGTTAAATGCTGAATTTTGTTATTAAGTGCAGAATTCTGCATTTAGAGTGTGTTTTAGGCACTTCCCGGCACTATAACTATCACCTAGTGACACAGTTTTATGGTCCTCATTTCCCTACACTCCCTACTAGCGTAGTACCCTGTCTCTGGCTCATACTGGCCTCAAAAACATTGTCTGTTTAGGTGCTGGCATTGTCAGCATGTTTTCTGGGTTATCCGCTCACTGTGCTAACTGTGCTTTGTGCATCAAGTTTGTCACTAAAGTTTGTGTGAAATAAGTGGAGTGACAGCATGAAATGTGATGCATATGTATGTATGTAAAAGAAATCAAAGAGCAGTTTAATCACAGCTGTAATCAAGCACAGTCGTTAAGCACAAATTAAATATTAATTAATTGTATGGATACCTGTAATAGTTAGGGTTGTCACACATAGTGTCATGAGCTATGTCTATAATTTGAAGTTTTTCACTTAATTTGCAGGTTAAAGCTTCAATTTCAGCTTCATAGCCTTTAATTTTCTTCAAATACATAGACTCATTTCTTTTAACAAAAAAGTTTGATTCATTAATGTTAGACATTTCGTTAACCAGACTTTGATTTTCAGTTGATAATCTATCAACTTCACCCTGTAATTCACGACATTTTAAGCAAACAGAACTAGCAGAATTACTTACCTCTCCTGTTGGCTTGTCTAGGTTGGCCATGAGAGCAGCAATTTGAGCTTCCAATCTTTTATATTTGGCATCTTTCTCTTCAGCTTCCTTTTCATAATCAGACTTTAGCCTTTCTTCTTCAGTTGTCTGATTAGCCTTATCTTCTTTAGCTTCACTTTCCTTCTCAACTTCAGCATCCACCTTTGCTTTAGCATCTTCCACGTTAGCTTCAGCATCATCAACGGACACTATCTCTGCCATAAATGTCTGAGTGACATTCTCATCATCTTCCAAGTGAACACTACAGTCATATGAACCTTCTCTTGCTTTAGAGATCAAAGCCCTTGAGTTAGAGTTGTTAGATGCATTCCTATTGTTTGAACTCTGACTTACAGCTTCAGTTTTCTATTTTTGACATTCCCTAGCAAAATGTCCATAACTTTGACAGTTAAAGCATCTCACTTTGGTCTTGTCAAAACCAACACTCTTGCCCACAAACTTTCTTCCTGTCCTGTTCATAAACCTCTTGACTCTTCTGGAAATAATGGCCATTTGCCATTGCAGATCCATCTCCTCTAAGTCATCAGGGTCAATCTCATCATAATCTTCATCTAAAGTGGCAGGATCAGATATCTTCCCCTGAATGTAGTTCTCATAAGAAGCAACAAATGAAGCAAGTAGAGCAAGATGTTATTCTGCAGACTTCACACTCATAGGCATTGACTTTGTACTGCTACTCTAATTAGTAGCTGATGTTCTCTTAGCTCCTGTCGATCCTCCTGAAGCAGCTACGAAACACATATCACCATCTTCATTCACAGTAACCTGCTCATTCTCACATGATAGAAAAGTAGTAGCAGAGTCGCGAGAAGCGTTGTGAGATGAAGAAGATGTAAGTCCATTGTAAATCCCTGGATCTTGAACCTGATCGTATCCAGTTTCCTTCTTCTTCATATTGAGCTCATAAGCTCTCAGCTTTCCAACCACTTCTTCCAGTTCCTTTGTCTCATAATCTGCTTCTCCTTTGATCATGAGAGTGTAGATATCCCATTTAGCAGGTAAAGCATCTAGCAGCTTTTCGTTTTTCTCTATGTCAGAATAACTATCTATATCATAATTTTCCATTTCTGACATCAGATGCTAGTATCGAGTGATGATATCCTCAAGTGACTCATTTCTCATATACTTGAATACTGCGAACTACTTCTTTAGTGGGTCAACTTTGTTCTTTTTAACATCTGCATTTCCCTCATATCTTTTCTCTAATGCATCCCACATTTCCTTTGAAGTAGTACTTCTTAAAGGTATGCTTGATACCATCAGGTAAGGACATCTTGATAGCAGCTAAGGCTCTCTTTTCAGCCTCATACATCTTCTTATCAACATCTTGCATGTTCACATAGGCTGTGACACGTTGTTTGCCCTCAAAATCGTGTGTTGGGTTTGTGTACCTATCTATAATACAGATCCACATGCGTGTGTCCTAATATTCAATGAAGGATTAGAACCTGTCCTTCCATGTCAGATAATTTTCCACCTTCGTCATCTTAGGTGGTTTGTTGGTAGTGCCAACCTCGTGCTCCATTCTCAAAAGTTCATTTAAATTAGACATGTTCGACATTTAAACTGTTTTTACCAAATTATACCGTTAGATTCCTCTCAAAATTACGATTCCAATGATATATAATGTCGAAGACCTTTTTCGGGATTTTCCAGAGTCCTTTTTTTCTTAAAAATCCAAGGAGTCCAACGGTGCAAACGGTTTCCTGAGATGAGCTATGAATAAATTTCTATTCACGAAAACGTGAATTTTTGTCTACGCTAGCCAAGAAAAATTCCACCACTGTCTAACTCGCAACCACTCAGTCCAGTCGAGACCACTGTTTCGAGTCGATACCTTTGTTTCGAGTCGATACTTCTATTTCGAGTCAAGACCTCTGTTTCGAGTCAAATATGCACAACTCGAGACCCCAGTCGAGACCTATGGTTTCAAGTGAAAAATGGACAAGTCGAGATGTGACAACCCTCACTTTCAGGTTAATAATGTTACCTTATTCTGTCAATTCCTATCGAACTCAAAATACCCATTCACGTTATTATCATGTATATCAGTTAAATTTATTTTATACAATAATAATAATAACAACCAAATAAATGCGTTCACGGACTCTAACTTGAATGCGTAAACTATGACAATTCAAAGAGCATCAGATCACACGATAACCAAATAAAAGCATATTAATGAATATAAGTTTAACGACATTCGATAACCAATGCAAACTGGGAAGGCTAATTAGCCACAACATGAAAATTAAAATCTCAACTTTCTAAGAAAGTTGTTATAATCGATTAGTTGGAGGAGGGTTTGTGAAAGTCAAGATGTAAATTAATATAGTTAAAACCCAACCCCACCTCCCATCGTCCCCCACACCAAAACCCTACAAAAAAAAAAGAAACCGCTGGCCGATCATCGCACACCGCTTTCTCTCCCTACGCTACTACGCCTATTGACGACGGAACGACCACCCAAGGCCACCACCGCAGACCGTAAGTGCCTCCCACTCCGTAGTATCTTATTAAAGTTTTGTTGTCTCGTTTTCGGTTCGACCTCGACTTTTGGTCTTGCAAGAAATAGGTTTATACATGAAACAATTGTGAGTACTATGTGCGTTGGATATGATATAGCAGATTATATGTGAGTGTAGGTATGCGCAATAAAATGGTGTTTGGAAGTAAAACTACGATCATAGTTGTTATCATATGTGAATTTTGATATGGAAAACTGTAATGTGCATGCTTTATGAAACTTGAATGGGATTATACGTGTTTGTCATGGAAACTGTGATAGAATATGTATTTTATATGAAGTTGTGTTGGCTGTTATTGTGAAATTATATGAACTGGCATGATCGGACGGGTTTATACATGGGGAGAATACTTGAACTACGAATGTTATGGGTAATATCGTATGGGATACGAATGTATGTGATACGTATATGAAACCGTTTTCCTTTTCAGTCTTATAAGTGTGAGTATATGTAGTTCGTGAAGTGTATTTACTTACGAAACTTGTTTATCACGGTAAGTTTGTGACTAGAAGTAGGAGGATGATCTTAGGCGTGTATGCGGATATGTGAGTTAGTTCGATTGGTACTCTTAACAACAAATACACAATGCCTCTGTTTATTGAAGCTGTTTGATGTGATTATACACGATCCGAACTTAATTCCATCTTAGGTGTCCGAACTAAGGTTAGCATATGATCAGAATTTATTAAGTGAAGATGGGGTCCGAACTTGGAGGCCTAGATGATCCGAATTTATTTGTGATTGAAAGTTGAAATTAGTGCAAGTGTTAAAGTATCCGGCTTTGTGTGAACATGAAATAATAACTTCATATTTGAATTGTGCTTATATCAAATGAAAGGGGTTGGTATATACAAAATGTTTGAATCTAGTGGGCCGCCAATCAGATAGTCGCACATGCACATATGGGTTACAACTCAATTATGTGAACTTGATTTCTAGAGAATATAGCTAGGTGGGCTGTTTAATTAATTGTTAAGTATTGATATAGTAATCTTTGTTCATTTTGAAATAAGTCAGCATAGAAAATCTATGATTTGGATATATATTGAATTACTAATTATCATAAATATATATGTATTGATATATATATATATATATATATATATATATATATATATATATATATATATTCAGTTGATAATAACCTGACAAATTGTTTGATGTAATGTGTAATGTGGGCCTATTATCCGACCAAGAGCAATTCACTGTGCGTGGTGTATTACTGTATGCCTAAAATTGTTATATTAGACTTTGGGTTGTTTGGATACTTAGGGTATTGCAAACACTATACTTGTACACATACTTACTTACGTTTAACGAACATTAGGTCGCGTGTAATGGACCTAACAATTAACTAGCGTTATAAGTACGTTATCAAACCGAGCAATCTAAGGTGAGTTCACTACTTTTGAGCATGTGTCCCGGTGGTTGGGACAGTCAGTGGGTATCCCGGGGAGGGATAAGTCTTTTGGGTAAAACTGGTATATTGGATAATATTCTCATTTTATCACTCTTAAGTCCCATCTTTTGTTACCGGGGAGGTAACGGGGTATTAGTTGGTAGCGCTACTTAGGTTTGGCACCCTCACACCGTACCGGGGAGGACGGTTGTGAACTAATGACCTAGTCGGGCCCAGTGTTTTGATAGGAACACTGGGGAATGGAAAAATCATACATCAGGAGTCGTCTTGTTCAGTATCGAGATATTATCAATATTACTTTTGTTTTCATTAATGAACTGGAATAAACTCTTGGTAACAAACGTTTTTCATAAACTGTGAACTCACCAGCTTTGTCTGATACACTTGTTGCATGCTCGCAGGTCGTTAGGTTTCATGGATTTGGTTACTTGTTGTCTGGAGTAGCAGAAGTGATCATGGGTCGTTTGGAGTGATTGATGTGATTGAATTCTTGATACTATACTTTGTTTTAAACAGTTTAACTTTGGTTCATTATTTGCTTCCGCTGAACATATTGGTTTTCGTATAAACTTGTGGATGGTAATTTATTAATGATTGAGAACTTTATTTTGAGACTTATATGGGTTCAATGTAATTAGTGGCTCTTTGTTGGTACGTCACACGCCCCGCGGTGTTTCCGCAAGTGGTATTTTGGGGGTGTGACAGCTTGGTATCAGAGCCACTAGTTATAGTGAACTTGGTTTTAAGACATTTTTATAAAACCAGACTATAACCGAACAGCTCCGAAATCGACCATGACACTCAGCTCCAGATTGCAAGGTTCGTCTCTCGTTTACTCATTGCACAGCATAACTAGTGAACACTTACATATGATATTGCACGTGATTGCACGTTTAGCACAACAGTATGAATTCTCATATTACTTGCATGTTTGTATGACTGATAGGGTGGTATTTCTGTAAACATTCGTGACTCACGTTTCGTGATGCTATTTGTTTGCTACTCGAGTTCGAGGAACCATTTGACATGAGTTAGGAGAAGTTGAGATGAGTATGCAAATCACAATATTATTGTGGGTGCACAGATAATAATAGTGTGGAGTGCATGCGAGTCCCAGTGATGCTTAACAAGTGAAAAAGGGGTTCCGTTCCGTTAATTGGTCAATGTAAAACACAACAGTCTATAGGAGTCATAGCAGCGATTGTCTCCTACTTGAACACGATCTTTTCACTTCACACTAAACCCTTGCGAATCTCGATGCTATCGAGTATTACTTGAACACCCATCTGAACGCCTAGCGAACAGTGTAGAATGTTAGGGGCTTGTACGAACGTCCCTGAGTTGGATATTGCAACATCAATGATTGGTCTATACCTCTCACACACCTCTTCGTTTGCTGGAACTCAAGGTACTGACGTCTCAGACGCTGAAGTGCGATCACTTCTGAAGCACTTTGGAAACATACTGTGTATTACTTAGTCAACTTGCAAGAGCGTTGGACAAGATGATAAGGGTAGTGCTTTACTAAACTCAGTATGGGAACGGCCTTGGTTACCGGCAACGAACACCAGCGAATTGACTTCAAACGAACTCTTAACCCTGGCCAGCAACTCATGGGAGTCAACTCTAATGAATCAATCGGGACATAAGTGACGACAACAGATTACAGTGTGGAATGTGTGACTTTCAGCGCAGCGAGTAGCCCTTTAGGACGTGGCACAGAAAATGAAGAAATGGACCCTGTTGGTGAAGGGTCGCATGGTACCGTTACGATCAACGACATTAGAGGAAACAATCGCGACAACATCAAGGAACTCGTAATCGTAGCTTACAGTATGGAAACAAAGGTGACCTCATTAAGGAATGACTGATGATAAGGCAAGACGCCAACAACCCAGGGAGCAATGACAGTTTTGGGAATTCTAGTAGCAGTAGCAACAATATTAGAGGTGGTACTCGTGAAGGGCATTTAGGAGTGGCGTGGGTGACGCCGGGATTATAACAACATGGCAGCCCACACGATCTTAGTAACTAATCGCTTCATCACTGTTTTGCTCAACCCTAATGCTTCTTGAAACCGAACCTGTTATGGCAACAACTGATGGCAAGTCCAATGAAACCTCTTATGTCCGTTAGGATGTAAACTCGACCTTGTGGGACAACTGTTCGACGTCAACCTTCTTTCTTCTATCCTCGATAGTTTGATGCAGTAGTTAGTATGAATTGGTTATCCATATATCGCGCAGATATACCCTGTGAGAAGAAAGCTTTGCGTACCCCTCTCCCTAGTGGAGAATCGTCATCTATTCCAAGTATCAGAGTTGTGAACAGGTTAGCATCAATTCTGCAATAAAAGCCCAGAAGTGTCTACGGAGAGATTACCCCGCCATTGTTAGCAACTATTACTGATGTAAGGCTAAGGAGGAGAGGATCGAGGATCCACCAATTGTTTGTGACCCATCTCAGTGTGCTATTCGAGGAACCTTCAGGTTTACTTCCACAACTGTTAGTTGGAATCTCAGTTGATCTCAATCCAGAGGCAGCTCTGAATACTCGTACTCTTACCGTCTTGCACCAAGAGGGTTGCAAGGACTGTCTGAGCTACTACGAGAACTGTTGAACAGGAGTTTTGTCAGACCTAGCTTTTCGCTCTGGGAGCCCTAGTTATATCCGTGAAGATAAGCCTTTCCGTAAGTGTACTGACTATCGAGAACTCAGCAAGGTGACAGTTAAGAACCGTTCGCCCTGACCATGTATTGACAACCTGTTGACCAGTCGTAAGGGTTAAGCTCCTATTTGAAGATTGATTAACGAACGAACTATCATCAGATGGAAGTCCAAGGGGAGAATATTCATAAAACGGCATATCGAACGTAATACGGCCATTGCAACTTATGCACCATGACCATTGAGTTAATCAACACACCAGCAGCTTTATGGATCACATGAGTCGACCGTGTTTTGATGACGTTTTAAATCATTTCTGGGGGAAAGGAACAGCATGGGCGACATTTGTATCTTATTTTAGAGCTCCTGAGGGAGGAGCCACTCTGCGCGAAGTCTGGTTAAATGTAACCACTGGATTCGAGAGGTACATTTTTGACCATGAAATCAACGAAGTGGAATACATGTGAATCTCGCTACAACACATTCAGTTAGAAATCGATTGGCACCAAAGATTCGTTCGGGGTATAGCAATTTCTCGGTTACACTAGATGCTATCGCAGATTCATCACGGAATTTCGAAGGTTGCGCAGCATTAAAATTTTTAGCACGGCGAGGTACTGTGAACTCTTGAGAGGCAAAACTGGAGAACGCCTTTTTTGGCCACTGAAATTTAACTCTACAATGCACTGAGTATCGTCTTTATCCGAGAGTATTGATTATCTAGTGGTATACCTAGATGGTTCAAATCAGAGTCCCAGTTACGCGCCGATGCAACACGAGAAGGTGATGACTTAAGTAATAGAGTTACGAGGAGGAACTACACGACACACAACCTGTGGTGGAAACCGTGGTCTTTGGATATAATTTGGAGGCATTACTTGGACGGTACCAAATTTACTACTTAGACCGATCACAAGAGCCTCCCGTGTACCCTGGTTTCGAAAGAACTAAATCAGTAAATGGCATCATTAGATGTAACTTTTGGGAGGACAACGACTATGGAACTTGGACATGTATGAGCTTTGTAGCTCTCTATCGACTCCAACTTACCTGATCAGACTCGTTCTGTCCAAACTGAAGAACTAACGGGGGAGAATTTTCAAATTGAACCCATGCGAGGCATGGAGAAGCAACCTTTGGCAGGTCGGACGATATTCACTACCTCAACGAACGAATGTGGATTTCATTATACGGCAACTGTAGGGAATTTGTGTTGGGCAAAGCGCACCAGCCTCAGAATTCCAGTCATCTGGATTTTTGGATGAGAGTTGTTAGAATCTATAAATCTTGTATTGGTGAGGGGGCATGAAGGCCCAGCTAGCAATGTATATGAATGATGATTGACTTGTGGGAACATCAAGATGGAGTATCAGCAACCAGCCATACCCATATGGAGATGAGAACCGACCGCTATGGACTTTGTCGCAAGTCTACCTACAACTCGAAACGGGAACAATATCACTTGGGTGATCGTTGATTGTCTCGCGTAACCAGCACACTTTCTTGCAGTCAGGGGAAATTGACAAGTCTTTGTTTCTTGTGAGTAATTACCTGTGAAGGGCGGTTTCTAGCCACGGGGTGCCAACTCCTGTTACCTCCGATTTCGATCGATATCTGATTTACGGCAGGCAATATACAACACTCTTGGCTCACGTATAGACACGAGCATTGCTTATCACCGTAGGACAAACGGTCTAGGTAAATGAAACATCCTGACACTCGAAGGCATGCTGAGAGCATGTGTCTGATTAACTTTAGTAAAACTAGAAGGACGCATATCTTTGGGTGACTTCTACTGCAGCAGTTACCATTTTAGTATTCAGATAGCTCTGTTTGGGGTAGTGCATGGATGATAATACCAATCTTCTTGATGGACAAAGGTGGGTGACAACCTAATCACAGATCCAGGACTTGTACTCAAAACTCTTAAAGATTGCTTAGATCAGAAACTGTTTGACAGCAACGCGTGACTGTCAGGAAACACTGGGAGTTCGCTGTAGGCGAACGTGTCATAATCGAAAGTTTCGCCCTGGGAGGGTGCGGTACGCTGTAGAAAACAAGCTTAGTTTACGATACGTGGAGACATTCGGATTTCTGGAACGAATCGGTGACATGGCTCACAAACTCGAGTTAACTGACGAATTCCATAACGTTTGCATTGATATTTATGTCTCGAATTTAAAGAGGCGTTTATCTGATGAAGCACTTCTGAAACCCTTACTAGCGCTTAAGGATAACGAAAAGTTGCAGTTGTCGAGGAATCTATGGAAATCATGGACCAGGAAGTTAAGGATCGTAAGCACGGTCGAACCCCAATTGTGAGAGTTTGTTAGAACTTAAGACGTGGACCGGAGTTCACGTGGGAGCGCGAGGATCAGATGAAGCTCAAGTATCCTCACTTATTCAAAACTGTCGAACCTAACCCTGATGCAACTAGTGAATTTCGGGATGAAATTCCCTTTCAAGTTGGGGATAATGTGGTACCCGAGGAAAATCCACAGTCATCCTAACTCACCATTTCATTTCTCAGAGATTGCTTATCAAATTTCAGGACGAAATTTCTTTTAAGTTGGGGATGATGTGACACCCTCACTTTCAGGTTAATAATGTTACCTTATTCTGTCAATTCCTATCGAACTCAAAATACCCATTCACGTTATTATCACTTATATCAGTTAAATTTATTTTGTATAATAATAATAATAACAACCAAATAATTGTCGTTCACGGACCCTAACTTGAATGCGTAAACTATGACAATTCAAAGAGCATTGGATCACACGACAATTCAAAGTTTAACGATATTCGATAACCAACGCAAACTGGGAAGGCTAATTAGCCACAACATGAAAATTAAAATCTCAACTTTCTAAGAAATTTGTTATAATCGATTAGTTGGAGGAGGGTTTGTGAAAGTCAAGATGTAAATTAATATATTTAAAACCCAACCCCACCTCCCATCGTCCCCCACACCAAAACCCTACAAAAAAAAAAAAGAAACCGTCGGCCGATCATCACACACTGCTTTCTCTCCCTATGCTACTACGCCTATTGACGATGGAACGACCACCCAAGGCCACCACCGCAGACCGTAAGTGCCTCCCACTCCGTTGTATCTTATTAAAGTTTCGTTGTCTTGCTTTCGGTTCGACCTCGACTTTTGGTCTTGCAAGAAATAGGTTTACACATGAAACTATTGTTAGTACTATGTGCGTTGGATATGATATAGCAGATTATATGTGAGTGTAGGTATGCGCAATAAAATGGTGTTTGGAAGTGTAAGTACGATCATAGTTGTTATCATGTGGGAATTTTGATACAGAAAACTGTGATGTGCATGCTTTATGAAACTTGAATGGGATTATATGTGTTTGTCATGGAAACTGTGATAGAATATGTATTTTATATGAAGTTGTGTTGGCTGTTATTGTTAAATTATATGAACTGGCATGATCGGACGGGTTTATACGTGGGGAGAATACTTTAACTACGAATGTTACAGGTAATATTGTATGGGATACGAATGTATGTGATACGTATATGAAACCGTTTTCCTTTTCGGTCTTATAAGTGCGAGTATATGTAGTTCGTGAAGTGTATTTACTTACAAAACTTGTTTATGACGGTAAGTTTGTGACTAGAAGTAGGAGGATGATCTTAGGCGTGTATGCGGGTATGTGAGTAAGTTCGATTGGTACTCTTAACAATAAATACACAATGCCTCTGTTTATTGAAGCTGTTTGATGTGATTATACACGTAGGATCCGAACTTAATTCCATCTTAGGTGTCTGAACTAAGGTTAGCATATGATCAGAATTTAATAAGTGAAGATGGGGTCCGAACTTGGAGGCCTAGATGATCCGAATTTATTTGTGATTGAAAGTTGAAATTAGTGCAAGTGTTAAAGTGTCCGGCTTTGGCTGAACATGAAATAATAACTTCGTGTTTGAATTGTGCTTATATAAAATGAAAGGGGTTGGTATATACAAAATGTTTGAATCTAGTGGGCCGCCAATCAGATTGTCGCACATGCACATATGGGTTACAACTCAATTATGTGAACTTGATTTCTAGAGAATATAGCTAGGTGGGCTGTTTAATTAATTGTTAAGTATTTATATAGTAATCTTTGTTCATTTTGAAATAAGTCAGCATAGAAAATCTATGATTTGGATATATATTGAATTACTAATTATCATAAATATATATGTATTGATATATATATATATATATATATATATATATATTCATTTAATAATAACCTGACAAATTGTTTGATGTAATGTGTAATGTGGGCCTATTATCCGAACAAGAGCAATTCACTGTGCGTGGTGTATTACTGTATGCCTAAAATTGTTATATTAGACTTTGGGTTGTTTGGATATGTGACAACCCGAGTCTTCAAGGTCTCTATCCGACTTAATCATGTGCTTATTTGCAAAGTATGTTTATATTTGTTTATTTGAAGTGCAGTATGCATGTTGCTTGTAGATTCGTTGGGTGCATATCATGGGTGTATGTGTACAGGTCTTAATAACTAAATGTTAATGTTAGAAAGTAATAATTGGTTTTACTAAATGATTGTTCGTTTGGGCCATTGCTCACTATTTGGGTCGCACCCTTATAACCTTCATTTGAGCCTTGGGCTATCCAAATAACCGAAGCCCATTCCTATCTCAATTGCTAACTATCATTTGGGCTTGAGCCCATACAACTGGCTAAAGGGGAACCGCCCCATTACACATTGTTTTATTTACGTAATATAGTATTGTGATAAGATATACCATATTTGAAAACCCTAACTAAGTTGCGAACGGCTGTGAACACTTCTTGGAGGCGGCATCTCATTTGATCGATCTTGTGGTTAGTGTACTACCTTCACTGTAGATTATTGTTGAATATTTGTTTGATGGGTATTGGATTAAAATCACTTTTGTTCATTTATTTGACAATCATGAAGTAACCGTTAGTATGTAATGATTGTGATTATGTTATGCTTTTCCGTGAATGATCTGACAATGTTATGATGATCTGGAATTGTGAATAATGATTAATGCATGTGCGATGTTTTGGAAAGGCAGTCAAATCGGATATGGATCCCTCTTAATTGTCGGCCATTTCATCTAAAACCTTTTTGACTATTTGTTGTTATGCATGTGCAGCAAATAATAAGAATATGATGATCGGCTGCTAGGTTATTACTTGCATACTTCCTTTTGATTCCCACTAAACGAAATTTCTATTGGACCTCACTCATATTCTAATAATATTCCAAAGAAATAACATGGGACATAAAGTGGCAAATGAATATAATTGGGCCGATAGAGACATCAGTAATTGTATATTGACTGAATCATTTTAAGTATTGAAAGAATCAAAATGTGTTGCTTGTTTATTACTGGACCGAAAACTGCACATGTTGATTGTTTGCATATGAGTCCGACTTATTATGATGAGTGACTTGTCCGACTTTTGATAATAATGTAAAAGGTCCGACCTTATTTATATATGATGGTCCGAGTTTCCTTGGCACATTGTGTAATCCGAGTTTGTTGATGTGCTTCTGTCCGAGTTATGTAATTAGGGGATGGGTCCGAGCTTTAACCCATGTTCCCTTGGTCCGACCTTCTTGAAGGTTTGGTATGTGGTCCGAGTTTAGAACCCCTTCCCCCTATTATGTTGGTCCGAGTTTCATCAAAGAAACTCTTGTCCGAGTTTGTTGCTAAGATTGGTCCGAGTTTCATCAAAGAAACTCTTGTCCGAGTTTGTTTGTGTTATATGATTCCACCCTTGGCCGAGCTTTGAACTACATAATCATGCCTGACTTTTATATACACATCACATAAGGGATCCGAACTTTATTAATACATGATGACTGAGTTAATTGTATGCGCGCAAGATCCGATGTTTATTGATGAACTGTTTCAATTGTTGATTGAGAATATGATTTGTATTATAGTGACGTTACATGCCCTGAGTCCTGCTTATACTTGAAAAGACTGTGTGTTATGATGTCAAGTGCTGAAACCTGTATGAGGAATGATATGCTACTAACCCTTACCTGTATGAAATTATATGATACTTTACTTTACTGGATGATACAATATGCACGAACAACCTTTATCATATCATTGTATACACAAAATATCACACGGATCACAACTGCTTGATATCATAGACTTGTAAACCTTAATTGTGCGTAAAACACTCACATCAAGCTTACGTGCGATGTATCCTAGGTCGTGAGTAACGGACTTAGACAGTTAATTAATCCTAGAAGCAATAACATACCGAGCAAACCAAGGTGAGTTCACACAGCCAAGGCATGGGGTTCCCAGGGTGGGAATGGGATTTGATTATTTACTGGTACTTATCTATACTGGAACGTAGTGATGTGATTTGATGAACTATGGTACATACTCCGCTGATTGAACTACGACTAGACTAGTAACACTTTTTGAACTGATCTTCGCACACCTGCCAAGGGTTGGCCGCGATATTATGACTGCCTTCTCACACCTGCCTTTGGAAGGCCGCGAACTGTAATTTACTAATCTTCGCACACCTGCCTGGTAGGCCGCGATACAGGTAAACCTAGTCTAGAATACACGGGATGAACATCCCCCTAATATCTTCGCATACCTGCCTGGGAGGCCGCGATGGAAACTAATACGATACATGACATAACGAACGAACATACTACTACTCACGCTATACTATTACTGAACTGTTAACTGTGAACTCGCTCAACTAGTTGTTGACTCTCTGCTGCATGTCTTGCAGGACATTAGGTACATATGGAGCTTGCACAGGGAGGAGCAGGTCGTTGTGGAGCATGAATCGTGGATGCCATGTTAAATCACTTAAAACATTTGAACTTATGTTACACGTTTGGGTTTTCATACTTATGCTTCCGCTATACTTTGAAACTATGATTATGTTTTGGTCACCTATCGTATTGAATTATTGGTTCGATATGATTGGTGGCTTGATCCTTGATATTAATTACATGTTCGATATGATTGGTGGCTTGATCCTGGTCAGTCACGCTCCCAAGCGGTGATACTCCGCAGGTGGATTTTGGGGGTGTGACAGATTGGTATCAGAGCCATTGGTTATAGAGAACTTGGTTTTAATACGGGAAAACGTTTTTATTAAAACCAGACTATAACCAGAACAGTGCTCTCAAACGATCCACAACGACGCTTCGCTCCACGTGCAAGACTCGACATCCTAGGTAATAAGGTTTATGTTTATTACCTGCTTGCTAGAACTGCATAGAACTTTGCTCGTAGTATGCTTACATTACTTTGCTCACTACTTGTTATTCCTTGAGAACACCTATGTGCTTACACTCTTCTTTCATCGCGCTATTCGCGAACCTTTCTCACTTATGTTGCCTTTGATGTGAAGATCAATGGCCGGACGAATTAACATGACTCAAGCCCAGCTAGAGGCTCTCGTTCAAGCTCAAGTTGCTGCGGCACTTGCAGCTGCTCAAGCAGGTAGTATACCCTGCAGTATAGACACACACCAGGATCTTTAGATCCTACAATAACTCTCGTATTTAACCTTGTCCTATTCGTACACAATAGGTCAACACGCGCAGCAGCCTGTCTGCACTTTCAAGAACTTCATGGACTGTCGTCCAAGCTCATTCAGTGGCACCGAGGGGGCAGTGGGACTCCTCCATTGGTTTGAGAAGCTAGAATCTGTGTTCGAAATGTGTGAATGCCCTAAGGCTCGCAGGGTCAAGTACGCCACTGGCACTTTGGAAGGAATCGCGTTGACTTGGTGGAACGCGCAAGTACAGATCTTAGGGTTGGCAGCTGCTAACGCCACACCCTGGAACGATTTTAAGGAACTTATCAAAAGGGAATATTGCACGCGTGAAGATATTCACAAATTGGAAGACGAGCTGTATAACTTGAAAATGGTTGGGTCAGAGATCGAAGCCTATACCAAACGGTCGAATGAACTAGCTGTGCTATGCCCAACTATGGTGGACCCTCCAGTGAAACGTATTGAGTTGTATCTCAAGGGTTTGGCGCCAGAGATCCAGAGCCATGTGACATCGGCTAATCTTGATAATATCCAGGCTATTCAGCGCCTTGCTCATCGTATTACAGATCAGGCAGTGGATCAGAACAGACTGCCAAAACGTGTCAAGGCTACCACTACTGCTGTCACCACTTCTGTTACTCCCAGTGACAAAAAGAGGAAATGGGAGGGGGATTCCAGCAAGGGATCGGTTTCTATTCAGTCTCAGCAGCGCAAGACAAATGACTACCAGAATTCGAGTCAGCAATCATCTGGCAGTCAGGGGCAGGGTGGATATCGGGGAATTCACCCACTGTGTAATAAGTGCAACAGACACCACAGCGGAAGATGTCGCAGGGAACGTTGTCAAAGATGCCTCAAGATGGGTCATGAGGCTAAGGATTGTAGAAGCTCACGGCCAGCAAATCAGAACCAGCAACTCCCACCGCCAGCTCCACAGAACCAGCAGCAGCAACCACAGCGTGGAAACCGGGGATGTTTCCAGTGTGGGGCAGAAGGTCATTACAAACGTGATTGTCCTCAGTTGAACCAGAATCAGAACCACAACAATAACCAGGGCAACGGGAACAACAACAACAACAGGGGAAACAACAACAACAATGGCAACGAGGCAAGAGGTCAAGCTTTCGTGTTAGGACGAGGAGACGCAATGAACGATATTTGAACTTATAACTTATTTTGGGTTTTTATTATTATGTTTCCGCTACTCAAACAAAGTTTGGTTTGAACATCAATTGTATTGGGTTTTATGAATTATTTTAACTACTATACTTTATGTTTGATATGATGGATGGTTTGATATTATTGAACGCACCTGCCGTATTTATGGACCTTACGAACAGGGTGTGCAAACCCTATCTGGACAAACTCGTCATTGTCTTCATCGACGACATTCTGATCTACTCCAAGAGTCAGGAGGAGCACGAGCAGCACTTACGTCTTATCTTGGAACTTCTTCGAAAGGAGCAATTGTACGCAAAGTTTTCTAAATGCGACTTCTGGCTTCATGAAGTCCACTTCTTAGGCCATGTGGTGAACAGGGATGCGATCCATGTCGACCCATCCAAGGTAGATTCGATCAGGAACTGGCCTGCACCGCGTACACCGACGGAAATACGCCAATTCTTGGGCTTGGCGGGGTATTACAGACGATTCATTAAAGACTTTTCGAAGATCGCGCAACCGCTTACTATGCTGACACAGAAAGGTGTCACCTACCGTTGGGGAGATTCCCAAGAGACCGCTTTTCAGTACCTAAAGGATAGGCTTTGCAGTGCACCTATTCTCTCATTGCCGGAGGGCACAGATGACTTCGTGGTTTATTGTGACGCATCGATACAGGGTCTTGGTTGTGTATTGATGCAACGGGATAAGGTTATTGCTTACGCTTCGCGACAACTCAAGATTCATGAACAGAACTACACGACGCACGATATAGAGCTGGGAGCTGTTGTTTTCGCGCTTAAGATATGGCGACACTACCTGTACGGTACCAGGTGCACGATTTACACCGATCACAGGAGTCTCGAGCATATTCTTAAGCAAAAGGATTTGAACATGCGTCAACGGAGATGGGTTGAACTACTGAACGACTACGAATGCGCCATCAAGTATCATCCAGGCAAGGCCAATGTTGTGGCCGACGCCCTCAGTCGAAAGGACACCCTACCTAAGCGCGTGCGAGCCCTACAGCTTACTATTCAGCCCAGTCTTCCTGCACAGATACGAGCTGCTCAGATAGAAGCATTGAAACCCGAAAACGTCATGGCTGAAGCCTTGCGCGGTTCAAGGCAACGAATGGAACAAAAGGAAGACGGCGCCTACTATGTATCGGGGCGTATTTGGGTCCCACTTTATGGCGGTTTACGAGAGCTTGTGATGGACGAAGCACACAAGTCTCGCTACTCGGTACATCCAGGGTCGGACAAAATGTACCACGACATCAGAACTACTTATTGGTGGCCTAGCATGAAGGCAAGCATATCACCCTCAGACGGATGGGCAGTCTGAGCGCACAATTCAAACTCTAGAAGACATGCTTCGAGCGTGTGTTATCGATTTCGGCAACGGCTGGTAAAAGCACCTCCCTTTAGTGGAGTTTTCATACAATAACAGTTACCACACCAGCATTCAAGCCGCTCCATTCGAGGCATTGTACGGACGTAAATGCCGGTCACCTCTCTGTTGGGCAGAGGTGGGGGATAGTCAGATTACGGGTCCAGAGATTGTAGTGGACGACACAGAAAAGATTGCCCAGATATGACAATGCATGGCGGCAGCACGCGGCGGTCAGAAAGCCTACGCGGATAAGCGTAAGAGGCCATTGGAATTTCAGGTCGGGGACCGGGTTTTACTTAAAGTCTCACCCTAGAAGGGTGTGGTTCGATTTGGTAAACGAGGCAAACTCAATCCACGGTATGTTGGACCGTTCGAAATCACTGAAAGAATAGGCCCAGTAGCCTACAGACTGAACCTACCAGCTGAACTCGGTGCAGTTCACAATGTATTTCACGTGTCGAATCTGAAGAAATGCCTATCAGATGAGACCCTCATAGTTCTTTTTAAGGAACTCACTATCGACGAGCGGTTGCAGTTCGTCGAGGAACCAGTTGAAATCACGGACCGGGATGTTAAGGTCCTCAAAAGCAAGAGAATCCCTCTTGTTCGAGTTCGTTGGAACTCCCGACGTGGCCCAGAGTACACCTGGGAACGTGAAGACCAAATGAAAGAAAAGTACCCCCAGTTATTCGGAACCAATGCAACCACTACTGAGGCTGAAGCTACTACTGCGGAATTTCGGGACGAAATTCCAGATCAACGGGGGGAGGATGTGACACCCCAGGAAAACCAGTAAATGATACAACACAACTAGCTTCCTCAGTAACCGCGAACTAAATTTCGGGACGAAATTTCTTTCAAGTTGGGGATAATGTGACAACCCGAGTCTTCAAGGTCTCTATCCGACTTAATCATGTGCTTATTTGCAAAGTATGTTTATATTTGTTTATTTGAAGTGCAGTATGCATGTTGCTTGTAGATTCGTTGGGTGCATATCATGGGTGTATGTGTACAGGTCTAAATAACTAAATGTTAATGTTAGAAAGTAATAATTGGTTTTACTAAATGATTGTTCGTTTGGGCCATTGCTCACTATTTGGGTCGCACCCTTATAACCTTCATTTGAGCCTTGGGCTATCCAAATAACCGAAGCCCATTCCTATCTCAATTGCTAACTATCATTTGGGCTTGAGCCCATACAACTGGCTAAAGGGGAACCGCCCCATTACACATTGTTTTATTTACGTAATATAGTATTGTGATAAGATATACCATATTTGAAAACCCTAACTAAGTTGCGAACGGCTGTGAACACTTCTTGGAGGCGGCATCTCATTTGATCGATCTTGTGGTTAGTGTACTACCTTCACTGTAGATTATTGTTGAATATTTGTTTGATGGGTATTGGATTGAAATCACTTTTGTTCATTTATTTGACAATCATGAAGTAACCGTTAGTATGTAATGATTGTGATTATGTTATGCTTTTCTGTGAATGATCTGACAATGTTATGATGATCTGGAATTGTGAATAACGATTAATGCATGTGCGATGTTTTGGAAAGGCAGTCAAATCGGATATGGATCCCTCTTAGATGTCGGCCATTTCATCTAAAACCTTTTTGACTATTTGTTGTTATGCATGTGCAGCAAATAATAAGAATATGATGATCGGCTGCTAGGTTATTACTTGCATACTTCCTTTTGATTCCCACTAAACGAAATTTCTATTGGACCTCACTCATATTCTAATAATATTCCAAAGAAATAACATGGGACATAAAGTGGCAAATGAATATAATTGGGCCGATAGAGACATCAGTAATTGTATATTGACTGAATCATTTTAAGTATTGAAAGAATCAAAATGTGTTGCTTGTTTATTACTGGACCGAAAACTGCACATGTTGATTGTTTGCATATGAGTCCGACTTATTATGATGAGTGACTTGTCCGACTTTTGATAATAATGTAAAAGGTCCGACCTTATTTATATATGATGGTCCGAGTTTCCTTGGCACATTGTGTAATCCGAGTTTGTTGATGTGCTTCTGTCCGAGTTATGTAATTAGGGGATGGGTCCGAGCTTTAACCCATGTTCCCTTGGTCCGACCTTCTTGAAGGTTTGGTATGTGGTCCGAGTTTAGAACCCCTTCCCCCTATTATGTTGGTCCGAGTTTCATCAAAGAAACTCTTGTCCGAGTTTGTTGCTAAGATTGGTCCGAGTTTCATCAAAGAAACTCTTGTCCGAGTTTGTTTGTGTTATATGATTCCACCCTTGGCCGAGCTTTGAACTACATAATCATGCCTGACTTTTATATACACATCACATAAGGGATCCGAACTTTATTAATACATGATGACTGAGTTAATTGTATGCGCGCAAGATCCGATGTTTATTGATGAACTGTTTCAATTGTTGATTGAGAATATGATTTGTATTATAGTGACGTTACATGCCCTGAGTCCTTCTTATACTTGAAAAGACTGTGTGTTATGATGTCAAGTGCTGAAACCTGTATGAGGAATGATATGCTACTAACCCTTACCTGTATGAAATTATATGATACTTTACTTTACTGGATGATACAATATGCACGAACAACCTTTATCATATCATTGTATACACAAAATATCACACGGGTCACAACTGCTTGATATCATAGACTTGTAAACCTTAATTGTGCGTAAAACACTCACATCAAGCTTACGTGCGATGTATCCTAGGTCGTGAGTAACGGACTTAGACAGTTAATTAATCCTAGAAGCAATAACATACCGAGCAAACCAAGGTGAGTTCACACAGCCAAGGCATGGGGTTCCCAGGGTGGGAATGGGATTTGATTATTTACTGGTACTTATCTATACTGGAACGTAGTGATGTGATTTGATGAACTATGGTACATACTCCGCTGATTGAACTACGACTAGACTAGTAACACTTTTTGAACTGATCTTCGCACACCTGCCAAGGGTTGGCCGCGATATTATGACTGACTTCGCACACCTGCCTTTGGAAGGCCGCGAACTGTAATTTACTAATCTTCGCACACCTGCCTGGTAGGCCGCGATACAGGTAAACCTAGTCTAGAATACACGGGATGAACATCCCCCTAATATCTTCGCATACCTGCCTGGGAGGCCGCGATGGAAACTAATACGATACATGACATAACGAACGAACATACTACTACTCACGCTATACTATTACTGAACTGTTAACTGTGAACTCGCTCAACTAGTTGTTGACTCTCTGCTGCATGCCTTGCAGGACATTAGGTACATATGGAGCTTGCACAGGGAGGAGCAGGTCGTTGTGGAGCATGGAGCGTGGATGCCATGTTAAATCACTTAAAACATTTGAACTTATGTTACACGTTTGGGTTTTCATACTTATGCTTCCGCTATACTTTGAAACTATGATTATGTTTTGATCACCTATCGTATTGAATTATTGGTTTACATTTTTTATACTTGATATTAATTACATGTTCGATATGATTGGTGGCTTGATCCTGGTCAGTCACGCTCCCAAGCGGTGATACTCCGCAGGTGGATTTTGGGGGTGTGACAGGATACTTAGGTATTGCAAACACTATACTTGTACACATACTTACTTACGTTTAACAAACATTAGGTCGCGTGTAACGGACCTAACAATTAACTAGCGTTAGAAGTACGTTATCAAACCGAGCAATCTAAGGTGAGTTCACTACTTTTGAGCATGCGTCCCGGTGGTTGGGACAGTCAGTGGGTATCCCGGGGAGGGATAAGTCTTTTGGGTAAAACTGGTATATTGGATAATATTCTCATTCTATCACTCTTAAGTCCCATCTTTTGTTACCGGGGAGGTAATGGGGTATTAGTTGGTAGCGCTACTTAGGTTTGATACCCTCACACAGTACCGGGGAGGACGGTTGTGAACTAATGACCTAGTCGGGCCCAGTGTTTTGATAGGAGCACTGGGGAACAGGCAAATCATACATCAGGAGCTGTCTTGTTCAGTATCGAGATATTATCAATATTACTTTTGTTTTCATTAATGAATTGGAATAAACTTTTGGTAACAAACGTTTTTCATAAACTGTGAACTCACCAGCTTTGTCTGATACACTTGTTGCATGCTTGCAGGTCGTTAGGTTTCATGGATTTGGATACTTGCTGTCTGGAGTAGCAGAAGTGATCATGGGTTGTTTGGAGTGATTGATGTGATTGAATTCTTAATACTATACTTTGTTTTAAACAGTTTAACTTTGGTTCATTATTTGCTTCCGCTGAACATATTGGTTTTCGTATAAACTTGTGCATGGTAATTTATTAATGATTGAGAACTTTATTTTGAGACTTATATGGGTTCAATGTAATTAGTGGCTCTTTGTTGGTACGTCACGCGCCCCGCGGTGTTTCCGCTAGTGGTATTTTGGGGGTGTGACACGAGACCTGACTCGCAACCTCCAGTCGAGACCTAAGATTTCGAGTCGCAATCCCTAGTTCCGAGTCAAAACTTCACGAGTCGAGACCTGAGTAGCAACCACGTTTAACAAGTCAAATCTGTTGAAAATCCAATCGAAATTCCGGGAAATCAGCACTTCTAAACCAGCAATATCTCCGAAAATCAATTTGGTTTAAAACCTTCCAACAATATATCCCTAAAAACAAGCAAACAAGTCAGACCAGTAACCAAAACGGATCAAAAACACGAAATTCAAACTGTTCTTCGATGTTCTTCACTGTTCTTCACGAAAATTCTGAATAGAACCAAAAATCTTCGAACAAACTAAGCTCGTTTCCTACCGATCAGTTTTGAACCATACAAAAGAGCAAAAGCTCTGATACCAATTGTAGGTCCCCTATCCCGTATAGATTGTAACAAAACTGACAATCTATCAAGGGTGCGGAATCCCCTTGATAAACCAAACAAACTGAAACAAGTAGATGAACAAGTACACTTTTCAAACCGATCTTCTATGATTATCAAATCAAACGTTTTACAATCACTCAAGATCTCTAAGAACCTCACAACCAATTTCTGTGTATTTGAATGCTCTCATAATGTCTAAAAGTCTAACCCTAAAACTCTAGCTAAATGTTGTTTATATAACCACAGCCAAGCTACACGAATTGGGCTCTGGCCCGTGTACAATTACATATAAATTCAGGCCTAATAGACTAATACAAACTTGGACTTGATTTGGGCTTCAACATACTCGAATTCCTTTATATCTTCGTGTAAGTCTTCGCGGTCCAAACTTGTTTAATATCCAGAGACCAAGCCAAAGCTGTTGTCACATAAAATGCACCAACAATTTGCTGTCCGTGTGCTTGGTGAGAGTTATGTGCTATTAAACACCATTCCAGAAAGAGGTAACAATCCAAGTAAGGTTTTATTTTTTTACAGTTGTTCTATACTTTTATAAAAGGGCATATCCAAGTAAGGTTTTATTTTTTATTGCTGTTGTAATAGAGTTGAGACTGGCACGAAGTTCCCCGTTTAAGCGAGCCTCGAGTCGTCCGTTGAGTCGTTCAAGTCTGTTGTTGAACAGAAGTGTGATATTCCAGCGGCACAGCAGCGGTTGATTTATAAAGGACGAATACTTATGGATGACCAGAATCTTAAGAGCTACAGTAGTTTCTTATTAGTTATTAAACTGTTTATTTATTTTTTGAACGAATGGTTATGTTTGAGTTTGATTGTTTTTACTCGGTCCTGTATATTTATAGATGAAAGAAAAGCTTGATACCTGGATCTAGATGAGATTAATTCTATTGTGTGTGGACTGTAGACTTAAGTAATTTTGTTGCAAGATTTTTTTTTATTTTATATACAGGTTTTTTGTAGTAGATTGAGTTAGATGATATAAAGAGGGTTATGTAGCTGCTGTAACAACCCGCGTTTTGGAAGTCAAAGTACAAGTCAAATTCAAAGTCAAAGGAAGAAAAGATTGCTAATTACGATCTGTCACTCCTTGCTTGATTATTGATTGTACTCCTTGACTTGTAATCGATTTCTTTAAGTTGTGTACTTTAGTTGTATTATGTAGAGTATCTATAATAATCGCAGTTTAATCACATGTTAATCGCTAATCTATTTATCGCTTTATCGCTAATCGCATCGCTATCGCATCACAATTTGAATCGTAGGTTCTGAATATTGTTTTACGTGTATGTGCTATTTACGTGTTACTTGTGCATGTTTATATTAGGTTGGTGTGATTACTCGAAAACGCAATCGCAATTCTATCGCAACGCAATCTCATCGCAAGCGCTTAATGTAAAGTTACTTAAGATGTGTATGTTAGTTATGGTATTTGTGTGACTATTATTTAAATCTATCGCATCGCTTAATCAACACTCGCTTAAACGCATTGTAGCGCTCAACGCACGAAACGAAAAGACGAAAACCAACTCGCGGCAGCCCTTCGAACGAATGGTCATCCGTCTGGATGACCATCCGATCAGATGGCCATCCGGTCGGATTGCCCTCCGATCCGTCACCTGCACCGCCTTTCCTCTTCTGTCACCTATAAATAGCACCTGTCACATCATGAGCAGTGATGTGACAGCTCCTCCTCCGACCAGCACTCTTTTTGGCTATTTTCTCTCAATTTCTCACGAATCTTGTAAGTTTCTACCCCAAATCTTGTACATCTTCGGATGACTTGGACTTGGTGGAGTTTTCCGTTGTTTAACACGTTGTCTTACCGTCTCGGTCGAACCGAAAACTTTTCAAACTTAGCAAAATATTCCAAGTTTCAAACAATCAGGTTATTGAATGGACTGTCGTCCGATCGGATTGCCATCCGATCGAATGACAATCCGATCGGATGATTTGAGGCCCCAAAATACTTAAACATTTTACAATTTTCAATACATGACATATCCAAACGAATGGTTTTCCGATCGGACGACCATCCAATCGAATGACCATCCTACTAAATTTGTTTTTGTGAAATGTCTCACTTGTAATGAATCGCCATCCGAACGAACAACCATCCATCCGGATAACCGTTCGAACGAACGACCTGAAAGGTAGAGATACTTCTCTGATTTCAAAATGCTACAACGAAAACTTCAAAGCCATCATACGCAAACACATCCATCCCAAACGAATGACAATCCGACCAAATGGCCATTCGACCGGATGACCATCCGTCCAGATTGTCATTCGATCGAGTGAAACTTAGTTACTCAGTTCACGTGACACCGTTTTCCGCCCTGTTCATCACTTATGCTATCGTTCGGTGATCAGGCTAATCCATCGGCGCTCCCTTCAATCTAAGAGAGTATTTATTTACTAAACACAATCTATGAGTATACTCGAACCCTTTTTGCTTTACACACTTTTGGGTGTTACATACGTTACTTATTCAAATCACAATCGACACACAACGCAAACACTTTTATACGCTGACCGCTATTGTATGTATTACGTGTTATTCGATGAATGCTTGTGTGTTATGTGACAACTCGAAACTTAGAACCTTTCATTGTATCTTGATGTAACTTGCTTGAACGTTACGTGACTGGTTAACCTGTTAATTTAATGATATAAGTAAACATTCTATGTGATTAGGTGTTATGATTATGTGTTATGCTTGTATGTATGAGTGCGATTATGTGAACCAAGACACAAGGACACGACTCGAGACCATGCGCTCTCGAGTGAACAGTAACAGTTGGGCCGGTTGGGCCATTTAATCACACCCGAAACCCATTAGGGTGCACCAGGTAGAACTAGTATATATATTACACTCCTAGCCATCTTTGCCATTTTCTTGGGCAAACCACACACACTCTCCTACTTTCTCTCTCACTAAAACCCTAGAAGCACAAACCTCCACTCCCTCATTCTCGGATCCAATCGGTTAACACTAGAGTCTTCGGTTCAAGCTTGGAATCGGCATTTGGAATTCACCCTTCCTATCCCCTAACCGGTTAGTGATTCATGTTGTGTTTTGTGTTTGGGTTGATGATTATGATAATATGTTTGCTTGCTAAATTTATACATGATTAAAGGTGTGGATGTGTAATGATGTAGGTTAGTGATGCATGCTAGGTATTTATTTTGTATGATGATGTTATGTATATGATGTATTCGGCTAATATGCTTTGATTCGGATATATTGCACAATGAGCTCATGATATCTTGTGTCTAAATGTGATTCAAACCATTAAATGTGGGTGTTCATGAAACCGGCTTGCATATGTGTATTAGATAGTATGATATGAATGTGTTGTGACTATGATTAATACTAGTAACTTTATTGATGAAGCATGTTGTAAAACAAAAACCCTAAAATGATGAACTATTTGAATATATGAAGAACAACATGAATGTGCTATGAATGTGTTATGAATATTTGAAATCTGATTGTTTGATCCATTTTGGTTAATTGTTAGATAACAAAACATGTTTAGTGGATAGTACATAATGTTGCATGAAATCAAATTTCCATTGGATAGTACAATTGTGCAGAATCAGCAGTTGCTGGGGGGTCGAGACCCCTGGTTCCGACTCGAGACCATGAACATGATAACTCGAGAACATAGATTGCGACACAGGTTGCGAGTCGAGAACCCCTAGTCTCGACTCGAGACCACACATGATCATCACACAAACATCATGACCTGAGACCATACTTGCGAGTCCGATTGCGACTCGAGACCACTACATGCATGACCCGAAACCACCTCGGTTGCGACTCGAAATCTTGTAAGCTACACTCGAGACCGCACAGTCTCGACTAGAGACCGCACAGTCTCGACTCGAGACCATATGCATGTACACACTATTTGGACTTCCACACTACTACGGGCTTGGGTAATTGGGCCGGACTTATGGGCTTCTTGTGTCACTGTTGAATGCGTGTTTTGGGCTTGCGTGCTATTACGAGTCCAACTGTTTGGGCCACACTTAGACTTTGGTTGTTACATGAACGTTACTATGGAACCTGTTACGAACTGTTGTTGAACTGCCATGCTAGATATGTATGCCATGATTGTTACTTGCTAGTATACGTGTAGAACATACGTGCACTACTTGGATACGAACCTGACTCGAATGGTATCTATGTTAGGACGTAGTTGACCACTTACAACTTGATTGACTTTTCTGTGTATCTGCCGAGCAAACCAAGGTGAGTTCACACCCTCTACAAAGCATGGGATTCCCTGAGTTGGGAATGGGGTTAAGGAACGTAGATTCCTCGTCCTCCTTGGGTAGGACAGCAATGGTTCAGGAATGTAATTTCCTCGTCCTCACGGACAGATAACTCGTACTAGACCAAAACTCTATCACGAAGACCCTCCTTTTATATCGACTTAATCGCCGAGCCAATGGCGAGCGGGTCATTAGTTAGATAGCGCTATTTAGGTCTGACAAACCTCACACCGTGCCGCAGAGGACGGGCGTGAACTAATGGATCTGGGGCACGTCAATGATGATAGACATTGACAGTTTCAGGGCACATAAACATGACTACAGTCAGCAGTTGATATGGTAACGAGTCTAGCGTATACATGGGGTAGCCCCCACGGCCGAAATGCTAGATAACTAACACGGGGTAGCCCCCACGGCAGGATTGCCAGAGTAACCAGGAATAAACAGATCACGTTTTCAACTATGGGGTAACCCCCACGGCAGGATGCCAGATAAAGAGAACTGTTTTCGAAACAAACTAAAATAAACACCCAACCGTGAACTCACTCAACTTGTTGTTGACTCGTTACTACATGCTTTGCAGGACCATAGGTACTTAGCTGGAGCTTGCACGGAGGAGAGTCGTTGTGGGACATGGATAGCCGCGTGCCATGTTAAACTTGGAAACAATTGAACTTATGTTTTGGTTTTAAATCTTATGCTTCCGCTTGCAACTTAAACTATGTTTTGTTTGAACACCAATTGTATTGGTTAGACTTTATAACTACTTATATGCTTGTTCAATATGATTGGTGGCTGGATCCTGGTCAGTCACTCCTCCAAGCGGTGGTACTCCGCAGGTGGATTTTGGGGGTGTGACAGATTGGTATCAGAGCCATTGGTTATAGTGAACTTGGTTTTAATAAAGGAGAAACGTTTTTTGTTAAAACCAGACTATAACCTGTACAGTGCTCAACAGTCCACAACGACGCTTCACTCCACATGCAAGGCTCGACATTCTAGGTGATATTGCCTACTTGATAGTTACATTGTACATTGCTCATGGTATGCTTGGTTAGTATAACTACTGTTGCTTGAACACGTGCGTACTTACTCTATCCTACCATCGTACTTTCGCGAACCTCTCTCACTCGTGTTACTCTTGATATAAAGATCATGTCTGGACGCGTTAACATGACACAAGCCCAGTTGACGGCTCTGATCAACGAGCGAGTTGCCGCAGCGCTTGCAGCTGCACACGCAGGAGGTCAACATGCTCAGCCACCGGTGTGCACCTTTAAGACCTTTATGGACTGCCGACCGACTACTTTTAGCGGAACTGAAGGAGCAGTAGGTCTCCTCCACTGGTTTGAGAAACTAGAATCTGTGTTCGAAATGTGTGAATGCCCCGAAGCGCGCAGGGTGAAGTATGCTACCGGTACTCTCGAGGGTTTAGCCCTCACGTGGTGGAACGCTCAAGTTCAAATGCTAGGGTTGGTTGCAGCCAACGCCACCCCATGGGAAACTTTCAAGGAAATGATCAGGGAGGAATACTGCAGTCGTGATGACATTCATAAACTGGAAGACGAGTTCTACAACCTCAAGATGACGGGGTCAGAAATTGAGGCGTATACTAAGAGATCGCATGAGCTTGCCCTATTGTGTCCTACAATGGTGGACCCTCCATTTAAGCGAATTGAACTCTTTCTCAAGGGCTTGGTGCCAGAAATCCAAAGTCATGTGACTTCAGCAAACCTGGCCACTATCCAGCAGGTTGTTCAGTTGGCTCACCGTCTTACTGATCAGGCGGTGGAGCAGAACAAGTTACCAAAGCGCATCGGTGCTGCAACTGCTTCTGGTACCTCTAGTGACAACAAACGGAAATGGGATGGAGCTTCAAGCAAGGGTTCAACTTCTGTGCAATCTCAGTCTCAGCAGAGAAAGACTGATGACTACAAGATCCCCAGTCAGAAATCGTCTAGTGGTCAAAGTCATGGTGGGTACAAAGGGAATCACCCCAAATGCAATCGCTGCAACCTACACCACAGTGGGCCATGCACCAGGGGCAACTGTCATCGGTGCAACAAGCCTGGTCACGCTGCAAAGGATTGCAGGAGCTTATACCCCGCCAATCAGAATCGTCAGCAAGCCCAACAGAATCAGCGGCAGCAACAGGGTAACAACAAAGGGTGTTTTCAGTGTGGAGCTGAAGGCCACTTCAAGAAAGATTGTCCCCAACTGAACCAGAACCAGAACAACAACAACAACAACAACAATAATCAGGGGAACGGTAAAAATGGGAACCACAACAACAACAATGGTGCCAGGGGGCGGGTGTTCGTGATTGGCCAAGGTGAAGCAAGGAATGACCCCAACGTGGTGACGGGTAAGTTCCTCCTCGACGACTTTTATGTTACAGTTTTATTTGATTCGGGTGCCGATACTAGCTACGCGTCACTAGAAGTTAGTCAAATGCTTAAGCGTATTCCAACACCCTTGAGCAACAAGCACACTGTAGAGCTAGCTAATGGTAAGAGTTTGGAAGCCACACACATAGTCAAAGGTTGCAAACTTATTCTCGCTAACCAGACCTTCTCTATTGACCTTATTCCTGTCGTCTTGGGTAGTTTCGACGTTGTCATTGGGATGGATTGGTTATCCCAACACCGAGCAGAGATTCTTTGCAATGAGAAGATCGTTCGTATTCCTGGTTCTGGTAGTGAACCTCTCATAATTCGTGGCGACAAGAGGAGTGCTGTTGAAAACGTCATCTCTTTCCTTAAGGCCTAGAAGTGCTTGCGAAAGGGCCACACTGCCGTTTTGGCTCTTGTTACTGACACCTCGGAAAAAGAGAAGAAGCTAGAAGATTTTCCAGTTGTACGTGACTATCCTGAGGTATTCCCTGAGGAATTACCTGGTCTTCCACCCCATCGCCAAGTCGAGTTTCAGATTGAACTAGCTCCTGGAGCTGCACCTATAGCTCGTGCACCTTATCGTTTAGCTCCATCAGAGTTAGAAGAACTCTCTACGCAACTACAAGAACTCTTGGATAAGGGTTTTATTCGTCCAAGCTCATCGCCCTAGGGAGCTCCAGTACTATTTGTGAAGAAGAAGGACGGTACCTTCAGAATGTGTATCGACTATCGTGAACTCAACAAGGTGACTGTGAAGAATCGTTATCCTCTACCACGTATTGACGACTTGTTCGACCAGTTGCAGGGGTCGAGCTACTATTCAAAGATCGATCTGAGATCGGGATATCACCAGCTGAGAGTTCGAGAAGAGGATGTCTCTAAGACAGCCTTTAGAACTCGTTATGGGCATTATGAGTTTTTGGTCATGCCGTTTGGGCTGACAAACGCACCTGCAGTTTTCATGGACTTGATGAACCGAGTGTGCAAGCCTTATCTGGACGAATTCGTTATAGTCTTCATCAACGACATCCTGATCTATTCTAAGAGTCAAGAGGAACACGAACAGCATCTACGACTTATTCTGGAACTCCTTCAAACCGAACAGCTTTACGCAAAGTTCTCGAAATGCGACTTCTGGCTTCGTGAGGTCCATTTCCTAGGCCACGTGGTAAACAAGGATGGGATTCACGTTGATCCATCCAAGGTAGACTCTATTAAGAACTGGCCTGCACCTCGCACACCAAAGGAAATTCGCCAATTCTTGGGATTGGCAGGTTACTACAGGAGGTTCATTAAGGATTTTTCTAAGATCGCACAGCCTCTCACCTCGCTAACGCAGAAAGGCGTTGTTTATTGCTGGGGAAATGCACAGGAGTTAGCCTTTCAGCACCTAAAGGATAGACTTTGTAGTGCACCTATTCTTTCACTGCCAGAGGGCACAGACGATTTTGTGGCTTACTGCGACGCATCAATTCAAGGCCTTGGTTGTGTATTGATGCAACGAGATAAGGTTATAGCCTACGCCTCGCGCCAACTCAAAGTTCACGAGAAGAACTACACTACACACGACTTAGAGCTGGGAGCTGTTGTTTTTGCACTTAAGTTATGGCGACATTACCTGTACGGTACCAAGTGCGCCATCTACACCGACCACAGGAGCCTATAGCACATATTCAAGCAGAAGGAACTGAATATGCGGCAACGACGGTGGGTCGAGCTACTGAATGACTACGAGTGCTCCATCAGGTATCACCCGGGCAAGGCCAATGTCGTGGCAGACGCCCTCAGTCGAAAGGACACCGCACCTAAGCGCGTGAGAGCTTTACAACTCACGATCCATTCTAGTCTCCCTTCTCAAATACGAGCTGCTCAGATGGAAGCACTGAAACCAGAAAACGTCAGGGCTGAAGCCCTACGCGGGTCAAGACAACGCTTAGAACAGAAGGAAGACGGTGCTTACTACATAACAGGACGCATTTGGATTCCACTCTATGGCAACCTACGAGAGCTTGTGATGGATGAAGCACACAAATCTCGCTACTCGGTACACCCTGGTTCGGATAAGATGTACCACGATATTAAAACTACGTATTGGTGGCCTAGCATGAAGGCCCACATAGCAACTTACGTCAGCAAGTGTTTGACTTGTGCGCGAGTCAGGACAGAATATCAGAAGCCCTCAGGTTTACTCCAACAACCAGAAATACCACAATGGAAATGGGAGCAAATTTCCATGGATTTTGTTACCGGCCTACCTAGATCTCAGCGCGGAAACGATACTATTTGGGTGATCGTGGATCGACTCACAAAATCCGCACAGTTCTTGGCGATTAAGGAAACGGATAAATTCTCTACTCTAGCGAAAATATACCTCAAGGAAGTTGTTTCGAGGCACGGAGTGCCCACCTCAATTATCTCCGATCGAGATGCACGTTTTACTTCAGAGCTGTGGCAAGCAATGCACAAGTCCTTTGGCTCACGTTTAGATATGAGCACAGCGTATCACCCTCAGACGGACGGGCAGTCCGAGCGTACTATTCAGACCTTAGAAGACATGCTTCGTGCATGTGTAATCGACTTTGGCAACAGCTGGGAAAAGCATCTGCCACTTGTGGAATTCTCGTACAATAACAGCTACCATACCAGCATTAAAGCTGCTCCGTTTGAGGCATTGTACGGACGTAAATGCCGGTCACCTCTTTGTTGGGCAGAGGTGGGGGATAGTCAGATCACTGGTCCGGAACACGTGGTGGACACTACTGAACGGATTGCTCAAATACGACAACGCATGGCGACAGCTCGTGACCGTCAGAAAGCCTACACCGATAAGGGCAGGAAACCACTTGCCAGGTTGGGGAGCGGGTACTACTCAAAGTCTCACCCTGGAAGGGTGTGGTTCGTTTTGGAAAACGAGGCAAAGTTAACCCATGATACGTTGGACCTTTCGAAATCATCGAGAAAATAGGCAGGGTGGCCTACAGATTACCAGCAGAACTCGGTGCAGTTCACAACGTTTTTCACGTGTCGAATCTGAAGAAGTGCCTGTTAGATGAGACCCACATAGTTCCTCTGAAGGAAATCACTATCGACGAGCAGTTACGATTCGTCGAGGAACCAGTTGAAATCACGGACCAGGATGTTAAGGTCCTCAAGAGCACTAGAATACCTCTCGTTCGAGTTCGTTGGAACTCACGTCGCGGCCCAGAGTTCACCTGGGAGCGCGAAGATCAGATGAAACAAAAGTATCCCCAACTATTCGCAAACAGTACGACCACTACTGAGGCTGAAGCTACGGAATTTCGGGACGAAATTCCAGATCAACGGGGGGAGGATGTGACACCCAAGGAAAACCGGGAAAACCATACAACTTAACTAGCTTCCTCAGTGAGTGCTTACCAAATTTCGGGACGAAATTTCTTTCAACTTGGGGATGATGTGACAACTCGAAACTTAGAACCTTTCATTGTATCTTGATGTAACTTGCTTGAACGTTACGTGACTGGTTAACCTGTTAATTTAATGATATAAGTAAACATTCTATGTGATAAGGTGTTATGATTATGTGTTATGCTTGTATGTATGAGTGCGATTATGTGAACCAAGACACAAGGACACGACTCGAGACCATGCGCTCTCGAGTGAACAGTAACAGTTGGGCCGGTTGGGCCATTTAATCACACCCGAAACCCATTAGGGTGCACCAGGTAGAACTAGTATATATATTACACTCCTAGCCATCTTTGCCATTTTCTTGGGCAAACCACACACACTCTCCTACTTTCTCTCTCACTAAAACCCTAGAAGCACAAACCTCCACTCCCTCATTCTCGGATCCAATCAGTTAACACTAGAGTCGTCGGTTCAAGCTTGGAATCGGCATTTGGAATTCACCCTTCCTATCCCCTAACCGGTTAGTGATTCATGTTGTGTTTTGTGTTTGGGTTGATGATTATGATAATATGTTTGCTTGCTAAATTTATACATGATTAAAGGTGTGGATGTGTAATGATGTAGGTTAGTGATGCATGCTAGGTATTTATTTTGTATGATGATGTTATGTATATGATGTATTCGGCTAATATGCTTTGATTCGGATATATTGCACAATGAGCTCATGATATCTTGTGTCTAAATGTGATTCAAACCATTAAATGTGGGTGTTCATGAAACCGGCTTGCATATGTGTATTAGATAGTATGATATGAATGTGTTGTGACTATGATTAATACTAGTAACTTTATTGATGAAGCATGTTGTAAAACAAAAACCCTAAAATGATGAACTATTTGAATATATGAAGAACAACATGAATGTGCTTTGAATGTGTTATGAATATTTGAAATCTGATTGTTTGATCCATTTTGGTTAATTGTTAGACAACAAAACATGTTTAGTGGATAGTACATAATGTTGCATGAAATCAAATTTCCATTGGATAGTACAACTGTGCAGAATCAGCAGTTGCTGGGGGGTCGAGACCCCTGGTTCCGACTCGAGACCATGAACATGATAACTCGAGAACATAGATTGCGACACAGGTTGCGAGTCGAGAACCCCTAGTCTCGACTCGAGACCACACATGATCATCACACAAACATCATGACCCGAGACCATGCTTGCGAGTCCGATTGCGACTCGAGACCACTACATGCATGATCCGAAACCACCTCGGTTGCGACTCGAAATCTTGTAAGCTACACTCGAGACCGCACAGTCTCGACTAGAGACCGCACAGTCTCGACTAGAGACCATATGCATGTACACACTATTTGGACTTCCACACTGCTACGGGCTTGGGTAATTGGGCCGGACTTATGGGCTTCTTGTGTCACTGTTGAATGCGTGTTTTGGGCTTGCGTGCTATTACGAGTCCAGCTGTTTGGGCCACACTTAGACTTTGGTTGTTACATGAACGTTACTATGGAACCTGTTATGAACTGTTGTTCAACTGCCATGCTAGATATGTATGCCATGATTGTTACTTGCTAGTATACGTGTAGAACATACGTGCACTACTTGGATACGAACCTGACTCGAATGGTATCTATGTTAGGACGTAGTTGACCACTTACAACTTGATTGACTTTTCTGTGTATCTGCCGAGCAAACCAAGGTGAGTTAACACCCTCTACAAAGCATGGGATTCCCTGAGTTGGGAATGGGGTTAAGGAACGTAGATTCCTCGTCCTCCTTGGGTAGGACAGCAATGGTTCAGGAATGTAATTTCCTCGTCCTCACGGACAGATAACTCGTACTAGACCAAAACTCTATCACGAAGTCCCTCCTTTTATATCGACTTAATCGCCGGGCCAATGGCGAGCGGATCATTAGTTAGATAGCGCTATTTAGGTCTGACAAACCTCACACCGTGCCGCAGAGGACGGGCGTGAACTAATGGATCTGGGGCACGTCAATGATGATAGACATTGACAGTTTCAGGGCACATAAACATGACTACAGTCAGCAGTCGATATGGTAACGAGTCTAGTGTATACATGGGGTAGCCCCCACGGCCGAAATGCCAGATAACTAACACGGGGTAGCCCCCACGGCAGGATTACCAGAGTAACCGGGAATAAACAGATCACGTTTTCAACTATGGGGTAACCCCCACGGCAGGATGCCAGATAAAGAGAACTGTTTTCGAAACAAACTAAAATAAACACCCAACCGTGAACTCACTCAACTTGTTGTTGACTCGTTACTACATGCTTTGCAGGACCATAGGTACTTAGCTGGAGCTTGCACGGAGGAGAGTCGTTGTGGGACATGGATAGCCGCGTGCCATGTTAAACTTGGAAACAATTGAACTTATGTTTTGGTTTTAAATCTTATGCTTCCGCTTGCAACTTAAACTATGTTTTGTTTGAACACCAATTGTATTGGTTAGACTTTATAACTACTTATATGCTTGTTCAATATGATTGGTGGCTGGATCCTGGTCAGTCACTCCTCCAAGCGGTGGTACTCCGCAGGTGGATTTTGGGGGTGTGACATGTTATGTTTACACAGTGATTGTTGCTTGCCACCTTAGCAACGATAGTACTATAGTTTGGACTTAGCACTTGTCGTGGACAGGGGTTGTTAAGGGCTTTACTTCACGTGTCATAGTGGTGATATGTGTTGCACATTCTACAACTCGCAGTCACATCTGTGCAAATTTCATTGTCGATAACCTACTAGCTTCACTTTGCTACATATTACATGTTGGTTATGCGTAAAACGATTTCGCTATCTACCATACTATTAAACTTGTATGCTCACCTTTACACTATGTGTATTGACCTCTATTTTAACGTAGGTGATAGGTGTTTGAGATGCTAGGATACTTGCTATGTGGAAATCAAGTAGGTAGAGTCTAGAAACGAACAATTTATAATTATGAGTTGTCGAAACAGCTTTTTGTTTGTCTGTGAGATATTTGGTCTGCAATAATTAATTTGCTGGATATGTTATGGTATGGGACGTAACTTAAAAGTATTTGGTAATATTAGTCGTTATGGATTTCTCCTGGACAATCTGTTTCGCATAGTGTCGCGCCCCGATGATTCCGCCATCGGTTGGGGTGTGATAGATTGGTATCAGAGCCATAACTATAGGGAATTAGGCAAGACTCAACCTAGTCCGAGTCGATGTCTTAGAAACGACCTAGACTATAGTCTAAGTACCAACAGACTGCCTTGTGCGAACCCGGTAGGGGTCCCACACGAGCCTATTTCTGTCACTCAATCGAATCGCAACTATACTCTATCCGCCTTTCCTAAGGCTGGAATACTATCACTCTGCCTTTTCTAAGGTAGGCACACCGCACGCTATTTTCAAAACTGAACGAGTAATTAGATCGAGACTAGGTGTGAAAACTGTAAACTCTCGATTGAGTCACTTGTTCGACGCGTGATTTTTACTATAAACACGAGAATTTGCGTTGAATCAGGAGTGAAATCCATACTTTGACGCACTTCTCTCACTCTATCTCGTGATTCTATCATATAAACAGGAACATATTCGCTAAGTTAGGGGTGAAACCCGAACCTTGATGACTTGTTCCACTCTCTATTTTGGTTTTACAAAGCTCTCACCAGAGTCTCGATGGATTCCAATGACTCGAGTCGCGTAAATAACCGAAAGGATGCGTGCCATTCACCGTATCCTGGTGATAGAGCACAGTCTATTAGGCCAAAACGTGTATTCGAAGTCCTTGAGAGTAGTCGAATCACTTTGGGTAGTCGACGTCTATCAGCCGAGACAATCTCTCTTCAATTTTACGTGTTTTGATTCTGGATCCGCAACCGCTGACTCTGTGATTATCGTTTTATGTGGAAAAATTTTATGTGTTTTATGTGTGGTTTTGTATGTTTATGTGTTTCAATTTTTGGTGATTTATACGCTATTCGCTTTCTCGCTTTGATCGACACACACAACTCGCATTGCACATCTATCCCAATATGCTAACAAATCGCATGTTGTGTCATTCGCTTATGCTATACTCCTCGCTATGCTACTCGTTGTGTACTCGCCACTCGCAATTTCTAATCTCGAACGCACGGACCTGGATTGATAGGTGAATACGTGCAATATATGTAGGTGAATACGTGCAAAATATAGTGGATACGTGCCTCTGTGCTCTGCGTGCTTATGTGCTTATGTGTTTACGTGCCTATGTGATTATGTGCCTACTTGATTATGTGCTTATATAAGTAGTTTTGAGCAGCGTGGTAAACTCTACTAGGGTTATTGAATTTTGTGTCTGGGTCCTGTGACGATGTCTGTTGCAGACAATGTCGTCATTTGGATCGCACACTTCTCGAGTCGCTCGTAGAAATCATGCTGACAAGCGAATCGCTTCTCTAGTCGCTAAGCAGATGGCTAAAGTTATCCCACAAATCGTTAGTGAGCTTAATGAGAACGCTAGCAAGTCCTCTGAGGAATCAAGGACTGACTCGCAAGGGTACTTTCAGCTTTAAGCAGTTTAAGGCCTGTGGCCCAAAAGACTTCACAGGCGAAGACGGACCAAGCGCAATGTTTCAATGGTTCTACTCAATCCAAGTCACGCTACGTTAGAGCGGATGTCCCGAACACCTACGTACTGTCAACGCAACTAGCGTTTTCCAATCCAGGGCACTGGATTGGTGGACTGTCGAAAGAAACAAATGTGGGAATGATGCAGCCTATGGGCTTACATGGGTTGAGTTGAAGGAACTCATGATGAAGGAATTATGTCCACCCCACGAGCTCCAGAAGCTGGAGAATGAGTTCTGGCACATCAAGCAGGATGGTGGCGATAACGCCGGTCTCACACTAGAGCCTGCTTTGCATGTGGTAATCCCAACCACTTTGCATACATGTGCCCCAACAGGGTGGTGAAGCAAGAGCCACAGCAGCAGCCGCAACAACATCAACAGCAGCAGCCTCAACAACAGCAGCAGCCAGCGGACGTGCTTTCAACATCAACGCCCGCTAGGCTCAAGCAGAAAACAACATGGTTAATGGTACATTCCTTGTGAATGGTATATATGCTTCATGTTTATTTGATACTGGAGCAGATAACTGTTTTGTGTCTTTAGAATTCGAAAAGCTCCTTAATCGTAAGCGCGCCCATCTCCCCTCAACGTTCGACGTTGAAGTTGCCACTGGAAGAACCGTTACTATTCGTTATGTTCTACGTGATTGTACACTTGAAGTCAACAATCACATCTTTCCTATCGATCTTATCCCGATGCAGCTTGGTAGTTTCGATATCATAGTAGGCATGGATTTTCTTCATGAAAATCGTGCTAAAGTCGTTTGCTTTGATAAGATGATTTGTTTCTCGCTCGCTAATGGTGATCAACTTTGTGTCTATGGTGAAGTCGCATCAAAGAATCTCAAACTCATGTCGTGTATCCAAGCGAGCAAGTATCTCCGCAAGGAATACAAAGCTTTCTTGGCACACATCATAGTAGTGGAGGAAAAGGAAAAGAAGGCAATGGATAAGGTGCTTGTGGTTCGTGATTTTCCTAACGTCTTTCCTGATGATCTACCTGGTTTACCCCCGAGTCATGATATTGATTTTCGTATTGACCTCATTCCTTGAGCAAATCCTGTTGCTAAATCTCCTTATCCCCTCTCTCCATCCAAAATGCGCGATCTCTCGAGTCAACTTCAGGAATAGCTTGACAAAGGCTTCATTCGCCCTAGCACCTCTCATTGGGGCACACCAGTCCTTTTCGTCAAAAAGAAAGACGGGTCGTTCCGGATGTGCATCGACTATAGGGAGTTGAATAAGCTGACTATCAAGAATCGTTATCCCCTGCCCCGAATTGATGATTTGTTTGATCAATTGCAAGGTGCTACGTGCTTCTCGAAGATTGATTTACTCTCAGGCTATCACCAGTTACGAATCCAGGAGGAAGATATACTAAAAACCGCTTTCCGAACCCGATATGGCCATTATGAATTCGTCGTAATGCCCTTTTGTTTAACCAATGCACCTGCGGCTTTCATGGATTTGATGAACCGTGTGTGCAAACCATTTCTTGACCGTTTCGTCATCGTTTTCATCGATGACATCCTTATCTATTCGAAGTCGAAAACCGAACACGCGGAACATCTACGTTTGGTCCTCGAATTACTCCAAGTGAATCGACTCTATGCCAAGTTCTCCAAGTGCGAATTTTGGCTAGAGGAGGTTCAATTCCTCGGTCACATCGTCAATAGTCAAGGTATACACCTCAACCCATGAAGATCGAAGCTGCTAAAAGTTGGGTTACTCCAAAATCACCATCCGATGTTCGTTCGTTCCTCGGATTGGCGGGCTATTACCGTCGATTCATTGCTGACTTTTCAAAAATCGCTGTTCCGCTTACTTCCTTGACAAAGACAAGCCTTTTGTTTGGCGAACCAAACAAGAGCAAGCCTTTCAAACTCTGAAGCATATGCTCTGCAATGCTCCTGTTCTCACTCTACCCGACGAAAACGATGACTTCGTTGTCTATTGCGATGCCTCGAACCTTGGTCTCGGTTGTGTTCTCAGGCAACGGGACAAGGTTATTACGTACGCCTCTCGTTAGCTCAAGATCCACGAGAAAAACAATACGACCCATGACCTCGAGCTAGGCGCAGTTGTTTTTGCGTTGAAGATATGGCGACACTACCTTTACGGTACCAAGTGTACGGTCTTCACCGACCATAAGAGCCTACAACACATTCTCAACCAAAAGGAACTGAATATGCGCCAACACCGATGGGTTGAACTTCTTAACGATTAAGACTGTGAGATTCGTTATCACCCTGGCAAAGCAAATGTGGTGGCCGATGCTCTAAGCAGACGAAGCTATTTGCATAGCGTTCGTAACACTCAAGCTCAGCACGACCTCGAAGCCTTGATTCGTGATGCCCAACACGCCTACTTCGTTGAAGATACCATGAGAGAGGAAATGAAGAAGTGTGGAGCCGAATCACACTTTGTCACCAAATCAAACGGTATCTATTACTATCTAGACCGCATCTGGATTCCAAGTCCCAATAACCTTCGAGATATATTGTTAACTGAAGCGCACAAGTCTCGATATTCCATTCATCCTGGTGTCGACAAAATGTACCATGACCTTCGTCTACGGTACTGGTGGCCTGGAATGAAGAAAGATATCGCTTTCTATGTTTCAAAGTGTCTGACTTGCTCAAAAGTCAAGGCCGAACAACAAAGACCCTCTGGCTTGCTTGTGCAACACGAGATCCCGATGTGGAAATAGGAAAGCATAGCCATGGACTTTATAACGAAACTCCCGCGTACACCTTCAGGTTATGATAGCATCTGGATTATCGTTGACCGTTTGACTAAATCTGCTCATTTTCTGCCGATACGAGAAGACTACAAGGTAGAACGATTAGCCCGAATCTACACCGACGAGATCATCTGTCGACACAGGATGCCTCTGATATCATCACTGACCGCGATGGTCGGTTTACCTCGCGTCTTTGGGAAACGTTTCAATCTGCTCTCGGTACTACTCTTAATCTAAGTACCGCTTTCCATCCCCAAACCGACGGTCAGACTGAACAAACGATACGTACCCTCGAAGACATGCTTCGCTCATGTGTCATAGATTTCGGTGGTAACTAGGACGCGGACTTACCTTTGGTCGAATTCTCGTACAATAACAGTTATCATTCTAGCATTCAAATGGCACCATTTGAGGCACTATACGGAAGAAAATGTCGATCGCCGATTGTGTGGCACGAGATCGAAGATGCGCAAATAAGCGGTTCTCAGCTGCTGCAAGAGATTGACAAAATCCTCCAAATTCGAGACAATCTGTTGAAAGCTCGGAGTCATCAAAAAAGTTACGCCGATAGACGCCACAAGCCCCTTGAATTTGATGTTGACGATCACGTACTCCTAACGGTTTCACCTTGGAAGGGGGTGATCAGATTCGGCAAGAAAGGAAAGCTCGCGCCTCGATATGTTGGACCCTTTAAAATTCTGGAAAGGATTGGAAAGGTGTCCTACAGACTCGAACTACCGGAGGAACTTAGCAATGTCCACCCGACTTTCCATGTATCGAACCTCAGAAAGTGCCTGGTCGAGCAGAATTTACAAGTACCACTTGAGGATCTACAAGTGGATGAAACATTACACTTCGTGGAAAAGCCTGTCGAGATCATGGATTGAGAAACTAAAAAGCTCAGACGCTCACGCATTCCCATTGTGAAAGTTCGCTGGGAAGGCAAACGCGGCGCAGAGTTCACCTGGGAACTCGAAAGTGACATGAAGGTGAGGTATCCACATTTATTTGTTACGCCTACATCCTAATTTCGGGATGAAATTCCCTAAAGCCAGGGAGGCTGTAACAACCCGCGTTTTGGAAGTCAAAGTACAAGTCAAAGTCAAAGTCAAAGGAAGAAAAGATTGCTAATTGTGATCTGTCTCTCCTTGCTTGATTATTGATTGTACTCCTTGCCTTGTAATCGATTTCTTTAAGTTGTGTACTTTAGTTGTATTATGCGGAGTATCTATAATAATCGCAGTTTAATCGCATGTTAATCGCTAATCTATTTATTTCTTTATTGCTAATCGCATCGTTATCGCATCGCAACTTGAATCGTAGCTTCTGGATATTGTTTTATGTGTGTGTGCTATTTACGTGTTACTTGTGCATGTTTATATTATGTTGGTGTGATTAATCGAAAACGCAATTGCAACTGTATCGCAACGCAATCTCATCGCAAGCGCTAAACGCAAAGTTACTTAAGATGTGTATGTTAGTTATGGTATTTGTGTGACTATTATTTAAATATATCGCATCGCTTAATCAACACTCGCTTAAACGTATCACAACGCTCAACGTACGAAATGAAAAGACGAAAACCAACTAGCGGCAGCCCTTCGATCGAATGACCATTCGACGGATGACCATCCGATCGGATGGCCATCCGATCGGACTACCCTCCAATCCGTCACCTGCACCGCCTTTCCTCTTCTGTCACCTATAAATAGCACATGTCACATCATGAACAGTGATGTGACAGCTCCTCCTCCGACCAGCACACTTTTTGGCTATTTTCTCTCAATTTCTCGCGAATCTTGTAAGTTTCTACCTCAAGTCTTGTACATTTTCACTCTACACACACTTCTCCATCATTTTCACCATCAAATCTAAACATTCCACCATGAAATCTGTCCGATTTGGGTTGTTCTAGGATGATGTCATCATGGGTTCTCATGAACTTCAAAGTGTGACCTCATTCCACCAAGAACAACTCAGATCTAAGAGATTTTAACATGTTTAAACACTGATTTCACCTAAATCTAAACATTTTCAAACTTATTTAAGTTTCTTTCAACTCTGTTACACTCTTGCACTCAAAACTAATAGAATCGGAGCTCATTTAGGCCTCCTACTCATCCTTTAGTGAAGTGTCGGTCTGAGAACTGATTCCTATCAAAGAGACAACCAATTCACGGGTTGAACAGGAACACCAGCCAAGAACAGTTAACTGATTGGGACGGGGTGATTTCCATCCGAACGACCTGAAAGGTAGAGATACTTCTCTAATTTCAAAATGCTACAACGAAAACTTCAAAGCCATCATATACAAACACATCCATCCCAAACGAATGATAATCCGACCAAATGGCCATCCGACCGGATGACCATCCATCCGGATTGTCATTCGATAGAATGACACTTAGTCACTCAATTCACGCGACACCGTTTTCCGCACTGTTCATCGCTTATGCTATGGTTCTGTGATCAGGCTAATCCCTCAGTGCTCCCCTCAATCTAAGAGAGTGTTTATTTACTAAACACAATCTTTGAGTATACTCGAACCCTTTTTGCTTTACGCACTTTTGGGTGTTACATACGTTACTTATTCAAATCACAATCGACACACAACGCAAACACTTTTCTACGTTGGTCGCTATTGCATGTATTATGTGTTATTCGATGAATGCTTGTATGTTATGTTTACACAGTGATTGTTGTCTGACACCTTAGCAACGATAGTACTATAGTTTAGACTCAGCACCTGTCGTGGACAGGGGTTGTTAAGGGCTTTACTTCACGTGTCACAGTGGTGATATGTGTTGCGCATTCTACAACTCACAGTGATGTCTGTGCAAATTTCATTGCCGATAACCTACTAGCTTCACTTTGCTACGTGTTACATGCTCGTTATGCGTAAAACGATTTCGCTATCTACCATACTATTAAACTTGTATGCTCACCTTTACACTATGTGTATTGACCTCTATTTTAACGTATGTGACAGGTGTTTGAGATGCTAGGATGCTTGCTATGTGGAAATCAAGTAGGAAGAGTCTAGAAACGAACAATTTATAATTATGAGTTGTCGGAACAGCTTTTTATTTGTCTTTGAGATATTTGGTCTGTAGTAATTAATTTGTTGGATATGTTATGATATGGGACGCAACTTAAAATATTTGGTAATATTAGTTGTTATGGATTTCTCCTGGACAATCTGTTTCGCTCAGTGCCATACCCTGATGATTCCGCCATCGGTTGGGGTGTGACAGCTGCCCTATGAAACTATTATTTGCATGTAATTTTGAGAATGAAAAATATTGATGAATTTGATGCCTATTTTGGTTTCGTTTTTGAACAATTTGTATACTTTTTTGAAGCGAATAACAGATCAGTGAACTGAATTGCGCATGAAGGTCAAACTGCAGTTGAACTTCAGTTTACGAATAACACAAAAAGCCACTCGGTTTAGATATATCCATTCAGAATCACAGATTTATGCAAACTTAGCGAATGGACAAACTAATTCTGTCATACAAATAAACTATGTTCAATCCTGCGTGCAATTCAGTTGTTGATTTTTAAACCTATTTAAACGGGTGAAAAACCCGTTTAGCGGATGAACTAGACAACAGTGAATACACTTCACAACAAAGAATGAATTCTTTTCTGCGACTGCACGCTGATTTCAGTGAATGAATTAGTTTGGACAGCAAGTGAACAAACAACGAAGACTAATAACGTTTCGGCGAATGTACAAATCTGCAGTCGAACTAAACAACTATTGCACACTTTTGCGATGGATATCTGCACTGCGAATGACAACGATTTCAGCAACTGAACTTTTAATTTTGTTTCTGATTTCACAAATGAACCAGCGACAAACACCAAATATCAAAACACCAAACGGACAGTGTATAACAGCAACGAATGTATTCTGCAGTAGATATGTCACACCCCCAAAATCCACACGCGGAGTATCACCGCCTGGAGGCGTGACATGACCAGGATCAAGCCACCAATCATATTGAACAATAGTAAATGTAATTCAACCAAACAATATGAAAGGTGTTCCAAAACAAAAGTATAGTTTCAATGTTTAGCGGAAGCATAGTTGTAAAACCCAACATAAGTAATAAGTTTGAAATGTCATAAATGTAAAACATGGCATCCACGATCCATGTCCACAACGACCGCGCCTCCCAGTGCAAGCTCCAGGAGTATCTATTGACCTGCAAGGCATGTAACAACGAGTCAACAACAAAGTTGAGCGAGTTCACAGATGGTTGTTTAGTTATAGTATTCGTTCCATAATTCACATGTTCGTTTTGTAAACAATGTATCGTATTTATTTGTATCGCGGCCTTCCAGGCATGTTTGCGAAGATTAGTGGGGGTCGCCCATGTATTGTAGACTAGTTATATTTGTATCGCGGCCCTCCAGGCATGTTTGCGAAGATTAGTATTCGTATTGCGGCCATTCCAGGCATGTGTGCGAAGATTAGTATTCGTATCGCGGCCATTCCAGGCATGTGTGCGAAGATTAGTATTCGTATCGCGGCCATTCCAGGCATGTGTGCGAAGATTAGTGGGGGCTTCCCATGTGTTACTAGTCTAGCTATATCTATAAGTGACCTTCCCCTAACGAGGTCAGTGGTACGTATTCCGGTAACGATGAAAGTACAAGTAATCAATCAATCCCATTCCCAATCCCGGGAATCCCATGCCTTGGTAAGAGTGTGAACTCACCTTGGTTTGCTCGGCAGATAAACGAAAGGTCACTTGAGTTGTATGTGGTCAACCACGTCCTAACATGGTTACTATACAAGTCAGGTCTATGGTTTAAGTAATGCACGTATGGTTTTCTACACGTATACTAACAAGTTGCATACAAGTGCTGATCATGGCTTACATGTATTATCATGGCAGTTAACAGTTCATACGAGTTCAACAGTAGAAATCACGTAACAAACAAAGCCCAAGTATGCAGCCCAAATGGTTGGGCTAGTAACAGTACACAAGTCCAAACAGAATGTGTGATTAAATGGTCTCGAGTCGAGTCTAGAGATCTCGAGTCGAGACAGTGTGGTCTCGGGTTGAAGTCTCAACGTTCTCGAGTCGCAACTAAGGGATCTCTAGTCATGCATTTATCACTCGAAACCGGTTGGTCTCGAGTCAGGTCTCGAGTCGCAACCAGACCAGCAACTGTGGTCTCGAGTTATGCTGTTTTTGTGCTGATGATGCGTGGTCTCGAGTCGAGATCGAGAGTTCTTGACTCGCAACCCTTGTCGAGACTAGGTGTGTAACAGATTCCTAATTTGCAGCTCATTAATTCCGTAACAATTGCTAACAAATTTGGCAGTTTCAACTTGGATCAAATCAACAATTAATTCAGAAATCATGCAATATCATATCACCCTAATTGTAATCAAACCATGAACAGCAATCATCGAATCATTCGAATCAGTGATATAATATGTCACCCTAATCATTCCAACTTGATTAATTAAGCCACGATCATAAGCATACATGCAGCCGATTACATTACATCCACTTGGTTCTAGATCTAATTCATGCAATCCAATTTATAGAGCATCATCACATAAATCCTAATTCTAAACCAAACACTAATCTCATGATCATCATGTGGGTTCGGATCAATCGTTCAGAGACAACAATCACACATACATCATTTAATCATATATTCATAGTATGTCACAACATCAAAGATCAATCATCATGCATAACATCAAGTATCATGTATTAAGCAACTAACCATGATGGAACACTAACCTTAACACCGAATAACTAGGCCAAATCAGATGGGGCTTCGGCTTGGTTGATTTCCGTCGAACAAGAGGGGGGAAGGAAACTAGGGTTAGGTGTGTGTGTGTTTAGTATTTGCAAGATATCAGAAACAAACCCCTAAGTTAGATATGTGTATTCGCATAAGGGGGGTGGGCCGAACCCTTCATTGGCCTGCCCTCTAGGTCTCGAGTCTAAGTATAGTGAGCCGAGGAAGAGAAGTGTACGGCCCAAAAGGGCTTGTGCGATTAGGACAAGTGTTATGTAACTATACTTATAACATTCACATAAAATCACGTAGCACATAATATAACAACGTCGTAACATACATTGAAATCAAGCACATCAATAAATCAAGTAACGTTCATACAAGATGCGTCAAAACACAAAGAAAGGTTCTGGAATACGGGTTGTCACATTATCCCCAAGTTGAAAGAAATTTCGTCCCGAAATTTGGTACGTACTCACTGAGGAAGCTAGTTAAGTTGCATGGTTTTCCTGGGGTGTCACATCCTCCCCCCGTTGGTTTGGAATTTCGTCCCGAAATTCCGCAGTAGCTTCAGCCTCAGTAGTGGTTGTACTGTTCGCGAATAATTGGGGATACTTTTGTTTCATTTGGTCTTCGCGTTCCCAAGTGAACTCTGGGCCATGACGGGAGTTCCAATGAACTCGAACAAGAGGTATTCTGGTGTGCTTGAGGACCTTAACATCCCGGTCCATGATTTCGACTGGTTCCTCGACGAATCGCAACTGTTCGTCGATAGTGAGCTCCTTCAAAGGAACTATGAGGGTCTCATCTGACAGACACTTCTTCAGATTTGACACGTGAAAAACATTGTGAACTCCACTGAGTTCTGTTGGCAGGTTCAGTTTGTAGGTCACTTTGCCTATTCTTTCTATGATTTCGAACGGTCCGACATACCGCGGATTGAGCTTGCCTCGTTTTCCAAAACGAACTACACCTTTCCAAGGTGAGACTTTGAGTAGCACTAGATCCCCAACCTGGAACTCGAGTGGTTTCCTGCGCTTATCAGCATAGCTTTTCTGACGGTCACGAGCCGCCGCCATTCGTTGCCGTATCTGAGCAATTCTTTCCGTTGCGTCTACCACAAGTTCTGGACCAGTGATCTGACTATCACCCACCTCTGCCCAACAAAGAGGTGATCGGCATTTACGTCCGTACAATGCCTCAAATGGAGCGGCTTGGATGCTGGTGTGGTAGCTGTTATTATACGAAAATTCTACTAATGGCAGACGCTTTTCCCAGTTGTTGCCAAAGTCGATAACACATGCCCCGGAGCATGTCTTCTAGAGTCTGGATAGTGCGCTCAGACTGCCTATCCGTCTGAGGGTGATAAGTTGTGCTCATGGCTAATCTAGAGCCAAAAGATTTGTGCATCGCTTGCCACAGTTCTGAAGTAAAACGTGCATCACGATCAGAGATAATAGAGGTCGGCACCCCGTGCCTTGAGACAACTTCCTTGAGATATACGTCTGCTAGAGTGGAGAACTTATCCGTTTCTTTGATAGCCAAGAAGTGTGCAGACTTTGTGAGTCGATCCATGATCACCCAAATAGTATCATTCCCACGTTGGGATCTAGGCAGGCCAGTAACAAAATCCATGGAAATTTCCTCCCATTTCCATTGTGGTATATTTGGTTACTGAAGTAGGCCTGATGGTTTCTGGTATTCCGTCTTGACTCTCGCACAAGTCAAACACTTGTTAACGTAAGTTGCTATGTGGGCTTTCATGCTAGGCCACCAATACGTAGTTCTGAGATCGTGGTACATTTTATCCGAACCTGGATGTACCAAGTAGCGAGACTTATGTGCTTCATCCATTACCAGCTCGCGCAAGTTGCCATAAAGTGGAACCCAGATGCATCTTGTTACATAGTAGGCGTCATCCTCCTTTTGTTCTAACAGTTGCCTTGAGCCGCATAGGGCTTCAGCCCTGACGTTTTCTGGTTTCAATGCTTCTACCTGAGCATCTCGTATCTGTGCCGGAAGACTAGACTGGATGGTAAGTTGTAATGCTCGTACGCTTCTAGGCGTAGTGTCTTTTCGACTTAGGGCGTCAGCCACAACATTGGCTTTGCCCAGATGGTACTTGATGGCACATTCGTAATCGTTCAAAAGTTCGACCCATCGTCGTTGACGCATGTTCAATTCCTTCTGCTTGAAGATATGCTCGAGACTCCTGTGATCGGTGTAGATGGTGCACTTGGTACCGTACAGGTAATGTCGCCATATCTTGAGCACGAAAACAACAGCTCCCAGCTCGAAATCGTGCGTAGTATAGTTTCGTTCGTGAACCTTAAGTTGACGTAACGCATAAGCAATGACCTTGTCACATTGCATTAACACACATCCAAGACCTTGAATGGATGCGTCGCAATAGACCACAAAATCGTCCGTGCCCTCTGGCAATGAAAGGATAGGTGCGCTTGTAACACCTCGAAATTTTGTGTCCAATAATGTGTTGACACGTGTCATGAGTTTACACGTGGTATTAAATACTAAATAAAGGACTAAAGTTGACAAACCTTGAAAGTATGTAAATTCGAGGGTTAAAAATGTCAACGAGGGGTAAATATACTGTATAGTAACCCTAAATGATGCTCGTACCTTCAAACGAATAAATCATGGATCGTACGGAGCGAAACGCGGAAGAAACTGAGATATTACAAACCACAGGAGTTAATTGTGTCAACATGTTTAATTTATACCTCTGAGTGACCCTTTGACGAACCCGAGGCTTTGTAACAGTAAAATACGCTCACTAGAATATACTATATAAATTTCGCGAGGTTCCGTTTTAAAACGAGAAAGTTATGATCAAATTCGTATGCGAGGGGTTAAAAGCGTCAACAATAAAAGCTAAGGCTTTTCGGATAGTAATTAAACTAACCGGGGACTTAACAATGCGGGTAAAAGTCACGATGCCCTTAATTGTAATTAATCGAGGGCCAAATCGCAAAGTTACCCCTTCGAAACCGAAAGGTCAGGTTAATAATTACAAAAGATTTTAAAATCTTGGAAATTAACCCTCAGGCGGGCCGCGTTAAGGATATGGTTGAGCTAATGCGGGCCGCGCGCCAGTTGAAGATCCGTTTACTGACTTTAGCATTCATGCGGCCCGCGTCCGAGTTGCTTGAATCCTAAAGCGGGCCGCGTACAACACCCAGATGCAGTAAACTTGGACAAGTTCAATGTTTGAGCTTGTGAACGATCTTGTGTGCATTAATTGAAGCATGGGCGCCCTCTACATGCCCCCTAGCACTATAGGACACATGCTGATCATCCATGAACCATTGTAGAGTGAGTTGTAATGATCTTGAGCATGGAAATTCACTATAAAATCCAATGCATTGCACCAATGTTCAACACACCTCAAACCTGCATTCTAGTTCATCTCTGGAGCTCTAATGCATTCCTCTAACATCCTTAGTCGTGCACCAAGCTTCTGTAAGTGTGCCTACCCTTTTGTGGCTTAGTTTATGCTTAGTTTAGCTTAAAAGTCAATCCGTCGTAACTAAAGATTGACTTTATGATAAATCACAAATGGTCCAGTGGTTTGTCGAATCAAAGGTAGTTATATGTTGGTAATCATGTGGGCTTTAAACCCCTAAAAGGGCACCCTCTGATTCCCACTCTAACTAGTCCGAATGTCGAGTCAAACGTGCTTAGAAAAAGTCAACAGAAATGCTATTTTCCGATTTAATGCATAATCAGTAATATAGATAGTATGTAACCTATTTAAACACTCATAAAACATGATAATAAGTATATTAACTAGTCTAAGCTTGTTTGATCCGACCATTTACTGTTTTGACCCGGTTCGGAGCCGAAAGTCGCAAAGCTTTGACTTTTGCATTGACTTCAGTTCTGACCCGTTAAAGTATGATTTAGATATGCCTTAGGACTCTCTTAGGGCCAGGTTACATGATGGTATAACCCTCTGTGACCGGTTCGTTGTTTGTCCGAGTCTTTTACACATTTCCGTTAAATGCTTAAAAGTTGACCGTAACGCCCTTTTTAATTTAAAACGAGAATTTCGGACATGTGAAAGAACCATAACCTTAGTTACTAATTTCTAAGCATGTACCTAAAATTTCACGTCAATCCGAGGTCCAGAATAGGAGTTATGCTAAATAGCGCAAATTACGGAAACTTTGTAATTAAATAGCACAATTAGCATAACGCCTATCTAAACCCAGATTTCGACACCAAACCTTTTACACACTGATGTAAAATAATATTTTGGAATTTTTAAAGATTTTTAATTATTTTTAACCTGCTCATAACCTGCGGTTATGGCAACGGTTCGGTAAATACCGAATATACCCTTTTCGGCCATAACTTGAGTTCTACAAGGTCTTTTGACCCGATTCCAGTTGCTACTGATTTTAAATAATAAATAAAGTATTTTGGACTTTATAAACTGTTCGGGAAACTCAGATTCCCTGTAGAACTCAGAAACCTCTTTTATGATCTTTAAAAAGACCGAAATACCCCTACGGGGCATAAAATGGATTTAAACTCGTTACGGGCATTATGGAAGGTATCCTACTGATACCCCAACCTCTTTAAAGCATATTGACTTAGAAAACCAGTGTAGGACTCTTACGGTTACCCGTTGCGCCTTTTGCGCGCGCGGTTCGGCTTATGTAACTAGTTTACATAAACTAGCCGAAACGGGTCAAACCATATTGTTTTGACCCCAAAATCCAGAGTGTGGTTATTAAACCCATATAAAACAAGTCTTCAAAATTGTTGGGTCAAAATCACATTCCATTCCCGGTTTTCGCCTTTCACGCGATTAAACCGTAACTATCCGTTGAAACTGACCGGTCTAAGCTACGGCTAAATTAAAGACCCGTTAGGATTCTAATAGGTTATTTTAAACCTTCGTTCCAGAATAGGAGACCAGTAAAAGCTATCTGCAATTTATTTCGATTAAGGATTTATACTTGCAAAGGTAAATACTTTTAACTTATTTTCCGTTATACGGGCTTGGGTTACGGTGTATAGCATACCGCTTGATCGGGCATCAAATTCTCCACCGTTGAGTGGGTAATTGAATAAATTTGATCGGCTCGTTTAAAGTCTTGTTACTTAAAAGCCTTTGGGGGGTTAATGACCATGTCCCGGATATCCCTGGCATCATTTTACGAAATGGCCACGACCTAAGCGCGGAATGTAGGCGTATACTCGTCAGTGCATAAATAGTCGATATGGTGTGTCTATTGATCTTTAAACCGGACTTGATCCGGGCTACTGAACGCATAAGGAACATGTAATTCGTTCACAAGATTATATATTTGAAATAATTCTCCCAAGTTATAAAAGAGTTTGTGCCTTGTGCATTCAAATCAATTTTAATAAACATTTTTCAAAAGTGTCGGTTGAATGTATTTACCAGTGTAAACTGACGTATTTTCCCAAAAAGACTAAATGCAGGTACTATGCGTAATTAGCTGGATATTCTCCTTAGCATCATAAAGAGTCTCGCAAGCTTAAGATGCCTTCGTCTGTTGAACAAAACTTATATTTTTATTTGATCCCCTGTGGATACTTTTCGACTATTCGTAACACATTTGATATTACAAACAATGGTTGAAATATAATTATCTTTATGCTTCCGCTGTGCATTCATATATTGTGTGGTTTGACTATATTGTTGCCAACTACGTCACGATAATCCCCCACCGGGCCCACCGGTGAGACACGTGGAAATCGGGGTGTGACAGCGCTGCAGAGCCTGTCTTTTAAGTGCTGAAAAGCTGTTTCCTGTGTATTACCCCAGCGATAGGTGACACCCTTCTGTGTCAGTAGGGTTAGAGGTTGCGCAATCTTGGAGAAATCCTTGATAAACCTCCTGTAGTAACCGGCCAAACCCAAGAATTGGCGAATTTCCGTTGGTGTACGTGGTGCAGGCCAGTTCTTAATCGAGTCTACCTTGGATGGATCCACATGAATCCCGTCCTTGTTTACCACGTGGCCTAGAAAGTGGACTTCACGAAGCCAGAAGTCGCATTTCGAAAGCTTGGCGTATAACTGTTCTGTTCGAAGGAGTTTCAAAATAAGTCTTAAATGCTGCCCGTGCTCTTCCTGACTCTTAGAATAGATCAGGATGTCGTCGATGAAAACAATAACAAACTTGTCTAGGTAGGGCTTGCACACCCTATTCATAAGATCCATGAAGACTGCAGGCGCGTTTGTTAACCCGAATGGCATGACCAGAAACTCGTAGTGGCCATAGCGAGTTCTGAATGCTGTTTTGGAGACGTCCTCATCCCGGACTCTCAGTTGATGGTAGCCTGACCTCAGATCTATCTTCGAATAATAGCTCGACCCTTGCAACTGGTCAAACAGGTCGTCGATGCGTGGAAGAGGATAGCGATTCTTCACGCTCACCTTGTTGAGTTCATGGTAGTCAATGCACATCCTGAAGATACTGTCTTTCTTTTTCACAAATAGTACTGGAGCTCCCCAAGGCGAAGAGCTAGGACGAATAAAGCCCTTATCCAAGAGCTCTTGTAGTTTCTTGGACAGTTCTTCTAATTCTGATGGAGCTAAGCGATACGGTGCACGAGCTATTGGTGCTGCTCCTGGAGCTAGCTCGATCTGGAATTCGACTTGGCGATGAGGCGGTAGCCCAGGTAAATCTTCAGGAAACACTTGAGGAAAATCGCGTACAACTGGGATGTCCTCTAATCTCTTCTCTTTCGTTGATGCGTCAGTAACAAGTGCCAAAATGGCAGTGTGGCCCTTTCGTAAACACTTCTGGGCCTTCAGGAAGGAGATGATGCCAACCACGGCACCACTCTTGTCGCCTTGGACTTCGAGAGGTTCTTTACCAGAACGGGGAATACGAACAATCTTCTCCTTGCATAGGATCTCTGCTTGTTGTTGGAATAACCAATCCATCCCGATAACGATGTCGAAACTACCCAGAAATATGGGAATGAGATCGATAGAGAAAGTCTGACCAGCGAGGACGAGATTACAACCCTGAACTATGTGTGTGGCCTCTAGACTTTTACCATTAGCTAACTCCACGACATGCTTGGTGTTTAAAGGTGTTGGTGTACGCTTTAGCAATTGACTAACCTTTTGAGACACATAACTGGTATCCGCACCCGAATCAAATAATACAGTAACATAAAAGTCGTCGAGAAGGAACTTACCCATCACCACGTTAGGATCATTCCTTGCATCACCCTGACCCAACACAAATGCACGACCCCTAGCGCCGTTGTTATCATTGTTTCCCCCGTTGTTGTTCCCATTGCCCTGATTATTTTTGTTGTTCTGGTTTAACTGGGGGCAGTCTCGCTTGAAGTGGCCTTCAGCACCACACTGATAGCATCCCCTGTTGCCTCGCTGCTGTTGTTGCTGCTGGTTTCGTGGAGCTGGTGGTTGTTGTTGCTGGTTCTGATTCGCAGGTCGTGAGCTCCTGCAATCTTTAGCTTCATGACCCATCTTGAGACACCTCTGACAACGACCCTTGTTGCACTGGCCATTGTGGTGCCTGTTGCATGTATTGCACCTTGGGAGGTTTCCTCGATATCCACCCTGCCTTTGACTTCCAGAAGATTGCTGACCAGGGCTCTGGTAGTTATCAGTCTTTCGCTGCTGTGCCTGGGACTGAGCTGTAGCTGAACCCTTGCTGGAATCCCCATCCCATTTCCGCTTGTTGTCACTGGGAGTAGCGGAAGTAGTAGCATTAGTAGCGCCGATACGTTTGGGCAGCTTGTTCTGTTCCACTGTCTGATCTGTGAGGCGATGAGCAAGGCGAGTAATATCCTGGATTGTAGCAAGATTGGCCGATGTCACATGACTCTGAATTTCTGGTACTAGTCCTTTGAGATACAACTCAATACGCTTGATAGGAGTGTCCACCATAGTTGGACACAAGATGGCCAGCTCGTTTGACCTTTTCGTATATGCCTCAATCTCTGACCCCGTCATTTTCAGATTAAAGAACTCTACTTCTAACTTATGGATGTCATACCGTGTGAAGTATTCCCGCTTGATTAGTTCCTTGAATTCGTTCCAAGGGGTGGCGTTAGCAGCTGCCAACCCTAACATCTGAACTTGCGCATTCCACCAAGTCAGCGCAATGCCTTCGAGAGTACCAGTGGCATACTTCACCCTGCAAGCCTCAGGGCATTCACACATCTCAAATACGGACTCGAGCTTTTCAAACCAATGGAGGAGTCCAACTGCTCCTTCAGTGCCACTGAATGTGCTAGGACGACAGTCCATGAAAGTCTTGAAGGTGCAAACAGGTGGCTGAGCGTGCTGACCTCCTGCTTGTGCGGCTGCTAGTGCCACAGTAACTTGTTCGTTGATTAGAGCCGTCAACTGGGCTTGAGTCATGTTAACGCGTCCAGCCATGATCTTCATATCAAGGCAGCATAACTAAGAGAGGTTCACGAAAAATGCGATGACAGAAGAGAGTAAGCACACAAGTGTTCTCAAGCAATAGTGGTTACGTTTATCTAAGCAGACCATGAGCAAAGTTCTATGTAATCTAGCAAGTAGGCAATGTAAACATGAATAGCAGTACCTATAGTGTTGAGTCTTGCACGTGGAGCGAAGCGTCGTTGTGGATCATTGAGCACCGTACAGGTTATAGTCTGGTTTTAACAAAAACTTTTTCCCCTTATTAAAACCAAGTTCGCTATAACCAATGGCTCTGATACCAATCTGTCACACCCCCAAAATCCACACGTGGAGTATCATCGCCTGGAGGCGTGACATGACCAGGATCAAGCCACCAATCATATTGAACAAAAGTAAATGTAATTCAACCAAACAATATGAAAGGTCTTCCAAAACAAAAGTATAGTTTCAATATTTAGCGGAAGCATAGTTGTAAAACCCAACATAAGTAATAAGTTTGAAATGTCATAAATGTAAAACATGGCATCCACGATCCATATCCACAACGACCGCGCCTCCCAGTGCAAGCTCCAGGAGTACCTATTGACCTGCAAGGCATGTAACAACGAGTCAACAACAAAGTTGAGCGAGTTCACAGATGGTTGTTTAGTTATAGTATTCGTTCCATAATTCACATGTTCGTTTTGTAAACCATGTATCGTATTTATTTGTATCGCGGCCTTCCAGGCATGTTTGCGAAGATTAGTGGGGGTCTCCCATGTATTATAGACTAGTTATATTTGTATCGCGGCCCTCCAGGCATGTTTGCGAATATTAGTATTCGTATCGCGGCCATTCCAAGCATGTGTGCGAAGATTAGTATTCGTATCGCGGCCATTCCAGGCATGTGTGCGAAGATTAGTATTCCTATCGCGGCCATTCCAGGCATGTGTGCGAAGATTAGTGGGGGCTTCCCATGTGTTACTAGTCTAGCTGTATCTATAAGTGACCTTCCCCTAACGAGGTCAGTGGTACGTATTCCGGTAACGATGAAAGTACAAGTAATCAATCAATCCCATTCCCAACCTCGGGAATCCCATTCCTTGGTAAGAGTGTGAACTCACCTTGGTTTGCGCGGCAGATAAACGAAAGGTCACTTGAGTTGTATGTGGTTAACCACGTCCTAACATGGTTACCATACAAGTCAGGTCTATGGTTTAAGTAATGCACGTATGGTTTTCTACACGTATACTAACAAGTTGCATACAAGTATTGAACATGGCTTACATGTATAATCATGGCAGTTAACAGTTCATACGAGTTCAACAGTAGAAATCACGTAACAAACAAAGCCCAAGTATGCGGCCCAAATGGTTGGGATGGTAACAGTACACAAGTCCAAACAGAATGTGTGATTAAATGGTCTCGAGTCGAGACTAGAGATCTCGAGTCGAGACAGTGAGGTCTCGGGTTGAAGTCTCAACGTTCTCGAGTCGCAACTAAGGGATCTCGAGTCATGCATTTGTCACTCGACACCGGGTGGTCTCGAGTCAGGTCTCAAGTCGCAACCAGACCAGCAACCGTGGTCTCGAGTTATGCTGTTTTTGTGCTGATGATACGTGGCCTCGAGTCGAGACCGAGAGTTCTCGTGTCACACCCCCAAAATCCACCTGCGGAGTATCACCGCTTGGGAGCGTGACTGACCAGGATCAAGCCACCAATCATATTGAACATGCATATAGTATTAAGTAAGATAAAAGAAAACCATCCGTTCAATACCAAAGGTGTTCAAAACATGTTATTGTTTTAAAGTGTAGCGGAAGCATAGTAATAATCCAACAATAGTAAATAGTTCAAATGTTATAATAGTTCAGCATAGAAACCACGAATCCTTGTCCACAACGACCCGCTTCTCCAGTGCAAGCTCCAAGTACCTAACGATCTGCAAGGCATGTAACAGAATGGTCAACAAACTAGTTGAGCGAGTTCACAGTAAGTAAATGTGTAACAGTAAATAACAGGTGGCTCTACAGGGCCGATAGTAAGTTGTGCTGGTGGGGGCTTCCCATGTTAAGTGACCACTAGACTGTTCGTATTATTATCCCTGTTCTTCGTCCGAGAACAGAAGTGTGTATAAAGTGTGCGTAGGTTTTACGCACGTATCCTTCGTAACCTGAGGATAGAAGTAAGTAATGCGTACACGTAGGTTTTACGTGCGTATCCTTCGTAACCGAGGATAGAATGGCATGTGAACCCGTAGGTGTTATCCCAACCTACGTAACCGTCCTGACATCCGAGGACATGATAGGTGACAGTCTAGTAAAGCATATGTACGTTCCTTTCAATAACAACCTTTAACCCATTCCCACAACCCGGGAATCCCATGCCTTAGTAGGAGTGTGAACTCACCTTGGTTTGCTCGGTATGCTAGGTTATGCACTCACAAGTAATTAATCACGTCCTAGTGTATGCACGTATAACAAATCAGTTCATGTTCGCAATGATTCGCATGCAATACAATGTTCACGTAACAGTCAGTTTGTACGTCGGCGCACACGTACCATTTCCTAGTTACTCATCAGCTAGTGCACACAATTACAAATGTAAACATTCATCATCAAGCATGGCATGTCAAATAGTTCATGTATACATTCCATCCTTCGAAGGATGTTTATAATTGCTACTATCCTTCGATCCACTGCTAACTTTCGACACATCAGTGATCTTACAAGTTTTCACAGTTATCTTTCGGACTAGTTGGTATGTTTCGTACCATCAGTCATCTTTCGACCTAAGGTATCTTTCGGTCAACTTAATTATGTTTCGGTCATATCTATCCTTCGGTCAATGCTATGTTTCGACTACAAGCATCTTTCGACACTACCTATGTTTCGACAAACAGTATCTTTCGATCAATCAACAGTTACGTTTTCACAGGAACAGCAACCCTAATCATCTATACAGCCGTCATCATCATCATTACCAAATCATCAGAATCATTTAGCACATCTAATCATAACGCAATCATCCAGAAATCATTGTCTAGCATGAACCTAGTTTAAACGTATCACGAAACCGGTTAACGCACATTAACACATCATCAAACCCTATGTGAAATCTATATCGATATTCAATCGTATTCAAAATCATAATATTCAGGCATGTATCAGTTCAGGTTACATCAACAATCAAGAACACACTACACGTGAACACATACGCATAAACGAACGATCGAATCAAATAGATTTTACTAACCGAAATGAGGGTTTGGTCGCAAGGGTCTCCTGTGGTTACTAGCTTGCCGTCACAGTTTGGAGAGCTCTAGGGTTGGGAATATGATAGAAAATGACAGCCGGTACATGTTGATACGTACTTATACGTATTACAGAAATAGGCCAAGCCCATTGGAAGGACTGGGCCGAAACATATCGAAGGATATGTTTCGTGCTCGAAGGATATGTTTCGGGGTCGAAGGTTATCCTTCGTGGTCCTTCGAATCCTTCGAACTACATGTCATCCTTCGAGGGCTAGGTTAAAGTTAATATTATAATAATAACAATTCTAATATTATTTTCTATCACCACAAATAGTAACATATAGGCAAAACGACAATATATTCTATTAACACACAACTCGTATAATTCAAGTCCACAATCCAACAACTAAACAGTCAAAGTCAAAGTCAACGCGCAATAAATGCGAAAGTGAAAGTCAAACACTCGAGTTGTCACATTATCCCCAACTTAAAAGAAATTTCGTCCCGAAATTTGGTACGCACTTACTGAGGAAGCTAGGTATCGTTCACTGGTTTTCCTGGGGTGTCACATCATCCCCCCGTTGATTTGGAATTTCGTCCCGAAATTCAGTAGTAGTAGCTTCAGTCTCAGAAGTGGATACATTGGTTCCGAATAGCTGGGGGTACTTTTCTTTCATCTGGTCTTCGCGTTCCCATGTATACTCCGGGCCACGCTGGGAGTTCCAACGAACTCGAACAAGAGGGATTCTCTTGTGTTTGAGGACCTTAACATCCCGGTCCGTGATTTCAACTGGTTCCTCGACGAACTGCAACCGCTCGTCGATAGTGAGTTCCTTAAAAGGAACTATAAGGGTCTCATCTGACAGGCACTTCTTCAGATTTGACACGTGAAATACATTGTGAACTGCACCGAGTTCAGGAGGTAGGTTTAATCTGTAGGCTACCTTGCCAATCTTTTCTAAGATTTCGAATGGTCCGACGTACCGCGGATTCAGTTTGCCTCTTTTACCAAAACGAACCACACCCTTCCAGGGTGAAACTTTTAATAAAACCCGGTCCCCGACCTCAAATTCCAATGGCTTTCTACGCTTGTCCGCGTAGGCTTTCTGACGGTCGCGCGCTGCCGCCATGCGTTGTCGTATCTGTGCTATCTTTTCTGTGGCGTCCACAACAATATCTGGACCCGTAATCTGACTATCCCCCACCTCTGCCCAACAGAGAGGTGACCGGCATTTACGTCCGTACAATGCCTCGAATGGAGCGGCTTGAATGCTGGTATGGTAGCTATTATTGTATGAGAACTCCACCAAAGGGAGGTGCTTTTCCCAGCCGTTGCCGAAATCGATAACACACGCTCGAAGCATGTCTTCTAGAGTTTGAATAGTTCGCTCAGACTGCCCATCTGTCTGAGGATGATATGCTGTGCTCATGTCTAATCGTGAGCCGAAAGATTTGTGCATCGCTTGCCAAAGCTCTGACGTGAATCGTGCATCGCGATCCGAAATAATAGAGGTGGGCACTCCGTGCCTCGAAACAACTTCTTTCATGTAGATGTCTGCTAGGGTAGAAAACTTATCCTTTTCTTTGATAGCCAGGAAGTGAGCAGACTTTGTGAGTCGATCAACGACCACCCAGATAGTGTCATTCCCACGCTGGGATCTAGGTAGGCCAGTAACAAAATCCATGGAAATTTGCTCCCATTTCCATTGTGGTATTTCTGGTTGCTGAAGTAGGCCTGATGGTTTCTGGTACTCGATTTTAACCCTTGCACAAGTTAAACACTTGCCGACGTAAGTTGCGATAAGAGCTTTCATGTTTGGCCACCAATAAGTTGTTCTGATATCGTGGTACATCTTATCCGACCCTGGATGTACCGAGTAGCGAGACTTGTGCGCTTCATCCATCACAAGTTCGCGTAAACCGCCATACAGTGGGACCCAAATACGCCCCGTTACATAGTAGGCGCCGTCTTCCTTTTGTTCCATTTGTTGCCTTGTACCGCGCAAGGCTTCAGCCTTGACGTTTTCGGGTTTTAGTGCTTCTATCTGAGCTGCTCGTATCTGTGCAGGAAGACTGGACTGAATGGTAAGCTGTAGCGCTCGCACGCGCTTAGGTAGAGAGTCTTTCCGACTGAGGGCATCAGCCACAACATTGGCCTTGCCTGGATGATACTTGATGGCGCATTCGTAGTCGTTCAGAAGTTCAACCCATCTTCGTTGACGCATATTCAAATCCTTTTGCTTAAGAATATGCTCGAGACTCCTGTGATCGGTGTAAATCGTGCACTTGGTACCGTACAGGTAGTGTCGCCATATCTTAAGCGCGAAAACAACAGCTCCCAGCTCTAAATCGTGCGTCGTGTAGTTCCGTTCATGAACCTTGAGTTGCCGAGAGGCGTAAGCAATAACCTTATCCCGCTGCATCAATACACAACCAAGCCCCTGTATCGATGCGTCACAATAAACCACGAAGTCATCTGTGCCCTCTGGCAATGAAAGAATAGGTGCGCTGCAAAGCCTATCCTTTAAGTACTGAAAAGCGGTCTCCTGTGCATTACCCCATCTGTAAACGACACCTTTCTGTGTAAGCATAGTGAGTGGTTGCGCGATCTTTGAGAAGTCTTTAATAAATCGCCTGTAGTAACCCGCCAAACCCAAGAATTGGCGTATTTCTGTCGGTGTACGCGGTGCTGGCCAGTTTCTGATCGAATCAACCTTGGATGGATCGACATGAATCCCATCCTTGTTTACCACATGGCCTAAGAAGTGGACTTCACGAAGCCAGAAGTCGCATTTTGAAAACTTTGCGTACAGTTGCTCGTTTCGAAGAAGTTCCAAGATAACGCGTAAGTGCTGCTCGTGCTCCTCCTGACTCTTGGAGTAAATCAAAATGTCGTCGATGAAAACGATGACGAACTTGTCGAGATACGGTTTGCACACCCTGTTCATAAGATCCATGAAGACTGCAGGTGCGTTTGTAAGCCCGAATGGCATGACCAGAAACTCGTAGTGACCATAACGAGTTCTGAAAGCAGTTTTGGAGACGTCCTCATCCCGGACTCTCAGTTGATGATACCCTGACCTTAAATCGATCTTGGAATAGTAACACGACCCTTGCAACTGGTCGAATAAGTCATCTATGCGTGGAAGAGGATAACGGTTCTTCACCGTCACCTTGTTGAGTTCACGGTAGTCGATGCACATCCTGAACGTACCGTCTTTCTTCTTCACAAATAACACTGGAGCTCCCCAAGGCGAAGAGCTTGGACGAATAAAGCCCTTTTCCAAGAGCTCTTGCAGCTGCTTCGACAGTTCTTCCAGTTCGGTTGGAGCTAAACGATATGGTGCGCGGGCTATTGGCGCTGCTCCAGGTGCCAATTCGATCTGAAACTCGACTTGACGATGAGGCGGTAAGCCTGGTAAATCTTCAGGAAACACCTGAGGGAAGTCACGTACAACTGGGATATCCTCCAGCTTCTTTTCCTTTGCTGATGCATCAGTAACGAGAGCCAGAATGGCAGTATGCCCCTTTCGTAAACATTTCTGCGCCTTCAAGTAAGAGATGATGCCAACCACAGCACCACTCTTGTCGCCCTGAACTTCGAGAGGTTCTTGACTGGAGCGAGGAATACGAATAACTTTTTCCTTGCATAAGATCTCTGCGTGATGTTGAGATAACCAATCCATGCCGATGACGACGTCGAAGCTACCCAAGACTATGGGTATAAGATCAATCGTGAAAGTCTGACCCGCTAGAACAATGCTACAACCCTTGACTACCTGTGTGGCTTCTACACTTTTACCATTGGCTAGTTCTACGACGTGTTTGGTGTCTAGGGGTGTTGGTGTACGTTTTAATAATTTACCCATTTTCAGTGACATATAACTTGTATCAGCACCCGAATCAAATAAGACAGTAACATAAATATCGTCGAGAAGAAACTTACCCATAACCACATTGGGATCATTCACTGCATCTCCTCGACCCAACACAAATGCTCGACCACGAGCTTCATTGCCGTTGTTGTTGTTGTTGTTGCCCCCATTATTGTTGTTATGGTTCCCGTTGCCCTGATGGTTGTTGTTGCGGTTCTGGTTCAACTGTGGGCAATCGCGTTTGAAGTGACCTTCAGCCCCACACTTATAACACCCCCTGTTGCCCTGTTGCTGATTCTGCTGATTCTGTGGAGCTGGTTGCTGAGGCTGCTGATTCTGATTTGCAGGGCGAGCGCTTCTACAATCTTTGGCCTCGTGACCCATCTTTAAACACCTTTGACAACGGCCCTTATTGCACTGGCCGCTGTGATGCCTGTTGCAGTTGTTACACTTTGGAAGGTTTCCTCGATACCCTCCCTGTCTGTGGCTGCTCGATGAGTGCTGACTGGGACTTTGGTAACTATCCGTCTTTCGCTGCTGAGACTGTGACTGTACCGATGCTGATCCCTTGCTAGAATCCCCCTCCCATTTTCTCTTACTTTCGCTGGGAGTAGCAAGTGTAGTAGTAGCAGTAGCGGTAGCACTGATACGCTTTGGCAGTTTGCCCTGGTCTACTGCCTGATCTGTGATGCGATGAGCGAGACGCTGGATTTCCTGGATGTTGTTGAGGTTAGCCGAGGTAACGTGGCTCTGAATCTCTGACGCGAGCCCCTTGAGATACAACTCAATTCGCTTGTATGGAGGGTCCACCATAGTTGGACATAACACAGCCAACTCATTCGATCTTTTGGTGTAAGCTTCGATTTCCGAACCAACCATTTTCAAGTTATACAACTCGTCCTCCAACTTGTGAATGTCTTCTCTAGTGCAGTATTCCCTCTTGATCAGTTCTTTGAATTCATTCCAGGGTGTGGCGTTAGCAGCTGCCAACCCTAAGATCTGCACTTGTGCGTTCCACCAAGTGAGCGCAATCCCTTCAAGTGTGCCAGTGGCGAACTTCACCCTGCGAGCCTCAGGGCATTCACACATTTCGAAAACCGACTCGAGCTTTTCAAACCAGTGGAGGAGTCCAACTGCCCCCTCCGTGCCACTGAACGAGCTAGGACGACAGTCCATAAAATTCTTGAATGTGCACCCAGGTTGTTGCTGAGCGGGTTGACCTATTGTGTACGAACAGGGCAAAGTTAAGTACAAGAATTAATGTAGGATCTAAAGATCCTAGTGTCTATATTGCAGGGTGTACTACCTGCTTGGGCGGCTGCAACTGCCGCAGCAACGAGAGCCTCTAGCTGGGCTTGAGTCATGGTAATTCGTGCGGCCATTGATCTTCACATCAAAGGCAACATAAGTGAGAAAGGTTCGCGAATAGTGCGATGACAGAAGAGTGTAAGCACATAAGTATTCTCAAGCAATAACAAGTTGTGAGCAAGGTAATGTAAGCATACTACGAGCAAAGTTCTATGCAAATTCTAGCATGTAGGCAATAAACATAAACCTTATTACCTAGGGAGTTGAGTCTTGCACGTGGAGCGAAGCGTCGTTGTGGATCGTTGAGAGCACTGTTCTGGTTATAGTCTGGTTTTAATAAAAACGTTTTCCCATATTAAAACCAAGTTCTCTATAACCAATGGCTCTGATACCAATCTGTCACACCCCCAAAATCCACCTGCGGAGTATCACCGCTTGGGAGCGTGACTGACCAGGATCAAGCCACCAATCATATTGAACATGCATATAGTATTAAGTAAGATAAAAGAAAACCATCCGTTCAATACCAAAGGTGTTCAAAACATGTTATTGTTTTAAAGTGTAGCGGAAGCATAGTAATAATCCAACAATAGTAAATAGTTCAAATGTTATAATAGTTCAGCATAGAAACCACGAATCCTTGTCCACAACGACCCGCTTCTCCAGTGCAAGCTCCAAGTACCTAACGATCTGCAAGGCATGTAACAGAATGGTCAACAAACTAGTTGAGCGAGTTCACAGTAAGTAAATGTGTAACAGTAAATAACAGGTGGCTCTACAGGGCCGATAGTAAGTTGTGCTGGTGGGGGCTTCCCATGTTAAGTGACCACTAGACTGTTCGTATTATTATCCCTGTTCTTCGTCCGAGAACAGAAGTGTGTATAAAGTGTGCGTAGGTTTTACGCACGTATCCTTCGTAACCTGAGGATAGAAGTAAGTAATGCGTACACGTAGGTTTTACGTGCGTATCCTTCGTAACCGAGGATAGAATGGCATGTGAACCCGTAGGTGTTATCCCAACCTACGTAACCGTCCTGACATCCGAGGACATGATAGGTGACAGTCTAGTAAAGCATATGTACGTTCCTTTCAATAACAACCTTTAACCCATTCCCACAACCCGGGAATCCCATGCCTTAGTAGGAGTGTGAACTCACCTTGGTTTGCTCGGTATGCTAGGTTATGCACTCACAAGTAATTAATCACGTCCTAGTGTATGCACGTATAACAAATCAGTTCATGTTCGCAATGATTCGCATGCAATACAATGTTCACGTAACAGTCAGTTTGTACGTCGGCGCACACGTACCATTTCCTAGTTACTCATCAGCTAGTGCACACAATTACAAATGTAAACATTCATCATCAAGCATGGCATGTCAAATAGTTCATGTATACATTCCATCCTTCGAAGGATGTTTATAATTGCTACTATCCTTCGATCCACTGCTAACTTTCGACACATCAGTGATCTTACAAGTTTTCACAGTTATCTTTCGGACTAGTTGGTATGTTTCGTACCATCAGTCATCTTTCGACCTAAGGTATCTTTCGGTCAACTTAATTATGTTTCGGTCATATCTATCCTTCGGTCAATGCTATGTTTCGACTACAAGCATCTTTCGACACTACCTATGTTTCGACAAACAGTATCTTTCGATCAATCAACAGTTACGTTTTCACAGGAACAGCAACCCTAATCATCTATACAGCCGTCATCATCATCATTACCAAATCATCAGAATCATTTAGCACATCTAATCATAACGCAATCATCCAGAAATCATTGTCTAGCATGAACCTAGTTTAAACGTATCACGAAACCGGTTAACGCACATTAACACATCATCAAACCCTATGTGAAATCTATATCGATATTCAATCGTATTCAAAATCATAATATTCAGGCATGTATCAGTTCAGGTTACATCAACAATCAAGAACACACTACACGTGAACACATACGCATAAACGAACGATCGAATCAAATAGATTTTACTAACCGAAATGAGGGTTTGGTCGCAAGGGTCTCCTGTGGTTACTAGCTTGCCGTCACAGTTTGGAGAGCTCTAGGGTTGGGAATATGATAGAAAATGACAGCCGGTACATGTTGATACGTACTTATACGTATTACAGAAATAGGCCAAGCCCATTGGAAGGACTGGGCCGAAACATATCGAAGGATATGTTTCGTGCTCGAAGGATATGTTTCGGGGTCGAAGGTTATCCTTCGTGGTCCTTCGAATCCTTCGAACTACATGTCATCCTTCGAGGGCTAGGTTAAAGTTAATATTATAATAATAACAATTCTAATATTATTTTCTATCACCACAAATAGTAACATATAGGCAAAACGACAATATATTCTATTAACACACAACTCGTATAATTCAAGTCCACAATCCAACAACTAAACAGTCAAAGTCAAAGTCAACGCGCAATAAATGCGAAAGTGAAAGTCAAACACTCGAGTTGTCACATCTCGACTCGCAACCCTTGTCGAGACTAGGTGTGTAACAGATTCCTAATTTACAGCTCATTAATTCCGTAACAATTGCTAACAAGTTTGGCAGTTTCAACTTGGATCAAATCAACAGTTAATTCAGAAATCATGCATTATCATATCACCCTAATTGTAATCAAACCATGAACAGCAATCATCGAATCATTCGAATTAGTGATCTAATATGTCACCCTAATCATTCCAACTTGATTAATTAAGCCACGATCATAAGCATACATGCAGCCGATTACACTACATCCACTTGGTTCTAGATCTAATTCATGCAATCCAATTTATAGAGCATCATCACATAAATCCTAATTCTAAACCAAACACTAATCTCATGATCATCATGTGGGTTCGGATCAATCGTTCAGAGACAACAATCACACATACATCATTTAATCATATATTCATAGTATGTCACAACATCAAAGATCAATCATCATGCATAACATCAAGTATCATGTATTAAGCAACTAACCATGATGGAACACTAACCTTAACACCGAATAACTAGGCCAAATCAGATGGGGCTTCGGCTTGGTTGATTCCGTCGAACAAGAGAGGGGAGAAGGAAACTAGGGTTAGGTGTGTGTGTGTGTGTGTGTTTAGTATTTGCAAGATATCAGAAACAAACCCCTAAGTTGGATATGTGTATTCGCATAAGGGGGTGGGCCGAACCCTTCATTGGGCTGCCCTCTAGGTCTCGAGTCCAAGTATAGTGAGCCGAGAAAGAGAAGTGTACGGCCCAAAAGGGCTTGTGCGATTAGGACAAGTGTTATGTAACTATACTTATAGCATTCACATAAAATCACGTAGCACATAATATAACAACGTCGTAACATACATTGAAATCAAGCACATCAATAAATCAAGTAACGTTCATACAAGATGCGTCAAAAAAGAAAGGTTCCGGAATACGGGTTGTCACAAGATATACATTGATCTGCAAAGAATGTGTAACAACAGATGCACAAAACACCAAACATATAGTGTTTTTTTTTTCGGCAAAAGCAAATGAACCTGATAGCGAATCAACAAGACAGATTTTACAAATGTAATTCTATGCAAACTCAGCGAATGGACAAACTAATTTTGTCAAACAAATGAACTATGTTCAATTTTGCGCGCAATTCAGTTGTTGATTTTTAAACGTATTTCAACGAGTGATTTTTGCGCAATTTGTATACTTTTTTTATGACGATACAGGTTAGATTTACCGAGTAAGGTATATACACCGATGTAGGTATTTAACTAAAGTGATTGAGTTTTGATTAACGAAAACAACGTGATTTGTCCTTTTATATAAAGTACAGATAGGGCTTGAAATCGAGATATTTAGGATTATTTGTCTGTTTTGTGCAATCAATTGTTTATGTTAGAAAATAAAACAGTGTTCGAAACCACTGTTGGGTTAAAACAGTGTATTGAAACCACTTTTGAAACCACTGTTGGGTCAGCAAATGGATGAAAACAACTGTTTGAAACCACTTTTAGGTTAAAACAGTGTTTTGTGGAGAAAACAGTGGTTGAAACCGCTGTTGGGTTTAAATGGTGGTTTGAAACCACTGTTGGGTTAAAACAGTGTTTTGTGGAGAAAACAGATGTTTCAAACCACTATTGGGTTGAAACACTAGTTTGACTTTGGTCAAACAGACTTTTAAACCACTAAAAGAGTGCTGGAACAGTTGGCTTCCACCCTAAGGCTATGAGTTCCTTCTCAATTTGCTTACCATCTGGGCGTTCATTATTACAGAAAAAAAACAGGTGTGGATTGCGTGGTGTTAATCTTGGTGTAGGAAAAACAAATATCTAAAGAATAAGGGAATCGATGACTATTTGTAAGGTCTCTCTTCACAATTTAGCTATTTGTTTTGATAGCCTAAAATCATAGCCAAAGAATAACGGAACCGATGCCTATTAGTTGTACTAGATTAATTATATGTAGTTATGTCTAAAAACAGTTTACATTGTCAATGGGTGGGTACTCCTTTTTATGGATAGAAGAATGGAAATAGTCGTATGTAATTGATATATTAACCGATGATCTATGTTTATAGTTATCTATTCATAATAATAGATAACAAGTTTTGGTACAATATCTATGTACCTATCTATACTTTCTATTAAAATGTGTTATGCATAGTTTTCTAAAAACCACTCGTGTTTGCACACGGGTATTACCGCTAGTACTATATAATAAAAGAAACCAATGAAGGGACACTTGTCATTATTTTAGACCATCCTTAATTGTAGATAATTATTATTTAATTTAAATTATTAAATATTAATTAAATTAATATAAATCTTATCAACTCTAAATTATTGGCATAAACTTAACTTTAAATAGTAAAGTCTTATCTAAACTAAAACTTTAAATCGTAAAGTGTTATCTAAACTAAAAGCCTTATTTCACTTAAGAGTAGATAAACATGTATATTATTTATTATTAATGTTATGAGAAGTTATATTAAACAACTTATTAGTCAAACCAAAAATTTAAATAGTATTAATCTAATTTAAAAAATAATAAAAATCCATTTTGATTTAGAAAGTTTTTTTTTAACAATAGATAAACCCGTATAATACACAGGGTTTTTAAAGATATAACATTTTTTATATTTTCTATATAAAATTAAAGAGTAAATTACTTTTTGAGTCCCTATGTTTAGTGGTTTTAACCACTTAAGTACAAAATCAAAAAGTTTAACGCCCTGAGTCCCTAGCCATTTATTTTATAACGTTTTGAGTCCAATTTTGTTCATTTTATAACGATCTGAGTCCAAAAAATTGGACTCAAAATGTTAAAATTTGGACTCAAATGGTTAAAGAAAATGCTTATAGGGACTCAGGTTGTTAAACTTTTTGCTTTTGGACTCAACTAATTAAAACTACTAAAACATAGGGACTCAAAAAGTAATTTACCTAAAATTAAATGTATTGAACCCATATAATACACGGAAGTTTTTTTAATATAACTTTTTTTTATTATTTAGCATATAAATTTACATTTCTTCCACCCGTGAATACACATGTTTTTTTAAAATATAACTTTTTATTGTTTGGTATATAAAATTACATTTATTCAACCCGAACAATACACGAGGTTCTTAAATATATAATTTTTTATTATTTAATGTATAAAATTATATTTACTTAACACGTGTAATAAATGAGGTTTAGAAAAATATATTGTTTTTTTATTTAATATATAAAACTATATTTATTAAACCCGTGTAATACACGAGGTTCTAACCTAATTATTACATTATTTGAAATCTAATTTGATTTTACTTTCTTACAACCCGATCCCAACCTGACTAGTTTTTTTCTCTTTAGTAATAGTGAATCGACCAAAAACAATAGTAAACTAGGTTGTTTTCCCGCGCGTTGCGGCGGTATATTATCACGGGCATTCGATCGGTATCGGTTAGGTTCGTTATAGCATTTATACGATAGTGGCACAGTATCCATTTTGAATAAATCTGATTCGTTATGGTATCGACACTCGCTATAGTAACCGAAAAAGAAAACCTTACATTGATTGAAAACCATAAAAAATGAATAACGATACCAATACCGATGTTGTTTAGTTGATAGCGGTTTGGTTCGTTTGCATTCTATGTTTATTTTAGTTCAACATTGCCATATTTTTTCGAAAGCGAGCATTGCACCGCTATCATACCAAACTGAATTGAAACCGATTGGACATTTGTATTGGTAGCGGTATTTATTGTTATTGTTTTCGCATTAGATAAACTGACATTGTATCATTGCCATACCGTACGGAACTAAACCAAACAACCTCGGCACCAATTTGTAGCTATTTTTATGGTTTCCTGTTTGATAACGGATTCTTTGATCGTATGTCATAAATTATATGAGGAAAAAAATATGTTTAAAATCAACTAATGTAATAAAACTATAAAATATTAAAAACTAATGGAAAAACAATATTAAAAAAGAAAGATTTAATCTACTGTTCATCGTAATGATATAGATAATATATGTTATCACAAGCTTTACAAATAATAAATTGGTCATCCCAAACGTTACAAGAATATTAAATTTTTCTTTTTTCTTAATAGCAAAGTAAAGGATGTTTAAAAAAAGGATAAGTATTATTTATTTATTTAAGAAATAATAAATAAGAGTGGGGTTGTATTTGCATAGGAAGCAAACGCGTATTTAAATTGCTGCATGAAAAGGGAGGGTTACAAAGCAGAAGAAACCACCGATCATCGTCGCTACAATTCCGATCCATTCACCACTCCGCCTGTAACGAATCTCCTCCTCCATCCTTTTCAGATTCATACCAAAATCGATAACTTAAAAATACATTCATATAATATTTATTAGGTAATCATCGTGAGATTAGATAGATGGATACAAGTAATTGGAAAGGCGCCGTGGACTGGAGGACTCTTCTGCCACCGGATTCACGTCGTAAGCTTGTCGATAAGATGTATGTTTTTATTATAATTAAACTCCATTTCTTATGATTAACAATCCGGTTTCAAATTTGCTTATATTATTTGAAAAATTATACCTTCTTTCATGTTCAAAACTGGGGTCATTTATATATGCTTATTTTTTCTAAACAACATATGGTTTATGTAGAATGGATAACTTGAAGAAGCAACCTCAGTTTTCTGGACCAGAGAAGCTACATGAACTTAAGGATTTTGCGTTGAGGTTTGAAGAAAAATATTATACTGCTGCAACAAGCCAGGTTTGTTTTCTACTATATAATATGCTAATATTATTATTTAGAAAATTAAGTCATATTTGATAAAGAAAGTTCAACGATATATTCTTTTCATTTGGGGGGGTTTTGCAGGCTGATTATATGCGGAGAATATCTCTCAAGCTGATGGGCATTGAGAACAGATCTGCAAATCATATGCCCAATTCTCTGCCGTCCAACGCTACTTGTGATTCAGGTACTTTTGATTACTTTCATTTCCTTGGGTTTATTAAAATATCGTCTTATATATATTTAAGAATTGCATTAAAACATTTGCTGTATGGTTTATTTGACCATAAGGTTCTCAGGGCATGCAGCAACTGAATAACCAAGGTATTCCTGTACCCTCTCATCATCAAGCTGGTAAACAAATCTTACCTCAGAGCATCCACAATAATGTTTCTTCATCTGGAATAGCGCGCTCCACCGCCACCCAAAATTCAAGCTTGCAGAACATTTCCGTAACTCAAAGGCAGATACCGGCAAGTCAAAGCTCACAGCATTATCTTTATCAGCAGCAAATTGCAAAGCAGAAGCTGCTGCAACAGAATAATACAACCTCAGTTCAACCACACGTTCAGCAACAGCATCAGAATTATGCACTTATGCAGCCCACAATGTTGCAACCGTCTTCTCTCTCTACCATTAAACAAAATCAGCAACCTCATTTGAGTCAACAGTTGGCCCTAAGACAACTAAGACAGCCGCAGCAGCAGCAGCAGCAGCAGCAGCCAAGGGTGTTTGGCCAGCAGAATAATAATCTTTCCAATGCACAATCAATTGGTCAACATAACAACTTTTCTGCTATTCAGCAGCATTTGGGCCATCAAAAACAGCCGCAGTCGCTTGGAGCTCAATCCACCATGCATTCATCACACCTGCTGCAGTCAACGCAAGGTCAAAGGTCACAAATGGAATTACAGCCACAGGTGATTCCACAGTCAGCTCAGTTTCAGCACCAACTAAATATGAACCAGAGGCTTCCAGCATCATTTCATCAGCAGAGAGCTATGCCAGAGGCTTCATCAAGTAAGCACATGTTAATCTCATACTCTGTTTTTGATGTGAGCTTATTATGAATTAGTTTCAAGAGTATGTTAAGTGTTTAAACTTTTTCTTTTTTTTTTTTTTTTTTTTTTTTGTTCTGTAGCATCTTCAGATTCCACAGCTCAGACAGGAAATCCAAACAGTGGAGATTGTCAAGAAGAGGTGTATCAAAAGGTGCTGTAATTTTAAACATAGTTGTTAAAAGCCATCCCCTTTTGCGCCTAGGCCCAATTTCCTAGCGAGGCGAGGCAATTGCGCTTTAATTCTCCATGTGATGGTTCATGCGTAGATTCCGGCCAAATTTTTTAAATTACGGCAAGATTACAGCTAGATTTCTACTTTTATCTAACGAAACTACTTTTATACACTAATAAACTAGCATTTTATAACTTTTCGTATTAAATAGACGATATTAAATGTTATATAATAGCTTTAGTTTATTTTATATGAAGAATAGTATTAATTTTCTATTATACAAAAATATTTTAATTTATTTTTTGTTGTGCGCTTTTTTTTCCTCAGGCCCACGCTTTTTTGCGCCTTGCGCCTAGGCCCCAGGCGAGGCCTATGCGCCTTGGGTGCGCCTAACGCCTTTAATAACTATGAGTTTAAAGACAAATGAATAATACAATTATGGATCTCCTTTTATTTACACAATTTGAACATGCAACTACAATCTTCCATTTTACAGGTGAAAGCTATGAAGGATCAGTATTTTCAAGGGCTGGCCGATCTGTACCCGAAAATTTTAGGCAGATTGCAGCAGGTAAGTTTCTTGGTCATATCCATTTTAAGCACTGATACAAACCCTTTGAAGTTATAATTTCATGTATGACTATTGTTGACCAGCATGATTCTCTTCCTCAGCAACCAAACGGCGATCAAGCTGAGAAGCTGAAAAAGTTTAAACATATGTTGGAGCGTTGCATGAAATTCCTACAACTCCCCAAAAACAACATATCTCCCAGCCATAAAGAAAAGTTGGGCGCATTGGAGAGAGAAATTGTTTATCTCACAAGTTCACAGATGCGCAAACCTGGGCCCACACTGCAACAACGTATGAATTCTCTGCACCAATCACAAATGCAGCCTCATGAAAATCAGATGCAATCAGTTAACTTACAGCATAATAGTTTGGCGACCTTGCACCATAATTCTGCTTCAACCGCACAGCAGAATATGATGAGTATGCTGCAGCAGCAGCAGCCAAGTTCCAACATGCTTCCACATCAGCAACTGAAGCAACTTCACAGTCGACAAATGCAGCAACAGTTAATGCATAAACAACAATTACACTTTCACCCACAAACAAAGCATAGCATGAAGCTGAATGTGAACCAGATAAATGATAGCAATGAGTTGAAGATTAAACAGCAGACTGAAATGAAGTCAGAATCATTGAAACAACTAAAGCTTGACCAGAAAAACGTGTTCAACTCTGTGACTACATCCAGCACACCTTTGCAACCTGCCAACTCACCGTTTTTTGTGTCATCGCCATCAACTCCATCTACGTCTAACCTGCCGGGAGATACCGATAAAATTAATTCAAGTGTTTCATTACTTGCTAATGATGGAAATATTTGCACTCCTGGAATATCTGCCTCACCTTTGCTTGCAGAGTGCACAAATCCAGATGCCAATGGTGCTTTCGTTCATTCTGGAAAGTTAACTACTATAGAACAGCCTCTGGAACGCTTACTCAAAGTGGTCAGTAATCAGTTCTAAACTTTCTAACCTATAAAATATAAATAAAACTTTGTTTGCATTAGGTTTCTCTTCTGATAGAGTAAATTATGTTTTTGGCCCCTGTGGTTATATCACTTTGACTTCATTAGCCCAAAATAAGAATTTTTAACATATCTGCCCCCATGGTCTCTATAACTAACCATTTTGGCCCCTAAGTCTAAAGATCATGGGGGCCAAAATGGTTAGTTATAGAGACCATGGGGGCAGATATGTTAAAAATTCTTATTTTGGACTAATATAGTAAAAGTGATATAACCACAGGGGCCAAAAACGTAATTTACTCCTCCTGATAATATAAACTTGGAGGTGACAATTTCAAGCCCTTTACTTATAAATTGATTTCAATTCAGGTTATGTTATATCTCTAATAGGTCAAAGAGGTTAAAAGTCACTCAAGGGTAAATTTCGTGCGTAAAACCTCTTAAATTATTTTAGTCTAAATACTAGATTAAACTGAATAAATATAATGTTTATAATTATAATCGACACACTAGATAATTATAGGAAAATGTGAATTTCATAATAATAGTGTTCATGTCAAACCAACCCCGAAGTAGGCGTGTAAATGAACTGAACGTTTATGAATTGTTGGTGAACTTGTTTGGCGGGAAGTTCATTTCTGTTCATTTAATTGAACGAACAAACATGAACACACATTTTGTTCGTTCATTTATGTTCATGAATGTCCGTTTATGTTCATTTGTTTATGTTTGTTCGTTTCAATTTAAATACATAAGTAGTTATATCATCCTATATACTTAAAACAAAGTCGGTGGTGAATCCACCTCCCGACTTTGGCCCTTCAGGTTTGCCTTTTGTTACCTTTACCCCTTCATGTTTGGTAACTGGGATTTCGAGTAAATGGTAATCGGTTCATATACAGGCCTAACCCAAAGTGAACCAAAGAGCTACCAATTTTGACCCGAATCCAGTCTGCCCCATTACCCAACCAGCCAATACTAAAAAAGTATGGCTAACACCTTGTGTATTTCTTTGCTTAACAGGTGAAGTCAATTTCACCAGAATCCTTGAGTGCTTCAGTTAGAGACATTGATTCGGTTGTTAGTATGATTGATAGCATTGCTGGAACGGCACCAGGTAATGGATCGAGAACTGCCGTTGGTGAGGACTTGGTTGCCATGACAAAAGCAACAACTACGGGAAAAAGAAAAATGAAACGCTTTATGAATAATCCAATGTTTATAAATGTTGTATCATCTGCAAGCAGCTTTAATCATTTGGAGAACTCAGAATTGGAATCCACTGCAACGTCTACCATAAAGAGGCCTCGGGTTGAGGTATTATCTCATATGCGAGCGTGTTAGGATTTGTATTTTTTTCTTCCCAATTGGTATACGGAACCCATAAGCAAACAGTGACATGAGTAGGCGCTAAAACAATATTGTTAACGTGTGTGAAATGGTTGCAGATGAAGCATCCCCTATTGGAAGAAATAAGAGAAATAAATGAAGGACTAATAGATACTGTGGTTGATATTAGCCAGGAAAATGCTGACCCAGAAGTTGGTAAAGGAACCATTGTTAAGTGCTCATATAGTGCTGTAGCTCTTTGTCCAAATCTCAAGTCACAATACGCGTCTATGCAAATGGTATTTTACGCTACTTTATATTTTTTTATGTGCCATCATTTTCAAAACACAAATCCCTTTATTATGTTAGAGCCATTTATGGACTTTAAACCCATGTGCAGTCACCTATACAACCGTTGCGATTGCTTGTTCCTGCAAATTATCCGAATTGCTCCCCAATACTCTTGGATGAGTTTCCTGTTGAAGTCAGGTAGGAAATTATTTCCCTGCAATTTTTCATTCCATGCAACCTTCTTCTTTATGTTTCTAAAATGATCATTTCAGTTAGAGCTGCACAATTGGGCGGCTCAAAACATGACCAAACAGACCCAAAACACTTTTTTCTAATTTTTTTCTTTTAAATAATTAGCATGTCATATATAATTACAAAAAGTATAGTATTTATGTAATACTATACTTTAGACATGTGACAGAATTAGTTTTCGTTGCACAGCAAGGAATATGAAGAAGATCTTTCAATAAAAGCAAAGTGGCGGTTCAATAGTTGTGTGAGAAAGCTTTCTGACCCAATGTCACTTGAGATGATGGCAAGGACTTGGGATGTTTGTGCTCGTGCGGTTATTTTGGAGTGTGTGCAGCAAACGGGTGGTGGCACTTTCACCTCTAAATATGGAGCCTGGGAGGACTGCCTAACTGCTGCATGAGTTTGATATTTTATATTTGACATATTGGATTGAGTGCTAGCTTTTTACCTGGTATGGTGTTTTCATATTATTGCGTTCTCATGTCGCATTTATTAGTTTTTGGTATGGTGAAAGTCAATAATCAGTTTCGGGATAGCTTCAACAAAATTGGTACATATTTTCTGATTATTTTGAAAACAAAAAAGACATAAAATCACTATCACCCTTATAAGAACTAAGTTGTATCATTTGAATTTATCGGTGACTTCTCCCTCTACTATTTTTGGAAGGAATCACCAAAGGAGATATATATATCTCCTAATGCAAATTTTTTTGAAAGATATATCTCCTATGCAAATGGGTAATATTACAATACCAACTCACTTCTTATGCTAAATTAGAGCTTGAATCTAGATGTGAGATTTATTTATAACTTAAAATCACCTAGACCATGTGTGAGTCGTCTGGGAATGGGGCGTTTTTTTGCCAGAAAACACCGGAGAACACCCAGGCAGCCGCCCTCGTGGGCGTTTTGTTTGCAAAAATTGGTTGAAGCGTGCTTTATTCCACGCCTGAGAGCAAAAGGGTTTGCCCAATCACATGCAGTGTTCTTTTGTTTGTCCAATAGCTTTTTTTTGTTGGTTTTTTTTATTTAATTCTTTACACCCCTTTTAACATAATGCCTCACATCCACACTACACCCATTTTAGAAAACGCCCCATAATGCTCCATTGCTGACTGAGCTACCACATGGAGCACAACGCCCAAGACTAGGGGCATTACCACTACACATGGTGTAAGAGGTCTAAAGTTTTGCTTGCCAAAATGTGTGAATATAAGTGTGATGGTTGAAAGATGAACGATATACACTTTTACGAAGAAACTGTCTCACGTAAATTAGAGTGAGCGTGGTTATTAGATAGTCAATATTTGGTTGGCTAGTTTGTGTAAACACCTTAAACATTGACAAAGCCTTTTGGAAAGATGTAGCACTCGTTTGAGCTACACACTATGAAATACATCCCATCCCTTAGCTGAGTTTGAAATGGTTGTTTGTGTGACATTCGTGGCAAAACCAGGTAAACCCTAATTGATACGCACGGATTACACGATTAACGAAACAACAATGATTATGCCTCGGGCGAATCCGAGGACACGTTATAGTTAACATATGAACGTTAGTAATTAATGTGGTGAAATTGAGGCCTCAAAGTGCAGAAAACAGGTTAAACGGAAAGGTTTCCGGTTAGCAGTGCAATAACTAATTAAAAGCGAACGAACGTGCCATAAACGCGTCCAGGGATATGTATTTATGTAAACATGATACTTAGATAATAACATAGGGATTTTGTGGCCTTAGTATGTAGTAAACACGTTAAACAAAGTAGTTGCCCTTTAGTGTAACGTTTTCAATTTTAACGTGCACTGTAGCATCCAAACATGCATTGCATCATCCGTCAAGTCTAAAAAGACTTATAAAACATTAGTATAATCTTTTGAACAAATAAGTTAAAGCGTTCAGGTTTTTGTTAAAGTTGGATCGTATTTTTAAAACACAAAAACCGCGCGAAAAAACGCGTTGTTTCGCGCCCCTTTTCCCAACCGGATGAGCGTTATCCCAAAATGCTAAATATCAGCTAATACTCACCTGATGTTGCAAAAACCAAGGTCAAAGGGTCAAAGGGGACACTTGTAGTGTCCCCCTAATTTCGATCGGCCTCATATTACCCCCATCCTTTCCTTCATTTCAGCAACCTTTCATCCTTTTAACCTCTGTGATACTTCTGCCCCAACCTTTTTATATCAAGTTCCAGGAAAAAAAAAATATAAGGTACCATGCCTTTCTAAGTAGTTTCCATGCTCTTTTTTATGTAAAAGTTGATTATAACAAACAAAAAAAAAAGAATTAGTTTTGATCCATCCATAAACTTTCTTTGGGCCTTGAGGGCTGTTTAAACATATTTTTTTAAACGGCAACAGCGACTATATAATACCCGTAACGTGATGGTTCATGAGGTTTCATGGTGGAAAACTTTGGAATTTGGATAAAAAACACGGTTAATTCGACAAGAAACTTGTAAATTAAACCCTAACCGAAAAAGAGTAGTAAAAAGGCTTGATTTATGAATTATGATGGTGAATACATGTTTGTATTGTACATGGTTTGTAGGTACTATTCTTAGAGTTATTCGGGCCCTGGAAGTATAGAAATCGCTCAAAGGGTCCAGAAACAAAAGTTATAATACTGAAAATCGAATTTAAGGCCCTTAAAACTTTGTTTTAGCATAACTTTTAGTGTGAGTATTGTTAGAACTTGAAATTTTACAGGCTGGTCATATATGGTGAAAATAAGGTCTCTGAAAATTTGGGAATTTTTGGCATTTAATATATGGTGAATTTATTGGTTTTAAATTGCATTAATTCGGGAAAATATCAAATGGATTTAATAAATCATCAAATTTTGCAAAGAGACTGTTGTTGGCATAAGAACGATCCACAAAAATTTCAGGGTTCATTGCTTGAACCTAACTATGATTTTAAGAATCGCGATCTATCGAGTTTTCGGTAACCGAAAACCCTATTTAGGAAATTTGGTTGAACCTGAAAATTTTACAGGGAGTTTCTGGGTATATTGTAACACTTTAGAAAACATTTTGGAATTTTTGAAACTCGAATGGTATTGATCGCCAATTTATTGGTTAAACGGACTTTTAGAATTGAATTATTAAATATTAATAAAGTCTTATAAATATTTTTTCAGAATTTTATTAAATTTACAATTATAACTTTGGGAATTGTGCGTTTGCAATATATTATTTGAATCAAACCGACAAAATAAGCATTTAACGAACCTGCCGGGACTTTTAAGCTGTTCAATGACTTATTGTGATAATTGGAAAGTCGGGAGTAGATCTGAACTTTTCCGAGGTAAACTGGGTAATTGGGGTGCATTACATACTAGTTTGGGAAATCCCCAAACTACAAAAACTTGAACTGCTATTTGAACGAATGTAGGTCCACGTAATCGATGAACTAACACAAGATATCGGATCAATGATGTTCTAGTAAGCGAAAATCACTAAAACACCTAATGTGGGTGTAACATTTGTGCTTGTAATCATTGTGAACAGTTCAGTTATCAATAAAACAATGTTATTTTATCCCAATGTTTGTTTGGTTGTGTTTTACATTTTTCATGTTTTGACTTTTGGTCAATTTCAAACTCTACATCGCTTTCTGGAGAATTATATGCAAACTGGTGCGTAAACGTACTCAGTTTAATGCGAAAAATACTCCGGAACATCAACATATACTCAACATACCTTAAATAACCTTTACATAACTTAGAAATACGTTTTGAAGGCTTTGGTATGGAAAAAACAAGTTAATTCGCTTACAGGGACTAAACTTGACAAACTGCGAAAGTATGCCAATTTGAACTATAACAAACATTCCGGAACATGTCCATAAGTTAAACATACCATAAATGTCCTTTACATAGCTTAGAAATAGGCTTTGAGGGGTTTGGTATGCTAAAACAAACTTTTGGATCATTCAGGGACTAAAAGTGTCAAAAAGTGCACAAGTTTGCACTTTCGCGCATAACTTACGTTCTGAATACATCCGGACATCCAAAAATTTATGTAAGCATCCTTATATTATGCCTTAGTGTTTGGCATGAGAAAAATCCATTCGTCGCGTCATTTGGATCATTTTTCGCGCTTATGCGCATTCCATCGTAATCAACCGAACATCGCGATCGTACGGCCAAACGAACCAACATCCGGAACATTTTTGAGCATGTTTCATGTCCACAATGTTTAGGCATCATTTTAGGGCCTTAAAGTTGGCTTTACGGGCCTTAGAAGTGTCGGAAATGGCTTAAATACGCAACAGGGACCAAAACTGCCATTTCTGAAAGTATGTGCAGATCAGACAGGCCCAGGCGGCCCGCCTGAGTTTGTGCCTATCCTGATGCGGGCCGCATGGCCCCTTCAGTAACAAAAATTTTGTCTTTCTTGCAAATTTGGCCTTTCAAACACACCAAAGGGCAATGCCCTTTCACCATCTCAAGAGTTAAGGGTCATTTTGAGCCACCACAACTTTGTGACAAGTGTACGCTTAAGATCGTGGCACGATATTCAAGAAACGATCCTAACGGCTTTACTTTTCCTATAAATACCCCCCCCCCTTTTGAGTAAAACCCACAAAAATCTGATCAAGTGCTCTAAGTTGGAACCTTTGTTTCATACCTGAGCCATTTTGATCTAGATTAGCATTCGGGGACCCTCTGTAAGTATTCTTTCGCTCTTTTATTCGCTTTTCGAGTCCGAAAGTCAACGTTTTGTTGACTTTCTGCGTTGACCAGCCTATGGTCAACACGAAGTTCATTGGAACTTCATAACGTGAGCATGATCTCGATGGTTATAGTCCGTAGTGACTATACCTACTGATTACCACGTTATCTAGGCTCAGTGACGAGTCGTATTTTCGGCCAAAACGCGCATTCTTGCGTATTTTGTAACCAAACTACTCGTGAGCATCAAAGCCGTTTGTTTTGATGCCAAACCTGTTTTCTAAACTTAGTTAAGCATGTTCTAACATGCTTAGCTCGTCACTTTTAGTATAGTGCTTATATAGGGTCGTAAGGTAAGCAATCTAAACCATCGCTTATACTTTCGAACCCGACCCATTTGGTCGATCATTAGGATCCGACCAAACACATTAGGTGACCATAGCTGTAACCTTCCGAGGTTAAACCTTATGGTCACGATATTAGGCGTTCCAAACGCGTTCTACGCGAACGACGCGTTAAGGTAGCATAAGCTACCTAAAACGGGTCGTAATGGGTCGCAAGCACTTAGGTTAAGTTTCATATTAGTATGTAGGCTTTGTTAAACCATATTACACGAGTCTCCATACTCGTTTGGTTTACGAACCCGCATACTATCCGATCCTTCCGATTTTGGTCCGGTATATTAATATAGCTACCTATTAGGTGCCGTTTAATATCCCGTGATCTCTAGCATTGTGTGATTATTACACAAGGAATTCAAAGCAATCTCAGGTGAGTACATAGAACCCCTCTTTTACTGTTTTCCAAACTGTTTTGGGGTGAAACACATGTCCCTACCTGTTACTTTCATGCTTTCCATGTTTCCACATCATATACCTGCTATGTTCGTTAGTACATTATAGTCCGTGATTTCATTACATTTCATGCTATGTATGCCCATTGTGTGCGTACTTAGTACATTGCTTTACATTACATTTCATGCTATGTATGCCCATTGTGTGCGTACTTAGTACATTGCTTTACAATACATTTCATGCTATGTATGCCCATTGTGTGCGTACTTAGTACATTGCTTTACAATACATTTCCTGCTATGTATGCCCATTGTGTGCGTACTTAGTACATTGCTTTACAATACATTTCATGCTATGTATGCCCATTGTGTGCGTACTTAGTACATTGCTTTACAATACATTTCATGCTATGTATGCCCATTGTGTGCGTACTTAGTACATTGCTTTACAATACATTTCATGCTATGTATGCCCATTGTGTGCGTACTTAGTACATTGTTTCACATTGCATTACATGCTATTTATGTCCATTGTGTGCATACTTAGTACAATTGTTTACATCACATGCCTCCATTTTGTTATAGCATTTGGTTTGTTTAACATGGAACAATACATTCATTAACATTAGCTACGCCATTCGTTAGTAGGTAGTGGTACCATAGGAATTGACAACTCCCGTTCCTGAAATCCTGGGTTTGTTTGGATTGGAAGGAATGACTGAATTCGATATACATAACTTAGATAAACCTTTAATTTGTTTAAGGGTTTATCGCCACAGTCTCAAGGCTTGAATGTATGCATATTTCACAATACCGCATAAATGTTAATATCAGTAGAGCATGCATTGTTCCACAAAACATAACGTTGATTTAAACCATGTTTTACTTCAACACCTTGTTTTGTGCATTTTACATATGGTTTAGTTGATACATCTCACTTACCATACAAGATATATTTTGGGTACACATTACATGATCTACATTAAACATAAACATTTTGACATTGATATACATACTTGGTGGTTTACATTGAACATTGACATTTTGATATGGTTTACACAATAACACTTGACAATCGATTTATACATGAACAATATACATGGTGGTTGGTTTGGGTAAATGGTTGGAGTAACGTGGCGTATGTAATATGATACAAACATGGTGGATACGCCGCTGGTACTTCCTATATATAAATGCTTGTATAATATTACATATCGTAGCGTTATCTAAGTCATTTCAGTTTAGACACATTACATTTTACACAAATAACATACTCTTCACAAGACATTATTTTTACAAACAACTTATCTTATTCAACTCATTTTACTTGGTTACTCGTTTAACCTTACACTTATCTATACATATCATCTGATATTATCGTTTTTCAAATGGTTTACAAAGCAAGACAAATTACAAGGTTCATGACTGACTGTTATTAAACATTTCTTTAAACTCAAGTCATGAATCCCATTTTCACAAAACCTATGTATCTCACAGGCATTTTTATGCTGACGTACCTACTTTCACATGTGTTTTCAGGAGCTATTCCATAGGATGATGATCTTGACACTAGGGCGGACCTGTGCCTTAGAGACTAAAAATGAAGTTAGACTAGTATAATTATGTTATGAACTCTTTGTTTCCTGTTTAAGACAATGTAACACTTCTGTTTGATAAATAAAAATGTAACTTTAATTTCCATGGTTATGAAACAATTAATTCTGTCAACAACACTCCCCGGCGTTTCCGCTGCGGTTGCATGTTATACGCGGCCGGGGTGTGACAGAAGAGTTGGTATCAGAGCCATTGGTTATAGGGAATTAGGTTATTAGTAATGCTTTGACCTAGACTATAACTTTCTAGGACCCTAACGCAAGTTATCTTGTGTTTAGATTTTAAAACATGCACTTCACCTATCCTTAGGTGATAACCACAACGGGAACTTCGGTTCCGAATCCGCTTTGAAAATTAATCATCTGTTCTAGGATGATTGATTACTAGGTTTTGAACCCTCTGTTATAAGGTTTTGAACCCCTTTGAATTTTCAAAATCTCGTCAAGGTTTTCGTGTTTTAATAGTGTGAACACGTGCGAATTGGAAGAGTGAATGCCTGTACCCTGAGTTTTCTGTCTAAGGCTAGAGTGTTCGTACAAATCCACATAATCGGACCAGTCACTCTTACCTGGGAACTCTTGGGGTGAGTGTTCACTTATAGGCGAGCATGTCTTCGCAATGCATTATTATCGACCCATTTACTTTGATTAGACATTATGTGTCGCTTGTTTGCTTAGCGATGCATAACCACCATCTTTGCTTTTGTTGATTCTATTTCACCTCATTCTCTTCATCCAATCATCTCACTGGTTTCCTTTCATGTTTTCCTCTTTTAGAATGCCTCCTCGACGCGAACACCAGATAGCAACTGCCGAGCTGGCCGAAATTATTGCGCAGCAGATGGCTGCTCAATTCCCAAATCTCTTTGCTCAATGGAACCAAGCCAACAACAACAACAATGGTACATGCAATTTCAAGAACTTTAACTTAGCTAAACCACTCAAGTTTAGTGGTTTTGAGGGAACAACTGGGCTTCTTCAATGGTTCGAGAGCATCGAGAATACCTTTCGCCACGTGCAGTGTCCGGATAATCGCAAGGTCGAGTTTTCTTCAAGCGTGTTTCAGAAGAGGGCTCTTACATGGTGGAATGGGGTAATGAGAGACCGTGGTGCAGACGTTGCTCTAGCACAGACGTGGGCTGAACTCAGAGCTCTTATGATGAGGGAATTTTGTCCTCGTCATGAGCAACGAGCGTTGGAGAAAGAGTTTGATGATTTGAAGCAAGATAGTGGCGAGCACAGGGCATATACTGATAGGTTTGAGGAGTTGAGTCTACTTTGCCCGACTATGGTCGCCCCACTCGACAAGGCTATCGAAAGGTACATCGACGGCCTGCCTGACTCGGTACAAGACATTATCACTGGTAGCAACCCTACCACACTCCGTCAGGCAATCGAGTTATCAGCGACATTGACTGAGTCGCAGATTCGGAAGAATAAATTACACAGGAAGGGTGACAAGGGCAAGAAACAGTCATCTGACAAGGAAGATAGCAAGAAAGGTCAAAACAAGAAGGGAAAGGATTCTGGTTCCTCAAGGGGGTCAAGGAAGCGTAAGGCTTCCCAAAATTTTGCTGTCACTGCCCAAGCTAACCAGGCAGCTCCCAACCAAGCCGCACAGCCTCCAGCAAAGAAGCCCTATTCAGGAAGTGCACCTTTGTGCAATCCATGCAACAGTCACCATCAGCAACAACATCAGTGCCGTTTCTGTACTAACTGTGGGAAGTCAGGTCATCTTGCCGATGTTTGTCGGTTTGCTCAAAATTGCATAGTTCAGAACCCTGCTCAACAAGTTGCTCAGCTCCCTGCTCAGCAACAGGGTCAGGCTGCATGACCAAACTACCCACCAGGTGCTTGTTATAACTGTGGGGATCTGACCCACTACAGAAACCGGTGCCAAAGGCTAGCCAACCAGAACCAGAATGCAAACCAGAATCTGGCTCAGGCTCGAGGTCGAGTCTTCAACATGAATGCTCAGGAGGCACAAGCAGACAATGAAGTGGTGAACGGTACGCTCTTTATTAATAATCAGCCTGCATCTGTTCTTTTTGATTCGGGTGCCGACAAGAGTTTTGTGTCATTGTCTTTTGAGCCAATGCTTCGCGTGTCTAGAACGAAACTAGGTAAACCTTTGACAGTAGAAGTTGCCAGTGGTGAACCCATTGTTCCTAATTCTGTTCTACGCAACTGCCAGTTGAACCTTAACGACCATATTTTTCCTATTGACCTCACGCCATTGCAACTTGGAAGCTTCGACGTTATAGTGGGTATGGATTGGTTATCTAAGCATCGCGCAGTGATAGTTTGTTCTGAGAAGGTTGTTAGTGTGCTGCTGTCGACAGGCGAGATCCTACAGGTTCGTGGTGAGAAGCCTGCCGGTGGTCTCAAACTCATGTCTTGTTTTAAAGCACGGAAGTATTTACAGAAGAACTATGTGGCTTTCTTAGCACATGTTACAGCAGATAAAGGCAAAGGTAAGTCTATTTCAGATATTCCTGTCGTTCGGGATTATTCTGAAGTTTTCCCTGAAGAGTTACCTGGTCTACTTCCAGCACGCCAAGTCGAGTTCCGTATTGATCTCGTACCTGGTGCAAATCCCATTGCCAAAGCTCCATACCTTCTTGCACCGTCTGAGATGCAAGAATTATCTAAGCAGCTGCAGGAACTCTCCGACAAAGGTTTCATCCGTCCTAGCTTTTCACCTTGGGGTGCTCCCGTTCTTTTTGTCAAGAAGAAGGATGGATCTTTTAGGATGTGTATCGATTATCGTGAGCTTAACAAGCTTACCATCAAGAATAGATATCCCCTACCTCGCATTGATGATCTCTTTGATCAATTGCAAGGCGCTTCTTATTTTTCAAAGATTGATCTACGATCTGGATATCATCAGCTTCGTGTGCATGAAGAAGACATCCACAAGACAGCGTTCCGCACTCATTATGGACATTATGAGTTCACAGTCATGCCATTCGGTTTGACTAATGCTCCTGCTGTTTTCATGGACTTGATGAATAGGGTCTGCAAACCTTATTTGGATAAGTTCATCATCGTTTTCATCGATGACATTTTGATATATTCTAAGACGCGAGCTGATCATGAGCAACATCTTCGTCTTACGTTGGAACTCCTAAAGAAAGAGCAACTTTTCGCCAAATTCTCCAAGTGTGAATTCTGGCTTAAAGAGGTTCAATTCTTAGGACACATTGTCAACAAACAAGGTATTCATGTAGATCCCTCCAAGATCAGTGCGATTAAGGATTGGGATATGCCTACTACCCCTAATAAGGTTCGTTCTTTTCTTGGTCTGGCGGGTTATTACCGCCGCTTCATTGAGAATTTCTCAAAGATTGCAGTTCCTCTAACTGCTCTAACTCAGAAGATCAAGCCCTTTGATTGGGGATTCAAGCAAGAGGAAGCTTTTCAACACTTGAAACAAAAGCTTTGCGACACGCCTGTCCTAACATTGCCGGAGGGCAATGATGATTTCGTCGTTTATTGCGACGCATCTAAATTAGGTCTTGGCTGCGTCCTAATGCAAAGAAACAAAGTCATAGCATACGCATCAAGGCAGTTGAAGATACATGAGAAGAACTACACCACTCATGATCTTGAGTTGGGTGCAGTTGTCTTCGCTCTTAAGATCTGGAGACACTATTTGTACGGTACAAAATGTGTGGTTTTCACAGACCACAAAAGTCTTCAGCATATCTTCAATCAGAAAGAACTCAACATGAGACAGCGACGTTGGGTTGAACTTCTAAACGACTATGACTGCGAAATTCGCTACCATCCTGGTAAGGCGAATGTCGTAGCCGATGCTTTGAGTCGCAAAGAACGTACTAAGCTTCATTTTGTTCGTGTCCAATCTGTTATTCAAACCGATATCCAAGCCCGAATTTCTCAGGCTCAGCAAGCTTGTGTTTCACAAGGTTTGATGGATAAGGAATTTCCTTATCACATAACTCTTGCTCTAGAACTGAAGGACAATGGATCATATTACTTCATGGACCGTTTGTGGGTCCCAAGCCAAGATAATCTTCGTACCTTGCTTATGGATGAAGCCCATAAGTCTCGTTATTCTATTCATCCTGGCTCAGATAAGATGTATAAGGATCTTCGTATTCAGTATTGGTGACCTGGTATGAAGAAAGACATTGCCTTATACGTATCAAAATGCCTTACTTGTTTTAAGGTTAAGGCTGAACATCAGCGTCCTTCTGGTTTATTGGAGCAACCAGAGATCCCAGTTTGGAAATGGGAAAACATTACTATGGATCTCATTACTAAAGACCCGCGCACAAAGAAAGGTCACGATGCCATCTGGGTAGTCGTTGATCGTCTTACCAAGTCAGCGCATTTCTTGCCAATCCGTGAGGATTTTTCGGCTGACAAACTTGCTCAAATCTACGTGGATGAAATTGTAGCTCGACATGGTGTTCCTTTGAACATCATTTATGACAGAGATACTCGTTTCACTTCTCATTTTTGGAGAACCATGCAATCTGCTATGGGGTCCCAACTTAATCTGAGCACAGCCTATCATCCGCAAACGGATGGTCAATCTGAAAGAACAATCCAGACACTGGAGGATATGCTTAGAGCTTGTGTGATCGATTTTGGTGGTAGTTGGGATTCACATCTTCCATTGATTGAATTCTCCTACAACAACAGTTATCACTCCAGCATCAACATGGCTCCTTTCGAGGCTCTCTATGGTCGAAAATGTCGTTCACCAGTCTGCTGGAATGAGATTGGCGAGGCTCAACTTACTGGACCTGCCCTCATTTTAGAGACAACAGATAAGGTAAAGAAAGTTGGTGATAACCTTTAGACAGCTAGAAGGCGTCAAAAGAGTTACGCGGACCTAAAACACAAGCCCTTGGATTTTCAAGTCGGTGATCGTGTATTGCTTAAGGTCTCACCTTGGAAAGGTGTGATAAGATTTGGGAAGAAAGGAAAACTTGCACCTAGATAGGTTGGACCATTCAAGATCGTCGAAAGAATCGGTAAGGTAGCCTACAGACTTGAGTTACCTCCTGAACTTGGAAATGTTCATCCAACCTTTCACGTGTCCAATCTCAAGAGGTGTTTAGCTGATGAGAACCTCCACATACCACTTGATGAAATTCGTGTTGATAAAACACTGAAATTCGTTGAGAAACCGGTGGAAATCATGGAACGTGAAGTCAAGTGGCTTAAACGCAAGTGCATTCCTTTGGTCAAGGTTCGCTGGGAATCTAAACGTGGACCCGAGTTTACTTGGGAACGCGAAGATCAAATGAAGCAAAATATCCGCATCTTTTTTCACGAGTTTCCTCTAAATAAATTTCGGGACGAAATTTCCACAAGTAGGGAAGACTGTAACATTTATGCTTGTAATCATTGTGAACAATTCAGTTATCAATAAAACAATGTTATTTTATCCCAATGTTTGTTTGGTTGTGTTTTACATTTTTCATGTTTTGACTTTTGTTCAATTTCAAACTCTACATCGCTTTCTTGAGAATTATACGCAAACTGGTGCGTAAACGTATTCAGTTTAATGCGACAAATACTCCAGAACATCAACACATACTCAACATACCTTAAATAACCTTTACATAACTTAGAAATAAGTTTTGAAGGCTTTGGTATGGCAAAAACAAGTTAATTCGCTTACAGGGACTAAACTTGACAAACTGCGAAAGTATGCCAATTTGAACTATAACAAACATTCCGGAACATGTCCATAAGTTAAACATACCATAAATGTCCTTTACATAGCTTAGAAATAGGGTTTGAGGGGTTTGGTATGCTAAAACAAACTTTTGGATCATTCAGGGACTAAAAGTGTCAAAAAGTGCACAAGTTTGCACTTTCGCGCATAACTTACGTTCTGAATACATCCGGACATCCAAAAATTTATGTAAGCATCCTTATATTATGCCTTAGTGTTTGTCATGAGAAAAATCCTTTCGTCGCGTCATTTGGATCATTTTTCGCGCTTATGCGCATTCCGTCGTAATCAACCGAACATCACGATCGTACGGCCAAACGAACCAACATCCGGAACATTTTTGAGCATGTTTCATGTCCACAATGTTTAGGCATCATTTTAGGGCCTTAAAGTTGGCTTTACGGGCCTTAGAAGTGTCGGAAATGGCTTAAATACGCAACAGGGACCAAAACTGCCATTTCTGAAAGTATGTGCAGATCAGACAGGCCCAGGCGGCCCGCCTGAGTTTGTGCATATCCTGATGCAGGCCGCATGGCCCCTTCAGTAACTAAAATTTTGTCTTTCTTGCAAATTTGGCCTTTCAAACACACCAAAGGGCAATGCCCTTTCACCATCTCAGGAGTTAAGGGTCATTTTGAGCCACCACAACTTTGTGACAAGTATACGCTTAAGATCGTGGCACGATATTCAAGAAACGATCCTAACGGCTTTACTTTTCCTATAAATACCCCCCCCCCTTTGAGTAAAACCCACAAAAATCTGATCAAGAGCTCTAAGTTGGAACCTTTGTTTCATACCTGAGCCATTTTGATCTAGATTAGCATTCGGGGACCCTCCGTAAGTATTCTTTCGCTCTTTTATTCGCTTTTCGAGTCCGAAAGTCAACGTTTTGTTGACTTTCTGCGTTGACCAGCCTATGGTCAACACGAAGTTCATTGGAACTTCATAACGTGAGCATGATCTCGATGGTTATAGTCCGTAGTGACTATACCTACTGATTACCACGTTATATAGGCTCAGTGACGAGTCGTAGTTTCGGCCAAAACGCGCATTCTTGCGTATTTTGTAACCAAACTACTCGTGAGCATCAAAGCCGTTTGTTTTGATGCCAAACCTGTTTTCTAAACTTAGTTAAGCATGTTCTAACATGCTTAGCTCGTCACTTTTAGTATAGTGCTTATATAGGGTCGTAAGGTAAGCGATCTAAACCATCGCTTATACTTTCGAACCCGACCCAATTGGTCGATCATTAGGATCCGACCAAACACATTAGGTGACCATAGCTGTAACCTTCCGAGGTTATACCTTATGGTCACGATATTAGGCGTTCCAAACGCGTTCTACGCGAACGACGCGTTAAGGTAGCATAAGCTACCTAAAACGGGTCGTAATGGGTCGCAAGCACTTGGGTTAAGTTTCATATTAGTATGTAGGCTTTGTTAAACCATATTACACGAGTCTCCATACTCGTTTGGTTTACGAACCCGCATACTATCCGATCCTTCCGATTTTGGTCCGGTATATTAATATAGCTACCTATTAGGTGCCGTTTAATATCCCGTGATCTCTAGCATTGTGTGATTATTACACAAGGAATTCAAAGCAATCTCAGGTGAGTACATAGAACCCCTCTTTTATTGTTTTCCAAACTGTTTTGGGGTGAAACACATGTGCCTACCTGTTACTTTCATGTTTTCCATGTTTCAACATCATATACCTGCTATGTTCTGTTGGTCCCTGGTTGATCGGGATCTTCCTGTTAATGAATGTCACACTATGATTGCTGTGCGGAATCCAGCAAATCATATACAGATACAGAAAGACATATGATTTCCATGTTCAATAGTCTGCAATTCAATTGAAATATATGACAAGATACAAGTTCCAGTTGATCACAGACTTCAGCTCTCTAGGTTACAGACAGATTCAAAAGTCCTAAATGAGCTGACAGAACTTCTATTTATAGGCAAGTCAGAATAAGCTAAGTGCTGTCCGATCGGTTAGGCTAACCGATCGGTTGGGCCACCCGATCGAACAGCTGTTCGATCGGTTAGGCTGTTCGATCGGCTAGGCCAGCCGATCGGCTTACAAAGCAGCACTTTTACAAAACAAACCCTGTATTCTGACGCCTTATACATTAAACTATACAACTTTAACAAAATAAAGACTTTAAGCTGACGGAAGCTACAGACGTTTATGTACTAACAGACTCCCCCTCGGATGAAGCTGTAGTCCCTTCCAGCAAAGTCTTGATTACCTCCTGTTGCGTCTTCTATCTCGTGCCTTTTGTTTTCTCTTCTCTTCTCGTTCAGCTAACATTTGTCTTCTCTTATGTCTTCCCTCTGTTATCCACCAATTTCTGTACACTGGATCTCCATCTCTTTTTCTGTCCCACTTAGGGATCTTGTTCTCTTCAGACTCTATGGGTGTCTGATCAGTAGGAGGTACAAATCCAAGATTTCGTCTTCCTCTTTCAACAGCTTTTCTCTGAATTTCCTTGGATCTTAAACTTCTCTTGTACACCTTTAGAAACTCATCAACCTCTAGTTCTCTCCATGAAGTTTTCCAGTTCTTACCAGAGTTGATTTCTTTAGCAAAACAGACATCAACTACACTCTGGTACTGCTGAGCAATGGCTTTGTCTTTCTTGTCATAGATTATCTTGTTGACAAACAAGCAATCTATGTCTTTCTTTGAGCAATTTACCAGCCACATCGGGTCTAGAATACAAATTTTCCTAGCTTCACCAGTGTCTTTATCGTACAAAGAGATCACAGCTTCAGCAGTAGAAGGATTATAGAGCCATGCTTGAAATAAATCATAGAAATCCTGCTCAATAGCCCTTAAAGGCATGCTCTTCAAACATTTTGGCGGTTTGACATCAAGAGTAACGTCCTTCTCACCTTTAGCTGTATACTTCACAATTCTTTTAGGAAACTGTGGTTTCCAATCTGGATAATTGATCGTTGCTTGATACTTGATGTAATTCCACAGCTTCTGGTCTCTCTGTTTTACTTCAGGACCGTAGTAGAATTGTTTAATATTCTTTGTAACCACCAATTCATCTACGTCCCACCAAGGTAAGGTAGCAAGATCAGAAATGCACCTGAAGTATTGAACACCTTGCTCTCTTCGAATTGCATAAACATTCAAGTCTTCCAGATACCCCCAAGAAAGAATATCACCCCAAGATAAGTCTTTATCATGAGTAAAATACTGTAGGGCTCTAAGAGGCTTTCTTTCCTTTGGCATTGATCTGAACCATTTCTTTCTCTCTTCAGCAGAAATTTCTCTTGGAACTGGTTCAGGCATATCAGCAGATGCAACTCTTTCTTCAATTTTTCTCTTCAATAATTCTGCATTCATGTCTTCAAATAACTCTGTGAATGTAGGAAATGCCATGTCTTCACCTTCATAGTGAAAATCTATTCTTTCTTCTTCCGAATCTGAATCAGTCTCTATGGTCACATTATCATAAAATTCTGCTTCAAGTGGAAATTGTGGTTCAAAGTTTTTAATCGGAGACTCTGGGATTTCATCTTCGATATCAAATTTAAACTTCCCATCTTCTAACCCCAACTCCTCAAGCATTTCAGCTCTTGTTCTGATAATATCTACTTCTCCTTGATGATATTCAGAAAGAGAAATAAAAGTAGATGTGAGTTGATGTACCTGATCACCGGATTGGTTTCCAGAAGATGACCCTTCACACTCTGCATCATCATTCTGTTCATTCACTTCATCATTCATGAGTTCATTTACTTTATCTTGAACAGATGGATCATTGATTAGCAAACCCGATGTGCCTTGATCATCATCATCATCATCAGGCTTATCATCATCATCGGATTTATCGTCTGCTTTATCATCTTTATCATCATCTTCATCTTCTTCCTCCCAAAAATCACTATCAGATTCTTCTTCCACTTCTCCTCTAGCTATCTTCCCTTGTTCCTTTAATTCAAAAAATCTTAACAGCTTGGCAGATTCTTCTTCACTATAGGGCACTCTATAGGCTTTTCCAACTAATACAAACTTGTCGGTAGAGTACTCCAGTAGTAATACTTCTTTAGCCTTTTTCTTTCTTTGTATGATTTGAATGTCTCTCAAAACATTCTCCGGAATAATAGGCTCTACAGATTCACCAACCATAATAAACTCTGGTTCATGAACTGCTTCATTTTCTGCTTCCACCATTTCTTCATCATTTACTGTAACATCTTGAGCATCCACCATTTCAATTTCTGGTTGAGAAGATGATCCACCTACCTCAAGTTGATTTTGTGAAGATCCAACAACTTCAACTTCTTCTGCTATACCTTTATTTTTCAGGTTAGCTTCTTCAGCAAGCTGTCTTTCTCTTTCTTTCCTTCTTTCATTTGCCTTGATAATGTCAACTTGATCAAAAGCCTCGTGGATGTTCACCTTCAGATGTGCTTCAATCACAGCCGTAAGCATTTCTAGTTGCTTATCTTTCATCACCTTATCTGCTCTCATAGCTTCCATCTCTAGCTTCATTGCCTTCATTTCATTTGTCGAAGCTTCATTCATCTCATTTAAGAGTTGATTCAAAGTCTGATTGATATTCTGCAAGTCTTTGACTTTGGCGTTCAATGCAGCAATTTCATCAGTAAGTGCGCTAATAAGTTCTGCATTATCTTTTATATCTTCCTTCAATTCATTCAATTTCTCATCTTTTGTAAACACTGCATCCATTACGTCTTCGTGCCGTTTCTCCAACTCATCAATCATTTCCTTCAACTTTATTTGTACAGCTTCGTTTTCTTCCTTTTCCTTTTCCAAGGCTTTAACTTTTTCTTCCAATTCTTTCATCTTTTTATCATGAAATAGGTCTCCTTCACTCTCTGGCATATCTTTAAAGAAATCTCCAGTAGCACCACCAAGGCTATCAAAATCTAAGTTGAAATAATCTGTCTTTCGTTGTGATGATTCTGGAATATCATGACGATCAGATGTTTGTTTAGCAGATTTGACTCCGGTGATCTCCACATAATCATCATAAGAAGTTTGTGTTTCTATTGGAATTTCTGTTAAAGGAACTTCTTTTGGTATCTCAACTACAGGACTAGTTTCAGCAGTGTCCTGTTTCTTCTTTCCTTCCTTCTCTTTTTGTGATTTAGCATTCTGTTTCTTTGCTCTAACCACTCTTGGAATATCACCGGTGCGAGTAGCTTTTCTTTTCTTTCTGTTTTTCTGGGAATCCTCAGGATTGTACGGTGAATCTTCATCTTCAGAATTCTTTCTTTTCTTTAAAGGTCTTTTCTTCAGTTGTACCTTTCCTTTTCCCACTGTCTCTTTGACCAGTTCAGATTCAGATAAAGTTTCTTCTGAATCTTCATTACTGGAGTTCTTTTGAGCTTGTGCTTGTTCAGCCTCTTCATGCTTTTTAAAATAGCTTTCCAAAGTCTCTTTTAAACCAACACCTTTATCAACCACCTCCCTCGGTTCTATGACAGGTTCATCAATTAGCTTTCTTTGAGGTTCTTCAGAAGACCCTGCAAAACAATTATTTAAAGCAAAATTAGTAACAATTTTCATAATCATAATCTAAGAATCATATAGCTCCCCCTATCACTGTACCCTTTGCAGTTTCTTTAATTACTACCACAGGGGTCGACTTTGGTGTTCTCTTTCTCTTTCCATCTTTGATACACCACCATCTGGTTTTCTTTTCAATCATATCATTCATCTTATTGTCTTCATTGTCTGAATCACTATTATCATGTCTCCATCTATCATTTTCAGGAGCTACGTATGCTTCATCCTTTAATGCACAGATCAACTCTTTTGTTTTAGCATCCTTCTCCTTTGTGATTCTCAGAATAGTAGTCTTATTCACTTCAGCCATTGCCATAATATCATCATTATTCTTTGGCAAATCCTTAACTTTGTCATCCAAGATCATCATAATGAATCTTGGGTACATAATGTATTTGTCTTTCCCGGCTAAGCAATTTTCTTTTAAAAATTCAAAAATCACTTGTGAAATATTGTATTTCCTGTTCAGCACAATACTTACAACAATGTTCATTATGTAGTCAGACACCTCATCATAGGCTCCCTTTCTGTGAGATAGGGAATGCACTAAGCAATGCATTAAGTATCTGTATTGTCTCGAGAAACTCCTTTTGAACATTTTTCCGTTGATGTGTGAAGAAAATCCCAATCTACACCATAGCCCTTTAGCAAGACGTTCTGACATGATCGTTGGATCATTGTCAGAATCTTGTAAATCAAGAACCCTTCTTATGTCCTCTACTCCAAACACTACTTCAACATCAATATCCTTGTTGTTTTCATCTTTCTTCTTGACTACTGCATGAATTTTATTATCCTTTTCTTCAAACCTTGCAGTGTCCCAGAATCTTCTAACATGAGATTCATAAACTATTGTTGTATCAGACAATGCCTTAGCAATTCTGCTTTTTCTTAAGCACTCAGCCATTTTTTCTGCTTCTGTTCCTTTTGTAGAGACCTCATCAATTGCAGATGGAACATTGTGTCCTTTATTAGTGTCTTTTCCTCGTCCCTGTGAAAAATTTAATCATTAGATATAGAGACTTGAAACACTTGAAACATTTAGAGTGATAGAACAGTGAATCGAATGGCTTGTTCGATCGAATAGTATTTGCTGTTCGATCGAATAGGAATGATGTGTTGAAAGAACCTTTGCTGTTCGATCGATTGGTCTGATCGATCGAGTGGTCTACTCGATCGGCTAGCAAAATACTGTTCGATCGATTAGCAAAAGACTATGCAAGATATCTAAGGTCATCAAACAATGCAACTTGAACGACTAGAACAATGCTATTCGATTGATTAGCAAGTTGCTATTCGATCGACTAACAAATCTCTGTTCGATCGGTTAGCAATGAGATATGCAAATGGTTAGCAAAATGCTGTTCGATCGACTAGCATAAAGCTGTTCGATCGGCTAGTAAAATACTGTTCGATCGGCTAGCAGAATGCTGTTCGAACGGCTAGTATTTTACTACTCGAAAGATTAACCAAGATAGTCATGCATATATGAGATAATTCAATGCTGTTCGATCGACTAGCAGAATACTGTTCGATCGGCTAGCATTTGCTGTTCGATCGGCTAGACTAACCGATCGGCTAGCAAATGACTAAACAAAAACAACATACATCAGATTCACTCTAACACTTTAAACAATGACACAATATATCATGACACACATTTCAAAGCAGAAAAACAAAAGATTTAAACATTATTCATAAATGAAAACATGATGCTGTTCGTTCGGCTGGTCTAGCCGATCGGCTAGCAATATCTTCATCATGAAGAACATTCAAATAATCATGAAGAACAAACTAACAGATATCTCAAAATTGAACACAAATTATTATTCTTCCTGATATCGACATCAAAACTCTGTTTTCATTTTCTCTAAAAACAACCTAAAACCTGTTCAAATCTTCATCTAAAGTTCCGACTGACGTCACTTTCATTCTTAGATCTATCAAGCTTAATAAAGATTTTGCAAAAATTAAACCGGTAAACTTGTAGATCATGCAATTCCGATCAAAACCCTATTCTCAGAATCATCTAACTCTTTCTTAATCTTACCTAATCTTGATTTTTCTAATCGACTCAATGAAGAACATCAAACAGTTAAGAACATGAATGAAATCACTGATTCAAAGATTGAATGACATACCTTTACCATTTGTGATGATGAGTGAGCCAACAACACAAATTTGAAATGAAAAAGGAATCAAGAATCTTCAAGAACAATGAATCGAGTAGCAGATAGCAGTCTGTTCGATCGGAAATGAAAAAGTTTTCTAGAAGCCTTGACTGCCTATTTATAGGTATGACCTGATCGATTGGCCTAACCGATCGGCTAGCCTAGCCGATCGGCTAGCTGTTCGATCCAAAAATCATGACCTCTTTACTCGAATAACTTTTGACCCTTTTTCTGATTTTGAACCTTTTCATATTTTATCAGTGAATGAGAAATCCATTTAAGCATCTAGGTCCAAGTTAATGACCCTAGAAACTTAATTCGTCTACCAAGTTCAACTTAATGACCTTGGTTGACCTGAAGCAAAACACACTGATTGTTTTTCAAAGATTTTTCTTGAAAATTTACAAGTTACAAATTAATGAACTTGTATTTTGATATTTCAAAACTCTCTGTTTTTGATTAGCTCCCAACTCGCCTTTTCAGTACAGGATCAACTTTCTGCATTTGTATCAGACTGTGAATCTGATGATACGCTTTCTACCTTGGTTTGTCAAAAATAAAGTAGAAATGTAAAATATATTTTTGTATTTTCAATGCATGAAATAGATCAAAAGAAGACTGAAACATTAACAGGAATGAAAGTAAATCTTATTTACAAACCTCTTTTTGACGAGCGTGTTAGGGAATCATATTAGTTTATCAGAACAGTTATCAGTACCGTTAAGCTTCATTTCATATTCAGACGTAAACATTTTACTTAGATAGATTTTAAATTTTTCAACACAATTTTCAAAGTATTCAGGATATGACTTAGATGTTTTAAGAACTTAGCAAAATCATGTGTCCCACCTCTTGAATATACTCCCGTATCCAGTATTCCAAAATTCCAATCTACAGATGAATATACTAAGATGATGTCTGTACATAATTTAGGGAATGCGAGAACTGAGGGATCCCAGGTCAGAACTTCCGTTCAGCAGAGAGATATCAGTTTCGACTTAGCAGTATGTCCCCTTTAGAGGATCTTTTCAGCTACAACAGATGATTATCAATTTTATTGTCTAATCACTGAGGGCTAGAATGCTATGTTTCAAGCATTTACTGCAAAGCATTATCCAGGGACTAGGTCAGAACTACCGTTCAGCAGAAGTCCCGAAATAATACCCCAGACATCATTTTAGTAGAAACTCCTAGTATTCTAGAATATGAAATCTTTCAAACGAGATTTCAGGGGTTACCTATATATCCAAGTAGTGTTCCCCACAAATCTTTGCAAGTTTATATATTTATGTTTATATCCCGAATAAATTTACTAAATGTGTTTAAAATTTATCCTCATATCATCAGTGCTCTGTTTTAAATCTTTATACTTTTCAAATCTTTAGCATACGATAACTGTCACACTAATGTACTATCATTTTCCCTTTATACACTAACTCCTCCCTTTTTTTTATTTTCTATTGTTTTTGGCTTTTTGAATTTTTACTGTTTTTGTCTTTTCTAAAACGATATATTTACAATATTTACAAATATTTCTATCTCCCCCTAAAGACCAAAACATGTAAAAAGACGACAAACCATTGCAGATTGTTTATCATCATCATCCACAGTGGTTTCTGCATCAACGCTAACAATTCCATCAACCACTGAAAAGAGCATCATACCATTTAGTTTTAAAAGATATTTAAAACGATTTCTGTCAAAAGCTTTGGTATGCAGATCAGCTTTTTGCTCATCAGTGTGGATTTTCTCAATTCGTATCAACTTTTTCTCGAAGCAGTCGCGAATAAAGTGATGACGAATTTCTATATGTTTTGTTTTAGCGTGATGTACCGGATTTTTAGTTATGTTAATTGCAGCCTCGTTATCAACAAAAATAGGAGTGTTAAGAAACTGCAAACCGTAATCGCGCATTTGTTGCTGTATCCACAGGATTTGAGAACAGCAGCTGCTTGCAGATACGTATTCTGCTTCACATGTGGATAGCGCAACAGATGTTTGTTTCTTGCACTGCCAGGTGACCAAGCGAGGTCCAAAGAACTGGCATCCTGCAGTTGTTGATTTCGCATTTTGTTTGCAGCATCCGAAATCCGAGTCGGAATACCCCTCGAGTGTGAAATCGCCTTTTCTAGGATACCATAACCCCAATGATGGAGTTCCTTTCAGGTAGCGTAGTATCCTTTTCACAATGATTAAGTGCGATGCTCTAGGGTTAGATTGAAATCTTGCTGCGAGGCATGTTGGGTACATAATGTCGGGCCGAGAAGCAGTTAGATACATCAAGGAACCAATCATGGATCGATATAGTCGTTCGTCTGCCTTGTCTCCGGTGAGATCTGGGTGAATCCCATGATTTGTTGCTAGTGGGGTTGCAGCAGATGAAGAGTTTGACATTCCGAATTTCTCTAGAATATCATGGACGTACTTCATCTGGTGTATGAAAATTCCTTCAGGAAGCTGATCAACTTGTAATCCTAAAAAGAATTTCATTTCCCCCATTGACGACATTTCGAATTTCTGCTTCATCACTTGCTCAAAATCTTTGCACAAGTTTTCGTTGGTTGACCCGAAAATTATGTCATCCACATAAATCTGAACTATCAGCAAGTGACTATCGACAATCTTTGTGAAAAGAGTAGCATCAATTGTTCCCCGGATGAAGTTATTGGCTAGCAAGTGCTGCGACAAAGTCTCATACCAGGCTCTCGGGGCCTGGTGCAAGCCATATAAAGCTTTATCCAAAAGATACACTTTGTTTGAGTGATGTGGATCGACAAACCCCGGCGGCTGTCCCACATATACTTCCTCTTTCACTTTGCCATATAGAAAGGCCGACTTTACATCAAGCTGATACACTTTGAAATTCTTCCATGATGCAAATGCTAGAAAGATCCTGATGGCTTCAAGTCTTGCTACAGTAGCGTATACCTCTGTAAAATCAATTCCCTCCTGTTGACTGAAACCTTGAACGACGAGCCGAGCTTTGTTTCTGACTACTACTCATCTGTCGTCCCTTTTACACTTAAACACCCATTTGGTATTTATTTTCCGATGACCTTCAGGTAGATCCACCAGCTTCCAAACTTTCAACTTTTCAAATTGATTCAATTCTTCCTGCATCGCGTTGACCCAGGAATCCTCAGTAAGTGCCTCTTTGTATGTGCGAGGTTCTATCTGCGAAATAAAACAACACAGTGAGAATTCATCTTGTAAAGACTTTACTGAAGAATAAAAACTTGAAAGGCCCTGATCAAGTTGACGTCTGGTGCGAACTCCTGATTGCAAATCTCCTATAATCTGTTCCTCTGGATGATACGAAAGAGTTCGAGGCATCACTTCGTCTGGAACATCTACATTTCCTTCTAGATTTGTAACATTCTGTTCAACATCCTGCTCACTAACTTGGTTTGTTTGACTTAATACCTGGATTTGCTCCCCCTCAAGGTCTGAATCACTGTCATCAAACACCGGCATATTTTCAGCTTCTTGATTATCATTTACCACTGACTGATTACCAGGAGCACCTTCATCCTCATGATCACCAGTATTGCTAGGACCTGCTTCATTGTCATTTGATGTTTCACTAGATCTTCTCGTATATTCTGCTGGAAATCTGAGCGATGATTCATATTCTCGAAAAACATCCAGCTCATCAAAGAAATCTTCTTCCTCTTCAGATTCTTTTCTCATGTCAAACGATCCCCAAAGTCTATCATAGTTATAACGCCATGAATCACCAGGATTTTGAGGTGGCATAGTATAACCTTGACATTCAACATTTGCTGCTTCAATAATACGCTTTTCACTTGGAACAAAAACTCTCCGTGTAGGACCTGAGTAACCAACAAAGATTCCTTCAAAGCTCTTTGTACCAAACTTCCCATTAGGCTCTATAACCGTGCATGGTGACCCAAACGGCTCTAGATACTTCAGATTTGGTTTGCGTTTATTAATCAGCTCAAAACATGTCTTGTTGAATCTTTTCACAGTAAGAACTCTGTTGAGAGTATAGCATGCAGCAGAAACAGCTTCAGCCCAGAAATTGATTGGTAATTTGGAATCTGCAAGCATTGTTCTGGCTGTCTCGATTAGCGTCCGGTTCTTGCGTTCTGCAACTCCATTTTGCTGAGGAGTATACGGAGCACTAAACTCATGCAGTATACCTCTTTCATCACAGTATTCCTCCATCTTACTGTTTTTGAACTCAGTACCATTGTCACTTCGAATTCTACAAATCGGTCTCTGGTACAGATTCTCAATTTTCTTAAACAAAACTACCAAACTATCAAAGGTTTCGTCTTTCGTTTTCAAGAACATGACCCACGAAAATCTGGAGTAGTCATCAGTCACGACCAAACAGTAAGAATCTCCTGTTATACTTTTAACATTCACTGGACCGAACAAATCCATGTGAAGCCTTTCCAAAGGTCTCGAAACTGAATTGACTTGTTTTGTAGGGTGTGACTTTTTCTTCTGTTTACCTCTGACACAGCTTATGCACTCCCCTTCCAGATGAAAACCTTTAATATTTACTCCGGTGACCAAGTCGTTATGCACTAAGTGATTCATTTTCCTTAGGTGAATATGCCCCATCTTTCTGTGCCATAACCTTGACTCCTTTTCCGTTGCTCTGGACACAAAACAATGAGCCTGGCCCGTGGTTGTAGTAGCAACGCTCATGTCCAACACGTACAGATCGTTGACTCTTGGTGCCCTCATGATGATCCACTCTTCAGGTATCACAAATCCCGGTTTCAAGATTAAACATTCTTTGTCGGTGAAATAAGTAGTGTACATCCTGTCACAGATCTGGGAGATACTCAGCAGGTTGTTCTCCAGCTCAGCGATGTAGTTAACTCTCTCAAACGTGATAATACCATTTGATAATGTTCCTTCACCTATGGTCCTGCCTCCTTGATTACCCGCAAAACCCACATAGCCACCATTAATGTCATTCACATCATACAGCAATGCGGTCTTCCCTGTCATATGCCTTGAAGCTCCACTATCCATTATCCACCTGGATACAAGTTTTGGAAGATCCTGCACATAACAAATCATCATTTAAACAACTATCAAGAAAGATGCCGATTCATGCTTCGCAATCCAGGAAGCTCCGGCAATTCAAATTGTTTAGTCAAACATGGAGTCCACCCAGGCCTTATCAGCCTTAGGGACAACCGTGACTTTTGCAACTTGAATTTTGAAATTCTTTGAATTAAGAGGTGGAAAATTTGCATCATAATCAATTTTCATTGATTCTTCAGCATTTTTCTCCTCAGGAATTGAGACCTTCTTCTCAATTTTTGTTACAACCTTTGGTTTCCACACTTGTTGAGTTTCAGCACCCCGCTTATAAAATTTATCTTGTTTAGGTACCAACTTCTTCACGTGTTTAGATTTTTCTTTCAAGTTGTTAGTTTGAACAACTTTCTTCTCAACATACATCGGTGCTTTTCCCTTTTTGTCATCTTTTCTTTGTTGAACCTTCACAATTTCAGTCTTAGGTTTTACAACAGTACACTTTCGTGCAATATGACCCATTTGATTACATTTGAAGCAAGTACGAGTATCAACTACTTGACTTGTGCCTTCAGACTGAATTTGTGAAGCTTTCTTCTCAAAAAATTCTTTGTTAGATTTTGAAAAAATTTTCTGTTCTTCCTCAGCAAGTGAACTTGAGCTGTTCACAAATGTTTTCTTTTTGACATACCTTTTATTTTGATCAAATCTTTTCTGATATGATTTACCCCCCTGATAACCACCTGACCAATTTCTGTTGTTATTATTATAACCACGTGATGGATAGGCAGTTTTCCTGTTATGAACCTTTTCGACCTTTCGAGTGTTTACTGTTGACAAATCGACTTCAATCAATTTAAAAACTTTGGCCAATTTGTTCAGATTCACATTCTCTAATGGAAACTCAGAATCCGAAAACAACTTATCCGATCCTGACATCTTGTACATGACAAGATCAGATTCATCATGTAAGTTGCTTTTGGATTTCTGTTTCGGAATGTATTTGTCTAGAAAACAACCATCCTCCTCAGAAGTGTCACAATCTGGTTTAAGCACATTATCCACCACACTTTTCACCACATCATTTTGGACACCCTCGTCATTGGAAGACGTGAACGTGACATCAATACTCTCAGGGAATGTAACATCATTTTCTTCTTCAATTTCCACCAAACTAGACTGCTTTTTCGTGTAGTTGTCTAAGATTGGCGGTGGAACTTTGTGAAACCCTACACCTGTTCCATCCGAAAACACATCCTCACCAGCTTTGTTTTTCCCTATGGGTTTAGGAACTATGTGCTGCAAAACAAAGCTAGCTGAGCTATAGCTGTTTAATTTTAACTGGATTCTTTCATTTTCAATTTCACTTTCTTGAACCTTCAGTTTTAATTTTGCTATCTCATCCAGTTGTTTGTTGATTGTTTCCTCTTTTATTATCAAAACAGCTCTTAAATGCTCGTTTTCCTTAGTTGTTTTTCCATTTCTATCATCACTCTCTTTAACGACATTTTTCAATTTTTCAAATTTTTCAACAACATTTCTGCTTTCAAGAAGAATTTTGTCATGATCAGCTTTAATTTTCTGGTTTTCAGTTTTTAATTCTTTTATTTGTTCAGCTGATTCTTTTGACTCTTTGTCACAATCAAGAATTTGACTTTCAAGTTTTCTAACATTATTTGTCAGATTCTTGATTTTCTCCCCATTGAGGTATGTGACTGTTGTACAAAAGTTGCATTGTTTATTACAACTTTTGCAATCAGCATTGCAATTGTTTTTGTTACCTGACACAGTTGATGACTTAGTTTGACTGACCTGTTTCTTTGACTCAGAATTAGGAGTAGAATCTACCTCAAGTGCTTTGACAGCAAGCACTTTATTAGCCATTTCTCTCAAGTTTTCAGCTGTCATCTCCTGTGCAGTGTTGATCAATCTTTCACAGGTTCTTCTATCTTCTCCTTTTCTCTTCTTTCTTTCTCTCTTTCTTCCTCGATCATTTTCGATGTTGGTGTACCCCACCATTTGTGTTGCCAGTACTCATCCTCTTCTTTGTATTCTTGGATAATGGCTTCAATGTCTATCTTCTTGTAGTCGACAGCAATGTTACCATATTCATCCAAATAACACTCTCTATCTGGATCCCATCAGTTTGCACGTTTTGCTTCCTCATAAACACCTGAGAGTCGGATGATCTTTGCTTCAGCAACCATTTTTCGATATTCGTACTTTTGTTGTTCTGTACGATTATCCTTCCATTGAATTGGTTCATTATGACTCGCCATGAAAGCATAACCAATAGCATCATCTTCAGGTAATACTTCCTTACTCCAATCATATCCTTCATCATCGTAAATCACTGCCAAAGCTCTAGATTTTCCTTTGTTGTCTTCAGATTGCTTTATTCTTGGCGGTTCGGACTTATTCTGATGATAGATAGCTTTCTTGTAGTAGTCATCCTTGAATGGATTCTCAGATTCTTCAACATATGCATTTCGGCATTCTCGTTTGAAGTGGCCTTTCTGCTTGCACTTGAAACACTTCACCTTTGATTTATCAAATCCCAGCTTTGTTGAAGGACCACCGATTGTTTTTCTTCCCGTTATCTCCATAAAGCGTTGTGCTCGTCGCACTGCACTCGCCATTGCCCATTGGATATCAATTAACTCCATCTCTTCGGGATCTATCTGATCATAGTCTTCTTTTGTCAGATTAGTATTCCCAATCTTTCCAGCAATCAGCCCCTCATATGATTCTAGCACAGATGCTAGAAACACCATCTGTTGTTTCACAGATTCTTCATCAAAGTTTTGTGCATTCTTCAGATCAACAGCAATATTACATGAGAACTTTGAATCAGAACGATTTGTCGAGGCAGTAGAAATAGAAGTAGACCCACTATGATATCCACTGTGACTTTCTTTGTTTGAGTTGCTTTGATTTTCTTTTGGAGCTGGAGATATGTTTTCGGCAGAAAATGCTGTTTTCGGTGATGAGGCTTTGGGCATCAAACTTTTGGGATAGTATAGTTCTGGATTTTGTTGATATGAATGATTGACTTTGTACGTTTTCTTCAATTCTAGCTCATGGCTTTCCAGTCGTTCAATCACTACATCTGGTTTTAGTTCTTCTGACGGAATGGTGTTTTTCAACATCAAAGCATAGTACCTCCAGTCCATTTCATCTGGTAAAGAATCGAACAGTTTATCAACTATCTCCTCATCAGGATATTTGATATCATGACGTGCAAGTTCCAATTTAAGATGACCAAAACGTTCGATCATCTTGCAGACTGACTCATTTTTGAAACAACTGAACATATCAAACTCTTTTTTTAGTAGTTTAGTTTTGTTCTTTAAGATTTCTTTACTTCCCAGACATTTCTTTCCCAGTTTATCCCACAAATCTTTGGCGTTGGTGTAGCTGATTAGTGAAATAATATCTTCCCTGACAGATTGAAATAGTAGTGCTACACATTTCTGTTCAGCAACGAATAGATCAATCTCTTCATTACTTCTCAATACTTCACCATTGTTTTTACCCGCAGCATACCCATTTTTCATGCTTTTCCAGCTGGGGAAAGCAAACGCCATCAGCCATTCTTCAAATTTTATTGCCCATCTTGTATAATCTTCAATAGCCATTAACTTTGGAGGACGATTAAAAGTTCCAAACGCGCTTTCTGATTCCCATGCTTCCTTCCTTTTCTCTTTGATTTGATTTGTGTTGGTATTGTTTGATGTAGAGTCATCATTTTCTGGATTTCCTGATCCTCCTGAGCTTACAGTGAAACCATACATATCACTAAAAGGGTTTGTGAATATGTCATCCATTTTGAATGTTCCTGTAAAATCAGACAAACACTTAGAAAAAATTTTGACTTCTTAAAAACGCTTAACACTAACACTTGGATCGAACAGGGTATTCGATCGAGTAATGTGTTCGATCGAGTAGCTTAGCCGATCGGTTAGACAAATGCTGTTCGATCGATCAGCTGTTCGATCGAATAGGAATCTAGTAAACTTCAAACTTCCTTTTAACAACAATGCAGTCCGATCGATCAGCTGTTCGATCAGATTACCAAGATGATGTCAGCAATATCTTCCAAAATATCTTTGAACGGTTATCTCTTTCAAATCGATGACATCAGCAAACGAATGAATATGCTAATCGATTCGACCAGCTGACATCAGCAAGTTCATGCAGTTTTTTATTGAATTTGTTCAATTTTAACACGAATTTGTTTGAATCTGATTATGAAACTTAGTAGGATTGTAAAATTTGAAATTCCGAACCGATTGATAGTAATTTTATCAAGTTTTATCCATTGAATCTGTTTTAATTTTGAGTTTTTCAAGTTTTATGATGAAAAAGATGAAGAACGGAGAGAAATATGAGAAAGATAGAGTAGATCTGCAAGTTTTCCGGTGAAAACTATATCAGAAACAAATTTCCGATGAAATTTGTTCTTCACAATGCAATCTTCGCTTGAATTCAGTTGAATCTTTCTTCAAATCTACAAGAATTTGACTGAAATCGATGAACTATGTCTTCTGGTATCTTCAATCAACATCCATAGCTCTGATACCACTTGTTGGTCCCTGGTTGATCGGGATCTTCCTGTTAATGAATGTCACACTATGATTGCTGTGCGGAATCCAGCAAATCATATACAGATACAGAAAGACATATGATTTCCATGTTCAATAGTCTGCAATTCAATTGAAATATATGACAAGATACAAGTTCCAGTTGATCACAGACTTCAGCTCTCTAGGTTACAGACAGATTCAAAAGTCCTAAATGAGCTGACAGAACTTCTATTTATAGGCAAGTCAGAATAAGCTAAGTGCTGTCCGATCGGTTAGGCTAACCGATCGGTTGGGCCACCCGATCGAACAGCTGTTCGATCGGTTAGGCTGTTCGATCGGCTAGGCCAGCCGATCGGCTTACAAAGCAGCACTTTTACAAAACAAACCCTGTATTCTGACGCCTTATACATTAAACTATACAACTTTAACAAAATAAAGACTTTAAGCTGACGGAAGCTACAGACGTTTATGTACTAACATGTTCATTAGTACATTATAGTACGTGATTTCATTACATTTCATGCTATGTATGCCCATTGTGTGCGTACTTAGTACATTGCTTTACATTACATTTCATGCTATGTATGCCCATTGTGTGCGTACTTAGTACATTGCTTTACAATACATTTCATGCTATGTATGCCCATTGTGTGCGTACTTAGTACATTGCTTTACAATACATTTCCTGCTATGTATGCCCATTGTGTGCGTACTTAGTACATTGCTTTACAATACATTTCATGCTATGTATGCCCATTGTGTGCGTACTTAGTACATTGCTTTACAATACATTTCATGCTATGTATGCCCATTGTGTGCGTACTTAGTACATTGCTTTACAATACATTTCATGCTATGTATGCCCATTGTGTGCGTACTTAGTACATTGTTTCACATTGCATTACATGCTATTTATGCCCATTGTGTGCATACTTAGTACAATTGTTTACATCACATGCCTCCATTTTGTTATAGCATTTGGTTTGTTTAGCATGGAACAATGCATTCATTAACATTAGCTACGCCATTCGTTAGTAGGTAGTGGTACCATAGGAATTGACAACTCCCGTTCCTGAAATCCTGGGTTTGTTTGGATTGGAAGGAATGACCGAATTCGATATACATAACTTAGATAAACCTTTAATTTGTTTAAGGGTTTATTGCCACAGTCTCAAGGCTTGAATGTATGCATATTTCACAATACCGCATAAATGTTAATATCAGTAGAGCATGCATTGTTCCACAAAACATAACGTTGATTTAAACCATGTTTTACTTCAACACCTTGTTTTGTGCATTTTACATATGGTTTAGTTGATACATCTCACTTACCATACAAGATATATTTTGGGTACACATTACATGATCTACATTAAACATAAACATTTTGACATTGATATACATACTTGGTGGTTTACATTGAACATTGACATTTTGATATGGTTTACACAATAACACTTGACAATCGATTTATACATGAACAATTTACATGGTGGTTGGTTTGGGTAAATGGTTGGAGTAACGTGGCGTATGTAATATAATACAAACATGGTGGATACGCCGTTGGTACTTCCTATATATAAATGCTTGTATAATATTACATATCGTAGCGTTATCTAAGTCATTTCAGTTTAGACACATTACATTTTACACAAATAACATACTCTTCACAAGACATTATTTTTACAAACAACTTATCTTATTCAACTCATTTTACTTGGTTACTCGTTTAACCTTACACTTATCTATACATATCATCTGATATTATCGTTTTTCAAATGGTTTACAAAGCAAGACAAATTACAAGGTTCATGACTGACTGTTATTAAACATTTCTTTAAACTCAAGTCATGAATCCCATTTTCACAAAACCTATGTATCTCACAGGCATTTTTATGCTGACGTACCTACTTTCACATGTGTTTTCAGGAGCTATTCCATAGGATGATGATCATGACACTAGGGCGGACCTATGCCTTAGAGACTAAAAATGAAGTTAGACTAGTATAGTTATGTTATGAACTCTTTGTTTCCTGTTTAAGACAATGTAACACTTCTGTTTGATAAATAAAAATGTAACTTTAATTTCCATGGTTATGAAACAATTAATTCTGTCAACAACACTCCCCGGCGTTTCTGCTGCGGTTGCATGTTATACGCGGCCGGGGTGTGACAGAAGAGTTGGTATCAGAGCCATTGGTTATAGGGAATTAGGTTATTAGTAATGCTTTGACCTAGACTATAACTTTCTAGGACCCTAACGCAAGTTATCTTGTGTTTAGATTTTAAAACATGCACTTCACCTATCCTTAGGTGATAACCACAATGGGAACTTCGGTTCCGCATCCGCTTTGAAAATTAATCATCTGTTCTAGGATGATTGATTACTAGGTTTTGAACCGTCTGTTATAAGGTTTTGAACCCCTTTGAATTTTCAAAATCTCGTCAAGGTTTTCGTGTTTTAATAGTGTGAACACGTGCGAACTGGAAGAGTGAATGCCTGTACCCTGAGTTTTCTGTCTAAGGCTAGAGTGTTCGTACAAATCCACATAATCGGACCAGTCACTCTTACCTGGGAACTCTTGGGGTGAGTGTTCACTCATAGGCGAGCATGTCTTCGCAATGCATTATTATCGACCCATTTACTTTGATTAGACATTATGTGTCGCTTGTTTGCTTAGCGATGCATAACCACCATCTTTGCTTTTGTTGATTCTATTTCACCTCATTCTCTTCATCCAATCATCACACTCGTTTCCTTTCATGTTTTCCTCTTTTAGAATGCCTCCTCGACGCGAACACCAGATAGCAACTGCCGAGCTGGCCGAAATTATTGCGCAGCAGATGGCTGCTCAATTCCCAAATCTCTTTGCTCAATGGAACCAAGCCAACAACAACAACAATGGTACATGCAATTTCAAGAACTTTAACTCAGCTAAACCACTCAAGTTTAGTGGTTTTGAGGGAGCAACTGGGCTTCTTCAATGGTTCGAGAGCATCGAGAATACCTTTCGCCACGTGCAGTGTCCGGATAATCGCAAGGTCGAGTTTTCTTCAAGCGTGTTTCAGAAGAGGGCTCTTACATGGTGGAATGGGGTAATGAGAGACCGTGGTGCAGACGTTGCTCTAGCACAGACGTGGGCTGAACTCAGAGCTCTTATGATGAGGGAATTTTGTCCTCGTCATGAGCAACGAGCGTTGGAGAAAGAGTTTGATGATTTGAAGCAAGATAGTGGCGAGCACAGGGCATATACTGATAGGTTTGAGGAGTTGAGTCTACTTTGCCCGACTATGGTCGCCCCACTCGACAAGGCTATCGAAAGGTACATCGACGGCCTGCCTGACTCGGTACAAGACATTATCACTGGTAGCAACCCTACCACACTCCGTCAGGCAATCGAGTTATCAGCGACATTGACTGAGTCGCAGATTCGGAAGAATAAATTACACAGGAAGGGTGACAAGGGCAAGAAACAGTCATCTGACAAGGAAGATAGCAAGAAAGGTCAAAACAAGAAGGGAAAGGATTCTGGTTCCTCAAGGGGGTCAAGGAAGCGTAAGGCTTCCCAAAATTTTGCTGTCACTGCCCAAGCTAACCAGACAGCTCCCAACCAAGCCGCACAGCCTCCAGCAAAGAAGCCCTATTCAGGAAGTGCGCCTTTGTGCAATCGATGCAACAGTCACCATCAGCAACAACATCAGTGTCGTTTCTGTACTAACTGTGGGAAGTCAGGTCATCTTGCCGATGTTTGTCGGTTTGCTCAAAATCGTGCAGTTTAGAACCCTGCTCAACAAGTTGCTCAGCTCCCTGCTCAGCAACAGGGTCAGGCTGCATGACCAAACTACCCACCATGTGCTTGTTATAACTGTGGGGATCTGGCCCACTACAGAAACCGGTGCCAAAGGCTAGCCAACCAGAACCAGAATGCAAACCAGAATCAGGCTCAGGCTCGAGGTCGAGTCTTCAACATGAATGCTCAGGAGGCACAAGCAGACAATGAAGTGGTGAACGGTACGTTCTTTATTAATAATCAGCCTGCATCTGTTCTTTTTGATTCGGGTGCCGACAAGAGTTTTGTGTCATTGTCTTTTGAGCCAATGCTTCGCGTGTCTAGAACGAAACTAGGTAAACCTTTGACAGTAGAGGTTGCCAGTGGTGAACCCATTGTTCCTAATTCTGTTCTACGCAACTGCCAGTTGAACCTTAACGACCATATTTTTCCTATTGACCTCACGCCAATGCAACTTGGAAGCTTCGACGTTATAGTGGGTATGGATTGGTTATCTAAGCATCGCGCAGAGATAGTTTGTTCTGAGAAGGTTGTTCGTGTGCTGCTGTCGACAGGCGAGATCCTACAGGTTCGTGGTGAGAAGCCTGCCGGTGGTCTCAAACTCATGTCTTGTTTTAAAGCACGGAAGTATTTACGGAAGAACTATGTGGCTTTATTAGCACATGTTACAGCAGATAAAGGCAAAGGTAAGTCTATTTCAGATATTCCTGTCGTTCGGGATTATTCTGAAGTTTTCCCTGAAGAGTTACCTGGTCTACCTCCAGCACGCCAAGTCGAGTTCCGTATTGATCTCGTACCTTGTGCAAATCCCATTGCCAAAGCTCCATACCTTCTTGCACCGTCTGAGATGCAAGAATTATCTAAGCAGCTGCAGGAACTCTCCGACAAAGGTTTCATCCGTCCTTGCTTTTCACCTTGGGGTGCTCCTGTTCTTTTTGTCAAGAAGAAGGATGGATCTTTTAGGATGTGTATCGATTATCGTGAGCTTAACAAGCTTACCATCAAGAATAGATATCCCCTACCTCGCATTGATGATCTCTTTGATCAATTGCAAGGCGCTTCTTATTTTTCAAAGATTGATCTACGATCTGGATATCATCAGCTTCGTGTGCATGAAGAAGACATCCACAAGACAGCGCTCCGCACTCGTTATGGACATTATGAGTTCACAGTCATGCCATTCGGTTTGACTAATGCTCCTGCTGTTTTCATGGACTTGATGAATAGGGTCTGCAAACCTTATTTGGATAAGTTCATCATCGTTTTCATCGATGACATTTTGATATATTCTAAGACGCGAGCTGATCATGAGCAACATCTTCGTCTTACGTTGGAACTCCTAAAGAAAGAGCAACTTTTCGCCAAATTCTCCAAGTGTGAATTCTGGCTTAAAGAGGTTCAATTCTTAGGACACATTGTCAACAAACAAGGTATTCATGTAGATCCCTCCAAGATCAGTACGATTAAGGATTGGGATACACCTACTACCCCTAATAAGGTTTGTTCTTTTCTTGGTCTGGCGGGTTATTACCGCCGCTTCATTGAGAATTTCTCAAAGATTGCAGTTCCTCTAACTGCTCTAACTCAGAAGATCAAGCCCTTTGATTGGGGATTCAAGCAAGAGGAAGCTTTTCAACACTTGAAACAAAAGCTTTGCGACGCGCCTGTCCTAACATTGCCGGAGGGCAATGATGATTTCGTCGTTTATTGCGACGCATCTAAATTAGGTCTTGGCTGCGTCCTGATGCAAAGAAACAAAGTCATAGCATACGCATCAAGGCAGTTGAAGATACATGAGAAGAACTACACCACTCATGATCTTGAGTTGGGTGCAGTTGTCTTCGCTCTTAAGATCTGGAGACACTATTTGTACGGTACAAAATGTGTGGTTTTCACAGACCACAAAAGTCTTCAGCATATCTTCAATCAGAAAGAACTCAACATGAGACAGCGACGTTGGGTTGAACTTCTAAACGACTATGACTGCGAAATTCGCTACCATCCTGGTAAGGCGAATGTCGTAGCCGATGCTTTGAGTCGCAAAGAACGTACTAAGCTTCATTTTGTTCGTGTCCAATCTGTTATTCAAACCGATATCCAAGCCCGAATTTCTCAGGCTCAGCAAGCTTGTGTTTCACAAGGTTTGATGGATAAGGAATTTCCTTATCACATAACTCCTGCTCTAGAACTGAAGGACAATGGATCATATTACTTCATGGACCGTTTGTGGGTCCCAAGCCAAGATAATCTTCGTACCTTGCTTATGGATGAAGCCCATAAGTCTCGTTATTCTATTCATCCTGGCTCAGATAAGATGTATAAGGATCTTCGTATTCAGTATTGGTGACCTGGTATGAAGAAAGACATTGCCTTATACGTATCAAAATGCCTTACTTGTCTTAAGGTTAAGGCTGAACATCAGCGTCCTTCTGGTTTATTGGAGCAACCAGAGATCCTAGTTTGGAAATGGGAAAACATTACTATGGATCTCATTACTAAAGACCCGCGCACAAAGAAAGGTCACGATGCCATCTTGGTAGTCGTTGATCGTCTTACCAAGTCAGCGCATTTCTTACCAATCCGTGAGGATTTTTCGGCTGACAAACTTGCTCAAATCTACGTGGATGAAATTGTAGCTCGACATGGTGTTCCTTTAACATCATTTCTGACAGAGATACTCGTTTCACTTCTCATTTTTGGAGAACCATGCAATCTGCTATGGGGTCCCAACTTAATCTGAGCACAGCCTATCATCCGCAAACGGATGGTCAATCTGAAAGAACAATCCAGACACTGGAGGATATGCTTAGAGCTTGTGTGATCGATTTTGGTGGTAGTTGGGATTCACATCTTCCATTGATTGAATTCTCCTACAACAACAGTTATCACTCCAACATGGCTCCTTTCGAGGCTCTCTATGGTCGAAAATGTCGTTCATCAGTCTGCTGGAATGAGATTGGCGAGGCTCAACTTACTGGACATGCCCTCATTTTAGAGACAACAGATAAGGTAAAGAAAGTTCGTGATAACCTTTAGACAGCTAGAAGGCGTCAAAAGAGTTACGCGGACCTAAAACACAAGCCCTTGGATTTTCAAGTCGGTTATCGTGTATTGCTTAAGGTCTCACATTGGAAAGGTGTGATCAGATTTGGGAAGAAAGGAAAACTTGCACCTAGATAGGTTGGACCATTCAAGATCATCGAAAGAATCGGTAAGGTAGCCTACAGACTTGAGTTACCTCCTGAACTTGGAAATGTTCATCCAACCTTTCACGTGTCCAATCTCAAGAGGTGTTTAGCTGATGAGAACCTCCACATACCACTTGATGAAATTCGTGTTGATAAAACACTGAAATACGTTGAGAAACCGGTGGAAATCATGGAACGTGAAGTCAAGTGGCTTAAACGCAAGCGCATTCCTTTGGTCAAGGTTCGCTGGGAATCTAAACGTGGACCCGAGTTTACTTGGGAACGCGAAGATCAAATGAAGGCAAAATATCCGCATCTTTTTCCACGAGTTTCCTCTAAATAAATTTCGGGACGAAATTTCCACAAGTAGGGGAGACTGTAACTTTTATGCTTGTAATCATTGTGAACAGTTCAGTTATCAATAAAACAATTTTATTTTATCCCAATGTTTGTTTGGTTGTGTTTTACATTTTTCATGTTTTGACTTTTGTTCAATTTCAAACTCTACATCGCTTTCTGGAGAATTATACGCAAACTGGTGCGTAAACGTACTCAGTTTAATGCGACAAATACTCCAGAACATCAACATATACTCAACATACCTTAAATAACCTTTACATAACTTAGAAATAAGTTTTGAAGGCTTTGGTATGGCAAAAACAAGTTAATTCGCTTACAGGGACTAAACTTGACAAGCTGCGAAAGTATGCCAATTTGAACTATAACAAACATTCCGGAACATGTCCATAAGTTAAACATACCATAAATGTCCTTTACATAGCTTAGAAATAGGCTTTGAGGGGTTTGGTATGCTAAAACAAACTTTTGGATCATTCAGGGACTAAAAGTGTCAAAAAGTGCACAAGTTTGCACTTTCGCGCATAACTTACGTTCTGAATACATCCGGACATCCAAAAATTTATGTAAGCATCCTTATATTATGCCTTAGTGTTTGGCATGAGAAAAATCCATTCGTCGCGTCATTTGGATCATTTTTCGCGCTTATGCGCATTCCATCGTAATCAACCGAACATCGCGATCGTACGGCCAAACGAACCAACATCCGGAACATTTTTGAGCATGTTTCATGTCCACAATGTTTAGGCATCATTTTAGGGCCTTAAAGTTGGCTTTACGGGCCTTAGAAGTGTCGGAAATGGCTTAAATACGCAACAGGGACCAAAACTGCCATTTCTGAAAGTATGTGCAGATCAGACAGGCCCAGGCGGCCCGCCTGAGTTTGTGCATATCCTGATGCGGGCCGCATGGCCCCTTCAGTAACAAAAATTTTGTCTTTCTTGCAAATTTGTCCTTTCAAACACACCAAAGGGCAATGCCCTTTCACCATCTCAGGAGTTAAGGGTCATTTTGAGCCACCACAACTTTGTGACAAGTATACGCTTAAGATCGTGGCACGATATTCAAGAAACGATCCTAACGGCTTTACTTTTCCTATAAATACCCCCCCCCTTTGAGTAAAACCCACAAAAATCTGATCAAGAGCTCTAAGTTGGAACCTTTGTTTCATACCTGAGCCATTTTGATCTAGATTAGCATTCGGGGACCCTCCGTAAGTATTCTTTCGCTCTTTTATTCGCTTTTCGAGTCCGAAAGTCAACGTTTTGTTGACTTTCTGCGTTGACCAGCCTATGGTCAACACGAAGTTCATTGGAACTTCATAACGTGAGCATGATCTCGATGGTTATAGTCCGTAGTGACTATACCTACTGATTACCACGTTATCTAGGCTCAGTGGCGAGTCGTAGTTTCGGCCAAAACGCGCATTCTTGCGTATTTTGTAACCAATCTACTCGTGAGCATCAAAGTCGTTTGTTTTGATGCCAAACCTGTTTTCTAAACTTAGTTAAGCATGTTCTAACATGCTTAGCTTGTCACTTTTAGTATAGTGCTTATATAGGGTCGTAAGGTAAGCGATCTAAACCATCGCTTATACTTTCGAACCCGACCCATTTGGTCGATTATTAGGATCCGACCAAACACATTAGGTGACCATAGCTGTAACCTTCCGAGGTTATACCTTATGGTCACGATATTAGGCGTTCCAAACGCGTTCTACGCGAACGACGCGTTAAGGTAGCATAAGCTACCTAAAACGGGTCGTAATGGGTCGCAAGCACTTAGGTTAAGTTTCATATTAGTATGTAGGCTTTGTTAAACCATATTACACGAGTCTCCATACTCGTTTGGTTTACGAACCCGCATACTATCCGAACCTTCCGATTTTGGTCCGGTATATTAATATAGCTACCTATTAGGTGCCGTTTAATATCCCGTGATCTCTAGCATTGTGTGATTATTACACAAGGAATTCAAAGCAATCTCAGGTGAGTACATAGAACCCCTCTTTTACTGTTTTCCAAACTGTTTTGGGGTGAAACGCATGTGCCTACCTGTTACTTTCATGCTTTCCATGTTTCCACATCATATACCTGCTATGTTCGTTAGTACATTATAGTACGTGATTTCATTACATTTCATGCTATGTATGCCCATTGTGTGCGTACTTAGTACATTGCTTTACATTACATATCATGCTATGTATGCCCATTGTGTGCGTACTTAGTACATTGCTTTACAATACATTTCATGCTATGTATGCCCATTGTGTGCGTACTTAGTACATTGCTTTACAATACATTTCCTGCTATGTATGCCCATTGTGTGCGTACTTAGTACATTGCTTTACAATACATTTCATGCTATGTATGCCCATTGTGTGCGTACTTAGTACATTGCTTTACAATACATTTCATGCTATGTATGCCCATTGTGTGCGTACTTATTACATTGCTTTACAATACATTTCATGCTATGTATGCCCATTGTGTGCGTACTTAGTACATTGTTTCACATTGCGTTACATGCTATTTATGCCCATTGTGTGCATACTTAGTACAATTGTTTACATCACATGCCTCCATTTTGTTATAGCATTTGGTTTGTTTAACATGGAACAATACATTCATTAACATTAGCTACGCCGTTCGTTAGTAGGTAGTGGTACCATAGGAATTGACAACTCCCGTTCCTGAAATCCTGGGTTTGTTTGGATTGGAAGGAATGACCGAATTCGATATACATAACTTAGATAAACCTTTAATTTGTTTAAGGGTTTATCGCCACAGTCTCAAGGCTTGAATGTATGCATATTTCACAATACCGCATAAATGTTAATATCAGTAGAGCATGCATTGTTCCACAAAACATAACGTTGATTTAAACCATGTTTTACTTCAACACCTTGTTTTGTGCATTTTACATATGGTTTAGTTGATACATCTCACTTACCATACAAGATATATTTTGGGTACACATTACATGATCTACATTAAACATAAACATTTTGACATTGATATACATACTTGGTGGTTTACATTGAACATTGACATTTTGATATGGTTTACACAATAACACTTGACAATCGATTTATACATGAACAATTTAGATGGTGGTTGGTTTAGGTAAATGGTTGGAGTAACGTGGCGTATGTAATATGATACAAACATGGTGGATACGCCGCTGGTACTTCCTATATATAAATGCTTGTATAATATTACATATCGTAGCGTTATCTAAGTCATTTCAGTTTAGACACATTACATTTTACACAAATAACATACTCTTCACAAGACATTATTTTTACAAACAACTTATCTTATTCAACTCATTTTACTTGGTTACTCGTTTAACCTTACACTTATCTATACATATCATCTGATATTATCATTTTTCAAATGGTTTACAAAGCAAGACAAATTACAAGGTTCATGACTGACTGTTATTAAACATTTCTTTAAACTCAAGTCATGAATCCCATTTTCACAAAACCTATGTATCTCACAGGCATTTTTATGCTGACGTACCTACTTTCACATGTGTTTTCAGGAGCTATTCCATAGGATGATGATCATGACACTAGGGCGGACCTGTGCCTTAGAGACTAAAAATGAAGTTAGACTAGTATAATTATGTTATGAACTCTTTGTTTCCTGTTTAAGACAATGTAACACTTCTGTTTGATAAATAAAAATGTAACTTTAATTTCCATGGTTATGAAACAATTAATTCTGTCAACAACACTCCCCGGCGTTTCCGCCGCGGTTGCATGTTATACGCGGCCGGGGTGTGACAGTGGGTAAGAAACGAGATGAACACGAGATTACTTAAACTTTACAGGATCTATTAATCACTAATAAACCCAAAACACAATACAAATCTAGATGGTTCTCTGTCAAGGATATCTAGCTCTCTAAAACCCTCAAGTGAACCATTACCAACTAAATACTTTTCTTACAATATATATATGTATGTATGAGTTATGAGGCCTTAGGCTCCCTAATGGGCTTAAATCACCATTAGGGTCTTAATTACAAGTTCAAGCTCAACCTACTATAATTATAATTAATTACAAATAAACCAAAATGACTAATCTAGCAAACTGTCAAAATACGTATCAACAACGAACTAGACCCCTTTTCCCCCAAAGTTTCTTTATAATACAAATCATTTTTTGTTAGTCAACAAGTTCTGACGTCATATATGATCATGCCATTACCCGAACACCTTAAATGAACAACCGTGACAGGCACTACGACATTTCGACATTACCCATCGCCATACTTTGAGGCTATTAGTCCATTCTCGGATGAATATTCACATCTGAGCTTGGTATATAACGATTACCGACCCGGACACAGTTTTCGGTAATTAACTGTAAACTATTGAAGTTAGGATTGGATTAACGTTAAGATCATACTATGCTTTCGTACTTGAGCTATGCTATCGGGTGAGTTTCATTTCCCATTTTTCCAAATTGTTTTACTTAGGGTGAATTACATGTTATATACATACATACTTTCACATGAAAATGTGATTTGTTGTGAATTATCTGAGTTAGCACTAACACACGGAAAGTCCCCACAAACACGAGCGATTAACTTTAGGCTGGTGAATGTGTAAATAGTACTCTTGGAGCGGGGAAGCGGTGGATGTAGACCACCGGATCATGAATGAACAATCAAGGCTTCACTTGTGGGCTTAGTATAATTACATCACATGTGCTAAATCCGCTTTACGTACATTCTGATTGATTCGAACAAAACCTGTGAGACTCGCCAACCTTTATAGTTGACCTTTCAAATTTTAACATGTTTTTCAGTTAAGGAAAAAGAAGAATAGAGTGTAGATGTGATAGTTGATCCAATTTTGCTTTTCGGATATTATCGTCGATAGATGCATACCTGCCTTAAGGATAAGCTGCTTGTGGAATTACGCTTTTGTGACAAACCTTAGCGTGTAAACAATATTGTAAAATGATGTTATGTTTGATGTTTAATACAATATCCTTATGAACAATGTGCTTGTACCATGTGTCTGTTGCATCCACGTGTGCTTTCGCTGCGAGTCGGGGTTTGACAGAAGATGGTATCAGAGCCATTGGTTATAGAGATTTAGGTATCCTTACAGAGCCTAGACTATAATCACAAGCTTGACTCTCAACAATTAGAACATGTAGTGACCGGGTCATATGGCTATAATCAGGATGATCTTATCGGGAAAGTAAGTTATTATGGTCCGGAACGTAATAACATATTTGCTTGTACTTGGGAGTTCTAAGAACGTCATTAGGAGAGGCCACGAAGTGAACACGAACATGAACAAATACATATATGTGTGTATATATATAAATAATCTTTCGTGCTAATGTGTATATATTTATGTGTGTACTGTGTTTACGTTAATCAGTAATTGGAACTTGTTGTCATAAGTTGTTTTCTCGCAGATACTATGTTAAGTGATCGGAGCCGGAGTGTCGAGGAGGAACCGGATCTAAACCCGGTGTTGGAGGAAGACCCAGATAAGGATCCAGAGAAGGAGTTAGAGGAGGATAAGGATTCTGATGCGGACCCTGAGCCAGAGCCGGAGGAGGTCCAGCGCGTTCGCAGATATTCGCCAGACTTATTGAGCTATGTATGCGGTACCCCATCTCCATGCCAACAGCCAACCATAGCTGGGTATAGCCATTCCCTGATCGTTGTTATCATCCATCCATGGCTAGACGAAGTCCCACCCCTACCTCAGACCATAGGGGTATCACTAGTAGTTCATTTTATCGAGACAAGGAATCCCCTACCCCGTACACGTCTGCTTCGCATGGCATACCTACACCATCAATACCGAGATTTCGACAGACGACTAGTATGAGCGCCCTTATGCCTGTACCGGCATTTATCCTTCCCCAACACACTTTCGAGCGGGGTGAGTCTTCTCGGCCTATTCGGGGTATACTGTCCCAGCAGGAGGATTCACCATCTTCGCCCCAGGGTACTGGTTGGATCAGATTTTTGTATGACCAAGTTATAGCCCATACTGTTGCCTTAGCGGAGGAGGCGCATCATCGCAGGGATCTGTATGATTGCATTATCGGTCTTCAGTAGGCCATCATGGCTCATCAGCAGACCATGACATATACGTATTATCAGCATGCTTAGATGCAGACCCAGATTTACTTCCTACACGGATTCTGCACGTGATACGAAGATATATTAAGCCGGTCGGAGCGTTAGAAGATCCGAAACGGTCCTCACATATACCCTACGCATTATATAATTTTATCCTATATATGTCAAAATTTATCCTACACACCTCGAAATATATCCTTCACACCTCGTAATTTATCTTACACACATTGTAATTTACTATACACTTTGAATTAAGTTGTTTTTTTAATTTGAAAAAAAATATTTTGAAAAAGAATTATAAATTTAATTTACTTAGTTATTAAAGATGAAAAATACAAATTAATGATAATATAAGTTTACCAATATACCCTTAAAATAAAATTAAATACAAATCTTTCTATACTAATAAACAAAAATCTTTTTGTACACGTGTCACCCTCAGGTGCCTCCTCCCTTTTAATAATAATATTACATATTAATTTTTATACACAAAATATAATATAATATTAATTAATATAGTTAGAGGTAAACGTATAAATTCAAATTTAATTAATAATTATCTATAACAAATATAAATGTATCAAATAATATAATAAGTATAATATTATTTAATATAGTTAGAGAACAAAATAATATAGTTTCAAATTTAATTAATAGTAAATTACTTTTTGAGTCCCTATGTTTTAGTGGTTTTAACCACTTGAATCTAAAATCAAAAAGTTTAACGCCCTGAGTCTCTAACCGCTCATTCACACCCCCTGTAAAAAAATCAAAAACTTTTTGTAAGACCGAGTTCTCTAACTTCTCACAACTTGTAGAAATGTAATAAAGTATCAAATCACATGTACAAGTACTTATAGTATATAACTTAGAAGACTAAAATTACAAGCGGGTTAACTAAATAAAGTACCAAATTATCTTTAAAGCGAACACTAAATGGTTTTTAAAAGACATATTTTTTTTTGTTATTAAGTATATAACATTATATTTACTTAAACCGTGTAATACACGTGTTCAATATTTTATTCCAATTTTAAATTTATGTTAATATCAATATGTTTTCATCTTAAAAAAATGGTCAAACTTCCTAATAACATTGAGTTTTAAATATTAAACTTAGTTTCAATCATATTACGTAACTAAAAACATTATCATCATGCTAAATAAAGACATTATATAATATTATAAAAATTTTAATTTGAATATTTAAATGTCGACTACTAATTAAAAAGTTATTGTAGACGCTCAAATTTATAGTTTAAAAAACTTTAGTCCTATTTTTTTAAACGTGTACTTTATTTTTAGTATGATTTTTTAAATGTAATATTTTCTATACAATGATGATATTCATATATGGTCTCATGATCCATATATCTAAAAATAGTATTTATATCAAAGAATTTTTTATATCAGTAATATACATAGTAGAATTTAATTACAATTCATTTACCATAACCTAATAACTTATAATTATTTTTAAAAATACTTACAATTTTATGATTATTATATTTTTTTTTTAATTTTTTAGTGTTACTTCTTTTTAAGACATAAAATAAAATGGATTGTAGTATCTCAAAAGAGAAGTGAAAACTTAGAAAATTATTTTGAATAGCGAAAATATAACTGTTTTTTTGTTTAACTATTTTATCTAAATAAGTCATTTCACTAATAAAGATTATATATAAATTTATAATTTACAGTTTTTCGTTATTTAAACCGTGTAATACACAGGGTTGTAAGCTAGTATTAAATAAAGTAAAATCTAACATTTTTGTTGGTTAAAACTTTTTTTTTTCTTCTTACAACAAATTTATTCTCATTTGGTTACTACCCAATTATCTCATAATTATTTTATATGAATTCGTAAAATTCCTGTTCTAAAGTCCAAACGCTAGGTTCAACGAGGATGGGCTTTGCTCCACCTGTGACAATACATAAACAAAAAAGGCCCAACTTTCCAAAAAGCACCACAAAATGAAACCCAGCTGCGTCTCTACGTACTTTACACGCACCAATAATAGTACGCGTCTAACATAAACTCGCGCGTGTCCTGATGGGGTTAGGTAGTAGACTTTCAGGTCGGTCTTAAATGGTGACCTTTGCTATATGTATGTATCTATATCTATATATCAATCAATCGGCGTGCCCTAATTTCTCGACTACTCACTCACACACACACACACACAATCTTTGCAGGGGTGTTCTGAGGTAAAATTGAATCTTTTTTCGCTTTTCTTTGATTCTGATCGTTGTATGTATGTGTATTTGATCTTGTAATCTGTTGTATCGAAATCGAATTTGATTACGATGTGTGTGTTATTCTTATTTTGTTTGTATCGCTTTTGATTTGATTTAGCTTGATTTTCGTACTTTCGATTATAAATTTATAACCGATTTGATCGAGATCAGTGAATTTTGACTTGGATCATTTCAATCTAGAAGTGGTGCATGCGTTCATCTAATAGTAAATCTAGACAAAAGTTTAAGTTAGTGATTAGGTAACAATCATGTAATGGAAATCATGTTGTGTTATTGGATGATCGGTTTCTATTAAGTGGAAAACTAGGTTTTTAAATGTTCTTATGGAGAATTGATTGAAATCAAAGGACAGAGGTTGAAATCTCAAATGGATGGGGACTTGTGTTTTTGTTTACAAGTGTTGCTGTAGAGAAAATTTGAGTTTATGTTTTAAGTAGGGCTGGTCAAAAAGCTCGCGTCTCTGAGCTTGCTCGGAAAAGGCTCGCTCGATATGGCTCGGTTTGAAAGTGAGCCTAGCTCGGCTCGTGATGAGCCAAATTGGCTCGGTTTGGCTCACTTGGTAGCTCGGCTCGGCTTAGCTCGAATTTTTTTTACTTATATTATATTTTATTTTTATATACATATAATATATTAAAAAATAGTGATTATTAATTACATTTAGTTAGGCTTGTAGTTTGATATCTATGACATATTTAAAGGTTGATTTTCGTGCTAATGAACAAATATTGTATTTAAGTGAAATATAGAACATATTTTGCGTTATTGAACGTGATTTTGGCTTGTAATTTATTAGGTTGAACTTATTTTGAATATGTTCTTTTGAAGTATTGAATAATATTTTAGAATACTAAATTTTGAGAGCTATGTATTATTTTTTTTTAAAATCGAGCCAAACCAAGCCGAGCCGAGCCAGCTCGGTTTAAAACCAAGCCGAGCCCGAGCTTAGATTTTTAGCTCGGTTTCAAATCCGAGCTGAGCCGAGCCAGCTCGGTTTATAATCGAGCCGAGCCCGAGCTTGCCCTAGCTTGGCTCGGCTCAGCTCATGAACAGCCCTAGTTTTAAGGAAAGGAATAGGTGTCAAGAATATATAGATATACTGTTCTGTCTCTCTTCTGTTTGAATGATTTTGCATTACTGTCTTGATATATATATGTATATGCCATTTTCGGATACAAATCATTAGTCAAAATTCATTTACGTATCATATGATGACTTGATCTAGATCGTTTCTCTATATAATCGATCATAACCGAAAGTATGACGATCAAGCTTAGTCAAAGTGAATGTTTATTTTTTAAATGGTTATTTTCTTCTTGTGGTTTTAGTTGCCTAAGCATATTAGTTAACATGCTTTTTGAGGGTTAGTAAGTTATGGGGCTTTGTGCTGAAATAGGCTAATGTAAGTAGAAGAACAAAGGGATTTTGTTATATATTACATGCACATAATCACATTTGTAAGTTGATTACTATATCGCCATCTTGTTTAGGGTGTGTGAGACAAAGCAGATGCTCATAGCCTTATTATATCCGCTCAATTAAACTTGCCTGCATGGCTGCATCCATTCCCAATAGTGAAAAGTTATGTTTGTAATTGTAAATCATATACAATTTAGATTTATTTGTTACCTGGATACTTAATTCTTGCAAAGCTCCGTTAGGTTGGTGGTGTCGAATCAAACATTTAAGTCAATCATCAAAGAGTCTAAACCTAAATATTGTAAATTGATATCAAAATCATCGGTCGGAGAGTTATATGCGCTTCATGGATAATATCTGCTTATTCATTTTATCACTTGTTTAGATCACATACAAAAATGGTGAAGGCAGTCACAGTTCTTAACAGCAGTGAAGGTGTTAGTGGCACCATTTTCTTCACTCAAGAGGCAGAAGGTAGTTATTTACGTATTGAAGTTTGATAAACAGTTTAAGTATCTTACTTGATTGACGTTGCAGGTGCTCCCACAACTGTTACTGGTGACATTTCTGGCCTTAAACCCGGACCACATGGTTTCCATGTTCATGCGCTTGGTGACACAACCAATGGATGCATGTCAACCGGTATGTGTTCCTCACTAAAATTGTTAAAGTTGAGTCATTTGTGCTTAATGTTGACATATCCAAACATTTAAACCTTTTCTTTCTGATGATAGGTCCTCACTACAATCCTCATGGAAAGGAGCATGGTGCCCCTGATGACGAGATTCGCCATGCTGGCGATCTTGGCAATGTCACAGTAGGCGAAGATGGTATGCTTTATGTTTCAAGAATTAGCATTATGATCTTTGCCTCTGCAAGCTTTATACAAGATCGGTTTTCAAAATCTAATACAAATCAACTTTGCTTTGTTATTTTTCGCTAGTTTATTGCTTTCAGCAATGTTTTCACCATCATATCTCTTCGTTAAATCATGGTCAATATGTGTGAAATTTTTTTCAGGATAATTTCATACCTTGCTCTTGGGGTACAAATGTACAATATTATATTTGCTCAACAAAACAAATCATAATATCTGTTATCAAGTATGCCTGTTTTTTAAACTCTGAGATTTACACCCTTAGCTAATATTCATTAGGATATTAGCTTTTGGAATGCAAGGAAAAACAGAAGGGTATAATGGTCATATTATGAATTTTATATAATGAATTAGATTAATACGGATTTTTAAGCATTTGGGATGTCGGATATTTAGTAATAATTTTTTTAATTTAAAAACGTTTGATACTATGCAAGTATTTATATGAATGTATATGAAATTACCCCTTTTTTCTTGCTTTCACCTTATCCATGAGCTTCGATTCAATTTAAAATTAAGGGGAGTCAAAATTTCTAATGACAGTTCTGTATAATAAGTTATGGCTCTATTTGTATTTGCTTTGCTAATGACAAAATTACGCAAATTTTATTTGAACTTTCAAAGACTATGAATGGAGAGTGAGAAAAATGTGAGCTCTGTAACTAATACCTACTACTAACTTCTTATGGCTTTCTCATTGAACTCAGGTACTGCAAAGTTCACCATTGTTGATAAGCAGGTTGGTTCCTTTTTGAAATTGAAGTTTGATACATGTTTAAGCATGCCAATTTAAGACGTAAAAATTCATGCAGATTCCACTAATTGGAGGTCAATCCATCATTGGAAGAGCTGTGGTTGTCCATGCTGATCCTGATGATCTTGGAAAGGGTAAACTTGAGTTTTTTTAGTATCAAAACACATAGACATCCTTGCGGACACGTATCATAGATGTGAAGTTGTTTTAATCTTGCAGGAGGGCATGAGCTAAGCAAAAGCACTGGAAATGCTGGTGGAAGAGTTGCATGTGGTATCATTGGATTGCAGGGTTGATTATGCCAAATGGAATCTGTGGTTTATGTTGGTCAATAAAAGTAGTCTTGATGCTGCTTGATTATGTTTTGAGTGTATGTTTTTTTTTTTAAAAAAAAGCTATGTTTGGCTCTTGACATGAACACTTATTTTTAGAAAAATGGGTTGCGTGTTTGTTTGAGAACTATGTGAGTTTTTTATCTTGACTTCTTTTATTAGGTAACGGGTAAAAAGTGGCACAAGTGTTTGTATGTGTATACACAATTATATATGTGTGTTTACCATAGTGGCCCCGGATATAACCCAAAAAATTAGGGGTGTCCCTAAAAAAATTGGTTAGTGTCTCAGCAAGTCAGTAATCAGTTTTTCCGGGAGTCATTGGCCGCTTATTACTTGTATAAATGTGGGCTTATTACTATTAATTAAATAATTATATAGATGTTAGTTAGATAGTTAAATAATTGATATAAATTTGTGTTTATATTGATGGTAGACCCATTAATTTTTTATATGAGAGCGGAAACAACTCTTTTGGCGATTAACTATCACTAAATATGAATACTTGGGGTAAATTACTTTTTAAGTCTCTGTGTTTTATGTGTTTTAACTAGTTGAGTTCAAAAATAAAAAGTTTAACGAACTGACTTCTCATAAGCATTTTCTTTAACCATTTGAGTCTAAATTTCTAACTCCATCTACCAAGTTTGTTAACTACAAGGGTAATTTGGTCATTTACACACAAAGTACAAGTCTTATACGCACAAGAGTATAAGGAACAAGTCTTTAATGCATAAATATTTTAATATTATGTATAAAATAAATTATATATATTGTTATACACACCTGCACACAAACATGTCACACACATGTCCATCCCTCCTCTCTTTCTCTCTACCACTACCACCACCATTAACACCACCGCACCACCACTGCACCACCACCATCTCCACCGCACCTCCACCACTATCACCACCTTCCGTTGAACGTCAACCACCAGTCACCGCCTACAAACCGTACCTCCACCATTATTCCTGGCTTCCCTACAGTCAACCACCACAACCTCCGTCGTCAGTTACCGTCAACCGCCGGTTGTGGGTTAGGGAACTTGAATCCGAGTAATGAAAGATCGATCAACGCCACCAGTCACCGTCGGTTGTTGTCGGATTAATCAACAAAGACCAACGAAAGATCAAGAAACCCAAATCCATGATCGAGATTATCGTAGCCATGAGATTGCTTGTGGGTTTTTGTTGGGTGAATGGTTTCTTCATCATCGATATCTAATAGACGTTTCTCTTGATGATATTCGATGTTCTTGATCCTACAGTTACTCAAGAATCCTAATCAAGATTTCTTGCAATCTTCTTGAATCAAGATTCGTCGTTTGGGTCAGCATCGTCTTCTCCGCCGGTTAGGGTTAATGTGGAGGATCAAGTGAAGGTTGGTGGGGGAATTGAAGAGCAATTTGTTCAGATGAGTGTGTAGAGTGTATGTCACACCCTTGCTTTGCGGAAGCGTGGGTTTATTTGGTGTGACTTCTTAATACCATAGCTTAATCACAACAAAGCTATATGAAAGTAAAACCATGCAGATCATCCATTAATTAAAGTCTTAAAAACAAAATACCACAACATTGTTTGAAACGCTGACACATGCTTCGAGTTTACAACACTACCAAATAAAAACATTGTTCTTAAGACGCAACCACAAACATAAAATAAACACCGTTTAAGACTTGCGACTCGTCAAGGTAAAAGTCGCAATCCCTAAACGTGGATGACCCCATATCTCTTATGCAGCGTGAAAACGTAGCATACCGTGCCAGATCCTTAGTTTCCTGAAATACATGTAAGTGAGTATGTAAAACCTTTGTAAGTGTAAAATCCCTGGTATGTAGCAAATAAGGAAATAAAGAGATCACCAATGGTTTGCAAGGCCATTGATATGTGTGAAGTGCAGTAGGAAGACTCAAACATAGCAGATTTTGGCGTCGGGCACCAAGTCACCCGGAGGTCCGTACTGTTGGGCCTGGGGCTGGGCTCGCTACACCCAGATAGATCTACCGCTATTGTCCCTCGGTCCTACACTGAGGATTAATGGCCTTCAGTTCCCGCCTACCCACTCACATGATCTAAGTAGTAACCCTCCTTACGCTAACCATACCATGTATAAAGTATTCGTAAACATTGTAACATGTATTTCACCCCCGCAGTTTAAAAACTGAAAACAGTTAAGAGAAAAAGGGGACATGAACTCACTGTAGTGCGTCTCTAACTAGTAATCTCCCAGCCAACTTGCTGTGCGACGACCTACACGTACTAACTTCTATTAAACGGACGGCCGTGCCTTAGCTTATGGTTTACGTTTTTGGGAAATAGTTAGACAACTATTTCGTGTTTACACTTCGTAATTATTTGGTAAATATATTCCTTCCCAAGGATGGGGGCTTTAATACATGTGCGTTCGTATATCTTCAAAATATATTATTAAGTCTCACTTAATAAAATATATTTTATTTCATTTGTCTAAAATACTCTTCTTCCAAAATATAAATATTTTTCCCAAAAATATTATATTTTATTCCATGTAATTCCTAAAATAATACCTTTATCAAAATACGCATTTAAGAGTATTTTTCCGAAAATACATAAGTTACATTGTAAAGTTCGGGTGGTAATAATAATACCGGTGTAACTTAAATATTTATTGTGAAGGCGTTGGTATTATTTTGGAGTCGTTACTATTCAGTATATTCCAGTAATATTATTTTTACTCTAAAAATAATATTTATGTAGTTCATAAAATAATCATAAAAATTCACACAAGTGTTATTATGAAAAATATATATTCTAAATATATATTTAACAAGTTTTATTTATGAAAATTCCACCTCCGACACTTGGTTATTTTGTAACAAAAATCATGGCGAAATTTATATTTTGAAAACAAGTTAAAAAGATATTTTTAAGCACTTGTCATGAAAATAATTCTAAGTGTTATTTTCTGAAAAAAAAAATTCGCCAGAGTTTCCTCTGTAACTGGAGGTGGCCACGCTTTCTAGCGTATCATTTTCTTTTAAAAATTTAATCAACAATTTTCCATCATCAACAAACAATGTCAAGACATCAAACTAGTCAAAAATATACATAAATCGCAAACACATGAACTTGTATGTTATGTAAAAATACGTAGTAACTTTCCAACACTTTTAGTGGATCTTTATACCTTTTATAAATAGAATCAGTTTCTTGGACATCTTACTTTTAAAGAAGATGCATCTTTACAACTTCTTGGTCAAAAATTATAAAAATATTTCTTTGTTAAAACCTCTTGTTACACAAGTGTTTACACACTTGTTTGTTCACAAAAAACACCTTTGTTTATGAAAGATCCGGCTTTAAAACATGGTTTCGTCTTACAGTTGGTTCTTCGAAAATACCACTTGTAGATCCTTAGATCTACTAGTTTAGAACTCCATTTCATAAGAAAAATTGTTTTTACACAAGTTCATGTTTCCGTATGAAAGGGCTCGTCATCTAGTATCTTTTCTATTTAACATAACACTAGTTCCTGTTCCATGAACACGAACTAGCATGGTTAGATGACGATCCATTCCAACACTAGCAATCAACAACATGAAATAGTCATAACAAAACAAGTTTCATAAGTTTTACACTATTATCTACTCTTTAACCACTATATTCATCACACTTTCAAGACTTCAAACTTTGATCTTTGGTGTTCAAAATTTTTACCCGTTAAATCTCTTATTAACCACTTCAAACAAGATCGAGAGGGTGTTTAGAATCACTTACAACTAGCTCAAGGCTAGGGAAGAATCTAGGCGAAAAATAGGTGGATAATGGCGTCGTGGAGAGGTCCTTGTGATTCCGCAAGCACCGGGTCTCCTTGTAAGATCTCTAGCCCACTTGTAATTATGTAAAATGACAAAGTTGAAATTGGAAAGTGGTGAGGTGGTGCTAGTGGTGTTCGGCCGAGAGTTTTGGCAAGAGGGAGAGATGGTGAGCTTTTGTTTAAGTGTTGGTGGGAATGAAGGGTGCAATCTCTTGGTCCTCTTTATAAAACATTTAACCTTATTATCCACTAGATCATATGTCATCAAGATTTTTGACAACCCAAAATAAAATATTCAACAATTGTATGGTGGTGTCCCCTAGGGGGGGAACCGATCGGTTGTAATAGGGGGGGGGGGTATTTGGTTTGGGTTTAACTAGTTAGTTAGAGTTTAGTTGGCAACTAGTTAGGTGATTAATTTAATTATTAGTGTGTAGTAATTTATAACAGGTGTTAGGGTATTCGGGGACCCTAACTGGCTCAGAAAAAGAAAAACAATGTTATTGTCATTATTTTTATGTTCCGGGTAAGGTCCGGTTGTTCGGTTGGATACTGATCCGTTAAAGTGCTTAATAAGCATTTAAAGTGTCTTTATTATTATTTTTAGTGACACAAAGAATTCCCGACACTTTGGAAAGTGTCTAGTATTATTTTCCCATGTTTTTGCACTTTACTAGTTAGCTTAAATGCTGAATTTTATATTAAAGTGCAGAATTTTGTGTTTAGAACATGTTTTAGGCACATTTGGTCACTATAACTATCACCTAGTGACGCAGTTCTACAACCCTCATTTCCCTACACTCTCTACTAGTGTAGTAAACTATTCCCGGCTCATACTGGCCTTAGAGACAGTGTCTGTCTGATGCTGGCTATATCAGCATGTTGAGTGGGTTATCCGTTCATTGTGATACTGTGCTTTTTGTGCATCAAGTTTGTCACTATAGTTCTGTGTAAATAATGGAGTGACAGCAAATAAAGTATGATGCAAGTATGTGTATGTATCAGAAATCATGTAGCAGTTTATTCACAACTGTAGGCAAGCACAGTAATTAAGAAGTAATTAAATATTAATTAATTCGTACGGATACCTGATTTGCTGAGGGTTGTCACAATGTACAACAACATGTTAAGAGTCAAGAGGATGTGAGTTTTGTGGCGGTAAGTGCTCCGGCGGGGCAATGATGAGCGGCTTACAGGAAGCGGTTCGTATAGTCGATATATTAACTACAGGAAATGATTTTATAGCAGAAGTAGAAGCAATTGCTGCTGCAAAGAGACACTCTGACACTGAACGGAGTGAAGTCCGGGATATTATTAGAACACTCAATGCAATAGAACTCACAGATTCGGTTTCGAGATATATAGAAATCCTGTTTTTCTTTTCTTTTGTTTTATTTTTATGCAATGCATGCTAGGTGTTTGATAAATTGACCGAGTGAAAATGCTAGATTTTGTTTTGATGTGGTATATATTGTTGTGTATTGCAGTGATGGTAGTGTAACAAATCCTTTATCTAGACGAAAACCGCCTGTGACTTACCAAGATCCAGTTGCACAAACCCAGTTTTCGAGTAATAATGTTGTTCGAACTACTGGAGGTTTGTGGTTGCGGTGGTGGTTGGAGACAGTGGTGGTTGTGGCTATGGTGGTGATGGTGGTTTAGAGAGAGAAAGAAAGATGAGAGGGAGAGATGAAGGTGAGAATTTAGAGAGAGAAAGAGATAAGGGGATATAAGATAGACAAAGATTTTTTTTTTATTTTTTAATTATAAGGGTATTTTGTTCATTTAACAATACTTAACCAAGAAAAAGTAAAAAAAATCATGTGGTGTACTTTTTTAGTAAACAGGTCTAATCGTGTCTTATACAGATATCTATTGCCAGCCGTAACTGGCACCACCGCTTCCACCGGCAAATTAAGTTTGACATAGGAACGGACATTGATGGAACCTGAGGGCTTTAACTCTTTAAGCATAATATCAACGACTTAACCCTCATCACACGCGATTTTCTTTTTCCGATCATGATTTACGTCAACGGACTTCAATTTTTGCCGAATTCATCCTCCGTAAGTTCATGTACCCTTTGCGGTCCACATTTTCCACCTTTTTTTATACACAATTGTTCCTCAAACAATGTTTTTATCTTCACTGATTGTTTAATGTATGTTTTTTATACGTCTGTGTCACACCCTGACTTTTGCGGAAGCGTGATTATGGTGTGACTTTCTTAATACCATTGCATTCAATCATAACAACCACTATATGATAAAACCATAAATTCGTCATCCATTAAATAAGTTTGAAACATAACAACATTGTTTTGAAACGTAGACTTCAAATTTAAGTTTTACAAACCATACATATTGTTTATGAGTCCATTAAGGACTCATCGAAAGATATTGAAAAACACCAGGGTTTGGAAGACGTGTCTCGTCCAGGAATAAGACACACTGACCAAACTCAAAGACTATGGATGACATCTTTATTCCTAACGTAACATAAAAACTTCCAACGCCTGCCAGATCCACTTACTAGTTCCCTGAAATACATGTAGTTTGAAAACATCAACAAAAGTTGAGCGAGTTCATGTGTTTGTTTGTGTGTATGAGTAAACCTTTGAAATCATTGTAAGTATGTATGTAAGTTTATAAATCCTGGTATAAAGCAACAAGGAAAAACAGATCACCGATGGTTTGCAAGGCCATTGATATGTGTGAAGTGATGCAGGAAAACTCAAACCTAGCAGATTTCATCAATAAGACATAGTCACCACATGGCTCATTCGGCGTGCGCATGGGTGGGGCTCGCTACACCCGAATAGATCTATCACCCATGTCCCTCGATCCTACAACGAGGATTAATGGCCTTAAGTGTCATACCCACCACTCACATGATCAAGCAGTACCCTTCCTTAGCTAATCATACCACATAAAATGTTCGTAAACAGTTTGTAACATGTATTTCACCCCCGAAGTTATAAAACTGAAAACAGTTAAAAGAAAATGGGGACATGAACTCACAATTTTGCTTTCCCTGTATCCGATGTCACTCAAAGCTTCCTCTAGAACGCACGACTACCTACATGCGTACTACGGTCCATTAGACGAGCGGGTCGTGCCTTGACTTGATAAAGATTAGTGTCTTTGAGTTACGTTTCAAAGTGTCTTCATTATTATTCCAAGTTATAATTACTTGTTAAAATAATAATTATTTTAACTCTAAATTATATTTATAAATTTTGGAATAATTGTTTAAACAATATTTTCGTAATAATACTTCTCAAGTATTTATATCCGTATTTCCTTCCCAAGGATGGGGGTATCTCATACATGTGTATTCGTATTCCTGTATTTGTATAACTTGCCATGTATTGGCGTCGTATTCCGGCATGTATTGTCTTTAATAAGTATCCAACATATATTTCTAAAATATATATTTCAAGAAGTATTCCTTAGAAAAATTATTCCTAATTTTTCTCTTGGCAAAAATATTTGTAGTTCTGAATTAATATATTTTCAAGTCTCACTTTAGAAAATATATATAAACTTATTTTATCCAAAAAAATGTATTTCAAGTTTATCCAAGAAAATATATATTTTTCCCAAAAATCATATATCTTCAAAATATTCCAAGAAAATATATTTTACTTCCCAAAAATAATATATTTTCTCCTTGTTGAAAATATGATATAACTTTTGTGTTAATCATAAAAATCATATTTTCATCCCTTATGTCCAAAATATTATTTACCAAAAATATATTTATAACGGTATTTTCCGGAATATTTGTAAGTTACTTTCTTTCGTTCGGTTTCACAATATTATATGTGTAACTTATATATTTATTACTTGAGATTTTTGGTAATATTTTGGATTGTAATTTCTTGGCATTTTGTTAAGTTATATTATTCCAAATCCTAAAATAATATAACTATTACACAAGGTATATAAATATTCACACATCATGTCTTTAATGTAAATATATATTCTAAATATATATTTATCCATTCTTATTTATAAAAACCAACATCCAATACTTGTATTTTTGTAACAAAAATTATGGCAATGTTTATGTAGAAAATCCATGGTTAAAATACACTTATAAATACTTGTTTGAAAATATTTTTCTAAGTGTTTATATTTTTAGAAAATTTTGCCATAGTTTCCCCTAAAAATGGAGGTGTCCATGCTTTTAAAGCATATCATCTTCTTTTTAAAATCATCATAACAATCAACAACTTAACCTACACTTACCAAGTGCCAAAACAATGCTTTTTTACATAACAACATGAACTTGAACTTTCATAAAAACTTGTAGTAACTTGGTAGTGTGCTTAGTAGGTTTAGTTACCCTTTGAAATGTATTTACTTCTTTAAAACTTCATCTTTAAAGAAGTTGGGTGTTTACAACTTCCAAACATATTTCCCAAAAATGCTTCTTTATGTAATCTTCTTGTTACAAAAGTGTTTCTACACTTGTTTAACCATTAAAAACAAGTTTGGTTTATGTAAGAACCAAGTTTATATAATTCTTGTTACTTAACTTAGTTTCTTGAGAAAACTATTTTGGAAATCATTCACTTACAAGACTTGTATTGTGTTTAAATCATCATCACATATGAAAACAATTTTATTATTCAAGTTCATGTCTACATAAAGTATGATCATCTTGGTCTTTCACAAGATTATCACCTTAACTTAGTAGATCATGTGTTTAATCACAATCTAGTAGGTTTCATATGATGCCTAACATTATAAACACAAACAACCAATCATCAAGAAGCAAAACATCACTAAACCATATGTATTCTTATGTTAGTAAGCTTTATGTGAAGGTTCATCTTCTTGTTCATTAGTGTTCTTTATGATTATCATCACATATCATCTTTTAACTAACTAAACAAGATGTAAAATGGTGTGTAGGAGATCTTACTACTAGCTCAAGGCTAGGGATGAACTCTTGAAGATGAAGATGATGAATGTGATGGATAAAAGCAAATGGAAGAGGTCCTTGAAGATCCACAAGCTCCAAGCTTCTTGACTTGGATTCTAACACCTTTGTAGATATATGGATTGCATAGAAGATGATTGATGATGGTGGGTGTATGGGGAGTGGGTTACGGCCGAAGGTAGGGGAAGAAGAAGACAAGAAAGGGTGTTGGTGAAATGTGATGCAAATGATGGTTATGATCCTTATGGGTATTCTTATAATCCCCCATCCATATTAATTCAATGGGTAATGTGTTCCATAAGTACATAACATATCTATTAGAGAATCAAAGCATATCAAATAATATCAAGGAAAATCTAGGGTGGGTCCACCCTTGGTGACCGTCCACACAAAGGGGGGGGGGGTTCTTGGTTGGGGTTTAATGATAAGTTAAGTTAATTAGTTAGATTCTAGGTGTACAAGTTAGGTGTTAAGTGTTAAGTGTATTATGTGTTATATAGTGTGTTAGGGTGTTCGAGGCTCATAACTAGCTTGGAAACATTAAAACAATGCTTCTAGTAAAATTTTGATGTTTCGGGTAGTGTCCGGTTGTTCGGTTCATTACTGTTCGTTAGAGTGCTAAACTATACCGTTTAGTGTGCTTTGCGTACCCTTTTGTGACACTTTTAATTTCCAACACTTAGGAAAGTATTCAGGGCCATTTGAGCATATTTCTGCATGATCTAATTGTGTTCAAATGCTGAATTATTGCTGAATTTTGTTAAATTCAGCATTTTAGTTGAGTTTTAGGCACTTTCCGGCACTTAAAATATCTCTAGGAAGGCAGTTTTATGGTCCTTACTTCCCTACACACCATATTGGTGTAGTACTTAGTCTCTGGCCCATACTGGGTCTCAAAACACTGTCTATCTATGTGCTGAGTTCTGTCAGCATTTTTCTGAGTCATCCGCTAACTGTGCTAACTGTGCTTTGTGCATCATTTATGTCTATATGTTTGCATGCAGTCAACGATATGTCATTTGCAATATGTGATGCACATGTGTGTATAAATCAATAATCAGAAAGCAGTTCAAGTCATTACTTGTAAATCTGCACAGTCATTAATCCTTAATTGTTGTCTAATTAATTGTACGGATGCATGCAAATTTGACAGTTGTCACATTCTCCCCCTGTTAAGAAAATTTCGTCCTCGAAATTTGTACTACCTTAACTCCTTAGGGTTACATTATGCGTCTATGTATATGAATAATACTGAGGTAGATAACCACAAAACCGAATCAAATCTTATTCATATTAGGTGAGTCCAGGGATATATTTCAACAAGAACCCAGTGGTTAAAAGGTGTGTGTTCTAGCATATGATGTCAAAGGACACGAGATGTATAGATGTATAATCTAGTGTAACTTAGTTAACAGGGGTGTAACAAAGGAGTTTTTGACCAATGGATTTTCAAACAATTGGTCACAACATGCAGATGAGTTTTCAAAACAATAGCATCCATCATATGAACCCAAAATCAACAACCCGAATGTGATAGTAACATGAAAATGATCTGTCAACTTTCAAACAATACATGGATAAAATAGTGTGTTGACATCCTTGAATTGCGAAAATACACCGAATGAAATACAAGCGAATCTGGTGTATTATTGTCTTAATTCGTAGTCGCATTAGGAATGTTTAAATGACAAGTCAAACAAAAGTATGTGTAGTTTTGTGTGAAACGGTTGACCATGATTAGCACAAGCTACAAATTTTGTAATGACACCACAAGGTGTCGTAATTGACATATTTCAATAGTAGCGGTGACCGAACAAGTTCACCGAGTTTGAAAACAAGTGAAAGTGTACCGAAACAATTATGAAAATTTGATTTAAACAGCGTCATGGGGTTTTCAATCGAATATGGAACATCAAAGAACTACTGTTTCTGATTGAAGATGGAAAGCAATAAACACTGCAAGGTATTCAATTTATAACGAAAGAATCGTTAGGTGGTACACCATGATATGAAATGATTCTAGGTACCATTGTCTTAACACACAATTGTGTTGAGACTGCTTTAATTGTGATAAACAAAACGGATTTAGAACAAATAAGTAGACAATTAAATCCGTGTATGAGGTGCGTAACCAAATTAGCGCAAGCTTCAATTCTGTGAAAGTATCACCGTAAGGTATTGAACCCATCAAACGATTTAGTGGAGTCGTAGACCAATCAAGTCTACTACGACTCGAAACAGAAGAACCTTTGCAAAAATGTTTGAATATGATGCTCTCAATACATCATATGGCGTCTTAATTTGAATATGCGAAATGGATAAGTTCAAGCAATTGAACTTGGTTTCGGCGTAACCTGACAATAAACATATGTACCAACAAGGGAATCTCAGCATTGTTACAAAAATAAACCATGAATGTAACTTGAAAGAAAAGAAGTTTCAAGAAAGTGTGTTGACTTGATAGCAAAAGAGCCAACAATTACTATAATGTAGGTTATTCGAATCATAAACCAATGGCAAATTGGATTTAAATAATCTCAGCTTTCTCAATTTGGCCGATAATAATCCCAACTCAGTTATTGGCGGATAATAATCTGAACTGGTCCACTTTTGGCCGATAATAGTCTGCATTAATTATAGCTTAACGGAGTTAAGTTTTTTTCCGAATTACAAACTGATGTTTTAGGGCTTTTGATTAGAATGAGGATACGAGTTGATTGATGTAAAATTTACCTCAAAATACTGCCCCAAACAACGAAAACGGTGCTTCAATTCAGGTGTTTAAACTTCTAATTAACAAAAATCAAGCTGTTTGAAGCATCGTTTCGAGGTAAGTTTTACATAAATCGACTCGTATCCTCGTTCTGATCAAAATCCATAAAACATCAGTTTGTAATTTGGAAAAAAGCTTAACTACGTTAAGTTATTTTTAATGGCGGACTATTATCGGCCAAAAGTGGACCAGTTTGGATTATTATCGGCCAATAACTGAGTTGGGGTTATTATCGGCCAAATTGAGAAAACTGAGATTATTTAAATCCAATTTGCCTAAACCAATAGCTAGTTTTAGCAAAATAACATTTGAGCCTTGACGAAGCGCTTATTCGAAACGGAACCGTATGCATAACCAATGGTTCATGCATAACATATGAATTTCCAAGAAATGAAATAATGAGTATTTGCTAAAGTGATGAAATATAGAAGCAAATGTGTGTTCGCTCTCAGCGAAGAAATTAACATGTTGCAACTACCATTAAGGGGAGTAGAGACGCAAACATCTACTCGCTAGAAGCAAAAGTGAAGATTTCAACAAAAGAAATCTGAGTACTTTCTGTTTGGTTAACTGAAATAGCATATACGTCCGGATAATGGGGTTTGCTTGAGTTAACAGGTGTGGTTCCTAAGCAACAACCTATACGGGTTTGGACCTGGGTTCCCAAAGGTCCTAAGTACATGTTTTCTAGATTTCTCAAAGTTTCGTATTCTGTGTAAAACTGTTGTGTGCATTGTGTAGGAAACATAATTTTTGTGTATGTTTAAAAACAAGTTATTGTCCCACAATTTCCCCGGTATACCTTCTTCCAGAATTCACAACTAATGACACTCGGTCATCGATCAGTCGTGAAATAGTAGTTGGATCCTCATAGTTAGTTAAATGAATAATTCGTTAATCCTCAGCAAGAGTCACCGACTCTTGTTGGTTGGCTTGTTCGGCTCCTGGTAGTTTGATGTTCGTACGAAAGCTATCGTCCTTCTTCTTGACGAGCAAAACTGAGGTTACCCAAAGCAGGTAGCTTGGTCTGTTATCTTCCTTCTCTATCAATTACTGAAGCTACACTGACAATCCTTGCATCTCCGAAGGTGTAAGTCGCTAAGGTGCATTGACTGCAGGCGCGGCGCCTGGAATCAAATCGATGCGAAATTCATCTTGTCGTTGAAGAGATAATTCTGGCAAGTCTTCGGGGAAGACTTCAGGGTATTCCCTGATCGCAGGAATATTTTTGAGTTTTGGTTCTTCGGCTCTCTTGTTCATGACATGAGCCAAGAAAACAACACATCCTTTACGCAACAACTTTCGTGCCTTTACGTAATTAGTAATTTGTGGAGGCGTATCCTGCTTCATGAGTCATGATCGTTTCTTCGTTCGCCATCGGGATGCGGATATCAATCTTCGCTCGATAGCTCGACAACCAATCCATCCAGGTTACCTCGTCGAAGCTTCCCAGCTCAACTGGCAGTAGATCAAGTGTAAATTCACGCTCTCCGGGTTCTATCTTGCCGTTTCCAATTACTTCGTTGACTTCCACTAGCTTCCAATCAGCTGGTTTTATCGAGTACGGGTTATCTAACTTACTTGCTACTAAACCAAGTATACTCTCAAACTCTAGGGATGCGAAGCTAAAATTTGCAACAGTACCTAGCATCACAGACGCATAACGTTGACTAATATGGGACGTACCGATATCCACACTTGGATTCCTGGTGTGTCTCCCTAGCTCCGGTGTTGAGCTTTCATCCTTGTGCCTGATTGTTTTTAGGGCAATATTTTCTGAAATGCTTTTTGCTTCCACAGTTGAAACAACCTTGAGCACGCTTTCGTTTGTCACCCTTCCTGCCTTGATAGTCGCTATCGTCGTTGTTTCCTTTGAGATTCTTGCTACCATCTTGGCTTCCATTTCCACGTTCAGTACCTTGCCTAAAAGTTTCCTTGACATGCCCCACTTTGCCACAGTTTTCACATTTTCCATATCTGCATCGCCCGATATGATAACGTCGACAATTGTCGCACTTAGGTAGGATACTCATGTACTCTTTTCCCTTTTTGGCCCTGTTCTTGCTATTCACCCGAGTACCCTTCTTGAAATTTATGAGCTTTCTCTTGTTATCTCTAGATAGCTCTACAAGAGTCTCCTTTTTCTCTTCCGTAGTGGAAAATTTTCCTAGTCTAAACACTTCTTCAGTGAGCGCCACACTTAAGTCGATAGCCTCGGTGATCATTGGAGGCTTAGATGTTGTCACCAGGCTTAGAATCTGGGGTGCCAATCCCCCGATGAAGCGCTCGATCTTCCTAGATTCTGGTTCCACCAAACGCGAAGCAACTTGTGATAAATCGTGAAATCTCTGCACATACTCAGTTATCTTTGGACCTTCCATTTTCAAGTTCCACAGTTCAGTCTCCAACTTATGGACTTCTGCCCTAGAGCAATATCTCTTACGCATTAGTTCTTTCAGTTCGTCCCACGTCAAAGCATACGCAGCAGTCTCACCCATCGTCTGAACCTGAAGGTTCCACCATGACAGAGCCCCATCTAGAAATAGTCCAACTATGTACGTGACCTGATGTTTGGGGGCACATTTACTTAATCGCAAAACATAATCCGCCTTCTCAACCCAACGCACAAAAGCTATGGCACCCCCAGTGCCGTCGAAATCTCGGGGCTTGTAGCTCAAGAACTGCTTGTAGGTGCAGCCGTTGAGTGGGTTATTTCCTGAGTTACCCACGCTGCGCTCGGAGTGAAGGGCCTCGTGCTGTGCGATGGCCTGTGAGATGCGCCCTTGTAATTCTGCCTCTGTCGTCGGTAGGGGGTTGTTGGTATCAGTGTTCCTTTGAATTGACATCTTCTAAGAAGAAGATTGGTTAGGTCAGGTCTTATTAAGGACACAGGCACATAAGCCTCTACTTAACGAATAAGACCTAGGAGGTCCGTATACATATATATATATAAGTAACTGTCATAGCAAGCAATCATATAACCTCACAATTATAGCACAAATATGTAGGTGTGAACATGATAACATAACAAGTAAGCACGTAGCATCACATCTATAGCACAAACACGCAAACCAACAGTGTGCTTTGTGAGGACATAGCGACTGAGCATTCATTAGTCGTTGACCACAAAGTATTGTTACATGTTTAATGGGGAATATGACTATTGGGCTTCCATTATTTTCTAACCACAATCACATTGTCTACAAAGTATATCACATCAAAAGAGACACAGGGTTACCCTACCCTTGCCCAATTAGTCTATCGGTGTATCAAAATCACGTGATCAAAAGTAGTCTTCAAAAAGTCTCCACAATCTCGACTCACTAGTAGTGTTTTACCCATAAGTAATGCAATCCGCATAAAACCAAAAACCAACTATACTGATGAATGAGGTGGAGGAAGGAAGAGAAGCAACTGCTAACATGTGTGAGTTTCTCCTCGAGCTTGTATATATGTCGAGGTAATTAACTGATTTGCTGCTCGATAGTAAAGAGGCGAGCATCAAAACCTGGGAAAGGTGTAATAGCAGCAGGTGAGAGTACAAAAGGAGACAGTGATGAATGTGGAGGAGCAAAGTACATTGGCAATAGACAGGGTGGAGGACGTGGTGTCAGTTCAAGCTCTAAAACTCTGCGACTCATATCCTTAAACTGTAGCTGATGTGATAGGAGCAACTCGTTCTGTGTATAGCCTCCATAATGTGAGGGATGGTAGAGGGTCTGCAATCAGCATAATGCATGATAAGAACTATCAGAATGGCTCGTCCAGTGGGGAAGTAATGAAAGGAGCAAACGGTGCGGCCTGTGAGGTCCGGGAAAATGCTGCTATAGAAAAAGGATCGTCATGCGGGTGCTGACCTGGAGTACCCTTCCGGGGTGCGGGTATGTCTTGAAAGAAGCGATAGGCATGTCGGTGCAATGGATGTCGGTCTCCATAGGGGAAAAGGAGCAACATCAGCGGGTGCAGGTGCAGGAACAAATGTCTCAATAAAAGATAAGATCATCAGGTGCGGGTACTGGGTCAGGTATATAAGGGGGTACAATGTCTGGTAAACCAAAAGAAACAGGGTCGTGATCGAGCAAGAGCGCAGGATCAACAGGTGCAACATCAAGTTGACCCAAAAGGAACAGAAGCTGGCTCAGGTGCAAAATCTTTTTGTATTTTTCAAAATTTATGCTAAAACACACTGAAAATCTTTTTGTGAATTTTCTTTAAAGAAATGCAATAAAGAAATATTTACAGACAACATTTTGTTGAGTTCGTGTCAGAGGATCATATCAGTTTGTGACAAATCACTAGCACCGTTGAGCTATAAGCACTTTAAGTTCTAAATGATTCACTTAGATTGTCAGTATACTGATCCACTTAAATTCTCACATAAACTTCAATTGTTCCGAGATACGAGATTTAGTGTCTTAAGAACTTAACTTATTCGCGTGTCCCATCTCAGAATATACTCCCGTATCAAGATTCCCTAAATTCAGTCTTACAGGTGAATATACTATATTGATATCTGTACTCTGGGTTAGTGCGAGACCTTGAGAGCTCAGGTATGAACTACCGTTCAGTCAAAGAGATGAATGCTCGACTTTAAGGTGTGTTCCACTTAGGAATCTTCTTTACAACTGCACTTGATTTATATCTCTCGATATTTTTCAATTTTTATGAAGAGGGTAGGCTTTAAGCATGCAAAGTATTATAGGAGGTCTAGGCCATTGCTGACGCAAAATCAGAAGACCAAGTATAATACCGCAGATATCAAACAATATAAAGACCTAGTATCTCAGAATCGACAACCTCTCAAACGTGATTTCGGAGGTTATCCATATATCCAAGAGATGTTCCCCACTAGATAAGAAAGTTACTGATATTTAGGTTTACATCTCGAAATCAATTTACTTAGCGTGTAAAAACCTACTGGCATATCATCAATGAGACCGTTTATCACATTTTAACTTTCCATTTCTTTAGCATGTTGTGACTGTCTTACTGATGTACTATCATTTCCTCTTTTTACACAAAACTCTTTTGATTTTTCTCATGTTTTTGGCTTTTTCAAATTTTAAAATGTTTTTGTATTTTTTGAAATATTTACTCCCCCTAAAATTCAAAACATTTAAAGAAAATTTGAACCCGATGAAGATAGCTTTGTCTCGCCATCCATTTTCTGCTTAGACACGCTCTGTCTTGCATAAAGTACCCCCATGATTTACAACTCACTGATTTTTTTTTATAATGTTAAAACCATTTAATCATTTATGAAATAATCATGTTTGTTCGGTCGGGGGGGTTTCGGCATATTCAATCAACATATTTTATCAAATTTTGGATTTTTAACAAATTTAAAAACAATCATATTTTTTAATTTTTCATTTTTTGACAAAATAAAAACATATTTTTGGTTTTTAAAAATTTTCAAAGTTTAGAATTTGAGTTAATTGTCAGAATCGTCCCTGAGGTTTGGGCACGTTTTCCATTTTCATCCAAAATGACACTTTTGTACCAAATTGCCCCGAACGTTTGTAACTTTTTGCCATTTTCATCCAAACCATTAACTTAATTTATTTTTTCTGTTAAGTTGAGGATATTTAGATACTGGCAAATATAAAACCACATGGACGATTTTGGCAATTTACTCAACCCCTTTTTAATTTCTTTTATTAAATTATTTTTGTTACATATATAATAAAAAAGAATATACATGGAGTTTTTAGAAAAAAAATTAATAGTTTTGTCACATAATTTTTATAAATTTTCATCCAAATCACTAACTCAGTTTATTTTTTCTGTTAAGGTGAAGGATGTTTTAACTTTTATAAATTAAGACAAGAATTAATTTACAGCTTCTTTTTATAAATCAGTTTTATAAAAAGAAAACGTCATTGGTGTGCAACACATAACAGTCAATTATAACTTTTAGTATTTATCAGTTGTAGAGATAGAAAAAAATTGTAAAACGTTACATATTTTTTAAATGTGTTGAGGACCTAGGAAATATGTTGGTAGAAATAAAATATTTATTTAATTAAGATTATGAGGGTAACTAACTAATACTTAATTTGAGTGGCTTGAGTAAAGAAACTTTTGGTTCATAGCATTATAATTAAATTTGGTGGGTAATTTTAAGGTTCGGTAACGATACATTGTTTGATGGGGGGGGGGGCACTGACTTCTGTTTATTCTTAGGAGCGAATTTAAAAGAGTAGAAGATGAATTACAAACTTGGTACATATGATAAGATTTTTTTTATTTGACCTTTTTCAATAAGGTTACCAACATTTTAGTTTTATAAAATTTAGAGGTTTAAGTATATTTTATTTTTATAAAACTGATCTATATAAAAATTAGAAATTAATGTCTGTCTTAGTTTATAAACATCATTCGCCTTAATAGAAAAATTAACTTAGTTAGTGGTTGGATGGAAATTTATAAAAATTATGTGACAAAGCTATTATTTTTTCATATAAAAATTGCATGTATATTCTTTTTTATTATATATGTAACAAAATTAATTAAATAAAAGAAATTTAAAAAAGTTTGAGTAAATTGCCAAAATCGTCCCTCTTGTTTTATATTTGCCACTTTCATCTAAATATCCTCAACTTAACAGAAAAAATAAACTAAGTTAGTGGTTTGGATGAAAATGGCAAAAAGTTACAAACGTTGGGGGCAATTTGGTACAAAAGTGTCATTTTGGACGAAAATGGCAAACATGCCCAAACATCAAGGACGATTTTGGGAATTAACTCATAGAATTTTGAATTATGGTTTATTTATGTACAAAAACAAACAAACTCCTTGTTTTTTGTTCTTAGGGATTTGCCACCTCCTGTGCCAGGCTGCTCTGCTCTTCGATTTGACCTTCAACTATCTTCTGGAGCACCTGCACATTCATACAACTCAATTACTTGAATAAAGCAACCCAAGCCTGTTTTGACTCAGGTAATTTAATATGTATTTTTCCAGGTAAAACTGGATAATTTCTGTCATTTTTCTCAAAAATGTTTTCTTTATTTTTCTCTCTCACATAAGTCTTTGTCTTTGCCACCCATATTTGTCCTTTTAAAACATTCCTTTGACAAAATCTTGAATCGTTTTGAATGTTTTGTTTGCAAATCGGTTTTGGGTTTCCAAAATTGGTGTGGCTTTGTCAAATCAGCCGTTGTTTTCCAATTTTGTCTAGTCTTAAATCTGGGTGTCTTTGGTTTCCAAGTTTGCTGTGATTCAGCCTTTGATATTTTCGGCTTCCAAGTTTGTTTTGATTCAAACTTGTTTGACTTCTGATTCACAACATCAGAATTCTTTTTCTCAACACCAACAGGTTTAAGATTTAGACACTTGCGACCAATATGTCCAATTTGATTACAATTAAAGCATGTTCTCTTTGAAACATCTTTAACCTGTTGTTGTTGTTTCTTTTGAGCATAGAACTCTTCATTAGACTGTCGTCTAAATTTGAGTTCTTTCTCTTCTTCTGAACTTGTTCCGTGAACAAAGTTCGTCTGTTTATGAAGATTTGTCTTTCCAAATTGTTTCTTTTGATATTGTTTCCTTTTATAACCCAACCCAGCCTTTGTGTTTTTCTTTTGTAACTAGATTTGTTATAAAAAGTTTTCTTGCTCTTTCCAGCAAATTTTGCAATTTCAGACTTCTCAATTTCTACCAATTTGAAAACTTTATCAATCTTTTCCGAAATCACATTTTGAATCGGAAATTCAATGTCTGAGAATAACTTGTCCAATCCAATCATGGTATATGCCAATCCTATTGAATCATTATTCACATTTTTCTCATATTTTGAATTTTTCAGATAACTTTCATGAAAACCTTCCTCATTTTCATCCTGTGATTCGGACTTACCAGATTTGATAGACTCATCTATAAGAACACTTTAAACAACCTTATCTACCACCTCTAAATCATCAAGATCATTAGATTTGGTGTAAGTCACATCGATGTTGTCAGGTAATTGGTCAACTATGTTTATTGCTTTGTCCACCTTCTCGTTATCATAGAATGTATAATTATTCTCCAATGGTGGTGGAACCTGATGATATTCTGACACAATTCCCTTTTTGTTCTTTTTAGACTCTTTTCCATCTGGTGTGATGTTGAAAATACGTTCCAGAGAATGTATGAAGAAGCATGATAACTTTGAAGTTTATTAACAACCTTTTCTTTTTCAGCCAGTTCTTATTTAAGTTTAGCAACTTCATCAATATATTGATTTAAAACCAGTTGTTTTCCTTCATATCTGGCTTCAACAAGTTTAGTTGTTTTCTGACATGCTGACAATCTATCATCTAGACTTTTGACTTTACTCTTCAAAGTTTCATAAGCTTCTTTAATAGTATAATATGACAATTTCATTCCATCATATTCTTTTTGTAACTCTTGAATACTTTTATCTTTTTGAACACATTCGTTACAATCAGCTGAACACTTTTGTTTCAAAATTTTGTTTTCTTTTTCAAGATCACATTTTTATGTCAACTCTTCTTCTTTTTGTTTCATAACCCTTTCATTTTCTAGCATTTCGTTACATTTTTCTTTGAAAATATTTTCTATTTTAGTAAACTCAATGTCTCTGATTTTAAATGTTTCATCTTTTTCAGTACATGCACTGCATATTTCCATACGTTTCTTGCACTGTTCATCAATTTTATTATCAATTTTAAGTGATGAGTCAGAAGATTTAGTTTGAATTATTACCTCTGTTGTTGGCACCTCGGCTTCTTTTGCCGACTGCTTCTGAAATTCTTCAATCTCTTGCTGTTTCTCAGCAACAGCTTCCTCTGCTCAACTTTTCAGCTTCTCAACACCAGCTTTTTCTGTTGTTTTCTTTAACTCATCCACAATATTCTGACTTTCATCAACAATTTCTTCTACAGTCTTCTTCTTCTTCTTCTTCTTCTTCTTCTCAACACTGGCATAGATCACTTGTTTTATGCCCTCCTCTACTTCTGTCTTCTAGTTAGGATTCTCTTCGAGCCCTTTAATCCAAACTCCTATAGTTGGAATAGCAGCAACACGTGCTTCAAAATCTACCTTTTGAGGATCAACTATTGGATTTCCTTGAGAATTAACAAAACATTCTCTCTGTCTATCCCATCTGTTTTCACGCTTTGCTTTTATGAAAGCCTTATATACCTCACTCAAATACATTTGCACATGACATTCCTCTCGGCTCTGTTTGAACTCAGCAACCATCGCAAGTTTCTCTTTTGGAATATATTTATTCCAATTGAAACCTTCATCCTCTTGAATTGTGAATAAGCCTTGTTTTCTCTCTTTGGATGGACCTTCATCGATTTGCTTTTGGTTTGTTCTTGAAGGTTTCTCATTGTTGCGATGATAAATGGCTTTCTTGTAGTAGTCTTTGTGAAAAGGATTCACAGTATCATCTGCTTCTCTATTTTTGCATTCTCTCTTGAAATGCCCGTTTTGTTTGCACTTGAAACAACTGAATTTAGCTTTATCAAAACCTATCTTCATGTCTGGTCCTTCAAGACATTTCCTTCTAGTGATCTCCATGAACCGTTGAGCTCTCCTGATTACGCTAGCCATACACCACCTGATATCCATAAGCTCCATCTCTTCTGGATCTACTTGATCATAATCCTCCTTTGTCATATTTGGATTGCCGATCTTTCCTGCGATTAAACCTTCATAAGACTCCAAAACAGAAGCTAAGAAACTCATATGATATCTAGCAAAATCAGTATTCAAGTTCGGAGAATCTTTCCAATTCTAATTCGGATTTGATTTAGTTGATGAAGACGATGAATGATATCCCGAATCGTAGCTTGGAGATTTGTTCTTTAAAGAATCACCAACGTTGTCAGTACTAAATGATGTACCTATCTTTGGTGACTGATTTTTTAGCAGCATACTTCTCCGATAATACAAATTGACATTCTGCTGATAACTTGAACTGGTCATTTTGTTGTGTTTCTGTAACATCAGATCATGTCCCTCAAGTTTTTCAATCAAACTATCCAAAGACATCTCATCAAACTTGGCATCAGTTTTCAAAATTATCACATATGTCTGCCAATCATCGACGTGTGGTAATGCCTCGATCAGTTTATCAATAATCTCCTCTCTGTCCTTTATGATTCCAAACCTGTCTAGTTCAATTTTCAAATGACAGAATCTTTCCATCATTTGTCGGACAGTTTCCCTTTCATGCAACCAAACAGATCAAATTCTTTTTTTAACAACAAGAATTTTTTTTCTTTATATCTTTTCCTCCTTCGGCTTTTACTTTCAGTGCTTCCCACATTGATTTTGACGTTTAACCATGCTGAAGCAGGGAAAGAATATCCTCTCTAACCGATTGTTGCAGTAATGTTACCATTTAGAGTTCATTAGAGTGATCCTATTTATCGATATCTGAAAATTGTTTAACATGAAGTAATTCATTTTTATCATTCACTGGCTTTTCATATCCGAATGTTAACATAATCAAACTATCATACGTGTAAGTCTTAACCCAGTTTTCAAATCTAGCGCTCCACCAATGATAATCTTTTATATTCATTAGTTTTGGGGGCTTTTGATGATTTCCGTAAGTATTATCATAGTTCAAACTTTCGGAAATAACATTTGAAACACTTTTTGTTTTTGTCACCGGTGTTTCTTCAGTTGTGAATGCATTTTAAAATGTATTGTAGAATTCTTCTGCAATGATCTTGAAAATTTGAATAATATGCAAACACACAATCAAACACTTGAATCAACTTTGAAAAATAACTAACACAAACTCTCTGTTCGTACGAAGGTGGAATGATGGATTCGTACGAAGCAGTACAAAAACAAATTAATCCTCAAATCCCTGTTCGTATGAAGCTACGACTGGGTTCGTGCAAAGCTATTCAAAACAAATAACCCGGTTCGTAAGAAGCAATAAACCTGGGTTCGTACGAAGCTATCTCTACAAAATCACAAATGTTGGAGTGGGTTCGTACGAAGCTGCAATGTGCCTTGGTACGAAGCTACGCTACGAAGAACAAAGTCATGTTTTTCATGGTTTTTTTTATCAAATTTTATGAATTTTAGGTTGAATTTTGAACTGAAACTTTGTAGGATTGATTAAAACTGGTTTTCGCACAACATATTCAACATTTAGCCAATTTTAACCATGGAAACTTTGTAGGTCTGAGTTTTAAGTTCAAAAAGAATATGAAGAAGATGAATAGGAAGATGTGTGTAGAAGAAGATGAATTCAGCTTTGATGATGATGAGTCAGCTTCAATCTTCGTGTCTTCAATCCGTGCAAACAATCACCCGCTCTGATCCCACTTGTGGATTCGAATCCGAGGATCGATTCCTTCAGCGATGAATGCGATGAACACGTATCTTGTGAAGAATCCAATTACGTGTATGGATCAGACACAAAGAAGTAATTATAAGTTGTTTTCTATTGCTGATATAACAGTTTACAACCACGAAAACAAATGAGAAGAGCTTTGCCTCTCTAGTGCTCAAAGATACAAATGAACAAGACCCTTACACACATATATATAGTAGTAGTGGCTTCGTACGAAGCTGTCTATGTCTCCCTTCATACAAAGTGAGTCTCTTCGTACGAAGCTACAAACTGCTCCCTTCGTACAAAGCTGCATCAATACTAATAAACTTTATGTTTTACATATTTCAGCACCAATCTTGTTTCATCTGATTAAGCCACGATACGTGATTTACGGAAGTGATAGACATTATGCAATCACATTTTGAAGTTTTGATTTAGAAGAGGCAAGAAGCAAAGAGAAAGAAAGAGATAAGGGGGTGGGGGTGGGGGTGGATTTACTTTTTTTTTCATTTTTATGTTTGATTTATTAGTAAGGGTATTTTGGTCATTTGACACCCACTTAACACCAAAAGTTAACCCCCATCTAGTGTAGGGACTATCCTAGTAATAATTTGTTAAACCACAGGAGCAAACATGCTATTTTAAAAAGGTGGGGACTAAACGTGAAAAATGACAAACCACAAGGACTATCCGGGCAACTAACTCTAAAAATTATGATCTTTTTATGTGACGTGCCTCTTAGTGGGGTCGGTCTTGTGTAGAATTTTCAAGGGCTAACTCTTTACCAAAAAAAATTCAAGCAATACCACTCTGAATCCGAATGCCATTGCGAAGCAGTTACTACTAGAAGTGGGAAAGTAGCTGCAGAGGTCGAACCGGTAGTTGATGAGGAACCGGTTGACGAGGAGATTGAGATGGAGACACCGGCTGGCAAAGTGCACTCTAGGCTGCGCCCAGCAAGTACCGCACAGGCCACCGAGTCTTTAGGAGAAAAAAAAGATGCTACAAAGGAGCCGACGAGGGTGTATAAGCCAACAGCCCCTTACCCTGGTAGGTTAGTGAAGGGTAAGGACATGGAGCAGTATGGTCGTTTCATGGAGATGTTGAAGAAGCTACATGTGAACATCCCGTTCGTCGAGGCTTGGGCCAAGATGCCGAAGTACGCGAAGTTTATGAAGGATCTTTGATGTGCACAAAATGCAACATATATATTACATCAATTGTGGCATAAAACTAACCCTTTTTTAGTACTAATGTTGGAAAAAGTGTGCTTTTGTCTTCCGTATTTTCAGGATTAAATGAGCTCAAAATAACAAAGGAAGCAAACAGACAACATAATTTAACATAAATACAAGAAAAGGAACAAAAGTGACATGCCCGACCTCTCGACAGCATCTTCCCAAGCAAAACAAAGAAGACAGAAGACTGAACACGCCCCGTGCTCAGTGAGCACGGGGCCGTGCCCAAGTAACAGCAGAAAAGACAAACTCACAGAAGCTTCTACTGCCCACCATGGGGCCGTGCCCAGCGGACACGGGGGCGTGGTCAACTTCCTGTAGGCGCATTTATTGTAATTGCGAATTACAATTAATGAAGAGAGAGAGTCAGATGAACACGGGGCCGTGCCCAGCAGACACGGGGCCGTGCCCGAGCTTCTGTTCAGCCTATAAATAGGAGTGTTTGGAGCTCTTGCAACTCATCCCTTGGCACACCACCTCTCTCACACTTCACCCACCACCCACCACCACCATAACACCATCATCCACCACCATCATCCATTGTCCATCATAGAGTGTGTGAGTCGTCTCGGGATCCAAGATTGATCATAAGAGTTCTTGACAATCAAAGGCCATGTTTGCCTAAGTCTCTTACATCACTTGGTGAAGACAAGTGTTTAGTGTAATACTTTTTATTTTTAATCTTTTGCACTTTTTAATTGGTTTTGTATTAATGACTTTAATTACTAGTTTCTTATGTTGAAGGTGATTCTTCCTTATCGTTTGTCCGTGGTGTCTTGGCATTATTTTACTGTCTATATAAAATAAAAGATTTTCACCATTCATATCTCCACGGTCTATATGGAGGTATGTTGGCTACCTGGTCGGGGGTTAAAGGAACGGTTTGGTAAGAGTGTTGCCATTGTTCAGTGTATAGATCCTGCAAAGGACCTGGTTCAAATTTAGTAGGACCTCCTTCAATACCCAAAGGTATTGGATGGCGGGGGTCCAAACTCTTTGATCCCCTCATAAGTTAAACTACTATTAAAACTTTAACCCAGCTACTTAGGACTGTATCCCTGCTGACTCAGACTACTTAGCTGAGGGTAACTGTTAGGGGAGGATTTTCTAACAATTAGTGATCCTTATTCGCTATCCTAATTAGTGATCCTTACGTCTGTGACAGATAGTGATCCTCAGAAGAGCTTCAGGATCAGGATCATGGATCACCCTAAGGATCCTCATACTAACGATTGGCTGTTTGTGTTTCGTATTGTTTTGCAGGAGTATTGAGCTTGACTTGGTCTTGGCAACGTTACTATGGAATATTCCACGGGTATTTCGCACACATTTGAATAGAAATGGACGTTGTGGAGAACGTGGGAGCATGGCACAAAAGTCGGACAATTAATTAGCTTAGTTAGCTTTCATTTTTAAAGGGGTGACGAGCTAAAATTAGAACACTTAGCCATTTTCGGTTACACACACACTCTTGTGCAATTGCAGTCTCAAAGCTCTCAACAAACACTTAGCAAATCACACACTTTTAGACGATTAACCATAGTGATCCTTGTACTTAGCTCGTCACTATCCGAAGTTGTAAACTTTTATTGATTTATTTGAGCTTGGTGATCGGTAGTTTCCATCACCCGAGGTTTTTTATGCCGGAGATCATTCATTGATCAAGGGCTTTTTCCTCGTATAAATCCTTGTGTCATTTGTGCAATTTACATCGAAGTGATCCTTATTATTGTTCTTCATTTCAAGCATCATTCCCCGTAACTAAGAGTTTGGTTGCATTATCCTCATTAGATTTTTAACCAAAACAGTTTGGCGCCCACCGTGGGGCAATTGGTGCTTCATTCCTAAGAAGTTTTTCTGTTGGTGATCATTCCGGTTCATTGCATACGAATATATGGCTTCATCATTGAAAAATACCTCTACTGCAATGTCTGCAGTCAATTCGTCTCAGGGCATTCCACCTTTGCCTCCACCTCCTACTGGATCTCAGAAAAATGCTGAGAAGAAACCAACTCCCATTTTCTCTAAACCTCTAACTTCTTCTGCTCCTTACACTCCCACTACTAGTGACATGTTTACTTTGATTTTGCAGATGAAGGAACATATACAGCAACAGGATAAGACCAATGATAGGATCCTCAAAGAAATCGGAGATCTCAAGAAACAAAAGAAAGCGGCAGAGGATCATTCCCCACTGGTGCCCAGATCTTTGAATTTTGACAATCCGGTGATTACTTCTCAGCCATCAGAGGTTCCAGATGTTCAATATGTGGGTGGACCAAAAGGAGTGCACTACGGTTCAACAATAGTGACTCAGGCATCAGGTTCATATTTCCAGCCAGCAGGATCCTATCCTCAGCATATGGGATCCTTCATGAATTCAGGAGCCTACTCAAAAGCGCAGCAGATTCAAGGATTTTCCTCTGTTCCAGGATCATCCCAGGTTCAAGGATCCTCCTTTGTTCCAGGATCATCCCAGGTTCAAGGATCCTCCTTTATCCCAGGATCATCCCAGTTCCAGGGACCCTTCCAGATGCCAGGATCCTTGAGGAGTTTGCAAACAGCAAGTTCAGATGTCCATCAGGGAGATTTTATTCCGATGCAGACCATTGCTTCCACTGGTCCCTCCATAATCCCAGAGTCCCAGCAATATGGATTCACATCCGGTGTTCCTAACTTGAACCCAATGGGAGGTAACACTTTTAATAATTCTCTTACCACTAACCATGGATTCATGCAGGATACAGGTATCAACCATGCTATGGCCAGAGAGTTGCAAAAACTGAAGGATATGATATCAAGTGTTCCAGGAGTGGTCAAACCTATCCCGGAGATTGCAGATGGAAGCCACAGGATAACTCATTTTGCACCACCAATCTGTGATGCTGAGATACCCAAAAGATTCCATGTTCCAACTATGAAGCTGTATGATGGTTCGACGGATCCTGAGGAACACATAACACAATACAGGGAAAGGATGGAGATCAATCCAATTCCAGAAAGGTTAAAGGAAGCATGCCTATGCAAGGGATTTGGATCCACTCTTACTGGATCAGCTCTCAAATGGCTGCTAAGTCTTCCCCCTTACTCTATTACCTCATTTGCTAATCTAGTTAACTTATTCAATAATCAGTTTTCTTGTAGTAGAAAATTTGAGCGGTTAACTAGTGATCTATATAGGATAACCCAGGGTCATAATGAATCATTAAGGGATTACATAACCAAGTTTAGTAAAGAATCCTTAGACATTCCCAACTTGGTATAGCCACGGCTGTTGAGGCCTTCAAAATGGGATTGCTCAGGGATTCATTATTCTATGATGATCTTGTTATGACACCATGCAGGAACCTAGATGAGGTAAGAACCCGGGCACTCAGGTTCATCAGGCTAGAGGATGACAAAAGAATCCAGGAGAGATTAGCAGGATCCTCAAAACAAGAAAAGCAAGGATCCTCGTTCAAGAACAACAAATTCAAATCCTATAACAGATCCGATAACCAGAACGTGCATGCTGTTGATCAAGAAGATGATGATGAGGATTATCCTCCAATTTCTGAATATTGTTTTTCCATTGATAACAATGAACTAATCCTTGCGATGCAGAATCTAGGAGATAAAGCCAGATGGCCTAGAAGAAATGACAGACCGGCTGCAACCAAAGACAAATCAAAGTGGTGTGCATACCATGAGGATTTTGGGCATTTAACAGAGGAATGCATTGCATTGAGAAAGGAAATTGGATACTTATTGAGCAAGGGGCATTTAAAAGAATTGCTGGGTAGAAAAAAGTCAAGGACTCAGGATCCTGAAAGGATCCCTGAGAAAGCTCCGGCCCCTCCAGCAGATGCACAAGTGATAAACTTTATTTCTGGAGGATCAGACATCTGTGGTACATCCTTCTCAGCAGCTAAAAGGCATGCAAAGGAAGCTAAAATGGATAATGGAGAAAGACCTGTTCGAACATCAAGTGTCTCTGAAGGAAAAGTCATAACCTTTGATGAGGATGATCGTGTTGACATCCAGGATCCTCATCACGATGGTTTAGTTATTACTCTTTTTATTTCTAACCATTTTGTCCGCAGGATCCTTATTGACGGAGGAAGCTTAGTGAACATTATCCAGCTAGATGTTCTAAAGAAATGGGTATCCCTGAATCAGATATCATACCAAGATCCTCCGTGCTCGTGGGATTTAGTGGCAAAACCAAGAACACCCTGGGGGACATTAAACTCCCAATTTATGTTGAAGGATTACATAATTATCAAAAATTCTGTGTTATTGACTGTTTATCTTGTTGTAGTGTTATCCTTGGCAGGCCCTGGATACACGATATGAAGGCAGTCCCATCTACCTACCATCAATGTGTGAAGCTCCCTAGCCCTTGGGGAATAGTCAAGATTGATAGTGATCAGCAGGAGGCTAAGGATTGCTACACTTCATCAATGAAACCAGCCTCGAAATCAAGGGAGCAATAGCAATCAAAGTATCTGTGACAACTCGTATTTCGAACCCGTCTTTGTAATGAATGTAACGTATGTGAACATGTGAACTTGATTGACTTATTGAATGTTATGACATTGTGATATGTTATTATGTGCATTATGTGTGTATGCTATGTTATGTGAATGTTACAAGAACCGAGCGCACAACACTACACACAACCGTACAAGCCATTTGGGCATTACACTTGCATGCGGACCATTAGCATAAGCCCACTAAAGGCCGTGTCCTTTGTATTCGGACCAAAGGGGGGCAGCCATGATGGGCCGGCCCACTCTTGTTGTTCACATAATACTAGGGGTAGTAACCATCCCTCACTTTGATCATAAATCATAACACACTAGAAACCCTAGCTCTCTCTTCTCTCTTCTCAAACCGACGGCCACCGAAGACTTTTGTACTCGGATCATCCTTTCCTACTCGTAACCGGTTAGTGCACTACTATGAACGTATAATTGTTAGTATGTTGATTGCATGTATTATCTTATGATTTTAGTGATGTTGTGTGATTAATCATTGAGTTAGTGTTCTTAGAATCGGCTTGTGTGTGCGTGTTTGATATATGATCTAGCCAATCGGATATGTTACTGATTGTTGTGGGTCGGTTATCATGTTGGTGTTTAAGATTAAACATATAAACTGGTTGGATGTTCATGAAATCGGATCATATTGATATGCTTTAGTGTTAGGATGGTTGTTTATGTTCTTGATAGATTAGTGTTCATGCTTGGATTAGGGTTATGTAATCGGCTGTAAAGCCCTTGTTTGATCGATAAGATGCAAATTATTAGTTGTTAATTGATTTTGTGCAAGTATGGAAACATTGTAATTGATTGACAAGATGTATGGCCGTAACCGATTGCATGATATTCGGAAGATTTAAACCACCGCACAAGCTCCAACCGTGCAAGATCTCTTGGTCGCACAAGAGGTCCAATAGCACAACAGGTTCCGAGCGCACAAGGGTCCCCAACCGTACAAGCCCAACCGAATCGCACAAGTATATCATCCATTGGGCTGTGCATGATAATGAACTGCTGTTGGGCCTCAAGCCCAAAGACCGACCGCACAACCCACTAGGATCGCACAAGGCCTAAGGGTAATTATTGGGCCGTAGCCTTGGGCTGGGTAAGGAGCTTGACCGCATAAGTATTATATTTGTTAACTGTTGGGCCGGGTGTTGTGTTGGGTTGGGCTGGTCTGGATCGCACAACCCAAAGGGTTCGCACAAGCTACCCGGATCGTACAAGTTGCCCGGGTCGCACAAGTCTTAGGCGCTGATTAATTGGGCCGAAATGTTTTTGGATTGTTATACTAATTGGGCCGAGTGGACCGCACAAGGATATTGGACTTGTGCGAGTCCAAGTCTTGCATACATTATCAACTGTTAAAGTGTATTTGACTGATTTCGTGTTGCCATGATAATTACGTGTTTACCATGACTTATACGTGCATAACTTGAAGTCAAAACCTGACTTGTATGGTAACCCTGCTAGGACGTGGTTGACCACTGTTAGTTCAAGAACCCTCTCTTTTGTGTATCTGCCGAGCAACCCAAGGTGAGTTCACACAGGCAAGGCATGGGATTCCCGGGTTGGGAATTGGGTTGGAATGTTTGATATGGAATGATTACTCGTACTTACGCAATCACTAGACTATAGACCATCGTCCTCAGGATAGTCAGGACACTTACGTAAAACCTACGTAAACTAGTATCTACCATTGTCTCACGGGTCGGGAGGACACTTACGTAAATCCTGCGTAACCTAACACCCACTACTGTCTTTCGGGTCGGAAGGACACTTACGTAAATCCTGCGTAAACCCCACGCGTACCACTGTCCTCGGGGAAGGGCACTCACGTAAATCCTGCGTGACCTGGTACGTATTCCTGTTCTCGGTTTAAGAAGAACACATGGTTGCAAATAGTCTAGTAAGTACCATAATGGGAAGCCCCCGTTATTAAGGATAAATGTGGGAATCCCCCCCCCCACCAGTAATATATACTTGCATGGGAAGCCCCCACTAGATGAACTTACGCATTACTGTTATGAACTTACTTTCTGTGAACTCGCTCAACTAGTTGTTGATTATCTACTGCATGCCTTGTAGGACCTTAGGTACGTTATGGAGCTTGCACAAGGAGGAGCAGGTCGTTGTGGGCAAATGGATCGTGATTACTTATGTCATTTCATACATTAATACTTATGATTGGGTTGTTACATTAATGCTTCCGCTATACTTAACTATGTTGGTTTTGATAAACACCTTTCGTATTGATGGATAACTTTTACTATATATTTACATGTTCAATATGATTGGTGGCTTGATCCTGGTCAGTCACGCTCCCAAGCGGTGATACTCCGCAGGTGGATTTGGGGGTGTGACAGATTGGTATCAGAGCCATTGGTTATAGAGAACTTGGTTTTAATATGGGGAAAACGTTTTTTTTATTAAAACCAGACTATAACCAGAACAGTGCTCTCAACGATCCACAACGACGCTTCGCTCCACGTGCAAGACTCGACATCCTAGGTAATAAGGTTTATGTTTATTTCCTGTTTGCTAGAACTGCTTAGAACTTTGCTCGCATTACGCTTAGATACACATGACTTTATTACATGAGAACACCTACGTGCTTACGCTTTTCTGTCATCGCCCTACTCGCGAACCACTCTCACTTACATTACTTTTACAATGAAGATCATGTCTGGACGAATTAACATGACTCAAGCCCAGCTAGAGGCTCTCGTTCAAGCTCAAGTTGCTGCGGCACTTGCAGCTGCTCAAGCAGGTCAACCAGCGTAGCAGCAAGTTTGCACTTTAAGAACTTCATGGACTGTCGTCCAAGTACTTTCAGCGGCACAGAGGGGGCAGTGGGACTCCTCCACTAGTTTGAAAAGCTCGAGTCTGTGTTCGAGATGTGTGAATGCCCTGAGGCTCGCAGGGTGAAATACGCCACGGGCACGCTAGAAGGAATAGCACTAACTTGGTGGAACGCCCAAGTTCAGATCTTAGGGTTGGCAGCTGCTAACGCCACACCCTGGAACGAATTCAAGGAACTTATCAAGCGTGAGTACTGCACAAGGGATGATATCCACAAGTTGGAGAATGAGTTTTATCACTTGAAGATGACGGGGTCAGAGATAGAAGCTTACACGAAGCGATCGAACGAACTGGCCATCTTGTGCCCAACTATGGTGGACCCTCCGATCAAGCGTATCGAATTGTACCTCAAGGGTCTAGCCTTAGAGATTCAGGGCCATGTTACATCGGCTAACCTCGACAATATCCAAGACATCCAGCGTCTTGCTCATCGCCTCACGGATCAGGCGGTGGAACAAAACAAGTTGCCCAAACGCATCAGTGCTACCACTTCAGCCGCTACTCCCACTACACCCAGTGACAACAAAAGAAAGTGGGATGGGGATTCTAGCAAAGGTTCAGCAACAGTTCAATCTCAAGCTCAGCAGCAGAAGACTGACCACTACCAGAGTCCTAGTCAGCAATCCTCTGGTGGTCATAGACAGAGAAGGTATCAAGGGTTTCACCCCAAGTGTCACAACTGCAACAGACATCACAGCGGCCAGTGCAACGGTCGTTGTCAAAGATGTCTCAAGATGGGTCACGGGGCCAAAGACTGTAGGAGCCCACGGCCTGCAAATCAGAACCAGCAACCGCAACAACCAGCTCCACAGAACCCACAGCAGCAGCAGCCACAGCGTGGAAACCGAGGATGTTTCCAGTGTGGGGCTGAAGGTCATTTCAAACGCGATTGTCCTCAGTTGAACCAGAACCAAAATCGCAACAACAATAACCAGGGCAACGGGAACAACAACGGGGGAAACAACAACAACAATGGCAACGAGGCAAGGGGTCGAGCTTTCGTGTTAGGGCGAGGAGACGCAATGAACGATCCCAATGTGGTTATGGGTAAGTTTCTCCTCGACGATATTTATGTTACTGTTTTATTTGATTCGGGTGAGGATACAAGTTATATTTCTGTGAAAGCTAGTAAATTGTTAAAACGTACATCAACACCCCTAAACACCAAACACGTCGTAGAACTAGCAAATGGTAAGAGTTTAGAAGCCACGCAAATAGTCAGGGGTTGTAGTATTGTCTTAGCCGGTCAAGCTTTCTCCATCGACCTTATTCCCATAGTCTTGGGAAGTTTCTATATCGTTATAGGGATGGATTGGTTATCCCAACATCAGGCAGAGATCTTGTGCAGCGAGAAGATTATTCGCATTCCACGTTCTGGTCAAGAACCTCTCGATGTTCAAGGCGACAAGAGTGGTGCTGTGGTTGGCATCATCTCTTTCTTGAAGGCTCAGAAGTGTCTGCGAAAGGGTCACACCGCAATCTTGGCACTCGTTTCAGATGCATCAGTGAAGGAAAAGAAACTGGAGGATATTCCAGTAGTACGCGACTACCCTCAGGTGTTTCCTGAAGACTTACCTGGCTTACCGCCTCACCGTCAGGTCGAATTTCAAATCGAGCTTGCTCCAGGAGCAGCACCCATAGCTCGCGCACCATATCGTCTAGCTCCATCGGAATTGGAGGAACTGTCGAAGCAGCTACAAGAGCTCTTGGAAAAGGGCTTCATTCGTCCAAGCTCTTCGCCTTGGGGAGCTCCAGTGTTATTTGTGAAAAAGAAGGACGGTACCTTCAGGATGTGCATAGACTACCGCGAACTCAACAAGGTAACGGTGAAGAACCGTTATCCTCTACCACGCATAGACGACTTATTCGACCAGTTGCAAGGGTCGTGCTACTATTCGAAGATAGACCTGAGGTCAGGGTATCATCAGCTGAGAGTCCGGGGTGAGGACGTCTCTAAAACCGCATTCAGAACTCGTTATGGCCACTACGAGTTTCTTGTCATGCCGTTCGGGCTAACGAACGCGCCTGCCGTATTTATGGACCTTATGAACAGGGTGTGCAAACCCTATCTTGACAAGTTCGTCATTGTCTTCATCGACGACATTCTGATCTACTCCAAGAGTCAGGAGGAACACGAGCAGCATCTACGCCTTATTCTGGAACTCCTACGGAAGGAACAGCTGTATGCTAAATTTTCAAAATGCGACTTCTGGCTTCGTGAAGTCCACTTCTTAGGCCATGTAGTGAACAAGGATGGGATTCATGTCGATCCATCCAAGGTAGACTCGATCAGAAACTGGCCTGCACCACGTACGCCAACGGAAATACGCCAATTCTTGGGTTTGGCGGGTTACTACAGACGGTTTATTAAAGACTTTTCAAAGATTGCTCAGCCGCTTACGCTACTGACACAGAAGGGTGTCACCTATCGCTGGGGAGAACCCCAGGAGACTGCTTTTCAGCACCTAAAGGATAGGCTTTGCAGTGCACCTATTCTCTCATTGCCAGAGGGCACGGACGATTTCGTGGTTTATTGTGATGCATCCATTCAGGGTCTTGGATGTGTGTTAATGCAGCGCGACAAGGTTATTGCTTACGCTTCACGTCAACTTAAGATTCACGAACGGAACTACACGATGCACGATTTAGAGCTGGGAGCTGTTGTGTTCGCGCTTAAGATATGGCGACACTACCTGTACGGTACCAAGTGCACGATTTACACCGATCACAGGAGTCTCGAGCATATCCTTAAGCAAAAGGATTTGAACATGCGTCAACGACGATGGGTTGAATTACTGAACGATTACGAATGCGCTATCAAGTACCATCCAGGCAAAGCCAATGTTGTGGCTGACGCTCTCAGTCGGAAAGACACTCTACCACGGCGCGTGCGAGCGCTACAGCTTACGATTCAGTCTAGCCTTCCTACACAGATACGAGATGCTCAGGCAGAAGCATTGAAACCAGAAAATGTCAAGGCTGAAGCCTTACGCGGCTCACGACAACGAATGGAACAGAAGGCAGACGGTGCCTACTATGTAACGGGGCGTATTTGGGTCCCACTTTATGGCGGTCTACGCGAACTTGTGATGGACGAAGCACACAAGTCACGCTACTCGGTACACCCAGGGTCGGATAAGATGTACCACGACATCAGAACTACTTATTGGTGGCCTAGCATGAAGGCCCACATTGCTACTTACGTCGGCAAGTGCTTGACCTGTGCGAGAGTCAAGGTTGAATACCAGAAACCAGCGGGTCTACTTCAGCAACCCACGATACCGCAATGGAAATGGGAAGAAATTTCCATGGATTTCGTTACGGATTTCGTTATGGGTGATCGTGGATCGACTCACCAAGTCTGCACACTTCCTGGCTATAAAGGAAACGGATAAGTCCTCCACTCTCGCAGACGTCTATCTTAAAGAAGTTGTTTCGAGGCACGGAGTGCCCACCTCCATCATTTCGGATCGTGATGCACGATTCACGTCAGAACTATGGCAAGCGATGCACAAATCTTTCGGTTCACGATTAGACATGAACACAGCATATCATCCTCAGACGGATGGGCAGTCTGAGCGAACGATTCAAACTCTTGAAGACATGCTTAGGGCATGCGTTATAGATTTCGGCAACGGCTGGGAAAAGCACCTCCCTTTGGTGGAGTTCTCATATAATAACAGTTATCACACCAGCATACAAGCCGCTCCATTCGAGGCATTGTACGGACGTAAATGCCGGTCACCTCTCTGTTGGGCAGAGGTGGGTGATAGTCAGATTACGGGTCCAGAGATTGAAGTGGACGCCACGGAAAAGATAGCACAGATACGACAACGCATGGCGGCAGCACGCGACCGTCAGAAAGCCTACGCGGACAAGCGTAGAAAGCCTTTGGAATTTCAGGTCGGGGACTGGGTTTTACTAAAAGTCTCACCCTGGAAGGGTGTAGTTCGTTTTGGCAAACGGGGCAAACTGAATCCGCGGTATGTCGGACCGTTCGAAATCATTGAGAAGATATGCAAGGTAGCCTACAAGCTAAACCTACCAGCTGAACTCGGTGCAGTTCACAATGTCTTTCACGTGTCGAATCTGAAGAAGTGCCTGTCAGATGAGACCCTTATCATTCCTTTTAAGGAACTCACTATCGACGAGCGGTTGCAGTTCGTCGAGGAACCAGTTGAAATCACGGACCGGGATGTGAAGGTCCTCAAACACAAGAGAATCCCTCTTGTTCGAGTACGTTGGAACTCCAAACGTGGCCCAGAGTACACCTGGGAACGCGAAGACAGGATGACAGAAAAGTACCCCCAGTTATTCGAGACCAATGCAACCACTACTGAGGCTGAAGCTACTACTTCGGAATTTCCGGACGAAATTCCAGATCAACGGGGGGAGGATGTGACACCCCAGGAAAACCAGTGAACGATTGAACTTACCTAGCTTCCTCAGTGAGTGCATACCAAATTTCGGGACGAAATTTCTTTTTAGTTGGGGATAATGTGACAACTCGTATTTCGAACCCGTCTTTGTAATGAATGTAACGTATGTGAACATGTGAACTTGATTGACTTATTGAATGTTATGACATTGTGATATGTTATTATGTGCATTATGTGTGTATGCTATGTTATGTGAATGTTACAAGAACCGAGCGCACAACACTACACACAACCGCACAAGCCATTTGGGCTTTACACTTGCATGCGGACCATTAGCACAAGCCCACTAAAGGCCGTGTCCTTTGTATTCGGACCAAAGGGGGGCAGCCATGATGGGCCGGCCCACTCTTGTTGTTCATATAATACTAGGGGTAGTAACCATCCCTCACTTTGATCAAAAATCATAACACACTAGAAACCCTAGCTCTCTCTTCTCTCTTCTCAAACCGACGGCCACCGAAGACTTTTGTACTCGGATCATCCTTTCCTACTCGTAACCGGTTAGTGCACTACTATGAACGTATAATTGTTAGTATGTTGATTGCATGTATTATCTTATGATTTTAGTGATGTTGTGTGATTAATCATTGAGTTAGTGTTCTTAGAATCGGCTTATGTGTGCGTGTTTGATATATGATCTAGCCAATCGGATATGTTACTGATTGTTGTGGGTCGGTTATCATGTTGGTGTTTAAGATTAAACATATAAACTGGTTGGATGTTCATGAAATCGGATCATATTGATATGCTTTAGTGTTAGGATGGTTGTTTATGTTCTTGATAGATTAGTGTTCATGCTTGGATTAGGGTTATGTAATCGGCTGTAAAGCCCTTGTTTGATCGATAAGATGCAAATTATTAGGTGTTAGTTGATTTTGTGCAAGTATGGAAACGTTGTAATTGATTGACAAGATGTATGGCCGTAACCGATTGCATGATATTCGGAAGATTTAAACCACCGCACAAGCTCCAACCGTGCAAGATCTCTTGGTCGCACAAGAGGTCCAATAGCACAACAGGTTCGGAGCGCACAAGGGTCCCCAACCGTACAAGCCCAACCGAATCGCACAAGTATATCATCCATTGGGCTGTGTATGATAATGAACTGCTGTTGGGCCTCAAGCCCAAAGACCGACCGCACAACCCACTAGGATCGCACAAGGCCTAAGGGTAATTATTGGGCCGTAGCCTTGGGCTCGGTAAGGAGCTGGACCGCACAAATATTATATTTGTTAACTGTTGGGCCGGGTGTTATGTTGGGTTGGGCTGGTCTGGATCGCACAACCCAAAGGGTTCGCACAAGCTACCCGGATCGTACAAGTTGCCCGGGTCGCACAAGTCTTAGGCGCTGATTAATTGGGCCGAAATGTTTTTGGATTGTTATACTAATTGGGCCGAGTGGACTGCACAAGGATATTGGACTTGTGCGAGTCCAAGTCCTGCATACATTATCAACTGTTAAAGTGTATTTGACTGATTTCGTGTTGCCATGATAATTACGTGTTTACCATGACTTATACGTGCATAACTTGAAGTCAAAACCTGACTTGTATGGTAACCCTGCTAGGACGTGGTTGACCACTGTTAGTTCAAGAACCCTCTCTTTTGTGTATCTGCCGAGCAACCCAAGGTGAGTTCACACAGCCAAGGCATGGGATTCCCGGGTTGGGAATTGGGTTGGAATGTTTGATATGGAATGATTACTCGTACTTACGCAATCACTAGACTATAGACCATCGTCCTCAGGATAGTCAGGACACTTACGTAAAACCTACGTAAACTAGTATCTACCATTGTCTCCCGGGTCGGGAGGACACTTACGTAAATCCTGCGTAACCTAACACCCACTACTGTCTTCTGGGTCGGAAGGACACTTACGTAAATCCTGCGTAAACCCCACGCGTACCACTGTCCTCGGGGAAGGGCACTCACGTAATCCTGCGTGACCTAGTACGCATTCCTGTTCTCGGTTTAAGAAGAACACATGGTTGCAAATAGTCTAGTAAGTACCATAATGGGAAGCCCCCATTATTAAGGATAAATTTGGGAATCCCCCCCCCCACCAGTAATATATACTTGCATGGGAAGCCCCCACTAGATGAACTTACGCATTACTGTTATGAACTTACTTTCTGTGAACTCGCTCAACTAGTTGTTGATTATCTGCTGCATGCCTTGCAGGACCTTAGGTATGTTATGGAGCTTGCACAAGGAGGAGCAGGTCGTTGTGGGCAAATGGATCGTGATTACTTATGTCATTTCATACATTAATACTTATGATTGGGTTGTTACATTAATGCTTCCGCTATACTTAACTATATTGGTTTTGATAAACACCTTTCGTATTGATGGATAACTTTTACTATATATTTACATGTTCAATATGATTGGTGGCTTGATCCTGGTCAGTCACGCTCCCAAGCGGTGATACTCCGCAGGTGGATTTGGGGGTGTGACAGTATCCTCCAAGGGATGTCTTGGAGGCAAGAGAGTAGGATGTGGTAGAAATCCTCGTGGATCCTGATGATCCTGAATCCCAAATCTATATCGGATTAGGGATCCTTGGCAAATGAAAGAAGATCTTGTATCCTTCCTCAAAAGAAGAAAGACTACTTTTGCATGGAAGCATGAGGATATGACAGGTATATCTAAGGATATTATAACTCATAAACTTGGCATTGACAGGTCATTCAAACTGATCCATCAAAAAAGGAGGAAGTTTGCACCGGAAAGAAATGCCATTATCCAGGAAGAGGTAGAGAAATTGCTCCGGGCAGGTATGATTAGAGAGGTCAAGTATCCAAGATGGTTGGCCAATGTGGTTGTTGTTCAAAAGAAAAATGGAAAGTGGAGGGTATGTGTCGATTTTACAGATTTAAATAAGGCATGTCCCAAGGATCCTTTCCCATTACCCCACATTGACTCCATGGTGGATGCAACGGCGGGTCATGAACTGTTGACTTTTATGGATGCTTCATCTGGATTTCAACAAATTCAGATGGAACCATCTGATCAAGAGGATACGGCTTTTATGACTCCAACCGGTATATATTGTTATATTTCTATGCCGTTTGGATTAAGGAATGCAGGTGCAACATATTAAAGGCTGGTGAATATGATGTTCAAGGATCAAATTGGACAAACTATGGAGGTTTACATAGATGATATGGTGGTGAAGTCCATAAAAGCTGAGGATCACCTAAGAGACTTGGAGGAAGCATTTGATATCCTTGACAGATATAACATGAAACTTAATCCTTCAAAATGTCACTTTGGTGTTAAAGCAGGTAAGTTCTTAGGATACATGGTGACCAAGAGAGGCATTGAAGCTAGCCCGGAACAAATCAAAGCCTTAGTGAATATCAAATCTCCTGCCAATGCTAAGGATGTCCAAAGACTAACAGGCAGGATAGCAGCTTTGAACAGATTTATATCTAAATCCTCCGAAAAGTGCAACGAATTCTATGATATCCTAAGGAAGAACAAGAAATTTGAGTGGACTGAGAAGCATGAGAGTGCTTTACGAGCTCTCAAAGATTACCTATCCTCAGCCCCAGCCTTGATGAAACCAGAGAAAGGAGATGTGTTATCCTTATATCTTGCAGTATCCTCAAAAGCAGTAAGTGCAGTCCTTGTTAAGGATCATGAAGGTACACAACATCCTGTCTATTATGTAAGTAAGAGTTTACTTGATGCCGAATCCAGGTATTCACACCTTGAAAAGCTTATTCTTGCATTAATTATGGCATCCACTAAGCTGAGACATTATTTTGAAACTCATGTTATCGTTGTTAAAACTAATTTTCCAATTAACAATGTCCTCAGGAAACCAGAGATGTCAGGAAGGATGGCTAAGTGGGCAGTGAAGCTTAGTGCCTATGATATAAGATATGAGCCTAGGACAGCCATCAAATCCCAAGCATTGGCCGACTTTGTGGCTGATTTCAGTAGTGATTTACAAAAAGATGCTGAGTTAGAAGTCCAACAACTAGAAGAGACCAAGGATCCTTGGATACTCTATACTGATGGATCCTCAAACGTTAAAGGCACAGGGCTTGGTATACTACTAAAATCGCCACAGGGGGATATAATACCCCACTCCATAGCTTGTGAGTTCCAAACCACTAACAATGAGGCTGAATATGAAGCCTTGATTGCTGGTTTACAAATTGCTAAGCATATGGGGATCAGGTACCTTGAGGTACATGTAGATTCATTATTAATTACAAATCATTTTAATGGATCCTATACTGTTAAAGGTGAAAAGCTAACTAAATATTTAGAGATAGTCAAAGAATTGGCACTCTCTTTTGTTTCCTTTAGTTTGACACATGTACCAAGGGAAGAAAATACAGAAGCTGATGCATTGGCTAATTTAGGATCATCTTTGAAGATCCCGGAGGATATAAGCATTCCCATTATCCGTATCTTGGCTCCTGCCATCGAGGATCATGTGGCCATGGAAATAAGGGAGGATTCTGCAATTATCCCTAGTGAGGATACTCAATCTTATCCAGGATCAGGATCATGGATCTCACCAATCATGAGATACTTACAACACGGAGAGATTCCTATGGGAGAAAACCCTAGGGCTTTCAAAATTAAGGTATCTCAATTCACAATCTTAAATAATATATTGTATAAGCGATCTCTTGCAGGACCATATTTAAGATGCATCGAGGATCCTGAAGTCCAAGAAGTTTTAAAAGACTTCCATGAAGGAGATTGCGGAAACCACACTGGGGGCAGGGCATTGTTCTCAAGGATCTTAAGGACAGGATACTACTGGCCAACCATGAAAAGGGATGCTGTGGAGTATGCTAAAAAGTGTAATCCTTGTCAGAGACACAGCAATATCCTTCATCAGCCGGCTAAATTTCTACATCCTATATCCTCCTCTTGGGCATTTATGAGGTGGGGGATGGATATAGTTGGTAAACTCCCTAAAGCACCTGGTGGGAAAGTGTTCATGCTTGCTATGACTGATTACTTCTCCAAGTGGATAGAGGCTGAAGCTTTTGCCCAAGTCAGAGAAAAGGAAGTTATATCCTTCATTAAAAGAAATATTATAACTAGATTTGGTATTCCTTCTGAAATTATATGTGATAATGGTTCCCAATTTATTGGGGGCAGAACCACTAACTTTTGTGACAGCTGGGGGATTAAGATGATAACATCAACACCAGTCCACCCACAAGCTTATGGTCAAGCAGAATCATCCAACAAGATCATCATCAATAATTTGAAGAAGAAACTTGGATCCAAGAAAGGGAAATGGGCAGAAGAATTACCTTATGTGCTTTGGGCTGATAGGACAACCCCTAAGAATGCTACTGGTCAAACACCATTCTCTTTGGTATTTGGGGCAGAATCAGTGATCCCAACAGAAATGGTAGTTCCAACTGCTAGAACAAGTACCCGTGATCCTGAGGAAAATGATGTGAACCTGGCTCAAGACCTGGATACTATTGAGGAAATCAGGGATCTGGCTAGGATAAGGATGGCTAGTTATCAACAAAGAATAGCTGGTGCTTACAACAAAAATGTTAGGATCAGGAAATTTCAGATTGGTGATATGGTATTAAGGAAAGCATTTCAGAATACCAACAATCCCGCTGATGGAAAATTGGCACCAAAATGGGAAGGCCCTTATTTGATTGAAGCTGAAGCAGGAAAGGGGGCATATAGATTGCTTACCATGGAAGGTGATTTGTTACCAAGAGCTTGGAATGCTGTCCCGTTTGAAGAAATATTTCATGTGAGCAGGATCCTCCTGGCACGTATGATCCTTACATATGGGGTATCCTTGAAGGATCCTTAAAGCATCAATGATCCTTACTCTGGTAATGTCCTAATCTTGAACTATTTCATTTACTTATTTTCTCATACAAGGATAAGGATCATGTATCCTTTATCCTTCTCTCACAAGATTTTGAGTTTTGAAAGTTCAGGTATTCTTAGCATAATGTTGATTATCTACAGAACCAATCCAGATCCTTGGGTTTAACCCCAGTTATTTGGGCTTGACCCCAGTTCCGCCTGTAGCGCACGATGATCCTGGTATAGTTCAAGGCATTGGGACCAGTACTCGCTTTAGGGGCTGATAATTCCATTGTACTGGCTATACCTAGGATCCTACGTATAATGGTAGACGTACCATACATCCGTTCCTAAGGTTTCTAACGTTTTCACGTTAGCTAAGGTTTTGGCATTTTCATGTCACTAAGTTTGGATAGTCGCCAGTTAGGGCCATACTCCAGTTTACACACGATCCTTGGGCTTGTCCCCAGTTATCCTTGGGCTTGTCCCCAGTTATCCTTGGGCTTGTCCCCAGTTACCCTTGGGCTTGTCCCCAATTGCTAACTCTTATCTTATATTGGCTTAGTCCCAAGTTATGCTCTATTTCAGGTCCTTGAAGTTAAACAACTAAGGATCCTTGATCCTTATTTCTCTCTGAGGTTTATCTTATAGTTATTCTGATTATGGTTAGGATCCTAACTTGGATCCTCAGGTATGATCCTTAACTATTTTTATCTTATTCATCATTTATTTGAATAACCCTTATACTATGACAACTGAACTTATGATCCTTAAAACATATACTACTTTTTGGGATTTTACAACCATAGGATATTTGATCATGGATCATATCCTAAATGTTTTCAGTCTGACTTATTCAAAATTGCTTATTTAATAAATGCACATCAAGACAATTGAAAATTAAAGGAACTAAAAGGACAATAACACAGGATAAGCCACAAAAGATTAAGGTTTTATTTATTAACAAAAAGACTAACCCTTAAAAGGTTGTCAAAATTACCTACCCCAAGCATCTACCAGCAATACGTGGCCCGTCCGCTGGGGTAGGTAAAGGGTGTCCATGATAATAGGTTTGAAGTTGTGCAGGAATGGAAAGGCGACAGGATCACAATGGTTTCATCCCCCAAACAGAGGATCCCTCCACCATTTGCAATCCTGCCTATTGTCTGAAGGATCCTTGATCCTTAAACCTAAAGCTATTGTTCAAGAGTACAGACCATCATTATTCAACAAAACAACCACTAAACAAAAAAAATTGGGCCCTGGCTGTTTTGGTCAAAAATCACACAAGGATAATGAACCAAACTTTATGTAAACGGGGTATGATGCTTGGTTTGTTGAAAAAGTAAAGGATCACTTTTACTATGAAATATGCAAAGACACAATGATTTGTACGAGGAAAAAGCCCTTGATCAATGTATGATCTCCGACATAAAAAACCTCGGGTGATGGCAACTACCGATCACCAAACTTCAATATAAGAAAAATAATTACAACTTCGGATGATAATGAGCTGAGTACAAGGATCACTATAGTTTCGAGTGTCTAAGCGTGTGAGAATTGTGTTGTGTGTTCTTCCGAATGGGGAAGAGTGTTATATATACAAGTGTAGGTGACCTATTTTAGGTAAAAAGACTAACAATTAGCTCATTACCCCTTTAGAAATAAAAGTAAATCTAGCCTAAATTATCGTCCTTAAATCATGCCAAGTTTCCATATCCTTTGCAACGTCCATCTCCGATTAAGCACATGCTATAATTGTAAAGACGCGTCCTTTGATTATGATGCTAAGAGCGGATCCTGCTAGTCATTCCTGCAAAACAACATTAAAGTTAACGAAAGCAACTGTTAGCATGAGGATCCTTGTGATGGTCCGTGATCCTGATCCTGGAACTCTGCTGAGGATCACTATCTGCCAAAGAAACAAGGATCACTGGCTAGGATCACATGTAAGGATCATGTATTGTAAAAATCCAGCCCTAACAATTGCCCCCAAAATATAAGGAGTGATTTTGTAAATAAATGAGTTATATTTTGCTTTGATCTTATCTGCAACGAACAACTCGGATAACTAGCCGTTAATCTCGAACTAGCCGTTGCAATCCTTACGTCACTGAGGTGACATCCCTGCAAATCATGATTATAAATAGGAGATAGGGTTAGGATCAATCTGCATTTAAATTCAAGATATTCTCCCTTTATAATCTCTAGCGAAGGTCGATCAGGTATTCTCTTCTCTTTCTTCCTTCTCTTGCTCTGTTTTTCTGCTTCCTGTTTTTATTCTGCCAAGAGTATGTTGCTCCGAAATTCCCCTCACAAGGATCACAAGAAGAGCAGTCCCCTGAAAAGCCAAGGGATCGTCAAAGACTCTCCTACGGAGAGGTGCTGCTTCACTGATGCTCATGTTGATAGGATCCGTCACTGTTTTCCGGCGGATGCTATCTTCAAGTCATTCACTTCCACCGCTCTAAGTGATTTTGTTTCCGACACCTGGGTGGCCTTTCCTGCAACTCCGTCTACCATAGGATATTCGTATCCTTTTCCAGCCTTCACCTAATCCTTCTTTTCCCTGACCGGCATGTCTTATATCCAAGCCATGCCGATGATCTGGAGGGTTCTGTATACCCTTGAGAGGATCATCGAGCAGGAGGGGATTGACCTAGGGATGTCGGAGCTGGCTGAGCTATATGATCTTACCACATTTGGTTCCTGTCGGTACTTGTTGAAATGGAAAGCTGGGGAGGATCACCCTGTTCTTAAGGTCACCAAGAATGATACAAATTGGAAGCGGCGATTTTTCTTTGTTAGGAGGGATACCATCCCTAATGGGAAGGATCTGCCCAAGGAGTGGGCTACTCATGGTAGGATAGAGGATCCTGGAAGGATCACCATCAGACTTGTTCCTTATGATGAGGATCACTAATGTCTTCTTTGTTTTTTATGCAGCTATATCCATTGCTCATCTCAAGTTGACCCCTGCTGCAAGAGAGAGAGTTCTAGCCTTCAGAAAGCTTGATCCTGAAATCAGAAGTTTTCAAGTTGCTACCCAGGATTCACAGGAAGTATCCTCCGCATCTGCCACTATGTCAAGTAAGTATCCTTATTAAAAAGTAAGTTATATGTAAGACTGTTTGGTTAGTAAGGGAACTTATCTTGTTTTGATTGTGTAGGCGCTGGGAAATCTGCTAAGTCTGCCTCCAAGTTCGGGATTGATGAACTTGCCAATGTCAAGTCTTCAAGAAAGAAGACTTCTGTTGCCAGTCCCTCTACTTCGGCCCCTAAAGCACCTGTTAGGGGTAAGGGGAAGAAGAGAAAGACTTCTGAGGATCTCCAAGGATTTCCTCTGCTCCGCCAGTAGTTCCTTGACTATGTCAATGAGGTAAGGATCATTGCCCCCGTTGGTTATCCTTCTTGAATATCCTGCTTGTGTATTTTGCCTGTATATCCTGCTTCTTTGAGGATCACCTGGTCCTGAACTTACCTTTTTTCTCTTCTGGAGAAACTTGCTGAGATTGAAACCTACCTTGGCCATGTCGAGGATCAGGAAAGCCAAATCGCCGACCTCCAACAAATGGGCGTGTTAAAGGATCTCAAGATAGCCGATCTTGAGAAGGAACTCCGGGCTACTAAGGATGAGGCTGCTCAAATGCTGATCAACATGGATGGCGAGAAGCAGGAGATCACCCAGGACGCCAAGGTCTCTGCCGCAATTGCTATGTACAAGATACAACTACAGATGGCTGCGGAGGCTCAGGATCCTGCCTTTGACAAAAGCTCATTGGACGTGGAGGGTTGGAAGGCGAGATTGGCAGAGCTGGAGGATGAGGACGAAGCTGAGGAGATCCCAATGCTGGAGGGCGGTGATGCTGACAAGGATCAGGGTGGAGAAGCTGGTGGTGATGGAGCAGCAAAGGTGTGAGCTGCTGGATTGGGCGATGATGGATATTTCAAGACTAGGCCGGAGCCCAATTTTTTAAGTTTGGTAGTGGTTTGTTTGTGGTTGTGATGTTTTGAAACAATGATGGTCTGTACTTAAACAATAGTTTTTAGGGTTAAGGATCCTGGATCCTCTGGACAATAGGTAGGATCGCAAATGGTGGAGGGATCCTCTGTTTGGGGGATGAAGCCTTTGTGATCCTGTCGCCTTTAATTTCCTGCATCTGCAAAGACCGCATAGACAATGGACACCCTTTGCCAACCCATGTGGACGGGCCACGTTTTGCTGGTAGAAATGTGGGTTGGCAATTTTGACAACTTTTTTGAAAGGGTTTAAGATCCTTTTGTTAATAATATAACTTTAATCTTTCTGGCTTATCTCATGTTGTTATCCTTTATTTATCCTCTTTATTTTCCAGTTGTTTTAGAAATATATTTGTTAGAGTAACAAGAGTTGAGCAAACCATGTTTAATAAATTTAGGATATGATCCTAGATCAAATATCCTGACACTGAAAATTTTTGAAGCAATCAACTTCAAGGATCATAGGTTTAGTTGTCAAAGTGTAAGGGTTGTTTAGTATAATCAAAATAGTCAAGGATCATACCTGAGGATCCAAGTTAGGATCCTAACCTTTAATCAAGATAACCGTAGATGAGTTTTTAATAGATAATAAGGATTAAGGATCCTTATTTGTTTAACTTCGAAAACCTGAAAAACGGAACATAACTTGGGACTAAGCCAATGTAAAAGATAAATTAGTAGCTGGGGACATGCCCAAAGGATAACTGGGGACAAGCCCAAAGGATCACTGGGGACAAGCCCAAAGGATAACTGGGGACAAGCCCAAAGGATAACTGGGGACAAGCCCAAGGATCGTATGTAAACTGGAGTATGGCCCTTACTGGCGACTATCCAAGCTTGGTGACATGAAAATGTCAAAACCTTAGCTAACGTGAAAACGTTAGAAACCTTAGGAACGGATGTATGGTACGTCTACCATTATACGTAGGATCCTAGGTATAGCCAGTACGATGAGGTTGTCAGCCCCGAAAGTGGGTACTGGTCCCAAAGACGTGAACTATACCAGGATCATCGTGCGCTACTGGCGAAAACTGGGGATAATCCCAAGGATAACTGGGGTTGAACCCAAGGATCTGTGTTGCTTTTGAAGATCTTTGACGATATGCTGTAGATACCTGAACTATCATAACTCAAATGGTTCGTGAGAAGAGGATGAAGGATACATGATCCTTATCCTTAGGTAAAAAGTAAGGAAATGTAATAGTTTTAAGATAAGGACATTACCAGAGTAAGGATCACTGACATCACCGGGATCCTTCGAGGATACTTCAATGTAAGGATCACATGCTTGAAGGATCATGTTCACATAAAGTATCTCTTTAAGTGAACAGCATTCCAGGCTCTTGGTAACAAATTTCCTTCCATGGTTAGCAATCTGTATGCCCCCTTTCCTGCTTCAGCTTCAATCAAGTAAGGGCCTTCCCACTTTGGTGCTAACTTCCCGTCAGCAGGATTGATAGTGTTTTGGAATGCTTTTCTCAACACCATATCTCCGACTTGGAACTTCCTTATCCTAACATTTTTGTTGTAAGCACCAGCCATTCTTTGTTGGTAGCTTGCCATCCTTATCCTAGCCAGATCCCTGATTTCCTCAATAGTATCCAAATCCTGAGCCAGGATTGTAGCATTCTCTTCAGGATCACGAGCACTTGTTCTAGCAGTTGGGATCACCATCTCTGTTGGGATCACTGCTTCTGCCCCAAATACTAAAGAGAAAGGTGTTTGACCAGTGGCATTCTTGGGTGTTGTCCTATCAGCCCATAGCACATAAGGTAACTCCTCTGCCCATTTCCCCTTCTTGGATCCTAGCTTCTTCTTCAGATTATTGATGATGATCTTGTTGGATGATTCTGCTTGACCATTGGCTTGTGGATGAACTGGTGTTGATGTTATCATCTTAATTCCCCAACTGTCACAAAAGTTAGTGGTTCTGCTTCCAATGAATTGGGAACCATTATCACATACAATTTCAGAGGGGATGCCAAATCTAGTTATAATGTTTCTTTTAATAAAGGATATAACTTCCTTTTCTCTGACTTGAGCAAAAGCTTCAGCTTCTATCCATTTGGAGAAGTAGTCGGTCATGGCAAGCATAAACACTTTTCCACCAGGTGCTTTAGGAAGCTTGCCAACTATATCCATCCCCCATCTCATGAATGGCCAAGAGGATGGTATCGGGTGTAAAAATTCAGCTGGCTGATGGAGGATATTGCTGTGTCTTTGATAAGGATCACACTTCTTAGCATATTCTACAGCATCCCTTTTCATAGTCGGCCAGTAGTATCCTGTTCTAAGGATCCTTGAGAATAATGCTCTGCCCCCAGTGTGGTTTCCACAATCTCCTTCATGGAAGTCTCTCAACACTTCTTCAATTTCAGGATCCTCGATACATCTTAAATATGGTCCTGCAAGAGATCGTTTATATAATACATTTTTCAAAATTGTGAATTGAGATACCTTAGTCCTGAAAGCTCTAGGATTTTCTCCCATCGGAATCTCCCCGTATTGCAAGTATCTCATGATTGGTGAGATCCATGATCCTGAATAAGACTGAGCTTCTTCACTAGGGATCACTGCAGTATCCTCTTCTATTTCCATGGCCACCTGATTTTCAATAGCAGGAGCCAGGATATGGATGATAGGGATACTTATGTCTTCTGGAATCTTCAAGGATGATCCTAGGTTGGCGAATGCATCAGCTTCTGTGTTCTCCTCCCTTGGTACCTGTGTTAAGCTGAAAGAGACAAAAGAGAGTGCCAATTCCTTGACTATCTCTAAATATTTGGTTAGTTTTTCTCCTTTAACAGCATAGGATCCATTAAAGTGATTGGTGATCAATAATGAGTCTACATATACTTTAAGATACTTCACCCCCATATCCTTAGCAATTTGTAAGCCAGCAATTAAGGCTTCATATTCAGCCTCATTGTTAGTTGCTTGGAACTCACAGGCTATGGAGTGGGGTATTATGCCCCCCTGTGGCGATTTTAGTAGTATCCCGAGCCCTGTGCCCTTTACATTTGAGGATCCATCAGTGTGTAGTATCCAAGGATCCTTGGTCTCATCCAGCTGCTGGACCTCCAATTCTGCTTCTTTTTGTAGATCATTACTGAAATCAGCCACAAAGTCAGCTAGTGCTTGGGATTTAATGGCTGTTCTTGGCTCATATCTTATATCATGGGCACTAAGCTTTACTGCCCACTTAGCCATTCTTCCTGACATCTCTGGTTTCCTGAGGACATTCTTAATTGGAAAGTTAGTTCTAACAATAATAGTATGGGTTTCAAAATAATGCCTTAACTTAGTTGATGCCATGATTAATGCAAGAATAAGTTTTTCGAGGTGTGAGTACCTGGATTCGGCATCAAGTAAACTCTTACTTACATAGTAGATAGGATGTTGTGTACCTTCGTGATCCTTAACAAGGACAACACTTACAGCGGTTGAGGATACCGCCAGATATAAGGATAACACATCTCCTTTTTCGGGTTTTGTTAATGCTGGTGCTGAGGACATATATTCTTTAAGGGCTTGTAAAGCATTCTCATGTTTCTCAGTCCATTCAAACTTCTTGTTCTTCCTTAGGATATCGTAAAATTCTTTACATTTTTCTGAGGATTTTGATATGAACCTGTTCAGAGCTGCTATCCTGCCTGTTAGCCTTTGCACATCCTTAGCATTGGCAGGGGACTTGATGTTCACTAGTGCTTTAATTTGCTCCGGACTTGCTTCAATGCCCCTCTAAGTTACCATATATCCTAGGAATTTACCTGCCTTAACACCAAAGTGGCATTTTGAAGGATTAAGCTTCATGTTATAGTTATCAAGGATATCAAATGCTTCTTCCAAATCCCTTAGGTGATCCTCAGCTTTCTTTGATTTGACTACCATATCATCTATGTATACTTCCATAGTTTGTCCAATTTGATCTTTGAACATCATATTCACCAGCCTTTAATATGTTGCACCTGCATTTCTTAATCCAAAAGGCATGGCAATATAACAATACAAACCGGTTGGGGTCATAAAGGCTGTATCCTCTTGGTCAGATGGTTCCATCTGAATTTGTTGGAATCCAGATGATGCGTCCATAAAGGTCAACAGTTCATGCCCCGCTGTTGCATCCACCATAGAGTCAATGTGGGGTAATGGGAAAGGATCCTTGGGACATGCCTTATTCAGATCAGTGAAATCGACACATACCCTCCACTTTCCGTTTTTCTTTTGGACAACGACCACATTGGCTAATCATTTTGGATATTTTACCTCTCTGATCATACCTGCTCGAAGTAGTCTCTCTACTTCTTCTTGGATAATGGCATTCCTTTCTGGTGCAAACTTCCTCCTTTTTTGATGGATTGGTTTGATAGACCTGTCAATGCCAAGTTTATGAGTTATGATATCCTTAGATATACCTGTCATATCTTTGTGCTTCCATGCAAAGGTAGACTTTCTTCTTTTGAGGAAGGATATCATGTCTTCTTTCATCTTGCCAAGGATCCCTGATCCGATATAGATTTTTGATTCAGGATCATTAGGATCCAAGAGGATTTCGTCCACATCTTGTTCCCTTGCCTCCAAGACATTCCTCGGAGGATACTGTAATTGCTATTGCTCCCTTGGCTTCGAGGTTGGCTTCATGGATGAGGTATAACAATCCTTAGCCTCCTGCTGATCACTGTCGATCTTGATTATCCCCCATGGGCTAGGGAGTTTCACACATTGATGATAGGTGGATGGGACTGCTTTCATATCGTGTATCCAGGGCCTGCCAAGGATAACATTGCAACAAGATAAACAGTCAATAACACAAAATTTATGATAATTATGTAATCCTTCCACGTAGGTTGGGAGTTTGATGTCCCCCAGAGTTTTCTTCGTTTCTCCACTGAATCCTACAAGCACGGAGGATCTTGGTGTGATGTCTGATTCTGGGATACCCATTTTCTTCAGAACATCACGCTGGATAATGTTCACTGAGCTTCCTCCGTCGATAAGGATCCTGGATGTTAATGCGATCATTCTCATCAAACGTTATCGTTTTTCCTTCCGAGACACTTGATGTTCGAATAGGTATCTCTCCATTATCCATTTTTGCTTCCTTTGCATGCCTTTTGGCCGCCGAGAAGGATGTACCACAGATGTCTGATCCTCCGGAAATAAAGTTGATCACTTGTGCATTCGCCGGAGGGGCTGGAGCCTTTTCAGGGATCCTCTCAGGATCCTGAGTCCTTTGCTTTTTTCTTCCCAACAATTCTTTTAGATGCCCCTTGCTTAACAGATATCCAATTTCTTTTCTTAAAGCTATGCATTCTTCAGTTAGATGCTCGAAATCCTCATGGTATGCACACCATTTTGACTTGTCTTTAGTCCCGGATGGTTTATCATTCTTCCTGGGCCACCTAGCTTTTTCTCCTAGATTCTGCATTGCAAGGATTAGTTCATGATTATCAACGGAAAAACAATATTCTGAGATTGGAGGATAATCTTCATCATCCTCTTCTTGGTCAACAGCATGCACATTCTGGTTGTCACTTCTATGGTAGGATTTGAATTTATTGTTCTTGAAGGAGGATCCTTGCTTCTCCTGTTTTGAGGATCCTACTTGTCTCTCCTGGATCCTCTTGTCATCCTCTAGCCGGATGAACCTGAGTGCCCGAGTTCTTACTTCATCTAGATTCCTGCATGGTGTCATAACAAGATCATCATAGAATAATGAATCCTTAAGCAGTCCCATTTTGAAGGCTTCAACAGTCGTAGCCATATCCAAGTTGGGAATGTCCAAGGATTCTTTACTGAATTTAGTTATATAATCCCTTAATGATTCATTATGACTTTGAGTTACCCTATATAAATCACTAGTTAATCTTTCAAATTTTCTACTACAAGAGAATTGGTTATTGAATAAATTAACTAAATTAGCAAATGAAGTAATAGAGTAAGGGGGAAGACTTAGCAGCCATTTAAGAGCTGATCCAGTAAGAGTGGATCCAAATCCTTTACATAGGCATGCTTCCTTTAGCTTTTCCGGGATTGGATTGATCTCCATCCTTTCCCTGTATTGTGCTATGTGCTCCTCAGGATCCGTTGTACCATCATACAGCTTCATAGTAGGGATATGGAACCTTTTGGGTACCTCTGCATCACAAATTGGTGGTGCAAAGCGAGATACCTTATGGCTTCCATCTGCAATCTCTGGGATAGGCTTGACTACCCCTGGAACACTTGAGATCATATCTTTTAGCTTCTGCAACTCCCTGGCCATAGCATGATTGATACCTGTATCCTGCATGAATCCATGGTTAGTGGTAAGATAATTATTTAAAGTGTTACCTCCCATTGAGTTCAAGTTAGTGAATCCATATTGCTGGGATTCTGGGATAACGGAGGGACCAGTGGAAGCAATGGTCTGCATTGGAATGAAGTCCCCTTGATGGACATCTAGACTTCCTGTTTGCAAACTTTTTAGGGATCCTGGCATCTGGAAGGATCCTGGTATCTGGGATGATCCTGGAACGAGGGAGGATCCTTGAACCTGGGATGATCCTGGAACAAAGTAGGATCCTTGAAACTGCTGTGCTCCCGGATAGGCTCCTGAATTCATGAAGGATCCCATATGCTGGGGATAGGATCCTGCCGGCTGAAAGTGTGAGCCTGATGCCTGAGTCATTGCTGCCGATCCGAGGTGCAATCTTCTTGATTCTCCCATAATTTGCACGTCTGGGACTCCCGATGGCTGAGAAGTGATCATTGGAGTATCAAAGTTCAGGAATTTGGGCATCAGTGGGGAATGATCCTCTGCCGCCTTCTTTTCTCTTTTGAGATCTCCAATTTCCCTGAGGATCCTTTCATTGGTTTCATCCTGTCGCTGCATACGATCCTTCATCTGCAAAATTAAAGCAAACACATCACTAGTACTAGGAACAGAAGAATTCATAGCAGAAGAAGATGGAGGTTTAGAGAAGATAGGATTTGGTCTCTTCTCAGCATTTTTCTGGGATCCTGCCGGTGGTGGAGGCAGAGTGTTCTGGGACAAGGTGACTGCAGACATTGCCGTGGACGTATTCTTCAATGATGAAGCCATGTAATTCTTTGAAATAATTTCGAACAAAAAGGTTTTCTTATGAATGAAGCACCAATTGCCCCACGGTGGGCGCCAAACTGTTTTGGTCAAAAATCACACAAGGATAATGCAACCAAACTTTATGTAAACGGGGTATGATGCTTGGTTTGTTGAAAAAGTAAAGGAGCACTTTTACTATGAAATATGCAAAGACACAATGATTTGTACGAGGAAAAAGCCCTTGATCAATGTATGATCTCCGGCATAAAAAAACCTCGGGTGATGGCAACTACCGATCACCAAACTTCAATATAAGAAAAATAATTACAACTTCGGATGATAATGAGCTGAGTACAAGGATCACCATAGTTTCGAGTGTCTAAGCGTGTGAGAATTGTGTTGTGTGTTCTTCCGAATGGGGAAGAGTGTTATATATACAAGTGTAGGTGACCTATTTTAGGTAAAAAGACTAACAATCAGCTCATTACCCCTTTAGAAATAAAAGTAAATCTAGCCTAAATTATCGTCCTTAAATCATGCCAAGTTTCCATATCCTTTGCAACGTCCATCTCCGATTAAGCACATGCTATAATTGTAAAGACGCGTCCTTTGATTATGATGCTAAGAGCGGATCCTGCTAGTCATTCCTGCAAAACAACATTAAAGTTAACGAAAGCAACTGTTAGCATGAGGATCCTTGTGATGGTCCGTGATCCTGATCCTGGAACTCTGCTGAGGATCACTATCTGCCAAAGAAACAAGGATCACTGGCTAGGATCACATGTAAGGATCATGTATTGTAAAAATCCAGCCCTAACACCGGCTATGTCTAGAAGTTTCCTTCATCGCCCAATCCTGCAGCTTAAACCTTCGCTGCATCTTCACCACCAGCTCCACTTGCCTCACCACCCTGATCCTTGCCACTGCCTCCGGCCTCAATTGTCAGGAACTCCTCAGCCTCTTCTTCGTCCTCCAGTTCAGCCAGCCTTGCCTTCCAGCCCTCCACATCCCAGGTGCTTTTGTCAAAAGCAGGATCCTGAGCTTCCAAGGCCATTTGCAGCTGGGTCTTGTACGTTGCTATGGCGGCGGAGACCTTGGCATCCTCGGTGATCTCGTGCCTCTCATAGTCAAAGTTGATCAGTATCTTGGCAGCCTCATTTCTGGCGTTCTGGAGATCCTTCTGAAGATCAGCTATCTTGAGGTCCTTCAGCACGCCAACCTGTTGAAGATCAGCAATCTTGCTATCCTGATCCTCAACGTGGCCAACATAGGTCTCGATCTCAGCAAATTTCTGCAAGGAAGACAAAGGATAATGTCAGAGCCAAATGATCCTCAAACGAGCAGGATATACAAGCAGGGACAGTGATCCTTACCTCATTGAAGTAGTCCAGGAATTGTTGGCGGATCAAGGGGAGGCCTTGCAGATCCTCAGCTTCGGAGGCCTTTCTCTTCTTGCCTCCCTTTCCTCTGAGGGGTGCCTTGGGGATTGAAGCAGTTGGGCTAGCAGGAGTCTTCTTCTTTGAGGATCTGACATTGGTGAGATCGGTGATGCTAAACTTTGAAGCAGACTTGGTGGATTTTCCAGCACCTACACAACCAAAACAAGATAAGTATCTTAATTTTACTTGAATCTCATTATTTAATTGAATCTTTAAACAAGGATACTTACTTGACATCGTGTGTAACATTTGTGCTTGTAATCATTATGAACAGTTCTATTATCAATAAAACAATGTTATTTGATCCCAATGTTTGTTTGGTTGTGTTTTACATTTTTCATGTTTTGACTTTTGCTCAATTTCAAACTCTACATCGCTTTCTGGAGAGTTATACGCTAACTGGTGCTTAAACGTACTCAGTTTAATGCGACAAATAACTCCGGAACATCAACATATACTCAACATACCTTAAATAACCTTTACATAACTTAGAAATAAGTTTTGAAGGCTTTGGTATGGCAAAAACAAGTTAATTCGCTTATAGGGACTAAACTTGACAAACTGCGAAAGTATGCCAATTTTAATTGTAACGAACATTCCGGAACATGTCCATAAGTTAAACATACCATAAATATCCTTTACATAGCTTAGAAATAGGCTTTGAGGGGTTTGGTATGCTAAAACAAACTTTTGGATCATTCAGGGACTAAAAGTGTCAAAAAGTGCACAAGTTCGCACTTTCGCGCATAACTTACGTTCTGAATACATCCGGACATCCAAAAATTTATGTAAGCATCCTAATATTATGCCTTAGTGTTTGGCATGAGAAAAATACATTCGTTGCGTCATTTGGATCATTTTTCGCGCTTATGCACATTCCGTCGTAATTAAGCGAACATCGCGATCGTACGGTCAAACGAACCAACATCCGGAACATTTTTTGAGCATGTTTCATGTCCACAATGTTTAGACATCATTTTAGGGCCTTAAAGTTGGCTTTACGGGCCTTAGAAGTGTCGGAAATGGCTTAAACACGCAACAGGGACCAAAACTGCCAAAACTGAAACTTGTTGTCTGACCAGCACCTCCAGGCGGCCCGCATTAGTTTGGCCTGCACATGGAGGCGGGCCGCGTGGGACTAACAGACCAGATTCAAAGTTTGAATCCACTTGCAGTTGGCCTTTCGTTCGTTCAAGGGGCAATGCCCTTTCACCCAATCAAGAGCCAAGGGCCATTTTCAGTAACCACAACATATTGACAAGTGGACGCTTAGGACCGTGGCATGAAAATCAAGAAACGATCCTAACGGCTCTACTTTTCCTATAAATACCCCCCCCCTTTGATGTAAAACCCACACAAATCTGATCAAAATGCTCTAAGTTGATGCCATTGCTTCATACCTGAGCTCTTTGATCTAGATTAGCATTCGGGGACCCTCCGTAAGTCTTCTTTCGTTCTTTTATTCACTTTTCGAGTCCGAAAGTCAACGTTTTGTTGACTTTCTGCATTGACCAGCCTATGGTCAACACGAAGTTCATGGAACTTCATAACGTGAGCGTGATCACGATGGTTATAGTCCGTAGTGACTATACCTACTGATTACCACGTTATCTAGTCTCAGTGACGAGTCGTAGTTTCGGCCAAAATGTGCATTCTTGCATATTTTGTAACCAAACTACTCGTGAGCATCAAAGCCGTTTGCTTTGATGCCAAACCTGTTTTCTAAACTTAGTTAAGCATGTTCTAACATGCTTAGCTCGTCACTTTTAGTATAGTGCTTATATAGGGTCGTAAGGTAAGCGATCTAAAGCATCGCTTATACTTTTGAACCTGACCCATTTGGTCAATCATTAGGATCCGACCAAACACATTAGGTGACCATAGCTATAACCTTCCGAGGTTATGCCTTGTGTTCACGATGTTAGGCGTTCCAAATGCGTTCTACGCGAACGACGCGTTAAGGTAGCATAAGCTACCTAAACGGGTCGTGATGGGTCGCAAGCACTTAGGTTAGGTTTCATTTTAGTATGTAGGCTTTGTTAAACCATATTACACGAGTCTCCATACTCGTTTGGTTTACGAACCCGCATACTATCCGATCCATCCGATTTAGTCCGGTATATTAACATAGCTACCTATTAGGTGCCGTTTGATATCCCGTGATCTTTATCATTATCTGGTTATTATACAAGGAATTCAAAGCAATCTCAGGTGAGTACATAGAACCCCATCTTTTACACGTTTTCGAGGAGTCAATGTGAGTACATTGAACCCCTCTTTTACTGTTTTCCAAACTGTTTTGGGGTGAAACACATGTGCCTATCTGTTACATTCATGCTTTCCATGTTTTCACATCATATGCCTGCTATGTTGTTAGTACATTATAGTACACGATTTCATTACATTTCATGCTATGTATGCCCATTGTGTGCGTACTTAGTACATTGATTTACATTACATTCCTGTTGCATATGTTTACTCAGCATATGGACACATTGATTTACATGAACATTTCTGCTTCGTATGTTTACTTAGCATACTTAGTACAATTGTTTACATCATATGCCTTCATTTTGTTATGACATTTGGTTTGTTTAACATGGAACCATACATTCATTAACATTAGCTACGCCGTTCGTTAGTAGGTAGTGGTACCATAGGAATTGACAACTCCCGTTCCTGAAATCCTGGGTTCGATAGGATTGGAAGGAATGACCGAATTCGATATACATAACTTAGATAAACCTTTAATTTATTTAAGGGTTTATCGCCACAGTCTCAAGGCTTGGATGTATGCATATTTCACAATACCGCATAAATGTTAATATCAATAGAGCATGCATTTTTCCACAGAACATAACGTTGATTTAAACCACGTTTTACTTCAACGACTTGTTTTTTGCATTTTACATATGGTTTAAGTTGATACATTTTGCTTACCGTACATGATACATTTTGGGATACACATTACATGATTTACATTGAACATAAACACGTTGACATTGACATACACATTTGGTGGTTTTACATTGAACATAGACATTTGACATGATTTACACAATAACACTTGACAATTTAGTTATACAAGAACAATCTTACATGGTGGATGGTTTGGGTAAATGGTTTGAGTAACGTGGAGTATGTAATATGATGCAAACATGGTGGATACGCCGCTGGTACTTCCTATATATAAATGTTTGTATAATATTACATATCGTAGCGTTACCCAAGTCATTTCAGTTTAGACACATTACATTTTACACAAATAACATACTTTTCACAAGACATTATTGTCACAAACAACTTATCTTATTCAACTCATTTCACTTGGTTACTCGTTTAACCTGCATTAATCTATACATATCATCTGATGTTATCGTTTTTTAAATGGTTTACAAAGTAAGACAAATTACAAGGTTCATGACTGACTGTTATTAAATATTTCTTTAAACTCAAGTCATGAATCCCATTTTCACAAAACCTATGTATCTCACATGCATTTTTATGCTGACGTACCTACTTTCACATGTGTTTTCAGGAGCTGTTCCATAAGATGTTGATCACGATACTAGGGCGGACCTGTGCCTTAGAGCCTAAAAATGAAGATAGGCTAGTTTAAATATGTTATGAACTTTGTATTTCTTGTTTTGGAACGATGTAGCACTCTTGTTTATAAATAAAATACAACTTTGTATGCCATGGTTATGAAACAATTAATTCTGTCCACAACACTCCCCGACGTTTTCCGCCGCGGTTGCATGTTACACGTGGTCGGGGTGTGACATCGTGACAGAACCAGAGGATACTTCCTGAGAATCTTGGGTGGTAGTCTTGAAAGTTCTTGTTTCAGGGTCAAGTCTCTTGAAGGCAGAGAGTCTCTCTTTAGCAGCAGGAGTCAATCTGAGGTGTGAAACGGAGATAGCTGCACAACAAGAAAGCAAAAGAATGTCAGTGATCCTTATACTAAAGGATAAGTTCTATGGTGATCCTTCTCAAGATCCTCCATCCTACCATGGGTAGCCCATTTCTTGGGTAAATCCTTCCCATTAGGGATGGTATATCTTCTCACAAAAAAGAAACGCCGTTTCCAGTTAGTATCATTCTTGGTGGCTTTGAAGATCGGATGCTCCTCCCCAGGTTTTCGTTTGAACAGATAGCGATGGGAACCAAAGGTGGTAAGATCACACAGTTCTCCCAACTCAGCCATGCCTAAATCTATCCCCTCCTGCTCGATGATCCTTTCAAGGGTATACAAAACCCTCCAGATCATCGGCATGGCTTGGATATAAGAGATGCCGGTTAGGGAGAAGAAAGACTGGGTAAAGGTTGGAAAGGGATATGTGTAGTGTGACAACTCGAATTTCCAAGATTCCTATTTCGCATTTATTGCACGTTCATTGTTTGTGTAGTTAATTATTTGCACAATTAGTTGCTATGGAATTGTATACGTTTTGATACAATGAAGTGTATTGTGTGATTGTGCATGGTTATGTGTTGTTGGTGCAGTTGTCTGTCGACTACATCTTCGTTCGAGTCTTAGGATAGGGCTGATTGTATAGTAAACGATAAACGAGAAATCATGTATTAAATGTAGGACCGCTTATAGGGTAGTTGAGCTGGACCGCTTTTGTGGCATTCATAGTGGACCGCTCATCTGTCACTTGGTTGGATCGCTCATATGGACTTGTCCATATGAGCGGCCCAAGACTCCTATATATAGGTGTCATATGGGCGGTTCCAGGCAGAGAAGTCGGTGTGTGTAAAAAGGCGAAACCCTGTCCGATTGTCTCCACGTGCTTGTAAACTGATATATAATCAATAAAGGAGACGTTAAAGTGTGAAATCAAGCTTTACGAAGACTAATTCAATGAATTCCGCCTCTGGATTAGTCTAAGTGCTCTTCTGAACGACTCATCGGGTCAGCAAACGATCCTACATGTGGTATCAGAGCTTAGGAGGAAGAGTTCTTGCCGTTTAGCTTGATTTTTGCTCGAATTTCTCACTTCTACACCTTCTTTTCTGATTCGAAGAGATTTCACGGTCGAAATTTACTGAAAATCTCAGGGATTGTGCGCAATAGTACCGTGAGAAACCCTGGAAAGTTTCAGATCAAAATTCGAAGTTTTAGTGGATCAAATTGAGGTTTGAAATGGGATCGCGTTTCTGAACATTGTTGGACCGCTCGAAACCAAATGTTTGGAACCGCTTATCTGTACATTTGAGAACCGCTCATAAGGTCGATTGACTTGAACCGCTCGAAATTAATTAGTTGAACCGCTCATCCGGACGTGGTTTGAATCGCTTATTCAGACTAATTACTCTGAACTGCTCCAAGTTAAATTGCTTGAACCGCTTATCTGATCAGTGTGTGAACCGCTCATTCGAATATAGCTTGAACCGCTCATCCGAACAAATTCCCAAATCGCTTATCCAGACAAGGTCTTGGATCGCTCTTTTGGACGTATAATTCTTGGCTCGCTCGAACGAACTATTTCTGGACCGCTTATCTGGATTGGTTCTGAACCGCTTTTTTGGAATAGTTTGGATCGCTTGTCTGGACCGCTTATTCAAACAAAGTCTGGACCGCTTATACGTTTGACTGTGAATCGCTTATTTGGATATCCCTCGTCTGGTCCGCTTATCTGACAAATTGTTGATTCGCTTTTGTGATCACTAAAGATTTGTCGGAATTTTTGGAAAAATGACAATGAGGTTTGATGTGCAAGAGAACAATGATCTTGAGAGAATGAATAGTTTGTATCGAGGATATCTTAGTAGTTCTTATCAGAAAATATCAAAAGAAATTTGGTATGAACGTTTCAAAGGATTTTTGAGTAAGAAAGATGAAAAATTGGATGATTTGGAAAAACGTTTTGATCGCTTGATAGACTATTTGAAAGAAAATCAAATAGTGATATCAGAAGCTGAGATGGTATCAAAGTTCGCTAATGGTTTATCAGTTGAATGGGATGATTTTTTGAAAAATTTGAAAGAAAATTCTAATTTTTCAAAATTAACTATGAATGAATTCATCAGCGAACTTAAAAATCATGATTATGAGAATTATCAAAAGAAGAGATAATTATTGGATAAGATAAAAATAAATTTGGAAGGTTTGAGTTTAGAAGTGATAAAAGAAATAAACAAAAGAATCAATGTTTGTTTGGGAACAAAAAGAAATTCAATGTATGATATGAAAAGAGGCTGTTATATCGATGATAATAGAAATCCTCTTGATCTTGTTACAATCTTTGGTGCAGGTACATATAAGATAGAGAAAGAACAAGTGCCGAAGGTTGAAGAATCTGTGAAGCATGAAATTTCAAGCTCTGCATCAGTTTGTTCAAAATGTGACCGCTTCAAGACTGAAAATGACAAACTCTTGAAGAATGCGGAAAGTTTGACATTGGAAGTCAAGAAGCTAGAAGATGTGAATCAAACTGATGATAAGCAGATTCTTATAGTTCAGGAAAATTGTGAGAAGTTGAAAGTTGAAAATGACAAACTGTTAAGTAATTTGAACAGTTTGACATTTGAAAACAGGAAGTTGAAAGAAAATATAAAGGTTTTTGAAAACAAACAGAAATCGTCAGAAGATGAGGATTTCTGGATCAAGCTTGAAAACAAAAACCTGAAAGCCAGTGAATCAAAATTTCAGGAACAGATAAAAATTTTGGAAAATGAAAAGACTGTTCTTCAAAACTTGAAAAATGAAAATGAAAATTCAATCAAGTGTCATCTTGAAAGAATCTCTCAGCTTGAAAGTGAAGCTGAGAATTCGAGGAACAGAATTGATGAACTTGAAAAGAAATTGATCGGTTTTGTGACTTCATCTGACAAGTTGAATATTCCTTGTCCAAAACCAATCAACTCTGTTCCTATGAGTGACAAAGTCACAAACTTTGACAAAGTCAAAGTTAAAGATTGTGATGAAAAATCTGATGATAAAAAGGAAAAATTTCAGAAAACTGTTCTGCAATCAACTGAAAAGGGTGAATGCTCGAAGCAAAAACCTTTGAAGAAGAAAGCAGAACAGAATCAAAAGATTAAAAATGAGAAAATTGTTCAAAAAGATAGAAAAAATTCATCAGATCGTTCATTCAATCAAAAGAAAAAATTAAAAAATATAAAAAATGAAAATTCTAAAATTGTTGGTAATAAGTGGTGCAGGTTGGACCACAGTGCTTCAAAGCCAAATCCAGCAAGTTTGAGAAAAGAATATCACCAAGCCAAACAATGCTTTGATCTGAGTGTTTGGACTAAAAATGGTGATAGGTACGATAACAGAATGTGCTACAGCTACGGCTATCATGGACACATTGCTGTTAACTGCCGGTACTGGAGATATGAGACCAGAAGGTGCTTTAATTGCAACATCAAAGGTCACATTGCCAGAGAATGCCCAAGGAAATCGAATGAAAGATTGAGGGCTAATTCTCAGAAATCGGCAAAGATACCAGTCAAAGTCAAGCCCCAGGAACAGAAGGTTCTGAAACCTAAAGTTCAAGAGCAGTCAACTCAAGAAAAGAAAGTAAAGCTTTCACAGGGGCAAAAAGACAGACTGAGAAAAAAGAGGAAGAAGGCAAGAGAGTATCTTGAGAAGATTTTGTCCTCGGGTTCATCTGTTGAAAAGAATAAGAGCTCTGATGAATCAACTTCCTCGATTGCAAAGTCAAGTAAGACAGATTCATCAGATACAAATCTGAGGACAGAAAAAAGAGAGAAAAAGAAGAAAATGGTTGGCGATGAATCTGACAGGTCAAAGTCAGACAAGCCACCTGCAGGCAATGATTCTGGTATGGTAAAACCAGAGGAGCCATTGGTTGAGGTAAAAAAGGAGAATTCAGGTTTAGCAATGGATGATGCAAATTTTCCACCATTGTTGAACAAGAATTCGAAATCACCCAAGGACCGTCAGGCTTGGGTGAATCTGTTTAAATGAAAAACCTGACTTGCCGGAGATCCCAAGATGGTATCGTGGATCATGAATCGGCACATTTCTTGAGAAATTTCACTTTGGTGATTTTTCGATTTACATGTGGTAAATCAGGGACATTAATTTGTACTTGATTTTCTACAGGTGGTTTATGATAAAACTGGAAATGATAAATCTTTAAAAGGTTTGAAGAAAACAAGATGAAGAGATATCCCCGAATCTACAAATGGTTGGAACACAAAACTAATTTTCCGGAAAAACCATTTTGATTAAAACAAACTTAAGTGTTTTGAAATCATAATGGGAAAATAGTTTGTTGTGAGGGGGAGTTCTGATTGTTTATGCCAGGTGGATAGAGAATTGAAGTGATTCTCATCAGGTTGTCAAGTTTGTACAGTTTGTTTCAAATTTTCCCAGAAAATCAAAATTGAAACATATTTTGATTTTAGGGGGAGAAAAATTTTAAAAAAATTAGAAAATTTGAAAATGTCAAAAACATTAAAAATTTAAAAATGAGTTTTGTTGTGAAAAAGAGGAAATGATTGTAAATCAGTGGACTATCACAGCATGCTAAAGAAATGTAATGTAAAAATGTGATAAACGGTCTCACTGATGATGTGACGATAGGTTTTTGTACATTTAGTAGATTTATTCGGGATATAAACCTAAAATTTCAAACTTATGAAATTCGTGGGGAACACTACTTGGATATATAGGTAACCCCTGAAATCTCGTTTGAAAGGTCTCGTATTCTGATATACTAGGTGTTTATACTCTATGATGTCTGGGGTATTATTCCGGGACTTCTGCTGACCTAGTCCTTGGCTAATACTTTCCACAAAATTCTTGAAACATAGCATTATAGCCCTCAGAATGATTAGACAATAAAATTGATAATCATCTGTTGTAGCTAAAAGATCCTCTAAAGGGGACACACTGCTAAGTCGAAGCTGACATCTCTCTGCTGAACGGAAGTTCTGACCTGAGATCCCTCAGTTCTCGCATCTTTCCCCTAATTTATATACAGACATCATTGTAGTGTTCATACCTGTAAGACTGAATATTGGGATTCTGGATACGGGAGTATATTCAAGAGGTGGGACACATGATTTGAGCTAAGTTCATAAAACATCTAAAAATATCCTGAATAGATTGAAAATTGTATGAAAATTTAAGAGGACAAATATATCGTCAATCTACGTGAATCGTTTAGAACTTAAAACGATTAAAAGCTTAATGGTGCTTGTGTTATGTCTCAAAAACTGATATGATCCTCTTGCACAAACTCACAAAAATATTGTTTGTAAATATTTCATTTCTGCATTTTATCTTTCATTCAGAAAATCCAAAAAGATTTTCAGTGTGTTTTAGCATAAATTTTGAAAAATCAAAAAGATTTTCGACAACTGATGGTGAAGAGCTGATTTTCAAAATCTCAAAGGCTAAACTTGATGAACAGACGGGTTGGTTAAATCATTTGAAATGTTTAAAATGATTCATTAGGTTGAATCAGAAATTGGAATGTTTCAAATTTGTGAATCAGTGTTTAAATGTAAAAATTATCAATGCTTAGTTGATTCATTAAATTGAATCACAAATTATTTTGGTTTATGAGAGAATGGTTGAGTTTTGCAGGTTTCTGATCCTGTTGCTACAGATAGCCAGGAGACATATCAGAACCAGAAAAGAGCTTAAACAGAGGAAGCCAGGAGTTGATTTCAATGGTGATAACAATTTCCAGACAGAGATCCCAGCATGATGATAGGGGGAGTCTGACGAAAGTTAAAACCAGAGAAAGACCCAGGCATATGATTTCAGGAAGAAGTTTCTGTAGAAGATTTGATTCCAGGCTGAGTTCCTGAAGAAGACCGAACAAGAGTGAAGAGCTGGAAATGATTGAAGACTCTCACTGAAGATTCCGTCAACATTCAAGGGGGAGTCTGTTGGTGCAGTTGTCTGTCGACTACATCTTCGTTCGAGTCTTAGGATAGGGCTGATTGTATAGTAAACGATAAACGAGAAATCATGTATTAAATGTAGGACCGCTTATAGGGTAGTTGAGCTGGACCGCTTTTGTGGCATTCATAGTGGACCGCTCATCTGTCACTTGGTTGGATCGCTCATATGGACTTGTCCATATGAGCGGCCCAAGACTCCTATATATAGGTGTCATATGGGCGGTTCCAGGCAGAGAAGTCGGTGTGTGTAAAAAGGCGAAACCCTGTCCGATTGTCTCCACGTGCTTGTAAACTGATATATAATCAATAAAGGAGACGTTAAAGTGTGAAATCAAGCTTTACGAAGACTAATTCAATGAATTCCGCCTCTGGATTAGTCTAAGTGCTCTTCTGAACGACTCATCGGGTCAGCAAACGATCCTACATGTGTTAATTGTGATCAATTTGTTAAATGCATAAACTTGGTGGTGAAGCTGTGAAATTTTTGTGAGATGGTGTACTTGTGTAAAAGTTAATACTTGAGGATGTAGAGAGCAATTAGTGAAATCCTAGTGATACTTAACCCTAATTCCTTTTCACTAATCATTACACAAAAACCAAAGCACGTACTGTTATTCTCTAATCCCCTGGCAATCATCATCATTGGCACAAGATATTCATCACTCTTGATTCCTCTCTTTCTCTAGAATCATTCAAGGTAATTGTTGATTGATTATTGTAATACTTGTAAACCCTAATTGATTGCTTGATTATTATCAATTCTTGATTCTTGGGATTCTTAGTGAAACCCTAGTTCTTCATATGATACTCTCTGTGATTATTGATTGGATTCTGATTATGATGATAATGATATTGAATAGTCGTTTAATCGATTGCCTGTGATGATAGAATGGTTGGATATTGATTTGATGATTACAATGCAATGAAATTAAGGTTTCTGGATCGTAGAAAATAAGAACGTAACTGTTGAATGTATGTGTGTAACTGTTACAATTGTGATTGTGATTGTCTGAGTTTTGATTATGACACTTAGTCCGACCTTTGTTACACATGGATATAGGTCCGAACTATTAAACATGAGAATGTAGTCTGAGTTTTTAAAAGGACTTAAGTCCGACTTTTAGCATATATCTACGTAATCCGATCTTTGAAACAATATAAGCATATGTCCGATTTTTGTAACATGCTTGTGTCCGAGTTTTATTTAATGTATAAGGAGCCGAGTTTTTTATATATATAAGAGGTGCATTAGTCCGAGTTTTATAACAAGGGAACTTGTCCGACCTCTTAACCTTAGTAAGGAGGGTCCGAGTTTCTTGGCCCTCCTCCCTATGTCCGACTTTGTTTATGTTAGGGGAGGGGTCCGAGTTTTGCACAAAGGGGAGGTGTTGTCCGAGTTTTAACCCCTCCTCACTTTGTCCGACTTTTTGACCCCCACCCCCACATGTCCGAGTTTTAACTCCCCAAAACCCCCATGTGCTAGTCCGAATTTTAACCCCCATGAATCTTGTCCGAATTTTAAAGGGGTTACCCCCATATCCGACTTTTAAATAGGGGAAGCCCCCCCCCCCCCCACACACTTGTCCGAGTTTTACAAAGGGCAAGGCCCTGTCCGAGGTTGTGTAATGATTTCTGTGGATTAATGAGTTGTATGTTAAGTGATGTGAATCTGTTAAGGTGTGTATGATTTAATTGAAGCCGCAAACTCTGTTAAACCTGTTAAGCTTATTAATGATGTTAACATGTTAAGTATGTTAACAGTGGCAATTAGGTTAACATCCACGTTAGATTAAACTGTGTAATCAAAGATGCGACGCATGAATTATGTGAATACGATTAACTGTTTACGTGATGTATGATTCTGTATATAATTGTATGATACTAAATGCAACTGTATGATCTTGCATGTATGAATCGATCTATGTGATATCATCCTGTACACAATAAGCACACAAAACACAGTTGCTTGATTACCAATGACTCGCAAACCCTAATTGGATGCAAACACTTATATCGTATCATGTGCAATATATCCTAGGTCGTGTGTAACGGACTTAGACGATTAATAAACCCTAGAAGCAATAACATACCGAGCAAACCAAGGTGACACAGCCAAGGCATGGGGTTCCCAGGGTGGGAATGGGATTGAATGATTTATTCGTACATACTTAGTTAATCGAACCTAATGATATGGTCCTCGGGAGAGGAAGAGTAAAGATAAGATACGGCTAGACTAGTATACCCATTTGAACTGATCTTCGCACACACGCCATGGGTTGGCTGCGATATTTTGACTAATCATTCGCACACATGCCTGGGAAGGCCGCGAACTATAGATACTAAAACTTCGCAAGTAATGCCAGGGTGGCCGCGATACAAATATACATAGTCTAGGATATTTGGGAGTATTACCCCAAATCTTCGCATACATGCCGAGAGGCCCGCGATGGAAACTAATACGATACATGACTTAACGAACGAACATAATGCTACTCATACTATTACCATTACTGAACTATACACTGTGAACTCGCTCAACTAGTTGTTGACTCTCTGCTGCATGCCTTGCAGGTCGTTAGATACATGGAGCTTGCACAGGGAGGAGCAGGACGTTGTGGGCATGGATCATGAATGCTTAATTAAACACTTATGACATTTCATACATTATTATTTATGTTGGGTTTATTTACATGCTTCCGCTACTTAAACAAAGTTTGGTTTTGAACATCAATCATGTCGTGATGAATTACATTATCTACTATTATTATTAAATGTTGTGTTCGATATGATTGGTGGCTTGATCCTGGTCAGTCACGCTCCCAAGCGGTGATACTCCGCAGGTGGATTTCTGGGGGTGTGACAGATTGGTATCAGAGCCATTGGTTATAGAGAACTTGGTTTTGATAATGGAAAACGTTTTTGTTAAAACCAGACTATAACCGGTACAGTGCTCAGCGATCCACAGCGACGCCTCGCTCCACGTGCAAGACTCAACATCTTAGGTAATAAGGTTTATGTTTATTGCCTACTTGCTAGAATTGCATAGAACTTTGCTCGTGGTATGCTTAGATTACATTGCTCACTATTTGTTATTGCTTGAGAACACTTGTGCGCTTACACTCTTCTGTCATCGCACTATTCGCGAACCTCTCTCACTTACGTTACATTTGCTATGAAAATCATGGCCGGACGTATCAACATGACACAAGCCCAGTTGACGGCTCTCATTAACGAACAGATTGCTGCGGCACTTGCAGCCATACAAGCAGGAGGTATACCCTGCAGTCGTAACTAGGATCTTTAGATCCTACACTCCTAAACCAACTCTTGTGTTTAACCTTGTCCTATTCTTATACACAATAGGTCAACATGCTCAGCCACCTGTTTACACCTTCAAAAATCTCAAGGATTGCCAACCTAGTACCTTCAGTGGAACTGAGGGAGTTGAAGGCCTCCTCCACTGGTTCGAGAGGCTCAAAACTGACTTCGAGGTGTGTGATTGCCCTGAGTCTCGTAGAGTAAAGTTTGCTACTGGAACACTCGAAGGTGCTGCATTAACCTGGTGGGAAGCACAGGTTCAAATGTTAGGGCTGGCAGCTGCTAATGCCACTCCCTGGAACGAGTTCAAGGACCTAATTAAGGAAGAGTTTTGCAGTCGAGAAGATATCCACAAACTAGAGGTAGAGTTCCTCAACCTACAGATGGTGGGGTCTGAAATTGAAGTTTATACGAAGAGATCGAATGAATTAGCCACATTTTGTCCCACTATGGTAGACCCTCCCACCAAACGCATCGAACTATATCTCAAGGGTCTGGTGCCCGAAATTCAGAGTCATATGACCGCAGCTAATCTTGGCACTATCCAGCAAGTCACTCGGCTTGCTCATCGTCTCACAGACCAGGCTGTTGAGCAGAACAAACTACCGAAACATGCTAAGACTGATACTACATGTGGTTCTAGTGGTAACAAACGCAAGTGGGATGAAAGCCTGAGCAAGGAATTAATTTTGGTCCAGCCTCTGGCGCAGCAGCAAAAGATAGATGACTACCAGAGCCCCAGACAACAGTTTTCTAGTAGTCGTGGGCAGAGTGGATATCGAGGTAATCATCCAAAGTGTAACAGATGCAATAGACACCACAGCGGTCAGTGCAACAAGGGTCGTTGCCAGCGGTGTCTCAAGATTGGTCATGAAGCTAAGGATTGTCGAAACTCACGTCCTGTAACTCAAGAACAACAACGACCGCCTCAATCTCCACAGAATCAGCAGCAACAACAGAGTTTTAAAGGATGTTTTCAGTGTGATGCTAAAGATCACTACAAGAGACATTGTCCGCAAATAAACCAGGACCAGACTCAGAACCACGACCATGGAAACAAGGACGACAATAGTGATATCGTTGGGGGAAACAATGGAAACAATGACGCCGAGGCCGCATGTACGTGATTGGTCAGGGTGACGCAAGGAATGATCCCAACGTAGTTATGGGTAAGTTTCTTCTCGACGACTTTTATGTTACTGTCTTATTTGATTCGGGTGCGGATACAAGTTACGTGTCATTGAAAGTTAGCCAAATGTTAAAACGTGCACCAACTCCCCTAAACACCAAACATGTTGTAGAATTAGCTAATGGTAAAAGTCTAGAAGCAACACATATAGTTCAGGGTTGTAATCTTATCCTCCCTGGTCAAACTTTCTCCATCGACCTCATTCCTATAGTTCTGGGTAGTTTTGACATTGTCGTCGGCATGGATTGGTTATCCAAGCAGCAAGCAGAGATCCTATGCAAGGAGAAGATCATTCGTATTCCTCATTCGGGTCAGGAACCTCTCGAAGTTCAGGGCGACAAGAGTGGTGCTGTGGTTGGCATCATTTCTTTCTTGAAGGCACAGAAATGTTTACGAAAGGGGCACACTGCTATTCTGGCAATAGTTACAGATGCATCGACGAAAGAGAAGAGAATAGAGGATATTCCAGTTGTACGCGAATTTCCTCAGGTGTTTCCTGAAGATTTACCTGGTCTACCGCCTCATCGTCCGGTCGAGTTTCAAGTCGAGCTAGCTCCAGGAGCAGCACCTATAGCTCGCGCACCGTATCGTTTAGCTCCAACTGAACTAGAAGAACTATCTAAGCAACTACAAGAGCTCTTGGATAAGGGATTCATTCGTCCAAGCTCTTCGCCTTGGGGAGCTCCAGTACTATTCGTGAAAAAGAAGGATGGCACTTTCAGGATGTGCATAGACTATCGTGAACTGAACAAGGTCACAGTGAAGAACCGCTATCCTCTTCCTCGTATAGACCACTTATTCGACCAGTTGCAAGGGTCGAGTTACTACTCCAAGATTGATCTAAGGTCAGGATATCATCAGCTGAGAGTCCGAGATGAGGACGTCTCCAAGACAACATTCAGAACTCGCTACGGCCACTACGAGTTTCTAGTCATGCCATTTGGGCTTATGAACGCGCCTGCAGTTTTCATGGATCTTATGAACAGGGTGTGCAAACCTTATCTAGACAAGTTCGTCATCGTTTTCATCGACGACATCCTGATCTACTCCAAGAGTCAGGAGGAACACGAGCAGCACTTACGTCTTATCTTGGAACTTCTTCAAAAAGAACAACTGTACGCCAAGTTTTCAAAATGCGACTTCTGGCTTCGTGAAGTCCATTTCTTAGGCCATGTGGTAAACAAGGAGGGGATTCATGTCGATCCATCCAAGGTAGATTCGATCAGGAACTGGCCTGCACCGTGTACACCAACGGAAATACGCCAATTCTTGGGTTTGGCGGGGTATTACAGACGATTCATCAAAGACTTCTCCAAGATCGCACAGCCGCTTACAATGCTGACACAGAAAGGTGTTACCTATCGTTGGGGTAATACACAAGAAACTGCTTTTCAGTACCTGAAGGATAGGCTATGCAGCGCGCCTATTCTCTTATTGCCAGAGGGCACGGATGATTTTGTGGTCTATTGTGACGCATCGATACAAGGGCTTGGTTGTGTATTGATGCAGCGGGATAAAGTTATTGCCTACGCTTCGCGGCAACTCAAAGTTCATGAACGGAACTACACGACGTACGATCTAGAGCTGGGAGCTGTTGTTTTCGCGCTTAAGATATGGCGACACTACCTGTACGGTACCAAGTGCACTATCTACACCGATCACAGGAGTCTCAAGCATATCCTTAAGCAAAAGGATTTGAACATGCGTCAATGAAGATGGGTCGAACTTTTGAACGATTACGAATGCGCTATCAAGTACCATCCAGGCAAAGCCAATGTTGTGGCTGACGCCCTCAGTCGGAAAGACACTACACCTAAGCGCGTACGAGCATTGCAGCTCACAATTCAGTCTAGTCTTCCAGCACAGATACGAGATGCTCAGGTAGAAGCATTGAAACCAGAAAACGTAAGGGCTGAAGCCTTACGCGGCTCAAGGCAACGATTAGAACAGAAGGAAGACGGTGCCTACTATGTAACAGGGCGTATTTGGGTCCCACTTTATGGCAACTTGCGTGAGCTGGTAATGGATGAAGCTCATAAGTCTCGCTACTCGGTACATCCAGGTTCGGATAAAATGTATCACGACATCAGAACTACATACTTGTGGCCTAGCATGAAGGCCCACATTGCAACTTACGTCGGCAAATGTTTGACTTGTGCGAGAGTCAAGACAGAGTACCAGAAACCCTCAGGTCTACTGCAACAACCCAGGATACCACAGTGGAAATGGGAAGAAATTTCCATGGATTTTGTCACTGGCCTGCCTAGATCCCAGCACAGGAATGATACTATTTGGGTGATCGTAGATCGACTCACAAAGTCTGCTCATTTCTTGGCTATTAAGGAAACAGATAAGTTCTCTACCTTAGCAGACGTCTACTTGAAAGAAGTTGTTTCAAGGCACGGAGTGCCAACCTCTATTATTTCGGATCGGGATGCACGATTCACTTCAGAACTATGGCAAGCAATGCACAAAGCTTTTTGTCACACCCTGGCTTTGCGGAAGCGTGGTTAATTTGTGTGACTTCTTAATACCATAGCTTAATCATAACAAAGCTATATGAAATTAAAAACCATGCAAGTCATCCATTAAGTTTTTGAAAACATCATACAATACCATTGTTTTTAACATGCAACCATAACCTTGTTCAGTAACATTACAACTTATAACAAAACATAAACGTGATTTAGGGATTGTGTCTTGTCCAGGTAAGAGACACAACCCTAAACCCTGATGACTTCATGACCAATGCAGCGGAAAACGTTCCATACCGTGCCAGATCCGTTAATTTCCTGAAATACATGTGAGTTGAAAAATCAACAATAATGTTGAGCGAGTTCATGCGTAAGTGAGTATGTAAAACCTTTGTGAGTATAAAAATAGTTGTGGTATGTAGCAGTGTAAGAGGACTTGTGATCATCAATGGTTTGCAAGGCCACTGACATATGTGAAGTGCAAATAGGGAGACTCAAACCTAGCAGATTCCGCCACGGCAAAGTATGTGGACAAAGTCACCCCACGGTCCGTTTCTAGTTTGGCCGGGGGCTGGGCTCGCTACACCCAGATAGATCTACCGCTCCTGTCCCTCGGTCCCTCCATGAGGACTAATGGCCCCATGTTGTTCCTATCCACTCACATGATCGTATAACACCTCCTTACGTCAAACATACCGTTGTAAAGTACTCGTAAATCATAGTAACATGTATTTCACCCCCGCAGTTAAGTAAGCTGAAAACAGTTAGAGAAAAGGGGGACATGAACTCACAGTGAATGCGTATCTCTACCAAGTAATCCGAAAATCCGAAGCTGTGCAACGACCTACAGGTGCTAATTCTATTAGACGGATGGCCGTGCCTTAGCTTTATATCTTACATTTTTAGGAGACGGTTAGACAACCGTTCCGTGTACATACTTGGTATTTTACTTTCCTTCCCAAGGATGGGGGATTTAAATACATGTGTATTTATACTATCTCATTAAGTCCCACTTAATATATTTTTATTTCTCATTCCAAAGTATAATTATTTTTCTCAAAAATAATATATTTTCTCTTTACACAATACTTTCCAAAATAATATGTTAACAACATACGTGTTGGTGAATATTTCCGCGTAATGCGTAAGTTGCGTTTTAATGATTAGGTGGTAATAGAAATTACCGTTGTAGCTTTTATGCTTGTCGTATAAGCGTTTGTATTATTTTGGGTTTGACAAGTTAGTAAATATTATTTTTACTCTAAAAATAATATTTATGCATTTTCACAAAATAATCATAAACAGTGTTGTGACAAAATATATTTACCGAATATATATTTATCACGTTTAGTTTTGTGAAAATCCCACCTCCGATTATTTATAAATAAAGTTGTGGCGAAATATATTTGAAAACATGTCAAAGTAGTCTAACACTTGTAAATAATTCTAAGTGTTATATTTTTAGAAAATTTCGCCAGAGTTTCCCCTGTAACTGGAGGTGGCCACGCTTTTAAGCGTATCATTTTCTTTTACAAAATCACTTCTTTTATTCAATCAATCAATTTCCAACATAATAAACAAGTTTCAACACTTTACTTTGTAGACTAGTATGTAAAAATCGCATCGTTTCATGAACTTGTAGTTTTTCCAAAAACTATGGTGTAGATCTCGTTATAATCAATGGATCTATGTGTAAAGTGATTTAGTATTGTAAAAACCCAGTTTTTATAACAGTTCTTTCTTTACAACTTCCCGACAACTTTTGTAAAAATGGTTATTTTGTCGGATCTTTCGTTTCACATGTGTTTATATACTTGTAAACCATAAAAATCATATTTGTTAACATGTTAACCAACTTTTATAAAACATGATTTTCTCAACACCCGGTCCTACGAATATACCACTTGTACATACGTAGATCGGCTCGTTTTAAATACTATTTTTCATGTTAAAACACTTTTACACAAGTTCATGTTTCCCGTGTGGTGGAGTTTCACCTTTTAACCCTTGTACAAATAAAAACAAGCTTATGTCAAGATTCGGGACCTTAACAAAGTCGGGTTAAACGATGATGAGAGCCACCATATCATAGATCGGGCCTTAACAATCAGCATATTCAAATACTACGACATTTACACGCGTTATGTGCTTTTATCCAACGATTTTCACTTTTTAGAAGACTTTAAAGATTCATGAAGCGGGTTACCGATATTTAACCGATAAAAATCCTTTTAACCACTTTAGACACGACTAATAACGAGTTTTAAACAATATACCTCTAGCTCGGGGCTAGGGAAGAAACTAGTCGAAAACGGCGTGGATAAAAGCAAATGCTCGAGGTCCTTCAACTTCCGTTTGTTCCGAGCTTCGTTGTACGTGATCCTCAAGGCTTGTATGCTCTTGGAATGGATGAAGCAAAACCGAAAAACGGTTGGATGTGGGTGGGGGTTCTCGGCCGTGAGGGAGCAAGAGGGAGAGAGAGGGTGAGTTTGTTAAGTGTGTGTGTTAGTGTGTGTGAGAGTGTGGTGAGTATTTATAGAGAAAATTTCGTTATCGTCCACCGGTTCTCCATGCTCTCTAGATATCCGCATAATCAAATTTAATATAATAAAAGTGTACCCTCCTTGTTGGCCGATTTGGTTAGGGTGGTGGGACCACCCGGTTTGATTCCAACTAAACAGTTAGTGTTTAGTTACGTTAAGTCGGTTACATAAAGGTCTAACCTCGTTAGTTGTTTATTGCGTTATGATACGGGTGTTAGGGTAATCAGGGACCCTAACTGGCTCAGAAAAATACTAACAATAATTCTGGCAATATTTTTATGTTCCGGGTATTGTCCGGTTGTTCGGTTGGATAGGAATCCGTTAAAGTGCTTAAGATATCCTTTAAGCGTCGTAGGTAATATTTTTCGCGACACAATTTATTCAGCAAAGTGTCAGGAATAATTCCTTGTATTTTGGCACTTTATTAATTAGCTAGAAGCTAGTGTGTAAATAAAAGTGCTGTGTTTTGTGCTTAAAGTACGTTTTAGGCACATCCAATCTCCGTATCTTATTCCTAGAGACGCAATTATACAACCCTTGTATCTCTACACACACTACGGGTGTAGTAAAATAATTCTGGCTCATACAGGCCTTTGGAGGCAGTGTCTGCCTGATGCTGGCTTTATCAGCATGTTCAATAGGTTATCCGCTCATGGTGCTACTGTGCTTTTGTGCATCATGTTTGTCACTAGAGTCCAGTATGTAAATAATGTAGTGACAGTAAATAAAGTATGATGCAAGTAAGTTCATGTATCAGTATTCAAGTAGCAGTTCATTAGCTAGTTCAAGCAAGCACAGTAATTAGGCAGTAATTAATCAGTAATTAAGTCGTACGGATACCTGGTTTAGTGCGGGTTGTCACATTCTCCCCCCGTTAAATAAATTTCGTCCCGAAATTTAAGTTCTGCTTGTAGATGCAGAGTTTTTAGGAAATAAGTGGGGGTATTTCTCTTTCATCCGATCCTCACTCTCCCAGGTGTATTCAGGACCATGTCTGGCATTCCAGCGAACCTTGACGAGTTTGACACTGCTCCGGCGGGTCCTGTTAACTTTCCAATCTGTGACCTCGACAGGTGCTTCTACGAAGTGGAGCGTGTCGTCAACATGGATCTCGTCGATAGGAATGGCAACGTCAACTTGAGTTGGACTTTTCTTTAAATTGGATACATGAAATGTATCGTGAACACCATTTAGTTCAGCAGGTAGGTCCAACTTGTATGCTACGGTTCCAATTCTGTCTAGAATTCTGAAAGGACCAATGTAGCGTGGATTTAACTTCCCACGCTTCCCAAAGCGTGCCACACCCTTCCAGGGTGATACTTTCAATAACACCATCTCTCCAACTTGAAAATCCATATGTTTTCGGTTTGGATCCGCATAGGCCTTTTGTCTGTGGCGAGCGGCTTCGATGCGTTTAAGAATCTGCGCAATCTTGTCTGTCGTCTCTTGGACGATTTCGGGACCGGCAAGCTGCCTATCACCTGCGTCAGCCCAACATAGTGGTGATCGACACTTGCGTCCGTAAAGGGCTTCAAAAGGCGCGACACCAATACTGGTGTGGTAGCTGTTGTTGTATGAGAATTCGACCAAAGGTAAGTGTTTATCCCAGCTACCGCCCAAATCCATAGCGCATGCTCTCAGCATGTCTTCCAAAGTCTGTATCGTTCGCTCGCTCTGGCCGTCAGTTTGCGGATGGAATGCTGTGCTCAGATTCAATTGTGAGCCAAAAGCTTCTTGGAAGGATTGCCATATCCTCGACACAAACCTTCCGTCTCTATCAGAGATGATCGAGAGGGGTACTCCATGTCGTGCTACGATCTCTCTCAAGTAAATTTCCGCAAGTTTACTAGTACTGTCTTTCTCCTTGATTGGCAGAAAGTGTGCGGACTTTGTTAGGCGGTCAACAATCACCCAAATCATATCATGGCCTCTTGGCGTTCTTGGCAGTTTTGTAACAAAATCCATTGAGATTTGTTCCCATTTCCACTTGGGAATCTCAGGTTGTTGCAGAAGTCCCGAGGGCTTCTGGTATTCCGCCTTGACCTTAGCGCACGTTAAACATTTGCTCACGTAAATAGCAACGTCGCCTTTCATCCTAGGCCACCAATAGTAATTTTTGAGATCTTGGTACATCTTATCCGATCCCGGGTGGATAGAGTACCGTGACTTGTGCGCTTCATCGAAAATAACTTCCCTTAATCCACCAAATAGAGGAACCCAAATCCTTTTCCCAAAACATAACGTTCCTTCCTCGTTTGGCACCAATACCTTCTCCATCCCACGGAGATACTCTTTCTCAAGGTTCTCCTCCTTGAGAGCTTCTTTCTGCGCTGCACAAACGCGCGAGGAGAGATCGGTTTGGATTATCATTTCCATAGCCCTAACCCTTAGGGGCTTGATCCTTTCCTTACGACTTAAGGCATCGGCGACTACATTCGCCTTCCCTGGGTGATACTTTATCTCGCAGTCATAATCGTTCAATAATTCAACCCATCGTCTTTGCCTCATATTCAGCTCCTTCTGGTTGAATATATGCTGTAGGCTTTTGTGATCTGTGAAGATTGTGCACTTCGTACCATACAGGTAGTGTCTCCAGATCTTTAGTGCAAAAACCACTGCGCCTAGCTCCAAATCATGCGTGGTATAGTTCTTTTCGTGCACCTTCAGTTGGCGTGATGCGTAGGCAATGACCTTTTGGCGTTGCATCAACACACAACCCAATCCTTGACGCGATGCGTCGTAGTATACCACAAAATCGTCAGTACCTTCTGGTAGAGCTAAGATTGGCGCGTTACAAAGCTTGTCCTTCAACACTTGAAATGCTTCATCCTGTTTGATTCCCCAATCAAACTTCTTATCTCTCTGCGTGAGGAGCGTCAACGGTTGAGCGATTTTTGAAAAGTTCTCGATGAACCTTCGATAATAGCCAGCCAAACCCAAGAATTGCCGAATCTCGGTTGGCGTCTTTGGCGTTTCCCAATCTTTGATCGCCTCGATCTTGGTTGGATCCACGTGGATTCCATCTCCATTCACCACGTGCCCAAGAAACTGCACTTCTCTTAGCCAAAACTCACACTTAGAGAACTTGGCGTACAGCTGTTCTTTCTTTAGTAGCTCCAGAATAGCTCTAAGATGTTGCTCGTGCTCAGCCTTCGTCCTTGAGTAAATCAGGATGTCATCGATGAATACAATCACGAACTTATCCAAGTACGGCTTACAAACCCGGTTCATCAAATCCATGAACACTGCAGGTGCGTTTGTTAAACCAAACGGCATAACGAGAAACTCGTAGTGCCCATATCGAGTTCTGAAAGCTGTCTTCGGGATACTCTCTTCCTGTATCCGTAGCTGATGGTATCCGGATCGAAGATCGATCTTTGAATAGAAGCTTGAACCTTGAAGCTGGTCGAACAGATCATCGATTCTTGGCAGGGGATACCTATTCTTGATTGTCAGCTTGTTCAACTCTCTGTAGTCAATACACATACGGAAACTTCCGTCCTTCTTCTTGACAAATAAGACCGGAGCTCCCCAAGGCGAGAAGCTTGGTCGGATAAAACCCTTGTCTAACAACTCTTGCAGTTGTGTCGACAATTCCTGCATCTCAGACGGAGCAAGTCTGTAAGGTGCCTTAGCCACAGGCGCGGCGCCTGGAACTAAGTCAATGTGGAACTCCACTTGCCTCTGAGGTGGCAGTCCGAGTAAGTCTTCTGGAAAGACTTCGGGATACTCCCTTACGACAGGGATGTCTTCGATCTTCGGCTCAGCAGCCTTCTTATCCACAATGTGTGCTAGAAAAGCAACACATCCTTTCTTCAGACACTTTCTTGCCTTTAGGCAACTAATCATCCTTAACGGCGTCTCACGCTTTTCTCCATGAACAACAATGGTCTCACCATCCTCGGTTGGAATACGAACAACCTTCTCGTGACATACTATCTCAGCCTTGTTCCTGGATAACCAATCCATTCCTACCACCACGTCGAAGCTTCCCAACTGGACTGGTAGTAGATCTAGAGTAAACTCGCGTTCTCCTAATTCGATCACACAGCCTCTGATCACATCATTGGCTTCTACCAACTTTCCATTAGCCAATTCGATTGCGTAAGGAATGTCTAACTTATTAGCGGCTAGCCCAAGTATATTCTTAAATTCTAGTGATATGAAACTATAGTCGGCACCAGTATCAAACAGAACAGATGCATAGCGTTGATTTACAGGGAACGTACCAGTGACAACGTTGGGATCCTGGCGCGCTTCCTGTGCACCGATCTGGAACACCCTTCCACGGGCTTGGTTCAATCCTGGGCAATCCTTCTTGAAGTGCCCAACGTCACCGCAATGAAAACATCCTAATCTTTTTCCACTTCCCGCACCGTCCTCAACTGGCGGGTTGTTTTGATTGGCAGTTCCGGCTTGATTTGCATTGTAGCCTCGGTTATTCCCTTGTGGGCGATTTCCCAAACCACCACGATTATCGTTTCTATTCATATATCCTCCCTGGCCTCTCCGGCCTGTACTAGCCCAACATGATTCCTTTGAGTGGCCCGGTTTTCCACAAGATTCACAAACTTTCACGTTACAATTGCCAGTATGGTGGCGTTGGCAGTTGTTGCATTTGGGCTGGGTGCCCTGGTACCCTTTCCCTTTCTTGGTACTACCAGCTGATTTTCCCTTCTTTACTGCCACACTGACGCCTTGTTTGAAGTTTGAAAACTTCCTTTTGTTATCTCCTGAGGACTCAACGTGAGTCTCTGTCTTCTTTGCCTTGACTTCATCAAACTTGTTTAAACGAATTGCCTCCTCAGTGAGAGCCACGCTCAAATCAATGGCTTCCGTAATAGTTGCCGGTCTGGCGGAGGTCACCATGCTAATGATTTGGGGAGCTAACCCCCAAATGAAGCGCTCAATTCGCTTGTATTCAGGCGTGACCATATAAGGAACCACTTGAGATAGGTCATGAAACCTCTGGACGTATTCTGCAACCTTGGGTCCATCCATCTTTAGGTGCCAAAATTCAGTCTCCAACCTTTGAATTTCTGCGCGGGAACAATACTTCTTGCGCATAAGCTCTTTCAATTCGGCCCAAGTCAGGGCGTAGGCGGCAGCTTCGCCTAGTGTTTGCACTTGTAAGTTCCACCAAGATAGGGCTCCGTCCAGAAACAGCCCTGAGATGTAAGTGACCTGCTGGTCGAGCGCACATTTGCTCATGCGGATGGTGGAATCAGTCTTCTCTGCCCAGCGAACGAAAGCAACAGCACCACCTGTGCCGTCGAAGTTGATGGGCTTACAGTCCAAGAATTGTTTGTAGGTGCACCCATGAGGAGGATTTTGGTTGCCGTTGATGTTCGTGTTGCTTCCGCTTGGTCCTTCTTGCGAAGCAGCATACTGAGCAATGGCGGCAGCAATAACTTGCTGTAGTTCTTCAGGAGTAGTGGGCATCGGCTGCGGTTGACGTCTTGGTGCCATCTTCTAAAGATGCGTACGTTGATTAGGCCAAAGTAAACATACGTATATAGTAATAGTAATAGCATATAACATCTCATGTTATCAATATATCACACACAACATCCCATGTCCCAACATCCCATGTTGCAAATATCATACATACAACATCCCATGTCACAAAACATAAATAAGCAATCAAGTGAATCAGATATGGTGAGAATACAGCGATTGTTATATATATCGAGACCATAAAGTGTAGCAAGTGTGTCAGCACGTCACTGTATCATACAATCACAAATCAAATAGGGGCTACATCACCCCTGTCAAAAACAACATCACATCAGTGTCGCATACAACCAGTACATCAACAAATATCAGCAAAAATCTGTATCATCAGATGGTCTCCAAAAATCTGTGCAGTCACAATCGCGGTCGTCTCACCATCGTCTACCACTACAGTACCAATGAGCCCTATGCGGATGGGGGCGGAGGAGGGGGAAAGTGAGCGAAAAGTAAGCGGCGTAAGTGATACCAGTCCTCCTCCATCGCCTGCTGAGTACGGATCACGGACGCAACCTGCTGCTCCAAGGTCGAAAGTCGGGCAGCAATGTCAGGAGGAAATGATCGAAAAGGCTGAAATGATGAAGATGTCTGACCAAGATATGGACCAAAAGACAACTGAGCTCTCTCGAGCTCCTGGAGTCGCTGTGAATGAGACTCGTGCTGGTGTACAAACGACATCAAAAGATCCTCAATAGTATGGCCCAAATAAAATGGATGATATGGATCAGTGGGTGGCATCGGTGAGGAAGATGACCAAAGTAATGGCGTGCTGGTAAGATCGATAGGTGCAACAGAAGATGGGATAGATGCTATCTGAGGCATGAATGGCATGGTCGTCGGTACGTGACCGAAAGGGTGGGCTGAAGAGCCCTCTCCAGGCCCCGCTGGAGGAATAAATGATGGGATCTGAAATGAAAAATCAGTATGATGTGTGCCAGTGTGATGTGGGGGAAACAGTGGAACATCCTCGTCCGCCGGTATCCACCCGTGCTGTGCCTCCTCATCTGGAGGATCCATGTGCTCAGCAAAAAGAGCGTGCTCGGGCTCGATGGGTAAAGGATCGATAGGAGCAATAACGGGGTCAACAGGTGCAATAACAGGATCGACAGGGTCAATAACAGGATCAGCAGGTATGTCACCTACGGGTAAAGGAACAATGGGATCAGCAGCAACATGATCGCCCTCGATCACAGGAACACCTACAGGGGGAACAGCATCAACAGGCTCAAGAGTAAAATCAGCATGAACAGGGTCATGCTCAGGTAAAAGGTCAAAAGCAGCTGCCTGCTCTGGGGCTATGGCAGGCTCAGGGTCGTCGAACGCCATGTCAAAGTCAAAATCTGGGTCAATGGGACCGATAGGATCATCAGGGTCCTCTATGTGCTCATCCATAGGAATATACTCGATATCATGGTCAGGATCAAATCCTGGAGGGAAAACAGGGTCAGAATCCTCGATATCATCATGCTCAAACGCGTAGCTCAGAATGGGGGCAGCTGAAGACGCATGATCAGGGTCTGAGTCGTGAATAAACTGCTGCGCGCTCGCCCCGCGAGATGATACAGATGCCACAGACTCTAAAGAGTCTGGGACTGGTGAGTGAATGGGCGAGTCTCCAGCTGGAACGTCAGCTATCATCAAGAGACCGCCAGCAGGTAGAGGAGCTACGTCAGGATCCTCGTCCTCAAATGGCTCGTCCTCGTAAAGCTCGATGTCGCCGTCGGCATCGGCGTCTGGCATAAGCTCATAAGCTGGGTAAGAAGCAAGAGGAATCGGTGCCGGAATCGCAACAATAGGGAGGTACTCAGCAGGATCGCCATCAATAGGCTCATAGGCACCCTCGGGTAAAGCGAAGGGTAAGGAGTCATCAGTGTGCTCATCGGCGCCGTCTGGTAACGCGAATGGCTGGAAGTCGTCATCGTCGGTGCTAGTATAGTCTGAGGTGTGCACCTCATGCTCCGAAGACATAACATCGTCTGACACTAACGGTAGGGGTCCAGTGGTATCTGATCCACCTGTAGCTGGTGAATCCATGGGTCTGTAACATAACACAGAATAAGCACAAAACCAGTGAATCAAATAGTCACATAAGTTACCAGATAATAATCACATAATCCACATAGTCCCACTAGCCTCCCAGCCTCTCAGACTGTCCTCCCTAGTCTCACTAGCCAACACTCCTAGTCCCACTAGCCTCCCAGCCTCTCAGACTGTCCTTCCTAGTCTCACTAGTCAACACTCCTAGTCCCACTAGCCAACACTCCTAGTCCCACTAGCCAACACTCCTAGTCCCACTAGCCTGAACCTCAGCCTCCCAGACTGAGCCTAAAATAATGAATAATATGTGCTCAACATTCGTTTGTAAAAAGTTTGTGGATCTGGACTTAAGTGGTATGCAGAAAAATGTTTTCGTGAGAGCCCTAGTGATCATAGTCTAGACTCGAGAAAGAATCCTAGTTCGCTATGATCAGAGCTCTGATACCAAGCTGTCACACCCTGGCTTTGCGGAAGCGTGGTTAATTTGTGTGACTTCTTAATACCATAGCTTAATCATAACAAAGCTATATGAAATTAAAAACCATGCAAGTCATCCATTAAGTTTTTGAAAACATCATACAATACCATTGTTTTTAACATGCAACCATAACCTTGTTTAGTAACATTACAACTTATAACAAAACATAAACGTGATTTAGGGATTGTGTCTTGTCCAGGTAAGAGACACAACCCTAAACCCTGATGACTTCATGACCAATGCAGCGGAAAACGTTCCATACCGTGCCAGATCCGTTAATTTCCTGAAATACATGTGAGTTGAAAAATCAACAATAATGTTGAGCGAGTTCATGCGTAAGTGAGTATGTAAAACCTTTGTGAGTATAAAAATAGTTGTGGTATGTAGCAGTGTAAGAGGACTTGTGATCATCAATGGTTTGCAAGGCCACTGACATATGTGAAGTGCAAATAGGGAGACTCAAACCTAGCAGATTCCGCCACGGCAAAGTATGTGGACAAAGTCACCCCACGGTCCGTTTCTAGTTTGGCCGGGGGCTGGGCTCGCTACACCCAGATAGATCTACCGCTCCTGTCCCTCGGTCCCTCCATGAGGACTAATGGCCCCATGTTGTTCCTATCCACTCACATGATCGTATAACACCTCCTTACGTCAAACATACCGTTGTAAAGTACTCGTAAATCATAGTAACATGTATTTCACCCCCGCAGTTAAGTAAGCTGAAAACAGTTAGAGAAAAGGGGGACGTGAACTCACAGTGAATGCGTATCTCTACCAAGTAATCCGAAAATCCGAAGCTGTGCAACGACCTACAGGTGCTAATTCTATTAGACGGATGGCCGTGCCTTAGCTTTATATCTTACATTTTTAGGAGACGGTTAGACAACCGTTCCGTGTACATACTTGGTATTTTACTTTCCTTCCCAAGGATGGGGGATTTAAATACATGTGTATTTATACTATCTCATTAAGTCCCACTTAATATATTTTTATTTCTCATTCCAAAGTATAATTATTTTTCTCAAAAATAATATATTTTCTCTTTACACAATACTTTCCAAAATAATATGTTAACAACATACGTGTTGGTGAATATTTCCGCGTAATGCGTAAGTTGCGTTTTAATGATTAGGTGGTAATAGAAATTACCGTTGTAGCTTTTATGCTTGTCGTATAAGCGTTTGTATTATTTTGGGTTTGACAAGTTAGTAAATATTATTTTTACTCTAAAAATAATATTTATACATTTTCACAAAATAATCATAAACAGTGTTGTGACAAAATATATTTACCGAATATATATTTATCACGTTTAGTTTTGTGAAAATCCCACCTCCGATTATTTATAAATAAAGTTGTGGCGAAATATATTTGAAAACATGTCAAAGTAGTCTAACACTTGTAAATAATTCTAAGTGTTATATTTTTAGAAAATTTCGCCAGAGTTTCCCCTGTAACTGGAGGTGGCCACGCTTTTAAGCGTATCATTTTCTTTTACAAAATCACTTCTTTTATTCAATCAATCAATTTCCAACATAATAAACAAGTTTCAACACTTTACTTTGTAGACTAGTATGTAAAAATCGCATCGTTTCATGAACTTGTAGTTTTTCCAAAAACTATGGTGTAGATCTCGTTATAATCAATGGATCTATGTGTAAAGTGATTTAGTATTGTAAAAACCCAGTTTTTATAACAGTTCTTTCTTTACAACTTCCCAACAACTTTTGTAAAAATGGTTATTTTGTCGGATCTTTCGTTTCACATGTGTTTATATACTTGTAAACCATAAAAATCATATTTGTTAACATGTTAACCAACTTTTATAAAACATGATTTTCTCAACACCCGGTCCTACGAATATACCACTTGTACATACGTAGATCGGCTCGTTTTAAATACTATTTTTCATGTTAAAACACTTTTACACAAGTTCATGTTTCCCGTGTGGTGGAGTTTCACCTTTTAACCCTTGTACAAATAAAAACAAGCTTATGTCAAGATTCGGGACCTTAACAAAGTCGGGTTAAACGATGATGAGAGCCACCATATCATAGATCGGGCCTTAACAATCAGCATATTCAAATACTACGACATTTACACGCGTTATGTGCTTTTATCCAACGATTTTCACTTTTTAGAAGACTTTAAAGATTCATGAAGCGGGTTACCGATATTTAACCGATAAAAATCCTTTTAACCACTTTAGACACGACTAATAACGAGTTTTAAACAATATACCTCTAGCTCGGGGCTAGGGAAGAAACTAGTCGAAAACGGCGTGGATAAAAGCAAATGCTCGAGGTCCTTCAACTTCCGTTTGTTCCGAGCTTCGTTGTACGTGATCCTCAAGGCTTGTATGCTCTTGGAATGGATGAAGCAAAACCGAAAAACGGTTGGATGTGGGTGGGGGTTCTCGGCCGTGAGGGAGCAAGAGGGAGAGAGAGGGTGAGTTTGTTAAGTGTGTGTGTTAGTGTGTGTGAGAGTGTGGTGAGTATTTATAGAGAAAATTTCGTTATCGTCCACCGGTTCTCCATGCTCTCTAGATATCCGCATAATCAAATTAATATAATAAAAGTGTACCCTCCTTGTTGGCCGATTTGGTTAGGGTGGTGGGACCACCCGGTTTGATTCCAACTAAACAGTTAGTGTTTAGTTACGTTAAGTCGGTTACATAAAGGTCTAACCTCGTTAGTTGTTTATTGCGTTATGATACGGGTGTTAGGGTAATCAGGGACCCTAACTGGCTCAGAAAAATACTAACAATAATTCTGGCAATATTTTTATGTTCCGGGTATTGTCCGGTTGTTCGGTTGGATAGGAATCCGTTAAAGTGCTTAAGATATCCTTTAAGCGTCGTAGGTAATATTTTTCGCGACACAATTTATTCAGCAAAGTGTCAGGAATAATTCCTTGTATTTTGGCACTTTATTAATTAGCTAGAAGCTAGTGTGTAAATAAAAGTGCTGTGTTTTGTGCTTAAAGTACGTTTTAGGCACATCCAATCTCCGTATCTTATTCCTAGAGACGCAATTATACAACCCTTGTATCTCTACACACACTACGGGTGTAGTAAAATAATTCTGGCTCATACAGGCCTTTGGAGGCAGTGTCTGCCTGATGCTGGCTTTATCAGCATGTTCAATAGGTTATCCGCTCATGGTGCTACTGTGCTTTTGTGCATCATGTTTGTCACTAGAGTCCAGTATGTAAATAATGTAGTGACAGTAAATAAAGTATGATGCAAGTAAGTTCATGTATCAGTATTCAAGTAGCAGTTCATTAGCTAGTTCAAGCAAGCACAGTAATTAGGCAGTAATTAATCAGTAATTAAGTCGTACGGATACCTGGTTTAGTGCGGGTTGTCACACTTTTGGCTCTCGATTAGACATGAGCACAGCTTATCACCCTCAGACGGATGGGCAGTCTGAGCGCACGATTCATACTCTAGAAGACATGCTTCGGGCATGTGTTATCGATTTCGGCAACAGCTGGGAAAACATCTCCCTTTAGTGGAGTTTTCGTACAATAACAGTTACCACACCAGCATACAAGCCGTTCCGTTCGAGGCATTGTACGGACGTAAATGCCGGTCACCTCTCTGTTGGGCAGAGGTGGGGGATAGTCAGATTACAGGTCCAGAAATGGTAGTTAACGCTACCGAACGAATAGCACAAATACGACAACGCATGGCGGCAGCTCGTGATCGCCAGAAAAGCTACGCTGATAAACGCAGAAAACCGCTCGAATTCCAAGTTGGGGATCGAGTGCTACTCAAGGTCTCACCCTGGAAGGGTGTGGTTCGTTTTGGTAAACGGGGCAAGCTCAATCCACGGTATGTTGGACCGTTCAGAATTACTGAAAGAATAGGCAAAGTAGCCTACAGACTAAACCTACCAGCTGAACTCGGTGCAGTTCACAACGTATTCCACGTGTTGAATCTGAAGAAGTGCCTGTCAGATGAGACCCTCATAGTTCCTTTTAAGGAACTCACTATCGACGAGCGGTTGCAGTTCGTCGAGGAACCAGTTGAAATCACAGACCGGGATGTCAAGGTCCTCAAGAACACTAGAATACCTCTTGTGCGAGTTCGTTGGAACTCCCGTCGTGGCCCAGAGTACACCTAGGAACGAGAAGATCAAATGGAACTCAAGTATCCCCAGTTATTCGAAAACCGTGCAACCACTACTGAGGCTGAAGCTACTGCTGCAGAATTTCAGGACGAAATTCCAAATCAACGGGGGGATGATGTGACACCCCAGGAAAACCAGTAAACGATACAACTTACCTAGCTTCCTCAGTAACCGCATGCTAAATTTCGAGACGAAATTTCTTTTAAGTTGGGGATAATGTGACAACTCGAATTTCCAAGATTCCTATTTCACATTTATTGCACGTTCATTGTTTGTGTAGTTAATTATTTGCACAATTAGTTGCTATGGAATTGTATACGTTTTGATACAATGAAGTGTATTGTGTGATTATGCATGGTTATGTGTTAATTGTGATAAATTTGTTAAATGCATAAACTTGGTGGTGAAGCTGTGAAATTGTTGTGAGATGGTGTACTTGTGTAAAAGTTAATACTTGAGGATGTAGAGAGCAATTAGTGAAATCCTAGTGATACTTAACCCTAATTCCTTTTCACTAATCATTACACAAAAACCAAAGCACGTACTGTTATTCTCTAATCCCCTGGCAATCATCATCATTGGCACAAGATATTCATCACTCTTGATTGCTCTCTTTCTCTAGAATCATTCAAGGTAATTGTTTATTGATTATTGTAATACTTGTAAACCCTAATTGATTGCTTGATTATTATCAATTCTTGATTCTTGGGATTCTTAGTAAAACCCTAGTTCTTCATATGATACTCTCTGTGATTATTGATTGGATTCTGATTATGATGATAATGATATTGAATAGTCATTTAATCGATTGCCTGTGATGATAGAATGGTTGGATATTGATTTGATGATTACAATGCAATGAAATTAAGGTTTCTGGATCGTAGAAAATAATGAGGTAACTGTTGAATGTATGTGTGTAACTGTTACAATTGTGATTGTGATTGTCTGAGTTTTGATTATGACACTTAGTCCGACCTTTGTTACACATGGATATAGGTCCGAACTATTAAACATGAGAATGCAGTCTGAGTTTTTAAAAGGACTTAAGTCCGACTTTTAGCATATATCTACGTAATCCGATCTTTGAAACAATATAAGCATATGTCCGATTTTTGTAACATGCTTGTGTCCGAGTTTTATTTAATGTATAAGGATCCGAGTTTATATATATATATAAGAGGTGCATTAGTCCGAGTTTTATAACAAGGGAACTTGTCCGACCTCTTAACCTTAGTATGGAGGGTCCGAGTTTCTTGGCCCTCCTCCCTATGTCCGACTTTGTTTATGTTAGGGGAGGGGTCCGAGTTTTGCACAAAGGGGAGAAGTTGTCCGAGTTTTAACCCCTCCTCACTTAGTCCGACTTTTTGACCCCCACCCCCACATGTCCGAGTTTTAACTCCCCAAAACCCCCATGTGCTAGTCCACTTTTAACCCCCATGAATCTTGTCCGAATTTTAAAGGGGTTACCCCCATATCCGACTTTTAAACAGGGGAAGCCCCCCCCCCACACACACACTTGTCCGAGTTTTACAAAATGCAAGGCCCTGTCCGAGGTTGTGTAATGATTTCTGTGGATTAATGAGTTGTATGTTAAGTGATGTGAATCTGTTAAGGTGTGTATGATTTAATTGAAGCCGCAAACTCTGTTAAACCTATTAAGCTTATTAACGATGTTAACATGTTAAGTATGTTAACGGTGGCAATTATGTTAACATCCACGTTAGATTAAACTGTGTAATCAAAGACGCGAAGCATGAATTATGTGAATACGATTAACTGTTTACGTGATGTATGATTCTGTATATAATCGTATGATACTGAATGCAACTGTATGATCTTGCATGTATGAATCGATCTATGTGATATCATCCTGTACACAATAAGCACAAAAAACACAGTTGCTTGATTACCAATGACTCGCAAACCCTAATTGGATGCAAACACTTATATCGTATCACGTGCAATATATCCTAGGTCGTGTGTAACGGATTTAGACGATTAATAAACCCTAGAAGCAATAACATACCGAGCAAACCAAGGTGAGTTCACACACCAAGGCATGGGGTTCCCAGGGTGGGAATGGGATTGAATGATTTATTCGTACATACTTAGTTAATCGAACCTAAGGATATGGTCCTCGGGAGAGGAAGAGTAAAGATAAGATACGGCTAGACTAGTATACCCATTTGAACTGATCTTCGCACACACGCCAGGGGTTGGCTGCGATATTATGACTAATCATTCGCACACATGCCTTGAGAAAGCCGCGAACTATAGATACTAAAACTTCGCAAGTAATGCCAGGGTGGCCGCGATACAAATATACATAGTCTAGGATATTTGGGAGTATTACCCCAAATCTTCGCATACATGCCGAGAGGCCCGCGATGGAAACGAATACGATACATGACTTAACGAACGAACATAATGCTACTCATACTATTACCATTACTGAACTATACACTGTGAACTCACTCAACTAGTTGTTGACTCTCTGCTGCATGCCTTGCAGGTCGTTAGATACATGGAGCTTGCACAGGGAGGAGCAGGACGTTGTGGGCATGGATCATGAATGCTTAATTAAACACTTATGACATTTCATACATTATTATTTATGTTGGCTTTATTTACATGCTTCCGCTACTTAAACAAAGTTTGGTTTTGAACATCAATCATGTCGTGATGAATTACATTATCTACTATTATTATTAAATGCTGTGTTCGATATGATTGGTGGCTTGATCCTGGTCAGTCACGCTCCCAAGCGGTGACATTCCGCGTGTGGATTTTGGGGGTGTGACATGTAGCCTATGGCAAACGGGGTCACAGGGAAGGCAACCCATCATTCAGAAGTGTGATCGCTCAGGGCAGTGGGATCATAGGGTTTAAATACGGTGTTTGCGGGGAAACAATACCAGATCCTATCGATCTGAGGATCGGTGAAAAGGCAGCGTTCTTTAGCGGAATCTGCGATGATCCCTTTACTCTTGAAGGGGCTTTCTTTCTGGTGATCCTTAGCAGGGGAGTTCCGGAGCAACATTTTGAATGGAATAGTTGAAAAGAGAAGAAAAACAGAGCAAGCAAAGAGAGAAGATGAAGGGGAGAATACCTGTTTGATCTTCTGAATGCGGTTATAAAGGGAGTAGCTCTGGAATTTAAATGCAAACAATCATATCTATATCCCTATTTATAATCATGATTTTGCAGGGGTGTCACTTCTGTGCGGTTATAAAGGGAGTAGTTCGATATTAACGGTTATAAATCCGTTGAGTTTGTTGCAGATAAGATCAAGAAAACATAACTCGCTAATTTTACATTTTACTCCTTATATTTTGGGGGTAATTGTTAGGGGAGGATTTTCTAACAATTAGTGATCCTTATTCGCTATCCTAATTAGTGATCCTTACCTCTGTGACAGATAGTGATCCTCAGAAGAGCTTCAGGATCAGGATCATGGATCACCCTAAGGATCCTCATACTAACAATTGGCTGTTTGTGTTTCGTATTGTTTTGCAGGAGTATTGAGCTTGACTTGGTCTTGGCAACGTTACTATGGAATATTCCACGGGTATTTCGCACACATTTGAATAGAAATGGACGTTGTGGAGAACGTGGGAGCATGGCACAAAAGTCGGACAATTAGTTAGCTTAGTTAGCTTCAATTTTTAAAGGGGTGACGAGCTAAAATTAGAACACTTAGCCATTTTCGGTTACACACACACTGTTGTGCAATTGCAGTCTCAAAGCTCTCAACAAACACTTAGCAAATCACACACTTTTAGACGATTAACCATAGTGATCCTTGTACTTAGCTCGTCACTATCCAAAGTTGTAAACTTTTATTGATTTATTTGAGCTTGGTGATCGGTAGTTTCCATCACCCGAGGTTTTTTATGCTGGAGATCATTCATTGATCAAGGGCTTTTTCCTCGTATAAATCCTTGTGTCATTTGTGCAATTTACATCGAAGTGATCCTTATTATTGTTCTTCATTTCAAGCATCATTCCCTGTAACTAAGAGTTTGGTTGCATTATCTTCATTAGATTTTTAACCAAAACAGTAACGTCGCCTTCAAAAGAGGGGCCTACCACATTATACATTAATAACTTAATTAATTATCTTCCAATAATCCGACCCTTTAGGATTGTATCCTTGCTGACTCAAACTACTGGGTTGAGGGTAACGTCGCCTTCAAAAGAGGGGCCTACTACAATAACTAAGATAATCTCTTAAACAAGTGCAAAAGTGCCGAAATAATCAAAGGTTACACTACACACGAGTCGGATCCAACTGATTCATCTTGTCTATCTGTTTTTTATTTTTATTTTATTTTTCAGCATTTTAGTTAGTTTTAATTTTCTAGTTTAAAAACCTTTTTTCTAACATTTTGATTTGATTAGACGTTGAGGACAAACCGGTACTAAAAGCTCTTGTGTCCTTGGACGACCTCGGTATCTTACCAACACTATACTACGTCCACGATGGGTGCACTTGCCCATATGTGTGTTTAGTGTTAGTAAATATCGTGTTTTATAAATTTAAAACTTGGCTAAAAAGTGTAAAAGGGCTTAAAATATATACCTAAAATATAACACACTTCACGCACATCAAGTTTTTGGCGCCGTTGCCGGGGACACAAGGATTTTAAGAAATCTTAAAATCAACGGCCTAATCTTGTTTTCAAAACTTTTTCAAAACGCGCGCACATTTTTTTGCATTTTAGTTTAGTTTGCATTTACAGTAGCCTGAACACGGGGCCGTGTTCACTGAACACGGGGCCGTGTTGCATATTTTTAGTTAAACACCCAGATACAGAGTCTGAACACGGGGTCGTGCTCACTGAACACGCCCCCGTGCTCAAAAAGACCAGTAACTTTTATTAAACCGCCCAAATACATACCCTGAACACGGGGCCGTGTTCACCAAACACGGGGCCGTGTCCAGCCTCTGTTTCCGTCTTTATTTTTGTTTTCTGGTCCTGAGACTCAGTTGTGGTCTATTGAGTGATTCTTATGGATCAATACTCAGGAGGCTACAACTATACCTATGAGGAGGATGATTACATGAGAGACTATTGCACTAATTGTGGTAACCCGCACTCGGTATAATATTGTAACTTATTTCAACCATCCACTTCATACAACTATTATGAGGAGCCCAGGTACGAGCCATCGACTTCATACACATCCTATGAAGACCAAAGGTATGGACCTTCTTCCTCATACTCATATTTTGATGAACCAAGGTATGAACCTTCATACTCATACTTTGAGGAGTCAAGATATGAACCACCACCTTCATATACTTATTATGAGGAACCATGGCGTGAACAACCCACCTCATATGAGTATTATGAAGAACAAAATTATGACCCTTATCCATCATATGCTTACGATGAAGGACAATGGTATGAACCATCTACTTCATATGGGTACTATGAGGAACCAAGGATCGAACAACTGGATTCAAGCTTTGAGGATCCCGATCCTTTTTCTATCACCGAAGTAGCCGATAGGATAATAGAAAAACTTAAAACTATCGAAAGATACATAAAAGAATCTTGCGTAAGGGAAGAGGAGTCCCGCGCTAGAGAAGAATTAAATAAAGAAACGATAGTTGAAGAGTTAAAAATGGAAGAACAAATAAGTGACAAACCGACACATGAGTTAAACAAAGAAAAGGGTGAGGCCGATAACGTTAAAATTCAAGAAGAGTCTAATTTTGAAGAAATTAATCTCTTATCACCTTCTTTTGAAAATCCTTGTTTAGTATCAACTCATGCTAAGTTTTTAAAAGAGCTAAACACTAACACAAAAGTTGAGGAAATGGTAAGTGTTAAGTTAACTAAAGATCAAACTTCGCTAATAAAAGAAGACCCTTTTGAAATCAACATTACACCGGTTCCATGTTTTTTTAAAAATTCATTTATTAGTAACGTCACCATTGATAAGGATCTTTGTGTTAACATAATGCCTAACTACATTTTCGAAAAATTAAGTATTAGTGATTTTGCTCCACTTCAAATACCCATTTTTCTATCCAATCGGAAAATAATAAAATCAATCGGTGTAGTTGAGGACGTCTTGGTTCAAACAAATCAAATGGTTATTCCAACCGACTTTGTCATCCTCGATGATGCTCCTCTAGTGTTGGGAAGACCTTTTGTAAAAACTCACGAAGCTTTGAAAAACCGAAAGTTTAATAATCTACCTCTTCAATTAGGGCCATTCAAAAGGAGCATAGACCTTGAGCGTTCAATGAAATATCCTTTTGGCAACAATGACCCCCTAATTGAAGATGAAGATGAGCCACCCGATATAAGTGGAAAATTTGACCACTTTGTTGAAGAAGAGGTCGCCATAGAACAAACTTTAAAGTTCTTGATCTAAATGAGCCCCAAAATAAGGAGTCTCCTAAAGACCCGCCCCTTGAGCTCAAGGAACTTCCAAAAGGTTTGGAATATGCTTTTCTAGACAAAGATGGTAATTCACCTGTAATTATTTCATCTAAATTAAATAGTGTAGAAAAAGAAAAATTAATCAGACTTTTGAAAAAACATAAAAATGCGATCGCTTGGAAGCTTGTAGATATAAAAGGAATAAGCCCTTCCATGTGAACGCACAAAATTCTAATGAACGATGACTACAAATCAGTAATACAACCACAAAGAAGAGTAAATCCAAATGTCCAAGAAGTGGTTAAAAATGAGGTCATCAAACTACTTGACGCCGGACTTATTTATCCTATCTCCGATAGTCCATGGGTGAGTCCCGTCTAAGTAGTCCCAAAGAAAGGAGGTATGACGGTAATAACTAATGAAAAGAATGAATTAATACCAACGAGAACCGTCACATGATGGAGAGTATGCATAGACTATAGACGATTAAATAAAACAACAAGGAAAGACCACTTTCCTTTGCCCTTCATTGATCAAATGTTAGAAAGACTATCCGGTCATAAATTTTACTGTTTCTTGGATGGTTTTTCAGGTTACTTTCAAATTCCAATAGCACCTGAAGATCAAGAAAAGACAACTTTCACATGACCCTATGGAACTTTTGCTTATCAACGCATGCCATTCGGTCTATGTAATGCCCCTGCAACATTACAACGTTGCATGGTGGCCATCTTCCATGATATGATAGAAAAGACAATGGAAGTCTTCATGGACAACTTTTCTATCTTTGGAGATTCATACGACCAATGCCTCGATAACCTTGAACGAATGCTATCCCGATGTGAGGAAACTAACCTCGCCCTTAACTGGGAAAAATGCCATTTCATGGTAACAGAGGGAATAGTACTCAGTCACAAGATCTCGAGCGAAGGAATGGAAGTTGATCGAGCAAAAATAGACACAATTTCTCGATTGCCTCCACCCTCCTCCGTTAGAGCAATCAGAAGTTTCTTAGGGCATGTCGGATTTTATAGACGGTTTATCAAAGACTTTTCGAAATTTCAGGACCTCTAACAAAATTACTTGAAAAAGATGCGCCTTTCATCTTTGACAAGGATTGCAATCAAGCATTTCTAACCCTCAAGGAAATGCTAGTCAATGCACCTATCATGATAACGCCCGATTGGAAATTACCTTTCGAAATCATGTGTGATGCAAGTGACTTTGCCATTGGAGCGGTCTTGGGACAAAGAAAAGAAAAGCATTTCCACCCAATTTATTATGCTAGTAAAACACTTAACGATGCACAAGAAAATTACACAACCACTGAAAAAGAATTACTAGCTGTGGTATTTGCTTTTGATAAATTTCGTTCTTACCTTGTTCTTTCTAAAACTATAGTCTATTCAGATCATGTAGCCATCCGATACCTCTTCAAGAAACAAGACGCAAAACCCCGTTTGATCAGGTGGATTCTACTCCTCCAAGAATTTGATATTGAAATCAAAGACAAAAGAGGGGCAGAAAACACAGCAGCAGATCATCTTTCGCGTCTAGAAGACCCAGCTTTGGAGGCAACCAGGGACGAGCAGATCAACGAAAATTTTCCAACAGAGTCCCTGGAAATGGCGGAACATAGACAAGAACCATGGTATGCCGACTACGCTAACTATTTAGCTAGCGGTATAGTCACAAAAGGATGGCCACATCACCAAAGAAAGAAATTCTTTGCCGATGTAAAGCATTACTTTTGGGAAGACCTTTATCTTTTCAAAATGTGTGCCGACCAACTCATTCGAAAATGCGTACATGGCAACGAAGCACGAAGGATCCTCCGCCATTGTCATGAAGGTCCATATGGAGGACATCATGGTGCCGCTAGTACCGCATGGAAGGTATTTGATTTAGGATTTTATTAGCCTACCATTTACAAAGATGCGCAAAATCTTGTCAAGACATGTGATGCTTGCCAAAGATCAGGTAATATTTCTTCCAAAAATGAAATACCACAAAATGGCATTCTCGTTTGTGAAATTTTTGATGTGTGGGGACTCGATTTCATGGGACCTTTCCCACCGTCAAAAGGAAACAAATATATACTTATGGCACTCGATTACTTGTCTAAATGGGCCGAGGCTGAGGCACTTCCAACAAATGATGGAAGAGTCGTGGTAAGATTTCTGAAGAAATTATTCTCTCGTTTGGAACACCTAAAGCATTAATAAGTGATAGAGGTACCCATTTTTGTAATCATCAACTCGAAAAAATCCTTACAAGATATGGGGTCTATCACCGGGTCTCAACAGCATATCACCCTCAAACGAACGGACAAGCCGAAGTGAGTAATAGAGGTTTAAAACGAATACTTGAAAAAACCGTAGGTTTAAATAAAAAGGAATGGGCCGATAATTTAGATGATGCTTTATGGGCTTTTCGAACTGCTTATAAAACCACTATAGGCACAACCCCATATAAGCTCGTCTATGGAAAAAGTTGTCATTTTCCGGTAGAAATAGCCCACAAGGCCTACTGGGCAATAAAAAATGTAAACTTGGATTTAGAAATTGCAGGTAAAATCGATTTTGTCAAATAAATGAATTAGACTAATTAAGGAATTATGCATACTCTAACTCAGAAATTTATAAGGAAAGAATGAAAAATTTACACGACAAACACATTAAACCTAATGAATTTCGAGTAGGAGATCTAGTTCTATTGTTTAATTCACGACTTCGATTATTTCCGGGTAAACTAAAATCTAGGTGGTCAGGACCTTTTTCCATCACCCATATTTTTCCTCACGGTGCAGTAGAAATTAAATCTCGGAATGGAATTCCATTCAAAGTCAATGGCCAATGGCTGAAACTCTATCGAGGATCCATTGAGGATGAAGAGGAAGAGATCTCGCTCCAAACGGTCGACGAGTAAAGGCATCCACATCATACCTGGTATGTTACGAACAAGCAGGTAAACATCGAAATCGGTAAGTCTTCTAACCAAGTTTTTGGGAAAACAGGGCACTCACATGAGCACTACAAAAAAAAAAAATTTCAAAAACATTGCTCGGCATGGGGCCGTGTCCGCGCAACTGTCGGGATAAAACCCTCTTTTCATATCAGTTACATCATTCCACACGCCCCGTTTCCCCGAAAAACGCTCTGGTCCAGGCGATTTTCCGCAGATTTTCGACGTCTCCTCTCATTCTAACAACATCGAGGTATGATTCTATCATCATTAGTAGTTAGACTAGTTACTTGCATGTAGTTAAAACATCAAAAATTTGGGGAAAAATCTAGGGTTCTTGAAGTTCATCCGGATCAAACCTCAAAATTTTGCAATAATCTATTAGCATTAGTTTAGATTAGTGTAATGGGAAGTAAATACATTTGTAGTGTTGATAGATTTGCCCGATTTCTCATAAAAACCCCAAACCCTTGTTTTTGAACCGAAAAAGATTAAATTGAAAGGGTAAACGGTTTGTTTTGGGAAAAACGACACTTGGGGTTTCATTTTCGGGACCGGGTCGAAAAATGCAATTTTTGAGTAACAGACGCCTGGACACGGGGTCGTGCCCGCTGAGCACGGGGCCGTGTCCAGCTCACTGTTTGCAGTTTTTTTCCAAAAATCTCACTGTTTCGTGCTAACTTTTGGTGTATTCTTTCAGATGTCGAAGAAGTTCACAAGATTCAACGCAAATGAGCTCGATGCTAGAGCCAGATACGACACACTTCAAACAAGACCCGAAGAATACCCAAGGCAAGCATGCACGGACCTCTTAGCCATGGTGAACCAACTTGACCGGTTCAACAACCTCGTTACCGGCCCACTAAGGGCTGCCCTAACCACTCTACTTCGATCGGTACATGAGTGTACCATGGAGTTCTACAACACCTTCACTTTTAACTCAAGGTGCGACCCTTTCGACAATGAGGGTGTTGCATTTCGGTGTGGTGGAACTAGGTACTCGATCTCTATGGCGCAATTCGGGGCAATAGTGGGGCTGTATACGGAAGAGGATTCGGGAAGTGAAGAAAACGCTGGAATGCGAGAGTTGGATGAAAACGCACGCCAAGCCGCATGGGCTCAGATTGGGGAAGGATTCTACAATCCGAGCATTACTAAGAGCACTAAGCTAAGGGATCCGCTTTATCGCTACATTCTTAGGCTCCTTGCTTACTCTCTTAGTCAGAGACATGACAGCAGCGGCGTTGTTGGGTTGAGAGATTTGGTAGTCCTCCACTGCATTCACACCCGAAGACCCCTCGATATTCCATTCCTCCTACTCCGGAACATGCATCTGAACCGGCTTGCTCATGCACCAACCCCTATTTTCTACGGGGGATGGGTGTACCGCCTCTTCAAGCACTTCACGCGCATACCTAGGTCTTTTGAAAGGAGCGCATGGTCAAGACGGGTTGATGTACACATTTGTCGCTCCATGAACCTAATCTATGAGGCGGAAGATGGGTCAGTAAGCTTTTAGAGGATGCAAGGTCATGCATGGAACCCGCAAGAGGCGCTAGTCCTTCACGCTCCACCTCCCCAATACCAGTACCAACCCCACGGTGAACCGGGCCAGTCCTCCTCACAAGGAGGTGGTTTTCCTAACTTTCAGAGAGAGTTTACATGATCTTTTGCAGGAAAACCTTATGTGCACCAGGAACACCTACAACCTCGCCAACAACACATACCACCAGGTGGGAGCTATTGAAAGAAACATCTCCGATATTCAAGATGACATCGGAAGCATCTGGGAGTATATGGAAGAGCATGGGGGAGGAGGTGATGACAGTGATGAAGACATGGACTAGGCGGGTGGAGTAGGAGTAGGAGCGGATAGTTGGTGATCCCACAGGTTAAATTCCCTTTCTATCGAACAATTTCCGGCCTGCGTGCCGAAGTGTTGAACAATTTACTTTTCCTAACTTATTTTTATTTTCTACTTTTGTTTTTATCTTTAAGTTGATGGTTTGGATGCTTGATGTCACACCCCGACCACGTAAAACAACAAATCGTGGCGGAAACGTCGGGGAGTGTTGTAACAGAATTATTGTTTCAAACCATGGATACGAAGAGTTTCGTTTCATTAAATATTAAACATTGTCTTAAAGTTTAACAAGCAAATCAAACATTCTATCATTATTATTAAATCACTAAGGCCTTGTCCAGTCCTAAGTGAGCATGCATCCTACTCGCAATCAGCATTAAGCAACTTCACCTGAAACATATGTAAAAACAAAGTCTGCAAAGAAATGCTGGCGAGTACATAGGTTTTGCGAGAGTGTCAGATTCATGGCTCGTTTGCATGTCGAAATAACTCGTACAACTTCGTTAATCGACATTAGAAAACCTTGTTTTGTAAAATGTTTGTATCATAAAATGAGTGACTAAATCAGAACAGTTTGGTTACAATTTATAAGCCTCGATGCCATGAATCTTAACCCAAAACATTTGTCTTCGTAAACCAAATAGTGAATCGTTCTTGTAATAAAACTCGTATGGTTTATATATTTTCGTAAATGTCGTTGTGTGACATCGTTTAACTCGTTCTTGTTATAGATTATCGTTCATTTGTTTAGATCGTTCAATCGTTCAAAATCGTTCTCGTACAAATCGTTCTCGTTTTTAATTGTGAAAACTACTTTTTTTTTGGGTAAAGGGTTACCCCGGTAAAATTTTATAAATAAACCAATAAAGTACACAGGTGTGCCTGATATAGCACACTCAGCTAGCCCTGACATACCAGGACTAGGAAAACCAGACGAACACAACCAGCCAACAAAACGAAAAGTTACAAAAACACAACCCAAAAAAACAGCCCTCACCAACTAAAAAACCATTAAAAAAAACTACATAGGATCTAAGCTATCCCGGGTCTTCATCCAGCGCCCTTAACGGGATCTGCCACGCTTCCATAACTTTCTTGTGATCAGCTTGACCTTGAAACTTGAACCCCATCAACCGAAGTCTAACTGAGCTTTTAATCTTCTCGAACACCTGAGAAACCGAACTCTGAGAACGGGAGAATAGCCGATTATTTCGCTCTTGCCATATGAAGTAGGCCGACGCAGCAAGTACCAATTTACCTACCACATGCTCCAACTTCCTAGAATTCGAGTACTGATTCATCCAATCCGTAACCGAGCTCCAAGAATGACTACCAATATCCATGTCCACCATTGTTTTAATGTTATTCCATACTTGTGAAGCAAAGTTACACGAGAAGAACAAGTGAACTCGCGAATCGCGATCATGCTGGCACAAAGGACAACACATCAACCTTAAGTTTGTTTCACTACCCGCTTCCCAAAATCTCAACCGATCTTGGGTCTTCAACTTATTTTTTTATAACCAGCCATAATAAGAAGGAATGTCTTGGAATACATTGGCTAAACCAAACCATGCCACTCCAATTAATTGGTTCATTACGCAAGCGAATGGTATGCCACACTTCTAAAGAACTGTAGTGCCGAACATTACCCTCCAAATCCTTCCAAACCAAACGGTCATGAAGCTGCAAAAACGGCTGATCAAGAGTCAACCCAATTAAGACAGGATAAGTATCATACCAAGCTTGAGGCCATTTCCATTGCCCATGCTCATCTACCAAATCCGCAACAGAATATTGTAGATTAAATCCCGCATTAGCAATGTGTCTCGGGGTTATAAAAGCTCTAAGGGGGCTAAGGTGACACCAGTTATCACTCCACGCATTCGTTTGCAACCCACTTCGGATAATCTTCCAAATGAACGGCCGGACAATATTTCGAATAGAGAGGATTTTCCTCCATCCCCAGCTCATGCTACCCCTACTTTGGACCTCCCAGAAACTTTGAAGCTTCAATTTATGAGCATAAATCCATTGCACCCACAGGGACTTTCTTTTAGTTAGGATACTCCATATATGATTAGTAATGAGAGCTCTGTTTACATCCCCAACACGCCGTATACCTAAACCACCCTCCGACTTAGGAAGACAAATGTCATTCCATGCCACCTTTGCTTTAACCGTACCAACATTGCCAGCATTCCACAGAAATCGCCTCATCCGCTTTTCTAAATCAATAATGACTCGGGCTGGAATAACGAAAATAGAAGCCCAGTATATATGCATTGCGGACAGTACCGAATTAATAAGCTGCAATCTGCCCGCAAAGGACAGCGTTTTTGTCATCCAGTTGTTAATTTTCTTATCCATTCGGTCCACTAAAACCTTGCAATCCCCTGCGGTTAACCTAGATGTGATCAACGACACACCTAGATAACGAACAGGAAGAGAACCCTGCTGAAACGGCATGATATTTAGGATATCCTGCTTGACCTGATGCGGAACATTACAAAAAAAAATACCGTGCTTTTAGCAGGACTCGGAACCAAACCCGATATACTCGAAAATTGCTCCAAAGCCACTTTGATCTTGCTAACCGAAATGGCACTCCCATGAACAAAAATAAAAAGGTCATCAGCGAATGAGACATTTATTATTTTTTGTTTCATACAATGAGCATGATACTTGAAACCTGGTGCAGACCGAGCTGAGTTTTGGAGAAGAAGAGTAAGCACCTCCATAACCAGCGTGAACAGATAAGGGGACATCGGGTCCCCTTGTCGAAGACCCCTTCTCCCTTTAAAAAAACCGTGAAGATTCCCATTAATACTCAACGAATACGTAGTCGTAGAAACACAAGCCATTATCCACTTCACCATTTTCCTATGAAAGCCAAACTGATAAAGAATTTTCTCAAGAAAAGCCCAACTAACCGTGTCGTATGCCTTTTGAATCTCAATTTTGAACGCGCATCTGGGGGGACTTTTATTCAAGTGGTAGTTGTGCATAAGCTCCTGGGTTAAGAGAATATTATCAGAAATCCGCCTGCCTGGCACAAACGCCGACTGGTTAATACTAACCAGATAATCCAAGCTCCCTTTCAGCCTATCCGTAATAATCTTGCTAATGCATTTGTAGAGAACATTGCAGCAAGAAATAGGACGATAATCCAGAACCGAATCAGGGGTGTCCACTTTTGGAACAAGAGCTAAAATTGTATGGTTTAACTGTTTCAGCATTTTACCCGTATCAAAAAATTCCAAAATTGCACCCGTGACCTCATTACCCACAATTTCCCAAGCATGCTTAAAAAACGCCGACGTATAGCCATCCGGACCAGGAGCTTTATTCTCACATATGCTGAACATGGCATTCTTAACTTCCTCATTCGTAACCTGTCTAACCATATTTTCAGCTGCTTCAGGGTTAATGACATTGACAAACACTTCGGTCAAGTCAAAACTAGAGAGCGTGTCTTCCGTGCCTAAAAACGCTGAAGAATGGTTGACAAGAGCAGCAGCCACGCCATCCCCCTCAAACCGATTACCATTCACATCACGAATGCACTGGATTTTGCTTCGATTATTCTTACACTTCACACTATTATGAAAGAACGCCGTATTGGAGTCCCCAGAACAAAGCCATTCCACCTTCGATTTTTGTTTCAAAAAGCATTCCTCATCATATGCTGCAACCTGGAATTCCTGAAGCGTCTCTATCTCCTTTTTACGAATCTCCACATCCATAGGGTTTGCATCCACCATTTTTTGAACTTCATCCAGCTTCTTTCGCAGCTCCACAACTTTGGTATGTAAATTTCCTTGCTGGAAGAGGATCTTTCGAAGACCAGGCTTTAGGTTTTTCAACTTACTAGTAACCGAAAACATAGTGTAGCCCTCTATTCTTTTCGCCCACTCACCCTCAACACAAACTTTAAATTCAGGTTTAGAGGTGATAAAATTTGCAAACTTGAAAGGCTTTGGCCGATAGGATTTAGAAGTATTAGGAAGCTTCAAAATACATGGAGTATGATCAGATACGCGATGCGGGTGATATATGACATAAGCATCAGGAATTAACTCCAAGCATTTAAGATTACACATAACCCGATCAATTTTCCTAAGTAAACCAACCCCTTCTTTTGGTTTCTGGTTCCAAGTGTAATGAAGACCATGCCCCTTTACATCAACCAGTTCCGTTGTTTGGACGCATTCATAAAACTCCTTCATTCCAATAGAAAGACTAGACGTACCAAATAGAGAATCATCACCATGGAGGGCTGAATTAAAGTCGCCCATGACAAACCATGGGTTGTTCGTACACAGCAACTTGTGCCTACATAAATCCTCCCACAGACTCCTTCGCTCTTGATACTTGTTCTTCGCATACACAAACGTACAAAAAACACTCTTATTATCAGCTTTGGACCAGACTTGAGCGTGGATGACCTGATCAGATTGAGACAATATCATAACGTCTACCAAATCGCTATTCCATCCTAGAATAATTCTGGTACCCCGTTGACATAACCCCCCATTAGACGTCCAACTCCATTGCCTAAAAACATTTTTACAAACTCTAGCCAAATTGGCAACCTCCACATGGGATTCTAAGATAGCACAAACCAAAACTTTATTTTCCGAGAGCATAAGACGAACCTCATTCTGTTTCAAGGGACGGTTCAATCCCCTTATATTCCAAGTTAGAATACTATCCATTAAAACCATTGATACCGGGAGTGCTTGCCCCCTCAGCTTTCTCATCCTGATTATCATTCGACATAAACTTCGATGTTTCCGTTGGTACCGTCTCCACCACCTCCTCATCAAACCCATTGTGATTCCCATTACCCTTGTTCCCAGCTTTCCTCGCCCCCTTTTCATCATTCCACTCCTGACCATCGATCTTCGATAAAGCCTCGAACGAGTTCTGAGTTTTCACCTTTTCGTGTGCTGTCTTGTCGATAGTTGCCTCTTTCGTTCCAGACGTACTTGGATCCGACTTGGTAGTTTTTGGTTTATACACAAACTTTGCCTTTTGTTTCTTTTGCATTACCCCTATCCGAGCCGTCTTCCTCTTATCCGTAACAAACCCCTCGTCGTCCACAATCACTTGTTTTTCTTTTTTAGCTTCATTTTTAGCACACGTTTGGTCATTATGACCAAAAACACAACACAAGGAGCACCTTTGCGGCTTCCACTCATACTCCACCTTCACGACCTCATTAAGATAACCCTCCTCCTCAAGCTTTGGAATAGCAACGACAATCTGATTTTTAAGTTCCTTATCCGCATTTATTTCAATCAAAGCCCGAGCAAAACTAGTCCTGCCCCAGTTTTCCGTGCACATGTCAGCTGTGTATCCATCAAGGCGTTTAGGTTCACCTAACTTGGACGCTAGTAAGCTTAATCCATCATCGGTGTAGACCGAAACAGGAACATTATGAAGTTTAACCCACACGGGAACAGATTTAATACCTTCCTTCTTGAGACTAATTGACGGGGACCAAACATTTAAGAACAACGGAACCTTCCTGATCAGCCAAGGCCCTCCCTCCAGCACTTTAGTCATACCCTCCTTTGAATCAAATTTAAAGAACAAGAACCCATCCGAATTCATCATAAGTTTAGCAAACCCAAACTTCGTCCAAACATTCTTAGCATAGTATTCGACTACATGAAATGGTAACCTGTTCCCCAGAAAATATCCATATAGAACATTCACAAATTTCTCCTGGACTTTACGAATTACCTCACGAGGAATTACAACATCAGCATCCGGATTTGTCTCTCCCGATTCCATCTTTCTGAAGTTTACTGCCCTTTTGGTCGTCTTGCTAATAACATTCAAACCTTTGTGACTCGTCCATCATTCAAACCTTTGGTCGTCTTGCTAATAACTACTTTTGGTCGTCTTGCTAATAACATTCAAACCTTTGTGACTCGTCCATCATTCAACTCGTTCTCGCATTAACGAACCTCCAAAGGGTAAGTTAACAATTATCAGATTCAGTCGTTACCCACCTCACCCACACATAACCAAGGGTGCGGTCTGATAACGGGATTTGTCGGATCCTATGGTACCATAACCTAATACTGGTCGGTTCGGCCAAAATTAATGAATGTCGTTCGTTATGTAATTACAACCAACAAATTCGTTCACATTATCGAAATCGTTATTAGTTTAATATAAACCATCTTACTCGTTTTGAAACCATCGTTAAAACGTCAAATCATTTTGATACATATGAATTACCCCAAAATAATTGAAAACAGTAAAATAGGGGAACTATGTACTCACCTTCGGGTGCGTTTTTAAATGTTAACACAATCCCTCAAATTGTTTATCAGCCCTAAATTAAATAAGAATGATTTTGAATAATCAAAAACCACACTTTGACATGCAAAATACTACTTATGTCATTTCTGTTTTAATATATATGAAACTGGACTGTTTTCGGACATTTAAATAAAATGGTTAACTTATTCCAAATATTCCCAAATTTTTACAGAACGTCTTACACGAACCAAATATTATTGTGTAAAAATATCAGGGTCTAGTTCATTACCAATATTTTATAAAAATTCATTTTCCTGGACTGAAGTCAGATTCATCTTTTTCTGACCGCAGTCCACGGAATAATTCATCGGAAATTTATCGTAAGTCCGTTTGACATAATTCTAGTTGGAGGATCACAGCGACAACAGTGACCATCTACAGTATAAATTTCATGATCTATCCCTACACAGAATTCAAGTTATGACTGAAAGCAGGATGCATATTTTCAGCAGCAAAAATGCAGCTCTAGCTGCTGTTACAAAATGGTACTTTAAAAATAGTAAACGAAGTCCAAAAATTATGATTCCAGTGCCATTAGAACTGTATTTCATAATACATAAATCTAGACTTCAGAAAATACATTTTTCGTTAAGTTACGGTCTGGTTACAGCCAACTGAAGTTGGCTGTAATCACTAAACAACTTTCTGTTTTCAGTCTTTTAACATTATAAAGTGTGTTCGATTGATTCCGTCAACATGTTTAGCGATCACATCAATACTTAAAACAGATTATCACTTATATATTTCAGATTTATCATGCATTAACATATTTCATTCATCATTTTAACACTACTTTATCATATGTTAGATGATGTTCAAGACTTGTTTAAGTTCTTTAGACTTTCTATCTTTTTGATCTCTAAACATCATTAACCACTCTACAATCATGTAAAATGCAAGGATCTAAGTGCTTACCACTAGCACAAGGCTAGGGGAGTTTGAGTGTAGAAAAGTGGTGGATAAAAGAAAACGAGAGCGGTTCTTGAACTTCCGAAAGCACCGAGCTTGTTTGTATGACCTCTTGCACCTTTGAGAGTATGGGAAGTGGCTAGAACCAAGCTTGATGGTGGTGATTGGGTGGTGTGTGATGGCTGCCGAAAGTGGCAAGAGAGGGAGGAGAGAGTTTGCTAAAGTGGTTGATTGTGAATGAGAATGATCAAGACCCTTGGTGCTTATTTATAACCCAAATTTCAAGTTTATCAATCATGTATTATGCTCCTCATCCTCCAACATATGATTACATGGTGGGTTATATGTCTAATATCATTCCTACATATCAAATAAAATATGAAAAGATATCAAGGGGTGTGTACCCCCTTGTCTAGAACCGGTTATGGGGGGGGGGGTTGGGATGCAAGTATTGGTTACTAGTTTAGTTACAACTCTAGTTAGGACTTAATGATATAGTTTGTGTATTGTTGTGTGTTATTTAATATAAAGTGTGGTAGGGTGTTTGGAGATCCTAACTAGCTCAGAAAAATAAAAACAATGTGTGTGGCAAAATTTTAGTGTCCTGCGTAATGTCTAGTTGTTCGGTTAAACACCGTTCCGTTAAAGTGTTTAATTATGTACCGGGTATTTTATTTAGCGTTCAAATCCCGATTTATGGCGTTCTAATTTATTTTTATTATTCTATAAAAATAAACTCGCCAAAATATTACTGAAATAAATTTTAGTTGCCAAGACTGGCTACGTTGTCTGTGTTTCGCAGTAAAAGCACTGTGTCGCGCAGAAACACACGGTACGCACTTAAACTTGAAAAATAACGTTTTTAAGCGTTTTAATTTATTTTTCAACACGAACCTGATTAAAATAAGATTTTAATCATAACAGAATATTTGTGGGATTTAAATATTATCCGGGCGGTCACCAACGTTCGTTTCGCAGTTTTGTCGTAATTAGTTCTTTAGTTCAAATAAACATGTTTTCGCCATACCAAATCCTTCGGAACTTATTTCTAAGTTATGTAAGGGATATTTAGGGTATGTTTGGCTTACGTGACAGTTCCGGAGTGTATGTCGCGTTAAACTGATTGCGTTTAAGCACCAGTTTGCGTATAATCTTCCAGAAAGTGATTTAAAGCTTGAAATCGGTATCGAATCAAATTGTAAAATTAATAAACACCATTGCACATATAATAACACCAAAACACATATAATAACACCAAAGCACAATGTTTTATTGATAACTGACATTGTTTTACATTATACGATGATTACAGAACACAGTTGCCACAGTATCCCCTACTTTAGGAAATTTCGTCCCGAAATTTTATTTAGAGGAATCTTGTGAAAACAAAAGCGGATATTTCGCCTTCATCTGGTCCTTATGTTCCCAAGTAAACTCGGGGCCACGTTTGGATTCCCAGCGAACTTTGACCAAATGAATCCGTTTGTTCTTCAACTGTTTGTATGTACGGTCCACTATCTCCACAGGCTTCTCGACAAAGTGAATCGTTTCATCAATTTGAATCTCGTCAAGAGGAATGTGAAGATCAGCATCAGCTAAACACTTTCACAAATTGGACACGTGAAAAGTCGGATGAACATTTCCAAGCTCTGGAGGTAGCTCTAGTCGATAGGCAACCTTTCCAATTCTTTCAACAATCTTAAATGGTCCAACATATCGTGGTGCAAGTTTTCCTTTCGTTCCAAATCTCACCACTCCCTTCCAAGGTGACACCTTGAGTAGGACACGGTCTCCGACTTGAAATTCTACGGGCTTGCGTTTCAAATCCGCATAACTCTTTTGACGGCTTCTAGTTGTCAAAAGATTATCGCGAATTTTCTTGATTTTGTCTGTTGCTTCCAGAATGATCTCAGGTCCAGTAATCTGAGCTTCATCGGTCTCATTCTAACAGACAGGTGAATGACATTTTCGACCGTAGAGAGCTTCGAATGGTGCCATCTTAATGCTAGCATGATAACTATTATTGTGTGAGAACTCAATCAATGGCAAGTGAGAATCCCAATTACCACCAAAGTCTATCACGCATGCTCTAAGCATATCCTCCAAAGTTTGAATAGTCCTCTCAGATTGACCATCTGTTTGGGGATGATAAGCAGTGCTTAGATTCAGTTGGGTTCCCAACGCAGATTGCATGATCTTCCAAAAATGAGATGAAAATCGAGCATCACGATCAGAAAATATATCCAAGGGAACACCATGTCGTGATACAATCTCGTCTACATAGATCTTGGCAAGCTTTTCAACAGAGAAATCCTCACGGATTGGTAAGAAGTGAGCAGATTTTGTCAAACGATCAACTACAACCCAAATAGCATCGTGACCTTTAGACGTACGCGGTAACTTGGTGATGAGATCCATTGCAATGTTCTCCCATTTCCAAACCGGTATCTCTGGTTGTACAAGCAAACCAGAAGGTCGTTGATGTTCCGCCTTGACTTTGAGACAAGTTAGGCATTTCGATACATACAAGGCAACATCCTTCTTCATACCATGTGTCACACCCCCAAAATCCACATGCGGAGTATCACCGCTTGGGAGCATGACTGACCAGGATCAAGCCACCAATCATATAGAACAACGTAAATAGTAAAAGTAATTGTCATTTAACCAAACCAATCCAATCCATATGAAAGGTGTTCAAAACATAAGTGTAATAACAACGTTTAGCGGAAGCGTATGAGTAAAAGCCCAACATAAATAAAGTATGTAATGTCATAATATTTAATCAAAGCAATCATGATCCTTGTCCACAACGACCGCGCCTCCCTGTGCAAGCTCCATGTATACCTAACGACCTGCAAGGCATGTAACAGAGAGTCAACAACTAGTTGAGCGAGTTCACAGAAAGTAAGTGCGTAATAGTAAGTTCGTTTGTAACGTGTGGCTCTACTGGCCCGATAGTATGTTCTATTAGTGGGGGCTTCCCATAAATGCATATACACTAGACTATTTGTAACCATAAGTGTTCTTCTTAACCTGAGAACAGTGGTACATACAAGGTTTACGTAGGTTTTACGTAAGTGTCCTTCACAAACCGAGGACAGTGGTACGCGTGGGTTTACGTAGGTTTTACGTAAGTGCCTGACACAACCGAGGCAGTAATGAGTATAAGATCACGTAGGTTTTACGTGAGTGTCCTTCGCAACCTGAGGACAGTGATGAGTACAAGTATACGTAGGTTTTACGTATGTGTCCTGCGCATCCGAGGACGATGGTAGATAGTCTAGTAACAGTGTACGTACAGGTGTCTATTCATTCAATCCCATTCCCAAACCCCGGGAATCCCATGCCTTGGTAAAAGTGTGAACTCACCTTGGTTTGCTCGGTATGCTAATTTATGTGCTCACGTTAATCAATCAAGTCCTAAAGTAAGCACGTGTATATGATCAGTTTAAGTTCGTAACAATCTTGCACACAAAGCTAACGTCACATAGTGTGTTTGGCAGTTAAATCATCATGTAACACACAAGCAGTTAATCACATTCATGCAACTCTAGTTTTACATTAAAGGCTTTCTCAGTTTGTTTTAACTCAGTTACTCAACAGTCTTGGTAATTTTAACGGTGTTAATCAGGATCAGGAATAGTATACATAATAGAGCTAACACACTTAATGTAGTCACTGTGTCATAACAGAGTTATATCATCATTAGCAGAGTTATCACATACGTAACCTAGTCAACATAACCCAGTTAACTTATTAACATACTTGGCATTCTTAACAGTGTAAGTAAACTTAACAGACAACAAAAACTCAGACCATACATAACATAAAACTCGGACAAGGCCCCCTAGCCCAAAACTCGGACCCTATACATGCAACAAAAGGTCGGACCCCTTTGCATCATACAAAAGTCGGACTAGAGATCATCACCAAAAGTCGGACCCCCCCCCCTGTCTCTTTAAAAAGTCGGACTCCCCCTTGTCTCCTTAAAAAGTCGGACTCACACACACTCACAAAAATTCTGACACATCATATCACAAAGTTCGGACAAGGCATCATGCCTTAAAACTCGGACAAGCACTATCATAGAATTCGGACCTAGTGTCCTTATGCAAGAGTTCGGACCTTATAAACCTTATGCAAAGTTCGGACTTTGCTTAATAATGAAACTCGGACTCTTATGTTACACACATAATTCGGACAATATCACTTATAAAAACTCGGACTTCACATCATTCAAAAGAAGTCGGACATGTTTCACATATATAAAACTCAGATCACATGCGTCATCATAAAAGTCGGATTATACTTGATTAACAAAAGTTCGGACTATTACAAGCTTAAACAAATTCGAACTAACATCAATCAAATCATGCGAACATTCAATCTTCATTGTAACAGTTACGTTTCTACGATCAACAGTTATGTTTCTACGATCATTCCAAACCCTAATTTCATACTTGTCAATGCTGTAATCAAATCAAAATCACACGATTCTAACATATCATGCATCTAATTGTCAGGCATTTGATTAAACAAATATCCACAAAACTATTGCAAGAGCAATCAGGTTTTTCAATAAACACAGAGTCATTATTTATAGAACTAGGGTTTTGCAAGAATCAATTAACCAATGATTAACAACAAACAATCATTAACCAATTACCTTGGATTGATTCGAGATAAAGAGAGGAAATCAAGAGTGATGATTGAGAGCTTGTGCCAATGATGAAGACGATGATTGTAGAGAGGATTGGAGAATGTGAAAGTACATATATTGATTTTTGTGTGATGATTAGTGAAGGAGATTGGGGTTAAGAGTGATTAAAGTTTCACTAACTACTCTACCCACCCCTAAGTATCGTCTTTTACATAAAACACCCATCACAATGTAATTTACAGTTTCATCACCAAATTCATGTATTTGTCAACACTTAACACATAACCATGCACAATCACAATACACTTTATCGAACCAAAACATATACAGTTACAAAGCAAACCAATTGTGCAAGTAAACAACTAAACAAACAGTGAACGTGCAATAAATGCGAAAGTGGAATCTTGGAAACTCGAGTTGTCACACCAGGCCACCAATACTGGGTACGAAGATCTTTGTACATTTTATCAGCACCAAGATGGATAGAATATCGGGACTTGTGAGATTCGTCCATTACTAAGGTGCGAAGAACGTCCTGATTCGGAATCCACAAACGATTCTCAAAATAGAGTAAACCATCGTCTTTCCTTTCGAGTTTAAGCTCAAGTTGAAGCGGTAGCTCATGCTTCAATAAGTCTTTGATCACACAAGATCGTTGAGTTTGAAGGACGCGAGATTGAATATCAGATAGAGTTTGAACAGAATGAAGCTGGACTCGTTCCTTTCGACTATGCGCATCGGCTACGACATTTGCCTTACCAGGGTGGTAGCGGATATCGCAATCATAATCGTTTAAGAGTTCAACCCAACGTCGTTGCCTCACGTTCAGCTCCTTCTGATTGAGAATACGCTGGAGACTTTTGTGGTCTGTGAAAACCACACACTTCGTTCCATAGAGGTAGTGTCTCCAGATTTTAAGGGCAAAAACTACAGCCCCTAACTCAAGATCATGAGTCGTATAGTTCTTCTCATGAATTTTCAATTGTCTAGACGCATAAGCTATGACTTTACCACGTTACATAAGAACGCAACCAAGTCCTAGATTCGACGCGTCACAACAGACAACAAAATCATCGTTTCCCTCAGGCAGAGATAAAACAGGAGCATCACAGTGTGACACCTGTGTCACTTCAACCATCAAACAAACGCCAAACCAATGAAATATTGTATTTCATACTTTGGACTTGTATAAATATGTGTATCGTTTGCACATATCAACTCTTGTTCGATTTCGAGCTCTACATCGCTTTCTAGGGAGTTATACGCAAACTGGTGCGTAAACGTACTCAGTTTAATGCGACAAATACTCCGGAACATCAACATATACTCAAAATACCTTAAATAACCCTTACATAACTTAGAAATAAGTTTTGAAGGCTTTGGTATGGCAAAAACAAGTTAATTCGCTTACAGGGACTAAACTTGACAAACTGCGAAAGTATGCCAATTTGAACTGTAACGAACATTCCGGAACATGTCCATAAGTTAGACATACCATAAATATCCTTTACATAACTTAGGAATAGGCTTTGAGGGGTTCGGTATGCTAAAACAAACTTTTGGATCATTCAGGGGCTAAAAGTGTCAAAAAGTGCACTAGTTTGCACTTTCGTGCATAACTTACGTTCTGAATACATCCGGACATCCAAAAATTTATGTAAGCATCCTTATATTATGCCTTAGTGTTTGGCATTAGAAAAATCCATTCGTCGTACAATTTGGATCGTCTTTCGCGCTTATGCGCATTCCGTCGTAATTAACCGAACATCGCGACCGTACGGCCAAACGAACCGACATCCGACATATTTTTGAGCACATTTTAAGTTCCCTATACTTTAACTTCATTTTAGAGCTTTGAAATAAGGTTAACGGGGCATAAACGTGCCAAAAACGCATCAAATACCAAGTTTTGGTGCTGCAGGGACCAAAACTACAATTCTGCCAAACTAGGGGCTTACGGACCGTAAGCCATAAGCCATACGGTCCGTAAGGAGTCCCCAGTACAGCAGAACCCACATTAAATGTTGATTGGCTCTTCAAGTTTCGAAAGGCCAAATGGCCCTTGCCTCTTCCAGCAAATGAGGGGCAACCTCTAACTTACCACAACATTGTGACAAGTGGACGGACAAGATCGTGGCACGAAATCCAAGAAACGATCCTAACGGTTCCACCTTTCCTATAAATACCCCCCCCCCCCCATTTTGCTCAAAACCCACACAATCTGATCTTAAGGCTCTAAGTTGGAACCATTGTTTCATACCTGAGCCATTTTGGTCTAGATTAGCATTCGGGGACCCTCCGTAAGTATTCTTTCGTTCTTTTATTCGCTTTTCGAGTCCGAGAGTCAACGTTCTGTTGACTTTCTGCATTGACCAGTTTATGGTCGATGCGAGGTTCATTAGAACTTCATAACGTGAGCGTGATCATGATGGTTATAGTCCGTAGTGACTATACCTACTGATCACCACGTTATCTAGGCTCAGTGACGAGTCGTAGTTTCGGCCAAAATGCGCATTCTTGCGAATTTTGTAACCAAACTACTCGTGAGCATCAAAGTCGTTTGTTTTGATGCCAAACCTGTTTTCTAAACTTAGTTAAGCATGTTCTAACATGCTTAGCTCGTCACTTTTAGTTTAGTGCTTATATAGGGTCGTAAGGTAAGCGATCTAAACCATCGCTTATACTTTCGAACCCGACCCATTTGGTCGATCATTAGGATCCGACCAAACACATTAGGTGACCATAGCTATAACCTTCCAAGGTTATACCTTGTGGTCACGATGTTAGGTGTTCCAGACGCGTTCTACGCGAACGACACGTTAGGGTAGCCTAAGCTACCTAAACGGGTCGTGATGGACCGTAAGCACTTAGGTTAAGTTTCATTTTAGTATGTAGGCTTTGTTAAACCATATTACACGAGTCTCCATACTCGTTTGGTTTACGAACCCGCGTACTATCCGATCCTTCCGTTTTGGTCCGGTATATTAATATAGCTACCTGTTAGGTGCCGTTTGATATCCCGTGATCTTTAGCATTATCTGGTTATTATACAAGGACTCCAAAGCAATCTCAGGTGAGTACATAGAACCCCTCTTTTACTGTTTTTTCCAAACTGTTTTGGGGTGAAACACATGTGCCTATCTGTTACATTCATGCTTTCCATGTTTTCACATCATATGCCTGCTATGTTGTTAGTACATTATAGTACACGATTTCATTACAATTTATGCTATGTATGCCCATTGTGTGCGTACTTAGTACATTGATTTACATTACATTTCTGTTGCATATGTTTACTCAGCATATGGACACATTGATTTACATGAACATTTCTATTGCATATGCTTACTCAGCATATGGACACATTGATTTACATGAACATTTCTGTTGCATATGTTTACTCAGCATATGGACACATTGATTTACATGAACATTTCTGTTGCATATGTTTACTCATCATATGGACACATTGATTTACATGAACATTTTTGTTGCATATGTTTACTCAGCATATGAACACATTGATTTACATGAACATTTCTGCTTCGTATGTTTACTTAGCATACTTAGTACAATTGTTTACATCACATGCCTTCATTTTGTTATGACATTTGGTTTGTTTAACATGGGACAATACATTCATTAACATTAGCTACGCCGTTCGTTAGTAGGTAGTGGTACCATAGGAATTGACAACTCCCGTTCCTGAAATCCTGGGTTTGATAGGATTGGAAGGAATGACCGAATTCGATATACATAACTTAGATAAACCTTTAATTTATTTAAGGGTTTATCGCCACAGTCTCAAGGCTTGGATGTATGCATAGTTTACAATACCGCATAAATGTTAATATCAATAGAGCATGCATTTTTCCACAGAACATAACGTTGATCTAAACCACGTTTACTTCAACGACTTGTTTTGTGCATTTTACATATGGTTTAAGTTGATACATTTCTCTTACCATACATGATACATTTTGGGATACACATTACATGATTTACATTGAACATAAACACGTTGACATTGACATACACATTTGGTGGTTTACTTTGAACATAGACATTTGACATGGTTTACACAATAAACAATTGAGTTATACAAGAACAATCTTACATGGTGGATGGTTTGGGTATGTGATTAAGTAACGAGGCGTGTGTAATATGATACAAGCATGGTGGATACGCCGCTGGTACTTCCTATATATAAGTGTTTGTATGGTATCAAATATCGTAGTGTTATTTGAATCATTTCAATTTGAGACATATGACATTTTATACAAATAACACACTTTTCATGAGACATTGTTTTACAAACTCATTTTACATGGTTATCCGTTTAACCATACAGTGTTCTCTTATTTATACATATCATCTGATCTTATCGTTTTTCAAATGATTTACAAGACAAAGCAAATAACAAGGTTCATGACTAAACATTTTCTCCAACATAAGTCATGAATCCCGTTTTCACAAAAACAATGTATCTCACAGGCATTTTTACGCTGACGTACCTATTTTCACATGTGTTTTCAGGAGATGATGCATAGGACTTATAAAGACATACTTAGGCGAACCTGTGCCTTAGTGACTTAAAACGAGACAAGAACTAGTTAATTTATGTTATGTATTCTTTGGTTCTTGTTTTAGACAATGTAAACTTTCATGTTTGATTAATAAAACGAAACTTCGTTTACCATGGATTTGAAACAATTGATTCTGTTACAACACTCCCCGACATTTCCGCCACGTTTTGTATGTTCTACGTGGTCGGGGTGTGACACACAGAGCTTTCGTTTCAGCATTTGGAACGCTTCTTCTTGTTTAGGTCCCCACTCAAAAGGCTTATTTTTCTGAGTCAAAACAGTAAGTGGAACCGCGATCTTCGAGAAATTAGAAATAAACCGTCGATAATAACCAGCAAGACCAAGAAAAGAACGAACTTCTGTAGGTGTCGTTGGTGTATTCCAATCCTTAATTGCAACAATCTTGGATGGATCTACATGAATACCCTGCTCATTGATAATATGACCCAAGAACTGAACTTCTTTAAGCCAGAATTCACACTTGGAGAATTTAGCAAAAAGTTGTTCCTTCCTTAGGAGTTCCAATGTCAAACGAAGGTGTTGTTCGTGATCGGCTCGAGACTTTGAATAAATGAGAATATCGTCGATGAACACAATGATGAACTTATCTAAGGTTTATAAACCCTATTCATTAAGTCCATGAAGATAGCTGGGGCATTCGTAAAACCGAAAGGCATGACAGTGAACTCATAATGCCCATATCTTGTACGGAAAGCAGTTTTGGGAATATCTTCTTCGAAAATACGAAGTTGATGATACCCAGAACGCAGGTCGATCTTGGAAAAGCATGAAGCACCTTGCAGCTGGTCGAAGAGATCATCAATTCTAGGTAGGGGATATCGATTCTTGATGGTAAGCTTATTAAACTCACGATAATGGATACACATTCGAAAAGATCCATCTTTCTTTTTCACAAAGAGGACAGGAGCTCCCCAAGGCGAAAAGCTCGGACGGATGAATCCTTTATCAGACAACTCTTGAAGCTGTTTTGATAACTCTTGCATTTCCGACGGTGCAAGACGATAAGGTGCTTTCGCAATCGGGTTAGCATTGGGTACAAGGTCAATATGAAACTCGACTTGACGAACTGGAGGCAAACCAGGCAGTTCATCATGAAACACCTCTGGATAATCCCGAACAATCGGAATATCTTGAATACTCTTGCTCTTGCCCTTCTCCTCGATGACATGTGCCAGGAAAGCGACATATCCTTTTCACAAATAACTTTTAGCCTTTGTACATGACATAAGCTTCAAACCACCAGATAGCTTCTCGCCACGAACTTCCAGAACATCGCCAGACGGAAGGGGAATACGAACAATCTTATCGAAACAAACTACCTCTGCATGATGTTTGGTCAACCAATCCATCCCCACGATAATATCAAAACTCCCAAGTTGCATCGGCGTGAGGTCAATGGGAAAAAGTTGGTTATCAAGGTTTAACTGACAATCATGAATAATAGAATCGAGCACAAGAGGTTTACCAGTAGCAACTTCGACAGTTAAGGGTTTCCTTAGTTTAGTTCTAGGTATCGCAAGCAAAGGCTCAAAAGATAACGAAACAAAACTTCTATCGGCACCAGAATAAAAAAGAATGGATGCAGGTCGATTGTTAACAAGAAACGTACCATTGACGACGAGGTTGTCAGCTCGCGCCTCGTTTGCATTCAGATTGAATACTCGTCCACGAGCGGGATTCGCATTCGCATTGACATTGACATTCACGTTCGGATTTGCATTCGCATTTGCCAACCTTGGACAGTTGTTGCGGAAATGACCATACTCTCCACAGTTGAAGCATGAACCCGGTGGGAATCTAGCAGCATTCCCCTGAACTGGGGCTTGAACCTGAGCAGCTTGATTCTGACCCAATCGACAGACGTTGGCCAGATGCCCAAGTTTACCACACGTTGTGCATTGCCTACAAGCTTGTTGTGCAACATGATGACCGTTGCAGCGAGCACAATGAGGTGCGGTACCAGCATATGCTTTCTTCGCAGGAGGTTGAGCCGGTGGGTTTTGAGGGTTCTGAGCATTTTGTGCAGTTACTGCAAAGTTCTGAGCACCCTTTCACTTTCTCGACTTCTTCGAAGGCTCACCCTTCTTACCCTTACCCTTTTCCTTGTCTTTAGCATAATCAGTTGACTTCTTCTTATCACTCTTGCAGGTAAGTTTATGCTTCCTGACTTGCGACTCAGTCAGGGTAGCAGATAACTCGATCGCTTGACGAACAGTAGCAGGATTAACGCCAGTCACAATATCTTGTATGGAATCGGGTAGCCCATCGATATACCTCTCTATCGCTTTCTCCAACGGGGTAACCATAGTAGGACACAAAAGGCTGAGCTCCTCAAATCGATCCGTGTACGCACGGTGTTCTCCCCCATCTTGTTTTAGATCATCAAACTCTCGTTCCAAAGCTCGAATTTCGTGACGGGGACAAAACTCTCTCATTATGAGAGCTCGAAGCTCTTCCCGTGTTTGTGCCAACGCCACATCGGCACCCCTGTCGCGCATCACTCCGTTCCACCAAGTAAGAGCACGCTTCTCGAACACACTTGATGCAAATTCAACCTTACGCCCATTCGGACATTGCACATGTCTGAATGTGTTCTCGATACTTTCGAACCATTGAAGGAGTGCAGTCGCTCCTTGTGACCCAGAAAACTTTAGCGGCTTTGCAGAGTTGAAACTCTTGAAATCGCATTGTGTATTGTTATTGTTGTTGTACAGCTCGTGGATTTGGGTCACAACGCCTGGAAGCACAGCAACCATTTGCTGAGTGACAAGGGCTGCGATTTCTTCAGCAGTAAAAGATTGTGCATCACGTCGAGGAGGCATTGTCTAACAAGGAAATATGAGAAACGAGTGAGGTCGATAATTTGGAAAAACAAAAGGGGTATTGAAAATATTGACGAATCATAAGGAAGGCGATCATTTGTTTGTTACTTCGAACAAACAAACGACACGCAGTGACTAATCAAAGTAATGAATCAAAATAATGTATCGCGAAGACATGCTCGCCTATAAGTGAACACTCACCCCAAGAGTTCCCAGGTAAGAGTGACTGGTCTGATTATGTGGATTTGTACGAACACTCTAGCCTTAGACAGAAAACTCAGGGTACAGGCATTCACTCTTCCAGTTTGCACGTGTTCATATTATTTAGACCCAAACTTCGACGAGATTTTGAAAACTCAATAGGCACCATGCCAAAAATGAGTCAAACTGGGAGGGTTCAAAACCTTATAATGGAGGGTTCAAAACCTATAATCAATCATCCTAGAACGGATGATTAATTTTCGAAGCAGATTCGAATTTCGTTTTTAAAATTCTAAACGCAAATCAACTTGCGTTGGGGTCCTAGAAAGTTATAGTCTAGGTCGAAATTTTACTAATAACCTAATTCTCTATAACCATTGGCTTTGATACCAACTCTTCTGTCACACCCCGACCACGTAAAACAACAAATCGTGGTGGAAACGTCGGGGAGTGTTGTAACAGAATTATTGTTTCAAACCATAGATACGAAGAGTTTCGTTTCATTAAATATTAAACATTGTCTTAAAGTTTAACAAGCAAATCAAACATAGTCTATCATTATTATTAAATCACTAAGGCCTTGTCCAGTCCTAAGTGAGCATGCATCCTACTCGCAATCAACATTAAGCAACTTCACCTGAAACATATGTAAAAACAAAGTCAGCAAACATATGTCAAATTCATGGCTCGTTTGCATGTCGAAATAACTCGTACAACTTCGTTAATCGACATTAGAAAACCTTGTTTGTAAAATGTTTGTATCATAAAATGAGTGACCAAATCAGAACAGTTTGGTTACAATTTATAAGCCTCGATGCCATGAATCTTAACCCAAAACATTTGTCTTCGTAAACCAAATAGTAAATCGTTCTTGTAATAAAACTCGTATGGTTTATATAGTTTCGTAAACGTCGTTGTGTGACATCGTTTAACTCGTTCTTGTTATAGATTATCGTTCATTTGTTTAAATCGTTCAATCGTTCAAAATCGTTCTCGTACAAATCGTTCTCGTTTTTAATTGTGAAAACTACTTTTGGTCGTCTTGCTAATAACATTCAAACCTTTGTGACTCGTCCATCGTTCAACTCGTTCTCGCATTAACAAACCTCCAAAGGGTAAGTTAACAATCATCAGATTCAGTCGTTACCCACCTCACCCACACATAACCATGGGTGCGGTCTGATAACGGGATTTGTCGGATCCTATGGTACCATAACCTAATACAGGTCGGTTCGGCCAAAATTAATGAATGTCGTTCGTTATGTAATTACAACCAACAAATTCGTTCACATTATCGAAATCGTTATTAGTTTAATATAAACCATCTTACTCGTTTTGAAACCATCGTTAAAACGTCAAATCATTTTGATACATATGAATCACCCCAAAATAATTGAAAACAGTAAAATAGGGGAATTATGTACTCACCTTCGGGTGCATTTTTAAATGTTAACACAGTCCCTCAAATTGTTTATCCGCCCTAAATTAAATAAGAATGATTTTTAATAATCAAAAACCACACTTTGACATGCAAAATACTACTTATGTCATTTCTGTTTTAATATATATGAAACTGGACTGTTTTCGGACATTTAAATAAAATGGTTAACTTGTTCCAAAAATTCCCAAATTTTTACAGAACGTCTTACACGAACCAAATATTATTGTGTAAAAATATCGGGGTCTAGTTCATCACAATATTTTATAAAAATTCATTTTCCCAGACTGAAGTCAGATTCATCTTTTTCTGACCGCAGTCCACGGAATAATTCATCTAAAATTTATCGTAAGTCCGTTGTAATTCCAGTTGGAGGATCACGGCGACAACAGTGACCATCTACAGTATAAACTTCATGATCTATCCCTACACAGAATTGAAGTTATGACTGAAAACAGGACGCATATTTTCAGCAGCAAAAATGCAGCTCTAGCTGCTATTACAAAATGGTACTTTAAAAATAGTACACGAAGTCCAAAAATTATGATTCCAGTGCCATTAGAACTGTATTTCATAATACATAAATCCAGACTTCAGAAAATACATTTTTCATTTAGTTACGATCTGGTTACAGCCAACTGAAGTTGGCTGTAATCACTAAACAACTTTATGTTTTCAGTCTTTTAACATTATAAAGTGTGTTCGATTGATTCCGTCAACATGTTTAGCAATCACAACTGTCACACCCCCAAAATCCACATGCGAAACACCACCGCTTGGAGGCGTGACTAACCAGGATCCAGCCACCAATTATACTGAGCAATATAATAATTAACATAAGTAATACTCACCAACCATCTTAGATTAGCAAATATCATAGTCAAAGTTCAAAAGTATTAAGTTTAAGTAATAGTTCAGGTAAGTAGCGGAAGCGTAGACAAAGTAGTTTAAAACAAGTTTCTTAGTTCAAGTTTGTTAAGAACCCAACACATGGGTTAGACGACCACTACACATCCGCAAACTGCAAGCTCCTAAATCGCTGGGTACCTGCAAAGCATGCAGTAAGGTGTCAACGAAAGTTGAGCGAGTTCACTAGTTATCCAGTTTTAGTTTTCGAAAACTTAAGTTGTTTAGATAAGGCATTTATAATTCAGTTGTGGGGAGCTACCCCATCTGTAAGCTCACTAAACTGTAGATACCGAAACTGTTGACGGAAAGTTGTTGTGCCCCGAGTCAATGTCTATCGTCATTGACCAAGATGCAAGGTCTACTAGTTCACCCCCGATCTCCCCCGGTCACGGTGTGAGGTTGTCAAACCTAATAGCGCTATCAACTAATAACCCGTTCGCCCCTGGCGATTAATCGGTACTGTAAGCAGGGACTTAAGGTGATAGAGTTTTGTTTAGCTTGGCTAGTTGTGATTTATAAATAATATCCAAACGTATCTCCCCCAGAGATAGTAAATACCCATTCGGATTTCCCCCGGAAATAATAGTTCAAAAGTATTTTTCCCAAAGTTGGCAGTTTGTCCGTGTCCCTCCTTGGGACGCATGCTTTTAGTGTGTGAACTCACCTTGGGTTGCTCGGCAGATTAGGTTACTTGTCAAACACGCTGGTCACCACATCCTAACATGGTCACCAGTATAGGTCAGGTTTGGTGTACAAGTAATCACGTATATCTTACAAGATTCTAACACAATACATGCAGTTTAACATATAAGTTATTGGGCCGGCCCTAAAGATTCACACAGTTGACAATTAGTCCAGCAAAGCACATAGTCCAAATAATCAGGCGGCCCAAACAAATTCAAGTTATGGCCCAATAACTAAGTGAGCAGCCCAGTCGAGACAAGGGGGTCTCGACTCGAGAACTTGCGGTCTCGAGTCGCAACCAAGAGGTCTCGAGTCGTACTGGCTGGTTTCAAGTGGTGCAGGCTTGACTCGCAACCTCAGAGGTTCCGAGTCTTGTCTCGAGTTGTCACGAGGAGGTCTCGAGTCGCAATGCTGGTCTCGACTTGTTCACGTGCTGATTCAGATATATCAGGCCAATTTGTACTATGCATCAGGCCCATTTTAAGAAATAACCAATGAGGGTTAACTAACAAGTTTCCTAAACTAACAATTAATTAATATGGATCAAACCTTGCCCTTTTTAAATCTTCAACTCATATTCAACATGTTCATCTTTAGGGTTTTCATATTCATTCAAAGCAAACATAAATCAAATAGTCAACATAATTTACACACAATCATCGGTTCACCATCATGTATATACATTTGTTATTACAATCTTGCATACCATCTTTAAACAACATTTTCATACAAGAATATGTTTTGCATAACAATCACTCATTCATTTCCAAATTACCTATCATACAATCTAAACATTTAACTAGTCATCAAAGTCATCTATACACATTTAACTATAGAGAACATGTATTCATTCAACAAACATACCTATGTCATGCATTATCATCTATAATGGAGGGGATACTAACCGGTTGTGAAAAGGGCACCGAATCAAGGAAGAAACCGAGAAAGTGTCCGAATGATGATGATGAGCTTGACCGAGTTTCTTGACCGAGATTTCTTGTTGATGCCGGTTAGATCCGAGCTTGAACCGAGAATTGGGAGAGAAGGTGGTGTTGTTGGGGGTTTTTAGTGAGAGAGAAAAGGAGTGTGTGTTTGTGTAAAATGAAGGAAGTGGGGAAGGTTTGGGGGTTTTATACTTGGTTTCGAGTAGGCTAAGGGGGTTTTAGCCCAACCGGTTACGGCCCACTCGAGACCGAGTGGCCCACTCGAGACCGAGTGGTCTCGAGTCATGGTCTCGACTCACTAGCACAAACACATAAATATATATGTATATACGTACATACAACACGTAGCATGTAAGAAGGTCACATTTTCATTTAATGATATATATACAAAATGATATTACAAGATGTTTGTTCGGGAAAGCCTAGAGTGTCACATTATCCCCAAGTTTTAAGGACTTTCGTCCCGAAAGTTAAAGTAGCCACTGCCAAGCTAGTGCGTGTAAGAGTGTTTCAACGGGGTGTCACATCATCCTCCCGCTAGTTTGGAATTTCGTCCCGAAATTCGGTTGTAGCTTCAGTGCTGGGGGTTTCGTTTGGGAACAACTGGGGATACTTGTACTTCATCTGGTCTTCCCGCTCCCAAGTAAACTCTGGGCCACGTCGCGAGTTCCAACGAACTCGTACGAGAGGTATCTGGCTACGTTTTAGGATTTTGATCTCTCGATCCGTGATCTCAATCGGTTCCTCAGTAAAGTGTAGCTGTTCGTCAATAGCGAGTTCCTTGAATGGAATTATGAGTGTTTCATCTGACAGACACTTCTTCAGATTAGACACGTGGAAAACGTTGTGTACTGCACCCAGCTCTTCAGGCAGGTTCAATCTATAAGCAACCTTACCGATTCTCTCAGTAATTTCGAATGGTCCGACATATCGTGGATTAAGCTTGCCCCGTTTACCAAAGCGAACCACACCCTTCCAGGGTGAGACTTTGAGTAGAACCTGGTCACCGACCTGGAATTCTAATGGTTTCCTACGCTTGTCCGCGTAACTTTTCTGACGGTCACGAGCTGCCACCATGCGCTGTCTGATCTGGGCAATCTTTTCCGTTGTGTCTACTACCAGTTCTAGGCCTGTGATTTGACTGTCACCGACTTCCGCCCAGCAAAGAGGTGATCGGCATTTACGACCGTACAATGCCTCAAAAGGTGCCGCCTGAATGCTAGTGTGGTAGCTGTTATTGTAGGAGAATTCCACTAGCGGTAGATGCTTCTCCCAATTCTTGCCAAATCGATCACACATGCTCTAAGCATGTCTTCCAGGGTTTGGATGGTGCGTTCAGACTGCCCATCCGTTTGTGGGTGATAAGCGGTGCTCATGTCCAAACGTGAGCCAAAGGATTTGTGCATAGCTTGCCACAACTCCGAAGTAAAACGAGCGTCTCGGTCGGATATAATGGAGGTTGGCACCCCGTGTCTCGAGACTACTTCCTTTAAGTAGACTTCTGCCAAGGTAGAAAACTTGTATGTTTCCTTAATGGCCAGAAAGTGTGCAGACTTGGTCAATCGATCTACTATCACCCAAATAGTGTCATTCCCGCGTTGGGATCTAGGTAGCCCCGTAACAAAATCCATGGAAATTTGTTCCCATTTCCACTTCCGGATTTCTGGTTGCTGGAGTAGGCCTGCTGGTTTCTGATACTCAGTCTTGACTCTTGCGCAGGTCAAACATTTGCTAACGTATGCTGCTATGTGGGCTCTCATGCCAGGCCACCAGTACGTGGTCCTTAAGTCGTGGTACATCTTATCCGAACCAGGATGTACTGAATAACGGGACTTATGGGCTTCGTCCATCACAAGCTCACGTAGATCTCCGTAGAGTGGGACCCAAATGCGCCCTGCCACATAGTAAGCGCCATCTTCTTTTTGTTCTAATCGTTGTCTCGACCCTCGCAGGGACTCGGCCTGATGTTTTCCGGTTTCAGAGCTTCAACTTGAGCATTTCGAATCTGAGTAGGGAGGTTAGACTGGATGGTAAGTTGTAGTGCTCGCACGCGCTTGGGCGTAGTGTCTTTTCGGCTTAGGGCGTCTGCCACCACATTGGCCTTGCCCGGATGGTACTTGATTGTGCATTCATAATCATTCAAGAGTTCGACCCATCGACGCTGTCGCATGTTTAATTCCTTCTGCTTGAAGATATGCTCGAGACTCCTGTGATCGGTGTAAATGGTGCACTTGGTACCGTACAGGTAATGTCTCCATATTTTAAGCGCAAAAACCACTGCTCCCAGTTCCAAATCATGTGTAGTGTAGTTCCTTTCGTGAGTCTTAAGTTGTCGAGAGGCGTAGGCAATAACTTTTTCGCGTTGCATTAACACACAACCGAGCCCATGAATGGATGCATCGCAGTAAACCACAAAATCATCGGTACCTTCAGGTAACGATAGGATAGGAGCACTACAGAGGTTATCCTTTAGCTTCTGAAATGCGGTTTCCTGAGCTTCACTCCATTTATAAACCATACCCTTCTGAGTAAGAGCTGTTGAGAATCCCATGATAAATCTTCGATAGTATCCTGCTAGTCCCAAGAATTGGCGAACATCGGTCGGAGTCTTAGGGGTAGGCCAATTCTTTATAGAGTCGATCTTAGCTGGGTCGACGTGAATTCCATCCTTGTTAACCACGTGCCCAAGGAAATGGACTTCTCGAAGCCAGAAGTCACATTTCGAGAATTTGGCGTACAGTTGCTCATTGCGAAGGAACTCGAGGATAAGGCGTAGGTGCTGTTCATGCTCTTCTTGACTTTTTGAGTAGATCAGGATGTCGTCGATAAACATAATCACGAATTTGTCGAGGTAAGGCTTGCACACTCGGTTCATGAGGTCCATGAATACCGCGGGCGCGTTGGTCATTCCAAAGGGCATGACAAGGAATTCGTAATGACCATAACGAGTTCTGAATGCGGTTTTGGAGATGTCTTCATTACGGACTCTTAGCTGATGATAGCCCGATCGTAGGTCGATCTTAGAGTAGTAGCTCGATCCTTGCAACTGATCGAATAGGTTGTCGATACGCGGGAGAGGGTAGCGATTCTTGATGGTAACTTTGTTCAGCTCACGATAGTCGATGCACATTCGGAACGTGCCATCCTTCTTCTTAACAAAGAGTACCGGTGCTCCCCAGGGTGATGAACTAGGGCGGATAAATCCTTTATCCCATAGTTCCTGTAGTTGTGTAGAGAGTTCCTTCAATTCTGCGGGGGCTAGTCGATATGGCGCACGAGCTATGGGCGCTGCTCCAGGAGCTAGCTCGATTTGGAATTCAACCTGACGGTGGGGAGGAAGTCCAGGTAGTTCTTCAGGAAATACCTCGGGGTAGTCACGCACTACTGGAAAATCTTCAATCCTCTTTTCCTTTTCCTGCGTGTTGGTGACAAGTGCTAAGATAGCGGTGTGCCCCTTTCGTAAACACTTCTGGGCCTTCAAGAATGAGATAATGCCAGAGACTTCTCCGCCTTTGTCACCTTGTACAATGAGGGGTTTGCCAGAACGGCGGGGAATGCGAACCATTTTCTCTTGACAGAGGATTTCCGCGCGATGTTTGGATAACCAATCCATACCGATAACGACATCGAAGCTTCCAAGAGTAACAGGGAAAAGATCGATGCTACAGGTCTGACCAGACAGTACTAGTTTGCAGCCTTTGATAACATGTGAGGCCTCGATATTTCTACCATTAGCTAGCTCCACGATATGATTAGAACTTAGTAACGAAGGCGAGCGCTTAAGCTTCTTACTAATACGTAGGGACACATAACTAGCATCGGCTCCAGAATCAAATAATACAGAAACATAACGATCATCGAGTAGGAACTTACCCGCCACGACGTTGGGGTCATTCCTCGCTTCTCCAGCTCCAATCACAAAAGCCCTTCCCCTTGCACCATTCCCAGCATTGTTGTTTTGATCATTGTTTCCAGCTCCCTGATTGTTGTTGCGGTTCTGGTTCAGTTCAGGGCAATTCTTCTTAAAGTGCCCCTTAGCTCCACACTGGAAACAACCCTTGACGTTCCCATGATGCTGCTGCTGCTGGTTCTGCCCGGCGGGACGTGGGCTCCTACAGTCCTTGGCCTCATGCCCCATCTTGTTACATCGCTGACACTGACCTTTCCCACAAGGCCCACTGTGATGTCGATTGCACTTGTTGCACTTGGGGTGGTTACCGCGATAGCCACCCTGTTGTTGAGTGCCCTTGTTGTTTTCAGTTTTCCTTTGCTATGCTGGGGCCTGAGTGTGGTTAGCATCCTTGCTTTGATTTCCTTCCCACTTACGCTTGTTGTCATTAGAAGTTCCGGCAGTAGCACTGATCCTTTTGGGCAGCTTGCCCTCTTCTACGGCCTGATCAGTGAGTTTATGAGCAAGACGGATGACCGGCTGAACGGTATTGGGGTTGGCTGCAGTCACATGGCTTCGGATTTCTGGAGCCAAACCCTTGATGTACAATTCGATTCTTCGATACATAGGTCGAGACATGTTTGGGCAAAGAGCAGCATAGTCATTGGACAGTTTGGTGTAGGTCTCAATCTCTGACCCAACCATCTTAAGCGCAAAGTACTCGTTCTCGAGTTTGTGGATGTCATCCCGGTGACAGTACTCCTCCTTAATCATGTCCTTGAAATCCTCCCACGCAGTAGCATTAGCAGTTTCCAATCCAAACATCTGAATTTGCGCCTTCCACCAGGAAAGCGCGTTTCCTTCAAGCGTACCAGTAGCAAACTTCACCCAATTCGCAGGGGGACACTCACAGACAGCAAAGACAGCTTCAACTTTCTCAATCCAGTGTAGAAGACCTATGGCACCCTCAGTGCCATTGAAAGGGAGAGGCTTGCAATCCATGAAAGTTTTGAAAGTACACACGTATGGTTGCGCAGGTGCATGCTGACCTGTTTGTGAGAAGCGAAGCGTACAGGTTTAGGGATAAAAGACGATGCGGCGGTAGGATCTAAACATCCTAGGATAACGAGTTTACCTCCAGGGTGAGCTGCGAAAGCTGCAGCCACCGTGTTAAGCAGGTTAGTGAATTGAGTCTGAGTCATGTTAATGTTTCCTCTTCCACGTCCACTCATTGTCTTCATAAACAGAAAACATAGTATGAGTGTGGTGTCGTAATGTAGCGAGAATGAGATAGGAGAGATAGGTGTATTTATCTAACTAGGCACACTAGTACGTATAGCAAAACAGAAAACATAAGGTAAGCAAGCAAGTAGACACTAGTCCGAGCTATGAGGTCTATGTGTTGAGCCTTGCACTTGGAGTGTAGTGTCGTCACGAGTCACGGGTTATAGTCTGGTTTTTCTCAAAAAGATTTTTACCCTTTTTAAAACCAAGTTCACTATAACCAATGGCTCTGATACCAATCTGTCACACCCCCAAAATCCACATGCGGAACACCACCGCTTGGAGGCGTGTCTGACCAGGATCCAGCCACCAATTATACTGAGCAATATAATAATTAACATAAGTAATACTCACCAACCATCTTAGATTAGCAAATATCATAGTCAAAATTCAAAAGTATTAAGTTTAAGTAATAGTTCAGGTAAGTAGCGGAAGCGTAGACAAAATAGTTTAAAACAAGTTTCTTAGTTCAAGTTTGTTAAGAACCCAACACACGGGTTAGACGACCACTACACATCCGCAAACTGCAAGCTCCTGAATCGCTGGGTACCTGCAAAGCATGCAGTAAGGTGTCAACGAAAGTTGAGCGAGTTCACTAGTTATCCAGTTTTAGTTTTCGAAAACTTAAGTTGTTTAGATAAGGCATTTATAATCACGTTGTGGGGAGCTACCCCATCTGTAAGCTCACTAAACTGTAGATACCGAAACTGTTGACAGAAAGTTGTTGTGCCCCGAGTCAATGTCTATCGTCATTGACCAAGATGCAAGGTCTACTAGTTCACGCCCGATCTCCCCCGGTCACGGTGTGAGGTTGTCAAACCTAATAGCGCTATCAACTAATAACCCGTTCGCCCCCGGCGATTAATCGGTACTGTAAGCAGGGACTTAAGGTGATAGAGTTTTGTTTAGCTTGGCTAGTTGTGATTTATAAATAATATCCAAACGTATCTCCCCCGGAGATAGTAAATACCCATTCGGATTTCCCCCGGAAATAATAGTTCAAAAGTATTTTTCCCAAAGTTGGCAGTTTGTCCGTGTCCCTCCTTGGGACGCATGCTTTTAGTGTGTGAACTCACCTTGGGTTGCTCGGCAGATTAGGTTACTTGTCAAACACGCTGGTCACCACATCCTAACATGGTCACCAGTATAGGCCAGGTTTGGTGTACAAGTAATCACGTATATCTTACAAGATTCTAACACAATACATGCATTTTAACATATAAGTTATTGGGCCGGCCCTAAAGATTCACACAGTTGACAATTAGTCCAGCAAAGCACATAGTCCAAATAATCAGGCGGCCCAAACAAATTCAAGTTATGGCCCAATAACTAAGTGAGCAGCCCAGTCGAGACAAGGGGGTCTCGACTCGAGAACTTGCGGTCTCGAGTCGCAACCAAGAGGTCTCGAGTCGTACTGGCTGGTTTCGAGTGGTGCAGGCTTGACTCGCAACCTCAGAGGTTCCGAGTCTTGTCTCGAGTTGTCACGAGGAGGTCTCGAGTCGCAATGCTGGTCTCGACTTGTTCACGTGCTGATTCAGATATATCAGGCCAATTTGTACTATGCATCAGGCCCATTTTAAGAAATAACCAATGAGGGTTAACTAACAAGTTTCCTAAACTAACAATTAATTAATATGGATCAAACCTTGCCCTTTTTAAATCTTCAACTCATATTCAACATGTTCATCTTTAGGGTTTTCATATTCATTCAAAGCAAACATAAATCAAATAGTCAACATAATTTACACACAATCATCGGTTCACCATCATGTATATACATTTGTTATAACAATCTTGCATACCATCTTTAAACAACATTTTCATACAAGAATATGTTTTGCATAACAATCACTCATTCATCTCCAAATTACCTATCATACAATCTAAACATTTAACTAGTCATCAAAGTCATCTATACACATTTAACTATAGAGAACATGTATTCATTCAACAAACATACCTATGTCATGCATTATCATCTATAATGGAGGGGATACTAACCGGTTGTGAAAAGGGCACCGAATCAAGGAAGAAACCGAGAAAGTAAAGTGTCCGAATGATGATGATGAGCTTGACCGAGTTTCTTGACCGAGATTTCTTGTTGATGCCGGTTAGATCCGAGCTTGAACCGAGAATTGGTAGAGAAGGTGGTGTTGTTGGGGATTTTTAGTGAGAGAGAAAAGGAGTGTGTGTTTGTGTAAAATGAAGGAAGTGGGGAAGGTTTGGGGGTTTTATACTTGGTTTCGAGTAGGCTAAGGGGGTTTCGGCCCAACCGGTTACGGCCCACTCGAGACCGAGTGGCCCACTCGAGACCGAGTGGTCTCGAGTCATGGTCTCGACTCACTAGCACAAACACATAAATATATATGTATATACGTACATACAACACGTAGCATGTAAGAAGGTCACATTTTCATTTAATGATATATATACAAAATGATATTACAAGATGTTTGTTCGGGAAAACCTAGAGTGTCACAACAACAATACTTACAGCAGATTATCACTTATATATTTCAGATTTATCATGCATTAACATACTTCATTCATCATTTTAACACTACTTTATCATATGTTAGATGATGTTCAAGACTTGTTTAAGTTCTTTAGACTTTCTATCTTTTTGATCTCTAAACATCATTAACCACTCTACAATCATGTAAAATGCAAGGATCTAACTGCTTACCACTAGCACAAGGCTAGGGGAGTTCGAGTGTAGAAAAGTGGTGGATAAAAGAAAACGAGAGCGGTTCTTGAACTTCCGAAAGCACCGAGCTTGTTTGTATGACCTCTTGCACCTTTGAGGGTATGGGAAGTGGCTAGAACCAAGCTTGATGGTGGTGATTGGGTGGTGTGTGATGGCTGCCGAAAGTGGCAAGAGAGGGAGGAGAGAGTTTACTAAAGTGGTTGATTGTGAATGAGAATGATCAAGACCCTTGGTGCTTATTTATAACCCAAATTTCAAGTTTATCCATCATGTATTATGCTCCTCATCCTCCATCATATGATTACATGGTGGGTTATATGTCTAATATCATTCCTACATATCAAATAAAATATGAAAAGAAATCAAGGGGTGTGTACCCCCTTGTCTAGAACCGGTTATGGGGGGGGGGGGTTGGGATGCAAGTATTGGTTACTAGTTTAGTTACAACTCTAGTTAGGACTTAATGATATAGTTTGTGTATTGTTGTGTGTTATTTAATATAAACTGTGGTAGGGTGTTCGGGGATCCTAACTAGCTCAAAAAAATAAAAACAATGTGTGTGGCAAAATTTTAGTGTCCTGGGTAATGTCCGGTTGTTCGGTTAAACACTGTTCCGTTAAAGTGTTTAATTATGTACCGAGTATTTTATTTAGCGTTCAAATCCCGATTTTTGGCGTTCTAATTAGTTTTCATTATTTTATAAAAATAAACTCGCCAAAATATTACTGAAATAAATTTTAGTTGCCAAGACTAGCTACGTTGTCTGTGTTACGCAGTAAAAGCACTGTGTCGCGCAGAAACACACGGTACGCGCTTAAACTTGAAAAATAACGTTTTTAAGCGTTTTAATTTATTTTTCAACAAGAACCTGATTAAAATAAGATTTTAATCATAACAGAATATTTGTGGGATTTAAATATTATCCGGGCGGTCACCAACGTTCGTTTTGTAGTTTTGTCGTAATTAGTTCTTTAGTTCAAATAAACATGTTTTCGCCATACCGAATCCTTCGGAACTTATTTATAAGTTATGTAAGGGATATTTAGGGTATGTTTGGCTAACGTCACAGTTCCGGAGTGTATGTCGCGTTAAATTGATTGCGTTTAAGCACCAGTTAGCGTATAATCTTCCAGAAAGTGATTTAAAGCTTGAAATCGGTATCGAATCAAATTGTAAAATTAATAAACACCATTGCACATATAATAACACCAAAACACATATAATAACACCAAAGCACAATGTTTTATTGATAACTGACATTGTTTTACATTATACGATGATTACAGAACACAGTTGTCACACTTGACTTGGTAATTTAGGACGTTTGGTATTGTTTGGTGTGGTATATACTGATATAACAGGTACAAACGAGGCTTAGAGTGCTAAACATTAGTACTACTAAAGCCAGGGCAGGAAAACCGGAGAAAGAAACTTGTTTTTCATCCCTGGAGACTGTCCACACGGGGTCGTGTCCGGCCGACACGCCCCCGTGCCCACCTCCCAGACCTGCTGTTTGTTTAATTTCTGCAGACTTTTTCCAGACACGGGGTCGTGCCCAGCCAACACGCCCCCGTGTCCATCTTCTGTAAGTTTTCGTTACTGGCAGTTGAACACGGGGTCGTGTCCAACCGACACGGGGCCGTGTCCAGGATGCCAGTAACATAAATTTTGCTTTTAACACCATTTTACACATCCAATCAACCTAAAAACTTATTTTTGGGACACAGTGAGGACAATGTGTAATTTAAGTGTGGGGGGGGATGCTAAAACCTTGAATCTTGCAAGTCCTAATAACAAGCCTTACACAAAACTCTATTGGAACCGCTAATCACCCCAAATTTTTTCAAAAATTTTCATTTTTTTTACTTGTCTAAGTTTAAGTTGGGAATTCAAGTTCTAACAAGGTTATATTTTTACAAGTTTACAACCGATAGCGTCGTGATAAAAAGAACCAACATAAGAAAATTATGAAAAGGCATGACAAACTTAGTTAAAATTTGATTATATATACTCAAGCATACAAATACATATCTTTACACTAAATGCTCATTTTTCGTTTCTTGTGTGAATAGCCGCTTGGTTCGTACGACTCTAGAACTTGCCACAACAATACATTCCCGGTCCTTACCAACTTAAACTCGAGTAAGTAAATGATGGAGGCATTAGGACTAACCTTTTTCTTTCTACACCATTATTTTTATTTTTTTTACCACCTACCCAAAATCCCCCTAGTTAACCCCTTTGAGCCTAAACCTTTTCATTTCTTAACCCAAAACAATCACCCGTTTTACTCACCTAAACCTTTTTATTTTTAACCCTTTCTTTTAGTAACAACGTTCGGTTTTTTTAATGACTCTTCTTCAAAATATATATATATATATATATGTATATATATATATATTGATGAAACCAAATAAACAAACAAGTTCATCAAAAATAACTTTGTTTCAAATGAACGGTTCATCAAAATAAATAAAAATAAAAAAATAGAAAGTCTTTCAAAAACCGACGTTTGTTACGCTTTTCGCACTTTTTACTAACCACTAACCCAACCACCCACCTTTAGCCCAAGCCTAACCCTTCACCCAAAAAGTCCTCTTGATATTTACAAAGGTATATAGTTAAAAAGGAGGAGGATTGATTGCTTGGCAAGCTTATGGTAGGAGTAAGTTCCATGCCGCTCTCGAGTGATTCACTAAAAAAAATACACCTTCGGCCGAGTGTTTAGTGATTCCCCGTGAGGTATGTGAACTTGTATATAAATGGAATTTTAAAGAGGTGTGTTATGCCCTAATAAGTAATTTATCTTAAGAAACGTTTTTAATAAAGCATGACGAATAGGATCGTAAATAAATAAAAATAAAACCTAAATAAAGAATCTTGGAAATCCCGACACTCTATGACAAGCCCAAAACTTCTCTTCTACCCATTCCATTTGGGTGTGTAAGCCACATTATAAAGAGTTTTGCTTGAGGACAAGCAAAGATTCAAGTGTGGGGGTATTTGATGTGCACAAAATGCAACATATAAATTACATCAAATATGGCATAAAACTAACCTTTTTTTAGTGCTAATGTTGGAAAAAGTGTGCTTTTGTCTTCCTTTTGTATTTTCAGGATTAAATGAGCTCAAAATAACAAAGGAAGCAAAAAGACAGCATAATCTAACATAAATACAAGAAAAGGAACAAAAGTGACATGCCCGACCTCCCGACAACATCTTCCCAAGCAAAACAAAGAAGACAGAAGACTGAACACGCCCCGTGCTCAGTGAGCATAGGGCCGTGCCCAAGTAGCAGCAGAAAAGACAAACTCATAGAAGCTTCTACTGCCCACCACGGAGCCGTGCCCAGCGGACACGGGGGCGTGGTCAACTTCCTGCAGGCGCATTTATTGTAATTTTGAATTACAATTAATGAAGAGAGAGAGTCAGATGGACACGGGGCCGTGCCCAGCGGACACGGGGCCGTGCCCGAGCTTCTGTTCAGCCTATAAATAGGAGTATTTGGAGCTCTTGCAACTCATCCCTTGGCACACCACCTCTCTCACACTTCACCCACCACCCACCACCACCATAACACCATCATCCACCACCATCATTCATTGTCCATCATAGAGTGTGTGAGTCGTCTCGGGATCCAAGATTGATCGTAAGAGTTCTTAACAATCAAAGGCCATGTTTGCCTAAGTCTCTTACATCACTTGGTGAAGACAAGTGTTTAGTGTAATACTTTTTATTTTTAATCTTTTGCACTTTTTAATTGGTTTTGTATTAATGACTTTAATTACTAGTTTCTTATGTTGAAGGTGATTCTTCATTATCGTTTGTCCGTGGTGTCTTGGCATTATTTTACTGTCTATATAAAATAAAAGATTTTCACCATTCATATCTCCACGGTCTATATGGAGGTATGTTGGCTACCTGGTCGGGGGTTAAAGGAACGGTTTGGTAAGAGTGTTGCCATTGTTCAGTGTATAGATCCTGCAAAGGACCTGGGTCAAATTTAGTAGGACCTCCTTCAATACCCAAAGGTATTGGATGGCGGGGGTCCAAACTCTTTGATCCACTCATAAGTTAAACTACTATTAAAACTTTAACCCAGCTACTTAGGACTGTATCCGTGCTGACTCAGACTACTTAGCTGAGGGTAACGTCGCATTCAAAAGAGGGGCCTACCACATTATGCATTAATAACTTAATTAATTATCTTTCAATAATCCGACCCTTTAGGATTGTGTCCTTGCTGACTCAAACTACTGGGTTGAGGGTAATGTCGCCTTCAAAAGAGGGGCCTACTACAATAACTAAGATAATCTCTTAAACAAGTGCAAAAGTGCGGAAATAATCAAAGGTTACACTACACACGAGTCGGATCCAAGTGATTCATCTTGCATATCTGTTTTTTATTTTTATTTTATTTTTCAGCATTTTAGTTAGTTTTGATTTTCTAGTTTAAAAACCTTTTTTCTAACATTTTGATTTGATTAGATGTTGAGGATAAACCGGTACTAAAAGCTCTTGTGTCCTTGGACGACCTCGGTATCTTACCAACACTATACTACGTCCACGATGGGTGCACTTGCCCATATGTGTGTTTAGTGTTAGTAAATATCGTGTTTTATAAATTTAAAACTTGGCTAAAAAGTGTAAAAGGGCTTAAAATATATACCTAAAATATAACACGCTTCACGCACATCAATCTTCTTACTAATAAGAAGAAATTTGAGGATCTTTCGACTGTCACTCTAAGCGAGGAGTGTTCTACTGTCTTGCAGAACAACTACCAAAGAAGATAACTGATCCTAGTAGCTTCACCATCCCATGTCTGATTGGGAATCTTACTGTCAGCAATACGCTTGCTGACCTAGGTGCAAGCATAAATCTCATGCCCTATTCCATCTTTGCTAAGCTTAACCTGGGAGAGCCGTCCTATACACACATGAGTTTTTAGCTCGCCGATCGATTGGTGAAGTTCCTAATGGGCATCGTAGAGAACATGTTGGTAAAAGTTGACAAGTTCGTGTTTCCAGTTGACTTTATCATTCTCGACATGGATGAGGACTATGAGGTCCCGTTGATCTTAGGTCGTCCATTCATTGCAACTGCACGAGAAGTCATTGACATGTATGATGGCAAGTTGACTCTTCGTGTCGATGAGGATGAAGTGACGTTCGATATCCAGTGTTCTATGAGGCACACCCGACAACATGTTGACACTCTTTACTTTGTCGATACTCTCATATCACATGTGGGTGACCTTCTCAGCGAGATTTGTGGGAGAGACACTTCTGACATGCAACTCTTGAGAGTGGACGATCAGGGGAGAGGGGTCACTGTTTTTGACCTTGAGTAGGACTCGTAACCACAGGCTGGCGAGCCTTCCCCTAAATGTGAGTGTTGCGAGGTTTTCAAGGTTGTTGAAAGAGACGTTGCAGAGGAGAAACCATCAGTTGAGGTTTCCCCGCCCCTAGAGATTAAGGAGTTGCCATCTCATCTGGAGTACGCATTCTTGGGTGAGGGATCTCAGTTACCCGTTATCATCTCTTCGAGTTTGACAGAGGAGGAGAAGATGAAACTGATGGTTGTGCCGAGAGCGCACAAAGGCGCCATAGTGTCGAAACTCATGGATATAAAGGGTATCAACCCTTCGTTTTGCACGCACAAGATCCTGATGGAAAAGGATATTAAGCCGGTGGTTCAGCCTCAGAGGAGGTTAAACCCTAATATGCCGGAGGTTGTGAAGAAGAAGGTGATAAAGCTACTCGATGCAGGGCTTGTCTACCCGATATCTGATTCTGCATGGGTGAGCCCCATCCAGGTGGTCCCAAAGAAGGGGGGAATGACTGTGGTCACCAACGAATACCCACCTGGACCGTCACCGGTTGAAGAGTTTGCATAGACTATCACAGACTCAATGTGTAACTCCTCGCTTTTGAAACTTACTTTAACTAGAAAGATTATTCATGTACCTGTTTTTTTGAAACATACATCCGTATCGTATTTGTATTTCGCTTCCGTTTTCATAATTCGTAACTATGATCGTAATAAAATTTATTATTTCATACAAATTATACTTTGCGTATTTATACATGCTTATACATTTAAAATCCGTATATACATTTGATACGTATTTCATGATTCTCGTAAACATGTGTAACAACTATCGTTAATACGTAACTTTGATCATCTATTCATACGATTACTTAGTTATGCTATTATAAAACTAACTCTATACATTTATACTTGTTAAATACTTAATTACGTGTCCTAGTTACATAATATACCTTGTAAAATGTTGGTAATACATTAAAAGAACATAATTATCAAACTCAAAGGACTACGAGGGTCAAAACTTGAAAGATAATCGACTGATTATGGCTAGCCACATGCGGCCGAACCTGACCAGCCCATTTTGGTGCACTTTTATGATATGATCATATTACATTAAATCCATTATAATATACTGATTATCAAAAGGGCCTACATTGACAAAAGACAAAAAAAAATATTCAGCTAGTCTCGACCAGCATCTTGCGCGCCAACAGGGCAATCCTTGCCCAGCCCGAATTCAGCCTTCATTGGTTGATTTTTGGCTCCATTTTTGTTGTTTAACTCCCACCAACTTACAACTAATACACCCTTACCTCCAACCCTAATATCCCCATTAGAAATACAACATTACCCACACTCATTTCCATTTTCCTAGCCTCCTAAACACTCTCAAACTCACTCTAAATCACTCAAAAATATCCAGCTTTGAGTAGAAAGTTTAAGGGATTCAAAGTGGGTTCTAACTCACTTCCTCATCTATTTTCTTCTTGTTTCTTCCTCCTTAACACTTGGATAACCTCTAGGAAGGTTTTCACAAGATTACCATGGTAATCTAAGGTGAAACCTCACCATATTTGAGGTCCAAAGTGTGATTAATTTTCTAATTTTGTTTATGTTCATGTAAACTTCATTTTACATACTTTCTTCACCATTTCTTCTTCTACAAATCGTGGGATACCTATTGGAGTGTTTCCACAAGACTACCAATGTAATCTAATATGGAAAATTACCATTTTTAGGTACAAACTTTCTGTTTTGAAGAAACTTGGTTAAACTTTTATAAAACATAACTTTTATACCTAGCAACCTCCTAAACCCCTAAATGGTTGTGGGACTTGTTGGGGACAATTCTCACAAGGTTAGAGGTACAAAAAACCTCCAAACTTTCTGATTTGTTAGGGTTCAATACAACCCACAAGTTTTATAATCACATAAGTTTGCCATAGTTCATATGGTTAGACTTATGTCAGATGCAAGTGTGAACTTGGATGCCTTGGCATTTCAAACTTGATTCCACACCTCACTTGATGATTTTCTTGTAACTCATGAACCTCCGAATCATCCTTGTGATGATTTCATGTAGTGGTGAATCATATAAAGAGGTTTTAACCTCCATGCTTGACTTACATGATAATACATGATATCTATGATGGACTTAGTTTTAGGATAATATTATAACTATATAAATATATATATGTATATATATATATACATAAGAACATGGCTGAATTTATGATGGTAATCGGGTCATGATTATTCGTCATAAACTTAGGCTATTATATCTAAGATTCTAAGTCACTTGTTGTAACCCTTGTGCAAAATTTTGGGCTTTCAAATTGAAAGCAATTCGATAACCGATGCTTAAACGTAATCCGTTTAACGCAACGTACACACCAATACAAGATTATAAGCTAAACATACTCTAAATACCCTTAATATAGCCTAGAAATAAGCTTTGAGGGGTTCGGTATGAGAAAATATGCTTATTTGATCAACAGGGACTAAAAGCGTCAAAACTGCGAAAGTATGCAAACGCGTGCATATCTTACGTTCTGACCATATCCAGACATCCAAAAAATTTTGTAATCACTAAAATATTGCATTTTAGTGATGGGAATGCAAAAATACCATTCGTCGCGTAATTTGGATCATTTTCGCGTCCGTTCTAGTTTCGTCGTAATTAACCGAAAAACGCAACCATACAGCCAAACGAACCGACATCTGTGACATTTTTGAGCATAATTCAAGTTAAATATAAACTTCATCATGGAGCTTGAAATGGGCTTAACGGGTGTTAGAAGTGCCAAAACACGATAAAACACATTCAGGGACCAAAGCTGTCAAAACAGCAAACTTTGGCCCCTGCTGCAGCCTTACGGTCCGCATACCAGGACCCTTTGCGGTCCGTAAACAGGTCCCAGCACAGCAGAACCTTCCTGGTTAATTCCCAGCTGTTGCACCTTGTTTTCCTTTGATTGTTTGGTGATATTGTGGGCATTTTAAGTGTTCTACAAGGCTTGAAACCTGGTCCTAACACTTGTAGGGCTAGGATCTTTCCTTGGGCAACACTTGTTACACTTGGCAAGATCTTACAACATCACTACAACTATAAATAGCCAAGAACATTCATTCAATCCTTGCTCATTTCTCATTCTCCTCTCTCTAGCTCTGAATTGAGGCTACCACACTTTATTGGAGGCCTCATACTTGAGCATTCTTAGTCATTTTTCCAGCCTAGAACACTTGTAAGTGTTCTTTCATGTCTTGTTTATTTATTTCAAGCTAAAAAGTCAAACACTGTTTGACTTTCAGCTTTGACCATGATTTGGTCAAGTCAAAGTTCGTTCGAACTTTGCAACATGAGCGTAATCACGATGGTTGTAGTCCCTTGCGACTATACCTACTGATTACCACGTTGACTAGTCGAAGTGACAAGTCAAAGTTTCAGTCAAAATGCACGATTATGTGCATTTTGCGACGAAACTATTTTCGGGTATCAAAACACTTTGTTTTGATATCAAATCAGTTTTCTAACTTAGTTAAACATGTTTCAACATGTTTAACTAGTCACTTGTAGTTTAGTGCTTGTTTAGGGTCGTAAGTCAAGCGGTCTCAACAACCGCTTACACTTTCGAACCCGACCCGTTTGGTCGATCATTAGGATCCGACCAAACACATTAATTAGGTGACCATAGTTGTTGTATAGGGAATAACCTACCGAGATTATACCTTATGGTCACATCGTTTAATTAGTTGTATAATAGGTAGTTTATATGCCTTAGGAAAATGATAAAAATGCCCCTTTTGCGCATAATTTCAATTTAAGTATATGTAACCAAAATTTTGACACTTAAACTGATTATGCAACATTATTAAACCTGTTTATAAGGCTTATCATAGGACTAGCTAGACCATCCGAGCGCGCATTTGCGCAAATGACGCGTTAAAGTAGCGTAAACTACCTTAACGGGTCAAAAGCACTTAGGATAGGTTTCAAATCAGAATGTAGGCTTTGTTAAACCATATTACATGAGTTCCAACACTCATTTGGTTTACAAGACCTCATTCTATCTGATCTCCCGATTTAGGTCCCGATTATTAACATAGTGATTCCATACTAGGTGCCACTTGATTCCTTGATATCCCGAGCTTTGTTAGATCACTTAATCAAGGATACTTGCAATCTCAAGTGAGTACATAGTTCCCCTCTTTTACTTTTTGCAAATGTTTTGGGGTGATTCATATGTGTAACCGATTTATTTTCAAATGTATGGCATATATGTGTTTACTAAGTCCTTTTATGTGTATTATTCCGATTAAGCAAACTCGACGATTATCCAAATCCTTATAGGATCTATCTATCTTCCTAGTTAGATTCTTATAGGATATTTAAAGTATAGACTTAGATCTTTCTATCTTCATAGTGAGATTTTTAAGAAGTACTTTACAAGACGATGGTTATTTTTTATGTGTAAAGATTTATTGGTGATTTAGATAACGAAACTAGAGTAATACAATAAGGACATGATGGATACGCCAGTGGTACTTCCTATATATAAGTGTGCTTATTGTATTACCCTTCATGGCGTTATCCCGAATTACCATTAGGACTTAGGATTTTTGTGACTAAAACTAAAGTATAGTTTGATATACTACCAAATCACAAACCAAAGTATATTTTGATATACTACCAAAGCATAGTTTGATATGCTGCCAATGTGATATTGTTTACCAAAGCATAATTTGATATGCTATTGTTTACCAAAGCATAGTTTGATATACTACCAAATCACAAACCAAAGTATATTTTGATATACTACCAAAGCATAGTTTGATACCGAATTACCATTAAGACTTAGGATTTTTGTGACTAAAACTAAAGTATAGTTTGATATACTACCAAATCACAAACCAAAGTATATTTTGATATACTACCAAAGCATAGTTTGATATGCTACCAATGTGATATTGTTTACCAAAGCATAATTTGATATGCTATTGTTTACCAAAGCATAGTTTGATATGCTATTGTTTACCAAAGCATAGTTTGATATGCTATTGATTACCAAAGCATAGTTTGATATGCTATTGATTACCAAAGCATAGTTTGATATGCTATTCAAGTGACATTGTTTACCAAATATAGACTGATATACCACCAAACCAAATCCTTGTAGTAACTATCTATCTTCATAGTTAGCTACTCGTTGGATGTTTAAAGTACAATTGAAGTCCTTGTTTGGATTCATTGTGTACTTTAATGCGTGTTTACAAGTTGTTGACAAATTGACGATTTATGTGTTTATGTGGTTAGTTGTGACATAGATAACGAAAAGAGTGTAATACCATAAGAACATGGTGAATACGCTACTGGTACTCCTATATATAAGTGTTCTTATTGTATTACTCTTGAAGCGTTATCCAAATCACTTTAGGATTTTGTGTACGATTGATTTAATGTTCAAGTATCCAAATCCTTGTAGACTTGATTTTTATAATACTCACACATGTTTTGACAGATTTCAAATATTGTTATTATTAATCCTTGATTGGATTTCTAATAACACACTCACAAGTTTTATGATGATTTTAACAAGATTACAAAGTATAATTTCAATGGCATGAAAACTACTTAGTAATAGTCATATTGTCATATAAAAACCTCTTTGTTACAAGTTTTCATAATCAAGATAACGTATTGCAATACTAAACATTTTGCCATTCTTTGGCTTCAAGATTTCATTTTCAAATGACAACTCTCGTAGTTGTCAAAGTATTGCAATATCAAACTTTTGCCATTTATTTGGCGAATAAAACCTATGTACTTGCCAGCTTCATTGCTGACTCTCATTTTCACATATGTTTCAGGTTTTCGATTATTCAAGCGTGCAACGCGTAGGATTGCATTCGGGCCTTAGACTCCTTTAAACAAAAGACAATTACATGTATTCTATGTTTTGATAAAACGATGTTAACATTAATGAAACAATTTAGTACCAGTTGTTGTGAGCAATTTGTAACGTGACTCCCCGATATTTCCGCCGTGTGTTACGTGATTGGGGTGTTACACTTGTTATTGATTCTAATGGCAAACTAGGACCCATGAAATCACACATAACTTAGTGTCATAAACGAGTACTTAGAACTAGATAATACTTTATGAATACATACTTTTTGTACTTTAGATCCTAAACCTAGAATCTAACTACTTCTTAAACGTCGTATAACCTTACCTTCAATTCCCCAATCACAAGCAACTCATCACTCACAGATAATCAGAAAGATTTTCAATATTGTGAGTATACTCGATGCCCTTTTTACCGTTTTTACATTTTTTGGGTGCAACATGTTTACATATACAAAAACACACTCAACATACATACTTTTATGCAATCATACGTACAAACAATCCAATACATGCTTACTATTATGTTATGCTTGATTCGTATGTTTTGGGTTTGTTCGTTTTGTGATAAACTTGTCATTAACTTCGTACGAGCCTACCCTTAACATGTATAGCGCTATAGGAGTAAAGCACCGCCTGTGAACGTTGGGTTATGTTAAGGCATTCATTCATACTTGCGTTAAACTTTGGTTTGACTTGTTTGTTCACATGCCGGTTTATACGTTAATCTTGATAACTAGCTTTGCCATGTGGATTGTTCATGTTCTTTTTATACTTATATGCTAGTAGGCCGAACTTGTATACTCGCCAATACTTTTGTATTGAACTATACTTTTAAACATGTTGCAGGATTATGATGCTAATGATGCACAGAACTTAGTAGAATGCCTAGAAACACATTTTAAACTTTAAATACTTGTTGTAATGTAATTCATTTTGTTTCATCTTGTTGTATTCAATTTCAAACAATGTAATTTGATTCTTGTAGCAATGAAATGAAATTTATTGTTAAATACTTATAACAATTGAGTGTTATTAAGTCTCTTGCAATCTCTTTTTTATGTCACTCCGATGTTTCCGCCATCGGTTGGGGTGTGACAGATTGGTATGAGAGCCATAACTATAGAAAATTAAGAAAATTGCCATGCTTTTGACCTAGTCTATATTTAAGCACCATACTCGACCATACTTGTTTTATGTGCTAAATTCTTGAAATGCCTTTTATGTGCTCATACTTGTTTTACTACTTCAAAACATACGCCTTTCCTAAGGCCATTCTACACGATTATACAAACGAGACGACTTCACCAAAAGGCATGAAACCCATAATTTGGTGAACGACTCTCAATCCACTTATTCTTTTTACACAAAAATTTGCCATTCAAGTTAGGAGTGAAATCCTCACCTTGGTGGAGAATTTCCATTTCAAATCTAGTGGACCCTCGTTAACGTGTCAGAATTAACTTTCTCGACCTGACGAGTACTAACCACACTTAGGGTACGACGTTGTCAAGTTAGGGCTGAAACCCACATCTTGTCAACTAATCCCATTCCTTGATTTTCAAAATCATGCCAAAGTCTCGAATTTTCGATTGATTTGGAACATGTAGTAACCGGAAGGGTGAATACTGTTAACCGAAATTTCGGCGAGAGTATTCCACCTATTAGGCCAAAGCATGCTTCCCAAATTCAAAAGAACTTTCGACCACTTTGGTTAGTCAAAAGTTTCGTTTGGAACAATCCAAGTTTTAATCAAACCTCCATTTTACTATTATCAATCTTATGCTTAACACAATACAAACTCTTCTTTTCAAAATTCAAATTATTTTCGCAATGGTTACACACACGTTATACTAAATCTTTTCATACACTTATATGTTATTCACATGCATGAATTCAAAAACGTCACTCACTAGATTTACATTTCTCGTAAACTCAAATTGGAGGTATATCATCATGATAGGAGTTATTTCCTTACCTTGACGATCGCCCGCCCTATGACCCAGGTTTTTGATAAGGATAGGCCATTCGTGTTTTTTGATGAGTGTTTGAGTGCCTTTGAGTTGATTAAGGAGAAGATAATGAGTGCTCCTATTCTGATTCCTCCTGATTAGAGCCTTCCGTTCGAGATTATGCGTGATGTGAGCACTTCGCAGTTGGGGCCGTGTTAGGGCAGCGTAAGGAGAAACACTTTCTGTTACACCCCGATAAAACCAGATTCGGTGTGATCTGACCGGTATCTTCATTGCACAGCGGAAGTATTTAAGTTAAGACTTCTAAACAGTTGAACGCCCGCTAAGTACTCAAATCCCCATGGGTTCTCCTATTCTAACCATTCCATAGTTTGAAAATGCAACCTGAGAAAGAACATGCGAAAAATCAACATAAAGTTGGCGAGTTCATAGTTTGTTTGCAAAAGATTTAAAACAAATCTTTTTGATAACCGATTTAAAAGTTGTTTAGAAAACATAATAAAATCATTTTTCTCGGTATTTCATATGAAAACTGTGAGTCTAGCCCACGAGAGTCTTTGTGCCTTGCACGTGTGAGAATGGGCCGAGCCCAAAAGAGTCTTTGTAAGTAGGACCAACCTGTCCTCTTACTTGTACATAAGTTGAAAACGTCACCAAAGTTTGTAAATTCGTGTGTTTATGAGTTTGCATCAAATGAATTTTTAAAACATTTGAAAATTCTGAGTATTAAAAACTAGTATGTTAGTGGAGGGTCAGTTTGGGGGTTCAAATCATGGGGGTCAGTTTGTTAGTGGAGGTTCAGGTCAACCTGGGGGTGGTAGTTTAGGTAGTAGTTTGGATAGAATTGAGGAACTTCTTTCTCAATTAGTTGTTAAGGACCAGGTTACTCAGAAAACGCTAGCGGAACATAATCTTTTAAGAATCAGCAATCCGCACTCTTAGATCTCCAATGGTCCATAGGTGACATTTCCCGTCAGTTGCAAGAACGACCACCGGGTCAGTTCTCAGGTAACACTCAACCCAACCCAGCCAATCATCACGTGAAAGCTATAACCACTAGGTCAGGTTTAGGGCAAGGGGAGGTAAGGGTAGAAGAACCAGGAGGTGAGGGCTTAGAGTTAGAATCACTCGTGTTAGAAAAGGTTATTAGGAAGTCGGTTGAGATATTTAAACGAAGTCTTGAGATTGATCATGCTCGTATTCTGTATCCTAAACGTGTAAAAAATAAAAAATAAGAATACGGGCATTTCTTAGATATGTTCAAACAACTTAAGATCAATCTGCCGTTAATAGAAGCTCTCAAACATATGCCGAAGTATGCTAAGTTTTTGAAGGATCTCCTAAAAGGGAAAGGTAGATTTAGATGAGCTTTCGAATGTTCCTCAGAATCACGCATTAGCCGACCTTGGTGCTAGTATTAACTTGATGCCATATTCATTTTATGAAAAAGTAGGCCTTGGTGAACTCAAACCAACTCGAATGACCTTAGCTTTAGCAGAAAAAACCGTTAAGTATCCCTAGGGAATTGTATAAAATTTGCTAGTAAAAGTTGATAAATTTGCATTCCCGGTGGACATTGTAGTGCTAGACATGGAAGTGGATGAAAACGCACCCTTGATTTTAGGATGTCCATTCTTGTGCACTGCCAAAGCTCTTATAGATGTCTTCTTAGGCACTATCACACTTAGAGCCGATGAGGAATCAGTAGTTTTAAGGTCATTAAAATGAGAGGTTCGAGTGCTCGAGTGGAGGCGATAGCATCGGTGGGGGAAAGAGTGGGGGAAGAGAGAGATGTTGACCCGTGGATGAGTGATCCTAGTTTAGAGATGGTGATAGAACCTAAGTGTGGGGATCAATCGGGGAGGAAGGTTGAGGATCTAGAGAAACGGATTGTGTGGTTAGAAGCTAAAATGGAAACACTTAGTGAACCTCAGTGTGGGGATGGATTTCTATTTAAAACATCTAGGCTCAACCCACCTGAGAATGAGTTCGAAGTTTGTGAGAGGTATGATGGAGTTTGGAGATAGTCGGGTTTTAATTAGTATGATAGTGCTAGAGCCCATGAATTTGGATACGGGGGTGAGCTGGGTCTACATGATCCTCCGTTAGTGCTTAAGAAGTTGAGAAATTAGGGTGGTATCCCATTTGTAGAGTTTGTAGAGTTTTAAGTCGTAGTCGTGGTTTTGAGTATTATTCGTATTTTCGGTAGTTTGTGTTTTTGTGTTGTTGAGTCGTTGCAGGAATTTATTACCATAATAGAGAAGGAATCTACGAAGAATTCGAGTTTCAGGTAAGTTTTTATATCTCTAGAAGGTTTGGAAATCATTTGGGATGATTTGGGGAAATGAAAATTTTTTTTCTAAGGCATCAAGCTCTAAAAAACAAGAAACTTTCTGACGTCGAGTGGGTTTGGTGCCCCGCGATAGGAGTTGTTAATAGTCTCGCGCCCCGTCAAACCCCCAAAGTAATCCAGACTAAAATAATAGCATCACGGGGCACGGTAGGATTAGATGATGGCATCGCGGGCTGCGAGAACCTTTAAAAACGAGAAAATTGTTTCTTTTTTCCCAAATTTGATGCATACTTTCACCGAATTCGTTAGTTCTTCATCATGTACTTGTCTCCAAGGTATGTTATTCGGCAATTTTGTACTATGAGTCTAAATTAGTGGTTTTTGAGTTAGTTTTTGTGTCGAGTCGGTATTATGCTGGTTTTTGCTTGTCTTTCTTTATGCAGGTTTAAATAATTACCACCCGTACTCAATCTCCATTCGGGTGTTGTTCGGAGCTGTTTAGTGAAAATCAGGCATTTACCAAGTATACCAGTCAGTGTCAGAGCCGATCACAAACGGAATGCTATACGATCGAGCTGGATTGGACTAGAGTTTTTTGAAGCTTACGTGATTATTTAACCAGCTAACTCTATTCTAATTTGCCCTTGTTTTTTATTTCTTATTTATTTTCAGTCTTTTGAGTCGGTTTCCTTCCTACATTGAGGGCAATGTAGAGTTTAAGTGTAGGGATGGGAAACTATCGTTTGAGTATGTTTAGTGTTAGTTTGAGTCGTAAGATTTAAAAATAAAAACTAGAAAATCCAAAAAATCCAAAAAAATTTGAAAAAATCAGAAAATGTTAAGAGTTTGCAAATAAATACCGAAAGTGATAGGAAAGTCGGATATGTTCGGGTTTCAAATAATTATAATAGAAATTAAAAGTTGAACTCGTATCTAGCTTGGGACGTGTGAGTAGGCCCAATCTGGTTTCTAGGTTCCTTTTTATATTAATATACTTAAATTGTTAGTCTACTAGTGGGTGCTCATCTAGGAGAAGTAGGAAGCCGAAACCGCCAAAATAGTGTAAGGAATGCCGTTATAAGCTAAAATTGTTAGAATTTTTTTATCAAAGAAACAAATATATCATAAATGGTGAATTGGAAATAAATAATCCCATCTAACTCAATTTGGCCGATAATATTCCCAATTCAGTTATTGGCCGATAATAATCCAAACTGGCCAATTTTTTTTTTTTTTTTGTAAAATAGTCCGCCGTTAAAATAGTTTAACGGAGTTAAGTTTTTTTTTTTCCGAATTACAAACCGATGTTTTAGGGCTTTTGATCAGAACTAGAATACGAGTCGATTGATGTAAAATCTACCTCGAAATTGTGCTCGAAATAGCTTGATTTTTGTTAATTGGAAATTTAAACACCCGAATTAAAGCACCGTTTTCGTAGGTTGGGGCAGTATTTCGAGGTAAGTTTTACATCAATCAACTCGTATCCTCATTCTAATCAAAAGCCCTAAAACATCGGTTTGTAATTCGGAAAAAAACTTAACTCCGTTAAGCTATTTTAACAGCGGACTATTTTATAAAAAAATTGACCAGTTCGGATTATTATCGGCCAATAACTGACTTGGGATTATTATTGGCCAAATTGAGTTAGGTGGGATTATTTATTTCCAAATTGCCATAATAAATTGAACTAGATTGATAGAAAAACGAGGCATGTGTAATCTCTATTGGGGATGGTGACTCTGATTTAGATTGCCTCTAGGTTAAGTTAAAAAGAAAAAAGCAAAATTATTGACGCTTACGTTGTCTCTATTGGGGATGGTGACTCTGGTTGAGACAACCTTTGGGTTAGGTATGCAAAATCTAGTGCTTAAAAGATAAGAAAAAAAAAGTTGATGTTAATTTTTTTATTTTAGTAATAAACAGTTAGGAAAGGATCAAATGATTCATTCCTTTTGTTTCATGAGCTTGAGGCGGGATTTGGTGAAACTGCGGCTTATAGTATGAGACCCTAGGTAGATTGACTAAACTTGAACATAATTGGCATGATAAGGTATTGGAACCGGGTTTAGGTTTAAGTGGAAACATATACTTGCAATCGGGGTTAACACGAGTTTTAATTTTATTAAGTAATCTTAGATTTTGAACCTGAATACTTTATTTAACTATCTTGCATAAAATTCTTTTTCAGGGACGAAAAAAAGATAAGTGTGGGGATATTTGATGTATTAGAAAATACATCTATTTATCTTGTATAGTTTGTTCGGTTTTCGTTAGATTTAGTTTTGTTTTAGTTAGAATATGCAATTCTTTTGATTCGTTTATGTTTTACAGGTATTGGTTGATGGAAGTAGCTAAAAAGAGTGGAAAATGAGCCAAAATATGCTAAAACTAAGTACCGGGACGTGAACGGATGATTGAGAGTTGAAACGGTGACAAAATAAGTCTTTTTAGGTTTTCACGGGCCACGATATAATTAGGGTATAGTCTTGCTCCCCGCCATAGCCTGTTTTGACCCGTTTGACTGAAGTATAACGCCACGGGGCACGAGAGTCTGAGCCAAATGTCTCGCGGGAAGCAAAAATGTCATGTTCTAGTGAAATTCGTGTTTTTTAGGGTTTTAGATGTTTATGAAAGTATAAATATATCTTTATGATCATAATTAGAACCCTAGACGCAATCAGACCTCTTCGGATGAATTTTGAAGCAGTTTTAGCACGGAATTGAGCCTTGGAATCATTGGGTAGAAGCTGGGAGCATAAAGATTGAAGATTTGACGGGTTTTACCTTCCCGATTTGTCTTATTTCTTAGTTCCTTCTTTTACTTCAATGAATTCTCTATTTGTAACTTATATTCTTATTTTCATGACTATGTTTCTTGGCTAAATACTTTAAACTACTTAGGTTGTGTTGAACAATGGTTAAAGTTTGGATTTTTATAGGATGTTGAATGTGTTTATGGATTTATCTTGAAAAATAGCTAACTTTGGTTCATTGATTTGACGTGTATGCATATTTAATCAGATTCATTGAATGATTATTATCCCTCATGTTGCTAGTTGAATGTCTTTCAAATAATAGTTGTAAGCTAGGTCAATTATTGTGTGTTTTTGGGTATTAGATGTTTCGCTAGACGTAGTGATCCATAGGGGTATAATTATAATTTGGATATGATTAAGTATTCTACCAATCTTATATCCGTAAGGTGAGAGATTGTCGTTCCATCTTTAGTGTTAAATTGTTAGGGTTAAATACTTTGTAAGAAGATCACCTTAGTTTCCCTTTCACTCATTGCTTACCGAGTTAAATCGAGTTCCATAGTTGGCTTAGACTTTCCACCGTGAGGTAGTTAGTCATATTATGTGACAACCCTAAAAATTACGGGTATCCGTACAATTAATTTATATTTAATTTGTGCTTAATGACTGTGCTGATTACAACTGTTGATTTAACTGCTTACTGATTTCTGTTACATACATACACATGCATCACCTTCATATTGTCACTCCATTTATTATATGAAAACTTTAGTGACAAACTTGATGCATAAAGCACAGTTAGCACACTGAGCGGATAACCCAGTAAACATGCTGACATTGCCAGCACTAGACAGATATTGTCTCTAAGGCCAGTATGAGCCGGGAATAGATTACTACACTAGTAGGGAGTGTACGGAGGGGATGATTATAAAACTGCGTCACTAGGTGGTAGTTATAGTGCCGGGAAGTGCCTAAAACATACTTTAACTGCAAATTATGCACTTTTAAATAAAATTCAGCATTTAAATATGCTAGTAATGTGTAAAAATTTGACAAAATGATCCTATATACCTTCTAAAGTGTCGGGGATTAATTGTGACACAAAAAGCATTATAAAAGACACTCTACGGAACAATTAAGCACTTTAACAGATCAATATCCAACCGAACAACCGGACTTTACCCGGAACATAAAAATATTACCAAAGACATTGTTTATACTTTTCTGAGCTAGTTAGGGTCCCCGAACACCCTAACACCCTTTATATTAATAAACACATCAAGTATCCTAATTAAACCCATTTGTTCTCAACTAAACACTAACCATAACATTACAAACCAACCATACCCCCCCCCCTAGTTAGAACCGGTTGAGGAAGTGGGGGACACACCCCAAAATTTCTTGATTATTTTATTAATGTTGTCAAATATCTTGATGGCATATTATATGTTGGATAAAAACTAGAACTTGGTTTATAAAAATGCACCCAAGACATTCATTCTCTCACTTCTAACATCACCATCCATCAACAATCCTCCTTCCTCCTTGCTTATGTTCGGCAGCCATCACCTACCCACCATAGCACCACCATCAAGCCACTTTCTAACCATTTTCGATACATACAAAGGTGCAAGTGATCATACAACGAAGCTTGGTGTGTTCGGAAGCTCAAGAACCTCTCTCGTTTTCTTTTAACCACCACATTTCTTCACTTGAACTCTCCTAGCTTTGTGCTAGTGGTAAGCACTTAGATCCTTGTATTTTACTTGTTATTTAAGTGGTTAATGATGTTTAAAGATCAAAAACATAAGAACTCTAAGAACTTAAACAAGACTTGAAACATAAAGGATGAAGAATGGTTAAAGTAATGAAGTATTGTTAAGATAATGAAGTAATCATGAAAAATCTGAGTAATACATACAATAATCTGCTATAAATAACTTGTGTTATGAGATAAATCGTATTAGAAAGGATGACGATCGTATGTGTGCGTTTTATAACATTTAACCTTTAAACAACATGCTGATTTGCACTTTCAGCCGACTTTAACTGGCTGTAAACATGTCATAACTTAACGAAAAATGTATTTTCTAAAGTCTGGATTTATGTATTATGAAATACGGTTCCAATGGCATTGGAATCATAATTTTTGGACTTCGTTTACTATTTTTAAAGCGCCAATTTGTAACAGCAGCTAGAGCTGCATTTTTGCTGCTGAAAATATGCATCCTGTTTTCAGTCATAACTTGAATTCTGTGTAGGGTTAGATCATAAAATTTATACTGGAGATGGCCACTGTTGTCTCCGTGATCCTCCAACTGGAATTTCGTAAATCGGACTCTCGATGAATTTTAAACAAGTTATTCCGTGGACTGCAGTCAGAAAAAGATAAATCTGATTTCAGCCCGGAAAATGATTTTCTATAAAATATTGGTGGTGATTTGCACCCTGATATTTTTACACAATAATATCTGGATCGTGTAAGTCATTCTGTAAAAAATTGGGAATTTTTGGAGTAAGATAACTGTTTTATTAAAATACCCAAAAACAGCCCAGTTTTGGATATTAAAACTGTAACGATATAAGTAGTATTTAGCATGTCTAAATGTCGGGATGGTTATTTGAGAACGAGCTAACATGATTTTATAAAAGAAAATGATACGCTTGAAAGCGTGGACACCTCCAGTCATAGAGGAAACTCTGGCGAAATTTTTCTAGAAATATAACACTTAGAAACATTTTTGGTGACAAGTGTTTATAAATATATTTTTAACTTGTTTTCAAAATATAAATTTCGCCATGATTTTTATTACAAGGTAACCAAGTGTCGGAAGTGGATTTTCGTAAATGAAAACTTGTTAAATATATATTGAGAATATATATTTCATAATAAAACGCTTGTGTGCTTACGTGATTATTTTGTGAACTAGATATTACCCTAAAGATAATATAACTTGAAAATACCATGAAAGTACGATTCCAGAATAATACCAACGCTCTCACAAAAATGATTATCTAAGTTACACAAGTAATGTTATATTACGAAACGTTGGAACGTAACTTACGAAATTTTTCAGAAAGTCCCTTTACACATATGTTTTGGTGGAATATTATTTTGGAAATCGAGGAAGTAAAAATATATTATTTTTGTGAAAAATACATATATTTTGGAAATAAGTTATTTTGGACAAATGAGTTATGTATATTTTCTAAGGGGCACTTAAAATATATTTTCGGAATTATAAAGCATACATGTATTAAAAACCCCCATCCTTGGGAAGGGAACACGAATACGAATACTCGAGAAGTACTAATACCAGAATCGTAACTCAAAAACCTACATACTATGACAAGGCACGGCCCGTTCATCTAATAGACGTTAGACCATTGTAGGTAGTCGTGTTTGCCGCGGAGATTTGGATTACAAGTACGAAGACGCAATACAGTGAGTTCATGTCCCCCTTTTCTCTTAACTGTTTTCAGTTTTTATACTTCGTGGGTGAAATACATGTTATTATGATTACGAATACTTTTTACATGGTATGGTTAGCGTAAGGAGGGTTACTACTTAGATCATGTGAGTGGGTACGCTAAAACTAGAGGCCATTAATCCTCATTGTAGGACCGAGGGTCATTAGCGGTAGATCTATCTGGGTGTAGCGAGCCCAACCCCTGAGTCCGCTGAATGAACCAGGTGGTGACTTTGAGCCCGACGCAAAAATCTGCTAGGCTTGAGTCTTCCTACAGCACTTCACACATATCATTGGCTTTGCAACCCAATGATGATCTCTTTTTCCTTATTTGCTGCATACTAGGGACTTTTTAAATACTTACAACCTTTTTAAAGGTTTATGCATACTCACTTACACATGAACTCGCTCAACTTTATGTTGACTTTTCAAACTACATGTATTTCAGGGAACTAATGGATCTGGCACGGTATGCACATATTTTCAAGCTGCATTTGAATAAAGAAGTCATCCAGGGTTTAGAAGGTGTAACCTCTTCCTGGACGGGTTACATATCTCTAAACCTAGTATTGTTTATAGTCTTTTGCTAAGTTTTTACGAACTCATTAAATCAATTCAAGGTTTGTAACTTATTTTGTGATTGATGTTTTGAGACAAGTATAATATGTCATTTTTCTAAACTCTATTAACGGGTGAATATCTCATGTTTTTATCATATAGCATTGTTATGATTGTTGCTATGGTATTAAGAAGTCACACAAATAAACCCACGCTTCCGCAAAGCCAGGGTGTGACAGCTTGGTATCAGAGCCTCGATTATAGCGAACTAGGATTCTTTCTCGAGTCTAGACTATGATCATCAGGGCTCTCACGAAAACGTTTTCAAACACTTTTACATTGCGTACACTTTACGTCTAGATCCAGGGAACAAACCTTTTTACAAACAAAAAGGCACAAATACACATTTCCAATTTTAAATTTATAACTCAGTCTGAGAGACTGAGGGAGTAGTCTGAGAGACTGGGAAGAGTAGTCTGAGAGACTGGGAAGTTTAGTCTGAGAGGCTGGGAGGTTAGACTAGTGGGACTAGAAAGTTCAGTCTGAGAGGCTGGGAGGTTAGTCTAGTGGGACTAGAAAGTTCAGTCTGAGAGGCTGGGAGGTTAGTCTAGTGGGACTAGAAAGTTCAGTCTGAGAGGCTGGGAGGATAGTCTGAGAGACTAGGAGGATCAGTCTGAGAGACTTGGAGGATAGTCTGAGAGACTAGGAGGTTCAGTCTGAGAGGCTGGGAGGATAGTCTGGGGAAGACTAGGATGATTACTTGCTTGCATTAATTAAGACTTACATGCTTATTTGATCTAAGGTTGATGTAAGTGCATATGTGATAATTGTTCGCATATACTAATTGTTAATAATTACTATGGATATACATGCTACGCACCGGCACACATATCACGAGTTATCAGACATTGATAACCCTACGGCCACCGCCACAGATAATGAGACTACATCTGCGCCAGAGACAATTACGTCAGATACAGAGAGTGATCCTGATACGCTAATGACGAGGACGACTTCTAACAGTCCGTGCTACCAGACTTTGGTGATACTTCATCTCTGCTGATGGTTTCTCTGACAAGAATCTTTCTGTCACTCTTGTTTCAATCCATGACCACACCATCACTGGTCATCCCGATGATGGACACACCATGGCTCCAATTCTCGATGATGCGCCTCCTGCGGACATTTCTACTGAAGATTGGCTACTCGACAAACAATATATGACTACGTTAGCATGCTTACCGATGGTCCTCCTGCCGACACCCATAACGATAGAAAATTAGACGAGAACACTGTTACTAACTTCACTTCTTAAGAACCCTGTTAACAAGCCATCCTCTGATTCTAGCAGGCATTTAGACTCCTTTGAGTCTGTGATACCTGCAACCTTACAAACAGCTAGATTACAGCATTCGACTACTGACACAAGACGACGATGACATGGCTGCTGCTCTATCACCTGCTCGAGGTACCACACCGTTACACTATCACACCCCCAAAATCCACCCACGGAGTACCACCGCTTGGGGGCGTGACATGACCAGGATCAAGCCATCAATCATATTGAACATAATGTATAATGATTAAAGTAGTTCGTAAAACCCAATTCGATACAATTGATGTTCAAACCAAACGAAACGTAATTTGAGTAGCGGAAGCATAAGTATGTAAACCCAATGTAAATCATAAGTTCAATTGTTTAAACGTTTAACATGGCGTCTACGATCCATGTCCCACAACGACCTGCTCCTCCCTGTGCAAGCTCCATAAGTACCTAAGGTCCTGCAAGGCATGCAGCAGAGAGTCAACAACTAGTTGAGCGAGTTCACAGAAAGTAAGTTCAAAGTAACAAATCGTATAGTCATGTAGTGGGGGCTTCCCATGTATGTATGTACTAATAGTGGGGGTTTCCCATGGTTATACTTATTACTAGTGGGGGTTTCCCATGATTATATTTATTACTAGTGGGGGCTTCCCATGTTTATCCTTACTAGACTATTGTAACCATGAGTGTTCTTCATAACCCGAGAACAGGAATACATACAAGGTCACATAGGTTTTACGTGAGTGCCCTTCCCCGAGGACAGTGGTACGCGTGGGGTTTACGTATGTTTTACGTAAGTGTCCTTCCGACCCGGAAGACAGTAGTAGGTATGAGTTTACGTAGGTTTTACGTAAATGTCCTCCCGACCCGGGAGACAGTGGTAGATACTAATTTACGTAGGTTTTACGTAAGTGTCCTGACTAACCTGAGGACGATGGTATATAGTCTAGCAATAGCGTAAGTACGAGTAATTATCCAATTCAAATCTTCCAACCCAATTCCCAACCCGGGAATCCCATGCCTTGGCTGTGTGAACTCACCTTGGTTTGCTCGGCAGATACACAGAAAAGTTCAATTAAGCTATATGGTGGTCAACCACATCCTACCATGGTTACCATACAAGTTAGGTTCGTAATCAAGTATAGCACGTATGTTCTACACGTATTGTACACAAGTATAATCATGGCAATTCACGTATGAGCATTAACAGGAACAGTTACGTAGATAACGAAATCCAAGTATCCGGCCCAATCAATTGGGCTCGTAACAGTGAAGGTCCAATAGTGTTCAAGTGTTCGCGGTCTCGAGTCGAGACTAACGATCTCGAGTTGTATTGGTTTCGGGGTCTCGAGTCGCAACAATGGAGGTCTCGGCTGGTGCATATGTCACTCGAGACTGGGTGGTCTCGAGTCAGGTCTCGAGTCGCAAAAGGACTCGCAATGCTGGTCTCGAGTTGTGCTGTTTTGTGTCGGTAAGGAGGTCCCGAGTCGAGACTAGGTATTCTCGACTCGCAATCCATGTCGAGACTAGCAGATTATAACAGTTTCCTTATTAGCAGCTCATTTAGTTCCGTAAAGTCAGTTAACAAATTTAGCAGTTTCATAATCAGATCAAATCAGCTATTATTCGATAATTATGAACATTCATATCATCATCATCAAGAACAAACAATCGGATCATCATACAAACATAAACCGAATCATTTAACTATCATGCAACCTAAATCACAATCACAAGTCATAATATCACAGCCGATTAACAAGCACACATTCGAACCGATTAGCATATTACCAATCCGATTTAATCATACATGCAGCCGATTTCATGAATACTAAGAATCAACAACATAATAAATCATGCTAACAAGAACCCTAGATCATGTAATCCGATAGATAACAATATCATCTCATAATCATACATATTAAACATGCAATCGACGAACTTAATACTAACCGAGATGAGAAGAGGATGATCCGAATCCAAAAGCTTCGATGGCAAGGGATGTTCGGCTGCCTATGGTTCCGATCGAGAGAGAGGGAGAGCGTGTTCTAGGGTTTGTGTGTGTGAGGATGTTTGGCAAGTAAATGAAAATCTAAACCCCTAATGGGTATGTGTTTGCGAATCAAGGGAAGTGGGCCGAACCCTTTACCGGGTTGCCCTCTTGGTCTCGAGTTGGATGTGTGTAAACCGAATGGGCTTGTCTAGTCGAGTGGGTCATGTACGATCGGATCATGCAACATATAAACAAACATTCACAATTTCACACAAGGCACGTATAACATGTTATTCAAATAGAGTTCACATAATCACGTAACGTTACACAAAAGTGGGTTCGAAATACGAGTTGTCACATTATCCCCAACTTAAAAGAAATTTCGTCCCGAAATTTGGTACGTACTCACTGAGGAAGCTAGTTAAGTTGCATGGTTTTCCTGTGGTGTCACATCCTCCCCCCGTTGATCTGGAATTTCATCCCGAAATTCCGTGGTAGCTTCAGCCTCAGTAGTAGTTGTACTGTTCGCGAACAATTGGGGGTACTTTTCTTTCATTTGATCTTCTCGTTCCCAGGTGAACTCTGGGCCACGACGGGAGTTCCAACGAACTCGAACAAGAGGGATTCTCTTGTCCTTGAGGACCTTGACATCCCGGTCCGTGATTTCAACTGGTTCCTCGACGAAACGCAACTGCTCGTCGATAGTGAGTTCCTTCAGAGGAACTATGAGGGTCTCATCTGACAGGCACTTCTTCAGATTTGACACGTGAAAAACGTTGTGAACTGCATCGAGTTCAGCTGGTAGGTTTAGTTTGTAGGATACTTTGCCTATTCTTTCTATGATCTCGAACGGTCCGACATACCGCGGATTGAGCTTGCCCCGTTTGCCAAAATGGACCACACCCTTCCAGGGTGAGACTTTGAGTAAAACCCGGTCCCCGACCTGAAATTCCAAGGGCTTCCTACGCTTATCTGCGTAGCTTTTCTGACGGTCGCGAGCTGCCGCCATGCGTTGTCGTATTTGTGCAATCTTTTCCGTGGTGTCCACTATAAGTTCTGGACTCGTGATCTGACTATCACCCACCTCTGCCCAACAGAGAGGTGACCAACATTTACGCTCGTACAATGCCTCGAATGGAGCGGCTTGTATGCTGGTGTGATAACTGTTATTATATGAGAACTCCACCAAAGGGAGATGCTTTTCCCAGCTGTTACCGAAATCGATAACACACGCCCGAAGCATGTCTTCTAGGGTTTGAATCGTGCGCTCAGACTGCCCATCCGTCTGAGGGTGATATGTTGTGCTCATGTCTAGCTGTGAGCCAAAAGCTTTGTGCATTGCTTGCAATAGTTCTGAAGTGAATCGTGCATCGCGATCCGAAATGATAGAGGTGGGCACCCCGTGCCTTGAGACTACTTATTTCAAGTATATGTCTGCTAGTGTGGAAAACTTGTCTGTTTCTTTGATTGCCAAGAAATGAGCAGACTTTGTGAGTCGATCCACGATCACCCAAATGGTATCGTTCCCACGCTGGGATCTAGGCAGGCTAGTAACGAAATCCATGGAAATTTCCTCCCATTTCCACTGTGGTATCTTTGGTTGCTGAAGTAAGCCTGCTGGTTTCTGATATTCTGCCTTGACTCTTGCACAGGTCAAGCATTTGCCGACATAAGTGGCAATGTGGGCCTTCATGCTTGGCCATCAATACGTCGTCCTGATATCGTGGTACATTTTATCCGTCCCTGGATGTACCGAGTAGTGAGACTTGTGTGCTTCATCCATCACGAGTTCTCGTAAACCACCATATAGTGGGACCCAAATACGCCCCGTTACGTAATAGGCACCGTCTTCCTTCTGTTCTAGTCGTTTCCTTGAGCCGCATAAGGCTTCAGCCCTGACGTTTTCTGGTTTCAATGCTTCTACCTGAGCATCTCGTATCTGTGCCGGAAGACTGGATTGAATAGTAAGCTGTAGTGCTCGCACACGTCTAGGTGTAGTGTCTTTCCGACTGAGGGCGTCAGCCACAACATTGGCTTTGCCTGGATGGTACTTGATAGCGCATTCGTAATCGTTCAGTAGTTCAACCCATCCACGTTGACGCATGTTCAATTCCTTCTGCTTGAAGATATGCTCGAGACTCCTGTGATCGGTGTAGATAGTGCACTTGGTACCGTACAGGTAGTGTTGCCATATCTTGAGCGCGAAAACAACAGCTCCCAGCTCTAAGTCGTGCGTCGTGTAGTTCCGTTCGTGAACCTTGAGTTGGCGCGAAGCGTAAGAAATGACCTTGTCGCGCTGCATTAACACACATCCAAGACCCTGAATGGATGCATCACAATAAACCACGAAATCGTCCGTGCCCTCTGGCAATGAGAGGATAGGTGCACTGCAAAGTCTATCATTTAAGTGCTGAAAAGCGGTTTCCTGAGTATTGCCCCAACGGTAGGTGACACCCTTCTGTGTCAGTAGCGTAAGCGGCTGTGCAATCTTTGAGAAATCCTTAATGAATCATCTGTAATAACCCGCCAAACCCAAGAATTGGCGTATTTCCGTTGGTGTACGCGGTGCAGGCCAGTTCCTGATCGAATCAACCTAGGATGGATCAACATGGATCCCATCTTTGTTTACCACGTGGCCTAGAAAGTGGACTTCACGAAGCCAGAAGTCACATTTCGAAAGCTTGGCGTACAGCTGTTCTGACCGAAGAAGTTCCAAGATAAGTCGTAAGTGCTGCTCGTGTTCCTCCTGACTCTTGGAGTAGATCAGTATGTCGTCGATGAAAACAATCACAAACTTGTCTAAGTAGGGTTTGCACACCCTGTTCATAAGGTCCATAAAGACTGCCGGTGTGTTCGTTAGCCCGAATGGCATGACCAGGAACTCGTAGTGACCGTAGCGAGTTCTGAATGCGGTTTTGGAGACGTCCTCATCCCGGACTCTCAGCTGATGATACCCTTATCTCAAGCCTATCTTGGAGTAGTAACTCGACCCTTGCAACTGGTCGAATAAGTCGTCTATACGCGGAAGAGGATAACGGTTCTTCACCGTCACCTTGTTAAGTTCCCGGTAATCAATGCACATCCTGAAGGTACCATCCTTCTTTTTCACGAATAACACTGGAGCTCCCCAAGGCGAAGAGCTTGGACGAATAAAGCCCTTTTCCAAGAGCTCTTGTAGCTGCTTTGACAGTTCTTCCAGTTCAGTTGGAGCTAAACGATACGGTGCTCGAGCTATGGGTGTTGCTCCAGGAGCTAGCTTGATTTGAAACTCGACCTGGCGATGAGGCGGTAGACCAGGTAATTCCTCTGGAAACACTTGTGGAAAGTCGCGAACTATTGGAATGTCTTCCAACTTCTTTTCCTTTGCTGATGCATCGGTGACAAGTGCCAGAATGGCGGTGTGACCCTTTCGCAAACATTTCTGAGCCTTCAAGAAGGAGATGATGCCAACCACAGCACTACTCTTGTCGCCTTGGACTTCGAGAGGTTCCTGACCGGAACGAGGGATACGAACAATCTTCTCTTTGCACAAGATCTCTGCGTGATGTTGAGATAGCCAGTCCATACCAATGACGATGTCGAAACTACCCAAAACTATGGTAATGAGATCGATGGAGAAAGTCTGACCCGCGAGGATAAGATTACAACCCTGAACTATGTGCGTGGCCTCTAGACTCTTACCATTAGGTAATTCTACAACATGCTTAGTGTTTAGAAGTGTGGGTGTAGTTTTAACATTTGGCTAACTTTCAAAGACATATAACTTGTATCCGCACCCGAATCAAACAAAACAGTAACGTAAAATTCGTCGAGAAGAAACTTACCCATGACCACGTTAGGATCGTTCCTTGCGTCACCCTGACCTAGCACGAAAGCTCGACCCCTAGCTTCATTGCCATTATTGTTCCCACCGTTGTTACCATTGCCCTGGTTGTTGTTGTTGTTGCGATTCTGGTTTATCTGGGGGCAATCCCGCTTGAAATGGCCTTCAGCACCACACTGAAAGCATCCCCTGTTGCCTCGCTGTTGCTGCTATTGCTGGTTTTGTGGAGCTGGTAGTTGCGATTGCTGGTTCTGATTCACAGGTCGTGGGCTCCTATAGTCTTTGGCCTCGTGGCCCATCTTGACACACCTTTGGCAACGACCCTTGTTGCACTGGCCGCTGTGGTGCCTGTTACAGTTGTGGCACTTTGGTTGATTTCCCTGATATCTTCTCTGCCCACGACTACCAGAAAACTGCTGACTGGGACTCTGGTAGTGGTCAGTCTTCTGTTGCTGAGCCTGAGACTGAACTGTTGCTGAACCTTTGCTAGAATCCCCTTCCCACTTTCTTTTGTTGTCACTAGGGGTAGCAGGAGTAGCAGCTAGAGTGGTAGCAGTAGTAGCGCTGATACGTTTCGGTAGCTTGTCCTGATCCACTGCCTGATCAGTAAGACGATGAGCGAGTTGCTGAATATCCTGGATGTTGTCGAGATTAGCCGATGTCACGTGGCTCTGGATTTCTGGCGCTAAACCCTTGAGATACAATTCGATGCGCTTGATTGGAGGGTCCACCATAGTTGGACACAAGATGGCCAGTTCGTTTGACCGTTTCGTACAAGCCTCGATTTCCGATCCTGTCATCTTCAGGTGATAAAGCTCTACTTCCAACTTGTGGATGTCATCACGCGTGCAGTATTCTCGCCTGATCAGTTCCTTAAAATCGTTCCAAGGGGTGGCGTTAGCAGCTGCCAACCCTAAAATCTGAACTTGCGCGTTCCACCAAGTTAGCGCAATTCCGTCTAACGTGCCAGTGGCGTACTTGACCCTGCGAGCCTCAGGGCATTCACACATCTCGAATACTGACTCGAGCTTTTCGAACCAATGGAGTAGTCCCACTGCTCCTTCCGTGCCACTGAATGTACATGGACGACAGTCCATGAAGTTCTTGAATGTGCAAACAGGTTGTGGTGCGTGTTGACCTATTGTGTACGAATAGGACAAGGTTAAAAACAAGAGTTGGTTTAGGAGTGTAGGACCTAAAGATCCTAGTGTGAGTTATAACTACAGGATATACCTCCTGCTTGTGCAGCTGCAAGTGCCGCAGCAACTTGTTCGTTAATGAGAGCCATCAACTGGGCTTGAGTCATGTTAACACGTCCAGACATGATCTTCATAGTAAAAGTAGCATAAGTGAGAATGGTTCGCGAGTAGTGCGATGACAGAAGAGTGTAAGCACATAGGTATTCTCATGCAATAGTGTCATGTGTATCTAAGCATACTACGAGCAAAGTTCTATGTAATCTAGCAAGTAGGCAATATAAACATGAACCATATTACCTAGGATGTTGAGTCTTGCACGTGGAGCGAAGCGTCGTTGTGGATCGTTGAGAGCACTGTTCTGGTTATAGTCTGGTATTAATAAAAACGTTTTTCCCATATTAAAACCAAGTTCTCTATAACCAATGGCTCTGATACCAATCTGTCACACCCCCAAAATCCACTCACGGAGTACCACCGCTTGGGGGCGTGACATGACCTGGATCAAGCCATCAATCATATTGAACATAATGTATAATGATTAAAGTAGTTCGTAAATCCCAATTCGATACAATTAATGTTCAAACCAAACGAAACGTAATTTGAGTAACGGAAGCATAAGTATGTAAACCCAATGTAAATCATAAGTTCAATTGTTTAAACGTTTAACATGGCGTCTACGATCCATGTCCCACAACGACCTGCTCCTCCCTGTGCAAGCTCCATAAGTACCTAAGGTCCTGCAAGGCATGCAGCAGAGAGTCAACAACTAGTTGAGCGAGTTCACAGAAAGTAAGTTCAAAGTAACAAATCGTATAGTCATGTAGTGGGGGCTTCCCATGTATGTATGTACTAATAGTGGGGGTTTCCCATGGTTATACTTATTACTAGTGGGGGTTTCCCATGATTATATTTATTACTAGTGGGGGCTTCCCATGTTTATCCTTACTAGACTATTGTAACCATGAGTGTTCTTCATAACCCGAGAACAGGAATACGTACAAGGTCACGTAGGTTTTACGTGAGTGCCCTTCCCCGAGGACAGTGGTACGCGTGGGGTTTACGTAGGTTTTACGTAAGTGTCCTTCTGACCCGGAAGACAGTAGTAGGTATGAGTTTACGTAGGTTTTACGTAAATGTCCTCCCGACCTGGGAGACAGTGGTAGATACTAATTTACGTAGGTTTTACGTAAGTGTCCTGACTAACCTGAGGACGATGGTATATAGTCTAGCAATAGCGTAAGTACGAGTAATTATCCAATTCAAATCTTCCAACCCAATTCCCAACCCGGGAATCCCATGCCTTGGCTGTGTGAACTCACCTTGGTTTGCTCGGCAGATACACAGAAAAGTTCAATTAAGCTATATGGTGGTCAACCACGTCCTACCATGGTTACCATACAAGTTAGGTTCGTAATCAAGTATAGCACGTATGTTCTACACGTATTGTACACAAGTATAATCATGGCAATTCACGTATGAGCATTAAAAGGAACAGTTACGTAGATAACAAAATCCAAGTATCTGGCCCAATCAATTGGGCTCGTAACAGTGAAGGTCCAATAGTGTTCAAGTGTTCGCGGTCTTGCGTCGAGACTAACGATCTCGAGTTGTATTGGTTTCGGGGTCTCGAGTCGCAACAATGGAGGTCTCGGCTGGTGCATATGTCACTCGAGACTGGGTGGTCTCGAGTCAGGTCTCGAGTCGCAACAGGACTCGCAATGCTGGTCTCGAGTTGTGCTGTTTTGTGTCGGTAAGGAGGTCCCGAGTTGAGACTAGGTGTTCTCGACTCGCAATCCATGTCGAGACTAGCAGATTATAATAGTTTCCTTATTAGCAGCTCATTTAGTTCCGTAAAGTCAGTCAACAAATTTAGCAGTTTCATAATCAGATCAAATCAGCTATTATTCGATAATTATGAACATTCATATCATCATCATCAAGAACAAACAATCGGATCATCATACAAACATAAACCGAATCATTTAACTATCATGCAACCTAAATCACAATCACAAGTCATAATATCACAGCCAATTAACAAGCACACATTCGAACCGATTAGCATATTACCAATCTGATTTAATCATACATGCAACCGATTTCATGAATACTAAGAATCAACAACATAATAAATCATGCTAACAAGAACCCTAGATCATGTAATCCGATAGATAACAATATCATCTCATAATCATACATATTAAACATGCAATCGACGAACTTAATACTAACCGAGATGAGAAGAGGATGATCCGAATCCAAAAGCTTCGATGGCAAGGGATGTTCGGCTGCCTATGGTTCCGATCGAGGGAGAGGGAGAGCGTGTTCTAGGGTTTGTGTGTGTGAGGATGTTTGGCAAGTAAATGAAAATCTAAACCCCTAATGGGTATGTGTTTGCGAATCAAGGGAAGTGGGTCGAACCCTTTACCGGGTTGCCCTCTTGGTCTCGAGTTGGATGTGTGTAAACCGAATGGGCTTGTGTAGTCGAGTGGGTCATGTACAATTAGATCATGCAACATATAAACAAACATTCACAATTTCACATAAGGCACGTATAACATGTTATTCAAATAGAGTTCACATAATCACGTAACGTTACACAAAAGTGGGTTCGAAATACGAGTTGTCACATTATCCCCAACTTAAAAGAAATTTCATCCCGAAATTTGGTACGTACTCACTGAGGAAGCTAGTTAAGTTGCATGGTTTTCCTGGGGTGTCACATACACGACCCAGGGCCTGCTCTTGAGCTAGCTTCTGCACCTTTCGAGTCAGTCTGATGTTGCAACTGCTGGTCCTGCACCTTTGCTTGATTATGACCCTGTTACTTTTGGTTTACTAAACATTGCACCCCTACTAACTAACCCAGTACCAGCACCTGACAAATTCCTTATTGGTTGAAACGTTTATTTTTGCACCCGCAACCGATGATGTTGACCCTTTCCCCTATAAAGACCGACATCCATTGCGCCATCGTGTCTATCACTTGTTTTCAGGACATACCCGCACCCCGGAAGAGTACTCCAGGTCGGCACCAGCATAACGATCCTTTTTGCTACAGCAGCACTTTCCCCGACCTTACAGGCCGCACCGTTTGCTATCTTCACCTCAACACAGCCGGACGAGCCATTTTGATGATTCCTATTGTACACTGTGCTGAAGTTAGAGCCTTACATTATGAAGGCCACACGCGAGATGAGTTGCTCCTGTAACATCAACTACAGTTGAGGATACGAGTCGCAGAATGTTGGAGCTTGAGCGGACGCCACAATTGGCAACTTCAAATACAAAACATTACATAACCAAAAACATGAGTTAAGTGTCTACATCACAAGACAGCATATTGTCTAAAAAGTTTATGTAAAACACCACGTCCTCCACCCTGTCTATCACCAGCATGCTTTGATCCGCTACATACATCAAGATTCCTTTTGTGCTCTTGACCTTTGCTATTTCACCGTTCCCAGGATTCTGATGTTCATTTCTTTACTATCGAGCGGCAGAGCAGATAATTACTTTAACATATATACAAACTCGAGGAGGGACTCACGCATGTTAACAGTTTACTTTTCTTTCCTCCTCCACCTCAGTCACCAGTATAGTTGGTTTCTGGATCATGCGGATTGCATTACGCTTGGGTAAAGACACTAATGACAAGCCGGGATTGCGGAGACTTTTGAGAACCACTTCTGACTACGTAATTTTGATGCACTAATATACTTGTTGGACAAGGGTAGGGTGACCCTGTGTCCCTTCTGATGTGATGCATTGTGTAAGGCACAGTGATTGTGGCTGGAGGATAATGAAAGCCCGATCATCTTTAAACACGCGACAATATTTATGATTAATGACTAACGAAAAACTCCGTCGCTATGTCCCCACTAAGCACGCTGTTGATCTACATATTTGTGCTATAACTATAATGCTACATGCTTACTTGCTACATTCCTATTTACAAGTTGTGCATTACATGTGATAATATGTGATTGAATGTTATAACAACTGCGTATATGCATATATGTAATACACCCCTGAGGTCTTATTCGTTGAATAGAGACTTGTGTGCTCGCGTCCTTCACAAGACCTGACCTAACCGACTTCCTTCTAGGAGGATGTCGACTCAAGGGAACATCTACATCAATCACCCTCTACCTACAACAGAGGCGGAAATGCAAGAGCGCCTCTTACAGGCCATTGCACGGTACGAGGCCCGGCGCTCCGATTGCAGCAGAGGTACCTCAGGAAATAACCCCCCCAACGGTAATGTCTAGTCCTTTAAGACACATTACAAAATGTTTGGACATTTCCACGAGTGCCTTGCTAAGGCCTTACGCGAATAATGTTGCTTACATCGCAGGTTGCACCTACAAGCAGTTCTTGGACCACAAACCTCGAGAGTTCGACGGCACTGGGGGTGCCTTAGCCTTCGTGCGCTGGATTGAAAAGACGGATTCTGTTTTACGATTGAGCAAATGTGACCCCGAACATCAAGTCACGTATATAGCTGGACTATTGGTGGATGAGGCTCTGTCATGGTGGAACCATCAAGTTCGGACAATGGGTGAGACCGCTGCGTATGCTATGACGTGGGACGAACTGAAAGATCTGATGCGTAAGAGATATTGCTTGAGGGCAGAAGTCCAGAAGTTGGAAACAGAACTGTGGAACTTGAAAATGGAAGGACCAAAGATAGCGGAGTATGTGCAGAGATTTAACGAATTATCACAAGTTGCTTTACTCCTGGGGGGACCAGAGTTTAAGAGAATTGAACAGTTCATAAGGGGATTGGCACCTCAGATTCTAAGCCTGGTAACAACATCTAAACCTTCAACGATCACCGAGGCTATCAACATAAGCATGGCGCTCACGGAAGAAGCAGTTAGAGGAGGAGAATTTTCCACTGCGGAGGAGATAAAGGAGACTGCTATAGAGGCACCTGGGGATAACAAGAGAAAGCTCGCAAATTTCAAGATGGTTACTCGAGGGAGTAGCAAGAAGAAGGCCAAAAAGGGAAAAGACTACATGGGTATCCTACCTAAGTGCGACAATTGTTTACGTTATCATGTCGGGCGATGTAGATATGGAAAATGTGCTAACTGTGGGAAGAGGGGGCATCCTAAAGAAACTTGTTGGCAAGATACTGAACATGATAATGGGGGCCAAGACGGTAGTGAGAATCACGAAGGGGACAATGACAATGACAATTGTCGAGGCAGAATGAGTGATAAACAGAAACGTGCTCGAGGTTGTTTTAACTGTGGAAGCAAAAAGCATTTCAGAAAATATTGCCCTAAAAACAATCAGGCACAAGCATGAAAGCTCCCCACCGGAGCTAGGGAGACACGCCAGGGATTCAAGCATGGATATCGGTACGTCCCGAATTACTCAATGTTATGCATCTGTATTGCCAAATACTGTTGCAAATTTTACGATTCGCACCTCTAGAGTTCGAGAGTATAATTGGTTTAAGTAGCGAGTAAGTAGATATTCCAGTATCCATTAGAACTAGCTTAGGGGAAGCTAGTGGAAGCCAACACAGTAATTGGGGGCGACAAGATAAAAACCAGAGAGTGTAAGTTTACGATAGATCTACTGCCAGTTAAGCTGGGAAGCTTCGACGAGGTAATTGGGGTATTAGTTGCCAAGCGGTCGAGCGGAGGTTGATATCCGCACCTCGATGACGAATGAAGGAACGATCGTGACTCACGAAGCAGGATACGCCACCACAGATCACGAATTACTTAAGGTACGAAAGTTGTGATGGGAAGGATGTGTTGTTTCCTGGCTCATGTCGGGGACAAGGGAGCCGAAGAACTAAAACTTAAAGATACGCCCATGATCGGAGAATATCCTGAAGTCTTCCTCGAAAACTAGCCAGAATTATCTCCTCAACGACAAGTCGAATTTTCGGCATCGATTTGATTCCAGGCGTCGCGCCTGTAGTCAATGCACCCTGAGCGACTTACACCTTCGGAAATGCAAGGATTGACAGTGAAGTTTTAGCAGTGGATAGAGAAGGAAGATAACAGACCAAGATGTCCCTTTTGGGTAACCCCATTTCTGCTCTTCAAAAAGAAGGATGATGATTTTCAAATAAACATCAACTACCAGGAGCCGAACGAGCTAACGCATGAGAGTCGGTGACTCTTACTAAGGGTTAACGAACCTCTTACATAACTGACTATGAGGACCCAACTACTACTACACGACTGGTCGACGATCGAGCGTCGTTCGCGGTGAAATTCAGGAAGAAAGTATACCAGAGCGAAATTGTGGGACAATGACTTGTTCTAGACGTAGACAAAATGGTGCTTCCTACACAATGTACAAACCGGATCCACACAGGATACGAAATCTGGAGAATCTAGAAACTTATATCTAGGACCTTCGGGAACCCAGGACCAAACTCGTAAGGGTTTTACTTAGGAACCATATCTGTCAACTCAATCAGACATCATTAACTTGAGAAACCTGTCATTGCAGTTAACAAAACCGAAAGTACTTAAATTTTCTTCCGTTGAAGTCTTCACTTTTACTTCTAATGAGTAGATATTTGCATTTCTACTCCCTTCAAAGTAGTTGCATCACACACGTTTGCTTCGTATACTTGGTCACGTCTCCCTTTTGGTAGAAACGCATCGCTTCATCACTGGAAAACTTATATATAACCCATGCACCTTTTGCCACGCATGCGGTTTCATTTCGAGTAAGCGCTTCATTAAAATTCAAATATTACGTTGCTAAATCTAATTTTTGGTTTGTGATTCGAGTAACCTACGTTATTGAAATTATTGGCTCTTTTGCTATCAAGTCAACACACTCTCTTGAAACTTCTTTTATTACAAATTACATTCATGGTTTATTTTGTTACCATGCCGATATTTCCTTTACTGATACATATGTTTATTGCCGGGCTACACTGAGATTAAGTTCGATTGCTTGAACTTATCCACTTCGCATGTCCAGTTTCAGACATCATATGATGTATTGAGAGCATCATATTCGAATATTTTCGCAAAGATCTTTTCTTTTCGAGTCATAGTAGATTCTGTTGGTCTATGACTCCACTAAATCGTTGATTGATTTCGATACCTTGCAGTGATACTTTCATATAATTGAAGCTTGCGCTAATTGGGTTACTCATTTCATACACGGATTTAATTGCCTATCTATTTGTTAACCATCCATTTTGATATCCACGATCGAAGCAGTCTTAACACAATTGTGTGTTGAGGCAATGGTACATATATTCATTTCATAGGCACAAAGTACCTCCTAACGATTCTTTCGTTATCAATCAAATGCCTTATAGTACTTTATACTTTTTCATCTTCGATCAAAACAGTGGCCCTTTGATGATTCCGTATTTAACCGAAAACTTTTTTGACATTGTGTAAATCAAATCTTCCGGCTTATTTCGGTACACTTTCATCTGATCTCAAACACGATGAACTTGTTCAGTCACCGCTATTATGGAATTATGTCATTGCGACACCTTATGGTGTCATTACAAACTTGTAGCTTGTGCTAAACATGGTCAACCGTTTCACACAAAACGGCATATACTTTCGTTTGACTTGTCATTTAAACATTTCAGATGCAACTACAAACCATGACAATGACACACCAGATTCACTTGTGTTCATTCGCCGTACTTTCACAATTTAAAGTGTCAACACACTAAACCTCACCATCCAATTATTCGAGGGTTGACATGTCATCCTACTGGTACGTTTGAGTAGACGATTTTAAATTCATATAGCGGATGCTATGGTTTGTGAAAACTCGTTTACATATTGCGATCGACCGTTTGAGGATCTTATTAGTCAAAACTCCTCTTTTGTGGACCCCCCTGCTAGCTGGATTACACTAGGCTATACGTCAAGTACGTCTTGTACCTCTGACATCCACTGCTGTAAGCACACGACTTTTTAACCCTAGGATTCGGGTTGTTATATATACTTGGACTCACCAAATGTGAGTAAGGTTTGATTCGGTTTGATGATTATCTACCTCGATATTATTTATATACATACACGTGTGATGAAACCATAAGGGGTTAAGGTAGTACAAATTTCGAGGACGAAATTTCTTTAACGGGGGGAGAATGTGACAACCCTAAAAATTACAGGTATCCATACAATTATTTATATTTAATTTGTGCTTAATGACTGTGCTGATTACAACTGTTGATTTAACTGCTTACTGATTTCTGTTACATACATACACATGCATCACCTTCATATTGTCACTCCATTTATTATATGCAAACTTTAGTGACAAACTTGATGCACAAAGCACAGTTAGCACACTGAGCGGATAACCCAGTAAACATGCTGACATTGCCAGCACTAGACAGACATTGTCTCTGAGGCTAGTATGAGCCGGGAATAGATTACTACACTAGTAGGGAGTGTAGGGAGGGGAGGATTGTAAAACTGCGTCACTAGGTGGTAGTTATAGTGCCGGGAAGTGCACAAAACATACTTTAACTGCAAATTCTGCACTTTTAAATAAAATTCAGCATTTAAATATGCTAGTAATGTGCAAAAACTTGACAAAATGATCCTATATACCTTCTAAAGTGTCGGGGATTAATTGTGACACAAAAAGCATTATAAAAGACACTCTACGGAACAATTAAGCACTTTAACGGATCAATATCCAACCGAACAACCGGACTTTACCCGGAACATAAAAATATTACCAAAGACATTGTTTATACTTTTCTGATCTAGTTAGGGTCCCCGAACGCCCTAACACCCTTTATATTAATAAACCCATCAAGTATCCTAATTAAACCCATTTGTTTTCAACTAAACACTAACCACAACATTACAAACCAACCATACCCCCCCCCCCTAGTTAGAACCGGTTGAGGAAGTGGGGGACACACCCCAAAATTTCTTGATTATTTTATTAATGTTGTCTAATATCTTGATGGCATATTATATGTTGGATAAAAACTAGAACTTGGTTTATAAAAATGCACCCAAGACATTCATTCTCTCACTTCTAACATCACCATCCATCAACAATCCTCCTTCCTCCTTGCTTATGTTCGGCAGCCATCACCTACCCACCATAGCACCACCATCAAGCCACTTTCTAACCATTTTCGATACATACAAAGGTGCAAGTGATCATACAACGAAGCTTGGTGTGTTCGGAAGCTCAAGGACCTCTCTCGTTTTCTTTTAACCACCACATTTCTTCACTTGAACTCTCCTAGCTTTGTGCTAGTGGTAAGCACTTATATCCTTGTATTTTACTTGTTATTTAAGTGGTTAATGATGTTTAAAGATCAAAAACATAAGAACTCTAAGAACTTAAACAAGACTTGAAACATAAAGGGTGAAGAATGGTTAAAGTAATGAAGTATTGTTAAGATAATGAAGTAATCATGATAAATCTGAGTAATACAAACAATAATCTGTTGTAAATAACCTGTGTTATGAGATAAATCGTATTAGAAAGTATGACGATCGTATGTGTGCGTTTTAGTAACATTTAACCTTTAAACAGCATGCTAATTTGCACTTTCAGCCGACTTTAACTGGCTGTAAACAGGTCATAACTTAACGAAAAATGTATTTTCTGAAGGCTGGATTTATGTATTATGACATACGGTTCCAATGGCACTGGAATCATAATTTTTGGACTTCGTTTACTATTTTTAAAGCGCCATTTTGTAACAGCAGCTAGAGCTGCATTTTTGCTGCTGAAAATATGCGTCCTGTTTTCAGTCATAACTTGAATTCTGTTAGATCATAAAATTTATACTGGAGATGGTCACTGTTGTCACCGTGATCCTCCAACTGGAATTTCATAAATCGGACTCTCAATGAATTTTAAACAAGTTATTCCGTGTACTGCAGTCAGAAAAAGATAAATCTGATTTCAGCCCGGAAAATGATTTTCTATAAAATATTGGTTGTGATTTGTACCCCGATATTTTTACACAATAATATTTGGATCGTATAAGTCATTCTGTAAAAATTTGGGAATTTTTGGAATAAGATAACTATTTTATTAAAATACCCGAAAACAGCCCAGTTTTGGAAATTAAAACTGTAACGATATAAGTAGTATTTAGCATGTCTAAATGTCGGGATGATTTTTTGAGAACGAGCTAACATGATTTTATAAAAGAAAATGATACGCTTGTAAGCGTGGACACCTCCAGTCACAGAGAAAACTCTGGCGAAATTTTTCTAGAAATATAACACTTAGAAACATTTTTGGTGACAAGTGTTTATAAATATATTTTTAACTTGTTTTCAAAATATAAATTTCGCCATTATTTTTATTACAAAGTAACCAAGTGTCGAAGGTGGATTTTCGTAAATGAAAACTTGTTAAATATATATTGAGAATATATATTTCATAATAAAACGCTTGTGTGCTTACGTGATTATTTTGTGAACTAGATATTACCCTAAAGATAATATAACTTGAAAATACCATGAAAGTACGATTCCAAAATAATACCAATGCTCTCAGAAAAATGATTATCTAAGTTACACAAGTAATGTTATATTACGAAACGTTGGAACGTAACTTACGAAATTTTTCAGAAAGTCCCTTTACACATATGTTTTGGTGGAATATTATTTTGGAAATCGAGGAAGTAAAAATATATTATTTTTAGGAAAAATACATATATTTTGGAAATAAGTTATTTTGGACAAATGAGTTAAGTATATTTTCTAAGTGGGACTTAAAATATATTTTCGGAATTATAAAGCATACATGTATTAAAAACCCCCATCCTTGAGAAGGGAACACGAATACGAATACTCGAGAAGTACTAATACCAGAATCGTAAAACAAAAACCTACATACTAAGACAAGGCACGACCCGTTCGTCTAATAGACGTTAGACCATTGTAGGTAGTCGTGTTTGCCGCGGAGATTTGGATTACAAGTACGAAGACGCAATACAGTGAGTTCATGTCCCCCTTTTCTCTTAACTGTTTTCAGTTTTTATACTTCGGGGGTGAAATACATGTTACTATGATTACGAAAACTTTTTACATGGTATGGTTAGCGTAAGAAGGGTTACTACTTAGATCATGTGAGTGGGTAGGCTGAAACTAGAGGCCATTAATCCTCATTGTAGGACCGAGGCTCATTAGCGGTAGATCTATTTGGGTGTAGCGAGCCCAACCCCTGAGTCCGCTGAATGAACCAGGTGGTGACTTTGAGCCCGACGCAAAAAATCTGCTAGGTTTGAGTCTTCCTACAACACTTCACACATATCATTGGCTTTGCAACCCAATTGTGATCTCTTTTTCCTTATTTTGTATATACCAGGGACTTTTTACATACTTACAACCTTTTTAAAGGTTTATGCATACTCACTTACACATGAACTCGCTCAACTTTATGTTGACTTTTCAAACTACATGTATTTCAGGGAACTAATGGATCTGGCACGGTATGCACATATTTTCAAGTTGCGTTTGAATAAAGAAGTCATCCAGGGTTTAGAAGGTGTAACCTCTTCCTGGATGGGTTACATATCTCTAAACCTAGTATTGTTTATAGTCTTTTGCTAAGTTTTTACGAACTCATTAAATCAAGTCAAGGTTTGTAACTTATTTTGTGATTGATGTTTTAAGACAAGTATAATATGTCATTTTTCTAAACTCTATTAACGGGTGAATATCTCATGTTTTTATCATATAGCATTGTTATGATTGTTGCTATGGTATTAAGAAGTCACACCAAATAAACCCACGCTTCCGCAAAGCCAGGGTGTGACATATTAGGGAACTTTTCTAGATAATTAGATAACTGTAAGGGAGTCTAGTCAACCGGTAGTCTTAACAGCCTTTTAGAGTTCCATATGTGTCTTCCCTAGAAGGGCCGGGAGTCCTGTTCGGTTTCTCTTAGGGTTTAGCATTTAAAGATCTCGGTTCCATAACACATTCGCATCCGATAAGAAGTCTTATGATAACAATTAGGATTCCATCCTAGGTAGTTATTCGTCATCACTAAGTTCAATTCAAGTTTAAGTCGCGTCTTAGTTTATTTTACTTTATTTAATTTTATTTTAATTGCAATTTAGTATTTTAGAACATCCCACCTTAAAATATAAAATCAATTTAGTCGTGTCAGCCTGTCAAGTATATAGAGTCTAGTTTACGTAATCGGTTGTGTGGTCTAAGTTTTAGAGAGTCTTAGTTTATAAATTTAAAACTTAGCACGTCTATATTAGGTTAAAATTAATTAGTTTTTAATTGACCACTTTTAGCACATCACCATCTAATGCGAGAAAATGACGAAAAGGTAGGGGTTCAAGATTGCGAGGAGATCGGTAGCAGACCAGGAGGTCGGCATGTTTGAGAACGTTGGTATACAATGATCAAATGTGATTTCTAAATTATTCACAATATCAATTTATAGCACAACTTTTGGCCTATGATATCTGTGGAAAATATTACATATCAATTTACAATTAAGACCCGTTTATTCTGTTATGTTTTATTGTAACATCTCTTTTATTGTTTCCCGGTTTTTGGTTAACTTTACTCCTTTTTTAAGGTTACAAAGGGTTTTTGTTTAAGTTTACTCCGTTTTGAGGTTAAGATTTTAATTTGGTGAAATTTAATTCTTTTTTTCCATATTAGGAGAGGTTTATGTGATTTGTAAGAAGGTATTTGTATTGAGGTGTTTAAGGTTTAAATGTAGCAGATATGTTAGAGCTAACCAAGGTAGTAAACAAACCATAGCCATGAACATTATTGAAGGTAACCCATAGATGGCTACAAATCATAGCCATGGAAGTTATTGATGCTTTTCTTAGATGATAATACGTCTCTAGCTTTATTTACTTGAATGGTAGCTTTTGGCAGCGTCAGATTTAGGATTTTTTTCATTGGGGCAGGTTTCAATACCTTTATGTACTTGAATGCTATCAAAATGATGTTAGAACTTTCGGGTCAGGTTTCAATAACTAAAAGTTCCAAGTTAAAATACGTCAAATCTCCAAAGCTTCACAAACTAATTTGAATCATGTTTCGCGTTTCAATCAAGAATAAAATTTCATATATTTCAACATTATTAAACTAACTTACATGAGTGTAATTTTGGACAAATTGTATCAAACATCCAATAGTTTTGTTTAAATGCATCAAATATTAAGCTAAAGCTCTATGATTCACCTCAAAAACATTTGAAACTAGAAAATCTTTAACAAATGTCGTAGTTGATCACCTTTGCTATGTTTTACCGGTGTAAAACACGATTGATTGCATATTAAAATCAATCACAATCTCCATAAGGTACAACAAATGTTAATCTCTACGAGTAAATAAAAACATCTAAAATGCATCAAATGTTAAGTTAAAATTCTGTGATTCCACTCAAAAGCATTTGATACTAGAAAATATTCAACAAATGTTATAGTTGGTCACTTTTCTCCTATATTACAAGTGTAAAACACCATCAATATATTGCATATCAATATCAGGTTAAAAATTAACATCACCATTTTTTAAAGTTACAACACCTTAGTACACAACACGTTAAGAGAGTAACATCACTAATCATAGTCTCAAGCAGATTTAAACACAACAAATTGCAAATTAACATCAACATTCAACAAATTATAACACACCTGAGAATTGGAGATGGAGCCGTGGTGGAGAGTGCTACGGGTGGCTGGTCCGCATGGAGGTGGAGCCGTGGAGGTGGAGGAGGTACTACAACAATCGGAGCCTATAGCGACGACATTTGTCGTCGCTATAAGGGCTACATGTCGTCGCTAGGCTATTGTGACGACACTTCGTTGTAACCAGTTTCGTCGTCACTAAGTTGTGGCTAGAAGGTGAACCGATCGTCGCTATAGGCTTCGTCGCTATAGGGTATACCTGTAGCCACGACAAGTTCAAGTTGTCACGATAACCTCCGATTCTTGTAGTGGTACGCCCTATAGTTTTTTTTTCTTTCTTTTTTCTTTTTTTTTTTTTTTTTTGCTTCAAGTCTTTAACCCTAATATGGGTTATTGGGTTTTATGTTAAAAAAAGGTTTTAAGAGAACGCAAAAATACAAATAAAATAAAAATTCATCTGACAAGAATCAAACTCAAGATCAAAGCGTAGAAAGTGGGCGCTATAATAGTGTAGCACTTCATATGTTTTGTTATGGATTCATCCATAATTAATTTCTGGGTTCACTCTATATTTTCTATATAGGTTTTCACTAAAATTTCAAAACCAAGTGGGTTCCTAGAAGACCGGTCTCATTAACTAGATCCGCCCTGGCTTTCGGATTACACTTTTTTATGGAGCAAAACTGAAAGAAAGGGACTTGAAATATCTGAAGTAGATGAAAGTTAATATAGTTGGGGAGCGAGTTCTTTTATCTAACAATACTTAAAACATGTGCAATTGGGTACTTTGTTTAATCCCACTGGGACTAATGTGGAGAAGAGACATAGCAAACGTGGAAGAGAGAGCCGAGGGTGGTCCATGGGCACAAACTACCAATGGAGGAAAGATGGTGTTTTGTGAGAGGAGAGTGGAGATAGGGAGGTCTGTAGCTTTTGTTGCCTTTCATGGAAAGTTTTCCACGCCACCGTAGAAGAGAGAGGAAGTCCGATCAGATATACTCTTAGGACCTTGAAGTAGGAATAGTAACTTCATTAATCCCAAGTAAAGGATGATCAAGAATTCCGCAATTATAGGTACCCAATTAGTAGTTTCAGAAAGTTGGTGATAGCAACATTTAATTCTTAAACAACTTTTTAATATGGTCTCACCATCTTCATGGAAATAGTATTTTTACTAAAGTCTTATCACATACAGGAAGATAACAGCAATTTTCCGTCAAATAGTTTTGTAAATATAAGATTGATGTAACTTCATGGTAACAAATTTCAAAGAAAATAATCAATAAGTTGATAGAATTAAAAAAAAAAAAAAAAAAAAACTGTAGTTACTAGATCTTTTTCTTAGACCATATAATGGAACAAAAATTGTTTAGTTGATCTATTTTACATTATCGAACATACATGCTTAACTCAATATGAATCATCCTACACAACTTAGCAAAACCAAAAAGAAATGAAAATAGAGACACCCATGATTAAAATGGTTTCGAGATTAGATTAAACTTAGCTGAAGACGATGATGGTCCGCCCTCATCTTCATTCCTTTGTGAAGCACCGGATCGATCGCCTTCAACCTCTCTATACCTATCTAAATACCTCTTCAATGGTGGAGCATAGTCATCAAACCCTAGTGTCCCCATAGCCCAGCACACATCGTCACCGTTCACGGTCTTCCTCCGCTCCTTTTTGCATTTCTCGGAGGCTTCACCGGTGACAAAACTGATGAACTCAGAAGCACACTCTTGCATAGTCTCCTTGGCCTCTTTGGAGATCTTTGCGTTGTGTGGCAGTATTTGCTTCATGATCCGGCCGACGTTGGCGATCGGAAGTAGCCGTTCTTGTTGGTTGGCAGTTTCTTCGTCGCCGGTGGTGAATATGTTGGTGGAATCATCCATCAAATTCGATGCTGTCAAAGACGTAGTGACATAGATGTGTAGGTTTGGTCAACCACCCAGTCACAGGTGGATGGTTTTATATTAATTAGGGCAAGTGGATTTGCATGAACCAGTTCATAGCCGTTCATCACATAATTATTAAATCTAAGGGTTGAAATTACTCTCCATGTCACAGTGGAACATTTAGTCATTCGCTTTATTTATCCATTACTAATTTACTATCCATTACAATATATTATAACTACCAAAACAGGAGTGATAGATATGCATGATAAGTACATAATGAATATTTAACTAGACAATGGAAAGAAACGTTCGCTTAAAAAGTGAAGAAAGCGAGATAATAGTAAGTAACTTGTACCTTGATGATTTCGTGGCTAGGTGAGTGGTATATAAATCCATTTATAAAATATATATATATACATATAGAGAAAGTATAATGTACATCAGGGCTTAACCTACATTAACATACATGACAAAAAATATAACGTGCGTTATTATCATAGAACGTGCGTGATTATAGTCTCATGCGTGATTATGTGGTCCCATGCGTGATTATGTGGTCCCATGTGTGATTATGTGGTCCCATGCGTGATTATACCCCTGATCCAACGGTTACCATTGTCTCCTACGTGATGTATGATAAGGCTTTTTGTATGTTAACCTTACTCTATATATATATATATATATATATATATATATATATATATATATATGAGGGTTATCTTGAGAACGCTAAATATTGCGAGAACCGTGAGAACGAACAAAAAAAACAATCAAAACCAATTTTTTTAATAAAAACCTCATTGTAATTAAGATACAACATCAAAAAAAGAATTTACAACATCAAATAATTCATTTCTCCTTTCAAAATCACTCTTTTTAGATTTTTTACACATGTGTAAATATAACAGGTTTACACATGTGTAAATGGCAAACTTACACATGTGTAAATTTTCTTTATTTACGAATTCACGTAAATTTAAACGTGTAAATTAAATTTCTAACATTGTATTCGAATAATAATGATAAGTGTAGAAAAAAAATTTGAATTTGAATTATTTTTGAACAAGTTCTCATGATTTTTTCATTTGTTCTCACGGTTCTCACAATATTTAGCGTTCTCATTTAAACCCTTCCCTATATATATATATAAGTTAATTGCCAAAATTGTCTCTGAGCTTTGGGCACGTTTATCATTTTCGTCTAAAAATGATTTTTTTTACCATTTTGCCCCCCACGTTTGGTATTTTTTGTCATTTTCATTCAAATGACTATCTTAGTTAAAAAAAACCGTTTAATGAGGGGTATCTTTGAAATTTTACATTTATAAGTAGGGGTATTTTGATCTTTTAGCTTTATCATTTTATATATTATATAAAAAATTATATCTCATTATTTATTTCCAGTTATATATCATATTCAAACCAGAAAAATCTGATCATCATGCTTTGTATAAATGTCCATCATCGCAAACAATATTTTTCCACCCAACTTATCACCGACAACTACCACCGCCATCAACCACCACCCCCGCCACTACCTGCCACGACCTCCATCATCGTCATCAGCCACCACCCCCATCACCTCCACTTCCACCTCCACCAACCACCTGGCATCACCGGATTCCTCTCTACCACTGCCCAAAGTCGTTGACAAAGCCAATGATGACAAATCTGGCGCGTGCATTCAACTCTCTAAACTCCGATGACTCTGCGGGGGTCATCATACTGTCCGGGTTGAGTCAGTTGTTCTGTTCGAGTGTGGATCTGACTTCTGGTAAAGATGTGTTCAAGGGAGACGTGAAGGAGGTAGAAACTGACCCAATTGCTCAGATGGAGCGGTGTTTCGTTTGCTTCAGTTTCATTCATCATGTTGATTTCGTTTTAGAAACCTTAGAATTCGTTTTAATTGAGCCGAGTAGGGCTCAATACGTTTTGGATTTGTTCAAGAATTGAGTCAAATCAAAGATATGTCAACAGTTTTTTTACGGGAAACTGAAGAAAAATTGAATTGTTGTTATTTTGTTGAACGAATTTTGATAGAATTGGGTTGAGTTTCAGATCCGACAATGGTGGTTATGGCTGGTGTGGTAGGGTTTCAAATTTGGCAATGGTGGTAATGGCTGGTGGGGTGGTGGTGGTGGTGGAGGTACAGGTGGGGTGGTGGAGGTGGTGGTGGAGGTACAGGTGGGGTGACTAGGGATGAAGAAGAATGTTTTATTATTAAAATAAAATGATAAAGCCAAGAGACTAAAATACCCCTATTTATAAATGTAAAATTTCAAACATGCCCCTTATTAAACGGTGTTTTTTAACAAAGTTAGTTATTTGAATGAAAATGACAAAAATGCCAAACGTGAGGGGCAAAATAATACAAAAAGGTGATTTTGAACGAAAATGGTAAACGTGACCAAAACTCAAAGATGATTTCAGCAATTAACTCAAAAAATATATTAGTGAAACTATTTTCTAACTATAAGAAATCACATTGAGGACAAGTTTATTATTTTACCGTTTGAGCAATAATAACCTATATGGGTTTGCTAGAACAAAAAAGTCATTTTACATAATTTTAAAAGTGTAAGCAATTATTATTTTAAAATATATTTTTGACTTTTAAACTAAGTTTAGTACATAATTTTTAAATATTCATATAATTAATTTTTTCACATGGGAATATCTTTTAGCAAAAATAAATTATAAAAACGAGTATTTAATTCTCTTTGAATATAATATTGTGATAGTTTTTTTTAATCCAATAATATTAACATATTACGTAATTATTAGAGTGTGAGTTCCTCGTCACGTCAAGCGAGCACCCCTTTTAGTGTGTATATATAATTTCTTAATCGATTTGTTGTATATATAAATACTTTTCACATCTTTTGATTTCATATATAATTTTATTAAATTACTTTACTTAACAATCTATTTTATGTTTTAGATGTATTAATCATTTTTATAGAAATGAGTACAATCATTATATCTATTTCAAGATACAAAATTTTAATTTGACACTATTACTTTTATATTATTTTAAACATGGAATAGATAAATAGAATATGCTTCTTGAATCTTTATCAATAATCAATAAGCTAAAGAAAAGACAACTGGAACATGGCCGTTGGAGAGTTCCTAGACAAAAAGGCATAATAATTGAGGTAAAAACAGTAGTTCTTCTTAACTATTGAACAAGTTGCAGATATTGGGATATTTGACGACATAGGTATGCAAAATAAAAGTTAACTTTGTAAAGTTATCTTAATATTTTGATGAAATAAAACATTTTATGCATTACAATTATTATAAAGTTTCTGTAATTATTTATTATGAAAAACTAAGTGATCTTCAATTTAGTCTTTTCGTGTAAAATTGTTGTTGCAACATTTGAAGCATCCTAAACCAGAAAAGTGTCGAGTATACATGTTACCAATGTAGCTTCAATACTATTTCGTAGATCTGATTGTAATTTCAGAATATTTGAATTTATATGTTTTTTTTTCCAGTTACATAATTGAAAATAACTGATGTGGCGATCAACTTAAAAAAATCAGTAACTAATATACGTATTGTGATGAATATATTTATTATTAATGTGGTTATCAACACTTAAAATATATTAGGCTTGCTCCACAAGTTTTCCTCAATTATATATAGTCTTTTGTATCTGTTATAATATACATCTCAATCAATGAAATATTAGATCTCTTCTCCCTATTATTTTCTTCTTCTTTCTTTGCTATTAGGCTGGTTTCACAACACGTTATTTGCACGAAAGTGCTCCTTTCGTCGTCAGCAATGTCATTACCGTAAAACCACAACTGTGTTGCCTGTTATTTTGCACCCACAATTTCCAATGCTGTAACATCAAACATAGCAACAATGGATGTCAGCGTTCAAGTTCTACAGATCCCTGATTCAGTTTCCATTCGTCCATCTAGGTAATTGATGGTTTTTATCATTCATCTAAGCCAACAAAAGTTACATGATCTTAACACTTTGTTTTGGTATAATTTCTCACAGTCAATTTTTTATTATAATTAACTTTTGCATTGTGAATTCTAAGTGGATAGAAATTGTTTTTTTTAGCAAAATATTTTTTACAAATCAAATCTAAATAATAAGTAATTAAAGTTTTTAAAGTTGATATTATTATACATGACAACCCGTAAGCACCTACATGTTTTTATCTTATATTATATTAATCATATATAAATTACTACTTTATAAAAATTTAAGTTTATTGTTCTAAGAATAATATTTATAATATATATCTATCTATAATATATGAAAAGATTGGCATCTGTGAAGAATTGTATGAATTGATACAAGTGATATTGTTTATAATTTTTATATATTCTTAACGGATTTGTATCACTTTATTTGTCGCATCTCAAATTTCTAACGAGATCATTGTGTGTGTGTATATATTCGATATTTGCATACCTAATATTATATTAATTATTAGTTATGTACGTGTCTAATTTACTCTTAAATCATCGATGTATACTGATATCTCAAAAAAAACGATGTTTGTTCTATTTTGAGATACATTTACGCTTTGTTTCCGAGTTAACTTAACGAGTGAAAGAAAAGTAAGTAAAAGTGAGAAAAGAAAGGACGAGAAAGGAAAAAAATGTCTTTCCCACCATTTTCTTCCAAATCGGAAGGAAAGAAAAACTAAAGAATTTAGTGTAATTTTCCTTTCACTTCCTTTCTTTTCCTTCCTTAAATGAAACTCGGGAACACGACATGTTTTATTTTCCTTTCTTTTCCTTTCTTAAATGAAACTCTGGAACACAAAATATTTTTACTTTCTTTTTGTTTCTTTTTCTTTCCTTCCATTAGTAAACTCTGGAACGCAGTGTTAAAGTTTATATGAGATTATTAATAGGAAATGATATTGCTTGACGATGATATATGATATTGGTGTTAATACTTACCATAAATAGAGATTTAAATTTGCAAACTATTAGGGTTTGGTTTTTGTTCATGACCTTGAATAATTGATAAAAAAAGTGTATGATTTGGGCATAATCCAAAATATAGTTTAACTGGTTTTTTTATGTAGATAATTGATGGCGATTTCAAATTATTATATTTTGAATAGGTCTGTTGCCAATTTAAATACCATTTAAATTTCTTAGGAAACTCAAAGTTTAAAAATACAGATATTGATCAAATCTTGAACATAGGTTCCTTATTATCCTTTGAATATTTTAGTTCTTTCTTGGATTAATCTTTTTATCAAAAGAATTTTTATATGATTTTTCTTTGATTGACTCAATTTAAATCATATCATTCAAGATTATTATGTTTTTATATGGTCTTTCTTCGATTGACTCAGTTTAAATCATATCATTCAAGATTAAATTTATTTCGAGTTTATAAAATATAAATAACTGAATGTGATATAAATGAAACTAGGGTACAGACCATTGAATTTCTATAAACTAGTTCTAAATGTACTGAATTCACCATCCTTTTTATTTGTCATGATATTTCTTGAATTTGTCATACCCTTTATAAATAATTATTAAAGTTTATGACATTTTAAATAATCATTAGAGTTTATGAATGGTAAAGATTTGAATATATGAATACGTGTGTGACAAAAGATAATTTTGTAAATTGACTATAAACTTCTCAAAATAATTATGATTGATTCTGCTTTGTAATTGATGAGAAAGAGAATTTTGTTTCCTAAAGTTTTTATTATAACTTGTTATATTAATTGACATGTTATTACATTGTATATTGATTCGATGGTATATCTTGTATTTTATATGTAAACGTTAATTTATATAGAAAGAAGTATTCAATAGAACAACTAAACCAAAGTTGTGGTTTATAATCACTCACGAGAAAAGAGTATAAATACGCTTAGACATGGCACCCGAAGTGTCATACTCCCTAAATCTCATTATTAGTTTATAGAAGGTCATAAGATTTTAGACCGATAAATACTACATGGTTTGGTCATGTAAATATATATCTCAATTTATATTATATGAAAAGAAGATTGTTTATGATGAAAATCTGGCTAGAAGATTTCATTTGTCATACATGAGATATACTATTGAAGTAGCAATATCATTAAAACAAACGATATGAAGGCTTGATATAACTTTATATCCGTATGCTTGAGAAATTAATGAAAAAATAGGAATGGTTTGATATGGGTTTTTTATGCGGATGAGAAAATAATGAAACACCATGTAACTTGTTTGGTTATACTATCATCTGCGAAAGGAATATATATTGACAATTGTGATCGTTGACATAATTGAGAAAATTGTAATGATGGTCATATTAAAATGAGACCGACCATCAGAAATGCAACGTGATTATGTAAATAATGAGATTGAACACCACAAGTGGCAAATAAAGAGACTAATTATAACATGATTGTTTGAACTTTGAAGTTATAATATATTCTCTCTTATCTTACTTTTGTATTAGATGTTTATGGATCATGATGTTTGATTGGCATGACCGGTTAGACCACACTGAGTCAATGATGATGTGAAACACAATGAAGAACTGGAAGATTCTTCCTGACAATTTAAGATGTCTTTGCTCTTAAGAAGAAATTAATTATTTACCAACCAAGATAGGGTGTGAATCCCTAAATATTCTGGAATAAAGAAATGACACGTATATCCAAATATGATACCATTTAGTGTTTTAAATCGATGCATCGTCTAAATGGTTATAATATCCACAACCTGAAGTTTGTGCGAATGTGGCTTATCTAATGTGATAGCAAGCATATTAATGTAGATTACTATATCTATTTGGTAATAGTGAATTTGATCCCAAGTTATTAACGATCATTGTCATTGGAATAAGTGTTACTGTTGATTATGGTTAGAACGTAGATTATGCGCGAATTGCATACTTTCGCAGTTTTGACGCTTTTAGTCCCTGTGATCAAATAAGCGTATTTTCGCATACCGAACCCCTCAAAAATTATTTCTGAGCTATGTAAAGGGTATTTAGGGTATATTTAGCTTATGATCTTGCTCCCGAGTGTATGTTGCTATACGAATTGACAGACTTTTGTAGTTTGTCGCAAATACTCCCTGTGGTCGAATAAACTTGTTTTTGCCATACTAAACCCTTCAAAACTTATTTCTAAGTGATGTAAAGGTTATTTAAGGTATGTTAAGCTTATGTTACTATTTCGGAGTGTATGTCGCGTTAAACTGATTACGTTTACGCATCAGTTTGCGTATAACTTTCCAGAAAGCGTTTAAGAGTTTGTAATCAAACAAAATCATAACGTGCAAAATGTCAAACACAAATAAACAATTATTGGGATCAAAACATAATGTTTTATTGATAATTGAACTGTTCAGAGTTATACAACAATTACACAAGCACATATGTCACAACCAATAATATTGTTCAAGTTGCAAAATCTTAATATATATATATATATATATATATATATGTGTGTATATATATATATATATTAATGTGCCAACATAATAAAAAATAATGACTTTTCGATAAAATCTCAAACTTATGTGAAAATACTAATATTTGGAGAAACTTAGGAATTTTGTGATATATATTGATTGGTAAGTCGTTCCTACGTATATTAGGACGTATAGAATCAATATGTGGGATTGCGCTATTTATAATACGCACCCAAAGGTGAATGTCACTAAACCCCCTCTTTTTACTATTTTGTATATGTTTTGGGGGAAGAACTGTCACACCCCGACCGCGTAAAACAACAAACCGCGACGGAAACGTCGAGGAGTGGAACAATAGAATATTGTTTCACAATCATGGTATTTAAAGATTTGGTTTTATTAGAATTAAAGTTTACATTATCTTGGAATTTACGAAAAACATAACATAATTAAACTGTCTTTTAAGTCACTAAGGCCCGAGTCCGCCTAAATGTAACACAATCAACATCATACATTAGCACCTGAAACACATGTGAAAATAAGTACGTCAGCATAAAAATGCTTGTGAGATACATAGGTTTTGTTGATGAAGAATTCATGACTTGTAGTTAAAAGAAAATGTATAACAAAAAGTAGTCATGAACCTTGTAAAACTGTTTTCTTTTATAAAATCATATGAAAATCGAAGTGAAAATCAGGTGATAATAAAAGAAAAATGCATGGTTAAATGAATAACCAAATAAAAATGAATTTTGTATGAACTGTGTTCTTTGTAAAACAATGTCTTGTAAAAATATGTCATTTGTATAAAAATGTATCATGTCTATATCGAAGTGGTTTAAATAACGCAACGACATGTAATATCATAAAAGCACTTATATATAGGAAGTACCAGCGGCGTATCCACCATGCTTCATTACATACGCCTCGTTATTTAAATCACTTATCGATAACCACCAAAAATGTCTTGTTTAAACAAATGTCAAGATGTTTATGTGCAAACCATGTCCAATGTCAAGTGTAAACTATGTCATGTATAATCATATGTAATGTATGGCAAGTAAGACGTATCTACTCAAACCATATGTGTAATGTCAATGTGTAACCGAATGTCATGTATAGTGAATAAAAAGTATTTACTCAACCCCATATGTAAAATGTACAAAACAATGTTTTTGAATAAACCTAAGTTTAAATCAAAAGTTATGTTTTGTAGAAAACAATGCTTTATGATTACAAACATTTATGCAGTAATGTTTATCGCATACATTCAAGCCTTGCGACTGTCGGATAAACCCTTAAACAAATTAAAGGTTTATCAGTTATGTATTTCGGATTCTGTCATTCCCTACTTCCAAACAAACCTAGGAAGTTGGGAACGGGATTTGTCTAGTCCTATGGTACCATTACATACTACCGAGCGACGTGATCAATGTTAATGAATGTATTATTGTCCCGTTAAACATACCAAATGTCATAACCAATGTAAGCATGATATGTGAAAAACAGTTTACTAAGTATGCTAAGTAAACATACATAGTAGAAATGTTCATGAATCAATGTACTAGCATGCTTAGTAAACATACATAGCAGAAATGTGATGTAAATCAATGTGTCCATATGCTGAGTAAACATATGCAACAAAAATGTCTTATGAAATCAATGTGCTAGCATGCTCAGTCAACATACATAGCAAAACATAATTGAAATCATGTACTATATGTGTACTAAGTGAACATAGCATGTTTATGACATAAAAGCATGAAAAGCATGAAAGTAACAAGTATGCACATGTGTATCACCACAAAGTATTTGAAAGCGGTAAAAGAGGGGAATATGTACTCACTTGGGATTGCTTATTAGTCTTAAAAATAAGACCAAATAAAGCTTCAAGGATCACGGAAATCAAACGGCACCTAATATAGGTAACTACGTTAATAATCGAATCCTAATTCGGGAGATAGGATAGAATGATGTTCTATAAATCAAATGAGTATTGGAACTCATATGGTATGATTTAATAGACCTAACATTCTGATTAGGAAGTTAACCTATGTGCTTTTGACCCGTTTCGACCCGTTACGGTAGTTTAAGCTACAATAACGCGTCGTTTGCGTAAATCTAATGTCGGATGGTTATCTATGTCCTATGTTAAGTCTTACATGCCCAATTATGTTTAAATATGTTACTAAATCAGTTTAGATGTCAAAAACTTGTTCACATATGCAAAATATGAATTCATGCTCTAAAAGGGCATTTTAGTCATTTTCAATGGGCATATAAACGATTTAACGAATAACTAACCAAACTAAGTGATCATAAGGTATAACCTCAGTAGGTTATTCCCTATGCAAATATGATCACTAAATAAGCTTGGTCAGATCCTAATGATTGACCAAACGAGTCGAGTTCGAAAGTCTAAGCGGTTGTCGAGACCACTTAACTTACGACCCTAAACAAGCACTAAACTAGTAGTGACGAGTTAAACATGTCAAAACATGTTTAACTAAGTTAGAAAACTGATTTGGTATCAAAACAAAGTGTTTTGATACCTAAAAGTAGTTCCGTCGTAAAATGCGCATAAATATGCATTTTGACCGAAACTTTGACACGTCACTATGCCTAGTCAACGTGGTAATCAGTAGGTATAATCGCTAAGGATTATAACCATCGTGATTACGATCACGTTGCAAAGTTCAATTGAACTTTGATTTGACCAATTGATGGTCAAAACCGAAAGTCAAACTGTTAGTCAAACTATTTGACTTACAGCTCTAAATGGATGAAAATAAAGACTAAGCCATGAAAGAACACTTACAAGGCTCTATGGCTGAAAGATTAGACTAGAAGAACTCAGGTAGGTGGCTCCCAATGATGGAAATCCTCCACTTAGAGTTCAAAGATGAAGAAAAGATTGAATGTGCAAGAATGAAGTGAAAATCAAGCCTATTTATACTTGTATGTCACACCCCGACCACGTAGAACATACAAAACGTGGCGGAAACATCGGGGAGTGTTGTAACAGAATCAATTGTTTCAAATCCATGGCAAATGAAGTTTCGTTTTATAAATCAAACATGAAAGTTTACATTGTCTAAACAAGAATCAAAGTGTACATAACATAAATTAACTAGTTCTTGTCTCGTTTTAAGTCACTAAGGCACAGGTCCGCCTAAGTATGTCTTGATAAGTCCTATGCATCATCTCCTGAAAACACATGTGAAAATAGGTACGTCAGCATAAAAATGCCTGTGAGATACATTGGTTTTGTGAAAACGGAATTCATGACTTATGTTTGAGAAAATGTTTAGTCATGAACCTTGTAATTTGCTTTGTCTTGTAAATCATTTGAAGATAAGATCAGATGATATGTATAAATAAGAGAACACTGTATGGTTAAATGGATAACCATGTAAAATGAGTTTGTAAAACAATGTCTCATGAAAAGTGTGTTATTTGTATAAAATGTCATATGTCTCAAATTGAAATGATTCAAATAACGCTACGATATGTAATACCATACAAACACTTATATATAGGAAGTACCAGCGACGTATCCACCATGCTTGTATCATATTACACACGCCTCGTTACTTAATCACTTACTCAAACCAAACCATCGAGATGAAGTGTTTAACAATGGTAAAAATGTTCATTTATAGTCAAATGTCTATTGTCAAATGTAATCCATGTCAACGGATACAACTGGTTTACACGGTTCAATGGTTACAGACGGTTCATGAAATCAAAGGGGTAAGACGGTTCACATAGTCAAATGGTTACAACGGTTCAAAATGTAGTGTAATGTGTTCATATGCTGGATGAGCATATGCAACAGAAATGCAATGTGAAACAATGTACTACGTATGCACACAATGGGCGTACGTAGCATGAAATGTATTGTAGAGTACAACGGTTCAAAATGTAGTATACTGTGTTCATATGCTGGATGAGCATATGCAACAGATATGCAATGTGAAACAATGTACTACGTATGCACACAATGGGCGTACGTAGCATGAAATGTGATGTAAGGCAATGTACTAAGTACGCACACAATGGGCATACATAGCATAAACACAATGAAATCATGTACTATATATGTACTATCGAACATAGCAGCATATGATGTGAAAACCGGAAAGCATGAAAGTAGCAAGTAGGCACATGTGTTTCACCCCAAAACAGTTTGGAAAACAGTAAAAGAGGGGTTCAATGTACTCACATTGACTCCTCGAAAACATGTAAAAGATGGGGTTCAATGTACTCACCTGAGATTGCTTTGAGTTCTTGTATAATAACTAAACAAATGCTAGATCACGGAATATCAGACGACACCTAATAGGTAGCTATGTTAATATACCGGACCAAATCGGAAGGATCGGATAGTACGCGGGTTCGTAAACCAAACGAGTATGGAGACTCGTGTAATATGGTTTAACAAAGCCTACATACTAAAATGAAACCTAACCTAAGTGCTTGCGACCCATTACGACCCGTTTAGGTCGCTTATGCTACCCTTAACGCGTCGTTCGCGTAGAACGCGTTCGGAACGCCTAACATCGTGACCACAAGGTATAACATCGGAAGGTTATAGCTATGGTCACCTAATGTGTTTGGTCGGATCCTAAAGATCGACCAAATGGGTCGGGTTCGAAAGTATAAGCGATGGTTTAGATCGCTTACCTTACGACCCTATATAAGCACTAAACTAAAAGTGACGAGCTAAGCATGTTAGAACATGCTTAACTAAGTTTAGAAAACAGGTTTGACATCAAAACAAACGGCTTTGATGCTCACGAGTAGTTTGGTTACAAAATATGCAAGAATGCACATTTTGGCCGAAACTACGACCCGTCACTGAGCCTAGTTAACGTGGTGATCAGTAGGTATAGTCACTACGGACTATAACCATCGTGATCACGCTCACGTTATGAAGTTCCATGAACTTCGCATCGACCATAAGCTGGTCAATGCAGAAAGTCAACAAAACGTTGACTTTCGGACTCGAAAAGCGATAAAAGAGCGAAAGAAGACTTACGGAAGGTCCCCGAGTGCTAATCTAGATCAAATAGCTCAGGTATGGAACAATGGTTCCAACTTAGAGCCTTAAGATCAGATTTTGTGGGTTTTTGGAACAAAGGGGGGGTATTTATAGGAAAAGTGGAACCGTTAGGATCGTTTATCGAATATCGTGCCGCGATCTCGAGCGTACACTTGTCAAATTCTTGTGGTAAGTCAGAAATTGCCCCTTGGCTCTTGATTGGGTGAAAGGGCATTGCCTCTTGATCGAACGAAAGGCCAACTACATTAAATAGATACATTGAATCTGTCTGACAGTCTCACGCGCCCCGCGTAAGGATTTGGTAAATCCTTACGCGCCCCGCCTAAGGTTCCCAGATCAGAATTTACAATTTTGGTCCCTGCACTTCAGAAACACGTATTTTGGCCCATTTTTGGCACGTTTAAGCCCCGTTAACCTCATTTCAAGGCTCTAAGATGAAGTTAAAGTGTAAGGGACATGAAATATGCTCAAAAATATTCCGGATGTCGGTTCGTTTGGCCGTACGATTGCGATGTTCGCTTAATTACGACGGAATGCGCATAAGCGCGAAAGACGATCCAAATGACGCGACGAATGGATTTTTCTCATGCCAAACACCAAGGCATAATATTATAATGCTTACATAAATTTTTGGATGTCCGGATGTATTCAGAACGTAAGTTATGCGCGAAAGTGCAAACTTGTGCACTTTTTGACACTTTTAGTCCCTGAATGATCCAAAAGTTTGTTTTAGCATACCAAACACCTCAAAGCCTATTTCTAAGCTATGTAAAGGATATTTAGGGTATGTTTAACTTATGGAAATGTTCCGGAATGTTCGTTATAGTTCAAATTGGCATACTTTTGCAGTTTGTCAAGTTTAGTCCCTGTAAGCGAATTAACTTGTTTTTGCTATACCAAAGCCTTCAAAACTTATTTCTAAGTTATGTAAAGGTTATTTAAGGTATGTTGAGTATATGTTGATGTTCCGGAGTATTTGTCGCATTAAACTGAGTACGTTTACGCACCAGTTTGCGTATAATGCTCTAGAAAGCAATGTAGAGTTTGAAATTGAACAATAATTGATATGTGCAAAACATACACATATTTATACAAGATCCCAAGTATGAAATACAATATTTCATCGGCTTGGTATTTGTTTGATGGTCGCGGTGACACAGGTGTCACAGTCTCCCCTACTTTAGGAAATTTCGTCCCGAAATTTATTCGTAGGAGTCTATTTGTGAATTTGCCAAATAACCACCAATGATATGTAAGGCAATATCTTGTCATTTCCTTAACGGTCATTCTTCCGAAACGAAAATGAACAGACGGGTCATTTTCAATGGTTGCTTCATCAGAATTGGAAATGAAGGATTACACAACGGATATTCATTTCCTTAACGGATAATCTTCAGAAACGAAAATGAACAAACGGGGTCATCTTCAACGGTTGCTTCCTCAGAGTTGGAAATGAAGTATTACACAACGGATATTCATTTCCTCAACGGATAATCTTCAGAAACGAAAATGAAATAACGGAGTCATCTTCAACGGTTGCTTCCTCAGAGTTGGAAATGAAGGATTACACAACGGATATTCATTTCCTCAACGGATAATCTTCAGAAACGAAAATGAACAAACGGGGTCATCTTTAACGGTTGCTTCCTCAGAGTTGGAAATGAAGTATTACACAACGGATATTCATTTCCTCAACGGATAATCTTCAGAAACGAAAATGAACTAACGGAGTCATCTTCAACGGTTGCTTCCTCAGAGTTGGAAATGAAGGATTACACAACGGATATTTATTTCCTCAACGGATAAATCTTCAGAAACGAAAATCAGCAAACGGGGTCATCTTCAACGGGTATTCTTCAGATTTGGAAATGAAGGATAAACGGATATTCATTTCCTCAACGGATAAATCTTCAGAACGAAAATGAACAAACGGAGTCATTTTCCTCGACGGGTATTCTTCAGATTTGGAAATGAAGGATAAACGGATATTCATTTCCTCAACGGATATTCTTCAGAAGTGAAAAATGAATAGCTAGTTCATTTTTCCTCAACGGATGCTTCATCAGAATTGGAAATGAATAGGGTTAACTCTAGACACATGACAGAACTTCCTGTGATTTCTGTGCACTAAATTCCATAATTATGTATGCATCCATAATTACGTAATCCCTTGCACAGTCCGCACAGTTTGTTTTGTAATGTTTTGGGGAAGGATATCAAACTTGTGACGAGGGTGACTAGACTTCCATCGGTTCCTTTTAATTAGATCGACAGGGGATCCTCTTGGTTAGGCCACCAAGGAGTCCTTTCAGCTATATCATCACATGATATCCCTAACCAGATTTTTGGATGAATCTGTTTATCTAGACCACTCAAGGGGTCTAATTATGAAGTAGTACTTTATAATCCGAGGGACTTAACTATAACATAGAAGTCCATTGAGGATTTTAAGTAATACCTTTGGGCATCCTACTATGAATCTCTTGTACACGGATATGTAAGATTCTACGAAGATTTGGATAACATAATTTGGATCACACAACAATACATAAGGAAACACATAAGCACATAGTCACATAATTGTTTAATTTGATCATAATTTGTTATTAACTTGTTATCGATTGAATACGGATATGGAAACCTGTCGACGGATCTCATTGTTCAATGGAATCTATCTGAGAAGATAGAAAGATCTCCCAAAATTCGATTTTTGATTACAAGGAATCACCACATTCGAATGAAGGTATACAACAATTAAAGACTTACGGGAAATTCCTAGGTACCCTATTAAGGATTTATAGTGGTACCTTGGGTATTCGTCTTGTGTTGTAACCTGCGCCTTGTACTTCGTTTCCTTAGAATAAACGGGTACTTAGGAATTCCGTGGAAGACGCAAGCGATTATAGAATGGGAGAATTTTGGGGGTAGTTTGTTCCTCAAGGAATACGGTTCCTTGATTGTCGGTATTGCAAGGGATATGTCGTTTATACATGCAACCATCGAAATACATTGCAATGTAAATGAAAGATTAATTTATAAACAACGATATCAACTGTTCCTTGGATCTTGACAACAAAAGAAACTTAATACATAAGACATGATTATTTCTAAACGATGTTGTCTTCTAGTCAGTCGGGTGATCATCCTTGTGCTGGATTTGCATTAGCAAGCTTTGGGCAATTTCTTCGGAAATGACCCATCTCGCCACAGTTGAAACAAGAACCTGGTAGGAAACGACCTTGAGCGGGATTGTTGCCAGCTTGGTTTGGTGCAGCTGCAGCTAGGCAGATTCTTGTTGTATGGCCTATGAGTCCACAAGTTTGGCATTTGCGGCACTGTACATTGGCGTGATGATGGAGGCTACATTGGTTGCACAAGGGTGCAGTTCCATTGTATGGTTTTCTAGCAGGGGGTTGAGCTGGTTGGTTGGGGACGGCTTGACCATTGTGAGCGACCACGGCGAAGTTCTGAGAAGCCTTTCGCTTCCTTGACTTCTTAGGAGATTCAGTCTGTTCATCCATGGTCTTTGATTCCTCGATTGGGTTCGATTCCCCGGCTGATTTCTTGTCACCTTTTCGAAAAAGTTTATGCTTTCTGATCTGCGATTCAGTCAAGGTTGTAGATAGCTCAATGGCCTGACGGAGTGTGGTAGGGTTGCTACCAGTGACAATGTCTTGTACCGAGTCAGGCAGGCCGTCGATGTACCTTTCGATAGCCTTGTCGAGTGGGGCGACCATAGTCGGGCAAAGTAGACTCAACTCCTCAAACCTATCAGTATATGCCCTGTGTTCGCCACTATCTTGTTTCAAATCATCAAACTCCTTCTCCAACGCTCGTTTTTCATGACGAGGACAAAACTCTCTCATCATAAGTGTTCTCAGTTCAGCCCATGTTTGTGCTAGAGCAACATCTGCACCACGGTCTCTCATTACCCCGTTCCACCATGTAAGAGCCCTCTTCTGAAACACACTCGAAGAAAACTCGACCTTGCGATTTTCCGGACACTGCACGTGGCGAAAGGTATTCTCGATGCTCTCGAACCATTGGAGAAGCCCAGTTGCTCCCTCAAAACCACTAAACTTGAGTGGTTTAGCCGAGTTAAAGTTCTTGAAATTGCATGTACCATTGTTGTTGTTGTTGGCTTGGTTCCACTGAGCAAAGAGATTTGGGAATTGAGCAGCCATCTGCTGCGCAATAATTTCTGCCAGCTCGGCAGTTGCTATCTTGTGTTCGCGTCGAGGAGGCATTCTAAAAGAGGAAAACATGAAAGGAAACAAATAAAATGGTATTGGGTAAGAATAGGATGTTACAATCACTGACCATAATCACGGTTGATGGTCACTTGTTTGAATCATGAAGCAAACAAACAACACCAGGGCTGAATCAAAGCAAATAGATCCTCATAGTGTATCGCGAAGACATGCTCGCCTATAAGTGGACACTCACCCCAAGAGTTCCCAGGTAAGAGTGACTGGTCCGATTATGCGGATTTGTACGAACACTCTAACCTTAGACAGAAAACCCAGGGTACAGGCATTCACCCTTCCAGTTCGCACGTGTTCACACTATTTAGGACCCAAAACTTTGACGGGAGTTTTGAAAATTCAAAGGGGTTTAAAACCTTATAACAAAGGGTTCAAAACCTTACAATAGAGGGTTCAAAACCTAGTAATCAATCATCCTAGAACAGATGATTAGCTTTCAAGGCGGTTTTGAAATTTATGTTCTTGTTGTGGTCGTCGCCTAAGGGTAGGTGACGGTATTGTTTTGTGACTAAACGCAAGTAAACTCGCGTTAGGTTCCTAGGAAGGTTATAGACTAGGTCAAAGCATTACTAATAACCTAATTCCCTATAACCATTGGCTCTGATACCATCTTTTCTGTCACACCCCGACCACGTAGAACATACAAAACGTGGCGGAAACATCAGGGAGTGTTGTAACAGAATCAATTGTTTCAAATCCATGGCAAATGAAGTTTCGTTTTATAAATCAAACATGAAAGTTTACATTGTCTAAATAAGAATCAAAGTGTACATAACATAAATTAACTAGTTCTTGTCTCGTTTTAAGTCACTAAGGCACAGGTCCGCCTAAGTATGTCTTGATAAGTCCCATGCATCATCTCTTGAAAACACATGTGAAAATAGGTACGTCAGCATAAAAATGCCTGTGAGATACATTGGTTTTGTGAAAACGGAATTCATGACTTATGTTTGAGAAAATGTTTAGTCATGAACCTTGTAATTTGCTTTGTCTTGTAAATCATTTGAAGATAAGATCAGATGATATGTATAAATAAGAGAACACTGTATGGTTAAATGGATAACCATGTAAAATGAGTTTGTAAAACAATGTCTCATGAAAAGTGTGTTATTTGTATAAAATGTCATATGTCTCAAATTGAAATGATTCAAATAACGCTACGATATGTAATACCATACAAATACTTATATATAGGAAGTACCAGCGGCGTATCCACCATGCTTGTATCATATTACACACGCCTCGTTACTTAATCACTTACTCAAACCAAACCATCGAGATGAAGTGTTTAACAATGGTAGAAATGTTCATTTATAGTCAAATGTCTATTGTCAAATGTAATCCATGTCAACGGATACAACTGGTTTACACGGTTCAATGGTTACAGACGGTTCATGAAATCAAAGGGGTAAGACGGTTCACATAGTCAAATGGTTACAACGGTTCAAAATGTAGTGTAATGTGTTCATATGCTGGATGAGCATATGCAACAGAAATGCAATGTGAAACAATGTACTACGTATGCACACAATGGGCGTACGTAGCATGAAATGTATTGTAGAGTACAACGGTTCAAAATGTAGTATACTGTGTTCATATGCTGGATGAGCATATGCAACAGATATGCAATGTGAAACAATGTACTACGTATGCACACAATGGGCGTACGTAGCATGAAATGTGATGTAAAGCAATGTACTAAGTACGCACACAATGGGCATACATAGCATAAACACAATGAAATCATGTACTATATATGTACTATCGAACATAGCAGCATATGATGTGAAAACCGGAAAGCATGAAAGTAGCAAGTAGGCACATGTGTTTCACCCCAAAACAGTTTGGAAAACAGTAAAAGAGGGGTTCAATGTACTCACATTGACTCCTCGAAAACATGTAAAAGATGGGGTTCAATGTACTCACCTGAGATTGCTTTGAGTTCTTGTATAATAACCAAACAAATGCTAGATCACGGAATATCAAACGGCACCTAATAGGTAGCTATGTTAATATACCGGACCAAATCGGAAGGATCGGATAGTACGCGGGTTCGTAAACCAAACGAGTATGGAGACTCGTGTAATATGGTTTAACAAAGCCTACATACTAAAATGAAACCTAACCTAAGTGCTTGCGACCCATTACGACCCGTTTAGGTCGCTTATGCTACCCTAACGCGTCGTTCGCGTAGAACGCGTTCGGAACACCTAACATCGTGACCACAAGGTATAACCTCGGAAGGTTATAGCTATGGTCACCTAATGTGTTTGGTCGGATCCTAAAGATCGACCAAATGGGTCGGGTTCGAAAGTATAAGCGATGGTTTAGATCGCTTACCTTACGACCCTATATAAGCACTAAACTAAAAGTGACGAGCTAAGCATGTTAGAACATGCTTAAGTAAGTTTAGAAAACAGGTTTGACATCAAAACAAACGGCTTTGATGCTCACGAGTAGTTTGGTTACAAAATATGCAAGAATGCACATTTTGGCCGAAACTACGACCCGTCACTGAGCCTAGTTAACGTGGTGATCAGTAGGTATAGTCACTACGGACTATAACCATCGTGATCACGCTCACGTTATGAAGTTCCATGAACTTCGCATCGACCATAAGCTGGTCAATGCAGAAAGTCAACAAAACGTTGACTTTCGGACTCGAAAAGCGATAAAAGAGCGAAAGAAGACTTACGGAAGGTCCCCGAGTGCTAATCTAGATCAAATAGCTCAGGTATGGAACAATGGTTCCAACTTAGAGCCTTAAGATCAGATTTTGTGGGTTTTTGGAACAAAGGGGAGGGGGTATTTATAGGAAAAGTGGAACCGTTAGGATCGTTTATCGAATATCGTGCCGCGATCTCGAGCGTACACTTGTCAAATTCTTGTGGTAAGTCAGAAATTGCCCCTTGGCTCTTGATTGGGTGAAAGGGCATTGCCTCTTGATCGAACGAAAGGCCAACTGCATTAAATAGATACATTGAATCTGTCTGACAGTCTCACGCGCCCCGCGTAAGGATTTGGTAAATCCTTACGCGCCCCGCCTAAGGTTCCCAGATCAGAATTTACAATTTTGGTCCCTGCACTTCAGAAACACGTATTTTGGCCCATTTTTGGCACGTTTAAGCCCCGTTAACCTCATTTCAAGGCTCTAAGATGAAGTTAAAGTGTAAGGGACATGAAATATGCTCAAAAATATTCCGGATGTCGGTTCGTTTGGCCGTACGATTGCGATGTTCGCTTAATTACGACGGAATGCGCATAAGCGCGAAAGACGATCCAAATGACGCGACGAATGGATTTTTCTCATGCCAAACACCAAGGCATAATATTATAATGCTTACATAAATTTTTGGATGTCCGGATGTATTCAGAACGTAAGTTATGCGCGAAAGTGCAAACTTGTGCACTTTTTGACACTTTTAGTCCCTGAATGATCCAAAAGTTTGTTTTAGCATACCAAACACCTCAAAGCCTATTTCTAAGCTATGTAAAGGATATTTAGGGTATGTTTAACTTATGGACATGTTCCGGAATGTTCGTTATAGTTCAAATTGGCATACTTTTGCAGTTTGTCAAGTTTAGTCCCTGTAAGCGAATTAACTTGTTTTTGCTATACCAAAGCCTTCAAAACTTATTTCTAAGTTATGTAAAGGTTATTTAAGGTATGTTGAGTATATGTTGATGTTCCGGAGTATTTTTCGCATTAAACTGAGTACGTTTACGCACCAGTTTGCGTATAATGCTCTAGAAAGCAATGTAGAGTTTGAAATTGAACAATAATTGATATGTGCAAAACATACACATATTTATACAAGATCCCAAGTATGAAATACAATATTTCATCGGCTTGGTATTTGTTTGATGGTCGCAGTGACACAGGTGTCACATTGTAGGAGACTTGTAGGATCATGATAAGTGGTTATATATTGCCCAAGCAATAGATCTTGGCATTACAAGTGTTATAGACAGCTAATATTACTTGGAAAGGTGTTAACTTGGAGCCCAAAACAAGAAAAATTGCATAAAAGGCCCTCAAGAAAACATGCTGCAGCTAAAAAACACACTTGCTGTCAAAAATAAGGCATTGCGTCGTGCCACAACAAAGGGGCTAGGCTGTGGTGCCCCGTGAACCCTCAACTGACTTTCAAAAATGTCAGTTTTGGTCCCTTCACACTTTTTATGTTATTTTCGACGCGTTTAAGCCCCGCTAACCCATTTTCAAGTCTCTAAAAGGATGTTAAAGCATAGGGGACTCAGAATATGCTCGGAAATATCACGGATGTCTGTTCGTTTGGTCGTACGGTCGCGTTATTCGGTTAATTACGACGAAACTCGAACGGACGTGAAAACGATCCAAATTAAGCTACGAATGGTATTGCATTCCTATCACTAAAATAAAATATTTTAGTGACTACAAAAATTTTTGGATGTCCGGATGTGGTCAGAACGTTAGATATGTGCGTAAATGCAAACTTACACCATTTTTGATGCTCTATGTCCCTTTGATCAAATAAGCGCATTTTCGCATACCGAACCACTCAATGCTTATTTCTAAGCCATGTTAAGGTTATTTATGGTATGTTTAGCTTATGATCATGTTTCGGAATGTACGTTGCCATACGAAACGACAGACTTTTGCAGTTTGACGCAAATAGTCCATGTAAGCGAATAAACTTGTTTTTGCCATAACAAACCCTTCAAAACTTATTTCTAAGTTATGTAAAGTGTCACACCCCGACAACGTGGAACAACAAAATATGGCGGAAACGTCGGGGAGTGTTGTAACAGAATCATTGTTTCATAACACATGGAAATTGAAATATTGTTTTATTGATTAAATGAACTCATTGTTCTATTACAATCACATAAGTACAACTATGATCTTCCAAGTTTTAAAGTTGCTAAGGCACGAGTCCATCCTAAATGTAGCATGTATCAACAATCATCTCAAGACAGCACCTGAAACATGTGTAAAAATAGGTACGTCAGCATAAAAATGACTGTGAGATACATAGGTTTTGTGAAAATGGGATTCATGACTTGAGTTTAAAGAAAACGTTTAATAACAGTCAGTCATGAACCTTGTAATTTGCTTTGTCTTGTAAATCATTTGAAAAATGGTAAAATCAGATGATATGTAAAGATAAGAGAACACTGTGTGGTTAAATGGATAACCATGTAAAATGAGTTTGTATAAGATAAGTCGTTTATAAATCATTGTCTTGTGAAAGGTGTGTTATTCGTATAAAATGTTATATGACCTAAATTGAAATGATTCAAATAATGCTACGATATGTAATACCATACAAACACTTATATATAGGAAGTACCAGCGGCGTATCCACCATGCTTGTATCATATTACACACGCCTCGTTACTTAAGTCACTTACGCAAACCAAACTACCAATATAGAATGTTCATGTTTAAACCAATAGTCCAAGGTTATTGTATAACTCAAGTTAAATGTAAACCATGTAATGTATAAACAAAAGTTATGTATGGTAAGTGAAATGAGATTTCTTAAACCACAAGTAAAAATTGTACAAAACAAGGTGTTTGAATAAATCAAAAGTTATGCTTTGTAAAATAATGTAAGGTTAAACGAATAACCTTATAGTAGCATATTAACAGTATACTTTGGATTTGTAAATAACATATTAAAAATATGTTTTGGTTTGTTGATAAAATGCATCGGTTGGTTCTGTACAATACCACACATGAGAGTATATCAAACTATATTTTTTGGGAGTATATCAAAATATACATTAAAGGTGTGATTTAAGAATTCATTCAGACCTAGTGCATCAAACTACATCTTTGAGACTATAAGGATACCACAAAGGAAATCTCTATTTGGATGGAGAAACAAATTGGTTTCAGACATTCCATGACAACAGGAATGGGGTGTCTAGTCCTATAGTGCTATATCATACTACCAATCGGTCTGGTGAACAAAATAAGTACTATTCCAACAATTACTTTTGTAATCTTTGAGAAATCAGTGTTTAAACCATAGATAGTCATTTAGTTTGTCAAAAGATAAATACTAACATGTATAATCAATTATACTTTGAAATCATGAAAATAACAGATAGGTACACATGCTTCACCCCAAAACAGTTGAAAACAGTAAAAGAGGGGAACTATGTACTCACCCGAGATTGCTTAGAAGTTCTTGTATGATAACCAAACAATGCTAGAGATTACGGAATATCAGACGGCACCTAATAGGTAGCTATGTTAATATACCGGACCAAATCGGAAGGATCGGATAGTATGCGGGTTCGTAAACCAAACGAGTATGGAGACTCGTGTAATATGGTTTAACAAAGCCTACATACTAAAATGAAACCTAACCTAAGTGCTTGCGACCTATCACGACCCGTTTAGGTAGCTTATGCTACCTTACGCGTCGTTCGCGTAGAACGCGTCTGGAACGCCTAATATCGTGACCACAAGGCATTACCTCGGAAGGTTATAACTATGGTCACCTAATGTGTTTGGTCGGATCCTAATGATCGACCAATTGGGTCGGGTTCGAAAGTATAAGCGATGGTTTAGATCGCTCACCTTACGACCCTATATAAGCACTAAACTAAAAGTGACGAGCTAAGCATGTTAGAACATGCTTAACTATGTTTAGAAAACAGGTTTGGCATCAAAGCAAACGGCTTTGATGCTCACGAGTAGTTTGGTTACAAAATATGCAAGAATGCACATTTTGGCCGAAACTACGACTCGTCACTGAGCCTAGATAACGTGGTAATCAGTAGGTATAGTCACTACGGACTATAACCATCGTGATCACGCTCACGTTATGAAGTTCCATGAACTTCGTGTTGACCATAGGCTGGTCAATGCAGAAAGTCAACAAAACGTTGACTTTCGGACTCGAAAAGTGAATAAAAGAGCGAAAGAAGACTTACGAAGGGTCCCCGAATGCTAATCTAGATCAAAATAGCTCACGTATGAAACAAAGGTTCCAACTTAGAGCTTAGATCAGATTCTTGTGGGTTTTTGGAACAAAGGGGGGGGTATTTATAGGAAAAGCATAACCGTTAGGATCGTTTATCGAATATCGTGCCACGATCGGGTGCGTACACTTGTCAAAAATGTGGTGGTTACTGAAAATGGCCTTTGGCCTTTGATTGGGTGAAAGGGCATTGCCCCTTGATCGAACGAAAGGCCAACTGCATTAAATGCAAACATTGAATCTGGTCTGACAGTCCCACGCGGCCCGCCTCAATATGCAGGCCAAACTCACGCGGGCCGCCTGGCCCCGTCTGATCTGCACATATTTTCAGAATTGGCAGTTTTGGTCCCTGTTGCGTGTTTAAGCCATTTCCGACACTTCTAAGGCCCGTAAAGCCAACTTTAAGGCCCTAATATGATGTCTAAACATTGTGGACATGAAACATGCTCAAAAATGTTCCGGATGTTGGTTCGTTTGGCCGTACGATCGCGATTTTCGCGAATTACGACGGAATGCGCATAAGCGTGAAAGACGGTCCAAATGACGCGACGAATGGATTTTTCTTATGCCAAACACTAAGGCATAATATAAGGATGCTTACATAAATTTTTGGATGTCCGGATGTATTCAGAACGTAAGTTATGCGCGAAAGTGCAAACTTGTGCACTTTTTGACACTTTTAGCCCCTGAATGATCCAAAAGTTTGTTTTAGCATACCAAACTCCTCAAAGCCTATTTCTAAGCTATGTAAAGGATATTTATGGTATGTTTAACTTATGGACATGTTCCGGAATGTTTGTTACAGTTCAAATTGGCATACTTTTGCAGTTTGTCAAGTTTAGTCCCTGTAAGCGAATTAACTTGTTTTTGCCATACCAAAGCCTTCAAAACTTGTTTCTAAGTTATGTAAAAGTTATTTAAGGTATGTTGAGCCTATTTCACTATTCCATAGTGTTCGTTGGATTAAACTGGTTATTTTTACGCATCAGAGCGCGTATAACTCTCCAGAAAGCGAATTAAAGCTTAAAATCAAACAAGAGTTGATATGTGTAAATGATACACATATTTTTACAAATCCCAAGTATGAAATACAATATTTCATTGGTTTGGCATTGTTTGATGGTTGAAGTGACACAGGTGTCACATAAAGGTTATTCAAGGTATGTTAGGCTTATGTTGCCATTCCGGAGTGTTTTTCATGTTAAATTGATTTCGTTTACGCATCAGTTTGCGTATAACTTTACAGAAAGCGATATAGAGTTTAAAATCGAACAAAAATCAAAACATGCAAAATGTCAAACATAAATAAACAAATATTGGGGTCAAAACACATTGTTTTATTAATATTTGAATTGTTCAGAGTTGAACAATGATTATGCAAGCACAGATATCACAGTCTCCCCTACTTTAGAAAATTTCGTCCCGAAATTTATTTCGAGGAAACTTGCGAGAATAGATGTGGATATTTCGCTTTCATATGATCTTCATGTTCCCAAGTAAATTCCGAGCCACGTTTAGATTCCCAGCGAACTATAACAATTGGTATGCACTTGCGTTTGAGCTTTTTCACTTCACGGTCCATCATTTCCACAGGTTTCTCAACGAAGTGCATCGTGTCATCAACACGAATTTCATCAAGTTGTATGTGGAGGTTCTCATCAGCTAAACACTTCTTAAGATTGGACACGTGAAAGGTTAGATGAACATTTCCAAGTTCAGGAGGAAGTTCTAGTCTGTAGGCCACTTTTTCGATTCTTTCAACGACCTTGAATGGTCGAACATAGCGTGGTGCAAGTTCTCCTTTCTTTCCAAATCGGATCACTCCTTTCCAAAGGGATACCTTGAGTAGGACGTGATTACCGACTTGAAATTCTAAGGGCTTACATGCCACACCCCCAAAATCCACCATGATGAGTATCACCGCTTGGAGGCGTGACATGACCAGGATCGAGCCACCAATCATATTGAACAACGTAATAAAGTAAATAAAACCAACCACAATACAATTGGTGACCAAAAGGAAATAACCAACTTTAAGTTAACAGCGGAAGCATAAGACGTAAAACCAAAACATAAGTTTAATAAGTTCATAAAGTTCAAATGTTAAGCACAGAACATAACAGTCCATAGCCCACAACAAACTCTTCCTCGTGCAAGCTCCATAAGCATCTAACGACCTGTAAGGCATGTAACAACGAGTCAACAACAAAGTTGAGTGAGTTCACGGTTGGTTGTTTAGTTGTAAATTGTTTCCCAAAACATGGTTTGTCTTTTGCTGGCTTACTTGCTGATGCGTGTCAGTGTGTATATATTTTTGATGTATATTTAAGCCCTTTTTACACTTTTAGCCAAGTTTTAAATTTATAAAACACGATATTCACTAACACTAAACACACATATGGGCAAGTGCACCCATCGTGGACGTAGTATAGTGTTGGTAAGATACCGAGGTCGTCCAAGGACACAAGAGCTTTTAATACCGGTTTATCCTCAACGTCTAATCAAATCAAAAAGGTTAGAAAAATGTTTTAAACTAAGAAAAATAAAAACTAACTAAATGCTGAAAATAAAAATAAAATAAAAACAGATAGACAAGATGAATCACTTGGATCCGACACGTGTATTAGTATAACCTTTGAATATTTTCGCACTTTTGCACTTGTTTAAGAGATTATCTTAGTTATTGTAGTAGGCCCCTCTTTTGAAGGCGACGTTACCCTCAACCCAGTAGTTTGAGTCAGCAAGGATACAATCCTAAAGGGTCGGATTATTGAAAGATAATGAATTAAGTTATTAATGCAAATTATGGTAGGCCCCGCTTCTGGCGGTGACGTTACCCTCGGCTAAGTAGTCTGAGTCAGCAGGGATACAGTCCTAAATAGCCGGGTTATAGTATTAATAGTAGTTAACTTATGAGGGGGTCAAAGAGTTTGGATCCCCGCCATCCAATACCTATGGGCATTGAAGGAGATCCTACTAAATTTGACCCAGGTCCCAAGCAGGACCTCTAAACGCTGAACAAGGGCAAGACCTTTACCAAACCGTTCCCTTAACCCCCGACCAGGTAGCCAACATACCTCCATATAGACCGTGGAGATATGAATGGTGAAAATCTTTTATTTTATATAGACAGTAAAATAACACCAAGACACCACGGACAAACGATAAGGAAAGATCACCTTCAACATAAGTAACTAGTTATTAAAGTCATTAATACAAAACCAAATAAAAAGTGCAAAAGATTAAAAATAAAAAGTATTATACTAAACACTTGTCTTCACCAAGTGATGTAAGAGACTTAGGCAAACATGGCCTTGATTGTCAAGAACTCTTACGATCAATCTTGGATCCCGAGATGACTCACACACTCTACGATGGACAATGGATGATGGTGGTGGATGATGGTGTTATGGTGGTGGTGGGTGGTGGATGAGGTGTGAGAGAGGTGATGTGCCAAGGGATGAGAGAGAATGAAGCCAAGCTCCTCTATTTATAGGCTGAACAGAAGGCTGGACACGGCCCCGTGTCCGCTTGACACGGCCCCGTGCCCGCCTGACACTCTCTCTCCTCATTAGTTGTAATTGCGAATTACAATTAATGCGCCTGCTGTACTTTCACCACGCCCCCGTGCTCGCTGGACACGGCCCCGTGGTGGGCAATGGAAGCTTCTACTGGTTTGTCTTTTCTGCTGCTTCCTGGGCACGCCCCCGTGTTCGCTGGACACGGGGCGTGTTCAGACTCTGTTTCTTCCTTTTTGCTTTGGGAGGTGCCGTTGAAGGTCCGGGCAGTCTACTTTTGTTCCTTTTCTTGTATTTATGGTAGAATTAGTGGTCTTTTTGCTTCTTTTGTGATTTTGAGCTCATTTCATCCTGAAAATACAAAAGGAAGACAAAAACACTCTTTTTCCAACATTAGTACTAAAAAAGGGTTAGTTTTATGCCTTAATTGATGTGTTTTATATGTTGCATTTTACACACATCAAATACCCCCACACTTGAACTTTTGCTTGTCCTCAAGCAAAACTCTTTAAATGTGGCTAACACTCCCAAATGGAATAGGTAGAAGAGAAGTTTTTTTTTTTAGCTTGTCCTAGAGTGTCGGGAATCCAAGGTTTTTTATAGGCTTTATTTTTATTTATTTACAATCCTATTCGTTATGATTTATTTTGAACTTTTCATAAGATAAATTACTTATTTGGGCATAGCATGCCTTATTAAAATTCCATTTATATACAAGTTCACATACCTCACGGGAGATCACTCAACACTCGGCCGAAGGTGTATATTTTAGTGAATCACTCGAGAGCGGCACGAAACTTACGTCTTTCCATAGGCTTGCCAAGCAATCAATCCTCCTCCTTTTTAACTTTTTACCTTTGTAAATATCAAGAGGACTTTTTTTTTTTTTTTTTTTGGGGTGAAGGCTTGGGTTTAAAGGTGGGTGTTGGTTAGTGGTTAGTAAAAAAGGTGAAAAATCGTAACAAGCGTCGGTTTTCGTGAAGTACCTTATTTTTAGTGACTTTTTATTTTGAAGTATTTCTCCAAACAAGCTTTTATAGCTTTTGTTTGTTTTTGACTTCATCATCATTTTTTTTTTTGATAGTCACATAAAAAGGAAAGCGAACTTGTTACTAAAAAAAATAAATAAAAAGGTTTTTGGTGGGTAGAAAGGGTTTTGGGGTAATGAAATGAAAGGTTTAGGCTCAAAGGGGCTATCTAGGGGGATTTTGGGTAGGTAAAAAAAATGAAAAATAATGGTTTTGAAAGAAAAATAGTTAGTCCTAATGCCTCCATCATTTACTTACTTGGGTTTAAGTTGGTAAGGACCGGGAATGTATCGTCGTGGCAAGTTCTAGATTTGTAAGGACCGAGCGGCTGTTCACACAAGAAATGAAAAATGAGCATTTAATCTAAATATGTGTATTTTTATGCTCAATAAAGGCTCAAAACTCACTTTTGTGGGAATGGGTTTTTAATGTGACCAAGCATATATAATCGAATTTTAAACTAGACTTGTTATGCCGTTTCATAATTTTCTTATGTTTGTTCCTTTTTTATCACGACGCTATCGGTTGTAAACTTGTAAAAATATAACCTTTTTTAGAACTTGTTCTTCCCAACTTAAACTAAGACAAGTAAATAAAAAAAATGAAAAAGTTTTTGAAAAAAAATTTGGGGTGTTTAGCGGTTCCAATAGAGTTTTGTGTAAGGCTTGTGTTTAGGATTTTGCAAAATTTCAAGGTTTTAGCATCCCCCCCACACTTAAATTACACATTGTCCTCAATGTGTCCAAAAATAATATTTTTGGTTGATTAGAATGCATAAAAGTATGTTAAAAAGCAAAGATTTTTGTTACTGGCATCCTGGACACGGCCCCGTGTTCACCGGGCACGGCCCCGTGGTCAAGTGCCAGTAACAAAAATTACAGAATTGAAACAGAAGCCTGGACACGGGGGCGTGTCCGCTGAACACGGCCCGTGTCCAGTTACCTGAACTGGGTGATTTTTCTGCAGGGGCTCAGCACGGGGCCGTGTTGGTTGGGCACGGCCCGTGTTGAGCCTTCTGTAATGTAGATTTTTTGTCGGGTTGCTCTGTTCTTCGTGCATGGTTCCATTTTTTCTCGTTCCCTTTTTCATCCATTACCACCATGAGTGTGTTTTACAACCATCAATCATAAAAACCATCATAACATTGCAAATCATAGAGAGATATTACACTAAGATAAAAACTACATAGATATTAGACTTATGGAGTTCTAGCCCTATGTTTTATTTTAATTTAGCAAAATTTCCAAGAAGATATTAGTCTTGGTTAGATAAGGCTTTGTAGAGCTCCTCCTTTCGGGTACGGTTCTCCTCATATGTCGGCAAGCCACTCCTCTACCTCCCTTGGGAGGAGAAAAGAGGGCTCGTTTGCATTGGTTTGAGGAGTTTCAACTTCCGCTGGAACTTCTTGTGGGTTTTCCATAGGAGGTTCTGCGGGAAAGTCTCCCCACCCGGTAGGGTTGTTAACACCGAGTGCCAAGTTCCAGTCTTGTTGTGGAAGGACCGGTTCCATAGGGGGTGCTACCAAAATGTTTAACCTTTGGTGCAAAAGGTTAATTTCTTGGAAGCTGCTTTCAAGTCCCATTGTAAGATCGTTAATACGGTCAATGAGGACCTCCTCTACTAACGTCATTTCGTCGAGAGCTTCCCTTAGCGCTATCACGTAGTGCACAAGTGTAGCTTCAACGGAAGGCCTCCTTCCCCTTCGGCTGTTTGAGGAATGAACGGATGATGTTTCGCTGTTTTCACTCGCCATTCTACGAAAAATAAACCAAAAGCAGTTTATATGACGAAACAGTTTCTGGACACGGCCCCGTGCTCATTGAGCACGGCCCCATGTTCATCTTTCTGCAGAATTTTGGAGCAAAGAATCTTGGGTTTTTAAGTTATTTTCTGAGTTTATGCAAGTCTTTTGACAGTAAATAACTTTAAACAGTGTTACATAACATGTTTTTACCAAGATTCTATGACCAAAACTCATTGTTCCCTACCACAAAGATTGAAAATTCAAACTTTTCATGGTAGTTTTTGAAGAAAGATGAAGAAGAAGGAAATGTCTAGAAGAGGAAAGGACAAGATGGGTTGTTGGAAACTTCTTTTAGACTTACCTAGGATTGTTTGAGAGAAGATTCCTTCAAATCTCTGTCCCCAAGTTGGTCCAAATGTGCAGGATTTTTGGCTGCATTTATAGAAAATGACAGCCTGCTGGACACGGCCCCGTGTCCGCTGGACACGGCCCCGTGTGCAGATGAAATTTTGACACAGTTTGTCCGTATTCTGACGTTCTGATCAGAGGGGAATCTTTTGGTGGACACGGGGGCGTGTTGGCCGGGCACGGCCCCGTGTCGGAAAGCTGTCTTATGAAGTTTTGTCTTTACTAAGGAGCTAATCTATATCGGGTGGCTCTTGACTTGTTGGAACAACCCCAAAGTGCCTAAGATACCTTAATTGTCCTATACTAAGGCGAGAACGCAAGAGGTTGTCGGTGAGGGTAATTCCTATTTTCATTCTAGGTGGACAAGTCCAACCCTTTCCCGGGCTCTCGTTAAAGAAGGTGTATGCCGAATCGCTCAGGTCTATGTATGCATCGAACGAAGTCGATGGGGAGTCCTTCACGGCACAATCGACACAGGGACGACTATCGTCCGCGTCTTTTCTAGGTAAGAAGGTATTTTCGGGAGCAACGAGGTTGTCGGAATGCGGTTCCAACATTTCCTCATGGTCATCATCTTGGGATGGATCTAAAAAATCCTTCCTAAGTTCTTTTGACCAATTGAGAAGTAGTTCTTCTAGTTGAAATAGCTCGTCAAGGAGCATTTCTCCTAGAATATCTGGCTGGGCGCATTCGAGGGAGAAATAGTGCTTATTTTTACTTTCGCCCCTCTTAAGGTTACAAGGAATCGGTGGGTCTATATAGTGGGGCCTATAAGTGAGGAAGAAACATTTTAATTCCTCATGTTCGCCTCCACATATTCGACACCAAAAACCATAAGAGTGCCGAAAGTAAAAAGAATTACTATCACTCATGTTTGTGTCAGAAATTACCAACCGCCGGGATCTAACGGTTCTGTTTTCAGTAACTGAATCTTGGGCACGGGGGCGTGTTGAGTGGACACGGCCCCGTGTTCAGCCTACTGTCTGACTTAAAACAGGATTGCCAGTTCCAATGATTGAGCACGGGGCGTGTTCAGCAGGCACGGCCCCGTGTTGAGCTCTGCAGAAGCTAAAAATCTAAGAAAAAATCCTAAAAAATTAAAGAAAAATAAAAATATGATTAGGCCGTTGATTCCTAACTTTCTTAAAATCCTTGTGTCCCCGGCAGCGGTGCCAAAAACTTGATGCGTGTCAGTGTGTATATATTTTTGATGTATATTTAAGCCTTTTTTACACTTTTAGCCAAGTTTTAAATTTATAAAACACGATATTCACTAACACTAAACACACATATGGGCAAGTGCACCCATCGTGGACGTAGTATAGTGTTGGTAAGATACCGAGGTCGTCCAAGGACACAAGAGCTTTTAATACCGGTTTATCCTCAACGTTTAATCAAATCAAAAAGGTTAGAAAAATGTTTTAAACTAAGAAAAATAAAAACTAACTAAATGCTGAAAATAAAAATAAAATAAAAACAGATAGACAAGATGAATCACTTGGATCCGACACGTGTATTAGTATAACCTTTGATTATTTTCGCACTTTTGCACTTGTTTAAGAGATTATCTTAGTTATTGTAGTAGGCCCCTCTTTTGAAGGCGACGTTACCCTCAACCCAGTAGTTTGAGTCAGCAAGGATACAATCCTAAAGGGTCGGATTATTGAAAGATAATGAATTAAGTTATTAATGCAAATTATGGTAGGCCCCGCTTCTGGCGGTGACGTTACCCTCGGCTAAGTAGTCTGAGTCAGCAGGGATACAGTCCTAAATAGCCGGGTTATAGTATTAATAGTAGTTAACTTATGAGGGGGTCAAAGAGTTTGGATCCCCGCCATCCAATACCTATGGGCATTGAAGGAGATCCTACTAAATTTGACCCAGGTCCCAAGCAGGACCTCTAAACGCTGAACAAGGGCAAGACCTTTACCAAACCGTTCCCTTAACCACCGACCAGGTAGCCAACATACCTCCATATAGACCGTGGAGATATGAATGGTGAAAATCTTTTATTTTATATAGACAGTAAAATAACGCCAAGACACCACGGACAAACGATAAGGAAAGATCACCTTCAACATAAGTAACTAGTTATTAAAGTCATTAATACAAAACCAAATAAAAAGTGCAAAAGATTAAAAATAAAAAGTATTATACTAAACACTTGTCTTCACCAAGTGATGTAAGAGACTTAGGCATACATGGCCTTGATTGTCAAGAACTCTTACGATCAATCTTGGATCCCGAGACGACTCACACACTCTACAATGGACAATGGATGATGGTGGTGGATGATGGTGTTATGGTGGTGGTGGGTGGTGGATGAGGTGTGAGAGAGGTGATGTGCCAAGGGATGAGAGAGAATGAAGCCAAGCTCCTCTATTTATAGGCTGAACAGAAGGCTGGACACGGCCCCGTGTCCGCTGGACACGGCCCCGTGCCCGCCTGACACTCTCTCTCCTCATTAATTGTAATTGCGAATTACAATTAATGCGCCTGCTGTACTTTCACCATGCCCCCGTGCTCGCTGGACACGGCCCCGTGGTGGGCAATGGAAGCTTCTACTGGTTTGTCTTTTCTGCTGCTTCCTGGGCACGCCCCCGTGTTCGCTGGACACGGGGCGTGTTCAGACTCTGTTTCTTCCTTTTTGCTTTGGGAGGTGCCGTTGAAGGTCCGGGCAGTCTACTTTTGTTCCTTTTCTTGTATTTATGGTAGAATTAGTGGTCTTTTTGCTTCTTTTGTGATTTTGAGCTCATTTCATCCTGAAAATACAAAAGGAAGACAAAAACACTCTTTTTCCAACATTAGTACTAAAAAGGGTTAGTTTTATGCCTTAATTGATGTGTTTTATATGTTGCATTTTACACACATCACTTGCCGTGGGGGTTACCCGTAGTTGAAAATATGATTAACCAGTTCTTTCTTTATTACCCAAACTATATCCATGATCAGTGGGGGATTCCATGTGAACCACTAGACCGTTACCATATCGACTACTAACGAAAATAAGTTGTGCCCTACGTCAATGTCTATCATCATTGACAGTTTGCCATAGTCCATTAGTACACGCCCGTCTGACTGGCACGGTGTGAGGTTTGTTAAACCTAATAGCGCTATTAACTAACAACCCACTCGCCATTGGCCTCAGCGATTAAGTCGATATAAAATGAGGGACTTAATTATAGAGTTTTGTCTAGTAAGTTTTAAGGTTGTTTTCCTACCCAAGGAGGACGAACGTACGTATTCTACCCAAGGAGAATACGCAGGATTAATATTGGCATCCTACCCATGGAGGATGGCTGTACATATCCTACCCAAGGAGGATATGTAGGTTCCGTTTTAATTCTTTAACCCATTCCCAACCACCGGGAATCCCATGCCTTAGAAAGTGTTTGAACTCACCTTGGTTTGCTCAGTTAGATTAGTTACTCTAATAATCAGGAAATCAAGCACGTCCTAATAAGGTACAGATAGCAATCAGATTCTCATGCATAACACGTATCCTACGTACGGTTTATCTATTCATTACTTCTATCACGTACCACACAATTCTAATGTCAAGGTACTTTGTTATGTTATATTATTTTACCCTAATATAATATAACTATCTCACAAAATAAACAAGTATCCATACAAGTGTTCTAGTATAAGATATACATTCTAAATATATATTTACCCGTTTTTATTTACAAAAACCAACCTCCGACACTTTGTATTTTGTTACAAAAATTATGGCGAAGTTTATATTCGAAACACAAGTTATAAAATATACTTGTAACGCTTGTTTAGGAAAATACTTTCTAAGTGTTGGAATTTTTAGAAAATTTTGGCCAGAGTTTCCTTTGTAAATGGAGGTGTCCATGCTAATAAGCATATCATTTTCTTTTCCAAAAATTATTCAACAATCATCAATCAACAATAATAATTTTTACTTACCAATCTTGTTAAAAATAAGCATAAATTACCATTTCATGAACTTGAAAATTTATAAAAATGTGTAGTAACTTACTAGTGTATTTAGTAAGTCTTGTTACCCTTTAAAGTGTGATTGCTTCTTTAAAAACTCCATTTTTAAAGAATATGGATCTTCACAACTTATGTTCATATTTTCTAAAAATGCTTCTTCATATATTTTTCTTGTTACACATGTGTTTCTTCACTTCGTTAACCACTAAAAATGATGTATATTTATCTAAGAACCAAGATTTAGTAAAACTTGCATTTTTAACTTGGTTTCTTGGTAAATCATACTTGAAATATTTAGATCTACAAGACTTTAAACTTAATTTATTCATCACTTTACAAGAATCATTATATTCATTTAAGTTCATGACTTTAGTGAGGATGATCCATAACCTTTAACATGTTCATCCTCTCATCTTGCTAGATTATGTTTTTAATCATGATCTAGCAAGACTACATGATGATCAACATCATTTCCACAAACAAACAAGAATCAACAAGCATATCAACACTAAAACAACATGACTTCTTCATGCTTTAATCTTATGTTAAGGTTTCATTCTTTTGATTCTTAGTGTTCTTCAAGATTAACATCATGTATCTTACTTTAACCACTTTCATAAGATGTAAAATGAGGGGATTCAAGTTCTTGCCACTAGCTCAAGGCTAGGGAAGTTCAAGAGAAGAAAAGTGGTGGTTAATAACAAATAGAGAAGGTCCTTCAACTTCCGAGAACACCAAGCTTCGTTGAACACCTTGTAGCACCTTGGTATAAGCTTGGATTGAATGAAGATGAGATGAAGGTGATGGTAGGGTGGTGGTGGTCTTCGGCCGTGACCAAGAGGGAGAGGGGAGAGAGGTTTTGGTGTGGAGTGATGAAGATGATATGAAGCTAGAACCCTTGGTGCATTCTTATAACCATTCCACCATAATAACCCTTGTGTAATATGTCCATTATGTGGCAACACAATCTAATTAAAAATTGAAACAAATCAACAAGGTGGGTCCCTCTTTGGAGCCGTGGACATGGGGGGGGGGGGGTAGTAGATTAGGTTTGAACTAAGTGGTTAATTACTAGTCCAATCTCAAGTGTAAGTTATGTTTTCTAGTTAGTTGATATTTTTATGGGGTGTTATGATGTTCGGGGAGCATAACTGGCTCAGAAAAATAAAAACAATGCTTCTGGTATTATTTTAGTGTTCCGGGTAATGTCCGGGTGTTCGGTTAGATACCGTTCCATTAAAGTGCTAAGTTATTCCATATTGTGTCCTATATATATCTTTTTGTAAGGCTTTTAATTCCCAACACTCAGCAAAGCATATAGGACTATTTAGTAACTTTTCTGCACAAGACTAGTATGTTAACAAGCACATGTAAGTAGGACACAGTAATCAGAAAGGAGTTAAGTAATTCAGTACAGTCATTAAGCACTTTAATTAACATAAATAAATCATACGGATACATGAAGTTTTGAGGGTTGTCACATTCTCCCCCTATTAAGAGAATTTCGTCCCGAAATTTAGCACGTGGTTACTGAGGAAGCTAGTTAAGTTGCGTGGTTTCCTGGTTTTCCTGGGGTGTCACATCATCCCCCCGTTGGTTTGGAATTTCGTCCCGAAATTCTGCAGTAGCTTCAGCCTCAGTAGTGGTTGCACTTTTCTTAAACAACTGGGGATACTTGAGTTTCATTTGGTCTTCTCGTTCCCAGGTATACTCTAGGCCACGACGGGAATCCCAACGAACTCGGACAAGAGGTATTCTGGTACGCTTGAGAATCTTAACATCTCGATTAGTAATCTCTACTGGTTCCTCGACGAATCGCAGCTAGTCGTCGATAGTGAGCTTCTTTAAGGGAACTATGATGGTCTCATCTGACAGACACTTTTTCAGATTCGACACGTGGAATACGTTGTGAACTCCGCTGAGTTCTTCAGGTAGATTCAATTTGTAAGCGACTTTGCCAATTTTCTCAATGATTTCGAACGGTCCGACATAACGCGGATTGAGTTTGCCTCGTTTGCCAAAACGAACTACACCACTCCAAGGTGAGACTTTGAGTAGCATCCGGTCCCCAACCTGGAACTCGAGTGGCTTTCTTCGCTTATCAGCATAGCTTTTCTGACAGTCACGAGCTGCCGCCATTCGTTGCCGTATCTGAGCAATTCTCTCGGTTGTATCTACTACAAGTTCTGGGCCAGTGATTTGGCTGTCACCAACTTCTTCCCAACAGAGAGGTGATCGGCACTTCCGTCCATATAATGCCTCAAACGGAGCGGCCTGGATACTGGTGTGGTAACTATTGTTATACGAAAACTCCACTAACGGGAGGTGTTTTTCCCAGCCATTACCAAAGTCGATTACGCATGCCCTAAGCATGTCTTTAAGGGTTTGGATGGTGCGTTCAGATTGCCCATCCGTCTGTGGATGATATGCCCTGCTCATGTCTAATCGAGAACCAAAGGCCTTGTGCATAGCTTGCCACAATTCAGATGTAAAACGTGAGTCACGATCAGAAATGATGGAGTTTGGCACTCCGTGCCTTGATACTACTTCCTTTAGGTAGACGTCTGCTAGAGTAGAAAACTTATCCGTTTCTTTGATGGCCAGAAAATGTGCAGACTCGGTCAGTCGATCCACGATCACCCAAATGGTACCGTTTTCGCGTTGAGATCTAGGCAGACCAGTAACGAAATCCATGGAAATTTGTTCCCATTTCCATTTAGGTATCTCCGGTTGTTGAAGTGGGCCTGATGGTTTCTGGTATTCGACCTTGACCTTAGCACAAGTCAAGCATTTACTGACGTTGGTTGCTATGTTGGCTTTCATACCAGGCCACTAGTATGTAGTCTTTAGGTGGTGGTACATCTTATCCGAACCAGGATGTACTGAGTAACGACACTTGTGCGCTTCATCCATCACAAGCTCGCGTAAGTTTCCGTAAAGTGGGACCCAGATGCGCCCTGTTACATAGTAGGCGCCGTCTTCCTTTTGTTCTAGCCGCTGCCTCGATCCTCGTAAGGACTAGCCCTGATGTTCTCTACTTTCAACTCTTCTACCTGATCATCTCGTATTTGAGCGGGAAGGCTAGAGTGAATGGTAAGTTGTAACGCACGTACACGCTTAGGTATAGTATCCTTTCGACTGAGAGCGACGACCACAACATTGGCCTTGCCCGGATGGTATTTGATGGCGCATTCCTAATCGTTCAAGAGTTCGACCCATCGGCGTTGTCGCATGTTTAACTCCTTTTGCTTGAAGATATGCTCGAGACTCCTGTGATCAGTGTAAATGGTGCACTTGGCACCGTACAGGTAATGTCTCCATATCTTAAGTGCGAAAACAACTGCTCCCAATTCCAAGTCGTGTGTAGTGTAGTTCCTTTCGTGAACCTTAAGTTGGCGCGATGCGTAGGCAATGACCTTGTCACGTTGCATCAACACGCGACCAAGTCCTTGGATGGAACCGTCGCAGTAAACCACGAAATCATCTGTGCCTTCAGGCAATGAGAGGATAGGCGCGCTACAAAGTCTGTCTTTTAAGTGCTGAAATGCGTACTCCTGTGCATCACCCCAACAATAGGTGACACCCTTCTGGGCCAGTGAAGTGAGAGGTTGCGCAATTTTTGAGAAATCTTTGATAAACCTTCTGTAATATCCTGCCAACCCCAAGAATTGGCGGATTTCTGTTGGTGTACGGGGTGCAGGCCAGTTCTTGATCGAGTCAACCTTGGATGGATCAACATGAATCCCATCCTTGTTTACCACATGGCCTAGAAAGTGGACTTCGCGAAGCTAGAAGTCACATTTCGAAAACTTGGCATACAACTGCTCTGTTCGAAGGAGTTCCAAAATAAGTCTCAGGTGTCGCTCGTGTTCCTCCTGACTCTTAGAATAGATCAGGATGTCGTCGATGAATACAATAACAAACTTATCCAGGTAAGGCTTGCACACTCTGTTCATGAGGTCCATGAAGACTGCAGGTGCATTCGTTAATCCAAAAGGCATAACCAGAAACTCGTAATGTCCATACCGAGTCCTGAATGCTATTTTAGAGACATCCTCGTCTCGGACTCTCAGTTGATGGTAGCCTGACCTCAGGTCAATCTTTGAGTAGAAACTCGACCCTTGAAACTGGTCGAATAAGTCATCAATGCGTGGGAGAGGATAACGATTCTTCACGGTCACCTTGTTGAGTTCGCGGTAGTCAATACACATTCTGAAGGTACCGTCTTTCTTCTTCACGAATAACACTCGAGCTCCCCAAGGCGAAGAGCTAGGGCGAATAAAACCCTTGTCCAAGAGCTCTTGTAGTTGCAAGGACAGTTCTTCAAGTGGGTTCGGATGTCGTCAAAGGGACATATCTATCGTGTCTGAGGATCCATATCGGCCGTATCAAGATCAAGGAAAAGTACCTGGGCTAGCAACATGTTCATGGCCCAACGCTCACTGAGTAACATTCATAGAGCGTAACTTGTCCAAGCGAGCGTCCGCGGGGAACACTTTTAAGATCGTAGGGTTCAAAGTATAACGTGTATGGGTGGGGAAACATCAGAAAGGGTAGCCGCAATCGATGAATAAGCATTTAATAATCCCTAGCAGGGGTTTACCTGATGTCGAAGGTACAGCTGGTTGTACGCAAGTTGGGTATAGTTAGGATAAAGTATGTCGTTGATCGAATATAGCTGCCACGGGGTTAAATCAATCAGAACAAGAATTCAACAAAGCAGCATGATTGTTGTACAAATGTGTAGTGTTAAGATTCGCTGAGACTTCCATCAAAAGTCGTCGGGCTCGCCCACATGCGAAGGAGGAACAATTCACCTGAATCCATGAACTTAGGTGGGTTTGTGATTCATCAAGTAAGCAACCAAGTTAGGAGGAGTTCCTTGGGTTGTGCGAATGAATCCAAAATTCGTCTGCGTAGTCGTGAGGTTCCAAAGGAAAGATGCGAAAACGTGTTCAAGAGAGTATGATCGTATCGACAATACATCACCGCCCTCAAGGTTTTCAAGGAGTGATCACTAATGATCGAAGGTCGAGCCTTCCAAATTCTCTAAGCGAGTGCGTGTTCGTTTCAGTATCTCAACATGGAGTAGCAAGAACGTAATGTCACTTTGGTAAGAGAGTGATGGTTTGTTCTAAGCCAATGGAAGAAGTTGGACGTATCCTTAATCAATAATCATGTGTCGGTGCAAGAGCTAGTGCAAAGATCCCGCATATTTAAGAAAAACTATCATGAAATTAAAGTACGTCTCTTGTGATGAAAGGTGGGTTAGGTAACGTATAAATTATCGTGTTCTCCGGTGGGTTGAGTGATCCATATCTCCATCCCCAAATGTCCTGAAGACTATATCACCAGTAGTGGTATTCATCCGCTGAGTTAGGTATACGAGAGAGCTAATAAACCATCCAACAGGGTGATAAGGTAGTCTTGTGATCAGTGAAAAATCGTGGTATGGTTCTTGGTGTTTCGTTAAATTAGTTGCCAATCGAAGAAACAGGGAATTAATGAGGTTTATGCAAAGAATCGAGCGAAAACGGGGTCCACTAATAACAGGAGGATTCAACCAAGTAATCTGTTGCTTAGAAGCAATTCTAGTAGTGAGGTGTGGCGGCACGACACAAATAGAGAGGTTTGCTGCATCATGGTTACGGAAGTACATCGCTTGTTCAAAACAGAATTTTCGTTGGTAGGGTTGCGAGTTGCAAAATGACAAACGCGTGTAACCGTGGCTGCTTTGTTTCTGGTAACGACGACCGGTGGAGATGACGAGGTTCGACAACAGGGATGTGTGGGTACAGCTCTCCTAACCCCAAGTTCGTTTTTGCCAGGTCTGGTCTTCGTGAATGTTGACGTACAAACCGAATGTACGGAGGGTCAAATGGCGGTGTCAGGTCGAGATAGCGTATGAATAGATAGGACGTATATACGATTGTCATAGCAGGGTGATGAGAAAATCAGAAAGGGGTTTGACCACCACTTGTCAAATAATTAAACAATTGTGTGTCATAGAGGACGCAGTAGGGCTAACCGGCAGCATGCTACTATTCTCATTAAACAACACATTACACAAAAGTGATCTAGCAAGTAGGCAATATAAACTTAAATCACATCACCTAAAATGTTGAGCCTTGCACATGGAGTGAAGCATCGTTGTGGATCGTTGAGCACTGTATAGGTTATAGTCTGGTTTTGTCAAAAAGCTTTTCCCCTTTTTAAAACCAAGTTCACTATAACCAATGGCTCTGATACCAATCTGTCACACCCCCAAAATCCACCATGCGGAGTATCACCACTTGGAGGCGTGACATGACCAGGATTGAGCCACCAATCATATTGAAAAACGTAATTAAGTAAATAAAACCAACCACAATACAATTGGTGACCAAAAGGAAATAACCAACTTTAAGTTAACAGCGGAAGCATAAGACGTAAAACCAAAACATAAGTTTAATAAGTTCATAAAGTTCAAATGTTAAGCACGGAACATAACAGTCCATATCCCACAACGACCTCTTCCTCGTGCAAGCTCCATAAGCATCTAACGACCTGTAAGGCATGTAACAACGAGTCAACAACAAAGTTGAGTGAGTTCACGATTGGTTGTTTAGTTGTAAATTGTTTGCGAAAACATGGTTTGTCTTTTGCTGGCTTACTTGCCGTGGGGGTTACCCCGTAGTTGAAAATATGATTAACCAGTTCTTTCTTTATTACCCAAACCATATCCATGATCAGTGGGGGCTTCCCCATATGAACCACCAGACCGTTACCATATCGACTACTAACGAAAATAAGTTGTGCCCTACGTCAATGTCTATCATCATTGACAGTTTGCCATAGTCCATTAGTACACGCCCATCTGACTGGCACGGTGTGAGGTTTGTTAAACCTAATAGCACTATAAACTAATGACCCGCTCGCTATTGGCCTCGGCGATTAAGTCGATATAAAATGAGGGACTTAATGATAGAGTTTTGTCTAGTAAGTTTTAAGGTTGTTGTCCTTCCCAAGGAGGACGAACGTACGTATTCTACCCAAGGAGAATACTCAGGATTAATATTGGCATCCTACCCATGGAGGATGGTTGTACATATCCTACCCAAGGAGGATATGTAGGTTTCGTTTTAATTCTTTAACCCATTCCCAACCACCGGGAATCCCATGCCTTAGAAAGTGTGTGAACTCACCTTGGTTTGCTCGGTTAGATTAGTTACTCTAATAATCAGGAAATCAAGCACGTCCTAAAAGGTACACATAGCAATCAGATTCACATGCATAACACGTATCCTACGTATGGTTTATCTACACATTACTTCTATCACGTACCACACAATTCTAATGTCAAGGTACTTTGTTAAGTTATATTATTTTACCCTAATATAATATAACTATCTCACAAAATAAACAAGTATCCACACAAGTGTTCTAGTATAAGATATATATTCTAATTATATATTTACCCGTTTTTATATACAAAAACCAACCTTCGACACTTTGTATTTTGTTAAAAAAATTTTGGCGAAGTTTATATTCGAAACACAAGTTATAAAATATACTTGTAACGCTTGTTTAGAAAAATATTTTCTAAGTGTTGGAATTTTTAGAAAATTTCGCCAGAGTTTCCTTTGTAAATGGAGGTGTCCATGCTAATAAGCATATCATTTTCTTTTCCAAAAATTATTCAACAATCATCAATCAACAATATACAATTTTTACTTACCAATCTTGTTAAAAACAAGCATAAATTACCATTTCATGAACTTGAAAATTTATAAAAATGTGTAGTAACTTACTAGTGTATTTAGTAAGTCTTGTTACCCTTTAAAGTGTGATTGCTTCTTTAAAAACTCCATTTTTAAAGAATATGGATCTCCACAACTTATGTTCATGTTTTCTAAAAATGCTTCTTCATGTATTTTTCTTGTTACACATGTGTTTCTTCATTTCGTTAACCACTAAAAATGATGTATATTTATGTAAGAACCAAGATTTAGTAAAACTTGTACTTTTAACTTGGTTTCTTGGTAAATCATACTTGAAATATTTAGATCTACAAAACTTTGAACTTACTTTGTTCATCACTTTACAAGAAACATTATATTCATTTAAGTTCGCGACTTTAGTGAGGATGATCCATAACCTTTAACATGTTCATCCTCTCTCTTTTTGTAACACTTTTAATTCCTAACACTCAGGAAAGCATACAGGACTATTTAGTAACTTTTCTGCATAAGACTAGTATGTTAACAAGCACATGTAAGTATGACACAGTAATCAGAAAGCAGTTTAGTAATTCAGTACAGTCATCAAGCACTTTAATTAACATAAATAAATCGTACAGATACATGAAATTTTGAGGGTTGTCACATTGCGTCGTCGATCCGCGTAACTCTTTTGACGGCTTCTAGCTGTCTGAAGGTTATCGCTTATCTTTTTGACTTTGTCTATAGTCTCTAGAATGAGTTCAGGTCCAGTAAGCTGAGCTTCACTTATCTCATTCCAACAGACTGGTGAATGACATTTTCGACCGTATAAAGCCTCGAAAGGAGCCATGTTGATGCAAGAGTGATAACTATTGTTGTAGGAGAATTCGATCAACGGTAGATGCGAATCCCAACTACCACCAAAATCAATCACACAAGCTCTAAGCATATCCTCCAGTGTCTGGATTGTTCTCTCAGATTGACCATCCATTTGCGGATGATAAGCTGTGCTCAAATTAAGTTGGGTTCCCATGGCAGATTGCATGGTTCTCCAAAAGTAAGACGAGAATCGAGCATCTCTATCAGATATAATGTTCAAAGGAACACCATGTCGAGATACAATCTCATCTACGTATATCTTGGCAAGTTTGTCAGCGGATAGATCCTCACGGATCGGCAAAAAATGTGCTGAGTATGTAAGACGATCAACAACTACCCAAATTGCGTCATGACCTCTTCTAGTTCGTGGCAGTTTGGTAATGAGATCCATAGCAATGTTTTTTCATTTCCAAACCGGTATCTCTAGTTGCTCCAATAATCCAGAAGGATGTTGGTGTTCTGCCTTAACCGTAAGACATGTAAGGCATTTGGAAACATATAAGGCAATGTCTTTCTTCATACCCGGCCACCAGTACTGGGTTCGAAGATCCTTATACATTTTGTCTGCACCAGGAAGAATAGAATAACGAGACTTGTGAGCTTCATTCATTAGCATGGTGCGAAGATTGTCTTGACTTGGGACCCACAAACGACCCATGAAATAAAATAGCCCATAGTCTTTCAATTCAAGTTCAGGTTTAAGATGATATGGTAATTCTTTACCCATCAAGTCTTGTGTAACACAAGTATGTTGAGCCTGAGAAATGCGGGTTTGAATATCAGATCGAACCTGAACACAATGAAGCTTGACATGCTCTTTACGACTCAGTGCGTCAGCCACGACATTCGCCTTACTAGGATGGTAGCGAATTTCGCAATCGTAGTTGTTTAGAAGTTCAACCCAACGTCGTTGCCTCATGTTAAGTTCTTTCTGATTGAAAATATGTTGGAGACTTTTGTGGTCAGTAAACACTACATATTTAGTACCGTAAAGGTAGTGTCTCCAGATTTTGAGAGCAAAGACTACTGCACCTAACTCAAGATCATGAGCGGTGTAGTTTTTCTCGTGTACCTTCAGCTGTCTTGATGCATAAGCTATGACTTTGTTTCTTTGCATAAGAACGCAGCCAAGGCCTAAATTGGATGCATCACAGTATACGACAAAGTCGTCGTTGCCCTCAGGTAAAGATAAGATAGGTGCATCACAGAGTTTCTGTTTCAAGGTCTGAAAAGCTTCTTCCTGTTTGGGTCCCCACTCAAAAGTTTTATTCTTCTGAGTTAAAGGAGTGAGGGGAACCACAATCTTGGAGAAGTTTTCAATGAGACGGCGGTAATAGCCCGTTAGACCAAGAAATGAACGAACCTCGGTAGGAGTAGTAGGTGTATCCCAATCCTTAATCACACTGATTTTGGCGGGATCTAAATGAATACCTTGTTCATTGACGATGTGCCCCAAAAATTGAACTTCCTTAAGCCAAAATTCGCACTTGGAGAACTTGGCAAAAAGTTGTTCTTTCTTTAGGAGCTCCATTGTAAGACGAAGATGTTGTTAATGATCAGCTTGTGTCTTAGAATAGATCAAAATGTCATCAATGAAAACAATGCTGAACTTGTCCAAATAAGGCTTACAAACCCTATTCATCAAGTCCATGAAAATAGCAGGAGCATTAGTTAAACCGAAGGGCATAACAGTAAACTCATAGTGATCATATCTTGTGCGAAAAGTGTTGGTGCAGTTGTCTGTCGACTACATCTTAGTTCGAGTCTTAGGTTAGGGCTGTTTATAGAGTGATCGGAAATCAAGAAACACATAAGTTTAGGTAGGTCCGCTTATATGTCATTAGTCATAGGTCCGCTTATATGACCATATGATAGGAGGTCCGCTTTTATGTCAGGTCCGCTTTTATGTCAGGTCCGCTTATACGGACATGTCCATATAAGCGAACCCTGTTGCCTATATATAGGGGACCATATGAGCAGATCTGGAGTGTGTCTTGTGCATGTAACGGCGAAGCCCTGCCGATTTGTTTCCGGAACGTGTAAACTGTCAGATTATCAATAAACAAGAAGTTAAATAGTGAAATCAAGCTTTACGAAGACCGAATCAATGAATTCCGCCTCTGATTCTGTCTAAGCGCTCTTCTGATTGATTCGTCAGGTCGTCAAACGTTCCTACAAGTGGTATCAGAGCTCAGGAGGAAGAGTTCTTACCGTTTAGCTCGATTTTCGCTCAAAATTCTGTTTTCTACACCTTCTTTCTTCATTTCAGACACTTTCAACGGTCAAAATCGGCTAAAAATTTCGAGGATTGTGCGCAACACTATAGAGACAAACCCTGGAAAGTTTCATGCAAAAATACAGTCTAAAAGTGGGTTAAAATGATGTCCGATTGAGATCCGCTTTTACGGTCAGTGCTTAGATTCGCTCCAAAGTACACTCTTGGTTCGCTTTTGTGTACATCAGGAGATCCGCTTTTGTGTACATCAGGAGATCCGCTTTTGTGTACATCAGGAGATCCGCTTTTGTGTACATCAGGAGATCCGCTTTTGTGTACATCAGGAGATCCGCTTTTGTGAATAGACAAGTTCCGCTCATTTGGACAACATTAGTTTCGCTTATTTGAACCAAATGGTTTCGCTTCAGTGAACATTCTTACTAAGATCCGCTTCAAGTGCACATCATGCAGTTCCGCTTATAAGACACTTGTTGATTTTTTTAAAATAAAAAATCTAAAAATTTGTTGGATTGGTAAAAAATTGAAATGTTTTTTGATGAACAAGAAAACTATTATTTTGAGAGATTTAATAATTGGCATCAAGGGTTTATAGATGAGAGTTATAAAAGAGTGAGCAAGGATGGATGGGAGAAAAGGTTTAAATATTTTGTATGTTTGAAAGATGAAGCTTTGGAAGATCTGGAAAACCGATATAGAGTCTTACTTAGTTACTTAAAAGATCATGAGATATTTCTGTCAGATTCTGAAAAGATAGAAAAGTTTGCAGATGCATTACTTGTTGAATGGAGTGAATGTTTGGAAATTTTAAGGAAGGATTCAAATTTTTCAAAATTACATCTAAACAGATTCATCAGCTTACTGAAAACTCATGAACTTGAAAATAGAAAGAAAAGAAAAGATATGATTAGATTGTTGGAAAATCATTTGATGGATATGGGATTAGATGTGATTGAAGAAATGAACAAAAGAATTGGTGAATGTGTCAGGGAAAAATATGTTATGAAATACGACATCAAAAGAGGTTGTTATATTGATAATAATGGAAATCCTCTTGATTTCGTTAAAATGTTCTGTGCAGGTACATTCTAGGCAAACTGTTGAAGAGTGAAAGTGAAACAGTGTGCTTTAAGTGTGATAGCTTCAAGACTGAATATGACAAACTGTTGAAGAATGCGGAAAGTTTGACATCAGAAGTCAAGAAGTTGAAAGATGAAAAGCAAACTGATGAAAAACAGATTCTTATGGTTCATGGTATTTGTGAGAAACTGAAAGCTGAAAACAACAAACTGTTAAATAATTTTAACAGTTTGACATTGAAAAATCAGAAGTTTGAAGAAAAGATTAAAAATTGTGAAATTGAAAAATCAAAAATTGAGAAAGATTTTCAAAATCAAATGAAAATTCTTGAAGATGGGAGAGATGTGTTTAGCAAAAACAACATTGAAAAACAGAAAATGATAAATTCCCATCTTCAGAAAATTGAAAAGTTGGAAAAAGAGCTTGAAAGCAAAAAGAAATCTTCAGAAGATGATGATTTCTGGATAAAGCTGGAAAACAAGAATTTGAAAGCAAATGAGACAAAATTTCAAGAACAGATAAAAGTTTTGGAAAATGAAAAATCTGGTCTTGAAAACATAAAGAATGAGAATGAAAAATCTATCAAGTCTCATCTTGAACGAATTTCTCAGCTTGAAAAAGAAGCTGAGAATTCAAGAATCAAGATTGATGAACTTGAAAAGAAATTGATAGGTTTTGTGACTGCATCAGACAGTTTGAAGTTTCCCTGTCCAAAACCAATCAACTCTGTTCCAATAAGTGACAATGTCACAAACTTTGACAATGTCAAAGTTGAAGATTGTGATGAAAAATCTGATGATGAAAATGTTAAAATTGAAAAACAAAAATTGTTTTTAAATTTAAAAGAAAAATTTCAGAAAACTGTTCTACAATCGACTGAAAAAGGTGAATGTTCTAAACAGAAACCTTTGAAGAAGAAAGTAGAACAGAAACAAAAAGATAATAATAGTTCATCAGATCGATCATCCAATCAAAATGAAAAATTACAAAAAGTAAAAAATGAAAACTCAAAAAGTGTTGGTAATAAGTGGTGCAGGTCGGACCACAGTGATCAAAAGCCAAATCCAGCAAACATGAGGAAGGAATATCACCAAGCCAGACAATGTTATGATCTGAGCGTTTGGTGTGAAGGTGGTATACGGTACGATAACAGAGTGTGTTACCGATGTGGTTATCAAGGACACATTGCTGTTAACTGCCGGAATTGGAGTGATGAGACCAGAAGATGCTACGATTGTCAGATCAAAGGTCACATTGCCAGAGATTGCCCAAGGAGATCGAATGAAAGATTGAGGGCTAAGTCTCAGAAGTTGGCAAAGATTCCAGTCAAAGTCAAGCCCCATGAACAGAAGGTTATAAAACCTAAAGTTCAAGATCAGACAATTCAAGAAAAGAAAGTTAAACTTTCACAGGGGCAGAAAGACAGACTGAGGAAAAAGAGGAAAAAGGCGAGAGAGTATCTCGAGAAGATTTTGTCCTCGGGTTCATCCGTTGGAAAGAATAAGAGTTCTGATGAATCAGCTTCCTCGGCTGCAAAGTCAAGCAAGATGAGTTCATCAGATATAAATCTGAGGACAAAAGAAGAAAAGAGGAAGAAGAAAATGGTCGGCGATGAATCTGACAGGTCAAAGTCAGACAAGCCACCTGCGGCCAATGATTCTGGTTCGTCAAAACCAGAGGAGCCATTGGTTAAGGTAAAAAAGGAGAATTCTGGTTTAACAATGGATGATGCAAATTTTCCACCATTGTTGAACAAGAATTCGAAATCACCCAAGGACCGTCAGGCTTGGGTGAATCTGTTCAAATAGAAAAACCTGACTTGCCGGAGCTCCCAGGTTGGTAAGCGTGGAGCATGAATCGGCATCTTTCTCAAATTCTATTCGGTAACGTCATTCATTCAAAAGGTAAAAGGTTTGTTTGTGATTGATTCAAGTGGTTCAGATTTTGAATCAGATCAATCCTACAAGTGGTTAATCAAGGTCATTAAATTGAACTTGAGTTAACTACATGATTTGATCCCCAGAATCTACAAATGTTTGGTAAACAAACTAATTTTTCTGGAAAAACCATTTTGATTAAAATAAACTTAAGTGTTTTGAGATCATAATGGGAAAATAGTTTGTTGAGAGGGGGAGTTCTGATTGTTTACGCCATGTGGATGGAGAATTGATGCGATTCTCATCAAGTTGTCAAATTTGTACAGTTTGTTTCAAATTTTCCCAGGAAATCAAAATTGAAACATATTTTGATTTTAGGGGGAGAAAAATTTTAAAAAAAAATTAGAAAATTTGAAAATGTCAAAAACATTGAAAAATTAAAAATGAGTTTTGGTGCAAATAGGGGAAATGATAGTACATCAGCTAGACTGGCACAGTACGCTAAAGATATGTAATGTATAAATGCAATTAAGCAGTCTCGCTAAAGATGTGTCGATAGGTTTTCACAGAATTAGTAGATCAGTTTGGGATATAAACATAAATTTCACTTGCGTCTACGTGGGGAACACCTCCAGGATATATAGGTAACCCCTGAAATCCTGTTTGAAGGGTCCCGTATTCTGAGATACTAGGTCTTTATGCTCAGTGATATTTGGGGTATTATCCCGGGACTTCTGCTGTATGGAAGTACTGACCTATTCCCCGGATAATACTTTCTGCAAAAAGCTTTGAAATATAAGCTCGCCCTCAGCATGCTGATGAAACAATAAAATTGATAGTCGCTGCTGTTGTAAATAAAAGATCCTCTAAAGGGGACACACCTTAAAGTCGAAGCCGTCATCTCTCTGCGTATACGGAAGTATCGACCTGAGCTCTCACGGCCCTCGCACATAACCCCTTTACAGATATCAGCTGTGGTATACTCACCTGTAAGACTAAATACTGGGGTCTGGATACTGGAGTATATACTGAGGTGGGACACATGTATATGTTTAAGTTATAAAACACTAAATCTGTATCCAGAACAGGTTGAACATTTTGTGAGAATTTAAGTGGATCAATATATCGACAATCAACGCGAACTGTTTAAAAGCTTAAAATGAAATAACAGCTTAACGGTGCTAGTGTCTAGTCAGCAGCTGATATGATCCTCTTGCACGAACTCACAAAAATATGTTTGTACATATTTCATTTTTGCAATTTAATTGATGTCTTTGCCTTTGTGTTTCATATTTGAAAAATTCAAAAAGATTTTCGACAACTGATGTTGGAGAGCTGAAATTCAAAATCTCAAAGGTTAAACATGATGAACAGTTGGGTTGGTTAAATTGTTTGAAATGTTAAAGATGATTTATTAATTTGAATCAGAATTTGGAATGTTTCAAATAATTGTTCAAATTTTAAATATAAATGAGTCTTAAATGTTTAGTTGTTTCATTAAGTTGAATCTCAATTGTGTTTGTTTGTAATAGACTGTTTGAGTTGTGCAGGTTTCTGATCCTGTTGCTACGGAAAGCCAGGAGATACATCAGAACCTGAGAAGAAGTTTGATGAGATAAAGCCAGGAGATGATTTCAATGGTGGTAACAAATCCCAGACGACAATCCTAGCATGATGATAAGGGAAAGTCTGATGAAAGTTATAGCCAGAGAAGGATCCAGGCATATGATCCCAGGCAGAGTTCCTGAAGAAGACTGATCGAAATCGATTATGTCATGTTGAAGACTCTCACTGAAGATTCCGTCAACATTCAAGGGGGAGTCTGTTGGTGCAGTTGTCTGTCGACTACATCTTAGTTCGAGTCTTAGGTTAGGGCTGTTTATAGAGTGATCGGAAATCAAGAAACACATAAGTTTAGGTAGGTCCGCTTATATGTCATTAGTCATAGGTCCGCTTATATGACCATATGATAGGAGGTCCGCTTTTATGTCAGGTCCGTTTTTATGTCAGGTCCGCTTTTATGTCAGGTCCGCTTATACGGACATGTCCATATAAGCGAACCCTGTTGCCTATATATAGGGGACCATATGAGTGGATCTGGAGTGTGTCTTGTGCATGTAACGGCGAAGCCCTGCCGATTTGTTTCCGAAACGTGTAAACTGTCAGATTATCAATAAACAAGAAGTTAAATAGTGAAATCAAGCTTTACGAAGACCGAATCAATGAATTCCGCCTCTGATTCTGTCTAAGCGCTCTTCTAATTGATTCGTCAGGTCGTCAAACGTTCCTACAAAAAGCTGTTTTGGGAATATCTTCTTCAAGCACTCGAAGTTGATGATACCCAGAACGTAGATCAATCTTTGAAAAGCAAGTAGCACCCTGTAGCTGATCAAAGAGATCATCAATGCAAGGTAGGGGATAACGATTCTTGATCGTAAGCTTGTTGAGCTCACGATAATCGATACACATCCTGAAAGATCCATCTTTCTTTTTCACAAATAGGACAGGAGCGCCCCAAGGTGAAAAGCTCGGACGAATGAATCCTTTGTCAGAAAGCTCCTGAAGTTGTTTAGATAACTCTTGCATCTCAGTCGGTGCAAGACGGTAAGGTGATTTAGCAATAGGATTAGCGCCAGGTACAAGGTCAATACGAAACTCAAATTGGCGTGCTGGGGGTAAACCGGGTAATTCTTCAGGAAATACCTCAGGATAATCTCGAACGACAGGGATGTCTTGAATAGTCTTACCTTTGCCTTTCTCCTATACGACATGTGCCAAGAAGGCGACATAGTTCTTTCGTAGGTATTTTTGGGCTTGGGTTCAAGACATAAGCTTAAGACTACTAACGGGTTTCTCCACACGAACTTCTGAGATTTCACCAGTCGGAAGCGGTATACAAACAATCTTCTCAAAACAAACCACCTCAGCATGGTATTTGGCTAACCAATCGATTCCTATTATTACATCAAAGCTCCCGAGTGGCATTGGCGTTAGGTCAATAGGAAACAGATGGATATTAAGGTTCAACTGGAAATTTCGAAGAACAGAATCAAGTACGATGAGTTCACCACTAGCTACTTCTACTGTCAAGGGCTTTCCTAGTTTTGTTCTAGTTATCGAAAGCAAAGGCTCAAAAGCTAAGGACGCAAAACTCTTATCGGCACCCAAATCAAAAAGAACAAAAGCAGGTTGGTTGTTAACAAAGAACGTACCATTCACCACTTCGTTATTTGCGCGTGCCTCGTTTGCATTCAGATTAAAAGCTCGACCACGAGCCTGCGCTTGATTTGTGTTTGCCAACTTCGGGCAATTGTTCCTGTAGTGGGTTAGAACCCCACAATTGTAACACGAACCAGGCGGGTAGTGAGGTCATGCAGGATGCTGGGCAGGGTTTTGTGTTGGGTTTTGTGCTGCCTGCTTTTGGTTAGGAGCAAAGCGGCAGGTGTTGGCAAGATGACCAAATTTACCACAGTTTGTGCAGATGCGGCATTGCACATGTGGTTGGTGATGGCTGTTACACTTGTTGCACAGAGGTGCATTGCCAGCGTACTGCCTCTTGGCAGCAGGTTGTGCAGGCTGATTCTGTGCTGCCTGGTTTGCCTGAGCAGTAATGGCAAAATTTTTGGAAGCCTTACGCTTCCTTGATTTCTTTGACGACTCAACCTTTTTACCCTTTTGCTCCTTGGTGTTATCAGACTGATTCTATTTCTTGTCTCCCTTTCTGTGGAGTTTTCCCTTTTTGACTTGAGAGTCAGTTAGGGTAGCAGCGAGCTCGATGGCCTGTCGGACGGTAGCAGGGTTGCTGCCAGTGACAATATCCTGAACAGGTTCTGGCAAACCGTCTATGTATTTCTCAATAGCCTTATCCAAAGGCGTGACCATCGTCGGACAGAGCAAGCTTAACTCCTCGTATCTATTAGTGTAAGCTCAGTGTTCACCACTGTCTTGCTTCAGATCATGGAACTCATTTTCAAGTGCCCTCTGCTCGTGACGAGGGCAGAACTCTCTCATCATAAGAGCTCTAAGTTCCTCACAAGTTTGACCCAAAGCAACCTCGGCACATCGATCTCTCATTAACCCATTCCACCATGTGAGAGCCCTCTTTTGGAATACGCTAGAAGCAAACTCGACCTTACGATTGTTTGGACACTGAACATGGCTAAAGGTGCTCTCAAGACTCTTAAACCACTGTAGGAGCCCAATTGCTCCTTCAGAACCACTAAACTTGAGTGGTTTAGCCGAGTTAAAACTTTTAAAGTTGCACGGAGTAGGTGCATTATTGTTATTGTTGGCTTGGTTTATTTAAGTGATGAAATTTGGTAGCATAGCAGCCATCTGTTGTGCGATAATAGTTGCCAGTTCGGCATTGGGTTGTTGGACGTTGCGTGGAGGAGGCATTCTAAAAGAGGAAAACATGAGAGTAAATGAGTGAGATGATGTGATGAAAAATGAGATGTTATAAATATCGACAAAATGTAAGGATGGTGGTCATTTGTTCGTTACCTCATAACAAACAGATGACACACAATGGCAAATCAAAGTAAATAGGTCATAATAATGTATCGTGAAGACATGCTTTAGCCTATAAGTGGACACTCACCCCAAGAGTTCCCAGGTAAGAGTAACTGGTCCGATACTGCGGATTTGTATGGACACTCTAGCCTTAGATAGAAAGCTCAGGGTACGGGCATCCACCCTTCCAGATTGCACATGTTCACATTATTTAGACCCAATCTTTGACGAGATTTTGAAAATTTGGATGGCACAAGGCCAAAAGAAATCATCTAAGAATAGATGATTGATTTCAAAACCATTTTGGAAATTTGGGTTCATGTTTTGCTAACCACCCTAGGATAGGTGATGTGTATTGCTTTAAGATCTAAACACAAGATAACTTGTGTTGGGGTCCTAGAAAGGTTATAGTCTAGGTCAAAGCATTACTAATAACCTAATTCCCTATAACCATGAGCTCTGATACCAACTCTTCTGTCATACCCCGACCGCGTAAAACAATAAACCGCGGCAGAAATATCGGGGAGTGGAGCGATAGAATTATTGTTTCACAACCATGGTATTTAAAGATTTGGTTTTATTAGAATTAAAGTTTACATTGTGTTGGAATTTACGAAAAACATAACATAATTAAACTGCCTTTTAAGTCACTAAGGCCCGAGTCCGCCTAAATGTAACACACTCAACATCATACATTAGCACCTGAAACACATGTGAAAATAAGTACGTCAGCATAAAAATGCTTGTAAGATACATAGGTTTTGTTAATGAAGAATTCATGACTTGTAGTTAAAAGAAAATGTTTAACAAAAAGTAGTCATGAACCTTGTAAAACCGTTTTCTTTTATAAAATCATATGAAAATCGAAGTGAAAATCAGATGAGAATAAAAGAAAAATGCATGGCTAAATGAATAACCAAATAAAAATGAATTTTGTATGAACTGTGTTCTTTGTAAAACAATGTCTTGTAAAAATATGTCATTTGTATAAAAATGTATCATGTCTATATCGAAGTGGTTTAAATAACGCAACGACATGTAATATCATAAAAGCACTTATATATAGGAAGTACCAGCGGCGTATCCACCATGCTTTTATCATATTAGACACGCCTCGTTATTTAAATCACTTATCAATAACCACCAAAAATGTCTTGTTTAAACAAATGTTTATGTGCAAACCATGTCCAACGTCAAGTGTAAACTATGTCATGTATAATAAATGCAATGTATGGCAAGTAAGACGTATCTACTCAAACCATATGTGTAATGTCAATGTGTAACCGAATGTCATGTATGGTGAATAAAAAGTATTTACTCAACCCCATATGTAAAATGTACAAAACAATGTTTTTGAATAAACGTAAGTTTAAATCAAAAGTTATGTTTTGCATAAAACAATGCTTTATGATTACAAACATTTATGCAGTAATGTTTATTGCATACATTCAAGCCTTGCGACTGTCGGATAAACCCTTAAACGAATTAAAGGTTTATCAATTATGTATATCGGATTCTGTCATTCCCTACTTCCAAACAAACCTAGGAAGTCGGGAACGGGATTTGTCAAGTCCTATGGTACCATTACATACTACCGAGCGGCGTGATCAATGTTAATGAATGTATTATTGTCACGTTAAACATACCAAATGTCATAACCAATGTAAGCATGATAATGTGAAAAACCATGTACTAAGTATGCTAAGTAAACATACATAGTAGAAATGTTCATGAAATCAATGTACTAGCGTGCTCAGTAAACATACATAGCAGAAATGTGATGTAAATCAATGTGTTCATATGCTGAGTAAACATATGCAACAAAAATGTCTTATGAAATCAATGTGCTAGCATGCTCAGTCAACATGCATAGCAAAACATAATTGAAATCATGTACTATATGTGTACTAAGTGAACATAGCATGTTTATGTCATAAAAGCATGAAAAACATGAAAGTAACAAGTATGCACATGTGTATCACCCCAAAGTATTTGAAAGCGGTAAAAGAGGGGACTATGTACTCACTTGGGATTGCTTATTAGTCATCAAAATAACACCTAATAAAGCTTCAAGGATCACGGAAATTAAACGGCACCTTATATAGGTAACTACGTTAATAATCGGATCCTAATTCGGGAGATAGGATAGAATGAGGTTCTATAAATCAAATGAGTATTGGAACTCATATGGTATGATTTAATAGATCTAACATTCTGTTAGGAAGTTAACCTAAGTGCTTTTGACCCGTTTCGACGCGTTACGGTAGTTTAAGCTACTATAACGCGTCGTTTGCATAAATCTAAGGTCGGGTGGTTATCTATTTCCTATGTTAAGTCTTACATGCCCAATTATGTTTAAATATGTTACTAAATCAGTTTGGATGTCAAAAACTTGTTCATATATGCAAAATATGAATTCATGCTCTAAAAGGGCATTTTGGTCATTTTCAATGGGCATATAAATGATTTAACGAATAACTAACCAACCTAAGTGATCATAAGGTATAACCTCAGTAGGTTTTTCTCTATGCAACTATGATCACTAAATAAGCTTGGTCGGATCCTAATGATCGACCAAACGGGTCGGGTTCGAAAGTCTAAGCGGTTGTCGAGACCGCTTAACTTACGACCCTAAACAAGCACTAAACTAGTAGTGACGAGTTAAACATGTCAAAACATGTTTAACTAAGTTAGAAAACTGATTTGGTATCAAAACAAAGTGTTTTGATACCTAAAAGTAGTTCCATCGTAAAATGCGCATAAATACGCATTTTGACCGAAACTTTGACTCGTCACTACGCCTAATCAACGTGGTAATCAGTAGGTATAATCGCTAAGGATTATAACCATCGTGATTACGATCACGTTGCAAAGTTCAATTGAACTTTGATTTGACTAATTGATGGTCAAAACCGAAAGTCAAGCTGTTAGTCAAACTGTTTGACTTTCAGCTCTAAATGGCTGAAAATAAGGGAAGCCATTAAAGAACACTTACAAGGCTCTATGGCTGAAAGATTAGACTAGAAGAACTCAGGTAAGTGGCTCCCAATGATGGAAATCCTCCACTTAGAGTTCAAAGATGAAGAAAAGATTGAATGTGCAAGAATGAAGTGAAAATCAAGCCTATTTATACTTGTAGGAGACTTGTAAGATCATGACAAGTTGTTATGTATTGCCCAAGCAATAGATCTTGGCCAAACAAGTGTTATAGATAGCTAATATTACTTGGAAAGGTGTTAACTTGGAGCCCAAAACAAGAAACATTGCATAAAAGGCCCTCAAGAAAACATGTTGCAGCTCAAAAACACACTTGCTGTCAAAAATAAGGTGTCGCGCCCCATGAGCCCTCAACTGACTTTCAAAAATGTCAGTTTTGGTCCCTGCACACTTTTTAAGTTATTTTCGACGCGTTTAAGCCCCGTTAACCCATTTTCAAGGCTCTACAAGGATGTTAAAGCATAGGGGTTCAAAATATGCTCGGAATATCACGGATGTCAGTTCGTTTGGTCGTACGGTCGCGTTATTCGGTTAATTACGACGAAACTCGAACGGACGCGAAAACGATCCAAATTAAGCGACGAATGGTTTTTTGCATTCCTATCACTAAAATAAAATATTTTCGTGACTACAAAAATTTTTGGATGTCCGGATGTGGTCAGAACGTAAGATATGCGCGTAAATTCAAACTTACGCCATTTTTGACGCTTTTAGTCCCTGTGATCAAATAAGCGCATTTCGCATACCGAACCACTCAAAGATTATTTCTAAGCTATGTTATGGTTATTTATGGTATGTTTAGCTTATGATCATGTTTCGGAATGTACGTTGCCATACGAAAAGGCAGCGTTTTGTAGTTTGACGCAAATAGTCCCTGTAAGCGAATAAACTTGTTTTTGCCATACCAAACCATTCAAAACTTATTTCTAAGTTATGTAAAGGTTATTTAAGGGGCTTATGTTGCTATTCCGGAGTGTTTGTCGTGTTAAACTGATTACGTTTACGCATCAGTTTGCATATAACTTTTCAGAAAGCGATATAGAGTTTTAAATCGAACAAAAATCAAAACGTGAAAAATGTCAAACATAAATAAACAAATATTGAGATCAAAACACATTGTTTTATTGATATTTGAATTATTCAGAGTTGAACAATGATTACGCAAGCACAGATGTCACAAGAACACGCCTTAAAAGGGTTTTAAATTGTTTTTGAATAAAACATACCTTTTGTTATGTAAAATGTATATTTTCATGGAAAATATACGGATTTGATGAACATATATGTTTCGGGTAGAAACGTTTTTTGTGAATAAATAGGTTTCGGGGAGAAAGGGCGATTATTACGGTGTTTTAGGGAAAACGACCCTGTAGATTTAAAATTTCTTAAATCTAAAGTTGGGACGAATTCGCTTGATCTCAAGAGAATAAGTGTCGGGTTATTGGCTTATGTTTCGGTGGGGACTTTGGGGAATTCGTACAACATGATATATTAAATTTATCAGTATTAATAGGATATATATATATTGTTCATGAGGCAGGCATTATAGATGGCCCCGTTATGGGCACATGCGCAAGTAATGTCGTTTAATCATTTAAGTATTGCACGCGAGAAATTTTTGGTAGATCTATCAGGTTGACAACCCCGTCGTGGCTGGTCGCTCCGTGTCAAGTCAAACGATGAATTCATATTTCGTTATAGTCTAGCTTTGATTATACATTCATTGTTAATATATAGTTCGTAATGTTTTGCAAACTTACGAGTCCGAACATTTGATGCTATCAATTTAATATGTAAACTTGGGAAGATGTTTATGGTCGGGGGTTCTTAAGAAACGCTTGCGACGGCTGACCCTTGAATTTTTATAGAGGAAATAAATTAACTTTCTTAAAATTATATGGATGTTTTGATAATAAACATATAATTAGAAAGTTTTTCCTTGAATCAAATTATTTAAATTTGGATATGTGAACTCACCATTCTCTATGTTGACACTTGATTTTTAACGTGTTCTTCAGGTACTTGAGTTCTGCTTCGGAAATTATAGCGTATCTTGTGGTTGTTGATGCATGTTTGGTTTGATAATGTGTTGGACAAACTTTTAAAACTTTGGGACCTATGTAATAAGATCCATAATGATCAAAACAACTTAACTATGGTGTGGTTGTGACGTACTTTAAGATTTTATGTTTTAAAAACTATGTTTTAGTTAAGTTAAATGCCCAACATTACGATGCATCGTTCACAAGATATTAATGGGCACCAACTTCCGTCACCACTACGTTTTATATTCCACTGTGACGTTTTTGAGGTGTAACACTTGGTTCACTTGCAACTCATCCCTTGGCAAACCACTTCTTTCACAACTGCCACCACTCCATCAACACAATACCACCATCATCCACAACATTCATCCATCATCCATCTTTAGAGTGTGTACTAGTCTCGGGATCTAAGATTGATCGTAAGAGTTTTGTCAAACAAACGCCATGCTTGGCTAATATCTTACATCACTTGGTGAAGACAAATCATTCATGTATTACTTTTGATTTCCAAGCTTTGGTAAACTTTTTAATTGGGTATGTATTAATGACTTTAATAACTAGTTTTTTTTATATTGAAAGTGAACTTTATTCTATCATCTTGAAGAAACACTAGATGAATCGATCGGAATCAATTATCTAGGGGGTTTGAATCTGCATAAAAAGGTAAGTTTCCTCTCGTTTGATTCGATTGCCACTGATCTCCTTCTCTGATAACTCTGCAAAAAAGAAGCACCGTTAGCCTCGCCAAGGGGAGAAAAGGGTTCTCTCCTTGACCCGACTCCGGTGTGAGAATAAGTATGGGTTATGAAGAAGAAGAAGATGTATTTGAGAAGTGTATGTAACTTGAATTTCATACCTGAATAGTTCTTCATATTTATAGCCGGGAGTCTTCGGGCGGGAAAACCCGTTAGTGAAAAGTTGACGGAACATGCTAACCCCGTAAGCGGTTGCATTTCCTTCCGTCAAGCTTCTTGATCCGACGTGAGTGCACACGGATCGTGGTTTAGATCGATGGTTGGGGATTTGCCACGTGTAAAGTGATTGAGTGGAGATTACTCTCCAATTACATGTTATCATTGTGATTTCAGGGATGCCTGAGGGTGCGACACGTGTCCAGACGGTTATAACCGTCTTAGTGGTGCACGATTGAATTCCTTCTAGAAGATTACTGCTGCAATCTAGTGTGACTCCTTATCGTGTGGAATCAGCTAAATAAATCCCAAGTCTGGGTAAATAATATCCAAGTCTAGATGTTGAGCGGAAGTGTTTACTTTAGGATTTTCATCCTTTGCTCATGGGAGAAAGCGCAAGGACTTATGATTTCCTTTTAGCGCAAGTGTTGACTGTTGCTTTAAACTTTTCTTTTGTAAGACCAGCGCGCGGCTGCGCAAGGTTAAAAGGTTGAAAAGCAAGGTTGTGGTATGGTCCCAAGTATTTATTATGAGGTTTTTGGGACCTTACCCCTTCAAGTCCCCCCAGTCTATTGTTGTACTTATGCAAATAAGTGGAGCACTGGACTTATAAAAGAGAACTGCTATTTGGCGCGAAAAATAAGGAGACTTTCGGAAGAGGATTTATTTTGATCATTGTAAAGATTTTTGAAAATCTTTGCATCTGAATGAGACTGATATAGTAAAACTGAGTGACAGTCTGTCACTGTTAGTTGTTTTTTACTGTCCGTATCTTGCATGCGCGTGTGTAAACGCGTTTGGTGTTGGTTTTCACTCTCTCTGCTGCTTGGAGAACCGTGATATCCGAAAAAGGTGTTGTGGCGGTTACCGATGCTATTTATAACGTTTGAGTAACCCCCTTTCTGTGTAATCATTGTTTTGCTGAAACTTTTCTTGTTCCTTTCTTCTAAGAAAAGATTTATCATTCCTACCTCTTATGTCAACCGGAGAACATCAATGGGATCTTTTTGAAGAAATGTCGACTGAACTTCCATCATTAAAGTGGCCTAGAGCGACCTTCGATGGTCTGGTTCGGAATTTCAAATTTTCGGAGAATTGGGGTGCTCTGTACCTTGAAGAGGGGCAGACTGCAGCGGATGCTCCGGCCAGGTATATTACCCTTTTTTGGGATTTTTTCTGTGAAGGCAACTTTCGTTTGCCTGTTACTAAATTCTTCCTTGAATTCCTTGAGTACTATAAGTTGCATATCTCTCAACTTCACCCTATTGGCATGGTTAGGGTTCGACATTTTGAATTTGTGTGTCGGGCAATGCATATTGAGCAAACCGTTTCTCGATTTAGGGTTTTTCACCAGATGCACTGTACCCAAGGGTTTTACTCGTTCGTTCAGAGGGCGTCTGCAAAGAAGATTTTACAGCAACCCCCAAAATCCTTTCACGATTGGAAACAAAAATTCTTTTTTATTAAGGCCGGAGTGATTCCGGTGAGGATGGTTTTAAGGGGGAAGGAAGATGTTCCGACTGAAACGATTCAGACCCCTGTTGACGAGAACCGGTACCAGGATCTGAAGGACGTTCCTAACATTGTTTTGCCGGAGAAAGCTCTTGTCGGAGCCAGCATGAGCTTGAATTGGAAGATGGATCGTGACGATAAACCAGTATATACGGAGGATGGTCAAAGTAAGTTTGGGGTTTTTCCCTCTCTCTCTCTCTCTTTTTTTTTTTTTTTTTGAACTTGCCTTTCTTTCTTTGTAGTTGTGTCGCTGTATGTTGTCGCGTTCAAGAGGGAAGGTGGAAGAATGGGTGCCGTTAAGAAGAAACCTGATGAGGAGCTTTGGTACCACCGGATTGTGAGAAACTTTGTTCTTCTGCGAGATGCGGATCTGTCTGCTCAGCCTACTGCTGGTGCTGGTAAGCTATATTGGTTTTTTGTTTTGCTTTTTGCATTTTTGAATAATCTATTCTTTGCGCTTATTTTAGGTGAGTTGTTAAATTTAGGCATAGGCCCTGAGAAGAGGAAACGCGCGATGACTTCTTCTTCTGTGCCAAAGAAAGATGAAGATAAAACGCAATCCTTGAAGACAAAAATGTTGGAGAGAAGAAAGGTATGCGCCATTCCTCTGACTCCTAGTGCGGTTATGTGGTGGTTTCTGACTCTTTGGAGGGTCTTATACCTGCAGTTACTGTTAGGAGGCCAAAATCTGAACCGAGGGACACTGCTGATATCCCTCCATCCAACCCAAATGAACCCATTGACTTGGATTCTAGCCCTGAGCACTTGGTGCATAGGAAAGCTGGTAAAAGGAAACAAGCTGATACTGATGCTGAGGGTCAGCCTTCTAAGAAGATTCAGAGGAAGAGAATTACCAGAAGAGGAAATGTAGATGCTTTTATTTCGGAACCTGTCCCTGGTAAGTCTTGTCTTTTCTTGTTTCCTTTATGCGCATTAAACCTTTACAGATTTTGTTGTTTTCCCAGAAGTTCCTGTTTCCTCTGTTCCCACAGAGCTGCATTCTGTGGTTAATGAAGAGCTTCCATCCACCCCTCCGCGTGCTTCTGTTGACCAGTTCGAGCCTACGGGGGTTACTGATGGTGGTGTGGATAAGATTGTTGAGACTGAAAAGCCTGTTGATATTGCTGTAGAAACTGAAAGAGTTGTTGATCCAGGGGTTGTAGATGGTGCTGGTAATCCACAAACCCCTGAAACTGTTGTTCAAGATTTGGGGAAAGAACAAACTGCTGAAAAAACTTCAACTTCTTCCCCTAAACCTTCTGATGCTATGCCTGAGTATGTTGAGAATATGACAGTTGAGGAGTAAGGCTCATCTCCTGGTGTTGGTAAACATTCTCCGATCCGCCCAGAAGAAACTTTGGGGGATTACTACTACCGGACTTATATGGAGAAAGATGCCGCTGAGCCTCACGTCCCTGTTTGGAATTTGAAGAAAGGTGACACTTTCTCGGATTGGCGCGTGTGCCAAGATTGGTTGCAGGGGATACTTCCGCCTGGGGAGATCAAGTTTCAAGAAGGCCGATCTTATGAACAAACCTATCAAACTTACCTTGAAGAGACTGCTTCTCATGTGTCTACCACTTATCGCATAGTGCGTGAGTGGTATAGTATGCATAAGGACTGGGAAGCTTTTAAGGTGTTCTTAGAAGGAGTTTGCCAAAGACGAGAGGCGCTTGGCTCAGCTAAAGGCTAAATTGGAAACTGATCAAGCCAAGTTTGAGGCTCATCTTAAAACCAAGGAGTGGTCTACTGCAGGCTAGAAGAGGAAAGCGGAAGCTGAAGCTGCTCTCCTTTCCGAAGAACGCAAAAACTGGAGGAAAATTTGTAAAAAAGATAATGCTGAGAAGGCAAACCTTCGTAATATCATTAATAACCTTAAGGCTGAGGTTGAAAAACTGAAGAGCCAGGATGCGGAGGTAGAAAAGTTGAAAAAGGAGAAAGCTGATGCAGAAGCTGCTTTACAAGAAGCGTGTTCCCATAGGGAGCGCAGTGAGCAACGAGAGGTACAAGTTTGTGCCACTCTTGCCCTTAGAGACAAAGAGTTAGAAGAACTTACTGCTTTTCTTTCTGATCAGGAAAAACTTAAAAAGGACCTGGAGCTTGCGCATTTTGAAAAGGCTGAAATCTCTCGCCGTTTGACCGAAACTGAAGAAAAATTGGAAAATTCTGAAACGGCGCGGGTCACGGCGGAGAACAAGCTTGAACCTTTAAAGAGTGATATGGCGTGGTTAAAAGATCGTGGAATTGCTTGTGTAAGTTGTTTGTTCCTTTTTGTTGTGGAACTGTTTATGCGCTTTCTTGTTATTCACCCTTTCCTCCTTCCGCAGGTTGCTGAGTCAGTGCTAAATTCTGAGGAGTTGGATAAAACTGTTGGGCGGTTAGTTATTGCCGCGCGTAAAGATGGGTATGCCCAAGGATATGCTGAGTGTTCTCAGCATGTAAATAGCGCTTTGAAGGTGGATTGGGATATCAGTAAATCTGCTACTTATGGCGTAGATACTGATGCTGCACTTGCTGCTTTAAAAACAGAATTTAACAACTTGTAACTTCCGGTTATGGATCTGATAAATGTGGCGCTGCAATCTGACGATCACGTAGCCGCAACTAAAGGAAATCTTTCCGGATGAGGGTGAAGATTTGTCGTAGGTTGAGAATGTATTTGAACAATTCTCTTGTAATATTTGGGATGTGTATCCCTTTTTTGTTGGTGCGCTGTTGCGCAAGTAACTAAAACACTGCCATGTTTGATAGTTTTTTAGGCTTACTTGTGTACCAAGAATAGTATGCTATGTTTTTCATTTTACAATATTTTGCATGAGTACGATTACTTTTATTGAGTAAGGCGAATGAATTTGGAATAAAGCTCATGTGTGAACTTATGGTCGTTTGTGACGTGATCACTGACCATTCATGAAGCTTATTTTGTAACTACCATGATGTTTTTGCGCTTACTAAAAGAAATTGCATGCACTTTGTAAGAAAAACACAGAAATAATAGAAACTTTGTTATTTTATTTAGGGATAGAGCACAGAGGCTTTTACAAAGTTTGCTAATATAATTATATGAAACTTAACTTACTCTCTAATATTCCCGCTTCGCTTGATAGGATCATGTTTTCCTGCGGGAAATTCATAGAGTTATCTCTTAAGTCTTTGCCCTTTTGCTTGGGCCCTCCTCACCCCGAGTTATCTGCTTAATTTCTTTGCGCACATTTTGGAGTAAATGTGTGAGCTTGCCGCTTTTGAGGGCTTTATCTATTTCTGTGCGTAAAGAAATGCAGATGTTAGTGGTATGCCCGTTGTCCTTGTGATACTCGCAGTATTAGGCAGGGTCTTGTCCGCGCTTATTTTTCATCAGGATCGGAGGTTTGAATTGATAGTCTTCAGTGCTCAAGACTTCTGCCGGGGTCTTAGTTAGGGGAGTCCATTGCCTCTCCCTATTCTCTTGTTTAGACTCCCTCTGCGCGGTAAGTTTGTTGATCGTTGTTCGAACCAGATTCTTGTTGCACTGGATAGAGTCTGTACGAACAGATGGCACCATAACGGGAGGGTCCAACCCCCAACCAGACCTGCGCTGCTAAACACTCTCAAGTGGTCATCGGGGTCTGTCAGCCCATTAAACTTACCCACGTTGGATGGTAGTTTAGCTTTCTCAAGCGGAGCTAAAGCTATTTCCATGATGAATTTTGAATTTTCCGCTGCTTCCGCAGGGCGGTAAATCAAACCATAGTTGTGTTCTGCCTCAGGGTTATAAACCGCACGAGGCCTGCATTTATTGTAATTTGGCTGTAATCGATTGAACACACTGGTATTTGCACTTAACCGGTATGTTGGATCAGATGCATCGGTGTGGGTGTTCCGTTGGGAACCCAACCTATCGTGAACTGATTGTCTTCGGTGAGGGTGTGGTTCACCATGATATTCTCTTTGGTGACTTCCTGATTCACGTTTTGATGTGGATCTGGCATAAACTTCTGTATCCTTGTAAGTTGAATTCTCCCGTTGGGAAGCGTTAGCACGAGATCCTGGTCTCCGTGACTGAGTTAAGGGAGCAGTCTGACAACACAGCTGTGTGTATACCGCATTTAGTGCCCCTTGAGATCTGACGTACCAGGAGATTGGAGTTTCTCCTGGTGGTAGAATTGAATGAGCAGGGTTTGCTGGCAACGCTACTGGAGTGACAGGGTCGTTTGCTTGATGGGATTGAACCTCGTTGTCATCCGAGACATCCTCTGGGATTCCTTCTACTTGAAAGTTGTTTTCGATATTCGGCCGGGGGCCGGTTTGCCGATGAGATGATGTTTCCTCCATATACAAATGGAAAAGATGAAATGAATAGAAAAAACAAGAGAGAAACGGGTGAAACAGAGAAAAAACGGTGGGCGACAATGAAGAAACACTAGATGAATCGATCGGAATCAATTATCTAGGGGGTTTGAATCTGCATAAAAAGGTAAGTTTCCTCTCGTTTGATTCGATTGCCACTGATCTCCTTCTCCGATAACTCTGCAAAAAAGAAGCACCGTTAGCCTCACCAAGGGGATAAAAGGGTTCTCTCCTTGACCCGACTCCGGTGTGAGAATAAGTATGGGTTATGAAGAAGAAGATGTATTTGAGAAGTGTGTGTAACTTGAATTTCATACCTGAATAGTTCTTCATATTTATAGCCGGGAGTCTTCGGTCAGGAAAACCCGTTAGTGAAAAGTTGATGGAAGATGTTAACCCCGTAAGCGGTTGCATTTCCTTCCGTCAAGCTTCTTGATCCGACGTGAGTGTACACGGATCGTGGTTTAGATAGATGGTTGGGGATTTGCCACGTGTAAAGTGATTGAGTGGAGATTACTCTCCAATTACATGCTATCATTGTAATTTCAGGGATGCCTGAGGGTGCGACACGTGTCCAGACGGTTATAACCGTCTTAGTGGTGCACGATTGAATTCCTTCTAGAAGATTACTGCTGCAATCTGGTGTGACTCCTTATCGTGTGGAATCAGCTAAATAAATCCTAAGTCTGGGTAAATAATATCCAAGTCTGGATGTTGAGCGGAAGTGTTTACTTTAGGATTTTCATCCTTTGCTCATGGGAGAAAGCGCAAGGACTTATGATTTCCTTTTAGCGCAAGTGTTGACTGTTGCTTTAAACTTTTCTTTTGTAAGACCAGTGCGCGGCCGCGCAAGGTTAAAAGGTTGAAAAGCAAGGTTGTGGTATGGTCCCAAGTATTTATTATGAGGTTTTTGGGACCTTACCCCTTCACATCTCTTCATGTTTTATTGATTCACTCATTCGTGTCTTTACGGTCTAGATAAAGCGCGTTACCAGCCTAGAAGGGGTTAGTAGGGTGGTATGGGTAAAGTTCTTGCCTCATTTAGTGTATATATCCTGCGAGGACTTGATTGAAGCTATTAGGACTTGCTTTGAGGCAGATAACATCAAATCGGGGGAAGTAAGAATGGCTTGAATCCCTTATAAATAAACTACTATTAAAACTTTAAACCGGCCTTGCGGGACTGTAGCCTTGCTGACTCAGACCAATATGGTCGAGGATAGCGTTGCCTCCAAAAGAGGGATGTGCCACATTTTGCATTAATAACTTACTTAATTATCTTTCAATATTATGGCCTTGCGGGACTGTATCCCTACTGACTCAGATTAATTTGGCTGAGGGTAGTGTTGCCTCCAAAAGAGGGACATGCCACTATAACTAAGATAATCTCTAATGAAACACAAAGTACGAAAACCATCAAAGTATACATAAAGGATGAGTCGGAACTAAGTGATTCTATCTTGTCTATTTGTTTCTTTATTTTACTTATTAAAAATCTTTACTCAAAATTTGATTAGCTTAAACGTCGACGTTATTCCGATATTAAAAGCTCTTGTGTCATTAGACGACATCGGTATCTTACCATCACTATACTACGCCAATGATGGGTGTACTTGCCCTAGCGTGTTGTAGAGAGTGATAGTGTTATATTTTTTCATATATGTAAAACTTGATAAAAGTGTTAAAAATACTTAAAAACATAATAAAAATCATACGCACTCCGACACCACGTCAAGTTTTTGGCGACATTGCCGGGGACATAAGAATTTTAAGAAATTTTTTAAATCGGCGGCCTAATCATTTTTTTGCCTTTCTAATTTTTCTTTGTAGTTTTTTCTTCTTTTTCTACTTTCTACAGGATTAACACATGGTCGTGTTTGATCAACACGGGGCCGTGTTAAACCTAAAATATTTGGGAAAAGTTGTTTTCTTGTTACTGGAATAACCACACTAGTCTATGTTTTCGTGTCAGACCTACAGTATCTGGGAAGAGCTGTATTCGTATTTGGATGAAAATAATTTGCTTTATTTTTTCTATCAAACATTTGGATGAAAATGACAAAAAAATCTTAAATCTCAGGGACGATTTGGCAAAATAAGGTCAGACGTTTGGATGAAAATGACAAAAAAAATCCCAAAGAAATGAAGGACTCTATGGTACAAAAAAGTTGTTTTGGATGAAAATGGCAAACATGCCCAAACCTCAGGGACGATTTTGGCAATTTACTCTTTAATAAAATTCCTTTTATTAAATTTACATTCCCGAGTTAACTTAAAATCATTTTAATTATCACGTCGTTTTAATGATTGTGAAAATTTATGTTTTGTCGATTCTTTTTATTTGCTCTAGATAATGCAATTAACCACAAAAAACATAAATAAATAACCAAGCCACTAGTAATTTTGTTCGGTTACGTTTGAGCCAATAAACAAAAATCAAACCGGTCTAAGAGACACAAATAAACGGTTATCTCGTCAGCTTCCACTTAATCCAAGATCTCTACCTTCACGCTTGGTTTGGCTTTGTCTTTGGTCTTCAATATCTTGTGTCCGTGTACAAGTTATCCCCATTAACGGAACAAATTCAGAGGATACAAAACAATTATGATCTGTGGTGTCAAACATCACCGTAGCATATTAACTTTGACCGGTTGGTCCATAAAAATAAGCAAGTCAAGATATTACATACGTAGTTCCATATTTCAACTTTAACATGTTTCTCAACCAAATATTCATGCAAAAAATAAAGTCAGGATTCCATAAACAACCATAATCAAAACGTAATCACGTACTCCCAAATATCAAAGTAAGTCTAAACAAGTATGCATCACAAGTCTCAACGTTTAAAGCAAAAATGGATAGCTCTGATCAAAACATAATATAAAATCCTATGTGTATGAAAATCAGCAGTGCAGGTATATCTCTACCATGATTCTCAGTATCACTAACACACACCCCTATTGACACTCTTACTACAAAGCAAGCGTCTCCTAAGCTTTCTCTATATGGTTTTTGGGTGGTGGTGGATGTTTATTTTATTTTTTTTAGGTTTTTTTTTTTGGGGGGGGGGGTGGGGTGGGGAGGGGGGTTACGTTTTTGGGTGGTGGTGGGGTGGGTGTTTAGGTTTTGGGTGGTGGTGTAGTGGGTTTAAGTTTTAGGTTATTAGACACTTGTCACTCTATAAAGTCTTCTTACACTTTTTACAATTAGGAGTCTTTGTAGAATAACTTAACCGGTAACTAAATATGTCTCTGTTAGTTGTGTTAGTGGAAGCCGATGATTTCCATCATCATCTTGGTGGGATTCGGAATGTTTGATAGAGGAACTAGGATTATTGATTGAATTAACAGACATGATTAGAAACAATGAGAGTGAATGAATGGACAGACAAGAACAGAAATCCTTGAATGTCTTGGTACCGCAATTCGTTGCCGGACCGGTCTTATTTATATGTGTGAACATGAGGGTTGAGTTTGGCGGGAAAACTGTCACCGGGCAGTTTTGAATTACCCGATTATCACCCATATTCACACTTATCAAATATACCGAAATCTAAGTTATATAAGTAATTACAATTACATATCACGAATATAATTAAGTTTAATTATCCCTTCTAATACTTCCCCCTAAACTTAATTATGTTTAGCGGCGAACTTGAGCACACTTTCATTGGCTTCATCGACAGCTTTCCTAGCTTCCTTAAAATCGAATTTCCTTCGTCTCTTGTGCATATATTCCAAGCCCCTTCCCAATCATTGCCTGCATATAGAGCATAGTGATCCATAGCAGCCACATCCTTCACAGCTTCTGCACTTGCACTTCGTCCATGGAAACTTTTCGGCGATGGTTCCTTTTCCATCATTCTTTCCTTGTCATGTGCTTGCTCTTGAACGTCTTTGAATCTGTAGTAATAAACCAAAACATCCAGGTACATGCATATATTATCCTCATGTACTCTCCATCCTTGCATTCGTATCCCATATCTTTGGCAATTACAGGCCAAAGATTATCATCGGTTACACTCCGGTAACCCCCATCTCTCTCCACAATCATGTAGAGACTCAGCAAATCTATTTTCCGGTTATCAACCATTTGCGGCGGAATGGGTCTTGTAGTTATACCCAATTTAACAGTGATAAACCACTGTAACATCTCTTCGAACTTTCTTTCTAATTCGTGTTTATATTGAAACACTAACTATCCGTCTTCCATCATTTCTAACAAAGCCTTGCAGTCGTTGAAATCTTTGAATTCCATAGCCCTTATAATCATAATACTCCAATCCGTCTCATAAGATGAAACATGTAAATCCTCAAAATATGAATTCAGATATCCTTCTTTGTATTTTTCGTTCACATCATTCAGACTCATCACCTTTTGTTTTTCCTTTAATCCCAATTCCTCTTCCTTAGACAACCCAGTAATTTCATTCACTGTATTTACCACCGGAGGTGAGAACATAAGGAAGATCTTGCAAGTATCTCCGGTTTTATTAACCGTGAATCCTTGCAAGGTCAATTGGTTCATGCTTAGAACATTTCTGTCCAATTCCGGCGTATAAAAAACGCTTTGTAACCTTAATCTTTTGTTATTTGATTTAATTTCGACAGCCCCTATGCCCCGAATAAAGAGAAAGTCATTTTCCCCAGAATTTGTATCAACACCCACTAAATATTTTATTCGTTTGAAAACATTTAAGTTACCTGCATAATGATGCGAGAATGAATTACTGACATACCATATGTCTCCCCACTGACCGCCTTCGGTGCCAGTCACTATCATCTCGTTTCGATCCTCTGCAACCCTTCTTTGAGTCTGGATTCCGGCATTAACCGCTTGAATTATGAGTTGTGTTGCTTCATCATTTTCTTTTGATTTGCAGTCATAAATTTGATGTCCAGGCCGGTGACAGTAATAACATAATCTTGCCCGATGATTTCTTCTCTCCCTATCGTTTTGTTCTTCATAACAGTGTTGACAGGGTAACGTTGATGAAGTGGCTCTGATACCACATGTTAGCGGAAGCCAATGATTTCCATCATCATCTTGGTGGGATTCGGAATGTTTGGTAGAGGAATTAGGATTATTGATTGAATTAACAGACATGATTAGAAACAATGAGAGTGAATGAATGGGCAGACAAGAACAGAAATCTTTGAATGTCTTGGTACCGCAATTCGTTGCCGGACCGGTCTTATTTATATGTGTGAACATGACGGTTGAGTTTGGCGGGAAAACTGTCACCAGGCAGTTTTGAATTACCCGCTTATCACCCATATTCACACTTATCAAATATACCGAAATCTAAGTTATATAAGTAATTACAATTACATATCACGAATATAATTAAGTTTAATTATCCCTTCTAATAAGTTGAAACTTGGTGCAGAAAAGTTATATAAACAGATTCGTTGCAGAAAAGTTGAAACTTGGGGAGGGGCTTATGCGAGAACCATCCTTATTGTGAGAACCTTGAGAACCAATGTGAACACAACCTAAAATAGCTAAAAAAAACCTAACCCCCACCCCCCCTCCCCAAAAAACCTAAAGCCCCCCCCCCCACCCCAAAAAAAAAAAAATACAAATACTAACCCCCCTCCCAAAGCTAAATGCTAAAAACTAAAACCCCCAAAAAAACCTAAAAAAAACCTAAACCCCCCCCCCCCCCAAAAAAAAAAAACCTAAACCCCCCTCCCCCATCCCCCAAAAACCTAACCCCCCCCTCCAGCTAAAATGCTAAAAACTAAACCCCCAAAAAACCTAAAAAATCTAAAAAAATAAAAAAAAAATCTAAAATTTTTTTTTTAATATTTTTTATGCTCAAATCGCTACTTTTAGTGGCAAAAAAAAATTTAAAAAAATATTTTTTTTTTGGTTCGAAAAGTAGCGATTTTTATATAAAAAATATTAAAAAAAAATTGTGTGATTTTTAGCTATTTTTAGGCATTTTTGGTGTGTTCACATTGGTTCTCGCGGTTCTCACAATAAGAGGTGGTTCTCGCATGATCTTCTCTGTGAGAACCACCTCTTATTGTGAGAACCGCGAGAACCAATGTGAACACACCAAAAATGCCTAAAAATAGCTAAAAATCACACCAAATTTTTTTTTTTAATATTTTTTATATAAAAATCGCTAATTTTCGAAGTAAAAAAAAAATTCCACTAAAAGTAGCGATTTGAGCAAAAAAATATTAAAAAAAAAATTTTTAGATTTTTTTTTTATTTTTTTAGGTTTTTTGGGGGTTTACTTTTTAACATTTTAGCTTAGGGGGAGGAGGGTGGGGGTTAGGTTTATATATATATATATATTTTACATTTTTCGTACTATCATTCTGTAGTGCTCGTGTTATAGATACACTCATATATTGGTTATAGAACCAAATCATGTACCTACGCTAAACGCGGACCAGATTCAAATAATTGTCGATGTATGTTTGTCTCTTGCTAATTATGTGCCCAGGGGAACAAGAAGAAGTTGGGGTCTCTAGAAACAAACACTAATTTAGTTTTTGAATTTTAAAAATATTTCAATTGATGATACATAATACAATTAAGAATGCTAGGATTTTTTTAAACTTTATCAGTTTTTTGGGTGTTGGATCTTTCTTTTCAGGGATAGAGTCGGCTGAAAAAAAATGGTATACGTTACATATAGAATTGAAAAAACAGCCGGTTGATTGACCACGGCCCTGTATACTAACTCTGCCCAAGAACAATGGTGTAGTATAGTTGGAATCTTTTTTGTCGACTCTTTTCCGATCATTCTCGAACAGTTATGAAGATTCGAATCTCATGTAAAAAACATTTGTGTATTATTTTTATAGGAAAACTGCCAAGGTAGCTTGAACCAGTGAGTTATAATATGCATGATTATTCATTATAATAATATGCATAAGAGACGACCCCAAGATTCGGGAAGGAAAAAGTTAGGAAAAAGAGGACGTATATATGTTACACAGAAATTTCAATGTGGTCAACTCATAATTGGTGTTTGATTTTTGAAATTTAAAACCAAGTTGAGTAGGTTGTAATATTGTTTATTACATATTATGTGTTTTTAAATAGGTTCTCACTAAGCTACAAAAAGGGTAAACAGATCATTTATTTATTTATTGAAATAGACATCATATAACTACTAGCTTCATGACTGTTGTTAATGGTATGGTATATGTATAAGTGTTCACTTACAAATCTCCTACAGTAAATAATCCCATACGCAAATTCGTATTTTATAAGACAATTAATCTTGATTTTATTGTTACTAAACTCCCCTCTCCTAAATCATAATTCTCGAAAAGTAATTATAATCAAGAAGAAACTAGCTAATTTCGTAATTTTTATTATTACACAACCATATTGAAGATTGTATGTCCAAGAAATATATTTATTTTTAACTTTCCTGTCCTAACAACGACGCCCGGTTGTAAACCCATGAATATTTTCAAAGGTATCCCTGTTATTAGGTTCGGATGTCTATCACAGTGTTATAACTTTTTTGGTCCAAATCGATTTAGAGATTGGCTTGGGTTGGATATAAAAATATTATAACAAATACATGATTGAAATGCATTTGTAAGATTTACATAACAGAAGTATAGTGTTATGCTATTGTTGCTTTCTACGGGTCTTCAAATTTTGAAAACGTTCTTTTACAACTTCCAGACATACATTAGAAACAACTCATTTTTTTTGTTAATCAAACAAGTACCGTTCAAATAAACGTCACCAATCTAATGATGCAAAATGGCCTTTGCGTATGTCATTGCACAAAAAAATTCTATCAACACTTGTCGTTGTGACCAGTAAAACTAATAACAACCTTGTTAAATGATACACCAACGCATGGTAAATGTTGTTTATGTGTCTCCACCATCAGTCTTACAATAGTCGATAAACCATTCAACTTGCTAAATATTGGTTCTGCTTTCAATTTACGAATGTAGGTGGGGAGCTCTAACTTAAGTCTATGCTTACCATCAATATTATCAAAATCACGTGGATACATCTCAGCTAACCATACATAGAAGTGATATGGATGATGCATCATTAAAACGGTTCTCAAATTCTTAGATTTGCATATTATGTTGATCAGATTTGCATAATATGCATGTCCAAGCAGTTCAACAATGGATGGATAAACTAGCCAAACACATTAGTGTTTTATAATGAAAATTCTAATGTGTATCTATGATTCTTGCAAGAGAATTTGTTGATTTAAACCACTTTTGGGGTCATCTGCTAAACGACTAATTATATCTTTCAAATTCTATTAAGGACTTTCTCGAAACTTGTCTTGTCGATTGCAACATGCACAATTCGTCAAAGTCCCTACTGTTTCATAAATACTATAAACACCTGGTTTTTTTTTTTTTTTTTTAAATACCATTACAACTAGTCGAAGTAATTAGTAGACAAAGGTATAAAATATGACCCAGGATTAACTTTCATAAATACTCCAAACAACTGTGTGTTTTTTTAGAGTAAACTTCATTTTTGCTCCCTGTGGTTTGGTCACTTTAATGATTTTACCCAAACTTTTAAAAGTAATCATTTTCCTCCAATAGTTTGCTATGGTTTTTCCATTTTGCTCCCTTGCGGGGAGCAAAATGGAAAAACAGACAATTTGGATGGAGTTAGAGATGGGAAGCAAAATGGAAAAACCATAGCAAACTATTGGTGGAAAATGGCTATTTTTAAAGGTTTGGGGCAAAACCGTTAAAATGATCAAACCACAGGAAGCAAAACGAAAGTTTACAATTTTTTTTAAATACCATTACATACCATTACAACCAGTAGAAGTTAGCAGACAAATAACGTATAAAATATGTCCCAGGTTTATACTTACACCATCGTTATCGTAACCTCGAACCGTAGTCAAACTCCATTCAAATGGGACCATACTCTGGGCTTCTTATGATATGAAGAAGCTTCACAGCTAGGGCTGTGAAGAAACAAAGAACTAATTTTGGGGTTGATTAGTTTGGTTTATGTTTCTACCATAGTGGTTAATCTTCTCATCACTTTCTGAGCCTCTTAATGATCCGTTAATCCTGCAAAACAGAACATCGTTAGCTCGTTAAGAGGGGAATGTGGGGGTTTCCCTCTTAACCAGACTCCGGCGTGAGAATAAGTATTTGCTTTGAGGAGAATAAGTGTGTAGAGAGTGAGAGTAGAGGGAATAGAATGGTTTAACCTGTGAATGAAGGTCTCTATTTATAGCCGGAGAGATGTAAGAGGATATGGGCTGATGGACCTTGCGCCAGAAGGCGACAACATAGCGGATATGCTCCTTGTTTCACTGGTGTCGACCGTTAGTGGCTTCTAGAAATTCTCCGGTGTTGGCGCACCGTGATTGGAGCCACGTGTCACTGTTGTCGGCCTTGTTGTCCCTCAGCCATCAGCAGGTAAGTGGAGATCGTGGGGCAGTTGTCTCTGCCCTGTGATTGGTGCCACATAGGCGTCCTTAAGTACCTTTTGTCTCCTGCACATCAGACGATCGTGGAGCACGATTGAGCAGAGCCTAGAGGATGCGGATTGGCTCTTTTCTTCTGCCACTTGTACCTTTCTTACCTTTTGAAGCGGGCCTGCACTATAGACCTTGCGCAACCCTTGTTGTGCACGCAGCTAACCTGCGCAGGCTTATAGGTGCGGGATGCTCTTTATTGAGGAAGCTAAGTGTCGGATTTGTTGCTCTTTATTGTTTAGGCCTTGCGTAGTGTTAATCCTTGGTGAAGCAACCCGCACGGGGTTAAGATTGGCTCTAATGCTGATTAAGGAGTATGGTCCTGCACGCGATATGGAGGAAGGTCTGCACGGCTTTTTGGGACCATACCCCTTCAAGTCCCCCTAGTCCAGTGCTACACCACGCGCGAAGCAAGTGGTTGGAGCTCTGGACTTAGAAAAAAGAAGTGTTAATAATTGAAGATGCTTGCATGATCTTTGGTAGATGGCGCGCGTGTAATTGTTTGTTAGTCACTACGGCGCGACTACCAGCTTTATCTCATGATGATTCGCTACGTTTAGGTGTAGGCGCACAGGGTTATTACGTAATTAATAATGTTGTGCGGCCTTAGTAGCTTCTGCATGAAGCTTGTAGTAACTTTAGGTGGGAAAACCCTCGAAATTTGAATTCTGACGGGTTGGTGCAAATGTCGTTGATGGCGACGTTTGAGTTGACAGCTGACACGGCTGTCACTAAGTTGTCTCTGACGGTTTGGCTTTCCGTCAGGAGAGTGCGGTCCACGCGCGCGTGGTAACCGTCGCCCCGGGATTTGCGATCGACGTAGCAGCCGTTGATTGGGTATGCGCACGGTGAATTCGGCACGTCTACTCATCGTATTAAATGCGATGAGTATATATATCTGTGGAGATGAGAGGGGAGATCACTTCCTCTTCTTTTGTTGCTATTTTCTCTCTTATCTTCTTCTACAACTCTTCAAATCTTCAAGTGATCTGTAGCAGATTTCTAAGATTCATTCCATCTTCAAGCTTTTTCCATAGTATTCGAAGCTTACTCGCATTAATGGCTGAAGAACATCAGGAAGAGAATCTCGGTGAAGAAGGTCCCGTTCCCGTCCTTTAGTGGGACTTAGGGTTATTTGAGCAGATTACACTAAGTTTCAGGTTTCCATCGAAATGGGATGCCCGGTACCCCGGCCAAAATCAGACGGCCGCCGATGCACCGTCGGGCTACATCACCCTTTTTGAAGACTTCTTCCTCCAAGGCAACTTCCAGCTGCCGGCGATGGAGTTCTTGGCTCACATTCTTCAATTCTGTGGGTTCCATATTTCACAACTGAGCCCACCTGGAATGGTTAGAGTTCGACACTTCGAATTTCTTTGTCGATCCCATGATATTGAGCCGACTGTGGAAAGATTTAGAGCCTTCTATCAACTGATCAGAAACATGGGCTTTTACTCATTTGCCAGTCGAGGGGCTGCGAAGAAGATACTTCTGAACCCTCCTAAGAGTTTTCATGACTAGAAACCGAAGTTCTTTTTCATTCGCGAGGAGGTGATACCGATTGCCATGACCTTCCGCCCATGGTCCGAACCGATCTTGAAGGAGGATTTGCCGATTCCCAAGCATGAAGGTTGGCATCTGAAGCTTACTGCCACTCCAAACTGAGTGTTCGGTGAGAATGTTCTGGTCGCGGCGCAGATGAGTGACCAGTGGCCGCATGATAGCGAAGAGGTGCCGGTTTTGAAGTTTGAGGATAGAGGTTAGTTGCTTTTTTAATTTTCTGCTTACTTTCGCTGCGCTTAACTGTTGAATTTTGAATGTAGAGGCACAACTTTATCAAGCTGCCTTCCCCACTTTTGGTGGATCTATGGGCGTGCGCCCGTTGAGGTCTGGGGAGCAATTTTGGTATGATAGGATCAAACCGCGTTTCATGTATCCAGTTCATGGGGCTTTCGCCGACCCACCTACTGCGACCGAAGGTGCGCATATACCAAACCCTCGTCCCTATGTGTGTCGGTGTGTATATAATTTAGATATATAATTAAGCACTTTTTACACCTTTAGCCAAGTTTTAAATTTATAAAACACGATATTCACTAACACTAAACACACATATGGGCAAGTGCACCCATCGTGGACGTACTATAGTGTTGGTAAGATACCGAGGTCGTCCAAGGACACAAGAGCTTTTAGTACCGGTTTATCCTCAACGTCTAATCAAATCAAAAAGTTAGGAAAATGTTTTTAAACTAAGAAAATAAAAACTAACTAAATGCTAAAAAATAAAAATAAAATAAAAACAGATAGACAAGATGAATCACTTCGATCCGACTCGTGTATTAGTATAACCTTTAATTATTTTCGCACTTTTGCACTTGTTTAAGAGATTATCTTAGTTATTGTAGTAGGCCCCTCTTTTGAAGGCGACGTTACCCTCAACCCAGTAGTTTGAGTCAGCAAGGATACAATCCTAAAGGGTTGGATTATTGGAAGATAATGAATTAAGTTATTAATGCAAATTATGGTAGGCCCCGCTTTTGGCGGTGACGTTACCCTCGGCTAAGTAGTCTGAGTCAGCAGGGATACAGTCCTAAATAGCCGGATTATAGTATTAATAGTAGTTAACTTATGAGGGGGTCAAAGAGTTTGGATCCCCGCCATCCAATACCTATGGGCATTGAAGGAGATCCTACTAACTTTGACCCAGGTCCCTTGCAGGACCTCTAAACGCTGAACAAGGGCAAGACCCTTACCAAACCGTTCCCTTAACCCCCGACCAGGTAGCCAACATACCTCCATATAGACCGTGGAGATATGAATGGTGAAAATCTTTTATTTTATATAGACAATAAAATAATGCCAAGACACCACGGACAAACGATAAGGAAAGATCACCTTCAACATAAGCAACTAGTTATTAAAGTCATTAATACAAAACCAAATAAAAAGTGCAAAAGATTAAAAATAAAAAGTATTATACTAAACACTTGTCTTCACCAAGTGATGTAAGAGACTTAGGCAAACATGGCCTTGATTGTCAAGAACTCTTACTATCAATCTTGGATCCCGAGACGACTCACACACTCTACGATGGACAATGGATAATGGTGGTGGATGATGGTGTTATGGTAGTGGTGGGTGGTGGATGAAGTGTGAGAGAGGTGGTGTGCCAAGGGATGAGTTGGAATGAAACCAAGCACTCCTATTTATAGGCTGAACAGAAGGCTGGGCACGGCCCCGTGTCCGCTGTACACGCCCCCGTGCCCGTCTGACACTCTCTCTCTTCATTAATTGTAATTCGCAATTACAATTAATGCGCCTGTTGTACTTTCGCCACGCCCCCGTGCTCACTGGACACGGCCCCGTGGTGGGCAATAGAAGCTTCTACAGGTTTGTCTTTTCTGCTGCTTCTTGGGCACGACCCCGTGCTGGCTGAGCACGGGGCGTGTTCAGGCTTCTGTTTTCTCTTCTTTGCTTGGGAGGATGCCGTTGAGGGTTCGGGTAGTCTACTTTTATTCCTTTTCTTGTATTTATGTTAGAATTAGCTGTCTTTTTGTTTCTTTTGTGAATTTGAGCTCATTTCATCCTGAAAATACAAAAGGAAGACAAAAACACTCTTTTTCCGACATTAGTAAAAAGGGTTAGTTTTATACCTTATTTGATGTAATTTATATGTTGCATTTTACACACATCAAATACCCCCACACTTGAACTTTTGCTTGTCCTCAAGCAAAACTCTTTAAATGTGGCTTACACTCCCAAATGGAATGGGTAGAAGAGAAGGTTTTTGGCTTGTCATAGAGTGTCGGGAATCCAAGATCTTTTTGGGTTTTATTTTTATTTATTTACAATCCTATTCGTTATGATTTATTTAGAACGTTTCATAGGATAAATTACTTATTTGGGCATAACATGCCTTTTTAAAATTTCATTTATATACAAGTTCACATACCTCACGGGAGAAATCACTCAACACTCGGCCGAAAGTGTATTTTTAGTGAATCACTCGAGAGCGGCATGGAACTTGTAGGATCGTATTCTGACCCGAACGATTCGTTCAGAGGCTTTCTCCTTGGTTTCAGGTGCGGAATTACAAGAAACTAAGGTAGAAATAGCACGCAGATCACTTTAACTACTTGTTTTATTGATATGACGCTGATTACACTTCAAATCTCGCACCGGCAAAGCTTCGGCACGATTTCTCTAACTGTTACAACCGTTCTAACTGGAATCGCTAATGAGGTATTTATAATGATTGGGAACCGCTTATTGGACAGGCCCAATAAGCGGTCCAAGTAGTCACTTCGAGCGGTCCTACATGATGTTCGTTCGAGCGACCCACTTGTTTGTTCACTCGAGCGGTTCATACATTACCGTATGAGCGGTCCAACCAATAATACCCTAATGAGCGATCCAACATCTAAACCTATACAATCACCATTTCTCATATTTACAATCAATTACAATCATTCCTATTCTAAGACTCTAAGACTCGAACGAAGATGTAGTCGACAGACAACTGCACCAACAGACTCCCCCTTGAATGTTGACGGAATCTTCAGTGAGAGTCTTCAACAAGACATTCTCGGATATAGTTCGGTCTTCTTCAAGAATTCTGCCTGGATCTAACTTTCTTTGGCTATAACCTTCATCAGACTTCCCCTATCACTCTGCTAGGATAGTCGTCTGGGATTTTGTTACCACCATCGAAATTATCTCCTGGCTTCTCTCTGTTCAGTTCATCATCTCTGGTTCTGATATATCTCCTGGCTATCTGTAGCAACAGGATCAGAAACCTGCAAAACTCAACCACTCTATCACAAAACAGAATAATTGTGATTCAACTTAATGAATCAACTTAATTATGTGATACTGTTTTCAATAAACCACTGCTTCACAAATTTGAAACATTTCAATTACTGATTCAACCTACTGAATCATTTTAAACATTTCAAACGTCTTAACCAACCTGTATGTTCATCAAGTTTAGCCTTTGAGATTTTGAAAATCAGCTCTTCACCATCAGTTGTCGAAAATCTTTTTGGATTTTTGAAAATATGAAACATAAATGCAAAGACAGAAATTTAAATGCAAAACAAACATATTTTTGTGAGTTTGTGCAAGAGGATCATATCAGTTTTTGAGACATAATACAAGCACCGTTAAGCTTTTAATCGTTTTAAGTTCTAAACGATTCACGTTGATTGACGATATTGTTGTCCACTTAAGCTCAATCTAACAACTTTCGAAATGCTTACCGATACGTTTAAGATATATTAATTATGCACTAAATTCTTATGGACCCCACGATCTCAGCATATCCCCTCATCATGCAATACACTAACTCAAGTAATGCCTTTAAACTTTCATCAACTGTGATATGTGCGAAAACAAAGCAGAATGTTTAAACATTAACAATCAGGTCGATACTTCTGTATACGCAGAGAAAGTCCAATGTTTAAACAAAATAAGAAAATAAAACAAGTTGAAGTTGTTTAGGCTTTAACCACCAGGTCGATACTTCCGTATACGCAGAGGAGGTCCAAAGCTTAAACGAAACACCAAAGAAAATAAAGCAGAACGTTTAGGCAACAACATCCAGGTCGATACTCCCGTATACGCAGAGGATGTCCGATGCTTAAACAAAATAAAGAAATCAAACAAGTTTAACTCTTTGCAAAATGAAATGCACAATCACAGCGATTTTTCAGCAAAGTAGTGAAAGTTCACAAACTTAACCAGTTTTATGTCTTTCGACAATCAGCGATTACTGAGCAGGCACACAGTCAAGAAGGACAAAACTAAGTACTATGCTTTCAACCATGTTTCCCACTAGAACTAGGCTTTTACTTTTAAGTTTGTATTGTTATCGCAAATCTACTAGTCTAGCTGAGCCTATCGTCACATCTTTAGTGAGACCGTTTATCATATTTTACATTACATTTCTTTAGCATGCTGTGATAGTCCACTGATTTACAATCATTTCCTCTTTTTCACAACAAAACTCATTTTTAAATTTTTCAATGTTTTTTGACATTTTCAAATTTTCTATTTTTTTTTAATTTTTCTCCCCCTAAAATCAAAATATGTTTCAATTTTGATTTTCTGGGAAAATTTGAAACAAACTGTACAAACTTGACAACCTGATGAGAATCACTTCAATTCTCTATCCACCTGGCATAAACAATCAGAACTCCCCCTCACAACAAACTATTTTCCCATTGTGATTTCAAAACACTTAAGTTTGTTTTAATCAAAATGGCTTTTCCGGAAAACTTAGTTTGTTTACCAAACAGTTTAGGTACGGGGTTACTTCATCATCTTGTTTTCTACACAAAAGTAGGAAAATCCAAGTACAAGTTAATGTCCTTGATTTACCATATGCAGTCCAGAATCCTCTGTACCACTTGTAAAACATTCACAAACACAACCAAACCTCTTTACCGTTTGCATGATTGACGTTACCGAATAAAATTCAAGAAAGATGCCGATTCATGATCCACGATACCATCTTGGGATCTCCGGCAATTCCTGCAAAAACTTCAAACACAGATTTAAAAAGATGCCGATTCATGCTCCACTCTTACAAACCTGGGAGCTCCGGCAAGTCAGGTTTTTTTTTCTATTTGAAAAGTTTCACCCAAGCCTGACCAGCCTTAGGTGATTTTGAATTCTTGTTCAACAATAGTGGAAAATTTTTCTCATCTATTGTTAAACTAGAATTCTCGACCTTTACCTCAACACATGGCTCCTCTGGCTTTACCATTCCAGAATCATTGCCTGAATGTGGCTTGTCTGACTTTGATGAGCCAGATTCATCGCCGACATGTGGCTCCTTTGTTTCCGAAGAAACAGATTCATCGCCAGGAAGTGAAAACTTCACTTTCTTCTTTTTCTCCTCTTTTGTCCCCAGATTTGTATCTGATGAATTCTTTTTGCTTGTCTTTGCAACCGAGGGAGTAGATTCATCAGAACTCTTCTTCGATCTGTCGGGTGAACCCGAGGACAAAATCTTCTCCAGATATTCTCTGGCTTTCTTCCTCTTCTTTCTCAGTCGGTCTTTCTGCCCTTGAGACAGCTTCACTTTTGTTTCTTGAACTTTAGATTCTTTGACCTTCTGTTCTTTGACATTTTGGCCCGAAGCTTTCAATTCTCTGGGCTTGACAACGACTGGTTTCTTTGCCGATTTCTGAGAATTAGCCCTCAATCTTTCATTCGATCTCCTTGGGCAATCTCTGGCAATGTGACCTTTGATATTGCAATTATAGCACCTCCTGGTCTCATAACTCCAGTATTGGCAGTTAACAGCAATATGCCCCTGATATCCGCAGTTGTAGCACATCCTGTTATCATACCAGTTACCATTTTCACACCAAACGCTCAGATCATAACATTGTCTGGCTTGGTGATATTCCTTCCTCAAATGTGCTGGTTTTGACACTTTTGCACTGTGGTTCGTCCTGCACACAACAAATTTTGAATTTTCATTTTCTATTTTTTGTAATTTTTTCTTTTGATTGGATGATCGCACTGATGAGTTTTTTCCTTCATTTTTAAAGTTTTGATTCTGTTTTACAATCTTCTTCACAGGTTTTTGCTTAGAGCATTCACCTTTTTCAGTTGATTGCAGAACAGTTTTCTGAAATTTTTCTTTCAACTTTAAAAACAATTTTTGTTTTTCTTTTTTAACATTTTCATCATCAGACTCTGTCTCAGACTCATCTGCTGAATAAAAATTCTCATTTTCCTCATCAGTTTTATCATCTCAATCTTTGACTTTGACTTTATCAAAGTTTGTAGCCTTTTCACTCATCGGAACAGAATTGATTGGTTTTGGACAAGGAATATTCAACTTGTCAGATTTAGTCGCAAAACTGATCAATTTCTTCTCAAGTTTATCTATCTTGGTCCTGGAATTCTGAGCTTCTTCCTCAAGCTGAGATATTCTCTCAAGATGAGACTTGATGGAATTTTCATTCTCAACCTTCAAATTTTCAAGAACAGACTTTTCATTTATCAAAATTTTGATCTGTTCCTGAAATTTTGATTCATTCGCTTTCAGGTTTTTGTTTTCAAGCTTTATCCAGAAATCCTCATCTTCTGACGATTTCTTTTTGCTTTCAAGCTCTTTTACCAACTCTTTGATTCTCTTTTGAGCGCGTTCACCTTCTTTTTCAAGTTCGACAATCTTCTGAAGATGAGAAGTTATCATCTTTTGTTTTTCAATGTTGTTTTTACTAAACACATTTTTCCCATCTTCAAGAATTTTCACTTGCCCCTCAAATTCTTGATATTTCAAAGTCAAACTGTTAAAATCAATCAACAGTTTGTCATTTTCTGCTTTCAACTTCTCACAATCTTTTCCCAGAGAAAGAATCTGGTTTTCAGCAACGTGCTTCGCGTCTTTCAACTTTTTGACTTCAAATGCCAAACTTTCTATGTCTCTCACAAGTTTGTCATTGTCAGTCTTAAAGTTATCGCATGTTGAGCACATTGTTTCATTCTTCACCGATTCTTCAGCTTTTGAAGTTTCTTCTTCCTTTGCTATCAATGTACCTGCACAAAACAATTTAACGAAATCAAAAGGATTTCCATTATTATCAATATAACAACCTCGTTTGAAATCGTATTTCAGCACATGTTTTGTCCTGATACATTTAGTAACCCTTTTGTGCATCTCTTCAATCACATCTAAACTTAGATCTAGCACATTATACTCCAAAACCTTGATCATTTCTTTCTTTTTCTTTCTGGTTTCAAGTTCATGAGCTTGAAGTTTGCTGATGAATTGATTTAGAGGTAGTTTTGAAAAATTTGAGTTCTCCCTTAAATTCTTCAAACATTCACCCCACTCAATCGGTAATGCATCTGCAAATTTTTCCAATTTTTCAACATTTGACGGGTATATCTCATGATCTTTCATATAATTCAGTAAAACACTATATCGGTCTTTGAGATCCTCCAACATTTCGTCTTTCAGACACACGAAATATTTGAACCTTTTTGCCCAACCATCTTTGCTCACTTTTCTATACCCCTCATCTAGAAATCCGTTATTCCAGTTATTAAATCTTTCGAAATAATAATTCTCCTGTTCATCAAACATCATTGCCATGTTTCGCAAAACAGAACGACAAGTGTTTGTTGACGAATAAGCGATCTAAATGTGACAGAAAAGCGAATCAAACAGCAATTGAGCCAAATAAGCGGTCCAGATAAGCAATCCAGATGACAAATAAGCGGTTCAAAAGTTGTCTGAAAAAGCGATCCAGAAATGATTCAAATAAGCGATCCACAATCAGTCTTATAAGCGGTCCAAAAATTGTTCGAATAAGCGATCCAGAAATGATCCGACCGAATGAGCGATTCACAATGGTCCGGATAAGCGGTTCCTGATCGTTCGGATAAGCGGTTCCAGATCTGTTCGAACGAGCGGTTCAACTTCAATTCCAATTTTGATCCACTAAAACTTTGAGTTTTGAACTGAAACTTTCTAGGGTTTATCTCGATACTATTTAGTACAATCTGTGAAAAATTGAGCAAATTCCGACCATGAAATCTTCTTGAATCAGAAAAAGAAGGTGTAGAAGTAAGAAAAAGTGACGAGATCCGGCTAATTTCTGCAGAGAACCTCTTCCTGAGCTCTGATACCACTTGTAGGATCGTATTCTGACCCGAACGAGTCGTTCAGAGGCTTTCTCCTTGGTTTCAGGTGCGGAATTACAAGAAACTAAGGTAGAAATAGCACGCAGATCACTTTAACTACTTGTTTTATTGATATGACGCTGATTACACTTCAAATCTCGCACCGGCAAAGCTTCGGCACGATTTCTCTAACTGTTACCACCGTTCTAACTGGAATCGCTAATGAGGTATTTTTAATGATTGGGAACCACTTATTGGACAGGCCCAATAAGCGGTCCAAGTAGTCACTTCGAGCGGTCCTACATGATGTTCGTTCGAGCGACCCACTTGTTTGTTCACTCGAGCGGTTCATACATTACCGTATGAGCGGTCCAACCAATAATACCCTAATGAGCGATCCAACATCTAAACCTATACAATCACCATTTCTCATATTTACAATCAATTACAATCATTCCTATTCTAAGACTCTAAGACTCGAACGAAGATGTAGTCGACAGACAACTGCACCAACAGAACTTACGCCTTCCATAGGCTTGCCAAGCGATCAATCCTCCTCCTTTTTAACTTTATACCTTTGTAAATATCAAGAGGACTTTTTGGGTGAAGGGTTAGGCTTGGGCTAAAGGTGGGTGGTTGGGTTAGTGGTTAGTAAAAGGGCGAAAAGCGTAAAAAGCGTCGGTTTTCGTAACACATTTTGTTTTTAGTGACTTTTTATTTTGAAGTATTTCTCTAAACAAGCTTTTGTTTGTATAGCTTTGTTTGTTTTTAACTTCATCATCATTTTTTTTAGTCACATAAAAGAACGAGCTTGCGAAAAACCGAGCTTGTTACTAAAATAAAGGGTGAGAAAAAAAAATAAAAAGGGTTTTTGGTGGGTAAAAAGGGTTTAGGGTAAAGAAACGAAAGGTTTAGGCTCAAAGGGGTTAACTAGGGGGATTTTGGGTAGGTGGTAAAAAAATTGAAAAATAATGGTGTAGAAAGAAAAATGGTTAGTCCTAATGCCTCTATCATTTACTTACTTGGGTTTAAGTTGGTAAGGACCGGGAATGAATCGTCGTGGCAAGTTCTAGAGTTGTAAGAACCAAGCGGCTATTCACACAAGAAACGAAAAATGAGCATTTAGTCTAAAGATGTAAATTTGTATGCTCTATAAAGGCTCAAAACTCACTTTTGTGGGAATGGGTTTTTAATGTGATCAAGTATATATAATCAAATTTTAACTAGAATTGTTATGCCGTTTCATAATTTTCTTATGTTAGTTCTTGTTATCACGACGCTCTCGGTTGTAAATTTTATAAAAATATAACCTTATTAATCTTGGGATTCCTAACTTAAACTTCAGACAAGTAACAAAAAATGAAAAATTTTTTCAAAAAAATTTGGGGTGTTTAGCGGTTCCAATAGAGTTTTGTGTAAGGCTTGTTGTTAGGACTTGCAAAATTTCAAAGTGTTAGCTTCCCCCCCCCCCCACACTTAAATTACACATTGTCCTCAATGTGTCCCAAAAATAAATTTTTAGGTTGATTGGATGTGTAATGTGGTGTTAAAAAGCAAAGATTTATGTTACTGGCAGTCTGGACACGGCCCCGTGGGGACCAGACACGGCCCCGTGTTCAGGTGCCAGTAACAGAAATTAAAGAAATGAAACAGAAGCCTGGACACGGGGGCGTGTCTGGTGAACACGGCCCGTGTCCAGTTACCTGAACTAGGCGTTTTTTCTGCAGGTGGTTCAGCACGGGGCCGTGTTGGTTGAGCACGGCCCGTGTTGAGCCTTCTGTAATGGAGATTTGTGTCGGGTTGCTTCGTTCTTTGTGCATGGGGTCATTTTTCTTGTTCCCTTTTTCATCCATTATCACCACGAGTGTGTTTTATTTATTATAAACCTTAGAAACCATCATTTCATTGCAAACATAGAGAGATATTTCATAAAAACTAAAGATAAAAATACATAGATATTAAACCATGGAGCTCTAGCCCTATGTCTTATTTTAATTAGCAAAATTTCCAAGAAGCTACTAATCTTGGTTACATAAGGCTTTTTGAAACTCCTTCTTCCGGGTGTGTCCCTCCTCACATGTCGGCGAGCCACTCCTCCACCTCCCTTGGAAGGAGAAAGGAGGGCTCATTTGCATTAGTTTGAGGGGTTTCGATTTCCGCTGGAATCTCTTGTGGGTGTTCCATGGGAGGTTCTGCTGGAAAGTCTTCCCACCCGGTAGGGTTGTTAACCCCGAGTGTCAAGTTCCAATCCTGTTGTGGAAGGACTGGTTCCATCGGGGGTGCTACAAGAATATTTAACCTCTGGTGCAAGAGGTTAATTTCTTGGAAACTGCTTTCGAGCCCCACCGTAAGATCGTTAATACGGTCAATTAGGACCTCCTCTACTGACGTCATTTCGTCGAGGGCCTCCTTTAATGCTATCACATAGTGCACAAGTGTAGCTTCAACGGAGGGCCTCATTCCTCTTCGGCTGTTTGATGAATGAACGGATGATGTTTCGCTGTTTTCACTCGACATTCTACGAAAAATAAACCGAAAAATAGTTTATTTGATGAAACAGTATCTGGACATGGCCCCGTGCTCATTGAGCACGGCCCCGTGTTCATCTTTCTGCAGAATTTTGAAGCAAGGAATCTTGAAGTTTTAAGTTATTTTCTGAACTTATGTAGGCTTTTTGGATATTAATAACTTTAAACAATGTTACATAACATGTTTTTACCAAGATTCCTTGAACAAAACTCATTGCTTCCTACCACAAAGGTTGAAGAATTCAAACTTTTAATGGTAGTTCTTGGAGAAAGATGAAAAAGAAGGAAATGGCTAGAAGAGGAAAGGACAAGATGGGTTGTTGGAACCTTCTTTTAGACTTACCTAGGATAGTTTGAGAGAAGATTCCTTCAAATCTCTGTCCCAAGTTGGTCCAAATGTGCAGAATTCTTGGCTGCATTTATAGAAAATGACAACATCCTGGACACGGCCCCGTGCCCGTTGGACACGGCCCCGTGTGCAGGTGAAATTCTGACACAGTTTGTCCGTATTCTGACGTACTGATCAGAAGGGAATCTTTTAGTGAACACGGGGGCGTGTTGGATGGACACGGCCCCGTGTCGGAAGCTCGTTTTATGAAGTTGTCTAGTTTTTTCAAGGAGCTCACCTGTATCGGGTGGCTCTTGATTGGTTGGAACAACCCCAAAGTGCCTAAGATACCTTAATTGTCCTATACTAAGGCGAGAACGCAAGAGGTTGTCGGTGAGGGTAATTCCTATTTTCATTCTAGGTGGACAAGTCCAACCCTTTCCCGGGCTCTCGTTAAAGAAGGTGTATGCCGAATCGCTCAGGTCTATGTATGCACCAAACGAGGTCGATGGAGAGTCCTTTACGGCACAACTGGCACAGGGATGACTATCGTCCAAGTCTTTTCTAGGTATGAAGGTATTTTCGGGAGCAACGAGGTTGTCGGAATGCGGTTCCAACATTTCCTCATGGTCATCGTCTTGGGGCGGATCAATAAAATCCTTCCTAAGTTCTTTTGACCAATTTAGAATTAGTTCTTCTAGTTGAAATAACTCGTCAAGGAGCATTTCCCCTAGAATATCTGGTTGGGCGCATTCGAGGGAGAGATAGTGCTTATTTTTACTTTCGCCCCTCTTAAAGTTATAAGGAATTGGTGGGTCTATATAGTGGGGCCTATAATTTGGAAAATAACATTTTAATTCTTCATGTTCGCCTCCACATAATTGACACCACATACCATAAGAGTGCCGAAAGTAAAAAGAATTACTATCACTCATGTTTGTGTCATAAATTACCAACCGCCGGGATCTAACGGTTCTGTTTTCAGTAAGAGAATCTTGGGCACGGGGGCGTGTTGAGTGAGCACGGCCCCGTGTTCAGCTTACTGTCTGACTTAAAACAGGATTGCCAGTTCCAATGATTGAGCACGGGGGCGTGTTTAGCGGGCACGGCCCGTGCTGAGCTCTGCAGAAGCTGAAAAACTAAGAAAATCCTAAAAAATTAAAAAGAAAAATAAAAGTATGATTAGGCCGTTGATTCCTAACTTTCTTAAAATCCTTGTGTCCCCGGCAACGGCGCCAAAAACTTGATGTGTGTCGGTGTGTATATAATTTAGATATATAATTAAGCACTTTTTACACCTTTAGCCAAGTTTTAAATTTATAAAACACGATATTCACTAACACTAAACACACATATGGGCAAGTGCACCCATCGTGGACGTAGTATAGTGTTGGTAAGATACCGAGGTCGTCCAAGGACACAAGAGCTTTTAGTACCGGTTTATCCTCAACGTCTAATCAAATCAAAAAGTTAGAAAAATGTTTTTAAACTAAGAAAATAAAAACTAACTAAATACTAAAAAATAAAAATAAAATAAAAACAGATAGACAAGATGAATCACTTGGATCCGACTCGTGTATTAGTATAACCTTTGATTATTTTCGCACTTTTGCACTTGTCTAAGAGATTATCTTAGTTATTGTAGTAGGCCCCTCTTTTGAAGGCGACGTTACCCTCAACCCAGTAGTTTGAGTCAGCAAGGATACAATCCTAAAGGGTTGGATTATTGGAAGATAATGAATTAAGTTATTAATGCAAATTATGGTAGGCCCCGCTTTTGGCGGTGACGTTACCCTCGGCTAAGTAGTCTGAGTCAGCAGGGATACAGTCCTAAATAGCCGGATTATAGTATTAATAGTAGTTAACTTATGAGGGGGTCAAAGAGTTTGGATCCCCGCCATCCAATACATATGGGCATTGAAGGAGATCCTACTAAATTTGACCCAGGTCCCTTGCAGGACCTCTAAACGCTGAACAAGGGCAAGACCCTTACCAAACCGTTCCCTTAACCCCCGACCAGGTAGCCAACATACCTCCATATAGACCGTGGAGATATGAATGGTGAAAATCTTTTATTTTATATAGAAAGTAAAATAATGCCAAGACACCACGGACAAACGATAAGGAAAGATCACCTTCAACATAAGCAACTAGTTATTAAAGTCATTAATACAAAACCAAATAAAAAGTGCAAAAGATTAAAAATAAAAAGTATTATACTAAACACTTGTCTTCACCAAGTGATGTAAGAGACTTAGGCAAACATGGCCTTGATTGTCAAGAACTCTTACTATCAATCTTGGATCCCGAGACGACTCACACACTCTACGATGGACAATGGATGATGGTGGTGGATGATGGTGTTATGGTGGTGGTGGGTGGTGGATGAAGTGTGAGAGAGGTGGTGTGCCAAGGGATGAGTTGGAATGAAACCAAGCACTCCTATTTATAGGCTGAACAGAAGGCTGGGCACGGCCCCGTGTCCGCTGGACACGCCCCCGTGCCCGTCTGACACTCTCTCTCTTCATTAATTGTAATTCGCAATTACAATTAATGCGCCTGCTGTACTTTCGCCACGCCCCCGTGCTCACTGGACACGGCCCCGTGGTGGGCAATAGAAGCTTCTACAGGTTTGTCTTTTCTGCTGCTTCTTGGGCACGGCCCCGCGCTGGCTGAGCACGGGGCGTGTTCAGGCTTTTGTTTTCTCTTCTTTGCTTGGGAGGATGCCGTTGAGGGTTCGGGTAGTCTACTTTTATTCCTTTTCTTGTATTTATGTTAGAATTAGCTGTCTTTTTGCTTCTTTTGTGAATTTGAGCTCATTTCATCCTGAAAATACAAAAGGAAGACAAAAACACTCTTTTTCCAACATTAGTACTTAAAAAGGGTTAGTTTTATACCTTATTTGATGTAATTTATATGTTGCATTTTACACACATCAGCGCGCTTTGACTTCTGCTGGGAAAGAGATTATCTATCTTTCCAGTGAGGAGTCTGTGGGATCTTCCAACGGAGAGTTAAGCTCCTGGTCTAACGTCTTTGCAAGTGTGCTGCGTGACTTGGGGATTGACCCGGAAGAGAAGAAGAAGAAGACAACAAAAAAGAAGAAAGTCATCACCATTGATGCTGATGTGACTAGCAAGAAGGGTGGGAGCAGCCGTACAGCGCCTGGTGTTGCTGATAAAGGTACTCTCCGCTTTCACCAGAGTAACTTGGAAGACTATGTGCTTATCAGTGACTCATTTGAAGGTTTGTCGCGCGTAGGCGAGAAGAAGATAGGAGCTGCTGGTTCAAGGAGCTCTGAGAGCGCGGGTTCTCGCAACTCGGATGCTGGAGCTACTCCATCTTCTATCACGCATGATGGGGTTCCCTTGATCGGGAAGCAGAGCAACTTGCGCTCTCTGTATAGATTTTCTCCTGGTTAGTTTCTTTGTTACTCTGCTTTCTTTGCCGTTTTGTCTATTTAACACTCCGTTCTTGTAGAGGCCAAAAAGAAGACCCCTGAAAAGAAGGGTGTTGTTATTACAGACCCTAAGGAACCGGCGCAGAAGAGGCCCAAGGTTACTATTAAACCCTTCAAGACTGCTGGGTTAGAGTCTGAGAAGGAAAAGAAAGCCGCTGAAGAACCTGTTGACAAGGCTGTTGAGAAGGAGAAGGAGAAAAAGAAAACCAAGGAAAAAACCGTTGAAAAGCCTGTCGGAGCTGATCCAAAGGATACCGGGACCACTGCTGCAACTACTAGTGATAAGGCGCAGGGTCCGGAGGTTATTTAATCACGGGGCTTGACCAACCCCATCATGAGAAAAGGAAAGAACCAAAGGTTAAGAAGCTGGCGCAATCTGCGCAGCCTGATGCCCCCCTCCAGATTGTTAAAATAACTTCTACCGCTGAGGGATCGGGCTCTAGTGCTCAAAAAGACAAATCTGCTGTTGCAGGGGGCGCGAGTGTTGGTTTCGCTACTGGCCAGGTTGGCGCGGGAGGACAAAGTGCAATGCCACACTCTCCTATAGGTCCCAGGGATACCTTGGGAGATATTTATTACAAGTCCTATACAGAGGAGGCTCATGGTGATGCTCCGCACCAACCGCCATGGGGTTTGAAACCAAAAGACACTTTCCTGGAGTTCGCTCCTTGCCGTGATTGGTTCATGAACTCCCTTCCTCCCGGTGAGGTTAACCGACAAAGGGCGCGAACCCACAATGGGTTGTATCACGCCTATGTTGTTGGTGAGGCCAACACCCGTGCTGCTAACCATCAAATTGTTCGCGAGTGGCGTACCATGGTTAGGGAGCGGGAGGATTGGGAGAAGTATCGTGAGCAGTTGTTAAAGCATGTCAAAGACTTTGAAAAGTCGAAAGCTGCCTTTGATGAGGAGAAGGCTAAGTTTGAATCCGATAGCAAATCGGAGGAGTGGGGCCGTGAAGACCTTAGGGGCAAACTTCGCGCTGCTGAAGACCTCTTAGCGAAGGAGCGTGCTGAGTGGAAGAAGATTTGCGCTAAGGACAGCGATCGCATGTATGCGGTTCGTGCCAAGATTACTGAGCTTGAGGGTAATGTTGCTGAGCTGGCCGGGAAAGTCGAAGATGCGCAAGCTGCTAAGGAGCAAGCTGAGGTGTGTAAAGCGTTATCCTTTCTTGTTCACATGTTTTTTGCTTGTAGAATTATCTAAGTCTTTTATCCTTTGCAGGCTGAGCTTAAGGCGCAAGTATCTAGTAAGGATAAAGATCTGGCTGCCAAGGACTTTGAAATTGCAGAGTTGAAGCGTCGCCTGCGAGAACAGGTTGACAAAAGTGAGTCCTTGGAGATCGATCTTGAAGCCGAGAAGGGAAAAGCTGCCTCTGCTGAGGAAGCTAGGCAAAAGGCCGAGGAGGCGCGCGCCATAAGTTCATTAATGTGGCGCAAAATAACTATGCTGAGGTCGCTGGTCTTCAAAGCTGAATGGATGCGTGGCAGGGGATTAGTGCTGGTATTGTTCTCTTTTTAACTTAGGTTTTATTTGCTAAACCCGACTTCTCATTTATTTCTTTTTGGTGTAGATGGCCAACTCCATTCTAAATGCTGGAGAACTAGATGGAGCTGTTGCTGCTCTTATAGATGCTTCTCGCGTGGTTGGTCACCGCGGAGGTTATCTGGAATGTGCGCAACATGTTGAAGAGGTATTTGGGCAGGATTTTGACACTAGTCATTGTTCAGTGACTAATGAAGCTGATGCCGAGTTGGCTCGCGCTGAAAATGCATATGACCATCTATCGCTACCCGTGATGGACTTGGTTTCAAAGGCTTTAGAGCATGACGATTGGTGTCAACGTTTAAAAGCCATTCTTGATCCGCCGGTAACTGTTGAATTACCTGATGAGGAGGAACCGGCGGGCAATGACGGTGATGGGGATGGTGATAGTGATGGTGGCAAGCATGATGATGGTGACGACAATGGTGATGGCAATGAGTAGATAGCATTGGTAGGCTTTGTGCCTTGTAATTTTATTTTTGGATGTTAAATGTAACTGTTTGCGCGGTTGCGCTTATTTTGCTTTGAACTGATGATGATGTTACTTTGTCATGTAATCATTGCGCAGTTGCGCTTGTTTAATATAATCTTTATGTTTGCTTTTCCTTTGTCCAGTTACAATTATTGCACTGTTGTTAGAAACTTTGGTTAAGTTAGCGCGAATAAATGTAAGTGTGGCTCTTGTGCGAGTGTGACTGCCCGGTCTCGCGTTATGTTCGCGGAGGACCTTGGAGGCGTACTCAAGAGCTCGTAATTTACTGAAGTGTTTTCGTGCTAATCAAAAGTTTAACATGCATTTGTAACGTAGAAGTCATCATGATAAAAGAAAACCTAAGGCATATGCTTTCATTGACTAGGAAACAGGCGCTTAGGCCAACATACATCGCATGAGAACACAAAGCGCGTTTAGCCAACATAGGAAATTAGAAAAGGCGCGTGGCCAACGTGAGAAAATAAAGGCGCAAGGCCGAGAGTAGTTACATATAGCACTTGCGCAGTTGTTGCGCGTTCCACGTGCGTGGGATGATGTATCCATCCAGAGTGCGCAACTTGTATGCCCCTTTCCCTAGCACCTCGTGAATTAAGTATAGGCCTTCCCATTTGGGTGCTATCTTTCCTGGGAGTTCAACGTTTGAAGCTTCATTGTCTCTGAAGACATACTCTCCTGGAGTGAAGGTACAAATGCGCACTCTTGCATTGTAATACCTTTCGAGTTGTGTCTTGTACTTGGCTTCTTTAATTCGCGCGATTTCGCGTCTCTCTTCTAGCAAATCCAAGTGAAGACGACGCTCTGCCTCGTTATCGATTGTGTTGACTGCTGTCAAGCGCAGTGAGGGAAGGCCAATTTCAGCTGGGATAACCGCCTCTGAGCCATAGACTAGGCTGAAAGGGGTTTCGCCAGTGCTCGTTTTCGGCATGGTTCGATGAGCCCACAGGATGCTTGTAAGCTCATCTACCCAGCCTCTTCTCTTAGTGCCCAGGCGGGCTTTTATCCCTTCGACGATACTCTTGTTCACACTTTCGACTTGTCCGTTGCCCTGAGGGTGCGCAACAGATGAGAAAGTGTGTTCAATATTCATCTCTTTCATCCACTTTTGGAGGTCTTCGGAAGCAAAGTTGGTGCCATTGTCAGTTACAATTTTGAGTGGGAGGCTAAACCTGCAAATGATGTGTTCCCAGATGAATTTGCGCATCATCATTGCAGTTGTTGATGCGAGCACTTTGGCCTCCACCCACTTGGTGAAATAATCCACGGCAACGATTATGAACTTCACAGCTCCCGGGGCATCAGGGAAAGGTCCCACCATATCAATTCCCCACTGCTGGAAAGGCCAAGTAGTTGATACAGGGATGAGATCGTTCTTCGGGCATAGGGTTTTCGGTGAGTGTCTTTGACATGAGTCGCCTTTGCGCAACTCCTTTAGAGCATCGACATGCATCCCTGGCCAGTAGTATCCAGCATTCATAATCTTCGCGACAACCATGCGCGGGCCTGCATGGATGCCACAGATTCCTTCGTGAATCTCCCTGATCAAGTAGTTTGCATCTTGAGGGTCCACGCAGCGCAATAGTGGCCCTAAGAAGGATTTTCGATACAAGATACCGCCATTCATCTCATAATGCAATGCCTTGTTCTGAATCTTCCTCGCTTCTGCTTCATTTTCAGGGAGTATTCCTTCTTGCAAATATTGGATTATAGGAGTCATCCAAGATGGATGTCCTATCTCGATCACATTCACTTGACGCAGCAGACCTGTCGGGTTTTTTAGTACTTCAATCCTCACATCTTTGGCGAGATGTTAGAAAGAGGTTGAAGCGGTTCTTCTTCATTCGATGCGGTCAAGGTAGGGAGCTTTATCAAACATTCTTTCATTTGCTGAAACGCGGTTTCTGCCTCTGGCGTCCACTTGAATTCTTGCTTTTTTACACTGTTGTGCAGAGTGCTGATAAAAGGATATGACTTTGCAGCGTGGTTTGATAGAAAACGGTTAAGCGCGGCTAGATGGCCGGCCAATCACTGCATTTCTTTGATTGTTCGAGTCGACGACATCCGCTCTATGGCTTGAACTTTCTCTGGATTAACCTTAAAGCTGCCATTTGTGACCATGAAGCCCAAGAATTTCCCTTCTTCCATACCAAAAGAACATTTGGCAGGATTCAACTTCATGTTCACACTTCTCAACGAGTTGAACGTTTTCTCAATGTCTTTTAACATTTGGTCTTCCTCGGGACTCTTGATTACCAGATCATCGAGGTAAACCTCGATGTGTTTTCCAATATCTTCAGCGAAGACTTTATCCATCAGGCGCTGGTATGTTTCGCCGACATTCTTGAGGCCGAACGGCATCTTTGTATAACAGAAAATCCCGAGATCGGTTCGAAAAGCTGTCTTGTCTTCATCCTCAAGCTTCATTTGAACCTGATGATACCCCTTGTAACAATCTAAAAAGCATTTCCATCTGTATGGTGTGAGAGAGTCTATCTTTTTGTCGATCTCAGGCAAAGAGTAGCAGTCTTTAGGGCATGCCTTGTTGAGATTAGTATAATCGACGCACATTCTCCATCCTCCATTTGACTTCTCCACCATTACCGGGTTTTCCACCCAACTCTGATAGCGCACCTCTCTTAAGATTCCTGCTTTTAACACCTCACAGACTTGCTCATTCATTGCTTTGGTCTTATCCGCCCCTAAGTTGCGCCTTCTTTGTACTTTTGGTTCAACGGAGGGATAAGTTTTCAGACAGTGTTCGGTAACGTTGCGCGGGACACCGGCATGTCTGCCGGAGTCCAGGCGAAAATGTCCATATTCCTGAATAAAAGTTGTTTGAGGTGCGTTCTGATGTTTAGTGAGATCGCGTGGCCTATCTTCACCGTTTGCTCTGGGTATTTGCGATTTAAAACCCACTTTTCTGGCTCGGTCGTTGAAACCTTTACTTTGGTCGGGCGCACATCATCTGCTGACATCACTTCCTTCTTTGCATATATAATTGCCACCCCCGTCTCGTTTGGGAACCCGATCGCTGAGTGGGGCATGGAAGTTACCATGTTTAGCTCTCCTTGGGTTTCTCTCCCAATCAAAACATCATACCTCGATTTGACAGGCATCACCATGAAGTTGACAGTTGTTGTTCTCGAATGCTTCCGGTCAGACAGCGTGACGGGGAAGCTGATTTGGCCTAGTGGGAAGACCATTTCGTTGCAGAATCCTGACAGAGTGTAGTCGACTGGCTCAAGTCTCGCTTTATCTTTATCGTCGAACTGATTAAAACATTGTTCATAGATGATGTCCGTTGTACTTCCCGGATCAATGAATACGTATTCTGTTTCGTAATGCCCAATAATACCTGTAATAACAATGGGGCGCGTGGCGCGAGGCCCCCCGCGTACTACTGGGAAAATGACCTGTTGCTCTTGCCACGATGGCTCATACGTGTGCTTGCCTTTATCTCTTGCGCTATATCTTGGTCCGTTGACCATGTGCGTTTCCAAACGTCTAACCTTCTTTTCTCTTCCATCATCGTTGCGCAGGATCTGGCGTGTCTCTTTGCGCATGTTCTTTACCAGATGACTTAGCTTTCCACTTTTCAATGCTTTTTCGATTTCTTGCCTTAAGCTGATACAATCATCTGTCAGATGACCTGTATCCTTGTGGAAATCACAGTACAGGTTGGGGTCTTGCCCCTTCTTGTTCATCATAGGCTTGGGAGTTTTAAAATCATGGTTCTCCGTCATGAGCCCCTCTTTTGGTGTCTTTATAAGCGGAGTCCAGTGCTTTTCCCGATTCTCATTTCTCAGTGCCTTTCGATAACCAATGCAATCAACAGTGTCTCGCGCGTCTTCTCTGTATCGAGGTCGTTCGTCATAACCGCTGGAATGGCTGACTTTCTATCCAGGGTTTTTGCCTTTGTTCCGCCTGTTGTTATCGCGCGAGGTTCCTTTTGAAAATCTGTCTTCAGAGTAAGAGTTCTTGTGACCGGCCAATGACTCTTTAGTTTGCGCGACTATCTTCGCGGCTTCCATGAGCTTATCCCATTCCTTGGGCATTCCGTCTTTTCCTGTGATAGTCCTGATGAGGCTATCACAGCGAATGGCTTTCTTAAAGTGAGCGCGCATGAGCTGTTCGCTTACACCACCAATTTCCAAACACTCCTTGTTAAAGCGAATGATGAAATCTTCTAGACCTTCGTTTTCTCTTCGCCAAATGTTTGTTACTTCAGCTGTGTCGCGCTGGTAACGTCTCTGCTGACTGAAGTGGTTCACAAATTGTGTTCTGAAATCAACCCATGACTTGATCTTTCCTGGTGGGAGGCTGTCGAACCATGTGCGAGCAGCTCCGGTGAAGGTTTCGATAAACAGATGGCACCACATGGGCATGTTCCATCCTCCCATGCAACCAACACTTGTGAATACTATGACGTGGTCATCAGGATCAGTCAGCCCATTAAACTTTCCAACTGTAGGAGGCAATTTTTCCTTTGATAGCGGCGCTAGAGTAATCTTTGGGATGAACTTTGAATGTTCTGTAGCTTCAGCTGGTCGGTAGGCGAGGCGGAAATCTCGCTCTGCCTCTTCGCTGTACCTAACGTGCTGCCTCGGTTTGTAATATTCATGGTTCCTTTATAATCGGTTGAAAATTGAAGACCCTTCATCATCTTGCCAAGTTGGGTCGTTTGGGTCTGTGTCATCCCATTCATTTTTCAAGTTGTGTGGCCCGAGCCGGCTCTGAACTGGACCTCTTTGCACGTTTGACGGATAGTCATAATAGCTTTCTGTCTCTCCCCGTGTGTCGCATGTGTCATGCACACTTGGTCTTCTCTGTGGAGGAGGCCTGTTGATTCTTCCTTGGAGGTTTTGCTATGGGGGTATCTGGCGCGTTCCCTAACTTGGACCCAAAGGTGTGACTAAAGATGGTTCTGCTTGCAAAACCGCTTGCTGTGCGCTCAGAGACTGATACGTAACATTGATGGTAGCGATTTGCTTGGCGTACCAAGAGGCTGAGCGCCGAAATGTTCTGAGGTGGGGCTAGATTTGAAGGTCCAGCACCATTGTTTCCTGGGGTTACCGTCTGGGTGATGCGAGTGATGCTCGCGCGGGGTCCCACAGTGTTGGTTACTTCGATTTCACCGATTTTTTCTACATGTTGGACTTGGACGTTTTGATTTTCCTCCCCCAACACTGCATTAGAGTTTGTTCCAAAGCCAAAATCAGGAACGATTCCTTGACCAGCCATGATCGAAGGAAAAAACAATTTAGACAACTCAGAAAAAGAAGATGAGAGTGATGTACAAAAAACCGGTGGGCGCCAATGAAGAAACACAGAACTAATTTTGGGGTTGATTAGTTTGGTTTATGTTTCTACCATAATGGTTAATCTTCTTATCACTTTCTGAGCCTCTTAATGATTTGTTAATCCTGCAAAACAGAACATCGTTAGCTCGTTAAGAGGGGAATGTGGGGGTTTCCCTCTTAACCAGACTCCGGCGTGAGAATAAGTATTTGCTTTGAGGAGAATAAGTGTGTAGAGAGTGAGAGTAGAGGGAATAGAATGATTTAACCTGTGAATGAAGGTCTCTATTTATAGCCGGAGAGATGTAAGAGGATATGGGCTGATGAGCCTTGGGCCGGAAGGCGACAACATAGCGGATATGTTCCTTGTCTCACTGGTGTCGACCGTTAGTGGCTTCTAGAAGTTCTCCGGTGCTGGCGCACCATGATTGGAGCCACGTGTCACTGTTGTCGGCCTTGCTGTCCCTCAGCCATCAGCAGGTAAGTGGAGATCGTGGGGCAGGTGTCTCTGCCCTGTGATTGGTGCCACATAGGCGTCCTTAAGTACCTTTTGTCTCCTGCACATCAGACGATCATGGAGCACGATTGAGCAGAGCCTGGAGGATGCGGATTGGCTCTTTTCTTCTGCCACTTGTACCTTTCGTACCTTCTGAAGCGGGCATGCACTATAGACCTTGCGCGACCCTTGCTGGGCACGCAGCTACCCTGCGCAGGCTTATAGGTCCTGGATGCTCTTTATTAAGGAAGCTAAGTGTCGGATTTGTTGCTCTTTATTGTTTAGGCCTTGCGCGGTGTCAATCCTTGGTGAAGCAACCCGCGCGGGGTTAAGATTGGCTCTATTGCTGATTAAGGAGTATGGTCCTACGCGCGATATGGAGGAAGGTCTGCGCTGCTTTTTGGGACCATACCCCTTCAGGCTGTAAACGAACCGAACGAACACGAACAAGGCCATGTTCGTGTTTGTTAAGGAAATTTACATGTTCGCGAACTGTTCACGAACGCATACAGAACACAAGTTTATGTTCGTGTTCGTTCGTTAAGGAAATTCAGTTGTTCACGAACAGTTCATTAACACTGGTCTCGTACACAAACGAACACAAGCAAATAAAAACGAACGCGAACGAACATTTAACTTGAAAATAAAAAAATAAAAACATTGTTATCCTTAAACATTGTATATAACTAGATAAATACAACCATCAAATGATAAGTCAAAACACAAGAAGTCTACTACACCACCAAACGATGAATCAAGTTTAACTAACTTACACATAATTATCCCAAAAAATGTTTTAGAATGTCCAAATTTTAGCTAACAAAGAAACAAATAGGGTTTCAAGTTTCCAATATGTTTAGATAAATGGTTTATTATTTATTATTTTTTTGATATAATCAAACAAACACGAACGAACGTAACCGAACATATTACCGAACGTTCATGAACGTAGTCGAACGAACGAGACCCGTGTTCGTGTTCGTTCGCTAAGCTAATCGAACGAAATTTTTTGTTCGTGTTCGTTCGTTAAGCTAATCGAACCAACATAAACGAACTTCCCACTGAACAATTTACGAACTGTTCGCTGAACGTTCGGTTCGTTCACAGCATTATTCACAAGCTTCCTTTCATCCCACCAACAACAATTGTGTACTCGATTTGTTTTATAAAAATCTTTACCAACTGTTTCACAATCACTGCTTTACATCCTTCAAATGTTTTTTTTTTGTTTTTTTTTTTATAGAACATGTTAAAACACTGTAAATAAAAAAAATATATTTAGTCTTTATATACCTGAACATTCCGTACAAGGAAAAAAATTCAATTAATATCATTTGAGTCGGTGGCTATTGTTCGGAATTTGTTGTCGTTATGAGTGTATTTTCTTCTGTTTGAATGTTTATGTTTTTTAAGGTAAAAACTCACTTATATCATTTGTGTTAGATATTTTAGTGTAATCGTAATTGACTTGGTGATCAAATTAAATAATAATACACATCAAGCAAGTTAAGGGGGTACGGGAGTGCACGCTTATTTGAGTTATTATAATTCGAAGTGTACGGTTATAGCCCGTATACGGGGGTTCCAAGGGGGCAACGCCCCCATGGCGGGGGTCCGGGGGAAGAGCCCCTATCTAGGGTCGAGCTAAATTCCTGACAAACATACACTTGTTCAATTTCTCGAAAATCAGAGTTATCCGATTAAATTATTTGGGAGAACCACCGAAATAATTTGATCTGAGAGTGATTACACGCCTCTCTGACCGTCCGGTTTTCTGAAAATTCCCCAACAGATTTTTTACAACATTTGCATAGCTAAACTCCAAATGTTTTCAATGACACAAAACTAATCACATAGTAGAAAGGATTTTGAATGTAGATTTTATTGTTTTTGTTGTTTGTTTCAACAAAAGAAGGAACTAGAATTGAATTTAAATGGCCAGGTCACTTCCTACTTTTTGGAAACAAGGTATGTTATTTTACATTCCAATTCCATTAATAATTAATAATTATACCAAACAAACACGCTATAGAATTTCAAAGGAATTCTTAAAAATCCATATCCATTTCATTTCCAATTCCTATTCTATTACATTCCACGAAACGAACACAAAAGTTTTTTTTTTTTTATAATTTGGAAAATATGCCACTTTAAATATAATTCATTTTTGAGAGAAAACCATCGTACTTAAGTTGAGAGAGTAAAGAAGTAGAACCCACGTTTTAGGAAAGAATGAGGTAGTGTTTGGTATGCAGTAATGAGAGTTGGAATGGAATGGATGATTACAAGGGAATGAAGAAAAGGGTGTTTGGTTGATCAATGGAATGGAATCACCCATTCCAAAATGCATTCCATTCCCTCAAAATCATTCCTTCCACCCCCCATGTTTTTTTCCATTCCATCCACTCTTGCACCATTCATCAACAACACCACAACTCACCACCTTCGCCAAAACCCACCACCACCACCCACCATCGACGCCATAGCCGCCACCCGCCACCACCTCACCCCGACAGCCACCGTCGTCGCCGCCACCCAGTCGCCACCGTTATCACCCACAGCCGCGACCAACCGCCAATGCCACTCGCCGCTGCTGCCCACCGCCACCTCTGCTGCTACCCACCACCAACGTGCACCTTGCCGCCACCCACCACCAACGTCCACCTTGCCACCACCACCACTCGTCGTCACCGCCGCACCACCACTCGCCGCCACCACCACCACCCATCGCCGCCGCCGACACCCACCACCGCCACCTATAACCATCCACAATTACCACCACCACCACTCACCACTTATTTTATTACTCCGTTTTTCTTGCCTACCGAACAATACACAATAATAATTTATTTCATTCACACATGGTATCCAAACAAGACATGGAATGGTAATGATCCATTGCATTCCCTCGTCCATTCCATTACCTCGTCTATTCCATTCCTCAGTTCATTCCATTACCCCATACCAAACAGACGCTGAGGACTTTAGCATATAACAAGACATAAACCTAATACCAGTATGTGAAAAGAAATTTGAGCTCTATTTGATGTAGGTTATATACTAGAGCAAATACTATAAAAACTAATTAACATGTTTTTTTTTTCTTAAGAAATCCTTTAAATTTTTATTTCATATAAAAAACCAACATATTTTCTATTTTGTCTCATGAAAGTCTCTCTACTTTTTTTTATATTAAAGTCCCTCAACTTAGTAATATTTTACATAATTGTGAACTTTTTTAAAAGAAAAATTTTAATAACAAATTAGGTTCTTTTTGATTACGGTCACTTTAACTTCAATGTTTTCTCAATAATCTCTGCCCTATTATAAAAATATAAATTATAAAAAGAAAACAAATTCAAGATATAATAAATTAAATTAAAAAGAAAATCCTACATTATTTTGTTGTTCATCCTAGACCTGTCCAAAAAGCTCGAGACTCGAGTCGCTCGGTAAAATGTCAAAAAGAGCTCGCCTAAAGTGGCTCGATTTGAAACTGAGTCATGCCAAGCTTGAGCCAAGGTGGTAGTGGAGCTTTCATTATCTTCCAAATCGATCTTGGTAGTTATCAGCAAATATTTATATTATATGTATACATTAAAAGATTAGACGATATGGAATGAGAGAGCTTGAAAATGGTCATTATGCGACATGTGACTATCACGTCAACACATGTCATAATAGTGACGCGATGCAAAAAAGTTATGAATGAGACGAGGTGTGGCGTTATTCAACACGTGGCACACACTTTTTATTATTATTTTATATTTAAATTTATATAAAATATATTAAATTTAATTAAACAAAAACAATAATACTGATTAAAGAAATAACATTAATACAAAAACATCACATAATTTAAAAAAATATTACATTTGTTTTAAAAACGAAAAAAACTCACGTAATAAATTAATTTTTTTTTTTACATAAAACGAAACATAATATAACAAAATATCTAATTATATGCCACGCCGAAACGTGTTTGAAGTCACGGTTGTACGCGTTCATATAATTGATGAGTGGGACTTGTAGTTGATGAAGTCACAGTTGTAAGCGTGCATGTAGTTGATGAGTGGGACTTTTACATTTTGTGATGTAAAAATGATAGAATTGGTTTGATTATATAGGAGAAATTATTTTTTTTTTAAAGGTGATATTTTTCTTTAATAGGAGAAGTTATTGTTATTTCTTTAAAGTAGATATTTTTGTTTTTTAAATTTAACCGTTGGGGGCAATGACTATAACCCAAACCCAACGAAATGTTATCGTGTCACCACGTAAAACACCTTCACGCCGATGGAATTTGCCCCACCTCCAACCTCACGTTGCCCTCCACATAGTTTGTTGGCTGGTGTATCACAAACCCACACCCACTCCGTATGGTCTTAATGCATAGTTATGATTTAAAAATAAAATTAGAAGAACATCATTAGAGCATTTACATCCTATTTATCAATTTTTACCCTATAATTACAATAAATACAACTACATTAACTTTATCATTAAATATTTTTTTATAAATTTATTATTAATTTTTCTATTTTCTCCAATTACAACCATTTTAAAATATACAATTGAAGAAATAACATTTTCTCTAACATTTTCTCATTTATCAACTAACAACCAATTACAACTACTTTTTATTACAAAATTTAGTTGATAGTATGTGAATACAGACTAGTTGATTCAAAAATCAAGTAAGATTAACTTCATTATCCAAAAAATAAAATAATAATAATAAAAGTTTCAGAAAATACCAGCTAAATTTCTTCCATACGATCACCATCCATAAATCATCATCTAAAAATACAATTAAACGGGGGCAAAAGGTCAAACTAGTGGTTCGAAGATATAAACTAAATAGTGGTTCGTAAATTGAATTTTTGGTAAATATTTATTTTATCAAATCTTACCTATTTTTTTTTTTATGTTTTATAATGAAAGTAGAGATTATTAAGGAAATAACATAATTCGAAATGCATGATAATATAAGTGACTATAAATACAAATGATCTGATTTGTAAATAAAAAATTTCTTTTAGAAAAATTCACAGTGACTATCATTAAAAATTAAAAATGATCTAATTTATACATAAAAAATTTCTTTTAGAAAAATTCACAATTATGTTTAAAATTACCAAGGGGACTTTAATACGTAAAAAAAAAAAAAAAATCATATCTCTACAATGCAATATTCCTAATTTAATAGTCAAGGAAGGTGCTTCGTACACGATCTATCAAAGTATCCAAGTTATCGTTTTGTCATCTTATTTAATTAATCTACCCTAATAGGATTTCCAAAACTAGAAATACATTAAAATTTTTAAAACCCAAGAAAAGGTCTCTGGGAAGAAAATGAACCGTCTCCGGTAAGCTCGACGGCGATAGCCTTATCGGATAGTGGGGCAGGTCCTGGTCTCTAGCTCCTCTTGGCTGTTCTGGTTGCACCTTCCTCCCTATCAGAGTTTGGTGTATCTCCCATTCGCTCTCCGGGTCGGTTGTGTCTCTCTGTTGCTGTGTCCTCGTCCATCTCCGGTTTTTTGTCTGCTTTGTCTGGGTGTTGGATTGTGGGTGCTCGCTTCTTTGCTCTGTTGGGTTTTCATCATGGGAAGGAGAGTTTGGAAGAATCAGAAGGGTGACTAGAATACGATTGTCAATAAACATGAGTTTCGAAAGGAGAGAGCTTTCCAATCCAGGGAAGAAAAACTTAAGAATTCTACGTCGTTCTTTCTTTCTAATCTGTCGGAGTCGTGTGATAAGTTGGCTTTATGGAAAGCGTTTGAGCATTTTGAGAACTTGGAAGATGCTTTTGTGCCTTCAAAGAGGGACAGAGCGGGGAACAAATTCGGTTTTATTAAGTTGTCAAATGTTAAAGATCCTACGTGGTGGATGGAGAAGATTAAAGAGGTCCGTCTTGAAGGTGTCATCCTTGGTGTTAATCTTGCTCGATTCAATAGGGATGGATCTAAGGTGGACTTCAACCAAAAAGGTGCTCGGGTCTCTGTGTTTACTAGACTGCAAGGGTTGGAGCAGAACCCCTCCCATGCTAAATCTAATGGTCATCCACCTTATAAACCGCCTTTGGTTGGACCCAAGTCTTACAGTTCGGCTGTTAGTGGGTCGGGAAGTCGTGACCCAGGCGGGTTTATCGCACTGCCTCTGGTGAATACGGAGGCCAAAAAGTTATTGGAGTTTAAAGCATTAGTAGGTGAAGCAAAAGATATTGATATTCTTAATGATTTGAAAAGTATTCTCTCTGGTTTAACGGAAGATGGCATTCTGTTAAAATACCTTGGTGGGCTTAAGGTTTTACTGTGTTTTAATAGTGCTGAGGGCGCTGAAGAGTTTCGTTGGAACATGGTGGAGAGTTGGGAAAAATGGTTCTCTAGGCTGTACATTTGGGAAGGCATTCCTCCGGTCTTTGAACGGGTGGCGTGGATTAAAATTTTAGGTGTCCCAGTTTGCCTCTAGGACCGTCATATTTTTAACAAGATTGGGGAGAGATGTGGCAGGCTCTTGGTGAAATCAGAGGCGGAAGCGTCGAACGGTAATTTGGCTGAAGAAAGATTGGCGATCTTGGTCCATTCGGGCAAGAGGTTTTCGGCTGAATTTGAGGTGACTTGGAAGGAACATAACATAAGAGTCTGGGTGGAGGAGATCTCTGGTCAGTGGTACCCGGATTTTTTGAAGGACGATGATCCCATACCGCCATCGCCGGAGCTGTCGTCCGAATTCGGAGGGTCCCCGTCGGTGGGTAATCATGGCTTGCATGGGGATGGGAGTGTTTGTGCAGATACGTGCATGGAAAATGAGGATGGAATGTCGTCTCCATTCCCCGAGGCAGTTGGGGAAGAGGAAAAGGTGGATAGGGACCAGCAACAGTCGCCGACTATGTTTAATGATGAGAGAGATTCGGTGGGGCCCAGATTTAATGTGGTAAGTGAACCTGCCGACCCGGGAAGCCCATTAGATGTTAGGCCCAGTCTAATCACCACTAGGCCCAAGCGTATTCCGAAAGTGATTGTCCCAGCCCAAGTTAATTTTATTCCTGATCTGAACGCTGAAGTGGGGGACTCTTTGGGGTCAGATCCATTTAATATTGAAGATATATTCAGGAAAGAACGAGAAGAAAAGGGGGAGAGAGGAAGAACGTTGGAAGAGAATGGGGAAATCTCTGGTGGTGATCCGGTCACCCCCAGGAGTCAAGCGGATGATGGTATCGCTGACCAAGAGGAAGATCTTGTTAGGGCTAATTTCGAATCTGAAGTTGCCGAGACTCTAAAGATAGGTGCGAGCTTAGGAATTGAAGTGCCCGGGTTTGAAAACCATATTAAAAAGATTGTTGCTGGGGAATTGGATGTATCCAGGCCCCAATGAATTATTTCTCAGTGAATATCAATGGAGTTTCCGACGCTCGTAAGGGGCCGTGGGTGAGGAGTTTGAAGGGCAGATTGAAAGCGGATTTTGTTGCTATTCAAGAGTCCCATCTGGGATCTGTTTCGGATGTTTTTCTTCAAAAATTCTGGGACGAATCGAACATGTGTTTCGATTTTGTTGGGGCGGAGGGCCGTTCGGGCGGTCTAATCTCTATGTGGAACCCAGACGTCTTCTCGGTGTCCCAGGTATATAAAAATAATCGTTTTCTATCCTCTCGGGTGTGGAAGGGCTGGTGAATGTTGTTAACTTACATGCTCCTAATGATTCGGGTTCCCGTAGAGCTCTTTGGGGGGAGATTGCGGGTTTCATTAACCAAGAGAATTTTTGGGTTATTCTTGGGGATTTCAATGAGGTTAGGGAAGCCAATGAACGTATCAATTCTAGATTCGATAGTGCCTCTGCGGAAGTCTTTAACAGGTTTATAGAGCATTCTGGTTTGCTGGAATACTCTATGGTGGAGGGCTCCTTCACTTTTATATCGGGCCATGGTGAAGTAAAGATGAGCAAAATAGATCTAGTACTGGTTAACGACCGGTTCATGTCGGCTTGGCCTTTGGCTAAATTGGAGGTTCATAAGCGTAGTCTTTCGGATCACTGCCCCATCTCTCTTTCTTGTAATGCTGCGGATTTTGGGCTGGTGCCTTTTAAGTTCTTTAATTCCTGGCTGGGTGATCAGCAGTTATCTACTTTGGTGGAGAAGGTTTTCGGGGTGAATTTTTTGGGAAATAGGTGGGATTCTGATCTAGCAGGGAAGTTAAAAGAGCTAAAGAAGGCGATTAAAAAATGGAGATCGGAGATGTTTCAAGCTGAGAATTCTGAACTGGATGCGCTATATGATGCAATCGATCGGTTGGAATCAAAGGCCATCCTCGGTCCGCTCTCTAGCGAAGAAACAGCTGCTAGGATTGAGAGTAAGCTGAAAGTCAAGAAGGTGGAGTTGGCCAAGCTTAAAGATCTTCAACAGAAAGCGAGATGTAGATGGGCAAAATTTGGGGATGAAAATAGTAGCTTTTTTCATAAAGTTGTCACGATTAATTTGGCTAAAAACCGGATTAATAGTCTGTTCTTTAATGATGTGGCTATCTCGGATCCTGCGTTGCTGAAAGAAAATATTTGGAGATGGTTCAAGAAACAATTCTCCGAACCCATCAGAAGGAGGCCTGATTTTGCTAATGTGGGCCTCCCAAGTCTTTCGGAGCAATGGAGGCATGGCCTTTGTGAGAGATTCTCGGAAGCGGAGATTTTAATGGCTATAAAGAGCTGTGATGGAAATAAATCCCCAGGCCCTGATGGTTCTCTCTCAAGTTTTTCAAGGTGTTTTGGGCAAATATAAAACCTTGGATTTTGGGGTTAATGAATGATTTCTTTGAATCGGGTTTGATAAGTTCTGGTTGTAACTCCTCGTTTGTGGCCTTTATTCCCAAAATCAGTGATCCCCAACATTTGGCCAACTTCCGTCCTATCTCGTTGGCGGGGTCCACATATAAGATCATAGCTAAAATTCTGGCTAATAGGTTAAAACCGGTCTCAAATGATATTATTTCGCCAAATCAATCCGCTTTCGTGGGGGGAAGGAATATTTTAGATAGTCCGTTGATTGTGGGAGAAACTGTGGCTTGGGTGAAAAAAGTCAAATACAATTACTAATATTTAAAGTGGATTTTGAGAAGGCGTACGATACTATAAATTGGAAATTCTAATGGAAAATAATGGAGAAAATGAAGTTTCCTGGGAAATGGATTGGGTGGATTAAAGGATGCCTTTCCTCGGGAATGGGTTCGATTCTTGTTAATGGTTCCCCTTCAAAAGAATTCAAGTTTAAGAGAGGTTTGAGACAAGGGGATCCGTTGTCTCCTTTCCTTTTTATTATAGCCATGGAAATTGTTTCGATGCTTATGAATCGGTTGTGCAATTTGGGTTTGTTTCATGGTTGTAAACTCCCTAATGATGGCCCTATTATTTCTCATTTATGCTACGCCGATGACGTTTTATTCTTAGGAGAATGGTCGAAAGAAAATCTTTGGTTCTTAACCGATTATTGAGGTGACTCTCCTTGGTGACGGGCCTTAAAGTAAATAGAAGCAAGTGTAAACTTTTCGGGGTGGGTGTGCAAAGGGAGGAGGTTATCTCGTTTGCTCAGGTGGTTAATTGCGATGCCGGTTCGTTCCCTCTATCTCATTTAGGCATCCCGGTGGGGGTGAATATGAAAAGAACTAAATTCTGGAAGCCGGTGATTGATAAACTTTCAGCTAAGCTGTCTAGGTGGAAAGCCAATCACCTATCTTTTGCGGGGCGGATGACTCTAGCCAAATCGGTCCTCGGGAGCCTTCCCTCTTACTTCCTTTCCTTGTTTGCTGCCCCTAAATCTATTATTGAAAGGATAGAAAAAATTAGAAGAAATTTCGTTTGGGGGATCTCGGATTCGGGCCGGAAGATGAGATGGATTCGGAGGGAGTTACTAGTGAAAGCAAGGAAAAAGGGAGGCATGGGTCTCGGTGGAGTAAAATCCTTCAATGTGGCTATGCTCACTAAATGGTGGTGGAGATTCCTCTCTAATCCGAATGATCTGTGGGCCAGAGTTGTTGGTTCTATCCACAAAGGCACTTCTAATTTCTCCCAGACTCTAGTTCCGGTTAAGAAGTCCATTCCTGGAACCTGGAAAGATATCGGCTTAGTGGAAACTTTGTGGCTTAAAGCTGGTATATGTTTAAAAGATAAATTAATCAACAGTGGTGACAGATGGATTTGGAGATCGTTGAAGGATGAAGAATTCTCTGTTAAACAAGCCCGGAGGGATCTGGAACCGGTTGATGATGGTTCGGATGCGGAGCAGATTATATACAGATGGGTAAGTTGGGGTCCTCCTAAAGTGAACTACTTGGTTTGGCGTGCTCTGCTTGGAAAGATTGCTTCGAGAGCCGGTCTAATTCGAAGGGGGGTTCCCATTTTGGATCCTTCTTGCCCGAGGTGCGGTCCGAAGATCCGGATCACATTTTCTTTTCTTGCCTTTGGTCCCGCAGTATCTGGTGGAACATGCTGAATTGGATGCGGATTAGCTTCCCTTTGGACTGCAATAATTTTAAGGAGCTCGTGGATTATCTTCATAACAGGCCGGGATCTTCAGGTTGGAAGAAGGCCATGCTAACGGTTGCTTTGGCTACGTGTTGGGGAATCTGGAAAGCTCGAAACATCAAGACTTTTGAGGGTATCTTTATCCCTATCTCCAAATCTGTCGAATTTATTAAGGAGGAGGCGTTTTTATGGATTTGTAATCGGTCCAAGAATAAGCATTTGAATTGGGAGAATTGGAGGCTGTTTGATCTGTCTGCTCTGATGTAATTTCTTTTTGTTTTCCCGGATCGGTTTTTGTTTTTTTTTTGTTTGTTTTCTGCCTCTTGCTGGCTCTTTATATATATATATATATATATAAAGTGATTTGCCGTTCAAAAAAAATACGTAAAAAAATGGAAGGACTTTTGTGTGAGAAAATAAATGGTATGTTAGGGGGTGTTTGGTTCATGGAATGTGTAGGAATTGGAATCCCTATGGGAATTGGAATTTGATGGATTCCTTTGAAATCCATAGATGTGTTTGGTTGATAAATGTATTAATTGAATTAGAATTTAAAAATACCTAAAAAGACAATATTACCCCTAGTTATAAAAAATTGGCAAAAGTTTTAAAAACAACTATCGTAGATAAAAATTCAAAAAATTTTTAAAAGATCCAAAAAAATTATAAAAAATTCAAAAAAAAAAAAAATCTAAAAAATCATAAAAAATTATAAAAATTAAAAAAATTCTAAAAAATCCAAAAAATACAAAAGTATCTAAAAAAAATTAAAAAATAAAAAAAATCTAAAAAATAATAAAAAGATCAAAAAATTCTAGAAAATCAAAAAATTGCTAAAAAATCAAAGAAATTCTAAAAAATAAAAAAATCCAACAAATCCTAAAAAAATAATAAAAAAATAAAAAAAAATCTAAAAAATCAAAAGAGTTCTAAAAAATCAAAAACAAAATCTAAAAAATAATAAAAAGTTCAAAAAAATTCTAAAAAATAAAAAAAAATTCTAAAAAATCAAAAAAATTTCAAAAGAATCAAAAAAACAATAAAAAACAATTAAAAAAATCCTAAAATTTCAAAAAAAATCTAAAAAATAATAAAAAATCCAAAAAAATCAAAAAAATTCGAAAAAATAATAAAAAAATCCAAAAAATTATAAAAATCGAAAAAATTCTAAAAAATAATAAAAAATCCAAAAAATCCTAAAAATTCAAAAAAAAAATCTAAAAAATGATAAAAAATCCAACAAATTCTAAAAAATCAAAAAAATTCTAAAAAATAATAAAAAAAATCCAAAAAATTCTAAAAAATTAAAAAAATATTTTTTTTTGAAATTTTTTTATTTTTTAGAATTTTTTGGATTTTTTATTATTTTTTCTGGTTTTTTTAGATTTTTTAATTTTTTTCATTTTTTTTTGGTTTTTAGATTTTTTTTGGGATTTTTAGATTTTTTGTTAAATTTTTTTGATTTTCTAGAATTTTTTTTAATTTTTTAGAATTTTTTGGATATTTTTGTTTTTTGGATTTTTTAGAAATTTTTTTTTAATTTTTTTAATTTTTTTAATTTTTTGGATTTTTTTATTATTTTTTTGATTTTTTAGAATTTATTAGATTTTTTATTATTTTTTTGATTTTTAGAATTTTTTAGTTTTTTTATTATTATTTTTTTGATTTTTTAGATTTTTTTAGATTTTTTTGGATTTTTATTATTTTTTTGATTTTTTGAATTTTTTTGATTTTTCAGAATTTTTTGGATTTTCTGTATTTTTTTAGTTTTTTTTATTATTGTTTAGAGTTTTTTGATTTTTTAGAATTTTTTTGATTTTTTATTATTTTTTTGATTTTTTAGAATTTTTTTGATTCTTTAGAATTTTTTGGATTTTTTATTTTTTAGAATTTTATAGAATTTTTATTATTTTTTTTTGATTTTATAGATTTTTTTGAATTTCTATTATTTTTTTGATTTTTAGAATTTTTTATTTTACAGAAATTTTTGGGTTTTTTCGATTTTTTATTACTTTTTTGATTCTTTAGATTTTTTTTGGATTTTTATTTATTTTTTTATTTTTAGAATTTTTTGATTTTTTCAAAATTTTTTGGATTTTTTAGAATTTTTTAGATTTTTTAGATTTTTTATTATTTTTTGATTTTTTAGAGTTGTTTTCATTTTTTAGAATCTTTTGGATTTTTTTATTATTTTTCTGATTTTTAGAATATTTTGGATTTTTTATTATTTTTTTAATTTTTTAGAATTTTTTGGATTTTTTTATTATTTTTTTGGATTTTTTAGAATTTTTTGGATTTTTTATTATTATTTTTTATTTTTTAGATTTTTTTTTATTTTTTAGATTTTTTTTGGAATTTTTATTATTTTTGATTTTTTAGAATTTTTTTGATTTTTTATTATTTTTTGGTTTTTAGACAAAAATGAAAGAGGCAAGGGGTTATTTCCGTAACTTTGGAAATATTCCTGTGGTTTTTTAAACTTTACTTTGAAATTTAGAAGTTATCTGAATTCTATTAAATGGGGGATTTTGTTGGAATTGAAATTCAATTCGTTTCAACTAATTTGTCCAATCAAACAAATGAAGTTATGGAATTGAAGTTCCAATTCCCTTGAAATCCTATGGATTGCTGTCAACCATACAGACTCTTAGAGCATTCACATCCAAATAACTAAATTATGTGTGTGATCTTTTTAAAATATAAAGAGTATAAAAAGTGGTTATGAGTGGAGGAGAGAGAAAATGTTACTGTTCATCTGTATATTTGGGGGGACACTGTTCACCCCCTATAATTTTTTAATATATTTTGAAAGTGGTTGTGAGTGGAGGAGAGAGACAAGATAATGATAAAGGTATAAAAAATATTATTTAATTGAAAAGGAGAAAGAAAATGTAGTGTTTTTTAGTGTAATTTAAGGTGAAAATATAATGGATTGAATGTGAATGCTATTAGTGTCTTATATATAAAAAAAGTGGATGGACTCAACATACACTTTTGTGTGAAAAATTCATGGCTGCTAGAGATGAAGGGGTAAAGTGGTAAACGAAACCCTAGGGTGGGTTTTGGATTTACACATACACTTGATTGTAGTCCTTGGCCCAGCAATCTTGACCCAAACACTTAAGTTTGGTTCATTATGGACTTAACTTTAAGGTCTTTGGGCTTTTTTGTTTCAGTATTAATTTGCAATGTTTAGTTTTTTTTTTTTAGTTTTTAAATTAGTATTTATTTAATGTAATTTTAATTTAAATTAAATTGTTATTGTTAATTTATAAACTAAAAAAAAAAAAAAAAACTATCAATAGTGATGGGTATTTCCACTAAAATACATCACTATTGATGGAATGAAGCTCGATGATGTAGCGAAATTTAACGTAAGCTCCAAGGCTTCACACTAAGTCTTCACTGACATAATATGCATGCTTAAGTAGGGTCAGGCAGAACCGTTGTTGCCTGATGGGAACTTCCCCCATATTGCTATCAACTCGTATTTCCCACGTAGTCCGTCGAAAAACCAACGATTCTCCTCTCAAAGTAATAGAGAGATCCTTTTCTTTTTCGGTTGTGAATAATGGAAAACAATCACTAGTGGAGCCTCCCTATCCTGAATAAATTGGTTTTTATGGGCAACACCTGAATATCTTTTAGAATCAAACAAAAAAAAAAAAAAAATAATACCTTTTAGAAAGTAAGTAACTGGTCAACGGGTGGTGGTCCATTTGACAAATGTAAATCCTTTAAACACCTTGGGAGAGTGAGGTCTTAAGTTCAAGTCCCATAAATGACAGAAATAAAAAGAAATTTGTGGTTCAAAGAAAAAAAAAAGTAACTGGACAATGTTTTTCAAATTTGATATCTCTCCGGTTGTACAAAAATGACCACCATATTGAATGGCTTACTCAATGATCCTTAGGTTCATTGTAAAGACGTCCTTAACTCTGATTTTTAATTATTTCATACTTAGTTGTATATACAGTAGAGTCGGTACGGTGATTAGATAAGTGATGCCTTGGTTTGGGCCAAGAGAAAGGCCTTATTGCTCGATTGGCAAGAGTTTGATAGTTTGGACTTCAACATCAAGATTCAAGACCATATACCACCCTCCTTGAATCGCACAAATATTTTGAAACAAATTTGTTGACATTTATCGATATAGATTTTTCGAAATTTAGCAATTTTTAAAATAAAGACAAGTAGAGAACATGTCATACATATTTTGATCATGATCTAGTAAAGGAAGAAGATAAAAGCAAAAAAAGTTTATTGTAACTTAAGGTAAGGTAGTAGTATATATATATGGTATAATAAAAACTAGGATTCGTACTAGTTTATAGTCGCGTTGGTAACACAAACCCAGATTTTATATGCTTAGAAATTCCTTCCGCTGGTGGCTAGCTTGAGACCATGTTTGGTAGAAGAAACAGATAATGCCCTCACCCTTAGGCGTTTTGCACCATTTATCAGTCCACTTAACAATGGCACGTTATGAGGCGTTTTTCTAAAATAGATTTAGTGGGGATGTGGGTATTGTGGGGCGTTATGTTAAAACGGGTGTAAAAAATTAAATAAAAAAAACCATCAAAAAAGGGTGTTGGCCAACGAAAAAGTAGAATAGATGTCACTGACCAAACAATTCAAGAAAAGACGTGGAAAAAAGGACGCCATATGCTTTTTTTATGAAAAAAACTCCCTGGGGACAGTTGATGGGCGTTAAGGGTTTTTTTTTTTTTTTTTGGGAAAAAAACGTCCAAAAACCCACACTACGAGTGGTCTCAGACCAAGACTTGTGCTGCGTTAACTAATAAAGCCTGGTTATTTTACCTATTAGTTTAGCGGCTAATTTGACATTGAAGCTTGATTATCTTATATATCATTCATTTTATAGTGATGGATGAATAGCGAAATCTTTGCTAAAGTTGTGTGATCATCAGATAACCTACACCGACCATAGTACTAGACTGAATACTACGATAGATAATTTAATATATGAAGGTGAAATAAGTTATGAAACAAACAACTATTGGAAACGATTAAAGAAGCTAATCAAATATTTCCAAAAAGAATACATACCTAACACATGGTTATCATAATTTTGTTACCTATCGACACTAACCACTCCATCAAGCTTTTTTTATGTTTTAACTCAACGTTCAGGGTTAATTGGTGAGGTTAGAGGCCTTTGTTTAACACGTTCCATGTTCAAATTTCATTGACTTATTCAAGACAAAATGCTTTCCCTCAATGTTGATGAACGTTTTAGATGAGACCTCTTCATACACGAGCTGGGCTTGATCTTACTTTTTTTTTTTGAACTATAACTTTCATTCAAAAAAACCGGAACAGTCCTCAAACCGAGGACATCCGAAAAAAACCCCAATTACAACATGTACGAGGGAGACTTAACCCAATCCTTCCAACTAATATCTTTCAGTCTCGACCTATGTTTGAACCACAAAAACGAAAGAGACTTTATAGAGGAAACAAGATCAAAAATTTTTGGCTCCCTGCTTCTAAAAATCTTCTCGTTTCTCGAGCTCAATATAACCCAAATCGAGACTATAAGGATCCCGTACACCAGCCATTTACCCGCCTTGCCTCCCGGAGCTTGTTTATACGGAAAAAGGACCTCACGGACATTACAAAAAGAAACCGGGGCTATATCGCACCATTTACCAATCACATCTAACACTCCGAACGAAAAGCCACACTCGGAAAACAAGTGAGAGGTTGTTTCAAGATCAACATTACATAAACAACTAACCTCGGAATCTACTTGAATCCCTCTCTTACTAACTAATAGTTTATTGAAGATAATTACCAACTTGTACAGAATTCGTGTTTATATATATATACACTATAAAAGTATGCCAATGTATGGCAAATTAATCACTAAATTTGCTGGATCGGTATCTGTTAGAGATATTAGTTAGAGTATATTGTTATTATAAGCTACCACAATTACAAGATATGACTGTATTAGTTTTCCTTCTGTTGTTATCCTCATTGTATCCTTATATTTGCTTACCAGGTTTTCGATATTTATACAATGTACATACAAACGTACATGTGAAGAAAATTAGATGGATCATTCAACCGAAAACACGGATCGAGACTTTCTTAACACGAATCCACGTTAAAGATTTAAAGCTCAAGGTTTACATTGATGGAGGTAGAATTGAACATGCAGAGAAAACAAACTTACTCAACACACAAAACTCAAAAATAAAAACAAATCAAAGAGAGTATCCAATACCAACTATGTCTATCTCACTATAGGAGCAACTAGTACGAGATGAAGTATTGGTCACATTGCTACTAGCACCAACCATGAAGTCGTAGCTCAAATTCGGCTCGTATAAACCATGTCCATCATCGTCAGCCATCGGTGTAGGATAGTTCACGACGGCTGACAAGTCGTATCCGTTCATCGTCTCCCAAGAGCTTTCACTTCCACCCCATATGTTACCATACAACTCCCCTTCATTAGAACCAAAAAGTTGATTGCTTTGATCCCAGTATGAGCATTCAACTGTTGAATGATCATGGTTATCATGACTAGTATTTTCATTGTTATTGCTTCTAGGGTTTAAGTAATCATCAGGTACAATACAGCCCAGGTAACCAGAATTGTCACCTTCACTAATCATGAAGTTATGATGGTCATCATTGGAAGATTGGTAGCACGTGTCATTACCTGATTGGTTAGGGTGTTGAGGGAGAATAGTAGGGTTTTGGGGGAGCACAGGTGATGCATTGAACAGTTGTGTAGGTGGGAATAGGGTTTGTACATCAAGTGGGGAGATTAAAGAGTGAAAGTTGGTGTTATCATGATCAGTAGAGTAGATGAAGTTGGTTCTTGCTTGAGTGCCCTTCATGGAAAGGGCAGCCCTATCATAAGCAAGTGCAGCTTCTTGGGCAGTGTCAAATGTTCCAAGCCAGTGTCTTTCTTTAGTTGTGGGGTCTCTTATCTCCGCTGCGTATCGTCCCCATGGACGTCGCCTGACTCCGAGAAATCGCCCCGGCTCAGCCTCCTTTTTCCGGCCTCTTCTTTCTGTGGGTTGAGGAATGGATGTGTTCCTTTGAAGTATGGTAAATCCCATGTCAATATGAGGGTTGTTTTCAAGGGATTTTAGTTTACTTGAGGATTTAGGGGTAGACATTCTAATACCGGTGTTAGAAAAGACAGAAACTTATATATTTAGAGAGAGGACAGAGAAGTTGAAGAGCGCTGGAGGGAAGACTGAATGAGATTTGCTTCGAAGGGGGCAGCTCTTATAAAGGCTGGAGAGAGAGAGAGAGAGAGAGAGAGAGAGAGAGAGAGAAGGGGGGGGGGATAGATGTATACATACAATAATTTACAATAATTTAGATTTAATTAGAGAGGGAAAAGTTCATTGCATTGATCCACTAATAATTACGCCATTCGTCTCTAATCTGACATTATTTGCAGCAACAAAAATTAAGAATTGCATTAGATTTTTTTGTTCTTCTATTTTATTTGTAACTTTTATTAACACCAAAACCACACAAACAGTAACCACCCAAAGAAAAAAAAAAGTTAATTACAATGTTAATTCCTGTGATTTATAGAAAATAATAAGATTAGATACCAATAGTTTAAAATCAACAAAAATTAAGAATTATATTAGATTTTTTAAAATCAACATGTGTGTGACTGTTTTTCCAGGCTTCCCTTTGTGCACTTATCTGTTTGTTGTCAATTCTTCAAGGATGATGCTTCCCAATTGTTCCTACAAGATGATTAAAAAAGAAAAATATGTATATTTACATTTAAGGTTTGATTGTTTTTCCGATCACGTATCTACCTCTTGAAGAGTCACTTCAACTTCCTCATCCTCAATGAAGCCTCGGTAAAGCTTAAGCCTTTGTCTGTTTACCTTGAAAGGTTCTCCGTTTGGAGGCTTAATTTCTACCGCTCCATCTGGAAAGATTTGGGTGATGGAAAAAGATCCCGACCACCTTGACTTATGTTTTCCCGGAAATAATCGAAGCCTTGAGTTAAACAATAGCACTTGATCCCCCTCCCGGAATTCTTTAGGTTTGCTTATTTTATCGTGTATATTTTTCATGCGTTCCTTATAAAGTTCGGAGTTAGAGTATGCTTGATTTCTCAATTCATCTAATTCATTTAACTGATAGAATCGATTTTTACCTGCAGTTTCTTGGTGTAGGTTTACATTTTTTAACGCCTAGTAGACGTTGTGTGCAATTCTACTGGGAGGTGAAAATTTTCCCATAGACGAGCTTATATGGGGTGGTGCTTATTGGTGTTTTATAGACGGTTCGGAAGGCCCATAAAGCATCGTCTAGTTTACCTGCCCCATCTTTTTTATTTTGACATACGGTTTTTCTAAGATTCTTTTTAGCCCTCGATTTGTTACTTCGGCTTGACCATTGGTTTGAGGATGGTAGGTATTTGAAAGGCGGTGATAGACCCCATATTTTGTTAAAATTTTATTTTATTGATAATTGCAAAAATGGGTACATCTGTCACTAATAAGTGCTTTTGGAGAGCCGAAACGAGAGAATAACCATTTTAGGAATTTTACAACAACCCTCCCATCGTTAGTTGAAGAGCTTCGGCCTTGGCTCAATTGGACATATAATCGACTACAACAAGAATGTATTTGTTCCCTTTTGACGGTGGGAAAGGTCCCATAAAATCCATACATCAAAAATTTCACAAATAAGAATGCCGTTTTGAGGCATTTCGTTTCTTGATGAGATATTACTTGTTCGTTGACATGCGTCACATGTTTTAATTAAACTGAATGCATCCTTATGGATGGTTGACCAATAAATTACTGAATCAAGTACCTTTCGTGCGGTGCTCGTGACTCGATGACGTCCTCTGTACGATCCTTCATAATGGAAAAGAATGTTTCTTGCTTCTTGACCATGGACGCATCTTTGGATGAGTGGATCGGCACATATTTTAAAAAAGATACGGGTCTTCCCAAAAATAGTGTTTTACATCGGCAAAGAATTCTTTTCTTTGTTGATGTGACAAACCTTTGACTAGAATGTCACTAACGAGGTAGTTAGCATAATCGGCGTACCATGGTTCTTCTTGAGATTCGACCATTTCCAAGGATTCGGTGGGGAACTTTTCATTGACGAGTTCTTCCCGAGTTAGCTCCAAAGCGGGATCTTCTAAGAGAGATAGATGATCGACGACGGTGTTTTCGGCTCCTCGTTATCTTTTATTTCAATGTCGAATTCTTGGAGGAGAAGAGTCCACCAAATCAAACGCGGTTTGGCATCTTGTTTTTTGAAAAGGCACCGAATGGCGGCATGGTCCGTATAGACTATTGTTTTAGAAAGAACAAGATAGAAACAAAATTTATAAAAAAACAAATACTACGGCTAGTAACTCTTTTTCGGTTGTTGTATAATTTTCTTGAGTATCGTTAAGAGTTTTACTTGTATAGTATATTGGGTGAAAGTGTTTTTCTTTCGTTGTCCTAAGACGGCTCCAACTACAAGGTGGCTTGCGTCGCACATGATTTCAAAAGGTAGTTTCCAATCGAGTGCTATCATGGTTGGTGCATTGAGTAGCATTTCTTTTAGGGTAAGAAAAGCTTTATTGCATTCCTTGTCGAAGATGAATGGTGCATCTTTTTCAAGTAATTTTGTTAGAGGTCTAGAGATTTTTTAAAATTGATAAATCGCCTATAAAATCTGACCTGTCCTAGGAAACTTCAAATAGCTCGAACGGAGGATGGTGGAGGTAATCGGGAAATAGTATCTATTTTTACCCGATCAACTTCCATTCCTTCCCATGAGATTTTGTGACTGAGTACTATTCCTTCAGTTACCATGAAATGGCATTTTCCCAATTAAGGGCGAGGTTGGTTTCCTCACATCGGGATAGCATTCGTTCAAGGTTATTGAGGCATTGGTTAAATGTATCTCCAAAGATATAAAAGTCATCCATGAAAACTTCCATGGTTTTTTCTATCATGTCGTGGAAGATAGCCACCATGCAACGTTGAAACGTAGCTGAGGCATTGCATAGACCAAAAGGCATGTGTCGATAAGCGAAAGTTCTGTAGGGACATGTAAAAGTTATTTTTTCTTGGTCCTCCTGTGCTATGGGAATTTGAAAACACCCGGAGAAACCATCTAGAAAACAATAGAATTTATGACCGGATAGTCTTTCTAACATTTGGTCGATGAATGATAAAGGAAAGTGGCCTTTCCTTGTTGCTTCGTTTAATTTGCGATAGTCGATACAAACTCTCCATCCAGTGATGGTTCTCGTTGGTATAAGTTCATTTTTATCATTAGTTATTACCGTCATACCTCCTTTTTTGGCACTACTTGGATGGGACTTACCCATGGGCTATCAGAGATAGGGTAGATAAGTCCGACGTCTAGTAGCTTGATGACTTAATTTTTACCACTTCTTGCATGTTTAGATTTACTCTTCTTTGTGGTTGTATTACCGTCTATAGTCATCTTCCATTAAAATTTTGTGTGCACATGGAAGGATTGATGCCTTTGATATCTATGAGTTTCCCTGTAATTGCGTTTCTATGTTTTTTCAAAAGTTTTATTTTTCAAAAAGTGTTAGTTTAGAAGAAATGATGACGGGGAGGTTACCATGTTCTTCCAAGAATACGTATTCTAGACCTTTTGGTAGTTCCTTGAGTTCGACTGGCGGTGGGTCTTCGAGAGACAGCTTATTTTCTTCTTTATTTCAATCGATGGCCGAAAAGGTTTGTTCGATGGCGTCTTCCTCTTCGACGAATTGTTCCTTTATTTCTTTCATATCGGGTGGCTCTTCTTCATCTTCAGTTAGGGGGTTGTCATTGCCAATTGGGTATTTCATTGTTTGGTTGAGATTGACGTACCTTTTGTCGACCCCTAATTGAAGTGATAGGTTGTTTTGCTTCCATTTGACTAAGGTTTGATGGGATTTTATGAACGGTTGTCCCAACACGAGGGGGGTTTCATCTAGGATGATAAAGTCGGTTGGTACTACCGCTTGGTTTGTTTGAATTAAGACATCCTCAACCATTCCCGTGGCGTTAGTCGTTTTTCAGTTAGAGAGAAAAATAGGAATCTTAAGATGAGAAAAATCACTAGTACTTAATTTTTCGAAAATATAGTTTGACAGTATGTTGACACAAAGATCTTTATCAATTAGCGTGTTACTAACAAAGATGTTTTGAAAAAAATATGGTACTGGTTTTATGTTTAGTTCATGGTATTCATCTTTTATTAGTGAAGTTTGTTCATTTGTTAATGTAATGCTAACTAATTTTTCTATTTTAGTAGTAGTGTTTAACTCTTTTAAAAACTTGGCATGAGAAGATACCAAACAATGATTTTTCAAAAGAAGGTTGTAAAACGTGAATTTCTTGAAAGTTTTGTTCTATTTTAAAATCGTTAGTTTTAGACTTACCTTCTCATGCGTGAGTTTTTCGTTTTGTTTCTCTTCTATTTTCACCTCTTCGATTATTACATCTTTAGTACAAATGGTCTCTTCCTTTTCACGAGATCTCTTAATTAAGAGTTCTAGATTTTTGAGACTTTGTATAAGGATTTCGGCTTCGGGATTAATTGCTAGCGGCGTGTTGCATGTTTCTATTGGCTCATGTGAAACCTTTCTTGAAGAATAGATGATACAAATCCAAAACAGACTTTAGAACTACTGATCCTGAATAAACAGTGTTTTGAATTCTATTCCCTCCAATGATATAGAGGGAAGGAGGAATAGTATATATGATTTTCGTAATCGTTAATACTAAAGGAAAAGAATTAAAAGATATTCCCGTAGTATCTAAATTCTTAGACGTTTTTCCAGAAGAGTTACCGCCTGATAGAGAAGTTGAATTTAGGATTCACCTAATGTCACACCCCCAAAATCCACCCGCGGAGTATCACCGCTTGGGAGCGTGACTGACCAGGATCAAGCCACCAATCATACAGAACAATACATATAATAAAAGTAGTTGTCATTTAAACCAAACCAAACCAAATCCATATGAAAGGTGTTTCAAATCATAAGAAAGTTATCTTTGTTTAGCGGAAGCGTATAAATAAAACCCATCGTAAACAAGTATCAAATATCAAAAGTGTTTAACAGGATAATCACGATCCAAGCCCACAACGACCTGCTCCTCCCTGTGTAAGCTCCATATACCTAACGACCTGCAAGGCATGTAACAGAGGATCAACAACTAGTTGAGCGAGTTCACAGAAAGTAAATGCGTAATAGTAAGTTCGTTTGTAACAGGTGGCTCTACTGGGCCGTTAGTACGTTCTATTGGTGGGGGCTTCCCATGTTGTATAACCACTAGACTATTCGTAACCATATGTGTTCTTCACAATCCGAGAACAGTAGTAAGTATAAGTTCACGTAGGTCTTACGTGGGTATCCTTCACATCCGAGGATAGTAATTAAGTATAAGTATCCTTCACAACCGAGGATAGTAATATGTATAGGTATCCTTCACAACCGAGGATAGTAATATGTATAGGTATCCTTCACAACCGAGGATAGTAGTAAGTATATGTGTGCGTAGATTGCACGTATGTGTCCTGCACAACCGAGGACGATGGTATGGTAGTCTAGTAATAGTGTAAGTACAGTTCTATTCAATCTCAATCCTTCAATCCCAATTCCCGTGCCCTGGGAATCCCATGCCTTAGTAAGGGTGTGAACTCACCTTGGTTTGCTCGGTATGCTATGCTCTAGAGTTTATCAAATGTCTAAGTCCGTTACCCACGACCTAGGATACGATGCCCATGATTCATTCAATTAGGGTTTACCAGTCATTGATGTCCAAACAGATGTGATTTGTGTGATAGTTGTGTGCGGAATGACATTAGATAAGATATACAGTAGCATATATACTAATCATGCAATGTGTTCTTCATTCAGGGTTTTGAATTCAGCATCATTCGTAAACTCAGATCACACAATATAAAACTCAGACATTAACATCCAAGGGAAATTCAGACTACACAGCAACACATAACTCGGAGTAGATTACTAAGGTTATTAAGCATGAGATTTGAACTAGCATATTAAGCAAATTGAATCGTGCACATGCATGGCCAAAAAGTCGGACCTTGGGCTTTCATACAAAAGAACTCGGACAAGAGAGGTTGTCCTTAACAACCTCGGACTAGGGGGGGGGGGGTTAACAAGGTCGGACAAGGAGTTTTTACACTAAACTCGGACCACCCATATTAACACAAAGTCGGACATCAACTTATTTTTATAATAAAACTCGGACAAGGGTGTCCAAGTTAAACTCGGACCCCAAGTCCCTTGAATGCTCGGACTAGGTGTTGGGGGGGGGGCTAAACTCGGACCTCATACGGTCATGCTTAACCTCGGACCTTTTGACTACATGAAGGTCGGACATACTCCAAGAAATCACAAACTTCGGACCCCTTTAACAAACCTCGGACCATATGCATGTGTTTAAACTCGGACATACTTGATTAATTTAAACTCGGACTTCATGAGTTCTTGATAAAACTCGGATACATATCATGCTTAAAGGTCGGGCCATAGTTTTTAATAAAAGCTCGGACTTATGTGTATCATGAAACCTCGGGCTAAGTATCCTATGAAACTCAGACTATTTTATTCAATCCTCGGACTAACATATCGAATCAAACTCAGACAAACAATCAAAACTCAGACTGTTAACTCCGAACATTAACATACGTGATTTCCAAAGCTAATTCACACAATCATTGGAACAGTTACATTCTTGCACTAACACGATCAGGAAACCCTAACTTCATACATTTGCATTGCACTGATCAAATCAACAATCAATATTTCTAGCATATCATGCATCTAAATCATCAGGCAATTAATTATACAACTAATCAACATCATTATCTCAATACTCAGAATCAAATCAATAGCACAAAACATCATATGAAGAACTAGGGTTTATAAGGATTACAAGGATCAAGAATTGATAACAATCAAATAATCAACAAACAATAATCATTTACCTTGTGATGATTCTAGAGAAATGTGAAATCAAAAGTGATGATTAGCTTGTCAATGATGATGGTGATGATTGCTAGAGAGCCAAAGAAATGAAAGTACGTGCTTGGATTCTTGTGTGTGTGGTTTAGTGAAGAATTAGGGTTAAGTATAATTAAGTTTTCACTAATAACTCTTCACACCCTCAATTATTCTATTTTACAAAGGTACACCATCTCAATCAATTTCACAGTTTCACCACCAAGTTCACATACTTGACAAGTCTATCACAATTAACAAACAACCATGCACAATCACACAACACAATTCATTGTATCAAAACGTTATATTGAATTAAACAACTGGACAACACATAAACATGCAATAAATGTGAAATAAGAATCTTGGAAATTCAAGTTGTCACATTATCCCCAACTTAAAAGAAATTTCGTCCCGAAATTTGGTACGCACTCACTGAGGAAGCTAGGTAAGCTGTATTGTTCACTGGTTTTCCTGGGGTGTCACATCATCCCCCCGTTGATTTGGAATTTCGTCCCGAAATTCCGCAGTAGTAGCTTCAGTCTCAGTAGTGGATGCGTTGGTTTCGAATAACTGAGGGTACTTTTCTTTCATTTGGTCTTCGCGTTCCCAGGTGTACTCTGGGCCACGTCGGGAGTTCCAACGAACTCGAACAAGAGGGATTCTCCTGTGTTTGAGGACCTTAACATCCCGGTCCGTGATTTCAACTGGCTCCTCGACGAACTGCAACCGCTCGTCGATAGTGAGTTCCTTAAAAGGAACTATGAGGGTCTCATCTGACAGGCACTTCTTCAGATTCGACACATGAAATACATTGTGAACTGCACCGAGTTCAGCTGGTAGGTTCAGTCTGTAGGCTACTGGGCCTATTCTTTCAGTGATTTCGAACGGTCCCACATACCGTGGATTGAGTTTGCCTTGTTTACCAAATCGAACCACACCCTTCTAGGGTGAGACTTTGAGTAACACCCGGTCCCCGACCTGAAATTCCAATGGCCTCTTACGCTTATCCGCGTAGGCTTTCTGACGGTCGCGTGCTGCCGCCATGCGTTGTCGTATCTGTGCAATCTTTTCTGTGGCGTCCACTACAATCTCTGGACCCGTAATCTGACTATCCCCCACCTCTGCCCAACAGAGAGGTGACCGGCATTTACGTCCGTACAATGCCTCGAATGGAGCGGCTTGAATGCTGGTGTGGTAGCTGTTATTGTATGAAAACTCCATTAAAGGGAGGTGCTTTTCCCAGCCGTTGCCGAAATCGATAACACACGCTCGAAGCATGTCTTCTAGAGCTTGAATCGTTCGCTCAGACTGCCCATCCGTCTGAGGATGATACGCTGTGCTCATGTCTAATCGTGAGCCGAAAGATTTGTGCATCGCTTGCCATAGCTCTGACGTGAATCGTGCATCCCGATCCGAAATGATGGAGGTGGGCACCCCGTGCCTCGAAACAACTTCTTTAAGATAAATGTCTGCGAGAGTGGAGAACTTATCCGTTTCCTTTATAGCTAGGAAGTGTGCAGACTTGGTGAGTCGATCCACGATTACCCATATTGTATCGTTCCCACGCTGAGATCTAGGTAGGCCTGTAACGAAATCCATGGAAATTTCTTCCCATTTCCATTGAGGTATCTTAGGCTGTTGAAGTAGGCCTGCGGGTTTCTGATATTCAACCTTGACTCTTGCACAGGTCAAGCACTTGCCAACATAGGTGGCGATGTGGGCTTTCATACTTGGCCACCAGTATGTTGTTTTAATATCGTGGTACATTTTATCCGACCCTGGGTGTACCGAGTAGCGAGACTTGTGCGCTTCGTCCATCACAAGCTCCCGTAAACCGCCATAAAGTGGGACCCAAATACGCCCCGTTACATAGTAGGCGCCGTCTTCCTTCTGTTCCATTCGTTGCCTTGAACTGCGTAAGGCTTCAGCCATGACATTCTCGGGTTTTAAAGCTTCTATCTGAGCAGCTCGTATCTGTGCAGGAAGACTGGACTGAATAGTAAGCTGTAGCGCTCGCACACGCTTAGGTAGGGTGTCTTTCCGACTGAGAGCGTCAGCCACAACATTGGCCTTGCCTGGATGATACTTGATAGCGCATTCGTAATCATTAAGCAGTTCGACCCATCGTCGTTGACGCATATTCAATTCCTTCTACTTGAAGATATGCTCGAGACTCCTGTGATCGGTGTAAATAGTGCACTTGGTACCGTACAGGTAGTGTCGCCATATCTTGAGTGCAAAAACAACAGCTCCCAGCTCTAAATCGTGCGTCGTGTAGTTCCGTTCATGAACCTTGAGTTGACGAGAGGCGTAGGCAATAACTTTATCCCGCTGCATCAATACACAACCAAGCCCCTGTATCGATGCGTCACAGTAAACCACGAAGTCATCCGTGCCCTCGGGCAGTGAGAGGATAGGTGCGCTGCATAGTCTATCCTTCAGGTACTGAAAAGCAGTTTCCTGCGCATTACCCCATCTGTAAACGACACCTTTCTGTGTCAGCATAGTAAGCGGCTGCGCGATCTTGGAGAAGTCTTTGATAAACCGCCTGTAGTATCCCGCCAAACCCAAGAATTGGCGTATTTCTGTTGGTGTACGCGGTGCAGGCCAGTTCCTGATCGAATCTACCTTGGATGGATCGACATGAATCCCATCCCTGTTCACCACATGGCCTAAGAAGTGGACTTCACGAAGCCAGAAGTCGCATTTTGAAAACTTTGCATACAGTTGCTCCTTTCGAAGGAGTTCCAAGATAAGACGTAAGTGCTGCTCATGTTCCTCCTGACTCTTGGAGTAGATCAGAATGTCGTCGATGAAGACAATGACGAACTTGTCAAGATAGGGTTTGCACACCCTGTTCATAAGATCCATGAAGACTGCAGGCGCGTTCGTAAGCCCGAATGGCATGACAAGAAACTCGTAGTGGCCGTAGCGAGTTCTGAATGTGGTTTTGGAGACGTCCTCATCCCGGACTCTCAGCTGATGGTATCCTGACCTCAAGTCTATCTTGGAGTAGAAACACGACCCTTGCAACTGGTCGAATAAGTCGTCAATGCGTGGAAGAGGATAACGGTTCTTCACCGTCACCTTGTTGAGTTCACGGTAGTCGATGCACATTCTGAACGTACCGTCTTTCTTCTTCACAAATAATACTGGAGCTCCCCAAGGAGAGGAGCTTGGACGAATAAAGCCCTTTTCCAAGAGCTCTTGTAGCTGCTTAGACAGTTCTTCCAGTTCGGTTGGAGCTAAACGATACGGTGCACGAGCTATAGGTGCTGCTCCTGGAGCTAGTTCAACTTGAAACTCGACCTGGCGATGAGGCGGTAGACCAGGTAAATCCTCAGGAAACACTTGAGGGAATTCGCGTACAACTGGAATATCCTCTACTCTTTTCTCTTTCGAAGCTGCATCAGTAACCAGTGCCAAGATAGCAGTATGACCCTTTTGTAAACATTTCTGAGCCTTCAGGAAAGAGATGATGCCAACCACTGCACCACTCTTGTCGCCTTGAACTTTGAGAGGTTCCTTTCCCGAACGAGGAATACGAATGATCTTCTCCTTACATAGAATCTCTGCTTGCTGCTTAGACAACCAATCCATACCCACGACGATGTCGAAACTACCCAGAACTATAGGAATGAGATCGATGGAGAAAGTATGACCCGCTAGAACGATGTTACAACCCTTGACTACATGTGTGGCTTCTACACTTTTACCATTTGCTAGTTCTACGACATGTTTGGTGTTTAGGGGTGTTGGTGTACGTTTTAACAATTTACTCATTTTCAAAGACATATAACTCGTATCCGCACCCGAATCAAACAAAACGGTAACATAAATATCGTCGAGAAGAAACTTACCCATAACGACGTTGGGATCATTTCTGGCATCACCCTGCCCCAACACAAACGCACGACCCCTCGCCTCATTGCCGTTGTTGTTTCCACCGTTGTTGTTGTTGCCATTGCCCTGATTGTTGTTATGGTTGTTGTTATTCTGGTTCCTGTTCAGCTGAGGACAGTGCCTTTTGAAGTGACCCTCTGCACCGCAATGAAAACACCCTTTGTTGCCCTGCTGCTGATTCTGCTGTGCTTGTGGCTGCTGCTGATTCTGGTTCGCAGGTCGAGGGCTTCTACAATCCTTGGCCTCATGGCCCATCTTAAGGCATCTTTGACAGCGACCCTTATTACACTGGCCACTGTGGTGTTTGTTGCAGGTGTTACACTTCGGGAGATTTCCTCGATATCCTCCCTGTCTGTGGCTGCCTGAGGAGTGCTGACTGGGACTCTGATAACTGTCAGTCTTTCGTTGTTGAGCTTGTGACTGCACCGAAGCTGATCCCTTGCTAGAATCCCCATCCCATTTTCTCTTGCTATCACTGGGAGTGGCAAGTGTAGTAGAAGCAGTAGTGGTAGCAGTAGCGCTGATACGCTTTGGCAGTCTGTTCTGATCTACTGCTTGATCTGTGATGCGGTGGGCAAGGCGCTGAATAGCCTGATTGTTGTCAAGATTAGCCGATGTTACGTGGCTCTGGATTTCTGGCGCCAAACCCTTGAGATACAACTCAATACGCTTGTATGGAGGGTCCACCATAGTTGGACACAGCACAGCCAACTCGTTCGACCTCTTGGTATAAGCCTCGATTTCTGACCCAGTCATCTTCAAATGATAAAACTCATCCTCCAGCTTGTGGATGTCTTCCCGAGTACAGTACTTACGTTTAATCAGTTCCTTGAAGTCATTCCAAGGGGTGGCGTTAGCAGCTGCCAACCTTTGGATCTGCACCTGCGCGTTCCACCAAGTCAATGCGATCCCTTCCAAAGTACCAGTGGCATACTTGACCCTGCGAGCCTCAGGGCATTCACACATCTCGAACACAGACTCGAGCTTTTCAAACCAGTGGAGGAGTCCAACCGCTCCTTCAGTGCCACTGAACGTGCTAGGGCGACAATCCATGAAATTCTTGAAAGTGCAGACAGGCTGCTGCGCGTGTTGACCTATTGTGTACGAAGAGGACAAAGTTAAATACGAGAATTAATGTAGGATCTAAAGATCCTAGTGTGTGTCTATACTGCAGGTTATACTACCTGCTTGAGCAGCTGCAAGTGCCGCAGCAACTTGAGCTTGAACAAGGGCCTCTAGCTGGGCTTGAGTCATGTTGATTCGTCCGGCCATTGATCTTCACATCAAAGGCAACATAAGTGAGAAAGGTTCGCGAATAGTGCGATGACAGAAGAGTGTAAGCACGTAAATGTTCTCAAGCAATAACAAGTAGTGAGCAAAGTAATGTAAACATACTACGAGCAAAGTTCTATGCAGTTCTAGCAAGCAGGTAATAAACATAAACCTTATTACCTAGGATGTCGAGTCTTGCACGTGGAGCGAAGCGTCGTTGTGGATCGTTGAGAGCACTGTTCTGGTTATAGTCTGGTTTTAATAAAAAAACGTTTTCCCATATTAAAACCAAGTTCTCTATAACCAATGGCTCTGATACCAATCTGTCACACCCCCAAAATCCACCCGCGGAGTATCACCGCTTGGGAGCGTGACTGACCAGGATCAAGCCACCAATCATACAGAACAATACATATAATAAAAGTAGTTGTCATTTAAACCAAACCAAATCCATATGAAAGGTGTTTCAAATCATAAGAAAGTTATCTTTGTTTAGCGGAAGCGTATAAATAAAACCCACCGTAAACAAGTATCAAATATCAAAAGTGTTTAACAGGATAATCACGATCCAAGCCCACAACGACCTGCTCCTCCCTGTGCAAGCTCCATATACCTAACGACCTGCAAGGCATGTAACAGAGGATCAACAACTAGTTGAGCGACTTCACAGAAAGTAAATGCGTAATAGTAAGTTCGTTTGTAACAGGTGGCTCTACTGGGCCGTTAGTACGTTCTATTGGTGGGGGCTTCCCATGTTGTATAACCACTAGACTATTCGTAACCATATGTGTTCTTCACAATCCGAGAACAGTAGTAAGTATAAGTTCACGTAGGTCTTACGTGGGTATCCTTCACATCCGAGGATAGTAATTAAGTATAAGTATCCTTCACAACCGAGGATAGTAATATGTATAGGTATCCTTCACAACCGAGGATAGTAATATGTATAGGTATCCTTCACAACCGAGGATAGTAGTAAGTATATGTGTACGTAGATTGCACGTATGTGTCCTGCATAACCGAGGACGATGGTATGGTAGTCTAGTAATAGTGTAAGTACAGTTCTATTCAATCTCAATCCTTCAATCCCAATTCCCGTGCCCTGGGAATCCCATGCCTTAGTAAGGGTGTGAACTCACCTTGGTTTGCTCGGTATGCTATGCTCTAGAGTTTATCAAATGTCTAAGTCCGTTACCCACGACCTAGGATATGATGCACATGATTCATTCAATTAGGGTTTACCAGTCATTGATGTCCAAACAGATGTGATTTGTGTGATAGTTGTGTGCGGAATGACATTAGATAAGATATACAGTAGCATATATACTAATCATGCAATGTGTTCTTCATTCAGGGTTTTGAATTCAGCATCATTCGTAAACTCAGATCACACAATATAAAACTCAGACATTAACATCCAAGGGAAATTCAGACTACACAGCAACACATAAATCGGAGTAGATTACTAAGGTTATTAAGCATGAGATTTGAACTAGCATATTAAGCAAATTGAATCGTGCACATGCATGGCCAAAAAGTCGGACCTTGGGCTTTCATACAAAAGAACTCGGACAAGAGAGGTTGTCCTTAACAACCTCGGACTAGGGGGGGGGGTTAACAAGGTCGGACAAGGAGTTTTTACACTAAACTCGGACCACCCATATTAACACAAAGTCGGACATCAACTTATTTTTATAATAAAACTCGGACAAGGGTGTCCAAGTTAAACTCGGACCCCAAGTCCCTTGAATGCTCGGACTAGGTGTTGGGGGGGGCTAAACTCGGACCTCATAAGGTCATGCTTAACCTCGGACCTTTTGACTACATGAAGGTCGGACATACTCCAAGAAATCACAAACTTCGGACCCCTTTAACAAACCTCGGACCATATGCATGTGTTTAAACTCGGACATACTTGATTAATTTAAACTCGGACTTCATGAGTTCTTGATAAAACTCGGATACATATCATGCTTAAAGGTCGGGCCATAGTTTTTAATAAAAGCTCGGACTTATGTGTATCATGAAACCTCGGGCTAAGTATCCTATGAAACTCAGACTATTTTATTCAATCCTCGGACTAACATATCGAATCAAACTCAGACAAACAATCAAAACTCAGACTGTTAACTCCGAACATTAACATACGTGATTTCCAAAGCTAATTCACACAATCATTGGAACAGTTACATTCTTGCACTAACACGATCAGGAAACCCTAACTTCATACGTTTGCATTGCACTGATCAAATCAACAATCAATATTTCTAGCATATCATGCATCTAAATCATCAGGCAATTGATTATACAACTAATCAACATCATTATCTCAATACTCAGAATCAAATCAATAGCACAAAACATCATATGAAGAACTAGGGTTTATAAGGATTACAAGGATCAAGAATTGATAACAATCAAATAATCAACAAACAATAATCATTTACCTTGTGATGATTCTAGAGAAATGTGAAATCAAAAGTGATGATTAGCTTGTCAATGATGATGGTGATGATTGCTAGAGAGCCAAAGAAATGAAAGTACGTGCTTGGATTCTTGTGTGTGTGGTTTAGTGAAGAATTAGGGTTAAGTATAATTAAGTTTTCACTAATAACTCTTCACACCCTCAATTATTCTATTTTACAAAGGTACACCATCTTAATCAATTTCACAGTTTCACCACCAAGTTCACATACTTGACAAGTCTATCACAATTAACAAACAACCATGCACAATCACACAACACAATTCATTGTATCAAAACGTTATATTGAATTAAACAACTGGACAACACATAAACGTGCAATAAATGTGAAATAAGAATCTTGGAAATTCAAGTTGTCACACCTAATACCAGGGACGGTACCGATTGCCAAAGCACCATATCGATTAACATAACAGAGATGCAGGAACTGAAGAAACAATTAGACGAACTTCTTGACAAAGGTTTTATACAACCAAGTTCATCACCGTGGGGAGCACCGGTGTTGTTTGTTAAGAAGAAAGGCGGATCGATGCGTATATGCATTGATTACCGAGAATTGAACAAGGTCATGATTAAGAATCGGTACCCACAACCGAGAATCGATGATCTGTTCGATCAACTTCAGGGAGCTCAATTCTTTTCAAAGATCGATTTACGCTCTGGATACCATCAACTGAAAGTACAGGAAGATGACATTCCTAAAACTGCTTTCAGAACAAGGTACGGTCAATATGAATTTACCGTCATGCCATTTGGTTTAACCAATGCCCTAGCCGCATTTGTGGACATGATGAACAGGGTATGTAAACCATACCTGGATAAATTCATAATTATTTTTATAGATGATATTCTAATTTATTCTAAGAATAAAGAGGAACATGCAGCGCATCTGCATACCCTTCTGACATTATTGAGAAAAGAAAAGCTTTGTTAGGAAACTTTATTTGTAAGTATTGAAGAAAATAAGATTCAACTTGATCTATGAAGAAGATAACTGTCCTGAAGATTGCAACAAGAAGAAGAAGATCAGATAGGACAACAGAAAGAAACAACATCTACTTCAAAGTATCATAAGTTGATCAAGAGCTGAAGAAGATTATCAGAGAAGGTCTTTCTGATGGATCTGATCATCAGTTTCGGATGATTCTGATCATTAGATTTTCTGATGATTTGTTCACCAGAATTTCTGATGAAGTGGTTTATCAGAAATTCTGATAAAAACCCCACTTGTCTAAAAATCAGTTCTACCCTGCCACAATAACCGAAGCAAGTTGACATTATTGGATATCATGATGACAAAGGCCACTTGATAATTGGATTCAATGAATATGTCAAGAAGCTACTTTTTGCAGGGAATAATACATGAATAAACAAATGTTTATTCATGTATTCAGCCGTCTATAAATAAAAGGCTCATCAAGCAGAGAACAATGAGTTAAGCTTAGCATTCAATACATACTACAAACTCCATTATCGTTTCACCCTCAGGATTCAAGTATTCTTTTATAATAGATAATAATCTTACAATCACCTTGTAAACCATTTTGTTTCAAAGTGATATAAACTTGATAATTATGTAGGTGTGGTTTCTTGAAAGTCTGATTTCTATTTCTACACACTATTTTCACATCTATTGAAATTGTCACACCCCCAAAATCCACACGCGGAGTACCACCGCTTGGAGGCGTGACATGACCAGGATCAAGCCACCAATCATATTGAACATGTAAATATATAGTAAAAGTTATCCATCAATACGAAGGTGTTTATCAAAACCAACATAGTTAAGTATAGCGGAAGCATTAATGTAAAAACCCAATCATAAGTGTTAATGTATGAAATGACATAAGTAATCACGACCCATTTGTCCACAACGACCTGCTCCTCCTTGTGCAAGCTCCATAATGTACCTAAGGTCCTGCAAGGCATGCAGCAGATAATCAACAATTAGTTGAGCGAGTTCACAGAAAGTAAGTTCATAATAGTAATGCGTAAGTTCATCTAGTGGGGGCTTCCCATGCAAGTATATACTACTGGTGGGGGATTCCCACATTTATCCTTAATAATGGGGGCTTCCCATTATGGTACTTACTAGACTATTTGCAACCATGTGTTCTTCTTAATCCGAGAACAGGAATACGTACAAGGTCACGCAGGATTTACGTGAGTGCCCTTCCCCGAGGACAGTGGTACGCGTGGGGTTTACGCAGGATTTACGTAAGTGTCCTTCCGACCCGGAAGACAGTAGTGGGTATTAGGTTACGCAGGATTTACGTAAGTGTCCTCCCGACCCGGGAGACAATGCTAGATACTAGTTTACGTAGGTTTTACGTAAGTGTCCTGACTATCCTGAGGACGATGGTCTATAGTCTAGTGATTGCGTAAGTACGAGTAATCTTTCCATATCAATCATTCCAACCCAATTCCCTACCCGGGAATCCCATGCCTTGGCTGTGTGAAGTCACCTTGGTTTGCTCGGCAGATACACAAAAGAGAGGGTTCTTGAACTAACAGTGGTCAACCACGTCCTAACAGGGTTACCATACAAGTCAGGTTTTGACTCAAGTAATGCACGTATAAGTCATGGCAATCACGTATTTATCATGGCAACACAAAGTCAGTCAAATACACTTTAACAGTTAATAACGTATGCAAGATTTGGACTCGCACAAGCCCAACATCCTTGTGCGGTCCACCCGATGAAGTTCGGTAGTACCTGGCCCATAAATATGAGTAGCCCAAAACATATCGGTCCAAAATAATAACATGTAAAGGTCTTGTGCGACCCGACTGATCTTGTACGATCAGGTTGGGTTGTGCGAGATGATTTGGGCTGTCCGGCCCAACAGCTTAACAACTCGTGTGATTCAAAACACCTTGTGCGACTAGGTTTGCCTTGTGCGATCAAGTCCAGCCCAATAACCATCCGGCCCAGACGACATAACCGGCCTTGTGCGAGTGGGCCTTGGGCTTGCTCGGTCAAATAATCAAAACAGTAATTACCTAACATAGTTACGGCCCAACAACATGTGCGATCCAACACTACACTTGTGCGATCGGAGTCCCCTTGTGCGGTCAGGGCCTCTTGTGCGATCCAGAGGGATCTTGTGCGACCGGATAAGCTTGTGCGAATGGACCCCTTGTGCGACCAAGAGGTCTCGTGTGCGATCAGTTTACTTATCCGAGATTCATGCTATTCAGTTACAACATTAATGTAGCCAAATGAATTTCAAAGTTTCCATACTTGCACACAATCAATTAACAACTAATAGTTTTGCATATTATCGATCAAACATGGGATTTCATCATCAATTCTTATGAACCCTAAACAACAAGACATGAACACCAATTAATTCCTCACTATTTAGTTGGATCAAACCCTAAAACTTACACATATCATTCGAGTTCAAACATATCTCAGCCGATTGCCTATCTATTCGGTACTTATAACAAGGCCATCAATATGTGAAATCATATTTAGCATACATGAGAGCCGATTAACAAAACTTCAATCAATTATCATCATAATCATCAATCCGAAAACAAAGCATAGCAACATAGTAACATCAAATCGGTTCTAACTTATTATCATGCAACTCTAATCGGTTTAATGGAATCATAACATCAACCAACATGAAATCATAAACCAAAACACTAACCGAAAATAGAGGGTGATCCGATTACAAGAGTCTTCGGTGAGGAGGGTATGCTTGCCGTCAAGTGAGGGGAGAGAAGGAGAGCACTAGGGTTTTGTATATTTTCTTGTGTTTACTAGTTGTGAGAAAACAAACCCCACCATTTGGGTGTTTGTACGCATAAGGGGAATGGGCCGGCCCTTGCTTGGGCTGCCCTTGAACCGTGTGGCCCAACTTGGGCTTGTGCGATTGTTGTGTGTGTTGTGCGATTTGGTTTGTTTATATATTCATACATACACATAACGTATCATGTACACAATCATTAAAACATTTATCACATAACATTCAATAATCATTCGCTTAGTCAATCAAGTTCACATATGTTACACAACGATAGGTTCTAAATACGAGTTGTCACATTATCCCCAACTAAAAGAAATTTCGTCCCGAAATTTGGTACGCACTCACTGAGGAAGCTAGGTAAGCTGTATCGTTCACTGGTTTTCCTGGGGTGTCACATCCTCCCCCCGTTGATCTGGAATTTTGTCCCGAAATTCCACAGTTGTAGCTTCAGCCTCAGTAGTGGTTGCATTGGTTCCGAATAACTGGGGGTACTTTTCTGTCATCCTGTCTTCGCGTTCCCAGGTGTACTCTGGGCCACGTTTGGAGTTCCAACGTACTCGAACAAGAGGGATTCTCTTGTTTTTGAGGACCTTCACATCCCGGTCCGTGATTTCAACTGGTTCCTCGACGAACTGCAACCGCTCGTCGATAGTGAGTTCTTTGAAAGGAATGATAAGGGTCTCATCTGAGAGGCACTTCTTCAGATTTGACACGTGAAAGACATTGTGAACTGCCCCAAGTTCAGCTGGTAGGTTTAGCTTGTATGCTACTTTGCCAATCTTTTCTATGATTTCGAATGGTCCGACGTACCGCTGATTCAGTTTGCCCCGTTTGCCAAAACGTACCACACCCTTCCAGGGTGAAACTTTGAGTAAAACCCGGTCCCTGACCTGAAATTCCAAAGGCTTTCTACGCTTGTCCGCGTAGGCTTTCTGACGGTCGCGTGCTGCCGCCATGCGTTGTCTTATCTGTGCAATCTTTTCTGTGGCGTCCACTACAATCTCTATACCCGTAATCTGACTATCCCCCACCTCTGCCCAACAGAGAGGTGACCGGCATTTACGTCCGTACAATGCCTCGAATGGTGCGGCTTGTATGCTGGTGTGATAACTGTTATTGTATGAGAACTCCACCAAAGGGAGGTGCTTTTCCCAGCCGTTGCCGAAATCGATAACGCATGCCCGAAGCATGTCTTCAAGAGTTTGAATCGTTCGCTCAGACTGCCCATCCGTCTGAGGGTGATATGCTGTGCTCATGTCTAACCGTGAGCCGAAAGATTTGTGCATCGCTTGCCATAGTTCTGACGTGAATCGTGCATCGCGATCCGAAATGATGGATGTGGGCACCCCGTGCCTCGAAACAACTTCTTTAAGATAGACGTTTGCGAGAGTGGAGAACTTATCCGTTTCCTTTATAGCCAGAAAGTGTGCAGACTTGGTGAGTCGATCCACGATCACCCATATGGTATCATTCCCACGCTGGGATCTGGGTAAGCCCGTAACGAAATCCATGGAAATTTCTTCCCATTTCCATTGCGGTATCTTGGGTTGCTGAAGTAGACCCGCTGGTTTCTGGTATTCAACCTTGACTCTCGCACAGGTCAAGCACTTGCCGACATAAGTAGCGATGTGGGCCTTCATGCTAGGCCACCAATAAGTAGTTCTGATGTCGTGGTACATCTTGTCCGACCCTGGATGTACTGAGTAGCGAGACTTGTGTGCTTCGTCCATCACAAGTTCTCGTAGACCGCCATAAAGTGGGACCCAAATACGCCCTGTTACATAGTAGGCACCGTCTGCCTTCTGTTCTAATCGTTGCCTTGAGCCGCGTAGGGCTTCAGCTTTGACATTTTCGGGTTTCAATGCTTCTACCTGAGCATCTCGTATCTGTGCAGGAAGACTAGACTGAATCGTAAGCTGTAGCGCTCGCATGCGCCATGGTAAAGTGTCTTTCCGACTGAGGGCGTCAGCCACAACATTGGCCTTGCCTGGATGGTACTTGATAGCGCATTCGTAATCGTTTAGTAACTCGACCCATCGCCGTTGACGCATGTTCAAATCCTTCTGCTTAAGGATATGCTCGAGACTCCTGTGATCGGTGTAAATCGTGCACTTGGTACCGTACAGGTAGTGTCGCCATATCTTGAGCGCGAAAACAACAGCTCCCAGCTCTAAATCGTGCGTCGTGTAATTCCGTTCATGTATCTTAAGTTGACGCGAAGCGTAAGCGATAACCTTGTCGCGCTGCATTAACACACATCCAAGACCCTGAATGGATGCATCACAATATACTACAAAATCGTCCGTGCCCTCTGGCAATGAGAGGATAGGTGCACTGCAAAGTCTATCCTTTAAGTGCTGAAAAGCAGTTTCCTGAGTGTTGCCCCAATGGTAGGTGACACCTTTCTGTGTTAGTAGTGTAAGCGGTTGAGCAATCTTTGAAAAGTCTTTAATAAACCGTCTGTAGTAACCCGCCAAACCCAAGAATTGGCGTATTTCCGTTGGCGTACGTGGTGCAGGCCAGTTCCTGATTGAGTCTACCTTGGATGGATCGACATGAATCCCATCCTTGTTTACTACGTGGCCTAGAAAGTGGACTTCACGAAGCCAGAAGTCAAATTTCGAAAATTTAGCGTACAGCTGTTCCTTCCGTAGGAGTTCCAAAATAAGGCGTAGGTGTTGCTCGTGCTCCTCCTGACTCTTGGAGTAGATTAGGATGTCGTCGATGAAAACAATGACGAACTTGTCAAGATAGGGTTTACACACCCTGTTCATAAGGTCCATAAATACGGCAGGCGCGTTCGTTAACCCGAACGGCATGACAAGAAACTCGTAGTGACCGTAGCGAGTTCTGAATGCGGTTTTGGAGACGTCCTCATCCCGGACTCTCAGTTGATGATAACCAGACCTCAAGTCTATCTTGGAGTAGTAACACGACCCTTGCAACTGGTCGAATAAGTCGTCTATGCGTGGAAGAGGATAACGGTTCTTCACCGTTACCTTGTTCAGTTCCCTGTAGTCTATGCACATCCTGAATGTACCGTCCTTCTTTCTCACGAACAACACTGGAGCTCCCCAAGGCGAAGAGCTTGGACGAATGAAGCCCTTTTCCAAGAGCTCTTGCAGCTGCTTTGACAGTTCCTCCAATTCTGATGGAGCTAAACGATATGGTGCGCGAGCTATGGGTGCTGCTCCCGGAGCGAGCTCGATTTGAAATTCGACCTGACGATGAGGCGGTAAGCCAGGTAAGTCTTCAGGAAACACCTGAGGGTAGTCGCGTACAACTGGAATATCCTCCAGTCTCTTTTCTTTCGTCGATGCATCCGAAACAAGAGCCAAAATGGCTGTGTGCCCTTTACGTAAACATTTATGAGCCTTCAAGAAGGAGATGGTGCCAACCACTGCACCACTCTTGTCACCCTGAACTTCGAGGGGTTCTTGACCAGTACGTGGAATGCGAATAATCTTCTCGCTGCACAAGATCTCTGCCTGATGTTGGGATAACCAATCCATCCCTATAACGATATCGAAACTTCCCAAGACTATGGGAATAAGGTCGATGGAGAAAGCTTAACCGGCTAAGACAATACTACAACCCCTGACTATTTGCGTGGCTTCTAAACTCTTACCATTTGCTAGTTCTACGACGTGTTTGGTGTTTAGGGGTGTTGATGTACGTTTTAACAATTTACTGGCTTTCACAGAAATATAACTTGTATCCGCACCCGAATCAAATAAAACAGTAACATAAATATCGTCGAGGAGAAACTTACCCATAACCACATTGGGATCGTTCATTGCGTCTCCTCGCCCCAGCACGAAAGCTCGACCCCTTGCCTCGTTGCCATTGTTGTTGTTTCCCCCGTTGTTGTTCCCGTTGCCCTGGTTATTGTTGTTGCGATTTTGGTTCTGGTTCAACTGAGGACAATCGCGTTTGAAATGACCTTCAGCCCCACACTGGAAACATCCCCGGTTTCCACGCTGTGGCTGCTGCTGCTGTGGGTTCTGTGGAGCTGGTTGTTGCGGTTGCTGGTTCTGATTTGCAGGCCGTGGGCTCCTACAGTCTTTGGCCTCGTGACCCATCTTGAGACATCTTTGACAACGACCCTTGTTGCACTGGCCGCTGTGATGCCTGTTGTAGTTGTGACACTTGGGGTGAAACCCTTGATACCTTCTCTGTCTATAGCCACCAGAGGATTGCTGGCTGGGACTCTGGTAGTGATCAGTCTTCTGCTGCTGAGCTTGGGATTGAACTGTTGCTGAACCTTTGCTAGAATCCCCATCCCACTTTCTTTTGTTGTCACTGGGTGTAGTGGGAGTAGCGGCCGAAGTGGTAGCACTGATGCGTTTGGGCAACTTGTTCTGATCCACCGCCTGATCCATGAGGCGATGAGCAAGACGCTGGATATCCTGAATGTTGTCGAGGTTAGCCAATGTAACATGGCTCTGAATTTTTGAGGCTAGACCCTTGAGGTACAACTCGATGCGTTTGATGGGAGGGTCTACCATGGTAGGACACAAAATAGCCAATTCGTTCGATCGCTTCGTGTAAGCTTCTATCTCTGACCCCGTCATCTTCAAGTGATAAAACTCATTCTCCAACTTGTGGATATCATCCCTTGTGCAGTACTCACGCTTGATAAGTTCTGAATTTCTGAGGCTAGACCCTTGAGGTACAATGTAACATGGCTCTGAATTTCTGAGGCTAGACCCTTGAGGTACAACTCGATGCGTTTGATGGGAGGGTCTACCATGGTAGGACACAAAATAGCCAATTCGTTCGATCGCTTCGTGTAAGCTTCTATCTCTGACCCCGTCATCTTCAAGTGATAAAACTCATTCTCCAACTTGTGGATATCATCCCTTGTGCAGTACTCACGCTTGATAAGTTCCTTGAATTCGTTCCAGGGTGTGGCGTTAGCAGCTGCCAACCCTAAGATCTGAACTTGGGCGTTCCACCAAGTTAGTGCTATTCCTTCTAGCGTGCCAGTGGCGTATTTCACCCTGCGAGCGTCAGGGCATTCACACATCTCGAATACTGACTCCAGCTTCTCAAACCAGTGGAGGAGTCCCACTGCCCCCTCTGTGCCGCTGAAAGTACTTGGACGACAGTCCATGAAGTTCTTAAATGTGCAAACTTGCTGCTGCGCTGGTTGACCTATTGTGTATGAATAGGGCAAAGTTTAAATACAAGGGCTAGTTTAGGAGTGTAGGATCTAAAGATCCTAGTGTAAGTTATGACTACAGGATATACTACCTGCTTGAGCAGCTGCAAGTGCCGCAGCAACTTGAGCTTGAACGAGAGCCTCTAGCTGGGCTTGAGTCATGTTAATTCGTCCAGACATGATCTTCATAGTAAAAGTAACGTAAGTGAGAGTGGTTCGCGAATAGGGCGATGACAGAAAAGCGTAAGCACGTAGGTATTCTCATGTAATAAAGTCATGTGTATCTAAGCGTAATGCGAACAAAGTTCTAAGCAGTTCTAGCAAACAGGCAATAAACATAAACCTTATTACCTAGGATGTCGAGTCTTGCACTTGGAGCGAAGCGTCATTGTGGATCGTTGAGAGCACTGTTCTGGTTATAGTCTGGTTCTAATAAAACGTTTTTCCCATATTAAAACCAAGTTCTCTATAACCAATGGCTCTGATACCAATCTATCACACCCCCAAAATCCACACGCGGAGTACCACCGCTTGGAGGCGTGACATGACCAGGATCAAGCCACCAATCATATAGAACATGTAAATATATAGTAAAAGTTATCCATCAATACGAAGGTGTTTATCAAAACCAACATAGTTAAGTATAGCGGAAGCATTAATGTAAAAACCCAATCATAAGTGTTAATGTATGAAATGACATAAGTAATCACAATCCATTTGCCCACAACGACCTGCTCCTCCTTGTGCAAGCTCCATAATGTACCTAAGGTCCTGCAAGGCATGCAGCAGATAATCAACAACTAGTTGAGCGAGTTCACAGAAAGTAAGTTCATAACAGTAATGCGTAAGTTCATCTAGTGGGGGCTTCCCATGCAAGTATATACTACTGGTGGGGGATTCCCACATTTATCCTTAATAATGGGGGCTTCCCATTATGGTACTTACTAGACTATTTGCAACCATGTGTTCTTCTTAATCCGAGAAAAGGAATACGTACAAGGTCACGCAGGATTTACGTGATTGCCCTTCCCCGAGGACAGTGGTACGCGTGGGGTTTACGCAGGATTTACGTAAGTGTCCTTCCGACCCGGAAGACAGTAGTGGGTATTAGGTTACGCAGGATTTACGTAAGTGTCCTCCCGACCCGGGAGACAATGGTAGATACTAGTTTACGTAGGTTTTACGTAAGTGTCCTGACTATCCTGAGGACGATGGTCTATAGTCTTGTGATTGCTAAGTACGAGTAATCTTTCCATATCAATCATTCCAACCCAATTCCCTACCCGGGAATCCCATGCCTTGGCTGTGTGAACTCACCTTGGTTTGCTCGGCAGATACACAAAAGAGAGGGTTCTTGAACTAACAGTGGTCAACCACGTCCTAACAGGGTTACCATACAAGTCAGGTTTTGACTCAAGTAATGCACGTATAAGTCATGGCAATCACGTATTTATCATGGCAACACAAAGTCAGTCAAATACACTTTAACAGTTAATAACGTATGCAAGATTTGGACTCGCACAAGCCCAACATCCTTGTGCGGTCCACCCGATGAAGTTCGGTAGTACCCGGCCCATAAATATGAGTAGCCCAAAACATATCGGCCCAAAATAATAACATGTAAAGGTCTTGTGCGACCCGACTGATCTTGTACGATCAGGTTGGGTTGTGCGAGATGATTTGGGCTGTCCGGCCCAACAGCTTAACAACTCGTGTGATTCAAAACACCTTGTGCGACTAGGTTTGCCTTGTGCGATCAAGTCCAGCCCAATAACCATCCGGCCCAGACGACATAAAACGGCCTTGTGCGAGTGGGCCTTGGGCTTGCTCGGTCAAATAATCAAAACAGTAATTACCTAACATAGTTACGGCCCAACAACATGTGCGATCCAACACTACACTTGTGCGATCGGAGTCCCCTTGTGCGGTCAGGGCCTCTTGTGCGATCCAGAGGGATCTTGTGCGACCGGATAAGCTTGTGCGAATGGACCCCTTGTGCGACCAAGAGGTCTCGTGTGCGATCAGTTTACTTATCCGATATTCATGCTATTCGGTTACAACATTAATCTAGCCAAATCAATTTCAAAGTTTCCATACTTGCACACAATCAATTAACAACTAATAGTTTTGCATATTATCGATCAAACATGGGATTTCATCATCAATTCTTATGAACCCTAAACAACAAGACATGAACACCAATTAATTCCTCACTATTTAGTTGGATCAAACCCTAAAACTTACACATATCATTCGAGTTCAAACATATCTCAGCCGATTGCCTATCTATTCGGTACTTATAACAAGGCCATCAATATGTGAAATCATATTTAGCATACATGAGAGCCGATTAACAAAACTTCAATCAATTATCATCATAATCATCAATCCGAAAACAAAGCATAGCAACATAGTAACATCAAATCGGTTCTAACTTATTATCATGCAACTCTAATCGGTTTAATGGAATCATAACATCAACCAACATGAAATCATAAACCAAAACACTAACCGAAAATAGAGGGTGATCCGATTACAAGAGTCTTCGGTGAGGAGGGTATGCTTGCCGTCAAGTGAGGGGAGAGAAGGAGAGCACTAGGGTTTTGTATATTTTCTTGTGTTTACTAGTTGTGAGAAAACAAACCCCACCATTTGGGTGTTTGTACGCATAAGGGGAATGGGCCGGCCCTTGCTTGGGCTGCCCTTGAACCGTGTGGCCCAACTTGGGCTTGTGCGATTGTTGTGTGTGTTGTGCGATTTGGTTTGTTTATATATTCATACATACACATAATGTATCATGTACACAATCATTAAAACACTTATCACATAACATTCAATAATCATTCGCTTAGTCAATCAAGTTCACATATGTTACACAACGATAGGTTCTAAATACGAGTTGTCACAGAAATCACTTGCCATATTACGTGAAAAGAAGTTTTTAAGTCCAAACTGGGACCAACAAGCCTTATGCTAAATTCTCAAAATGTGAATTATGGTTACAAGAAGTGCAATTTCTTAGACATCTGGTTAATCATGAAGGAATTCATGTGGATCCCACAAAGATCGAGGCGATTACCAAGTGGAAAGTCCCTGAGTCGCCAACAGAAGTACGAAGTTTTCTTGGACTTGCAGGATATTATAGACGGTTTATCCAAGATTTCTCTAGGATAGCCATTCCATTAACCAAACTGACCTGCAAATCAGTTAAGTTTGAATGAGGACCAGAATAGGAAGAAGCCTTTAAGATTCTTAAGCAAAAGTTAACCAACGTACCTATACTCGCATTACTAGAAGGGACTGAAGACTTTATAGTCTATTGTGATGCGTCTAAATTAGGATATGGATGTGTGTTAATGCAACGTCAAAAGGTTATAGCTTATGCCTCTAGACAACTTAAGAAACATGAAGGGAATTACACAACCCATGAACTAGAATTAGGAGCCATAGTTTTTACGCTTAAGATTTGGAGACACTATCTTTATAGAAGTAAATTTGTTATCTTCACAGATCATAAGAGTTTAAGGTATATTTTTGGCCAAAAAGAATTAAATATGAGATAGAGTTGATGGATGAAAATTCTTAGTGATTACGATTGTGATATCTAGTATCATGCTGGAAGAGCTAACGTAGTAGCTGATGCTTTAAGTCGAAAGTATCATGAAAAGCCAAAACGAGTACGCTCTCTTAAATTAAATCTGCAAGTAGATTTAAATGAGCAAATTAGAGAGGTACAGGAAACAACATTCAAGGACGATGCTGAAGGTTTAAAAGGAATGATTAAGGAATGAGAACAATGATCAGATGGAATTTGGAAGTTCCATAAGAAAAGAATGTGGATATCTAAACAAGGAAACCTACGCCACAGAATTCTAGAAGAAGCCCATAAATCTAAGTATACGATGCATCCTGGAAGTGACAAGATGTATCAAGATCTAAGAAAGAATTTCTGGTGGATAGGAATGAAAAAGGATACAGCCAACTACATTGCTAAATGTCTGACCTCTTCACAGGTTAAAGCTGAACATCAGAAACCTTTAGGGTTATTACAGCAACTAGAAATGCTAGTATGGAAATGGGAATTGATAAGAATGGACTTTGTTGTCACACCCCCAAAAATCCACACGCGGAGTATCACCGCTTGGGAGCGTGACTGACCAGGATCAAGCCACCAATCATATAGAACAATGTATAAAGTAGAAGTAATTGCAATATAATTCAAAACAAATCCATATGAAAGGTGTTTCCAAAACATAAGTCAGTTATCAATGTTTAGCGGAAGCGTATATATAAAAATATCCAATGTAAATGTGTATCAAGTATCATATGGGTTTCATATGACGTTCACGATCCAAGTCCACAACGTCCGCGCCTCCAGTGCAAGCTCCCAGTACCTAACGATCTGCAAGGCATGTAAAAGAAAGGATCAACAAAATAGTTGAGCGAGTTCACAGTAAATAAGTACGTAACAGTAAGTACAGGTTGGCTCTACTGGGCCGATAGTAAGTTATATAGGTGGGGGCTTCCCATGTTATGTGACCACTAGACTATTCGTATTATCCCTGTTCTTCGTCCGAGAACAGTAGCGCGTATGAGGTGTGCGTAGCACGTATCCTTTGCATCGAGGATAGTAATTAGTATATGACCACGTAGGTGTTATCCCAACCTACGGAAGAAGTAAGTAATGCGTACACGTAGGTTTTACGTGCGTGCCTGACATCCGAGGCAGTAATGGCATATGACCACGTAGGTGTTATCCAACCTACGGAACCACGTAGGTGTTATCCCAACCTACGGAATTAGTATATGACCACGTAGGTGTTATCCCAACCTACGGAACCGTCCTGACATCCGAGGACTATGATAGGTGATAGTCTAGGAAAAGCGTTTGTACGTTTATGTCAATTGAAACCTTTAACCCATTCCCACGACCCGGGAATCCCATGCCTTAGTAGGAGTGTGAACTCACCTTGGTTTGCTCGGTATGCTAGGTTATGCACTCACAAGTAATTAATCACGTCCTATTGTATGCACGTATAACAAATCAGTTCATGTTCACAACGATACGCATGCAAGTTAAATGTTCACAGAACAGTCAGTTTGCATAACGGCACAACACGTAGTATTTCACATTAAATCATAAGCTATCATTCGATTCACACCACCCATCCTTCGATTCATTGCTCATCCTTCGGTCTAACAGTTATCACAATTGTCGCAATTATGTTTCGACACGTCTTTCGATACACAGTTATCTTTCGGACCAAAGTTATGTTTCGAACCAATGTTATCCTTCAGTCAACCTATCTTTCGGTTGTCACTATGTTTCGACTAACTACTATCTTTCGGTCAATGTTATCCTTCGGTCCAAGCTATGTTTCGAACAACTAGCATCTTTCGGTTACAACTATGTTTCGAGTAACTGATATCTTTCGATAGATATCAGTTACGTTACAAGTTTCCAAGTTTTATCCAATTATCAATTAACACAAATTCAGCATTCAATTACTTCAGAATCGATCAAACAGGGAGTTTCATATTAAGCCTAATGAACCCTAATCTAACCACATGAACAATACTAGCACTTAATCATATTATCCGGTTCCATGAACAATAATAACCCCGAATCGCATATAATCACAGCCGATCCATCAAACATTATCATTAAACATCATCACACAGATCCGATTAACATACACATCCGATCAACAACCATATTGATTAGCATACATATTCGATTAGCATTCATGTCCGATTAACATACATATTCGGTTAATATACAAACAATATATTGCAAGACAATCGATAAATCATGAAGTTATGTATACTCAAAGCATCATCTATTAACATAATAACATCACATACTAACCGGAAATCTGGATTACGGAACGGAAATCCTTCGAACAGAGAATAGGTTTGCTATGCCGTCACGCACACACGCAAGGGAACTAGGGTTTTTCAGAAAATAACCCCCTGTTTACATGTATTCACGTATTTAAATCATATCACCGAAGTGGGCCAAGCCCACTAGAAGGACTGGGCCGAAAGATATCGAAGGATAAAATCCTTGGTCGAAGGATACGTTTCGAGCTCGAAGGATATGTTTCGAGAACCTTTAAACCGAAGGTTGATCCTTCGAATCGAAAGTTATCTTTCGTGTTCCTTCGAATCCTTCGAACTGTATGTCACGTTTCGTGATCTAGACTAAGTGTTTCTAATAATATTTATAATATTATTTTCTATTACAGCAAGTAATCACATACAGGCAACATGACAATACGTTTCATTAAGATACAACGCGTACAATTTCAAGTCCAACAAGTCAACTACTAAACAGTCAAAGTCAACGCGCATTTAATGCGAAAGTGAAAGTCAGAAACTCGAGTTGTCACATTATCCCCAACTTGAAAGAAATTTCGTCCCGAAATTTGGTACGCACTCACTGAGGAAGCTAGGTGAGTTACATCGTTCACTGGTTTTCCTGGGGTGTCACATCATCCCCCCGTTGATTTGGAATTTCGTCCCGAAATTCAGTAGTAGTAGCTTCAGCCTCAGAAGTGGATGCATTGGTTTCGAATAACTGGGGATACTTTTCTGTCATCTGGTCTTCGCGTTCCCAGGTGTACTCTGGGCCACGTTTGGAGTTCCAACGAACTCGGACAAGAGGGATTCTCTTGTGTTTGAGGACCTTAACATCCCGGTCCGTGATTTCAACTGGTTCCTCGACGAACTGCAACCGCTCGTCGATAGTGAGCTCCTTAAAAGGAATGATGAGGGTCTCATCTGATAGGCATTTCTTCAGATTCGACACGTGAAATACATTGTGAACTGCACCGAGTTCAGCTGGTAGGTTCAGTCTGTAGGCTACTTTGCCAATCTTTTCTAAGATTTCGAATGGTCCGACGTACCGCGGATTTAGTTTGCCCCGTTTCCCAAAACGTACCACACCCTTCCAGGGTGAAACTTTCAACAATACTCGGTCCCCGACCTGAAATTCCAAAGGCTTTCTACGCTTGTCCGCGTAGGCTTACTGACGGTCGCGTGCTGCCGCCATGCGTTGTCGTATTTGTGCAATCTTTTCTGTGGCGTCCACTACAAACTCTGGACCCGTAATCTGACTATCCCCCACCTCTGCCCAACAGAGAGGTGACCGGCATTTACGCCCGTACAATGCCTCGAATGGAGTGGCTTGAATGCTGGTGTGATAACTATCATTATACGAGAACCCCACCAAAGGGAGATGCTTTTCCCAGCCGTTGCCGAAATCGATAACGCATGCTCTAAGCATGTCTTCAAGTGTTTGAATCGTACGCTTAGACTGTCCATCCGTCTGAGGATGATATGCTGTGCTCATGTCTAACCTTGAGCCGAAAGATTTATGCATCGCTTGCCATAGTTCTGACGTGAATCGTGCGTCGCGATCCAAAATAATGGATGTGGGCACTCCGTGCCTCGAAACAATTTCCTTGAGGTAAACGTCTGCGAGAGTGGAGAACTTATCCGTTTCCTTAATCGGTAGGAAGTGTGCAGACTTGGTGAGTCGATCAACTATGACCCATATGGTGTCGTTTCCCCGCTGGGATCTAGGTAAGCCTGTAACGAAGTCCATGGAAATTTCTTCCCATTTCCACTGTGGTATCCTGGGCTGCTGAAGTAGGCCAGCTGGTTTCTGATTTTTCAACCTTGACTCTCACACAGGTTAAGCATTTTCCAACGTGCGTAGCGATGTGGGCCTTCATACTAGGCCACCAAGAAGTAGTGCTGATGTCGTGGTACCTTCTATCCGACCCTGGATGTACCGAGTAGCGAGACTTGTGAGCTTCATCCCTCACAAGTTCGCGTAGACCGTCGTAAAGTGGGACCCAAATACGCCCCATCACATAGTAGGCGCCGTCTGCCTTCTGTCCTAATCGTTGTCGTGAGCCGCGTAGGGCTTCAGCCTTGACGTTTTCGGGTTTCAGTGCTTCTAACTGAGCAGCTCGTATCTGTGCAGGAAGTCTGAACTGAATAGTAAGCTGTAGCGCTCGCACGCGCTTAGGTAGAGTGTCTTTCCGACTGAGGGCATCAGCCACAACATTGGCCTTGCCTGGATGATACTTGATGGCGCATTCATAGTTGTTTAGAAGTTCAACCCATCTCCGTTGACGCATGTTCAAATCCTTTTGCTTAAGAATATGCTCGAGACTCCTGTGATCGGTGTAAATCGTGCACCTGGTACCGTACAGGTAGTGTCGCCATATCTTAAGCCCGAAAACAATAGCTCCCAGCTCTAAATCGTGCGTCGCGTAGTTCCGTTCATGAATCCTTTAGTTGTCGAGAGCGTAAGCAATAATCTTATCCCGTTGTGTTAATACACCATCGAGACCCTGTATGGATGCATCACCATAAGCCACGAAGTCATCTGTGCCCTCCGGCAGTGAGAGAATAGGTGTGCTGCAAAGCCTATCCTTAAGGTACTGAAAGGCGGTCTCTTGGGAATCTCCCTAACGGTAGGTGACACCTTCCTGTGTCAGCATAGCCAGTGGCTGCGCGATCTTGGGGAAGTCCTTGATAAATCACCTGTAGTAACCTGCCAAACCCAAGAATTGGCGTATCTCTGTTGGTGTACGCGGTGCTGGTCTGTTCCTGATCGAATCTATCTTGGATGGATCGACATGAATCGCATCCCTGTTCACTACATGGCCTAAGGAGTGGACTTCACGTATCCAGAAGTCGCATTTGGAAAACTTGGCGTACGTTTGCTCCTTCCGAAAAGTTCCAAGATAAGACGTAAGTGCTGCTCGTGTTCTTCCTGACTCTTGGAGTAGATCAGAATGTCGTCGATGGAGACAAGGACAATTCGTCCAGGTAGAGTTTGCACACCCTGTTCATAAGGTCCATAAATACGGCAGGTGCGCCCAATAATATCAAACCATTCATCATATCAAACATAAAGTATAGTAGTTAAAATAATTCATAAAACCCAACATGATTAATGTTCAAACCAAACTTTGTTTGAGTAGCGTAAACATAATAATGAAAACCCAAAACAAGTTATAAGTTCAATTAGCGTTCATTGCGTCTCCTCCTCCTAACACGAAAACTCGACCTCTTGCCTCGTTGCCATTGTTGTTGTTGTTTCCCCCGTTGTTGTTGTTGTTGTTCCCGTTGCCCTGATTGTTGTTGTTGTTGTTCTGGTTCCTGTTTAGCTGTGGGCAGTGTCTCTTGATGTGACCTTCAGCACCACAATTATAGCACCCCTTGTTGCCCTGTTGTTGATTCTGCTGAGCGTGTGGCTGCTGCTGATTCTGGTTCTGGTTCGCAGGACGAGGGCTCCTGCAGTCTTTGGCCTCGTGACCCATCTTGAGGCATCTTTGACAACGACCTCTGTTACACTGGCCGTTGTGGTGCTTGTTGCAGTTGTTACATTTCGGAAGATTTCCCCGATATCCTCCCTGTTTGTGACTGCCCGAGAAGTGCTGACTGGGGCTTTGATAACCTTCCGTCTTTCGTTGCTGAGCCTGGGACTGGACTGATGCTGATGCTTTGCTTGAATCCCCCTCCCACTTTCGCTTATTGTCACTGGGAGTAGCAGTAGTAGCAGACGTAGTAGCAGTAGTAGCAGCGCTGATGCGTTTAGGCAGGCGATTCTGATCCACTGCCTGATCGGTGATGCGATGAGCGAGGCGTTGGATTTCTTGGATGTTTTCGAGGTTAGCCGACGTAACGTGGCTCTGAATCTCTGGCGCCAATCCCTTGAGATACAACTCAATGCGCTTGTATGGAGGGTCCACCATAGTAGGACACAGAACGGCCAGCTCGTTCGACCGTTTAGTATAAGCTTCGATCTCTGACCCAACCATTTTCAGATTATATAGCTCGTCTTCCAGCTTGTGAATATCTTCACGCGTACAATACTCACGCTTGATGAGTTCCTTAAAATCGTTCCATGGGGTGGCGTTAGCAGCTGCCAACCCAAGAATCTGCACCTGCGCGTTCCACCAGGTTAGCGCGATTCCTTCCAAGGTGCCAGTAGCAAACTTGACCTTGCGAGCCTCAGGGCACTCGCACATCTCGAATACTGATTCTAGCTTCTCGAACCAGTGGAGGAGTCCAACCGCTCCTTCTGTGCCGCTGAAAGAGTTAGGACGACAATCCATGAAGTTCTTGAAGGTGCACCCAGGCTGCTGCTGAGCGGGTTGACCTATTGTGTACGAATAGGGCAAAGTTAAGTACGAGAATTAATGTAGGATCTAAAGATCCTAGTGTCTATACTGCAGGGTATACTACCTGCTTGGGCGGCTGCAACTGCCGCAGCAATGAGAGCCTCTAGCTGGGCTTGAGTCATGTTAATTCGTGCGGCCATTGATCTTCACATCAAAGGCAACATAAGTGAGAAAGGTTCGCGAATAGTGCGATGACAGAAGAGTGTAAGCACATAAGTATTCTCATGCAATGACAAGTTGTGAGCAAGGTAATGTAAGCATACTACGAGCAAAGTTCTATGTAATTCTAGCAAGCAGGTAATAAACATAAACCTTATTACCTAGGAAGTTGAGTCTTGCACGTGGAGCGAAGCGTCGTTGTGGATCGTTTGAGAGCACTGTTCTGGTTATAGTCTGGTTTTAATAAAAACGTTTTCCCATATTAAAACCAAGTTCTCTATAACCAATGGCTCTGATACCAATCTGTCACACCCCCAAAAATCCACACGCGGAGTATCACCGCTTGGGAGCGTGACTGACCAGGATCAAGCCACCAATCATATAGAACAATGTATAAAGTAGAAGTAATTGCAATATAATTCAAAACAAATCCATATGAAAGGTGTTTCCAAAACATAAGTCAGTTATCAATGTTTAGCGGAAGCGTATATATAAAAATATCCAATGTAAATGTGTATCAAGTATCATATGGGTTTCATATGACGTTCACGATCCAAGTCCACAACGTCCGCGCCTCCAGTGCAAGCTCCCAGTACCTAACGATCTGCAAGGCATGTAAAAGAAAGGATCAACAAAATAGTTGAGCGAGTTCACAGTAAATAAGTACGTAACAGTAAGTACAGGTTGGCTCTACTGGGCCGATAGTAAGTTATATAGGTGGGGGCTTCCCATGTTATGTGACCACTAGACTATTCGTATTATCCCTGTTCTTCGTCCGAGAACAGTAGCGCGTATGAGGTGTGCGTAGCACGTATCCTTTGCATCGAGGATAGTAATTAGTATATGACCACGTAGGTGTTATCCCAACCTACGGAAGAAGTAAGTAATGCGTACACGTAGGTTTTACGTGCGTGCCTGACATCCGAGGCAGTAATGGCATATGACCACGTAGGTGTTATCCAACCTACGGAACCACGTAGGTGTTATCCCAACCTACGGAATTAGTATATGACCACGTAGGTGTTATCCCAACCTACGGAACCGTCCTGACATCCGAGGACTATGATAGGTGATAGTCTAGGAAAAGCGTTTGTACGTTTATGTCAATTGAAACCTTTAACCCATTCCCACGACCCGGGAATCCCATGCCTTAGTAGGAGTGTGAACTCACCTTGGTTTGCTCGGTATGCTAGGTTATGCACTCACAAGTAATTAATCACGTCCTATTGTATGCACGTATAACAAATCAGTTCATGTTCACAACGATACGCATGCAAGTTAAATGTTCACAGAACAGTCAGTTTGCATAACGGCACAACACGTAGTATTTCACATTAAATCATAAGCTATCATTCGATTCACACCACCCATCCTTCGATTCATTGCTCATCCTTCGGTCTAACAGTTATCACAATTGTCGCAATTATGTTTCGACACGTCTTTCGATACACAGTTATCTTTCGGACCAAAGTTATGTTTCGAACCAATGTTATCCTTCAGTCAACCTATCTTTCGGTTGTCACTATGTTTCGACTAACTACTATCTTTCGGTCAATGTTATCCTTCGGTCCAAGCTATGTTTCGAACAACTAGCATCTTTCGGTTACAACTATGTTTCGAGTAACTGATATCTTTCGATAGATATCAGTTACGTTACAAGTTTCCAAGTTTTATCCAATTATCAATTAACACAAATTCAGCATTCAATTACTTCAGAATCGATCAAACAGGGAGTTTCATATTAAGCCTAATGAACCCTAATCTAACCACATGAACAATACTAGCACTTAATCATATTATCCGGTTCCATGAACAATAATAACCCCGAATCGCATATAATCACAGCCGATCCATCAAACATTATCATTAAACATCATCACACAGATCCGATTAACATACACATCCGATCAACAACCATATTGATTAGCATACATATTCGATTAGCATTCATGTCCGATTAACATACATATTCGGTTAATATACAAACAATATATTGCAAGACAATCGATAAATCATGAAGTTATGTATACTCAAAGCATCATCTATTAACATAATAACATCACATACTAACCGGAAATCTGGATTACGGAACGGAAATCCTTCGAACAGAGAATAGGTTTGCTATGCCGTCACGCACACACGCAAGGGAACTAGGGTTTTTCAGAAAATAACCCCCTGTTTACATGTATTCACGTATTTAAATCATATCACCGAAGTGGGCCAAGCCCACTAGAAGGACTGGGCCGAAAGATATCGAAGGATAAAATCCTTGGTCGAAGGATACGTTTCGAGCTCGAAGGATATGTTTCGAGAACCTTTAAACCGAAGGTTGATCCTTCGAATCGAAAGTTATCTTTCGTGTTCCTTCGAATCCTTCGAACTGTATGTCACGTTTCGTGATCTAGACTAAGTGTTTCTAATAATATTTATAATATTATTTTCTATTACAGCAAGTAATCACATACAGGCAACATGACAATACGTTTCATTAAGATACAACGCGTACAATTTCAAGTCCAACAAGTCAACTACTAAACAGTCAAAGTCAACGCGCATTTAATGCGAAAGTGAAAGTCAGAAACTCGAGTTGTCACATTTGTTACCAAATTACCCAAAACATGAAAATGTAATGATACAATCTGGGTGATTGTTGACAGATTAACCAAATCTGCTAATTTCTTACCAATGAAGGAAACTTTCAGTATGGAACAGTTAGCCAAGCTATATGTAAATGAAATAGTTTCATTACATGGAATTCCTTTATCTATTGTATCTAATACAGATAGCCGTTTCACTTCTCATTTTTGGACAAGTTTCCAAAAAGGGATGGGAACCTGGTTAAATCAAAGCACAACTTATCATCCACAAACGGACGGACAAAGCGAAAGGACAATTTAGAAAATGGAAGATATGCTTAGAGCTTGTGTAACACCTCGTAAAATCACGTCCAATGATGTAGTGACACGTGTAATAAACCCTAATGAAGTCAAACACTGAAATTGAGGGACAAATTTTTCGAAAAATCGAAAAACTTTGATTATGTAAGGACTGGAAGTGATAAGATACCTAAAATAAGTTTCTTACGATGTTTATATTCACAAATATGCCGCTTGATGTATAAGTGTAGCCGTTTGCGTAATTAATTAAAAGTTTGCGCGATAAAGGGGTTAAAAGCGTCAACATGTTAATTCTTACCTCTGAGTGACCTTCTAACAAACCGGGAGCTTCATAATATTTAATTATACTCTCGGGAATGCCAAATAATGGCCAACTAAAGCTTTTATGCCTATAAGTAAAGTTACGCGCAACTTTGCAAGTTAGAGGGGCTAAAAGTGTCAATATGTTTAATTATACCTCTGAATGACCTTTTAGCGAATCCGAAGCATCTTGATGTTTAATAATACTATCAAGAATGCCAAATATGGATTAGATGAGGCTTCAATACTATTAAATGATGAGATGCGCAAGTTTGCGCAATAGAGGGACCTAAAGCGTCAACTTTTGAATCTATGCCTTTCGGTGACCATCTAAGCGAACGAGAGCGTATTAATATTTAAGTATATGCTCGGGAAGGATAAATATGGGTCATGGAAGGCTTGAATAACATTAAACGGAATTTCGCGCTACTTCACGCAATTTGAGGACTATTTGCGTCAAACTGTAAAAGTATGTCGATTCGTATGGTAACGGACCTTCCGGAAAGTGTCCATGAGTTAAACATGCCCTAATTATCATTTCTATAGCTTATATATAGGCTTAGAGGTGTTTGGTGCGCAAAAATAAACATTAAGGTCATGCAGGGACTAAAAGTGTCAAAAAGTGCACAAGTTTGCATTTTCGCGCATATCTCACATTCTGAACATCACCGGACACCCAAAAATTCATGTAAGCACTAAAATATTTTATTTTAGTGATCGCCATGATAAATTTCCTTTCGTCGCGTCGTTTGGTTCGTTTTTAGCGCCCGTCCGTGTTTCGTCGTAATTCGACGCATAACGTGACCGTACGGCCAAACGAACCGACATCCGACATGTTTTTGAACATGTTTTTGAACATGTTTCATGTCTCCTAAGTTTAAACATCATAGTGGAACCTTAAAATGAGGATAACGGGCCTTGAACGTGCCTTAAATGTCATTAAAGACTCGCAGGGACCATTTCTGTCATTAATTAAACTGCTGTTGCTGTTGTGAACTGCCAGGCGGGCCGCGAAGACCCCTATGCGGGCCGCGAGACCTGATCAGACGTGAAAACAGCTGTAAACAGCCTGTTTATGGCTGGATGTTGTTCAAATCTGGTTTCTAACTCTCTTAAGCAACTCTAGGGGCAGCCCATAGATTCTAAAAAGTGGTTTAACACCTGTCCTAATCTGATTACATGTCCCCGACACTTGTCGCGATCATATGAAGTCCCGAAAAGCATAAATAGGTGAGGAGTTCACTTGTTACTTCACTTGCCTTGCAAATTCTGAAGCTCTCTGATCAACCTCAGGCCTTCTAGTGATCTCTAATTGTAACTAGGACTCTTGTAAGTGTTTATAACCCTTTCGATATCGTTTTAGCTTAGTTAATTAGCTATTAGTCAAACCGGCGTAATTTAAATTTGACTTTGCGATTAATTAAAATCCGCTCAGTCATTTCTCGAATTGAAAGTACCTACAAGTAGGTATTTATGTGGGTAACAAACCCTTAAAAGGGTATTTTCAGATCCCCACTCTAAGCATGATGATTGTCGAGTCAAAGCTTTTCTTAAAAAGTCAACAGAATGGGTTTTTACAAAATTTAGCATAATTAACAGTATAGATCACATGCAACCTGTTTGATCATCAAAATAACTTTGTAAATAATGTAAGAACATGTTTCATCATGATCAACTCGACAAATTTTCAGTTTGAACCCGGATCGGAACCGAAAGTCTCATAAAATGACTTTTTCTTTGACTCTGAATTCGGATCCGTGCATGCATGTTTGAGATCTGCCTTAGAGCTTATTTTGGACCATTTTTATACATGTACAACTCTCTGAGATTTTACAAACTTGGTTCAACACTTATCCGATTCATATGCATGTTACCGGTTTATGTTTAAATATGACTATTTTGCCCTTTTGACTATAAAACGTGATTTTTGAAAAAAGTGAAAGAGTAGAAACATTTGTTATTGATTTATAAACTTGCACCTAAAATTTGACATCAGTTTGAGGTCTAGATTAGAAGTTATGCTCATTAGCGTAATTTGAAAGCTTTATGTTACTTAAACGGCGTAATTAGCGTATAACCTATTTAAACCCACTTTTTGATATCAAACTTTTTACCCACTGATGTTATATAATATTTTGGGATTTTTAAAGAATTTTATTTAATTTTTGGCTGAGCATAACATAGGTCTCTAAGTTTAATTCGGTTAATACCGATTTTGCCCTTTTCGGCCATAAAATGAGTTCTACAAGTCCTTTTGACCCCAAACCTTTTTCTACTGATTTTATTTGTTAAATAAAATATTTTGGGCCTTCTGGAATTATAAAAATATCTGCTTTCCTTTAAAAACCCGGAAATGGCTCCAAATCGGCTTTTTAAGCGTTTTTAACGCATAGTATGCACTATAAACACATTAGACACATAAGGTTAATACCTACTGATGTTTTTAGCATATTTTTATATAATAACAGTAAGCACGAGTTTTTGAACTCAGATTTCCAGTTTTGACATTTTTAGCCCTTGTGAAATTACCAAAATACCCCTAAGGGGCATAGTTTGATTTTAAATGATAAGTTTCATATATAGGTCATAACCTACTGTTATAACATATTAAATTAAGTGTATTTGCTGTATAAATCAGACCTGTAACTCAGATTACAAATTTAACTCTTTTATGATCTCTTAAATGACCAAAATGCCCTTACGAGGCATAATGTGAGTTTATATCTAATTTGGGCATAATAGAAAATATCTTGCGGATGTTATAACATAATTAAGGCATATTAAAACAGGGAACATGCATGTGACTCTTATGGTTATCCGTAATGCCCTTTTCGCGTTCGGTTCGGTTTATGTAACTAGTTTGCATAAATTAGCCGAAACGGGTCAAACCTTATCATTTTCATTTCAAAATCCAGAATGTACTCAGTTTACCCATTTTATACAAGTCTTCATACTTGTTGGGTCTAAAACACGTTCTATTCCGGTCTTCGCTTAATCATGCGGTTGAACCATATATTTCCTTAAAACTAACCGGTCTAAGCTTAGGCTTAATTAAAGACCCGTTAGGAATCTAATAGGTTATTAAAAACCTTTGTTCCAGAATAAGAAGAACCAGTAAAAGCTATCTGTACTTGCTTGGTGGTATACGGCTGAGATTGAATTTATATTTAGCTCAGGTAAATACTTTCAACTTATTTTCCCTATACGGGCTTGGGATACGGTATATAAAATACCGCTTGGTCCGGCATCGAATTCTTTAATCGAATAGAGGTTAAATTTATTGAGATGCCTTGTTTTGAATGTGTTTTATTGCTTAAAGCCTTTGGGGGGTTAATGACCATGTCCCGGATATCCTTGGCATCATCTTACGAGATGGCCACGACCTGAGCATGGGGTGTAGGCGTACACCCGTCAGTGTATAACTCTATATTGTGGTGTGTCTATTAATTTTTAACCCGGTCTACGGATCGGGCTACTGAACGCATAAGTAACATGTAAATCCATTATAAGATTATATTGCATAATTATCCCAAGTTATAAAAAGGTTTTGTGCCACGTGCATTCAAATAAATTTTTAATCCTTTTCAAAATGAGTCAGTTAAATTGTATTTACCAGTGTAAACTGAAGTATTTTCCAAAAGGTTAAGTGCAGGTACTACGCGTAATAGGCTGGCTGTCTTCTAGCGTCCACAATAAGTCTCGCAAGCTTGGATGCCTTAAAGTCTGTAGAACAAATGTTTCATTTTTATCCGCCTGTGGATCCTTTACATTCCGTCTGTAATATCCGATATTACTTTATAACGGTTTGTAATATATTTATCTTTTGCTTCCGCTGTGCATTTAAATATTGTGTTGTTTGACTATGATGATATCAACTACGTCACTATACTCCCCACCGGGCCCACCGGTGACACGTGGAAATTAGGGGTGTGACAGGTTGGTATCAGAGCCAACATTGAGTGAATTAAACACTAGCTTTTTGTGTTTAATCTCAATGACACGATAGCACATTCTTTGACCTTCCGAGTCTAGACTTAACATAGGAATACTCTCAACTCTATTCAGAGGATTGTTACTTTCAATTATATATATTTTAACATGTCGCCAAGTAAGGAGCTGTAGTGAAATTTCTCCCCATTCAAAGCCTAGGAAAGGCCGAGCTTCGTATTGCGACTAGGATTAATGTACAACCGAGAAGAATGCATTCAGAAATAAAATAAAGAAGAAACTCGTTTTTCTGAAGTTCGTTTCCTTAGTAAGTCCTTGTAAGGACATTTTTATCTTTCAGTCTCTTGGAGGACAACATTATTTCTTTTAAGTCCCTTTTAGGGCAACTCAGTATTTTTAGCATCATTGGAATGGTTTATCAAAATTTCATTTATTCAATATATATGAATATAATATATGAAATAAATTAAAATAACATTCCTTTTGCAAGATCTACCATTATAATAAAATGGCAAAATCTAAAAGGACAAGACCTAGCCTCGTGTCATATTAAGACCCGGCCAAGATGGCAGTTCCTCAATTTAGATTCAGATCCTTATTAACATTTCAATTTAAAATTTGTTTTGCGTTAATTATAAACTAAGAATCTTAAGAGTGAAACCTAGCCTTCGGGTCAATTATAAGACCGGGCCAAGATGGTAAGACCTGTTTAAGAGATTCGTATCCCTGTTAACATCTGAAACCATGTTAACACTCCTGGCAGACATGATCCATTAAAATCGCACACGTCACCTTTATATAAAAGGATCTTTCTAAAGATTCCTAACCCAATCTTATGATCTCTGAATCATGGGTTTAGGTCATCAATTAAGATGATCATATTTTTACCATACGTGGTAATATAGTGCCTACGGGCCCTGCTTATCTCCATATGAGCCAAAAGACAGTGGTAGCGATGACTCCCTGTCAGAGAAAGGTAATGAACTAGGTTCAAACCTTCATGTTTTGATTCTCTGAAATCATAACTTATAAATTAAATTGTCCATGTGACTAGGCCTTTTGTGCCACAAATAAAACTGTTATTGTTTTATAATTAGGATAAATTATTATAAAATCTTAAATATGATTGATAAATTAACCAAATATGGTCTCTGCTTACCATGATTAATGAATTTCTCTAAGGGGCAATCCCGTAATAAACATCCCTTATAAGGGAATTGCCTACGGGCTATCATTAATGTCCTATAAGACTAAAGGCAGTGGTAGCCTACAGCTCCCTGTCAGGAAAAGGTAATGAACTTTGATTCAAACCTTAATGCCACGATTCTCTGAAATCATGGCTTATAAATCTAACTTGTCTACGCGACTAGGCCATTTGTGCTATTATTAACTTATAAATTAGGGTTTATGACAAAAATCCTGAATAAAATAAATATCCTTCCTTCCCTGTCAGTATGCATTTAAAAAAGAATCTTAAAGGTGAGACCTAGCCTACGTGGCCAAGATGGTGAAATCTATTCAAGGGATTCAGATCCTTGTTAACACCTAAGAACGTGTTAGCACTCTTGACAAATGTGATTCGAAAAATCACAACAGTCATCCTTATATTGGATTCTTCCAATTCTCTTATCTAGCCTAGCAATTAGGAATCATGGCTTATGTCATCCTATAAGATGATCATATTATAAACATTCGTTAGTGATGAAGTGCCTACGGGCTAAACTTGTTGTCCAATAAGACAACACGACGATTGTGGTCTACGACTCCCTGTCTAAAAAATATTGGACTAGGTCCAAACATAATAGTCCATAAGATCAATGCGATCATGACTAATATCATCTAATATGATGATCATGTTATTTAACATCCCTTAGTGATATTTTGCCTACGGGATATATTATATTGTCCAATAGTGACAAGGCAATTGTAATCTTTTATAATTCTTTGCCCAAGGGGGTGAGCTATGCTCAAATCCCATAGTCTATATGATCAATGCGATCCTGACCAGTATCATCAGTATGGTCACCATAATATTAACATCCCTAGTGATGAAAAGCCTACGGGCTATATGTTGTTCTATTTGAGATAGGACAAAGCTAGTGGTGGTCTTTATGATCCCCTGTTCAAAGTGGTGGGTTATACCCAACCTTAACAGTCTGTATGATCAGTGCGATCATGACTAATATCATCTGATACGATGATCATATTATTTTATAGGATATTTGAAGTACAGTCTTGGGCCTTCTTATCTTCATAAGGAGATTTCAAGAAGTACTTTCCGACTCAATGATTATGATTATATGCATCTTGACGGTGATAGAGATAACAAAACTAGAGTAATACAATAAACACATGGTGGATACGCTGCTGGTACTTCCTATATATAAGTGTGTTTATTGTACTACCCTTTGTGGTGTTATCCTGAATCACCGATAGGATCTATATATCACCCACGGGTTATATATTATATTGTCCATTAGAGACATTATCAGATATGACCATTGTGGTACATCGTCGAAGGTGATGGGCAATGCCCAAGCCTTAAAGTCTATGAGATCGATAAGATCATGACTGATATACTCAATGATGATAATTATATATATACATATATGTATATATGTAAACATCCTTTAATGATGTCCTAGGATTTGCCTTTTGTAGGTCCCTCGGAGGTTGAGGTTAAACCTTATCCTTGTTATGTTTTACACACTAGCAAGTGCGGAATCCAAGCTAGAGTGCAAACCGTAGTTTATATGAAAGCACAAGCTACAAAGAGAAAGAGTAGACACGCAATATATCAAAGTTTTCTCTTGTATTTCAGTGGACACGGTTACAGCCCTTGACCAAACTGAAAATGCTCTCTACAAGACTTGGTTCACTCACACACATATAACTCACTGATGTCTAGATGTCTCACAAATGTGTAACTGTGAAGTGAAACCATACATGGTATATATATACCCATAACAGATTGCATGCTCGAAGGATAAGATAGTCTGGTCGAAAGATCATCTATCGACCAGAATCATACCGAAGGATCCATACATACCTCGAAGGATGATATATCCTTCGAGGTCCATCTGTATCCATCGAAGGTTGTCTTTTGAGGTCATCGAAGGATATAAACCATCCTTCGATGACATCCTTCGAAGCAATCAAACTTACAACTAAGTGTTGACTGTTTGGCCAAGTCAAACCAGGAGGATGGTTGACTTGGTCAAACATACATTCAAACACATATACAAACTACAAATGACGTAAACAAGACTGACAAAAGACATCGTTTTATAACATTACAAAATACAGACAAAGTACAGACACAAGTGCACCAACAAACTCCCCCTTGGCTGTAGCTTTGTCTCGATCTTTGTGTCTTTAAGTCTCGGACGTCCTTTCAACTGTCAAATGATGCAATGACCATGCACTTCCCGCATTAACCAGTAAATTGAAGCAGTACAAGGCCATCTTCTGAAACTTCATTGCTTGTTCCCGATCCCGAACTAAGTAGTTGATCTCGTGATCCTTAAGAAAAATAATATCCGACCTGGACATGTTAGTAATCCACATCGGATCTATTATTCGAAAGTTCTCTTGACTATCTCGGAATAAGATCACGGCTTCTCTAGTATCCGCATCATAGACCCAGCAACGAAAGTTTCCCAGAAAGTCAGTCTTCATTTTCAACAAAGGTATCTTCTTCATCACTTTTGGAGGATCATAAACCAAACGAGAGCGAGCAGTGTTGGTTTCTGGATCAAGTGTAAATCTAATCTGCTCGTATCGAGGAAACTGCGGCTTGTATAGAGGATCCTTCCAACCCCTTCTTCTTTCCAACCTGATTTTCTTTGCAAACAGATCCACCATCTTGTCTTCGACTCGATTGATAACATCTAGTTGAGCTAACACTGCAACATCATAGTACGGAAGTGACAGAATGCTTAGAAGAGTCCTAAAATACTGAAGACCACTTTCTCGTTTCACGACCATGCAGTGAAGTTCCTTAACGAACATCCAACTAATGATACGACCCCGAGCCTGATTCTTTTCCAGACTCATGTAATTAACCTGATCCAACGGAGCGAGCGGAGGAGGATTCCTAGCTAGGAAATCCGCTCGCCATTCATTCACAGTTTTCTCACGGTTTTCTTGAGCTGTCGGAGAATCTGAAGAAAGATTGGCAAATTATGCTGTCTTTTCTGCCACATACTCATCTTCAAGAGCATTAACCTCCTCATTATCTTTCCCAACATAGACAGGACGTTCAGGATCTGAACCGATGAAGATTTCATCAATTGTAGAGAAATCGGTTTGATCCTGAACCAACGGAGTAGCATCAATCATGCTCACATCAACTTCATCCAATTCTGTCAGAGCAAGTATCTGTTCATCAGACATTTCGGTAACATGTTCTCCCTCTTCCAACAGTTCACCCGTGACTGGATGATACTGAAGAACACCTGAGGATTCAGGGAGATCTGCACACGTTTCTGGTTCCAGACTAACATGCTCATGCCCTGTCGAAGTTTCTAGTGTTTCTGTCTGTTCAGATGGGCCAGTGGTAGCTGTTGGAGGAGCAGAAGGAGCATCTTGAGATGTACCAGATCCACCTGCAGCACCGGATGCAGTTGCACCGGAACCTGAGGCAGCTGGTTGATCCGGATTTGCTGCATCATCATCCTTGTCATCCTCACGCCTTGAGGGTACAATGCCTAATGCATTGCATCTTTCATTCCACAGCGTACCCACTTTCTGATTAATCTTCTTGAAGTTTGCGTACACAGGCTTGAAGCCTTCTATTAATCGATCATCGCGATTTTTATAGCGCTCTGACAGCTCTTCATGCTTCTGCCTTAGTGCTTTTGCCTCATTCTCCAACACAGTACTATGCCTTTTCATTATCTCGACCTCCCTATCACGAGCCCTATTGGCTTCTTTCAACCTTTCAATCTCTATAGCCTGTGCATTTATCTTAAGATTCTGGGCATCAACAATTGAGACTAACTTGTTGTGTGCCTCCACATCCCGTGTTCGTTGCACACGATACTCTTCAATCGTTCTTGTATGCCGACCGACTATAGAACCCAATTCACTGACTTGTTCAATCAGGAATTGAATCTTTTCAGCTTCAGATAAAACAGACAAAGTCTCTACCAGAGTCGGTCTCGAAGGCTCAGGTCCTGAGGAGCCAGACTGACCAGCCTGACCAGAAGCACCTGTGAGACCAGTAATAACAAGAGGAGGTCGGACATGTGTACCTGAGGCGGGAGTTGCAGGCGGCTGTTGATCAACAGACACCGTGCGCGTCCCAGAAGACCTCTGAGGAGAAGACATCAGGTCCAGCGTCTCTGATGCAGTCAGTTGATCACTAACAGGAGGCAGCTGTTGCTCTGGAGCAGTTGAAAGCTGAATAGAAACAGGAATAGAGGAATCACCAGCCGTTTTATTTGACGCACGAGTACCCTGTCTTTTTGCTTTCCTCTTTCTAATAAAACCCGGAGTAGCAGGGATATAATCCTCATCTTTGTCAGATTCTCCAGTTCTAACCGTCTTCTCTATTCGTTCAAAACGGAGATTCCCGCGATTATCATAGACCTTTCGCATCCCTGGAGGAGGAGGATTATCATCCTCAGAAGACGAACCATCGTCACCAGAACCTCCTTCATCTTCAGAAGATGAACTACTGTCATCCACTAGTTTCCTAGGCTCATCTACCTTTCCTTTACCCTTGTCAGTTGCAACATCACCTGACTGAGTAGCAGGACCACCATCTCCACCTGCACTACCGCCTGTCTCACCAACTACAGTACCACCATCACCACCTGCACTAACACGAGCATCAGGATCGACAAACACTCCCTGAACCTCTTCTGCAGCAACATTCACATCGACTTCAACATGTGCTGCTGCACTAGAACTGCCAGCAGACTTCCTGCTCGATGCTTTAATTCCATGCTTAGCCCCGAGCTGCGTGTTAGCCAAAGCGATTAACCTTGGCTCTTCATCATCAGAATCACTCGCATCTCGACGCCATTTGTTGTTATGCGGTGCCTCGTAGGTCGGAACATCGAGATGACCAATAAGTTTTCTAATTGGATCCGATTCCTTATAGTTGGACATGGACTTGAAGATCAGTAGTGTACGCTCATTCATCGGATTGACAGGTAGAACATCTGCTTCAGCTTTAGCAAGATCAGGAATCTGATCATCAATCATCATCTGCAGGAATCTAGGATATAGCCAAAACTTGGTAGATGTTCGTTGGGTTGCTGACGGGAGTGGCCTTCGAGCATTTTCTTTCAGATTATCGAAAATATAACGCGATATGTTGAACGGCTTGTTCAGAATCAGAGTCGTAAACAATCCCGTTAAATCAATCGGCGACAGATCATATCCAGATCGCTTGTTGCTCAGGCAGTGAATAAGGATATGCAACAAGAACTTGTATCGAAGCGGCATAAACTTTTTGTTGATCTGATTTGCAAGAACGTTGTCGCTGTACCGTAGTCTCATCAGTAAGCCCCGCTGACATTGTAAATCAATAGAAGTTGAATCTTCTGGTTGATCGCCTAGGTGCAAGCGTGCTCTGATGGTGTTCTCTGTAATCACCACGGGTCTCCCAGCAACTGATCCATTAATCACTTCCTTGTTCTCCACTGTTTCAACCACAGCCGAATTCCAGAACTCCTTGATATGAGATTGATAAGCAGTATGCTGTGTAGTGATTGCATAGTTGATACGAGCGCGATGAAGATACTCCATAATTCCCGTGAATTCCGGACTGATTTTGCCCTCCGGTTGAAGATAAGCTGCCATGTTATGTCTAGGTTCAGACATAGATTCAACCTCAGATTTCTCCTTCTTTGTTGGCTTTGCCCGTTCCTTTCTCACTTTCAGTGCCATTTCTGTACATCAAAACATTGACACGTAATGAGAAAAGGTCAAACAGTCAATCAAAGATTTCACACTTAGAAAAATTCCAATTTCTTGAAAAATTTCTAAGTGTTGAATCCTCGAAGGATGTCATTTAGCCATCGAAGGATTGAAACATGGCTCGAAGGATGACTGACTGTTCGAAGGATGTTACTTTCCTCGAAGGATGAAATTCCTTATCGAAGGATCATCTTTCGAAGAATCAAGAATTTGAAAGATGTCTTGATCATTCGAAAGGTCTGATCAATCGAAGGATGAATCCTTCGAGAAATCTAACATCTTTCGATTTCCAATTCGAAAGATATTTTACATCTCATCTTTCGAGGTTATGAGTCATCATCTTTCGTTTTGATTTCCGGCAACTGTTCATCGGCGATATTTTCCGGCGGTCATTTTTAAGTGTGTTTCCGGTGATAGTTTTTAAGTGGGTTTCAACTATGATTTATACCAGATAAACACAATATCACAACACTATTTAAAACATCAATATTTTAGACCACATCGGACACAAAACACACACATTTCACTGATTTAAACCAAACACCCCAAACAAGACTCTGTTTATAACAAAACCAAAAACCTTTGCATCTGGATTCAAACAAAACATCAGAACACTAAGAAACAGATAAAAGGAAAGCCATATGATCATCAAACTCTACCATTGACCCATTTACAACATATACACATTTCACATTTTATCCTATCAAAGGAATAAAAATTAGAAAATAAGAACATATGATCATGTTGATGTTTGAATCGTTGAATGTTAAGATGATTATGATTATCCTACCGTTAATGTTATGTAAAAATCCTGATCTTATCTAGTTTTGATTTTGGCAGAGTTTCGGGGTAATGAGAGGGTTTCGAGTGATGAAAGTTTGAAACTGTTATGTTCAATTGAAGAAGATGACCTTTTTATACTCTGACCTCGAAAGTCGAACCGTCTCGAAGGATCCATGACCTTCCGAAAGATGAAAAGATGTCTCGAAAGATCATTCTTGGGTCGAAGGATCCATATCTGGCTCGAAAGATACCAGATATTTGAAGGATCTGGATCGAAGGATACCAGATATTTGAAGGATCTGGATCGAAGGATACCAGATATTTGTGGGGATCCTCGAAGGATATCTTTCGACCTTATTCATCTTTCAACATGGTCTGATCAGCTCGAAAGACCAAATTGGTCAAATCCTTCGTTGACCAATTCATCTTTCGACTGAGATGATTGACTTTCGTTGACTTTCTTGACCATCTGATCTTTCGAGGGCCATTGCTTCCTCGAAGGATCAGATTTCCACCAACACTTTGGATTTTTGGGAATTTCCAATTCAAACCTTTCAAAAATTTGAGGTTTTCAGAAATGACCATTTTGAAAAATTGTCCGTTATGAAGTTTTGCAAAGGTTAGTTTTATGAAGTATCTCGGCTTGTCAGGTATCGGATTGAGCACCAACATCAGTTAATCAAAAATAATATTAAAATGAAAATCTTTTTGGATTTTGGATTTTGATAAAATAAAAGATAACAATTTTAATATCCTTTGAATGTTATCAAACGACATCACCGCTAATGTCGTGCTGATATGCACCAAACGACAAAACTGTTTAAAATAAGACAAGAAAAATTAAGCAGTAAGTAAATATGTACAAGCACAACAATATTTTTGCGAGTTTCTGGCGAAGAGAATCATATCAGCTTGCGGTCTTTTGTCAAAACACATTTCCTTTAAAATTCTTTTACAGAAGTGGATAAGTATTCTACCACAATTACCGATATTGTTATCCACTTAAACTCAACAATCAAGTGTAATCATAATACAATGAGATACATTTAAGGTATGATTTATACTTACCGACAGGTGTTCATCCACTCACGACACATTCCCGTATCAAGGTATGCACGAGAGTTCATCTTACTGGGGAGTATACCATTTATCATCCGTTTTTAACGTATATAAAATGTGAACAAGTCACTTATTTTGAAGTGAAAACAAGCCCTATGTGATAGAATCACTTATTGATGAGGAACTTGATTTTCGATGCATGAGGGCACAGGTGCAAGTCCGTGAACAGGTCAGTACTTCCGTACAGCAGAGAGACGAACTTGACTCCCGGATAAATGTGATATTTTATCACTTATTTTGTATGGACATGTGATTGTTTATCACTTATTGAGGTCGAATGCAGTATGAATTAGGTACACGTATGTATGGTATCATGGAAGAACTTAGACTTTGTCTTTTATAGAAACAACCATGATACCCAGATGATAAACAGCATAAACCCCGAATATCTCAGAACCTCGGCAATCTATCAAACGAAATTTCGGTACCAAGACCATATGCCAATGAGCGGTTCCCACGCGGTTTTCAGTTCGTTATGTTTATATCTCCTGCATACTTTAAAATGATCGTGAGTCTACCGGTACATCATTAGTAGAGCTACTTATCATTTTTTTTTTCTTTTGATTTCTAGAAGCATGTTTCAACCGACCTCTGATGTAATATCACTTTCTCTTATATTACCAAGAATCTCATTTTTGATTTTCTATTGTTTTTGTGTTTTTCTGAATTTCCCCCCCGCCTTAAATGCAGAAAGTAAATAAATTAAAGACATATTTTTGTATTTTTGTGGTTTTTCAATGTTTTTGTATTTTTCTTGAAACTTTCTCCCCCTAAAATTCAAAAATAAAATAAAGTAAAAACATATTTTTGGATTTTTGTTTTTAGAAAAATATTTACAAAAACGATTTCCCGATGTCGGTTACTCTTGCTTCACCTTTATGCCGTTTACCAAAAGTAAATAATCAAATCTTGATTTATCAAATGCTTTGGTAAAAAGGTCGGCACGTTGGTGATCGGTATGAATGTGAACCACATCGATAAGTCTCTTTTCAAAGCAATCACGTATGAAGTGATATTTAATATCGATGTGCTTCGTTTTTGAGTGCTGTACAAGATTTCTAGTGATCTGTAAAGCAGCTTCATTATCAACATAAATAGGAGTAGTTAGGAATTCAAAACCGTAGTCCCGCATCTGTTGTTGGATCCATAGAACCTGGGAGCAGCAACTAGACGCAGCAATGTATTCCGCTTCACATGTAGATGTAGCCACACATGTCTGCTTCTTGCACTGCCAAGTGACTAGGCGATTGCCTAAGAACTGACATCCTGCTGTAGTTGATTTTCCATCTTTCTTGCAGCCGCCGAAATCAGAATCACTGTAAGCCTTGAGATCGAAGTTATCATCCTTAGGGTACCATAACCCGGTGTCAGGGCAACCCTTCAGATAACGAAAAATCCTTTTGACAGCAGCATAGTGAGAGACCTTCAGATTCGCTTGGTATCTTGCAAGAAGACAAGTTGGATACATAATGTCGGGTCTTGATGCGGTGAGATACATTAAAGATCCAATCATAGCACGATAAAGTGAAGAATCCACAGCTTCCCCTTTTTCATCCGGAGTAATCCCGTGATTCTGCGGAAGAGGAGTAGAAATTGGCTTCGAATCGGACATCTGGAACCGGCTCAAGATGTCTCCGACGTACTTGGTTTGATGGATAAAAATTCCAGATTCGGACTGATTAACTTGCAAACCCAAGAAGAACGTCATTTCACCCATCGCACTCATCTCAAATCGATCTTGCATCACCTTCTCAAATTCCTTGCATAACTTATCATCAGTAGAACCAAAGATAATGTCATCGACATACACTTGTACCAACAGAAGATCTTCACCTTTTTCTTTGATGAAGAGGGTACAATCGATCAAACCCCGTCTAAACCCGTTGTTCAGCAGGTAGGTAGACAGTGTCTCATACCAGGCTCGAGGCGCTTGATGAAGACCATATAACGCCTTGTTAAGCAGTAAAACTCTGTCAGGATGTAATGGATCTTCAAACCCCGGTGGTTGCTCGACATATACTTCCTCTTCGACTACTCCGTGAAGAAAAGCACTTTTAACATCCATCTGGTACACCTTGAATTTCTTGAAGGATGCGTAGGCTAGAAAGATTCTAATAGCCTCCAGACGAGCAACAGGTGCATACACTTCATTGTAGTCAATACCTTCGATCTGACTGAAGCCTTGAACAACTAACCTTGCTTTGTTTCGGACAACAATCCCACGGTTGTCCTTTTTGCACTTAAACACCCAACGAGTTTCGATCTTCTTGTAGTTGTCGGGCCTATTAACCAATTTCCATACGCCTAACTTCTCGAACTGTTGAAGTTCTTCTTGCATGGCTTCCACCCAGGAATCATCTTTCAATGCCTCCTTCCAAGATCTAGGCTCTTCTTGGCTAACATAGCAGGCGAAAGACCAATCATTTTGTTGTCCCGATTCTCGTATCTCAGCATACAAGGCAGCATTTTCGTTATTTCTGATTTGATTCCTTGTCCTTACACCACTGAGAACATCACCTATAATATTCTGCTGAGGATGAATGTTATGAATTCGGGTTTCAGAAATTGGAGGAATTTCAACATTTGACCTCAAGTTATTGATATTTAAATTCCCGATATCATTCTGAAGCTGTTGAGTTGTAGAAGATGATGCATTTTCTTCTTGGATAATTGGCGCAGACACTAGATCCGTTGCTTCTGAAGTACCTTGAACCGGACGCAGTGCTTCACCATCATTTGCATCAACATACTCCTCATCTTCCGATGACAAATTGTAATCGACAGCATCATTAAACACCTCATTTGAAACGAGATTGTTGACAGAAGAAGATGCTTGTGAGTCAACAATGATTGGGCGCGCTAGCTGAGAGCCAGTCGCATTCTCGCTTTCAGACAACATTTGAGCAATTGCATTGTCATCATCAAATGTCGGCAGATTAAATGAGTCGAAAAGACCATCATAATCGAACATCCATGGATCTCCAAAAGGCTTCGGAGGATTAGAATATCTTTGAACTCTTACTTCACCCCATTCTTCAATCCTTTTGGTAGTCAGATTCCATACTCGCAGATTAGGAGTAGCATACCCAAGGAAGTAACCTTCGATAGCTTTGGCACCAAACTTCCCGTCAGGCTCAATCATGGTACATGGTGCTCCAAAAGGTTCTAGATATTCCAAGTCAGGAGTCTTCTTGTGTAGGAGTTCGAAGCACGTTTTGCCATGTCTTTTCATTGTGAGAACCCTGTTTAACATGTAGCAAGCCGAGGCAACAACTTCAGTCCAGAATCGAACTGGAAGCTGAGACTCAACCAACATGGTTCTTGCAGTCTCAATTAAGGTTATGTTCTTTCTTTCAGCGACTCCGTTTTGTTGTGGCGTGTACCGAGAGCTGTATTCATGAAGGATTCCTTTTGCAGCGCAAAATTCATCCATAACCCTGTTTTTGAACTCGGTTCCGTTGTCGCTTCGAATTCGCCTCACCTTTAGATTATAAAGATTTTCCAACAAGGTGATCAAATTCTTTAGAATTTCTGGAGTCTCACTCTTGTGAACCATGAAGTCAACCCATGAAAATCTTGAATAGTCATCAGTAACTACCAAGCAGAAAACCTCCCCGTGCACACTCTTGTGTTTGACTGGGCCGAAAAGGTCCATATGCAGACGTTCGAGTGGCATGTTTCCAGTGTTAACCTTTTTCAATGGATGTGATTTCTTGATCTGCTTCCCTTTCTGACACGGCACACAGACATCTTGAAGTTGAAAATTCTTCACATTGACACCTCTCACCAAATTGTTTTTGACAAGGTGATTCATTTTTCTGAGGTGAATATGACCCATCCGTCTGTGCCAAGAGATCGTCTCCTTTTCAGTGGCTTTTGAAATAAAGCAAGTAACTTGTTTGGACTGAGTTATTGCTTGACTCATATCAAGGACATACAAATCATTAACTCTTGGTGCTGATAAGAGAATCCATTCTGCGGGAATCTTGAATCCTGGCTTTAGCACATAACAACCGGCATCATAAAAATGCACGGTGAACTTCTTGTCACAGATCTGAGAAACACTCAGGAGATTGTGATCCAACTGTTGCACATAATTGATTTTGTCGAAACTCACAATTCCATTTGAGATCATTCCCTCGCCGGTGATATACCCTCCTTTGTCTCCAGCAAATGCAACATATCCTCCTCTTATACTTCGCACATCGAAAAGAAGACGATAGTCGCCCGTCATGTGCCTGGAAGCCCCACTATCAACAATCCAAAGACTATTAATAGTTCCTCCTGGAGCCGCCTGAGAGGTTTGACCTTCTACATGAGCCATAAAGGCTGTATGAAAGAAAAAGATCCATCTTCAGAGAAAAACTGAGCAAGCTTCTCGGAAGTTCCAGCAGATTTCTGGCAAAGAATAGATCTCCTCTTGCATAATGCTTCAGCTTCAGCCAAAAGCTCATCAACCTCCAAATCTAAAGCATCACTTGATAAATCACCAGCATCAAGTGATTCCCCATCCATGCTCCCACTATAACCCGAACTATCTTCATCTTCCGAAGATTCACCAGCAGATACAGGTTCAACTACCTTTTCAACCACATTAGCATAACATGCTGTTCCACCATTTCCTCCTTCTCCGAGATGAAGATTCCAGTTGCATATTTCATCAGCTTGAATAACTAATCCTCTGTGGGGATTGGTGTTTGTGGAACCAGATGTATTTCCTCCAACGGGAACTATTGATCTGTCAGAATTGTTGTTCTGTTGCTGTTGTGGCTGTCTTTGATTCCTGAAGGGATTCTGATTGCCTTGCTTAGGTGGCTTCTGACACTCCCGCTTGAAATGACCCTTTTCACCACAATTGAAGCAAGTGACAGCATTCTTATCAAAACCATACTCGGTGTTGTTTCTTTCCAAGTTGGTTCTCCCCGTCCTTTCCATAAACTCCTTTGCTCTTCGAATTGCACTAGCAAGAGCCCATTTGATATCCATCATTTCAAACTCTTCTTTATCCACTTGCTGATAGTCTTCATTGGTTAGATTGATATTCCCAATCTGACCTGCAACTAATCCACAATAAGCACTAACCAAGGTATTCAACATCTCCATATGCTCCTTGGCTATTTCAACAGTGACTTTGGAAAAGTTGGAAGTGTCTAATCTGACTGTGTTCGGATTGGAAGTGGCTTGAAAGTTTGAAGAGTTTCCATAAAACCCTTGCTGTTGCGGTTGTTGCTGTTGAGCTCTGCTTGGGTCTAAGAAAGCCGGTGGTGTGAATTGCTGAGCTGTCTGTTGTTGTTGAGAAGAAGAATCTGGTCTTGAATACATCATCGTGTATGCTGAAGGATCAAACTGATTTGTTGTGGAAGGTCCGGTGTTTGAGATGAAAGCTGTTTGAAGCTTCGCGTGTTGAGAGGCTGGTTTTTCTCCACTAATACCACCTGCAATCCCATAGTACATCTCTGGATTCTGAGGAGTTATTATTCTTTTTGCCTTTAGCTTTTCTTGTACATCTTTGTTCTCCAATTTTGGAATTAACTCATAAACGGTGATTGTGTCCAGAACACCATTTTCCTTGAGAATTTCAAGATAACCGCTCCATTTTGCTGGTAAGCTATCAGCAAATCTCTTCACCATTTCTTGTGGAGTGGCAGTGACTCTAAAAGCAAACATTTCACTCAACAGATGATGGAACCTTGTAGACAACTCTGCCAAACCCTCGTTCTCCATACACGTGAAACCTTGAAACTCTTTCTTCAGCAATTCTTGCTTGATCTTCCTAGACTGAGCATTTCCTTCACATCGTAATGTGAGCATATCCCACAAGCTTTTAGTAGTCATGCAGTAAACAAACTGGTGGTATATGTCTCTGTGAAGAGCTTGCGTGAGAATCATGAATGCTTTCTTTTCCAACTCAAATTTCTTCTTATCATCATCAGACATAGTGCTGTAAGTTTCTGGATTAGATCCTGCAACTTCCAACTCATTTTCAAATGGAGTGAAGAAACACACCCATAGATCTTGACCTTGCCCCTGAACATAAGTTCTCAGCCTTTCTTTCCACCATCCCCAATCATTGATGTGATTTAGTTTTGGCGGTTTTGTGCTTGTACCAGTTTCACTGTCGTCCTGCATCATGGCTTGAATGCTGCTGCTTTGATTTGTGACCAATGCCCATTGATTTGCAGTTATCATTGCAGCTTGATGTGGGGCAATAGCCTGCATCCATGCAGTTTTGTTGAACTCTGACGCAGATTGCGTGGCTGATGATTGCGTAGCTGATGATTGTGGAGTCAAAGTTGTTGTAGTCCACGCGGATGGATCCCACTGACCGTTTGTTCCCATTTTATAAAAAAATAATATATTAAGTGAAAATTGATTTAAAAATTTGAAAAACAAGTTTTTCTTTTTGAAAATTCAATGTTCACAAATTATGTTAATATGTGGAAATGAACAAACAACCGAAGGATACTGGATCGAAAGACCTGAAAGACACAACTGTTAACTTAAACAGATAAGAATCGAAAGATAACACTTGTTCGAAGGATCAACAGTGTTCGAAAGATCACTGTTGAATTTCGAACAATGACTTCAAAAGATTCTCCAAGACGAAGGATCCTTATCTTTCGAAAAGAAACAGTAGCTCGAACGATATATCCTTCGAAAAGATTCCTTGGCTCGAAAGATAACTCACAGACTTCGAAAGATGTTCGAAGGATGGGTATCTTTCGAACCTCCTTGATCGAAAGATGATCTTTCGACTTCGAAGGATATCTTTCGAACACAACTGACACACTGACACAAAGTAGACAGGTTGGTGAAAAGGTGATGGGGTTGGTAGACAACTTTCGGCAGAAGGTATGTTCAGACCTCAACTTTCTACCAACTCAGATTTGACCTTTAAAATATTGCCCAAAAAGGAAGCTTCTTATCCAGAAACCGGTCACCGGAGTAAGCCGGAATTTTGGCCGGAAATTACCAAACCTTTTAGAACAAGATTTTAAGTTACCCAAACCTTCCCTTAACACACTCGGTTAGTTTAGAACACGTTTTTAAGTTTATAAAAGCAAGAAAAACACCAAAAACGGGTGCTAAACCAAGTGAGTTTTATCCAAACACTCCAAAGTCTTGTACAAACCCGGTTTTTAACAAGGAAAAGAGCCACGGCTCTGATACCACTTGTAGGTCCCTCGGAGGTTGAGGTTAAACCTTATCCTTGTTATGTTTAACACTCTAGCAAGTGCGGAATCCAAGCTAGAATGCAAACCGATAGTTTATATGAAAGCACAAGCAACAAAGAGAAAGAGTAGACATCTAGACATCAGTGAGTTATATGTGTGTGAGTGAACCAAGTCTTGTAGAGAGCATTTTCAGTTTGGTCAAGGGCTGTAACCGTGTCCACTAAAATACAAGAGAAAACTTTGATATCTTGCGTGTCTACTCTTTCTCTTTGTTGCTTGTGCTTTCATATAAACTATCGGTTTGCATTCTAGCTTGGATTCCGCACTTGCTAGAGTGTTAAACATAACAAGGATAAGGTTTAACCTCAACCTCCGAGGGACCTACACATTACAAAATACAGACAAAGTACAGACACAAGTGCACCAACACCTTTCAAGACGATGACAATGGTAGTCTATGACTCCCTGTCCAATGGTGAAGAACTAGATTCAAATCTTAAAACCCCTAATCTAACGAGATTACGGATTATAAATTAATGTCCTCTATGACAGGCATTTGTTGCCATATCTTATAACGTCCTATGCAACAAGGCCTCCGTGCCATATGATTATTTATGTCCTTCCTGACAGACTAATGTTTCATATTTTAGAAAGCCATTATGGCAAGCCTTCGAGCTATCTAAAGTCATCTATATGCCAAAGACAGCTGGGGCATTTTGAACCCCTGTTAAAAGGGTAACGGACTCGGTCAAAACCCTAAAGGCCATTAATGATCCTTTTGTGTCTTAGGCTGAATATGATTGATGTACAATCAAATAACACTCCTTAGGAATGTTTATATGGTTTAATAATACCATGGTTAATGTATGATAAGTCATCAGAGCGATGACTAGCTGTTGAAATGCACACAATAAATTGTTACATTTGGTATTTAATACCAAAAGATTCGAGTATGGAAAACTCATATAAGACAAACAACCGTTGCAATACTAGAGAAGCGACAAATGTTAACGGTGCATCAAGAGTGAACCTCAGAGTTAATCTCCAAAACCAAGTTAACGCAGTTGTTAGAAAGGTTATGAGAAAACACATGAGATGATTCAAGAAGCCAAATGTTGTTTACTCTAAAACACATGTCGCTACTCAAAATAAGAGTTTTATTCATACTCCATATTCGAAGAATGACCCAAATAAAATCATATGTGGCAAGGAGCCCATTCTTTTTAGGATGTACTAAAAAAAAGTACTCCGTCTCTTGGAAGTCAAGAGACTTCAATAGTTAAAAAGGGGCCATTGATTGCAAGGAATTGTTGAAAGAAGTAGAAACCATTAGGTATAACAGTGGTTATGCTGGAAAGCACGCGGTAAGGTGTGCGTCACAATCATTCGGTGGTAATACCCTTGACTTGTGAGGACACTAATGGAGTCCCCTTATACAGTATGAAAGCGAAGTGGAAAAGATGGAATAAGAATTTTTCCGACCCCCATAAGAGCTATAAACTATCGGCAGTAGGTTGCAAACATTGATTCATTGGTTGAAATAGTGCTCTTATTCGGTTAACCTAGAATTTAAGCATAATGCACTATATATATATATATTATGATTTAGCATCAGCAATAAGAGGGCACATTAAGGTTTCAAAGCCTGCTTACTATGAATCCATTATGGATCCACCTCGGCTACTCACGCTTTATAGATTAAGGAATAACCAGTCAAGGTCGAAACTACCCTACAAATTGTCAAAGATCTTATAGCTAAGCTTAAAAGGATTAAGAATGGAGGCGTTTAACCTTCCTGATCAATAATTAGAGACAGTTCACATTAATAATGACGCCAGATAAACCCTTATTGGGATTCTTTTAGTTAAGGGTACGTTTGGATTCAGGTACTGCTAAGTCTCTCATAAGATTTTAAGCTTAGCAAACTTCTAGAAATTTTACCGTAAGAACCCCGGATATTAAGTGTAAGGTAAAACTTGCAGGTGAAATTATGAGAACCATTTCTTCTGTTCCTGTTAGAAATCTCTAGTTATGGAATTCTAGAAGTATCCTCTCTCTAGAAGAAGTGCGTCAGCACATATAGTTGATATCACTTTAATCTCTATCGATTACGAATACCAGACAGTATGATAAAAGCGCCATATGAGGATTGATGTATCTTAATATGTTCCATAGATTGCTTCCATGTCTGATCAGTATGGAGGTTTAATGCATGGGACCACAAGGATATTCCGATGGTCATATGGTACTAAAGTCAACTAATGGTATTCAAAGAAGATATCCATAATGGAATTGTCCAAGTAAATGTCCCCGAATAAGTAATTCGTGGACTTGTAACATAAACGTGTCACTTATTTGACACGAGCAATGATGGATGAACTGGAGCCTGAGATATGGAAAATCTTTGTAATCTCCTTGTATCTTGATTATCTTCTCCTAAGATTATCCTATTCACCTCCTGAGAGGCAAGTAGAGTTAAGATTTATATCCCATTTAGGGTTATTCTATTATGAAATCTCCAAGGTAGCTAGTACCATCATTGGAAGAATCAAAACCCCAATTAAATAAGTTTTGAGAATAAAGAATTCATATAGCCTAACCCTATATTCTAAGAATTCGGTATTGTTAATTAAGAAAGACGGTTCATTTTGCTTATGCATTGAATACCGCAACCCAAATTAGGCAACAATTAAGAATTTCCATCAGCTGCCCAAGATCGTCGATTTGTTCGACTAACTGTGAGGATTAACTATCCCTTAAGATTAGTTTTAAGTAATGGTTGGAATAACCATTTCACATTAAGATAAGCTTCTCTATAATAGTTGATGTATAAGTATCAAGGCTGCTCCTTTGGAGACCTTGCTTAGATGGAATGTTGAATACCTATTGTTAAATAGAAGATTGGTACGTCCAATCATCAGGATCTGAAAATCGCCTTGGAAACAACGAATAGGATCATACAAATCCACGATCATCTGTAAGATTGCCAGTTTTGGCAGAAAAATCAAAGATCAATGAGAATAGCAACCCTCCTAAGTCCTTGTTAAGGAATAAGGTTCATCAAAGATATCACTCTGGAAGGGTGTGCCAAATTGTTAGTTATCAGGCTAGTTAAGCTCTGAATATATAAAATCATTCGAAGGAACCGAATATATCAAAGATCAAATAGCTTATAAGCTAAAACCTATTTAAGGAGCTTGGCGTAGTGTACAATGCATGGTACATTGGGAATATGTTTCACCAATAAGTCAAGAAGCATTATCACATATTGATATGCAGATTCATGATATAATGAGCAACCTATCTCGATTAAGGATCGATAGGTTAAGAAGCTCCAAAAGGATACATGTGCCAAATATAAAGGTCACTTTTGGGAGCTTAGAGAGACTCCAGATATGCTATAAAAGTTAAGTCCGTTAAGTGCCAAAAAGTTCTTCCAACATTTTAGCAAATCTCGAGGTCGAGATTTCTTTTAAGGGGGTGAGGATGTAACACCTCGTAAAATCACGTCCAATGATGTAGTGACACGTGTAATAAACCCTAATGAAGTCAAACACTGAAATTGAGGGACTAATTTTTCGAAAAATCGAAAAACTTTGATTATGTAAGGACTGGAAGTGATAAGATACCTAAAATAAGTTTCTTACGATGTTTATATTCACAAATATGCCGCTTGATGTATAAGTGTAGCCGTTTGCGTAATTAATTAAAAGTTTGCGCAATAAAGGGGTTAAAAGCGTCAACATGTTAATTCTTACCTCTGAGTGACCTTCTAAAAAACCGGGAGCTTCATAATATTTAATTATACTCTCGGGAATGCCAAATTATGGCCAACTAAAGCTTTTATGCCTATAAGTAAAGTTACGCGCAACTTTGCAAGTTAGAGGGGCTAAAAGTGTCAATATGTTTAATTATACCTCTGAATGACCTTTTAGCGAATCCGAAGCATCGTGATGTTTAATAATACTATCAAGAATGCAAAATATGGATTAGATGAGGCTTCAATACTATTAAATGATGAGATGCGAAAGTTTGCGCAATAGAGGGACCTAAAGCGTCAACTTTTGAATCTATGCCTTTCGGTGACCATCTAAGCGAACGAGAGCGTATTAATATTTAAGTATATGCTCGGGAAGGATAAATATGGGTCATGGAAGGCTTGAATAACATTAAACGGCATTTCGCGCTACTTCGCGCAATTTGAGGACTATTTGCGTCAAACTGTAAAAGTATGTCGATTCGTATGGTAACGGACCTTCCGGAAAGTGTCCATGAGTTAAACATGCCCTAATTATCATTTCTATAGCTTATATATAGGCTTAGAGGTGTTTGGTGTGCAAAAATAAACTTTAAGGTCATGCAGGGACTAAAAGTGTCAAAAAGTGCACAAGTTTGCATTTTCGCGCATATCTCACATTCTGAACATCACCGGACACCCAAAAATTCATGTAAGCACTAAAATATTTTATTTTAGTGATCGCCATGATAAATTTCCTTTCGTCGCGTCGTTTGGTTCGTTTTTAGCGCCCGTCCGTGTTTCGTCGTAATTCGACGCATAACGTGACCGTACGGCCAAACGAACCGACATCCGACATGTTTTTGAACATGTTTCATGTCTCCTAAGTTTAAACATCATAGTGGAACCTTAAAATGAGGATAACGGGCCTTGAACGTGCCTTAAATGTCATTAAAGACTCGCAGGGACCATTTCTGTCATTAATTAAACTGCTGTTGCTGTTGTGAACTGCCAGGCGGGCCGCGAAGACCCCTATGCGGGCCGCGAGACCTGATCAGACGTGAAAACAGCTGTAAACAGCCTGTTTATGGCTGGATGTTGTTCAAATCTGGTTTCTAACTCTCTTAAGCAACTCTAGGGGCAGCCCATAGATTCTAAAAAGTGGTTTAACACCTGTCCTAATCTGATTACATGTCCCCGACACTTGTCGCGATCATATGAAGTCCCGAAAAGCATAAATAGGTGAGGAGTTCACTTGTTACTTCACTTGCCTTGCAAATTCTGAAGCTCTCTGATCAACCTCAGGCCTTCTAGTGATCTCTAATTGTAACTAGGACTCTTGTAAGTGTTTATAACCCTTTCGATTTCGTTTTAGCTTAGTTAATTAGCTATTAGTCAAACCGGCGTAATTTAAATTTGACTTTGCGATTAATTAAAATCCGCTCAGTCATTTCTCGAATTGAAAGTACCTATAAGTAGGTATTTATGTGGGTAACAAACCCTTAAAAGGGTATTTTCAGATCCCCACTCTAAGCATGATGATTGTCGAGTCAAAGCTTTTCTTAAAAAGTCAACAGAATGGGTTTTTACAAAATTTAGCATAATTAACAGTATAGATCACATGCAACCTGTTTTATCATCAAAATAACTTTGTAAATAATGTAAGAATATGTTTCATCATGATCAACTCGATAAATTTTCAGTTTGAACCCGGATCGGAACCGAAAGTCTCATAAAATGACTTTTTCTTTGACTCTCAATTCGGATCCGTGCATGCATGTTTGAGATCTGCCTTAGAGCTTATTTTGGACCATTTTTATACATGTACAACTCTCTGAGATTTTACAAACTTGGTTCAACACTTATCCGATTCATATGCATGTTACCGGTTTATGCTTAAATATGACTATTTTGCCCTTTTGACTATAAAACGTGATTTTTGAAAAAAGTGAAAGATTAGAAACATTTGTTATTGATTTATAAACTTGCACCTAAAATTTGACATCAGTTTGAGGTCTAGATTAGAAGTTATGCTCATTAGCGTAATTTGAAAGCTTTATGTTACTTAAACGGCGTAATTAGCGTATAACCTATTTAAACCCACTTTTTGATATCAAACTTTTTACCCACTGATGTTATATAATATTTTGGGATTTTTAAAGAATTTTATTTAATTTTTGGCTGAGCATAACATAGGTCTCTAAGTTTAATTCGGTTAATACCGATTTTGCCCTTTTCGGCCATAAAATGAGTTCTACAAGTCCTTTTGACCCCAAACCTTTTTGTACTGATTTTATTTGTTAAATAAAATATTTTGGGCCTTCTGGAATTATAAAAATATCTGCTTTCCTTTAAAAACCCGGAAATGGCTCCAAATCGGCTTTTTAAGCGTTTTTAACGCATAGTATGCACTATAAACACATTAGACACATAAGGTTAATACCTACTGATATTTTTAGCATATTTTTATATAATAACAGTAAGCACGAGTTTTTGAACTCAGATTTCCAGTTTTGACATTTTTAGCCCTTGTGAAATTACCAAAATACCCCTAAGGGGCATAGTTTGATTTTAAATGATAAGTTTCATATATGGGTCATAACCTACTGTTATAACATATTAAATTAAGTGTATTTTCTGTATAAATCAGACCTGTAACTCAGATTACAAATTTAACTCTTTTATGATCTCTTAAATGACCAAAATGCCCTTACGAGGCATAATGTGAGTTTATATCTAATTTGGGCATAATAGAAAATATCTTGCGGATGTTATAACATAATTAAGGCATATTAAAACAGGGAACATGCATGTGACTCTTATGGTTATCCGTAACGCCCTTTTCGCGTTCGGTTCGGTTTATGTAACTAGTTTGCATAAATTAGCCGAAACGGGTCAAACCTTATCATTTTCATTTCAAAATCCAGAATGTACTCAGGTTACCCATTTTATACAAGTCTTCATACTTGTTGGGTCTAAAACACGTTCTATTCCAGTCTTCGCTTAATCATGCGGTTGAACCATATATTTCCTTAAAACTAACCGGTCTAAGCTTAGGCTTAATTAAAGACCCGTTAGGAATCTAATAGGTTATTAAAAACCTTTGTTCCAGAATAAGAAGAACAAGTAAAAGCTATCTGTACTTGCTTGGTGGTATACGGCTGAGATTGAATTTATATTTAGCTCAGGTAAATACTTTTAACTTATTTTCCCTATACGGGCTTGGGATACGGTATATAAAATACCGCTTGGTCCGGCATCGAATTCTTTAATCGAATAGAGGTTAAATTTATTGAGATGCCTTGTTCTGAATGTGTTTTATTGCTTAAAGCCTTTGGGGGGTTAATGACCATGTCCCGGATATCCTTGGCATCATCTTACGAGATGGCCACGACCTGAGCACGGGGTGTAGGCGTACACCCGTCAGTGTATAACTCTATATTGTGGTGTGTCTATTAATTTTTAACGCGGTCTACGGATCGGGCTACTGAACGCATAAGTAACATGTAAATCCATTACAAGATTATATTGCATAATTATCCCAAGTTATAAAAAGGTTTTGTGCCACGTGCATTCAAATAAATTTTTAATCCTTTCCAAAATGAGTCAGTTAAATTGTATTTACCAGTGTAAATTGAAGTATTTTCCAAAAGGTTAAGTGCAGGTACTACGCGTAATAGGCTGGCTGTCTTCTAGCGTCCACAATAAGTCTCGCAAGCTTGGATGCCTTAAAGTCTGTAGAACAAATGTTTCATTTTTATCCGCCTGTGGATCCTTTACATTCCGTCTGTAATATCCGATATTACTTTATAACGGTTTGTAATATATTTATCTTTTGCTTCCGCTGTGCATTTAAATATTGTGTTGTTTGACTATGATGATATCAACTACGTCACTATACTCCCCACCGGGCCCACCGGTGACACGTGGAAATTAGGGGAGTAACAGCTTGTGTAATTGATTTCGGAGGAAATTGGGACGACCACTTACCATTAATCGAATTTCCTACAATAACAGTTATCATACTAGCATTAATGCTGCACCATTTGAAGCACTTTATGGACGAAAGTGCCGAACTCCAGTCTGTTGGGCAGAAATTGGAGAAAAGCAACTATCTAGACCAGAGATAGTGCAAGAAACAATGGACAAGATAATTCAAGTCAAGGAAAGACTAAAAGCAGCACATGGTCGTCAAAAGAGTAATGCAGATAACAGACGAAAACCTTTGGAATTTCAGATTGGAGATAAGGTATTGTTAAAAGTTTCTCCATGGAAAGGAATAGTCAGATTCGTTAAAAGAGGAAAGCTAAGCCCCAAGTATGTTGGACTTTTTGAGATTATTAAAAAAAATAGGACCCGTAGACTATCAGCTACAATTGTTAGAGGAAATGGCAGGAATACATGATGTGTTTCATGTATGTAACCTCAAAAAGTGCTTAGCAGACGGATCATTAGTGATACCTCTTAAGGACATTGAGGTAAACGAGAGACCTAAGTTTGTAGAGAAACCCATTCAGATTGAAGATAGAAAGATCAAGAATCTCAAACACAAGAGACTAGTTCTGGTCAAAGTGAAATGGGATTCCAAGAGAGGACCAGAATACAGTTGGGAGCTCGAATCAGAAATGCATAAGAAATACCCACACCTGTTCCAGTAGACCTCGAGGATGAGATCTAAAACAAGGTGGGGAGGATATAACAACCCTCCTAAAACACACTTAGACACCCCTAAATGTCCAAAAATATACCCTGGATGCATGAAACGAACCTAGAATACCTTAATATTTATAAAAATCAAATAAAAACAAAAATACGTGTCACTCACGGGCCGCGACCCAGTCCTCTGTGTCTGTCGCGGGGCGCGACAACATGACACAAGGACGAACCCTGGTCCATCACGTGTCAGGTTACACAGCAGACCTATACCCTGACTCGACCAAGCTATAATCGACAAGCATGCTCTCGCGGGCCGCGAAGGCCGGCCCTGTAGTTTTCGCGGGCCAAGACCTGATGTTCGACCAGCCTACAAATAGGGGCAATCGGCTTCATTTGTTCACCGTTCAAAATTTCGAATTCTCTCTCAATCTCTAATAGTCTAAATACTCGGGATATAATACCTCTAAAAAGCGAAGCTCTGCCTCGTTGTAAGTATTATAACCCTGCTTGTTACGCTACACGATCGATCTAGGGATCCGTAACGCATATCAAGGCTCTGCCTGACTCAGTCGTTGGAGTTCTGTCTCGTGTTACACCCGACTGATCTAGGACTCCGTAATGCATGTCAAGGCTCTACCTGACTCATTCATTGAAGTTCTGTCTTGAGTTGTACGGTTAATGTGATTTGGGTTATTTTACTAACACCTGTGCGTTGTTTAATTTCAATAGATAATAGCCAGGAAAATCACCTGGAAGCTTTAGACTTACCTAAGTAAACAATGTGAGTACATTCTCTTTTTGTAAATCTTTTTGTGAGTCAAAAGGTTTTATGAAAACCTCAAATGTTTTAATTTACACTTAACAGTGATTGAGTATTTGTGATTCTACAATTACTGCCGGTATGTTGGGGTTTTGTATACATTACTTGAAAAATCGTTACTATTGCGAATAGTAGTATGACCACAACTCAGGATTGACAGTACCAAAGGGGTAATTGGATAGATATAAACGATGTAAATGCGGATGCTCTCAATTACTCTAAAGTGATAAAACTGTTTTGATTAAACTGGGATGCACTCGCCAATATTTCTTGCTGATAAAACCTTTTTAAAACGCATTTCATGTAACTTAATGTAAAGCTAATAGAAGTCAGTTGGAGAGCACTGAAGGCTTGGAAAAGTGGCTATAGAAGTTACCTAAATAAAAAGGAGTTATGTTTTTAATAATTAGGGCTTATCCCTATGAATGTATTGTCAAAAGGAAACTTGGGTTTTATCCCATTTATTTGAGTATAAAATTTGGTGTTTTAACTCTGATAAAATATTTCCTAACTACGGTCCTGATGTCTCATTTCCGCTGCCGAATTAATAAACACCGATACCACCCGCTTTGCGTGCTCATGGCTGCCCGCTCCCGGGGCAGGGGTCGGGGTTGCGACATTAACACAAGTAATTCACTATTTATACCGATCTTTTACCAATTTATTTGAGGTAACGTGCATTCACATGATATCCCCATGTGTTGTTCACAACACTTTTAACTATTCTAGACCGATAATATTCGTAATAGCATACCGGATGTCTTGATCAAGCCTTGAACCAAACACATTTACTCTTTAACCTTGAGCTCTGATAACCAACTTGTAAGACCCATTCTCATATAGTTGAGAATTTATAAAAACTTTTGCAATTTATACAAATAATGCAAACAAACTTTCATACAATGTTTCGGGTTTAATAAAAATTCATAAGTGTTTAAAATACTTAAAGACTTTAGCACATTAATACGTATATAAAACATAAAGCCCTTACAAAGTTCACAATCGATTCAGTTCTAAAAATAACGAAACTAAGCGGAAGCTTGAACTTCGGTTGTGTTCGGTTTGTCCACAATGCTTGATCATCATCCGTAAGGTCCTAGGTATCACCTGTACACGAATAACAACTCACATGTTAGTTATATGGTGCTTAAAAATGGTTTTATGACCCAAAAATATCAAACAAAGAAACAAAATCAATTTTGGAAGAAACCCGCTGTAGACTACGACTGTGTGCCGTAGCTTATGGCTCACATAATCAGTGTTTGGGTGTAGCTGCCAGCCATAGGCTACAACTGGCAACCGTAGCTTACGGTTGGATGCTCTGCAGCTTTTCCATCTTTGCCGTTTTTATTACGAAAACTTCCGAAACTTGATCAATTCTCATCCGTTTGGCACGAAACTTTTTCCTACATGTTCGTAAACAATTGCCCATATTTCTAACTTGTGAACCCATGTTCTGGATTCACCAAATTTGTTTTACACAATTGATTCCAATATATATACTTTAAATAATTGACCCGTTCGCATGTTTAAGCAAATGGTCTCACAAATGTTGTATCATTTTGCAAGAACATTATATTTATGACTATACCCCATAACCCGGGGTATTATTCTTGTGTTTTATGTATCCGCCATCTGGTTCGCGGTTATGCTAATTGACCCGTTCGCATGTTTAATCCGAATTCTTTTTAAGAATTCCAAACCTTTCAATCATGACTCGCTAACCTAGTCCGATTATTTAGTTCACGTTCCCACTTCTCATTTTCATTTATATATCATCATAACTTCAAATGTGATGGATCGTGAATGGGAAAAATCATTATATTCCGATTCAACCCCAACTTAGACATTCTACGAAAATGACCCAATATTTAGTTTTAAGCCAAAATGGTTTAAACCTTCCATTTTATAATTTCGTAAGGATAAGGATTGACCGAATTATAAAATTTATATTTAAACTACCCTTAAGGGTCGTTTTTCCGGTTTATCATTCATGGGCGTTTTGGTCAACTTAGTCCTTTTTACCATGAAGGACTTTTAGAAGCATATTTTGAACAGATGAGCACCTTAAACCGTTGTTCTATTTAAATCATTGTATTCCGAAGAACATGATGTTCTCAAATTTTAAATTATTAGATATGCCCCACTTTAGGTAATCCAAAGCCCACCCATGACTCAATTAACTCTCGTCGGACCTTAAGTCCTCATTGAGACTTTTGCCCATTACACATACCTGGCTCGGGTCTTAGCATTGACCCGTTTTAATACCTTGCACTATTAATTGCTAATTAATAGCAAATAAGACATACGCTATCCTTCTTGTGAGCATAAAACTCGACAAGCGGCCATTAGTCATTATTGTCAAATGATGATAACATCACCATTTGACCCGTTTGGCATGAATGACCATTTTATTATTATGAGATGGTAATTATTTGCCATCTCACTCATTTAGCCCGTTTCGACTTGCATCATATGATCATTTTACTTAAAAGTCGTTCTTAATTCATTTGACCCATTAGGGGTTATGCCATAGGGTATCTTTTTCAAAACTCATTATTTTCCCTCAACTCGTGACCAGATTACTATTTTACCATTTTTACCCATTATGGATTACACCATAAGTTGAGTTTTCAAAACTCTTTGTTTATTCGTCATCACATGACCATATTACCGTTTTACCCCTTTTTATCATCAAAAATGGTTTGTAATCATCTTCACTTGTTCCGACCTGTATCATTTCACGTCGGAACGTCATATATCCAATACTAAATTACGTTATTCTTAACCAATACAAAAGTAGGTGTTCTACTTAAAAGATGTACTGTCACACCCCCAAAATACCACTTGCGGAAACACCGCGGGGCGTGTGACTTACCAGGATCTTAGCCACCAATCACATTGAACTCATAAATATATTTAAATAAAACTTTCATTCATTATCATAAAGTGATACAAAACGTTCCATGTAATTTATTGTACACAGCGGAAACATAACTTAGTTGTTAAGTGTTTCATAAACCACGCGCACATAAACCATTAGACTTGTGTTGTGATTCCATGTATCTCGACCCATGACCACTCCAGCCTTCCAGACAACAAGTTCCATGATATAACCATACAGACCTACAAGCATCCAGACAAGTGTGTCAGACGACGCTGGTGAGTTCAAAGTTTTGTTAACGCGTTTAGTTACTAGTTTCCAATTTAAAACATTTCAATGATTCGTTGTTAATCACACGCTTACCGCCGGTGGCTCCAGATTATTTGCCCTATTCCCCAATGCCTCTATCAAAGCAATGGTCAAGATGGGGGTCATTAGTTCACTCTCGACCTCCTCGGTGCGGTGTGAGGGTGCCAAACCTAAATAGCGCTATTAACTAATACCCTGTTGCCTTCCCGACAACAATCGGTAGGAGGGACTTGAGTGATAGATATACGTGTATTAACCAACAACCCAGGTTTAACATTCTAGTCAAACCCATTACCCGACATTCCTCCCCAGAACGTTTACTAGATATCCCTCCCCGGGACACATGCTTGGAAAAAGAGCAGTGAACTCACCTTTGATTTGCTCGGTATGTTACGCTACATTACCTGTTCCCAGTTGGTCAACCAAACCCTACTGTGGTTACCAAGAGTAGTCAGTTTCACAATCACGTATCCAAATCACGTATCACATGACAAACATTTAGACTTCATGTACGTCTATAACACAAGTTCATGTTTCCAACAACGGTTACCAATTATGTGACACTTCGGACCTTCCCGGGAAACTTTCTTGATGTAACGTTTCGTGTACGTATTTTATTAAATGAAAACGATGAATTATTTGTTATATCGTGTTATGTGTACGTATATATATATAGATATATGTAGGTGGGTGTGTATGTGAGGTGAACCGGAACCCGAAACCACAACCAAACCCGAGACCCGACTCGAGACCACCCAGTCTCGAGTGAACCGTGAACAACAAAAGGAGCCGGTTGTTTGGATTGGGCCGTTTGGGCCTTGTAACCGAGAACCCAATCCGGAATCCCCCTAGCCCAACTCGGTACATTATATAAACCCAACCCCACCTCCCTTATCCATTTTACACACTCTCTTCTCACACTCTCCTCTCATCTTCTTCACTAAACCCTAAAACCCTAAGTTTCTAGCAACCAAAATCATCTCCCCATTCCTTCATATCTCTCGGATCAAGTGAGCTATCAACAAGGAAGATCGGCCGAACCAAGAGACCACCCGAACACCCCTTTTTCTCTCAACCCCGAGTAACCGGTTAGTGTTTTTATGTTCATGATTGTTGGTGATTGCTATGGTCTTATGCTTGTTGATGTGATTAGAGGTTTTAGTATGAATATTAGGCTTGTATGTTCATAAATATGCTAAGGAAGGTGGTTACTTGATGATGTTTGTTGTGAATGTTTATGATGTTTGTTGTTATGATATCCGGTTTGTGGTTTGTTATGGTTTTGGTTAAATGTTTCGGACCATGATAGGAAGTGTTATATTGCTTAAGTTGATGGGTTTTGCTATCCGATGATGTTAAAAGATTTATGCTTGATTGTTAGTTAATGTTCATGATTGTTGCTGTTAAAATGCATGTTTGGGTTTAATCTTGTTTATGATTTTGTCCGAAAAATAAGTAGGAGTTTTAAACAGGATTTTGGGGTTGTTTATGAATGAAATTTGAATATGGCTGATGAATATATGATGAACAGCTTGAATGTTGCTAAAATGTTTTGAATCTGCTGATTTTGATCTAAAATGTGCACAAAACCGACCAAGAAACATGTTTAGTGGCATAGTACAACATTTACATGAAATAGCATTTCCATTGGGTCGTACACTGCAGGTTCTAGAAGTTTGCCATGCACGTTATCACGGTTGCGAGTCGCAACCTTTGGTTGCTACTCGAAACCACGCATGACCAGTCGAAACCTCCCAGTTGCGAGTCGCAATCAGCACGCATCAAACCTGGTTGCGAGTCGCAACCACACCTGCTAAGTCGCACTCTCCGGTTACGAGTCGTAACCAAAACGTGACGGACCGAGACCGCAGTTACGAGTCGCAACCTCGGTTGCGAGTCGCAACCACCTTAGTTTCGACTGGGCTGTTTTATGTTATTGGGCCTTGACTGTTTGTCTTGTTGTTTTGGGCTTCAACTGTTGGGCCTCCTATTGACTGGACTTCATTCTGATCTGCTACTGTATGTATATATGTTACTGTTTGTAGTTCTGCCTGTTAACTGTTTGTATACGTGCATGCTATACGTGTTTACTTGTACCCGACTTGACCCATACTTGGTAACCATGCTAGGACGTGGTGACCAACGAGCTTAACCAAGTAACGTATCATACCGAGCAACCCAAGGTGAGTTCACAACTTAAAAGCATGCGTCCCGGTGGTTTGGGACACGAGACTAAAGCAACCCTATCCCCTTGTTAAGGGGATACCGTCTACATTCCTTCCCTAGTTATTGGGAACAAACTTACTTTATCTTCCCTTGTATTGGGAAACCTTTTTAGTTAATTACTGTTTATACGGAATGCAACCAACGGCACTAAACGCAACTCTATCACTCAAGTCCCTACTACATAATACCGATTAGTCGCCGGTGCCAGGCGAACGGGTTATTAGTTGATAGCGCTATTTAGGTCTTACCAGCCTCACACCGTGCCATGGTATGGGATCGGTCGTGAACTAATGTACTCAGGCATCCGTCAATGATGATAGAACATTGACATCGGGGCATCCTGCGGAAACGCAAACGGTTACCTAGTGTTCGGTATTGGAAAAACAGTTTAGTCGCTAACTTTTGGGGTAGCTCCCCATGGCATGTATAAACGGATAATTTAACTGGTGAAACGAGTTTTTGGTAATTAAAACTGGACAACTAGTGAACTCACTCAGCATTATTGTTGACCCCTTTACTGCATGCTTGCAGGTGGCCAGTGACTGGAGCAGCTGCTTGGGATGTGTAGTGGTCGTCTGCCCGTGTGTTGGGCATTTATCATGTTTACCTTATGAACAATTTTTAAAACTGTTAATTATGCTTCCGCTACATTTTACTCTGAACTTAAGACTTTGAACTCTAAACTTAACACTTGCTAATCGTACGGTTAGTAAGTACTACTTTCGTTATCTATTTAGTTATTCAGTATGATTGGTGGCTGGATCCTGGTCAGTCACGCCCTCGAAGCGGGTGTTATCCGCGGGTGGAATTTGGGGGTGTGACAGATTGGTATCAGAGCCATTGGTTATAGTGAACTTGGTTTTAAAAAGGGGAAAAATCTTTTTGAGAAAAACCAGACTATAACCCGTGACTTGTGACGACACTACACTCCAAGTACAAGGCTCGACTTATCTGACCTCATAGCTCGGACACATAGTTACTTGCTTAATTGTCTTATGCTTTCTGCTTTACTATACGTACTAGTTTGCCTGATTAGATAGATACATCTTCTCTCTTCTATCTTATTCTCGCTATCACACACTCATACTATGTTTTCTGGTTATGAAGACAATGAGTGGACGCGGACGAGGAAACGTCAACATGACTCAGGCTCAGTTCACTAACCTGCTCAACACCGTGGCTGCAGCTTTCGCAGCTCACCCTATAGGTAAACTCGTTGTTTTAGGATGTTTAGATCCTACCGCCACATCGTCTTTTCGCCTCTAAACCTATTTCGCTTCACTCCTCACAACAGGTCAGCCTGCACCTGTGCAACCACGTGTTTGTACCTTCAAGACCTTTATGGATTGCAAGCCTCTTCCATTCAGTGGCACTGAGGGTGCCATAGGACTTCTACACTGGATCGAGAAGGTCGAAGCTGTTTTTGCTGTCTGTGAATGCCCAACTGCGAATTGGGTAAAGTTTGCTACTGGTACTCTTGAGGGAAGCGCACTTTCATGGTGGAAGGCGCAAATTCAAATGCTTGGTTTGGAGACTGCTAACGCTACTGCGTGGGAAGATTTCAAGGATATGATCAAGGAAGAGTACTGTCACAGGGATGACATCCACAAGCTGGAAAATGAGTACTATGAACTCAAGATGGTTGGGTCAGAGATTGAGACCTACACCAAGCTGTCCAACGACTATGCTGCTCTTTGTCCAAACATGTCTCGACCTATGTATCGAAGAATCGAACTGTACATCAAGGGTCTGGCTCCAGAAATTCGAAGCCATGTAACTTCAGCCAACCACACTACCATTCAGCCGATCGTTCGACTTGCTCACAAACTCACTGATCAGGCTGTGGAAGAGGGCAGGTTGCCCAAAAGGATCAGTGCTGCGGAAGGAAGTTCTAGTGATGGCAAACGAAAGTGGGAAGGAAATCAGGGCAAAGATGCTAACCCTACTCAAGCCCCAGCACAGCAAAGGAAAACTGACAACAACAAAGGCACTCAGCAACAGGGTGGCTACCGGGGAAACTACCCTAAGTGCAACAAGTGTAACAGGCACCACAATGGGGCATGCAACAAGGGTCAGTGTCAGCGATGCCACAAGATGGGGCACGAAGCAAAGGATTGTAGGAGTCAGTTCCCAGCAAGGCAGAATCAGCAACAACCTCAACAGCAACAGCAGCAGGGAAACCACAGGGCATGTTTTAAATGCGGAGCAACAGGGCACATGCGAAAGGATTGCCCTGAACTGAATCAGAATCGCAACAACAATCAGGGAGCTGGGAACAATGAGCAAAACAACAATGCTGGGAATGCAAGGGGAAGAGCTTTCGTGATTGGAGCTGGCGAAGCAAGGAACGATCCCAACGTCGTGGCGGGTAAGTTCCTACTTGATGATCGTTATGTTTCTGTGTTATTTGATTCTGGTGCCGATGCCAGTTATGTATCCCTTCGCATTAGTAAGAAACTTAAGCACTCGCCTGCATTATTAAGTTCTAAGCATACCATCGAGATAGCTAATGGTAAGAACATCGAGGCCACGCACATGATCCACGACTGCACCCTAGAATTGTCTGGCCACACGTTTAGTATCGATCTTTTCCCTGTTAAACTTGGAAGCTTCGACGTCGTCATTGGTATGGATTGGTTATCCAAACATCGCGCTGAAATCCTCTGTCAAGAGAAAGCAGTTCGTATACCTCGTCGTTCTGGTCAACCCCTCATCGTCAAAGGCAACAAAGGTGGAGAGGTCACAGGCATTATCTCGCTTCTGAAAGCCCAGAAGTGTTTACGAAAAGGGCACACCGCTATCCTAGCACTTGTCACCAACACCCACGAAAAGGAAAAGAGGATTGAAGATTTTCCTGTAGTACGCGACTATCCCGAGGTATTTCCTGAGGAACTACCTGGACTCCCTCCTCACCGTCAGGTCGAATTCCAAATCGAGCTAGCTCCCGGAGCAGCACCCATAGCTCGTGCACCGTACCGTTTAGCCCCTGCAGAACTGAAGGAACTCTCAACGCAACTACAAGAACTATTGGATAAAGGATTTATCCGTCCTAGTTCATCACCCTGGGGAGCCCCAGTACTCTTTGTCAAGAAGAAGGATGGAACATTCCGAATGTGCATCGACTATCGTGAGTTGAACAAGGTTACCATCAAGAATCGTTACCCTCTCCCGCGCATCGACGACCTGTTCGATCAGTTGCAAGGATCGAGCTACTATTCAAAGATTGACCTGCGATCAGGCTATCATCAGCTGAGAGTTCGTAATGAAGATATTTCCAAGACTGCGTTCAGGACTCGTTATGGTCATTACGAGTTCCTCGTCATGCCTTTTGGAATGACCAACGCGCCTGCAGTGTTCATGGATCTTATGAACCGCGTATGTAAGTCTTACCTCGATAAATTTGTGATTGTGTTCATCGACGACATTCTGATTTATTCGAAAAGTCAAGAAGAGCATGAACAGCACCTACGCCTTATTCTGGAACTCCTTCGCAACGAGCAACTGTACGCCAAATTCTCTAAATGTGACTTCTGGCTTCGAGAAGTCCATTTCCTCGGCCATGTAGTTAATAAGAACGGAATTCACGTCGACCCCGCTAAGATCGAATCGATAAAGAACTGGCCTACGCCTAAGACTCCCACTGAAGTTCGCCAATTCTTGGGTTTGGCAGGTTACTACCGCAGATTCATTCAGGGATTCTCAAAGATTGCTCAACCCCTCACGACTCTTACTCAGAAAGGCGTCGCCTACAAGTGGAATGGAGCACAGGAATCTGCTTTTCAGAGGCTTAAGGATAACCTCTGTAGCGCTCCTATTCTCTCGTTACCTGAAGGCACTGACGACTTTGTGGTTTACTGCGATGCGTCTATTCATGGACTCGGTTGCGTGTTAATGCAACGCGAGAAAGTTATTGCCTACGCCTCTCGACAACTCAAGACGCATGAAAAGAACTACACGACGCATGACTTGGAACTGGGAGCAGTGATCTTTGCTCTTAAGATATGGAGACATTACCTGTACGGTACCAAGTGCACTAGCTACACCGATCACAGGAGTCTCGAGCATATCTTTAGGCAAAAGGAATTGAACATGCGACAGCGTCGATGGGTCGAACTCTTGAATGACTACGAATGCGCCATCAAATACCATCCGGGCAAAGCCAATGTCGTGGCAGACGCCCTCAGCCGAAAGGACACCGTACCAAAGCGCGTGCGAGCACTGCAACTTACCATCCAGTCTAACCTCCCTACCCAGATTCGAAATGCTCAAGTTGAAGCATTGAAGCCGGAAAACATCAGGGCTGAGTCTCTGCGAGGATCGAGACAGCAACTAGAACAGAAAGAAGATGGTGCTTACTATGTAACAGGGCGCATTTGGGTTCCATTCTATGGAGATTTACGTGAACTCGTGATGGACGAAGCCCACAAGTCCCGCTACTCAGTACATCCTGGCTCGGACAAGATGTACCACGACTTGAAGACTACGTATTGGTGGCCTGGCATGAAGGCCCACATAGCAACATACGTCAGCAAATGTTTGACTTGCGCGAGAGTCAAGACAGAATACCAGAAGCCGGCAGGTCTACTCCAACAACCAGAAATCCCGAAATGGAAATGGGAGCAAATTTCCATGGACTTTGTTACAGGGCTACCTAGATCTCAACGCGGAAATGATGCTATTTGGGTAATAGTAGATCGATTGACCAAGTCCGCGCACTTTCTGGCTATTAAGGAAACAGACAAGTTTTCTACCCTGGCGGAGATTTACTTAAAGGAAGCAGTTTCGAGGCACGGAGTGCCAACCTCAATTATTTCCGACCGAGACGCTCGATTTACTTCGGAATTGTGGCAAGCTATGCACAAATGCTTTGGCTCACGTTTGGATATGAGCACTGCTTATCACCCGCAAACGGATGGACAGTCCGAACGTACCATCCAAACCCTAGAAGACATGCTTAGAGCGTGTGTGATCGATTTTGGCAAGAACTGGGAGAAGCATCTACCGTTAGTAGAGTTCTCATACAACAACAGCTACCACACCAGTATTCAGGCAGCACCTTTTGAGGCATTGTACGGTCGTAAATGCCGGTCACCTCTCTGCTGGGCAGAAATCGGTGATAGTCAAATCACGGGCCCAGAGATGGTGGTAGATACAACGGAAAAGATTGCCCAGATCAGACAACGCATGGCGGCAGCTCGTGACCGTCAGAAGAGCTACGCTGACAAGCGTAGGAAACCCTTGGAATTCCAGGTCGGTGACCGGGTTCTACTTAAAGTCTCACCCTGGAAGGGTGTGATTCGCTTTGGTAAACGGGGCAAGCTCAATCCGCGATATATTGGACCATTCGAAATTACCGAGAAGATCGGTAAGGTTGCTTATAGATTGAACCTGCCTGAAGAACTGAGTGCGGTACACAACGTTTTTCACGTATCTAACCTGAAGAAGTGTTTGTCAGATGAAACACTTGTGATTCCTTTTAAGGAACTGACAATTGACGAACAGCTACACTTTACTGAGGAACCGATTGAAATCACTGATCGAGAGATCAAAATCCTCAAACGTAGCCAGATACCTCTCGTACGAGTCCGTTGGAACTCGCGACGTGGCCCAGAGTATACCTGGGAGCGGGAAGACCAGATGAAGCACAAGTATCCCCAGTTGTTCCCAAACGAAAATCCCAGCACTGAAGCTACGAACGAATTTTGGGACGAAATTCCAAACTAACAGGGGGATGATGTGACACCCCGTTGAAATGCTTTCACTTACACTAGCTTGACAGTGGCTGCCTTAACTTTCGGGACGAAAGTTCCTAAAACTTGGGGATAATGTGACACTTCGGACCTTCCCGGGAAACTTTCTTGATGTAACGTTTCGTGTACGTATTTTATTAAATGAAAACGATGAATTATTTGTTATATCGTGTTATGTGTACGTATATATATATATAGATATATGTAGGTGGGTGTGTATGTGAGGTGAACCGGAACCCGAAACCACAACCAAACCCGAGACCCGACTCGAGACCACCCGGTCTCGAGTGAACCGTGAACAACAAAAGGAGCCGGTTGTTTGGATTGGGCCGTTTGGGCCTTGTAACCGAGAACCCAATCCGGAATCCCCCTAGCCCAACTCGGTACATTATATAAACCCAACCCCACCTCCCTTATCCATTTTACACACTCTCTTCTCACACTCTCCTCTCATCTTCTTCACTAAACCCTAAAACCCTAAGTTTCTAGCAACCAAAATCATCTCCCCATTCCTTCATATCTCTCGGATCAAGTGAGCTATCAACAAGGAAGATCGGCCGAACCAAGAGACCACCCGAACACCCCTTTTTCTCTCAACCCCGAGTAACCGGTTAGTGTTTTTATGTTCATGATTGTTGGTGATTGCTATGGTCTTATGCTTGTTGATGTGATTAGAGGTTTTAGTATGAATATTAGGCTTGTATGTTCATAAATATGCTAAGGAAGGTGGTTACTTGATGATGTTTGTTGTGAATGTTTATGATGTTTGTTGTTATGATATCCGGTTTGTGGTTTGTTATGGTTTTGGTTAAATGTTTCGGACCATGATAGGAAGTGTTATATTGCTTAAGTTGATGGGTTTTGCTATCCGATGATGTTAAAAGATTTATGCTTGATTGTTAGTTAATGTTCATGATTGTTGCTGTTAAAATGCATGTTTGGGTTTAATCTTGTTTATGATTTTGTCCGAAAAATAAGTAGGAGTTTTAAACAGGATTTTGGGGTTGTTTATGAATGAAATTTGAATATGGCTGATGAATATATGATGAACAGCTTGAATGTTGCTAAAATGTTTTGAATCTGCTGATTTTGATCTAAAATGTGCACAAAACCGACCAAGAAACATGTTTAGTGGCATAGTACAACATTTACATGAAATAGCATTTCCATTGGGTCGTACACTGCAGGTTCTAGAAGTTTGCCATGCACGTTATCACGGTTGCGAGTCGCAACCTTTGGTTGCTACTCGAAACCACGCATGACCAGTCGAAACCTCCCAGTTGCGAGTCGCAATCAGCACGCATCAAACCTGGTTGCGAGTCGCAACCACACCTGCTAAGTCGCACTCTCCGGTTACGAGTCGTAACCAAAACGTGACGGACCGAGACCGCAGTTACGAGTCGCAACCTCGGTTGCGAGTCGCAACCACCTTAGTTTCGACTGGGCTGTTTTATGTTATTGGGCCTTGACTGTTTGTCTTGTTGTTTTGGGCTTCAACTGTTGGGCCTCCTATTGACTGGACTTCATTCTGATCTGCTACTGTATGTATATATGTTACTGTTTGTAGTTCTGCCTGTTAACTGTTTGTATACGTGCATGCTATACGTGTTTACTTGTACCTGACTTGACCCATACTTGGTAACCATGCTAGGACGTGGTGACCAACGAGCTTAACCAAGTAACGTATCATACCGAGCAACCCAAGGTGAGTTCACAACTTAAAAGCATGCGTCCCGGTGGTTTGGGACACGAGACTAAAGAAACCCTATCCCCTTGTTAAGGGGATACCGTCTACATTCCTTCCCTAGTTATTGGGAACAAACTTACTTTATCTTCCCTTGTATTGGGAAACCTTTTTAGTTAATTACTGTTTATACGGAATGCAACCAACGGCACTAAACGCAACTCTATCACTCAAGTCCCTACTACATAATACCGATTAGTCGCCGGTGCCAGGCGAACGGGTTATTAGTTGATAGCGCTATTTAGGTCTTACCAGCCTCACACCGTGCCATGGTATGGGATCGGTCGTGAACTAATGTACTCAGGCATCCGTCAATGATGATAGAACATTGACATCGGGGCATCCTGCGGAAACGCAAACGGTTACCTAGTGTTCGGTATTGGAAAAACAGTTTAGTCGCTAACTTTTGGGGTAGCTCCCCATGGCATGTATAAACGGATAATTTAACTGGTGAAACGAGTTTTTGGTAATTAAAACTGGACAACTAGTGAACTCACTCAGCATTATTGTTGACCCCTTTACTGCATGCTTGCAGGTGGCCAGTGACTGGAGCAGCTGCTTGGGATGTGTAGTGGTCGTCTGCCCGTGTGTTGGGCATTTATCATGTTTACCTTATGAACAATTTTAAAACTGTTAATTATGCTTCCGCTACATTTTACTCTGAACTTAAGACTTTGAACTCTAAACTTAACACTTGCTAATCGTACGGTTAGTAAGTACTACTTTCGTTATCTATTTAGTTATTCAGTATGATTGGTGGCTGGATCCTGGTCAGTCACGCCCTCGAAGCGGGTGTTATCCGCGGGTGGAATTTGGGGGTGTGACAAATTACATCAGTTTTTCATTACTATCATGCCACTAACAGGAAGTCACAACTCATGTGTCCTAATATTCGTAACAGATGCATATTCTACCCACACAAAACCAGTCAGGTTTCTCATTCTTAACAATACTGTTATCATGCAACAACTGGTATCTGTAAGCACAAGTATTCATTTTCACATACACCTCAAAATGTTTACTGTATTGTGTATTAGCACGGCGAAAAACCCAGGCGACGAAACACCACCATGTTTCGTCGAGTTTCACATGACGATTCATCCCCATGTTTCGTCGAGTTACATATGACGAAACATCCCTATGTTTCGTGGAGATCAGTTACAAAACTGTGATCAATAACAACAGTTAACAGTTACACCATTTCTGTGGAGCCATTGAATCAACAGTCGTTACTTTGCACATTACATAATTCCTTTGCAATTATCATAACTATCATTAATCGTGAATTCCTCATAATCATCAACAGTATTTTGCATCCTGACTAATTATCAACTCAGATCGTATAACACAACATCACCTAATCATGTGATCATTATCGTGGCAATCATTCGACTAACACAAGACTTATTATTCAGATCCGAGTCACTTATGTCACACCCCTTTCTTAGGCGGAAGCACGAGGTGTGATCATGAAAGGTTCTCATTGCATACGAATGGTAAACATACTACATGCTCGTAAAAATAACTTCAAATACCATTAACATTACATAACTGAAAACATAGGTTAAGTTTGGAGTTTACATCACATCACAAAACGTTGTCTGAAAAGTTTACAACATCATTCATAGATAAACATAAACGACATCCCAGAGCAAGAGTAAGACCGCGCGCACATCCACTTTAGTTACCTGAAATACATGTGAGTTTTTAGAAAATCGTCAACATAATGTTGGTGTGAATTCATGCAGTTTTTGTAAGGAACGTTTGTATACTTTGTATGAAAACATGGTATGTAATTTGTATCAATCAAGTATTTCTATAAGTATCGAGTTTGTTAATGGGTTGCAAGGCCATTAACATGTGACACGACATAGGAAGTGTCACACCCCCAAAATCCCACACGCGGAGTACCACCGCTTGGAGGCGTGACATGACCAGGATCAAGCCATCAATCATATCAAACATAGTATTTAATAATCAAAAGTAGTTAATACAATTCATAAAGATATGACTGATGTTTCAAAACCAAACATTGTTTAAGTAGCGGAAGCATAGTAATAAAATTCTCAAACGTAGTTATGAGTTCAATTAACGTTCGCGATCCAATTCCCACAACGACCTGCTCCTTCCTTGTGCAAGCTCCAATATGTACCTAAGGTCCTGCAAGGCATGCAGCAGATAATCAACAAACTAGTTGAGCGAGTTCACAGTTAATAATTTAGTTTGGGTAATAGTGCGTTCGTTCAATTAAGTTTCATATCGTATCAGTTCCATCGCGGCCTCACAGGCATGTGTGCGAAGATTAGGTTCGTTAGTTCGCGACCGTAGTCTTTACCGACCAGGGTGTGTGCGAAGGCAATTGATCAGTTCGCGACCATAGTCTTTACCGACCAGGGTGTGTGCGAAGGCAGTTGAGTAGTTCGTTCGCGACCATAGTCTTTACCAACCAGGGTGTGTGCGAAGGCAGTTCGACAAGTATCATTTAAGCATGCACAAACAATCATCCAACCCATTCCCACCCTGGGAACCCATGCCTTGGCTGTGTGAACTCACCTTGGTTTGCTCGGTATGTTATTGCTTCTAGCGTTAAATAAATGTCTAAATACGTTACCCAAGACCTAGACACATTGCACATGATTCGATGTAAGTGTTTGAAATCAATTAGGGTTTACACGTCTTGGTGTTCAATCGACTGTGTGTGATAATTGATTACATACTGATCTGACATGGTTTGCACATAAATACAGTAGTATACAGCAGTTACAGCAACATATGGTATCATATCATGCAGAACATAACACAGTTAACACTTAGCAGTCAATAGGGTTAATCAGCTTGGCTCAACAGAGATTCATATGCTTTACTTTTTATACGTAACACAGTCAACATGTTTAACGGGGTTATCTGACTTAACCGATATAACAGTTGAACCACATCAACTTTTATAAACAGATTCGGACAAGGTATTCAAAGCATAGAACTCGGACATCATAAGCTTCATAAGTTCGGACCCCTTGATTCATTAACAAACTCGGACAAAGCTTTTAAGGCCTAACACTCGGACCAAAGGGTTTTGTTACAGAAGGTCGGACATGTTTACTTATATATAAAAGTCGGACCAGTGGGGGGGGGGGGGCTTCCCTGGTTAGAAACTCGGACAAAGGGGTGGCTACCCCCAAAACTCGGCCACCTTTTGCACGTCAAAAGTCGGAGCCTACCTCATTTGATATAAAGTCGGACCAAGGCTTTTAAGTCTCAAAAATTCGGACTATTATCAATATGCAGGAATATTAATTCATCACATAATTATTTATCCTAATTACGAAAGCACTAACAGCAATCATATCCAATCGACCAATCTTATTATCCATGCTAACAAGAATCAAAGTTGAAAACAAATAAACCTTCACATGCTTTCTGACACATCCATGTGCAATTATGAATGCTAAACCGATATGTTTTTCTTTTTCATTTGGCTTCACATGCATAACATCAATAATAGTCAATAGAGTACATAAAGTGGCTGACAACTATACCCTTAAACCTAATACCACTGGACCAAAATTCTGCCAATTAATTCTAAGCAAAAAGGTACAAAATTCATGGATGCCTCCACTATTTTTGATTGGACCACCAATACATAACCAACTTCTCATTGGACCTCCAATATCCCTTCCTACTAACCCAAAGCATGCGACAATATGGATCATAAAAAAAAAGATCTCGATTATCATCCAGTCATCATTCAACATTAGTAGTCATTATACAATCATGATCATCAGATATTCAACATGTAGTTTGATAACATCTATTCATTTAATTCAAGAAGTCAAGGCAAAAATACAAAACCTAAGAACATGAAATTCCAACCCCAGAACATTACCTACTCAATAAAAAAAATACAAGCATGTAACCCAACAACAGGGTGCACTAACCGAGTTATGCTGAATAAAGGGGCTTGATGCTATCTAGGGTTTGAGGACCTAGATCTTGATGATACGTCGCACAGAAGTAACGAGAGAGAGAGAATGGCTTTAGGGTTTAGCCACTAACAAAAGTCTAACATAAAAAGGTCAATATCACAACACTATAATCGGTTATTACTGGGCCGAAGCCCATTCTGTATTCGTTGGCAACATAGTGGCCGAAGACACTAAGTTGTTTTCGTGGGGAGGGGTGTCTTCAAGTGGGGTGTTTTCGGGTGTAGGGTTCCACTATCTTGTTTTCCATTATACAAGCAAATACTCAATACAATATACATATAACATCTATATACATATCATGTATACTACAATCTACACCCAACACGTGTATTCTACATCAAGTAATTATAAAGGCACACTTAACACCCACCATATTACAACGTGTTCCGTTGCGAAACAACTAGTCGTGTAAACAAACAACATAAATAAATAACGTGCAATAAATGCGAAAATAGAAATCTTGGAAGTTCGAGTTGTCACATTATCCCCAACTTAAAAGAAATTTCGTCCCGAAATTTGGTACGCACTCACTGAGGAAGCTAGGTAAGCTGTATTGTTCACTGGTTTTCCTGGGTGTCACATCATCCCCCCGTTGATTTGGAATTTCGTCCCGAAATTCAGTAGTAGTAGCTTCAGCCTCAGTGGTGGTTGCATTGGTTCCGAATAACTGGGGGTACTTTTCTGTCATCTGGTTTTCGCGTTCCCAGGTGTACTCTGGGCCACGTCGGGAGTTCCAACGAACTCGAACAAGAGGGCTTCTCTTGCTTTTGAGGACCTTAACATCCCGGTCCGTGATTTCAACTGGTTCCTCGACGAACTGCAACCGCTCGTCGATAGTGAGTTCCTTGAAAGGAACTATGAGGGTCTCATCTGACAGGCACTTCTTCAGATTTGACACGTGAAATACATTGTGAACTGCACCGAGTTCAGCTGGTAGGTTCAGTCTGTAGGCTACTGGGCCTATTCTTTCAGTGATTTCGAACGGTCCAACATACCGTGGATTGAGTTTGCCTCGTTTACCAAAACGAACCACACCCTTCCAGGGTGAGACTTTTAATAAAACCCGGTCCCCGACCTGAAATTCCAATGGCTTCCTACGCTTATCTGCGTAGCTTTTCTGGCGATCGCGAGCTGTCGCCATGCGTTGTCGTATCTGTGCAATTCGTTCAGTAGCGTCAACTACCATTTCTAGGCCTGTAATCTAACTATCCCTCACCTCTGCCCAACCGAGAGGTGACCGGCATTTACGTCCGTACAATGCCTCGAATGGAGCGGCTTGAGTGCTGGTGTGATAACTATTATTGTACGAGAACTCCACCAAAGGGAGGTGTTTTTTTCCCAGCCGCTGCCGAAATCAATAACACATGCCCGAAGCGTGTCTTCAAGTGTTTGAATCGTTCGCTCAGACTGCCCATCCGTCTGAGGATGATATGCTGCGCTCATGTCTAACCGTGAGTTGAAAGATTTGTGCATCGTTTGCCATAGCTCTGACGTGAATCGTGCATCCCGATCCGAAATGATGGATGTGGGCACCCCGTGCCTCGAAATAACTTCTTTAAGATAGATGTCTGCGAGAGTGGAGAACTTATCCGTTTCCTTTATAGCCAGGAAGTGTGCAGTCTTGGTGAGTCGATCCACGATCACCCATATCGTATCATTCCCACGCTGGGATCTGGGTAGGCCTGTAACAAAATCCATGGAAATTTCTTCCCATTTCCATTGCGGTATCCTGGGTTGCTGAAGTAGGTTTGAGGGTTTCTGGTACTCTGTCTTGACTCTCGCACAAGTCAAACATTTGCCGCCGTAAGTTGCAATGTTTTATCCGACCCTGGATGTACCGAGTAGCGAGACTTGCGTGCTTCACCCATCACAAGTTCTCGTAAACCGTCGTATAGTGGGACCCAAATACGTCCTGTTACATAGTAGGCGCCGTCTTCCTTTTGTTCCATTCGTTGCCTTGAACCACGTAAGGCTCCAGCCTTGACGTTTTCGGGTTTTAGTGCTTCAATCTGAGCAGCTCGTATCTGTGCAGGAAGACTGGACTGAATAGTAAGCTGTAGCGCTCGCACGCGCTTAGGCGGTGTGTCCTTCCGACTGAGGGCATCAGCCACAATATTGGCCTTGCCTGAATGATACTTGATGGCGCATTCGTAGTCGTTCAGATGTTCAACCCATCTCCGTTGACGCATATTCAAATCCTTTTGCTTAAGAATATGCTCGAGACTCCTGTGATCGGTGTAAATCGTGCGCCTGGTACCGTACAGGTAGTGTCGCCATATCTTAAGCGCGAAAACAACAGCTCTCAGCTCTAAATCGTGCGTCGTGTAGTTCCGTTCATGAACCTTGAGTTGTCGCGAAGCGTAGGCAATAACTTTATCACGCTGCATCAATATACACCCGAGACCCTGTATCGATGCGTCACAGTAAACCACGAAACCATCTGTGCCCTCCGGCAGTGAGAGAATAGGTGCGCTGCAAAGCCTATCCTTTAGGTACTGAAAAGCGGTCTCTTAGGAATTTCCCCAACGGTAGGTGACACCTTTCTGTGTCAGCATAGTAAGCGGCTGCGCGATCTTGGGGAAGTCTTTGATGAATCGTCTGTAGTAACCCGCCAAACCCAAGAATTGGCGTATTTCAGTCGGTGTACGCGGTGCTGGCCAGTTTCTGATCGAATCAACCTTGGATGGATCGACATGAATCCCATCCTTGTTTACCACATGGCCTAAGAAGTGGACTTCACGAAGCCAGAAGTCGCATCTTGAAAACTTTGCGTACAGTTGCTCTTTTCGAAGAAGTTCCAAGATAAGACGTAAGTGCTGCTCGTGCTCCTCCTGACTCTTGGAGTAAATCAAAATGTCGTCGATGAAAACGATAACGAACTTGTCTAGATAGGGTTTACACACCCTGTTCATAAGATCCATAAATACAGCAGGCGCGTTCGTTAACCCAAATGGCATGACAAGAAACTCGTAGTGGCCATAACGAGTTCTGAACGCGGTCTTGGAGACGTCCTCATCCCGGACTCTCAGCTGATGATACCCTGACCGTAGGTCTATCTTGGAGTAGTAACACGACCCTTGCAACTGGTCGAATAAGTCGTCTATGCGTGGAAGAGGATAACGGTTCTTCACCGTCACCTTGTTCAGCTCCCTGTAGTCTATACACATCCTGAACGTACCGTCTTTCTTTTTCACGAAAAGCACTGGAGCTCCCCAAGGCGAAGAGCTTGGACGAATGAAGCCCCTTTTTTTTTTTTTTCCAAGAGCTCTTGTAGCTGCTTTGACAATTCTTCCAATTCTGATGGAGCTAGACGATATGGCGCGCGAGCTATGGGTGCTGCTCCAGGAGCCAACTCAACCTGAAACTCGACTTGACGATGAGGCGGTAAACCGGGTAAATCTTCAGGAAACACCTGAGGAAAGTCGCGTACAACTGAATGGTCTTCCAACTTCTTTTCTTTCGCTGATGTGTCAGTAACGAGAGCCAAAATTGCGGTGTGACCCTTCCGCAAACATTTCTGAGCCTTCAAGAAAGAGGTGATGCCAACCACAGCACCACTCCTGTCGTCTTGAACTTCGAGAGGTTCTTGACCTGAACGAGGAATGCGAACAATCTTTTCTTTGCATAGGACTTCTGCTGTGCTCTGGTGATCACTATTCTTGCGCTGCTGTTGTGCTTGAGACCGAACGGTAGCTGAACCCTTGCTGGAATACCCATCCCATTTCCGCTGGTTGTCACTAGGAGTAGCGGGAGTAGCAGAAGTGGTAGCGGTAGTAATAGCGCTGATACAACTAGGCAGCCTGATCTGTTCCACTGCCTGATCCGTGAGGCGATAAGCAAGACACTGAATGTCTTGAATATTGTCGAGGTTAGCTAATGTAGCATGGCTCTGAATTTCTGAGGCTAAACCCTTGAGGTACAATTCGGTATGCTTGCTTGGAGGGTCCACCATGGTTGAACACAAGATAGCCAGTTCGTTCGACCGTTTCGTAAGAGCTTCAATTTCTGACCCCGTCATTTTCAAATGGTAAGGCTCCACTTCCAACTTGTGGATGTCATCACGCGTGCAGTATTCCCTTTTAATGCATTCCTTGAATTCGTTCCAGGGGGTGGCGTTAGCAGCTGCCAACCCTAGTATCTGTACTTGCGCGTTCCACCTGTTTAGCGCGATTCCTACCAAAGTACCAGTGGCGTACTTGACCCTGCGAGCCTCAGGGCGTTCACACATGAAGTTCTTGAATGTGCCACCGAATGTGCTTGGACGACAGTCCATGATGTTCTGGAATGTGCAGAGAGGTTGATGTGCGTTCTGACCCGTTGCGCGAGAAAGATGGGTCAAGATTAAACGCGAGAGTTGGGCCACGAGAGTAGGATCTAACGTCCTAGGATAGGTTTGGAATAGCAGGTTATACCTCCTGCTGGTGCGGCTGCAAGCGCCACATCGACTTGTTCGTTAATGAGAGCCGTCAACTGGGCTTGTGTGATGTCAACACGTCCAGACATGATCGAACAGTAAAGGTAGCATAAGTATGAATGGTTCGCGAGTAGTACGATGACAGAAAAGTGTAGGAACATAGGTGTTCTCAAGCAATAACAAGTAGTGAGCAAAGTAATGTAAGCATACTACGAGCAAAGTTCTATGCAGTTCTAGCATGTAGGCAATAAACATAAACCTTATTACCTAGGATGTCGAGTCTTGCACGTGGAGCGAAGCGTCGTTGTGGATCGTTGAGGGCACTGTTCAGGTTATAGTCTGGTTTTAATAAAAACGTTTTCCCATATTAAAACCAAGTTCTCTATAACCAATGGCTCTGATACCAATCTGTCACACCCCCAAAATCCCACACGCGGAGTACCACCGCTTGGAGGCGTGACATGACCAGGATCAAGCCATCAATCATATCAAACATAGTATTTAATAATCAAAAGTAGTTAATACAATTCATAAAGATATGACTGATGTTTCAAAACCAAACATTGTTTAAGTAGCGGAAGCATAGTAATAAAATTCTCAAACGTAGTTATGAGTTCAATTAACGTTCGCGATCCAATTCCCACAACGACCTGCTCCTTCCTTGTGCAAGCTCCAATATGTACCTAAGGTCCTGCAAGGCATGCAGCAGATAATCAACAAACTAGTTGAGCGAGTTCACAGTTAATAATTTAGTTTGGGTAATAGTGCGTTCGTTCAATTAAGTTTCATATCGTATCAGTTCCATCGCGGCCTCACAGGCATGTGTGCGAAGATTAGGTTCATTAGTTCGCGACCGTAGTCTTTACCGACCAGGGTGTGTGCGAAGGCAATTGATCAGTTCGCGACCATAGTCTTTACCGACCAGGGTGTGTGCGAAGGCAGTTGAGTAGTTCGTTCGCGACCATAGTCTTTACCAACCAGGGTGTGTGCGAAGGCAGTTCGACAAGTATCATTTAAGCATGCACAAACAATCATCCAACCCATTCCCACCCTGGGAACCCATGCCTTGGCTGTGTGAACTCACCTTGGTTTGCTCGGTATGTTATTGCTTCTAGCGTTAAATAAATGTCTAAATCCGTTACCCAAGACCTAGACACATTGCACATGATTCGATGTAAGTGTTTGAAATCAATTAGGGTTTACACGTCTTGGTGTTCAATCGACTGTGTGTGATAATTGATTACATACTGATCTGACATGGTTTGCACATAAATACAGTAGTATACAGCAGTTACAGCAACATATGGTATCATATCATGCAGAACATAACACAGTTAACACTTAGCAGTCAATAGGGTTAATCAGCTTGGCTCAACAGAGATTCATATGCTTTACTTTTTATACGTAACACAGTCAACATGTTTAACGGGGTTATCTGACTTAACCGATATAACAGTTGAACCACATCAACTTTTATAAACAGATTCGGACAAGGTATTCAAAGCATAGAACTCGGACATCATAAGCTTCATAAGTTCGGACCCCTTGATTCATTAACAAACTCGGACAAAGCTTTTAAGGCCTAACACTCGGACCAAAGGGTTTTGTTACAGAAGGTCGGACATGTTTACTTATATATAAAAGTCGGACCAGTGGGGGGGGGGGCTTCCCTGGTTAGAAACTCGGACAAAGGGGTGGCTACCCCCAAAACTCGGCCACCTTTTGCACGTCAAAAGTCGGAGCCTACCTCATTTGATATAAAGTCGGACCAAGGCTTTTAAGTCTCAAAAATTCGGACTATTATCAATATGCAGGAATATTAATTCATCACATAATTATTTATCCTAATTACGAAAGCACTAACAGCAATCATATCCAATCGACCAATCTTATTATCCATGCTAACAAGAATCAAAGTTGAAAACAAATAAACCTTCACATGCTTTCTGACACATCCATGTGCAATTATGAATGCTAAACCGATATGTTTTTCTTTTTCATTTGGCTTCACATGCATAACATCAATAATAGTCAATAGAGTACATAAAGTGGCTGACAACTATACCCTTAAACCTAATACCACTGGACCAAAATTCTGCCAATTAATTCTAAGCAAAAAGGTACAAAATTCATGGATGCCTCCACTATTTTTGATTGGACCACCAATACATAACCAACTTCTCATTGGACCTCCAATATCCCTTCCTACTAACCCAAAGCATGCGACAATATGGATCATAAAAAAAAAGATCTCGATTATCATCCAGTCATCATTCAACATTAGTAGTCATTATACAATCATGATCATCAGATATTCAACATGTAGTTTGATAACATCTATTCATTTAATTCAAGAAGTCAAGGCAAAAATACAAAACCTAAGAACATGAAATTCCAACCCCAGAACATTACCTACTCAATAAAAAAAATACAAGCATGTAACCCAACAACAGGGTGCACTAACCGAGTTATGCTGAATAAAGGGGCTTGATGCTATCTAGGGTTTGAGGACCTAGATCTTGATGATACGTCGCACAGAAGTAACGAGAGAGAGAGAATGGCTTTAGGGTTTAGCCACTAACAAAAGTCTAACATAAAAAGGTCAATATCACAACACTATAATCGGTTATTACTGGGCCGAAGCCCATTCTGTATTCGTTGGCAACATAGTGGCCGAAGACACTAAGTTGTTTTCGTGGGGAGGGGTGTCTTCAAGTGGGGTGTTTTCGGGTGTAGGGTTCCACTATCTTGTTTTCCATTATACAAGCAAATACTCAATACAATATACATATAACATCTATATACATATCATGTATACTACAATCTACACCCAACACGTGTATTCTACATCAAGTAATTATAAAGGCACACTTAACACCCACCATATTACAACGTGTTCCGTTGCGAAACAACTAGTCGTGTAAACAAACAACATAAATAAATAACGTGCAATAAATGCGAAAATAGAAATCTTGGAAGTTCGAGTTGTCACAGGAAGCATCCAAACCATAGGCATTTTTCTAGTTGTCGATTCATGACTGAGACACAAAAGCACTACTTGGTACTAGTTTTCACCAAGAGTGTGGCCGCCCGAAAACCCATTAGATCTAACCTTTTGTTCTGCGGTTGAGGTATATTGTTGATTAATGGTGCTTCTGGTACCCTATTCGTGACATGATTTCAAGTACCATTCCGTAATTCTTGTATCCAACATACCATAACACATGTATTTTCCCCAAGTTTAAAAAGTATGTAAAAGATTAAAAGTGGGGACATGAACTCACAACTTTGCGTTCCTTGCGCCGTAAACTTCACCGGGTTTTGCTTATATAGCGTCGTGACGTATACGTGTTTTATTAACGTTAGTCACTAGACTTGTATCGCACAAGTACAAGTCACCATCTTTTATGTATGTATTCTTTGTGTGTTAAAAATAATTTATATTTTTAAACATGTATTTTACTTATATTATTTTCTCAAAAATAAATATAAGTATCTTGTATTTTTCACCCGAATTATGTATTTTGTCCAAAACTTCATTTCATGTTCATAACTTGTCCAAGTTATTGAATCTATTAAGAAATATATTTTCATAAATATATTCTCTTGTATTTGTCTAAGCATGTTGTATGTGTATTTTGTATTTTTACTCCTTAGGAGCATTTAGTGTATTTTCAAGTCCTAATACACTATTACATGTAATACATACTACATACACTAAGCACAAAATTTGGTGATCAATATATATATATATATATATTTTCCTCAAAAATATATAGATACTTAATATCGATTTTTATCTTGAAGAAATCATCATTTCTTATCTTGAAGTTTACATAAAAATTAGGGAAACCTAGGTAAATATTTTTAGGGAATAAGTTTCACCAAAGCTTATATTTTTCTAAGTGTCAAAATTCTATAGAAATTTTGACATAGTTTCCCCTAAAAAATAGGGTTGTTCATGAGCTGAGCCGAGCCGAGCCAGGGTAAGGCTCGGCTCGGCTCGGATTTGAAACCGAGCTGAAAATCTAAGCTCGGGCTCGGCTTGGTTTTAAACCGAGCTCGCTCGGCTCGGCTTTGTTTGGCTCGATTTTATAAAGAAAAATATAATATATAACTCTCAAAATTCAGTAGCCTACAATATTATTCAGTACTTCAAAAAAACATATTCAAAAAAAGTTTATCCTAATAGAGTACAAGATAAAATCATGTTTAACAACGAAAAATAAGTTTTACAATTTCAATGAAATACAATATTAGATCATTAGCAAGGTAATTAAGATTCAAATATGCCATAGATATCAAATTACAATCCTAAATATATATAAATAAAAACAAGTTTTTTTGTAATATATTATAATGTATATAAAAAAATATATTATGAAGAAAATAATCTGAACTAAGCCGAACTGAGCTACCAAGCGAGCCAAACCGAGCCAACTCAGCTCGTTACGAGCTGAGCCGAGCTGGCTCACTTTCTAACCGAGCTGAGCTGGCTCCGCTCACTTTCAAACCGAGCCATATCGAGCGAGCTTTTTCCGAGCTAAATCCGAGCGAACTTCGAGCGAGCTCCGAGCTGCGAGCTTTTTGGACAGCCCTACTAAAAGTGGAGGTTTCCATGTTTTCAAAACATGTGTTTATTTTCTTTTAAAATTATCACAACAATCAACAACTCATTCAACACTTATCAAGTGCCATAATCAAGTAAATTACACTACATCATGAACTTGAAGTTTTTGTGAAAACTTGTAGTAACTTACCATGTTATTTAGTAGGTTTAGTTACCCTTAAAAGCATGGTTATTTGTTTGTAAATCTCATTCTTGAAAGATTTAGTCATTTACAACTTGTAAGATGATTTTTCTAAAAACATTTCTTTTGTATTTTTCTTGTTACAAACATGTTTCTAGTCTTGTTTAAATACTAAAAAAATATGGTTAGTTTATTTAGAAACCATGACTTTGTAAATCTCATAAATAAACTTGGTTTCTTGAGAAAATCATTTTGGAAATCATCTATTTACAAGATTTGTATTTTGTTTAAATCATTTTTACATATGAAAATCACTTTCATCATTCAAGTTCATGAAGACATAAAGTATGATGATCTTGGTTTTTCACAAGATCACCACCTTAACTTACTAGATCATGTGTCTAATCATAATCTAGTAGGCTCCATATGATATCTAACATTGCTAACACTAATAATTAATCAACAAGAAGCAAATCAACACATTCAACATGTATTCTTATATTTTTAAGCTTATGTCAAAGTATCATGATCATGTTCTTTATTGTTCTTGTGATTAACAACATTTATCATCTTTTAACCATCAAGATATGAAGTAATAGGAAATTATGAGGGCTCACCACTAGCAACAAGGCTAGGGAAGAATACTAGAAGTTGAAGATGACAAAATGGTTGGATAAAAGCAAATGAAGAAGGTCCTTCAAGATCCACAAGCTTCACACTTCTCAATCTAGCTTCTAACACCTTGTGAGGACTTGAGCTTGCATGAAAATGGAATGAAGGTGGTGGTGATGGGGGTGGTGGCTCACGGCCGAAATGAGGGAAGAGGGAGGAGGAGTGTGGTGTTGAGTGGTGAAGTGAACTTGTGGTCTTCTTATAACATGTTCAAGCATTGTCCAATGTATATTGTGTTACCCAAGTACAAGGCAAATCTCTAGTGAATCAAGGGGAATCCAAGAAAGATTAAGGGGATATCTTGTGTGATCTTGCAAGATTTGTAGATGTGGGGTCACATGTGACCGTCCACATGTAATGGGGGGGGGGGGAGTGTAATTTTTAACCAATTAGTTAGTTCATAATTCAAATCCAAGTATCTAGTTACAAGTGTTAGTTACTAGATATTTTAGTGGGTGTTAAGGTGTTCGGGGATCATGACTAGCTCTGAAATACTTAAACAATGCTTCTAGTAATATTTTGATGTTTCGGGTAATGTCCGGTTGTTCGATTAAATACCGGTTCGTTAAAGTGCTAAATTGCACCGTTTAGTGTCCTTTATGTCCCCTTTTGTGATACTTTCAATTCCCGACACTTAGGAAAGTATTCTGGATCAATTTGTCATATTTTTACATGGTACAATCTTGTTACAATGCTGAATTTTGCTGAAATATGTAAAGTTCAGCATTTAAAGTGTGTTTCGGGTGCTTTTTAGTGCGTATTTTAGCTTTCGGAAAGTCTATATGTTAACCCTTGTATGTACTCTTGGGTTTTAATGTATTCTTGACGTTGGACCTACACCTAGGCCCCAATTCTTTTGTCCCTCTGCTTTCGGTAGATTTGTTGACACAATGTGTCTTACCGGTGAGTTTACTAGTATTTCTGACGCAATGCTATCATTAAAGCAATAAGCAATACTTTGTAGTATAAAGCGTGCATGAATTCACTTGTATAGTATGTAATCAGACAATGTTGACATTTAAGCACATAGTTGCAGTCAATAAATAATAATTAAAGTGAACGGAAATTACCGGTTTAGTGCCAGTTGTCACAACTTACATCATGATTACAACTTTAACATGCAACCCTAATTCCTTATGTAACATACAAATTACAGTAATAATTGATTTATACTTTCCAATCATCATCAACCTATGCATAACAATTCTAGGACATCATCATTAATTTATGTATAACAATTCTAGGCAAATCCTCACACAGAATCATTACTATACGAAATCACGTATCGAGTATTAATTAAATTAAGTTTGCACATAAACAATTACGGTTAACCAGAATTAAAACAATTATTATAATACTAACCAAATTACGGAGCAAAGTGTAGCGTGCTAGAACCAAGGAGAAAGCTTTGATCTTGAGGGATGGCTGCCGTCGAAGACTAGAGAGAGCCTAGGGTTTTGTTGATTATTTCCTTACGTACGTTTATGTGAATATAAGGTAAATATAATTGCTTTATACATGGCCCTCACCTGGGCCACAAGCCCACATGGCGAGACACCACCTGGTGAAACACCTCATGGGGAAACACCTCCTGGCGAAACACTTCCTAGCGAAACACCTCCTGGCGAAACACCTACTGGCGAAACACCTCCTGGGATCTCGGGTTGTCACATCATCCCCAACTTGAAAGAAATTTCGTCCCGAAATTTGATAAGCAATCCAAAACAGCACGGTGTTAGATCAGGATGGCTGTGGATTTTCCCCAAATGCCACATCATCCCCAACTTGAAAGGGAATTTCGTCCCGAAATTCGCCAATGATATCAGATGTTGATACAACCGTTTGAACAACCGAGGATACTAGAGCTTACTTCGGTTATTGCGCTCCCACGTGAACTCCTGTCTAAGTCTTGAGTTCCAAGGAACTCTCATGATTGGAAATTGGACTATGCTAACAAACCTTACCTCCTCGTCTATGTCTTTGATTGGCTCCTCGACAACTGCAACTTGTCTAATAAAGGCATCACAAATGTTTCGTCAAGCACTGCTTTAGATTCGAGACATAAAGGACATTGTGCACGTTACCCAATTCATCGGGTAACTCGAGTTTGTAGGCCACGCGACCGATTCTTTCCAGAATTCTGAATGGCTCAGCGTAACGTAAATTAAGCTTGTCACGCTTCCCAAACGTACCACACCCACCCAGGGTGAGACTTCCAGTATGAAACGTTCACCTGCAGCGAACTCCCAGTGTCTCCTAAGTTATCAGGTTTCCTGGCGGTCACGCATTGTCGCCACACGATTTCCAATCTAGATAATCTTCCCCAGAGTTTTGAGTGCAAGCCCTGGACCCGTGATTAGGTTGTCATCCACCTCAGTCCGACAAGGAGATTGGCATTATTATCCAAGCAATGCCTCAAACAGAGCTGTTTGGATACTAGAATGGTATCGACTGTAGTAGAACTCAACCAAAGGTAAGTGTCCTTCTAACTCTTGCTAAAGTCAATCACACACATGCCCGTAGCATGTCTTCGAGTGTTAGAATGGTTTGTTTACTCTGCCCGTTTATCCTACGGTGATAAGAAATGCTCATGTCTAGACGTGAGCCATGGGTGTTGTGCATCACTTGACATAAATCAGGTATAGATCAAAATCAAAGGTATTAGGAGTTGGCACCTCGTTCCTAAAAGCCGCATCTCTCAGAGGAATACTCACAAGCTGTGACGACTTGTCCGTTTCCTTGATTGCAATAAAGTGCGCTGGTTCCATCTCAAGTTGTAAGTTTTCTAGCGACAAAATCCATGGCAGTCTATTCTCATTTCCATATCCGTGTTTATTGTTGTTGATTCTCCACCTTGACTTTCCCATAGGTCAGACATCATACTCCTATATTGCCAGATGGGCCTTCATGCCCGATCACCAGTACGAGATTTATAGATCCTAATATCTCTCATCAAACTCAGATGACTAGAATATCGAGGCCGATGTGCTTGCTCACACAAATTCCCTACAGTTTCCGTATAATGAGATCCACATTCGTTCCATGAGGTAGTGAATATCGTCCGACTTGCCAAAAGTTGCTCTTCCATGCCCCGCATGGACCCAACTTGAAAATTTCTTCCTTTAATGCTTTGGGTTGTACAGGGTGAGTCTGATTGGGTAGGCTGGAGTCGATGGTGAGCTGCAAGCTCATGCGCATTTAGGTTCCGTAGTCGAAGTCATTCATAGGTTCCCTCCAGCGATGCCATTACATGCTTTAGCTCTTTCGAAACAACGGTATACGAGAGGCCCTTGTGATCGGTCTAAGTAACGCATTTGGTACCGTCCAAGCAGTGCCTCCAACTTAAATCCAAAGACCACGGTTTCCACCGCAGGTTGTGACTCGCGAAATTCCTCTTCGTAAGCCTACTACGTACGTCATCACCTTCTCGTGTTGCATCAGCGCGAAACTGGGATTCTGATTCGAACCATCATGATATACCACTAGGTCACCCGTACTCTCGGGTAAAGATGATGCTTAGTGCATTGTGGAGTTGGGTTTCAAAAGCTGGAAAGATCTCCTCCTGTTTTGTTTCCCACGATACACAACACCCTGCTGTGCTGAAGAGATTTAAGCGGTGCGATCTTCGAAAATCCCGTAATGAATCTGCGATAGTATCTAGTGAGACCAAGAAATTGTTGTATCCTCGAAGGGATCTTTGGTGTCGATCAGTTTCTAACAAAATGGATCTTAGCTAGATCCACGTGTATTCCCACTTCGTTGTTTATATTACCAAAAATTGTACCTCTCGAATCCAGAAGTTACCTTTAACAAAACTTCGCGTGGAGTGGCTCCTCCCTTAGGAGCTCTAAAATAGGAAACATATGCCACCCATGTTGTTCCTTTCCCCGGTAATGATTCAAAACGTCATCAACAAACACAGCCAATTCTTGTGGTCCATGAAGCTGCTGGTGTGTTGATTAACTCGATGATCATGGTGTACAAAGTCACAATGGCCGCATTGCGTTCGATATGCCGTTCTAAGAGAATTCTCCCCTTGGACTTCCCTCTGATGATAGTTCGTTCGTTAGTCAATCCTCGAATAGAAGCTTGTCCCTCGCAACTGGTCAACAGGTTATCAATACATGGTCGAGGCAAGCGGTTCTTAACTGTCACCTTGTTAAGTTCTCGATAATTAGTACACGTACGAAAAGGCTTATTTTCACAGATATATCTGGGGCTCCCCAAAGCAAAAAACTAGGTCCGATAAAACTCATGTCCAACAGTTCCTGAAGTTGATTAGGCAGTTCCTACAACCATCCTAATGTGAATCAATAAGGAGTACTAGTAATAAGGGATGCTTCTGACATGATACCGATCTGATATTCAACCTGACGATGTGAAGGTAAACCTGATAGTTCTTCTGGTAGCACATAGGGAGAAATCACGAACAATTGGTGGATCCTCGATCCTCTTTTCCTTAGCCTAACATAGCGGGGTAATCCTTTCGTGGACACTTCTAGCCTTCATTGCTGAATTGATGCTAACCTCTGCACCACTCGGATACTTTACGACAGACGACAACTCTCTCCTCACAGGGTATATCTGCACGATATCTGGATAACCAATCCACACTGACTACTGCATCAAAACTATCAAGAGTAGTAGAAGGAAGGTCGATGTCGGACACTTGTCCCACAAGGTCGAGTTTGCATCCCAACAAACATATGTAGTTTCAACTGACTTGCCATCAACCGATTCCACAACAGGTTCGGTTTCAAGAAACATCAGGTTAAGAAGAAAGAATAGAGACGAAGCGATTAGCTACCCATACAAGCTACCATGTTGCTATAATCCTGGCGTCGCCCACATCAATCCTAAATGCCCTTCCACGAGCATCATTTCCAGTGTTGTTATTGTCGTCCTTCCCTTGGTTGTTGTCGTCTTGATTCTAACCACGACCAATCCATGTCGTAGGCACCTTCATTTCCATACTGTAGGCCATGGTTACAAATACCTTGATGTCACCGTGACTGTTGTCTCTAACGTCGTTGCTTGAAACGAAGCCCTACGATCTTTCACCAACCAAGTCCATCTTTCACATTCTGTGCCACGTCCTATCGAGCTACTCACTGTGCTGGTAGTCACACATTCCACACTATAATTTGTTGTCATCGCTTTTGTCCCGATTGATTCGTAAGAGTTGACTCCCATAAGTCGCTCACTAGGGTTAGGGATTCGGTTGAATTCAATCTGCTGGTGTTCGTTTCCGGTAACCAGGGTCGTCACAATACTGAGGTCGGTAAGGCACTACACTCATCCACTTGTCCATCGTTCTTGCAAGTTGATTGAGTAATACACGGTATGTTGCAAGAGTGTCGCAGAAGTGATCGCACTTCGGGATCTAAGACGTTAATACGTTAAGTTCCAGCAAACGAAGGAAGGTAAGAAAGGCATAGACCAATCATTCAATGCTACGACATCCATCACAGAGACGTTTGTACTAGCACCTAACATCCTACACAGTTCGCTAGACGTCCAGATGTGTGTTCAGGTAATACTTGATAGCTTCGAGATTCGCAAGGATTCAGCGAGAAGTGAAAAGATCATGTTCGAGTAGGAGACAATCACTGCTACGACTCCTATAGACTGTTGTGTTTCACATCGATCAAATAACGGAACGGAACCCCTTTTTCACTTGTTAAGCCTCACTGGGACTCGTATGCACCCCCACATTATTATTATGTGTGCACCCACAATAATATTGTGATTTGCATGCTCATCTCAGTTCCTCCTAACTCATGTCAAATGGTTCCTCAAACTCGTGTGCCAAACAGAGGTTGTAAAAACGATAAGATCACAAGAATCTAATGACTACAACACACCAACTACACATCACAAAGTAAGCAAGCAATTAATGAAATTATGCTATAGTGACGAGTGTGTGTTCATATGCCACATCATAAACAAGTGTACACTAGCCATGCAATGTATACAACAAATGAAAGAGACGAACCTTGCAATATGGAGATTTGTGTCATGGTTGTATTCTTGTTTTCAGAACTGTTTGGTTATAGTCTGGTTTTATAAAAACGTTTTTAAAACCAAGTTCACTATAACCAGTGGCTCTGATACTAAACTGTCACACTCCCAAAATACCACTTGCGGAAACACCGCGGGGCGTGTGACGTACCAGGATCTTAGCCACCAATCACATTGAACACATTAATATATTTAAATAAAACTTTCATTCATTATCATAAAGTGATACAAAACGTTACATGTAATTTATTGTACACAGTGGAAGCATAACTCAGTTGTTAAGTGTTTCATAAACCACGCGTACGTAAACCATTAGACTTGTGTTGCGATTCCATGTATCTCGACCCATGACCACTCCAGCCTTCCAGACAGCAAGTTCCATGATATAACCCTACAGACCTGCAAGCATGCAGACTAGTGTGTCAGACGACGCTGGTGAGTTGAAAGTTTTGTTAACGCGTTTACTTACCAGTTTCCAATTTAAAACATTTCAACGATTCGTTGTTAATCACACGCTTATCGCTGATGGCTCAAGATTATTTTCTCTATTCCCCAATGCCTCTATCAAAGCAATGGTCGAGATGGGGGTCATTAGTTCACTCCCGACCTCCTCGGTGCGGTGTGAGGGTGCCAAACATAAATAACGCTATTAACTAATACCCCGTTGCCTTCCCGGCAATAATCGGTAGGAGGGACTTGAGTGATAGATATACGTGTATTAACAACAACCCAGGTTTAACATTCCAGTCAAACCCATTACCCGACACTCCTCCCTGGAACGTTTACCAGATGTCCCTCCCCGGGACGCATGCTTGGAAAAAGAGCAGTGAACTCACCTTTGATTTGCTCGGTATGTCAAGTTACATTACCCGTTCCCAGTTGGTTAACCAAACCCTACTGTGGTTACCAAGAGTAGTCAGTTTCACAATCACGTATCCAAATCACGTATCACTTGAAAAACATTTAGACTTCATGTACGTTTATAACACAAGTTCATGTTTCCAACAACGGTTACCAATAACATCAGCTTTCATTACTATCATGCCACTAACAGGAAGTCACAACTCATGTGTCCTAATATTCGTTACAGATGCGTATTCTACCCACACAAAACCAGTCAGGTTTCCCATTCTTAACAATATTGTTATCATGCAACAATTGGTATCTGTAAGCACAAGTATTCATTTTCACATACACCTCAAACTGGTTACTGTATTGTCTACTAGCACGGCGAAAAACCCAGGCGACGAAACACCACCATGTTTCGTCGAGTTTCACATGACGATTCATCCCCATGTTTCGTCGAGTTATATATGACGAAACATCCCTATGTTTCGTCGAGACCAGTTACAGAACTGTGATCACATAACAACAGGTAACAGTTACACCATTTCTGTGGAGCCATTGAATCAACAGCCGTTACTTTGCACATTACACAATTCCTTTGCAATTATCATAACTATCATTAATCGTGAATTCCTCATAATCATCAACAGTATTTTGCATCCTGACTAATTATCAACTCAGATCGTATAGCACAACATCACCTAATCATGGAACCCTAAACTCATCTTAACTTTTACCATAAACATGTGATCATTATCGTGGCAATCATTCAATTAACACAAGACGTATTATTCCGATCCGAGTTACTTACATCATGATTACAACTTTAACAGGCAACCCTAATTCCTTATGTAACATATAAATTACAGCAATAATTGATTTATACTTTCCAATCATCATTAATCTATGCATAACATATCTAGGTCATCATCATTAATTTATGTATAACAATTCTAGGCAAATCCTCACACAGAATCATCACTACACGAAATCACGTATCGAGTATTAATCAAATTAAGTTTGCACATAAACAATCACGGTTAACCAGAATTAAAACAGTTATTATAATACTAACCAAATTACGGAGCAAAGTGTTGCGTGCTAGAACCAAGGAGAAAGCTTTGATCTTGAGGGATGGCTGCCGTCGAAGACTAGAGAGAGCCTAGGGTTTTGTTGATTATTTCCTTACGTACGTTTATATGAATATAAGGTAAATATAATTGCTTTATACATGGCCCTCACCTGGGCCACAAGCCCACATGGCGAGACAGCACCTGGTGAAACACCTCCCGGGGAAACACCTCCCGGCGAAACACCTCCTGGCGAAACACCTCCTGGGATCTCGGGTTGTCACATGTAAGCTTTACTAATCTTGCATCCAATTATGCTTTTTCTCGCGCACTTGACCGTTTGACCCGCTTCTTCCCCATGCTTCCACCTACCTTGTTAAGCGTCAAACTATCATTTATCATTCGCAAGATGGTTAGATTAGTCATCATTTATCACGACATTTCCAACTTACAAATTTTATATCAAAATTATCATTCGATCTTAGTATAGGTCAATTTGACTTTTAAAAGTCAACTGCCTATTAGGATAAGTAAATGCACAATTCGGTTCAACGAACTCACTTAGGCATTTTATCAAATACCTGGTAGGCGTTATTTCTAAGCTACCCTTTTAACTAAATTCCCAACCAAGTTCATCTCATTTCTATCACTTTAACAAGTTCGAGCGATTAATATCAAGTTAACATAGCTTTCGATTATCAATGATAATTTATCCATTCATTATGCAATAACTAAGGGTTTTCATCTATATGAAAACCCATTTCATCATATTACTAGGCATTCATCCGAATACCTAATATAATCAAGTTCTACATACAAACTAGTAGATAACATGATTTCAAGCATCTATTTACATGAATATAACATCAATTTCATCATAACATACAAAACCCATTTCATTGCAACTATGAACATATACTCAAACTCATAAATTATCAAGCATCTTCCTATTACTACCATCCATGATGGTTTTAAAAATAAGTATATCATAAACTTAATCATATTATTAAAAACCACTTGATAATCTACTTTTTAATCACTTACTAGTAACCTTACATCAAGTATTTCATAATTTCATTATATCTAATGAAATTAAGCATACATATACACCTAATTTCATCTTTGGGTCATATCCCAACAATCTACTTGCAAGTATTTAACTTGTCTCAAGTTATGACTTTCACCAAATCTATGTTTTTAAACCTACCTTATGATCCCCTTGTTTAGGTGATCGATAATACGCGTTTATGCACTGATTTTGGGCTCGAATTGATCTTCAATTTGGTGGATTTAGGTTGAACAAGGGTTTTGCCCTTGTTCTTTCTCTTGAGGATCGACCAAACACACACACACACACACACACACACACTATGTGTGTTGTGTTTTTAGTTCTTGTGTTTTAAAACACAAATTTCCTTTTTGGCAACTTTGGTCCCTCAAGTTTAGTTTTGATTAGATAAGGCTACAACTCGTTGTTTGATTACTTATTTACATGTTATTAAGTAGGTAAATTTGTTCCTAGTTATTTTGTTTACGAGTTAAGTTTTACCACCAACGGTACTTGGCTAATTTGATTTAAATTAATAAATCCGTTTTCGGGGTGTTACAAGACTACTCTAACTCTAACCAATGGGGTGGAAGATGATGGTGTTGTGGTGGTGGAATTGAGAGAAATGGTTTGCCAAGGGATGGTTTGCAAGTGAACCAAGCACCTCTATTTATAGTTGGAAACAAGAGACTCACACGGCCCCGTGCCTTGTGGGCACGGCCCCGTGTCCTTCATTTTCTCTGTCTTCATTTAATGCTCTTGTCAGCTCTTCTGCACATGCGGCCCCGTGTGTCAACGGCACGGCTCCGTGGCCCCTGTACTTGTTGTACGAACCTAGATATGCAAATCTGAGAGTTGGCCACGACCCGTGCTTAGGTGACACAACCCCTTGTCCCTTGTCATTTTCTATTTGTCTTTATTCTCTAAGGAATCTTGACTGGGCACGACCCAAGCCTGGCAGGCACGGCCCCATGTTGGGCTTCTAGTTTGTTGCTTTTATTCTTGGGGTGAAGGTTGGAGGGTCGGTATAGTGTGTCAACTTCCTTTCTTCTTATTTATGCTAGTATTTGTCGTTAATTTGTTTCTTTTGTTCATTTGAGCTTATTTTATCCTCAAAATCAAACGTAAACAAAGAAACACAGTTTTTCCAACATTAGTACTGAAAAGGGTTGTTTTTATACTGTGACAACTGGCACTTTTCCATGCATTCCGTACAATAATTAAACAGTAATCTGTGCTTTAATAGCTGTGCATGATTCAGCTTACAAGACGAATGAATTTCTGATTACTGTTATAAACATACAATGGCATTTCATGTTGCAAGACTTTTAGCATTGCTACATGCAACACAATATAGTTCTATTAATGCACAGAACGAAGTTAGCACATTTATCAGACAAACTAGAAGTACTGACGGGAGTTCAGTACTTAGACATACATGATGTTAAGATACAAAATAAGCCCCAGGACCAAGTGTTACACTAGTATAATGTGTAGGAAAGTAGGGATTACAAAACTACCTTCCTAGTGATGACATAGGTGCCGGAAAGTGCCAGAAACACACTAAAACTGTAAAATTCTGCAGAAAATAAATAAATTCAGCAAGAATTCAGCTTTTAATATCTAAATATAATGCAGAAATGTGATTTAATGGTCCAGAATACTTTCCTAAGGGCCGGGAATCAAAACTGTCATAAAACACAACCTAAAGCACACTAAACTGCGCAATTCAGCACTTTAACGAACAGTAATGAAACGAACATCCGGACACTACTCGAAACATCAAATTCTTACTAGAAGCATCGTTTTAGTGTTACAAAGCTAGTTATGGTCACCGAACATCATAACACATCCTATAAACACATAACACATATAACCCTAACTAGTATACTTGAAATCTAACTATAACACTTAACTTACCATTAAATGTTACACTTTAGCCCCTCCCCTTTTGATGGCCGGTTAGGGGATATGGGCCCCACATAAGATTTCTTTGTTATACTTTATAAGATTTGTTGAGGAATATACCCACAAATTATACTTTATGCCATCCTAATGTTGGAGAATTTTTATAAAAACCCAAAGTCATTAACCTACATCATTCTTCATCTCCTTCATCACACCCTTTCTTCTCTTCTCCCTCTCCCAACTCACGGCTACAACATACACCCACAATACATCCATTTTCACTTCTTTATCAAGCATTCTAAGGTGATTCCATGGTGTGAGGAGCACATTTAAGAAGGGTGGAAGTATCGAAACTTGAAGGACCTCTTGCTAGTGCTTTTAACCACTTCACCTTCATCTTGTGATCATCCCTAGCCTTGATCTAGTAGTAAGATCATCTACATCCTATTTTACATCTTATTTAGTTGGTTAAAAGGTGTTATGAGTAACTTAACGTGAAGAACACTAATGATCAAGAACATAAATCTTAAACATAAGCTTAAAAATCATAAGAAATCATGTTGTTAAGTGTTATTATGCTTCTTGATGAATGATTATATGTGTTTATGATGTTAAACATCATATGATCTTGCTAGATCATGATTAAAAACATAATCTAGCAAGATGAGAGGATGGAAGTGTTAAAGATCCATAGATCATCCTCATGAAGGACATGAACTTGAAAGAATATATTGTTTTCTTGCAAAATGATGATTAAAATGAGATGTAAGTCTTGTAGACCTAAAATTTCAAGGATGATTTTTCAAGAAACCAAGCTAAAAATACAAGGTTTACTTAATCTTGGTTCTTAAATAAATAACCCTCATTTTTGGTGGTTAATAAAGTGTAGAAGCACATATGTGACAAGAAAAATCCATGAAGAAACATTTTTAGAGAATGTTATTGTAAGTTGTAAAGAACTAACTTCTTTAAAAATGATGTTTTTAAAGAATCAACCACACTTTAAAGGGTAACAAGACTTACTAAATACACTAGTAAGTTACTACAAATTTTTGTAAATTTTCAAGTTCATGACGTGGTAGTTTATGCTTGTTTTTGGCAAAATTGGTAAGTGTAGATTGTTTATTGATGATTGCGGATTGATTGTGTTGATTTGCAAAAGAAAATGATATGCCTTCAAGGCATGGAAACCTACATTTTTAGGGGAAACTATGGCAAAATCGTTCTAAAAATTAAACACTTAGAAAAATATTTCTAAACAAATATTTACAAGAATATTTTATGGATTTTCGCATAAAGTTTGCCATAAATTTTGTTACAAAAATTACGAATATTGGAGGTTGGTTTTGTAAATAAAAGTGACTAAATATGTATTTAGGAAATATATATTTAGATGTCACCATGTGTGTGATTATTTGTATATTATCAATATTAGTTATGTTATTTTAGGACTTGAAATAATAAAACTCATCAAAATACCAAAAATCACAATCTAAAATATTACCAACATTCCAAGGGAATGAATATACAAATTATAGCCAAAATATTGGTGAAACCGAACAAAGGAATATAACTCACAAAAATATTCCGGAAAATTTATTTCACAAGTATATTTTTGGTAAATAATATTTTGGACACCAAGGAAACCAAAAATATGATTTTTACAATTATTACAAGATTATATCATATTTTTGACAAGGAGAAAATATATTAGTTTTGGGCAAATAAAAAATATATATTTTTCTTGGAATTATTAGAAGATATATTATTTTTGGAAAAATATATATTTTCTCAAACAAACATGAAATACATTATTTTTGAGAAAAAAAATGTATTTTCTTAAATAAACTTGAAAAATATTTTTTTTTTTGGAAGGAATATGGATTTATATATATTTTCTAAGTTAGACTTGGAAATATATTATTTTTGAGACTTGTATGAAATTTATAAATATTTTTGCCAAGGGAAAAATTATAAATAATTTTTCTAAGTAATATTTCTTAAAATATATTTTAGAAATATATATTGATGTATTTTTATTAATGATATTATTCCAGAAAAATTAATACAAAAATTAAGTATAAGAATGCTTAATAATTACAAGAAAATACGTATTTTTGTACGTATAAATACACTCCGGAATACAACACCAATACATGGCGAAAATATACAAGTATAAGAATACGAATACAAATGCACCCATCCTTGGGAAGGATATACATGTATAAATACTTGGAAAGTATCAAGTTTCCAAAACTTAATAAATATAATTTAAGTTAAAATATTTATTATTTTAACAAATAATTATATAACTTGGAATAATACTGAGGACACAGTGAAACGTAACTCAAAGACACTAAATAATACTAAGTCAAGGCACGACCCGCTCGTCTAATAGACCGTAGTACGTTTTAGGTAGTTGTGCACACTAGTAGCAGCTTGAGTTACGTCGGATTGAAGAACGCAAAACTGTGAGTTCATGTCCCCCTTTTCTCTTAACTGTTTTCGATTTTATAACTCTCGGGGTGGAATACATGTTGCATATGTTTAAAATGGTATAAATTGGCTATGAAACGAATTATAGATCATGTGAGCATAGATTGAAATTGAAATGCCATTAATTCTTAATTATGGACTAAGGTTAGATCTAACGGGTACGGCCGAGCCCCACTCATGGCCCTTATGTGACCACTTGAGTGCGTCGGTGTCCTAGTCAAGGTAAATTGACAATGGTCAAGGGTAAAATTGACACTATCAAGGTAAATTGACATAATCAAGGTAAATTGACACAGTCGAACGGAAATTCAACACAGTCGAGAGGAAATCGAAGAGGGTATAAGCCTACTTATATTGAGTACTCCCTATGTCCCCACATGCATTAATGTCCTTACAAAGATTTAATTTGATCTGTTCATAGACGCTTTTCATACCTGTTTTCAAAGGAGTCTCTCGAACGTTTACAAGGTCTATCAGTATTTATACAAAACGCATGAACTCACTCAACTTTTGTTGATGTTTTCCAAAATTACATGTATTTCAGGTAACAAGTTGGATCTTGGGCACTGGTGTTGTTTCTAGAAGTAATTTCGAAGTTTAGATGTCATCCACTTTTGTTGAGTTGTATCTTAGTCGAAGGTTGCGTTGTTTGAAACTTAAATAACTGGTGTTTGTAATACTTTAAACTTAATGAATGGATGAACATCGTTTTGATAATATAGTTGTTTATTATGATTGAATGCAATGGTATTGAACAAGTCACACATCATACGCTTCCGCAAAAGTCAGGTTGTGACAGTTTTGGTATCAGAGCTTCGATTGTAGTGAACTAGGATTCCTTCTCGAGTCTAGACTACAATCACTAGGACTGTAGGATCGTGTCTCAACCCGAACGAGTCGTTCAGAGGATATTCTATCAATTACAGATGCGGAAAATAAGTATTTGACTTAGGAACTGCTAGCAAATTACTTTAAACTTCTATTTGCATTGATTTGTGACAGTTTACATTCAAATCCTGGACCGGCAGCACTTCGGTAAAGTTTTCAACACTTTTTTCAACTGTTTCGCTTATCAGGCTATATATAGTGTTTAAAGTTCCGCTTTAGCATACATTGACAAATAAGCGAAACCTTCAAACTGACACTCAAGCGGATCTACAATGACACATAAGCGAAACCTCTCCTATGTGACCCTATAAGCGAAACCTATTACAAACACATATACAATCTCCTGTTTTCTAGTAAAAAATGCCCTGATCTAACAATCTAATACTAAGACTCGATACAAGACGAAGTCGACAGATGCATGCACCAACAGACTCCCCCTCAGATGTTGACGAGTCGACTATCGAGTCATGACAATGCTGTGTCTTCATGTCTTCAGTCTTAATCAGTCTCTGTGCTTCTCTCTCTATCTTCATCTCTTTCACTTGAATGTTGACATCTTTAAAGATTCTCTTTTCCAACAATCACTCCCCCTCAAATATTGACTCTTCCTGCATAAAACTCTACCACAAACATAAGTTTTATGACAAACATTTAAGCATATAAACAATATTTGAAACTTATCATAAACAAATCAATCAATCAGGTACTAATGAACCACTTGGAATTGTAACATTTCTCTTATCAAAACAAACACAGTCTCCCAAACCAACTGTTCATCATGTTTAGCACTTAGAATTTTGAAAATCTGTTTTTCAATATCAGTTGTCGAAAATCTTTTGGTTTTTCAAAATTTATGCTAAAACAAACCAAAAATCTTTTTGTATTTTCTGAAAGATGATAACTGACACTACTTGTAAAACAAAAGACTGCAGAAATGAAATATTTACAAAAAATATTTTTTTCGAGTTCGTGCAAGAGGATCATATCAGTTTTTAAGACAAATCACTAACACCGTTAAGCTTTAAACATTCTCAGTTCTAAACAATTTACCTAGATTGTCAGTATATTGGTCCACTTTAATTTTTCACACAAATTTCAATTGATTCGAGATACGATATTAGTGTTTTAGAAACTTAAACTTAATTGTGTATCACTCCACTCGAATATACTCCTGTATCTAGATCCCAATATTCAGTCTTACAGGTGAGTATACCACAGATGATATCTGTAAAGGGGTTATGTGCAAGGGCCGTGAGAGCTCAGGTCGATACTTCTGTATACGCAGAGAGATGACGGCTTCGACTTTAGGTGGGTCCCCTTTAGAGGATCTTTTAATTACAACAGCAGCGACTATCAATTTTATTGTTTCATCAGCTTGCTGAGGGCGATGCTATGTTTCAAGCATTTTGCAGAAAGTATTATTTGGGGACTAGGTCAGTACTTCCATACAGCAGAAGTCCCAGGATAATACCCCATATATCACTGAGTATAAAGACCTAGTATCTCAGAATACGGGACCTTTCAAACAAGATTTCGGGGGTTACCCATATATCCAAGAATACTTACCCACGAATCAAGCAAGTTTGAATTAGGTTTATACCTCGTTTCAATTTACTGAATGTGCGAAAATCTACTGACACATCCACGGTAAGATTGTTTATCACATTTTTACTTTACATTTTTTTAGCGTGTTGTGATAGTCCACTGATGTACTATCATCTCCTCTTTTTCACAACAAAACTCAATTTTAAAATTTTATCATGTTTTTGGCTTTTTCAAATTTTCTAATGTTTTTGGATTTTCTGAAAATTTTCTACTCCCCCTAAAATGCAAACACATTAACGAAAATTTGAAAAATATCTAAACTCTAGACACACTTGAACACAAAACAAACTGTACAAAACTTGACAACTGATATCGAATTGCATCAATTTGCCATTCACTAGCGCATAAACAATCAGAACTCCCCCTATCAACAAACTATTTTCCCATTTAGATTTCAAAACACTTAAGTTTGTTTTAATCAAAATGGTTTTTCCGGAAAATAAGTTTGATTGATTTTACCACTTGTAGGTTTATCAAACAAATTTTCGGGGTTGTGATTCATCATCTTGTCTTCCAACCAGTTTTAGGAAAATACAAGTACAAATTAATGTCCTTGATTTACCATATGTAATCAAATCGTCTAACCACTTGTAATTATAACCAACAAATACCACTAGTAAGCAAACACAAACAAACCTTTTACCATTTGAATGATTGACGTTACCGAATAAAACTCAAGAAAGATGCCGATTCATGGTCCACGCTTACCAACCTGGGAGCTCCGGCAAGTCCTGAGACTTACTGTTTATAATATGTACCATCCCAGTCACAAACCAGGGATGGTTCAACCTTTTCTTTCTTTAACCCCTTTGACTTTTTGATCAATCATCTTTCCAAAGATATGTTTTACTTTGGGGTTAAAGACCTTCTCAGTATCAAATTCCTGTTTATCATTATAAAATTGGTTAGAAATTTCAATTTTACCAATTTTCTTTTTATAATTTTTAGCCCGAAGTGATGGAAACTCCTCATCATTCACAATCGGAACTGATTTTTCATCTTTTAAAACAGCTTCACATTTTGAAACAACTTGTGGCTCAACTGATTTTATGGAATCAGTTTCATCGCCCGAAGATAGCTCCTCTGATTTTGACCTATCAGAATCATCGCTAGAGCTTTCACCAACTTTCTTAACAACCCATTTCTGATTTTCAGATTTAGCTCTCTTCTTGTAAAACTTGTTCGAACTCTCACCAATTTCAAATGTAGAATCTTGAAACAATTTTGTTCTATCAATTGGTGGTTCGAACTCAACTACTCTCTCTTTGAGTTTACGAAATACTCCCTGTTTTGATTGTATTGCCTTAGAACAATCTTTGGCAATGTGTCCAACAGTGTTGCATCGGAAACAGGTTCTCGTATCTGTATTCTCCTCAGCCATCTTCTTCAATCCATCTTGCTTCTTTGCAAGGAATTCATTGTTTGACTGTCTCCAGAAATCTTTCTTTTCTTCTTCCTCGGATGACGTTCCTGAAACAAATTTCATTTTGGATTTAAAATCACGAACGTATTTTTCATTTTTCTGTTTTTCTGTAGGAGTAAAACCTAACCCTTTCTTTTTGAAATTACCGTTATGGTTTGATTTCTTTTGGAAACCTGAACCAGAACTGTAATTCTTTTTCTTGTTTAACCTTTGTTGTACTCTTGAGGTGTAATTTTTAGGTTTTTCGTTAAGACATAAGTCTTTTATTTCAGAAATATTAATTTCTGTAAGTGTAAAAACCTTGTTTATCAATTCAGTTTTGACACCTCTTATTGGAAATTCTTCATCAGAATATAATTTGTCAGAATCATTCAAAGTGTATGTAACTTTGAACAATCCATCATCCAAATTAGATTTTGATAACAAAAATTTTCTATCATAAATTATTTTGTCCTGTTTTTCGGTTTGACACGGAGTGCTTGACCCAGACTTTGACTCTGACGCGAACTCCGACTTTGACTCCTCTATTTCATCGTTTTCTAACACATGATCCACGACTTTCTTCATCAATTGAGACTGTTGATCAGTGTCAGATGATGTAAACACAACATCAATACTATCTGGTAAATTGACTGACGACTCTGACTCCCACTGTAAGTTTGTTGCCTTTTTGACTCTTTCATCGTTTGGGTATCTTGGCAAATATCCATTTTCCAGCGGGGGTGGACACTTATTATAACTGACACCTTGTTTCTTACTAGAATCTTTCTTGTCAGTCTTTTTCTTTGTGTCATTCTTCTTCTTTACAGAAGTCTTTTCATCAGCAATTTTCCAGCTTCCTTCTCTTCAGTTACTTCATCATCTTCCCATGCCTTCATACTTTCAACTGTCGGATAAATCCTGTCAATGACATAAGAAGTACATGAGTAACTTTTTAACAAACGGTTAACTCTTTCAGTTTCAATTCTTTGTAACTCAAGCTTTTGTTCCAAAGCAGCACACTTCTCGATGTAATTATTCACAACTTTCTGTTTGATCATGAATGCTCTCTGAAGTGTCTTCATTGCTGTTGCTTGTTCTTCACTTGATTGATTGTATTGATTTATGGACTTGTTCAGAACATCATAAGATTCCTTTAACTGATTTATGTTATTAATCAGTTCACTGTTTTTCTTCTTGAAAATCTCATAGTTTTCACACATCACATGAATCTTTTTAGCATTAACTTCAGCATCAACTTTAAACTTTGGAACCTCTTTCATCTTTTGCCTTTTGTTTACAGAAATATCTTGATCATCACTGCTCACTGGTGTTTTGACCTTTTTCTTTTTCTTTTTAACTTTTTCATCATCACTATCACTTTCAGCGACCAGCTTCATATCAGCTTTGAATTTTCTTGCCCAATACTCAGTATCATCATCACTATCACTTTCAACCTTTGCCATGAACGCAGTGTAAGCTCTAGTTTGATCAGGAATATAATCATCCCATGTAAAATTTTCCCAGCTAAAACCCTCTGGTAGCTTTTCATCTTCTTGATCAATCAAACAAGCTTTTGCATTATCTGGAATATATTTATCCCAGTTGAATGACTTCTTTTCATCTTGATTAACCACACATGCTTTCTTTCCAGAATCTTCAATTATGGGTCTTCCATGTGCAGTTTGTGCTTGATGTTGATGTTGTTGTGATGGTGATTGAGCAACTTGATGGTAGATGGCTTTTCTGTAGTAATCATTGTTGTTGTTGAAAGGATTTTGAGCTCCACTTGCTTCGCGGTTAGTGCACTCCCTCTTGAAATGACCTTTTTCCCTGCAACGAAAACACGTGACTTTAGATTTATCAAAACCTAAAGTAGAAACATTAGCATCACGAAGATCATCTCTCCCTATTATCTGCTTAAATTTCTCAGCTCTCCTTAGTACACTTGCCAAACACCATTTAATATCCATCAGCTCCATCTCTTCAGCATCTATCTGGTCATAGTCTTCCTTGGTTAACATTGGATTCCCGATACGGCCTGCAACAAAACAAGTATAAGATTCCAAAACCATTCCTAATAAAGACATTTGATTTTTGGCAACTTCTTCAGAATAATCTTGATCATTTTCAAGATTTAAAACAATATTGCACTGAAGTTTTCTCCCATTTTTTCGTAGAAGAAATGTTTGGATCAAAAGATGGAAATGATGTAAAACTTGTTTTGCTGCTTGATCCTTTAAATGAGCTTTCAGTTGAATTTTTGACACTGTAGGCAGTTTCAACTTTCGGAGATAGATTTGAAGATTTCTCATTCACCCCTGCTTTATAGTATAACCCGATATCCTGTTCACCATCAAAATCTTTCATTCGAATAATTTTTCGTTGTTCCATTTCTTGAGCTTCTGTCTTTTCAATGAACTTGCTGAGTGTCAAATCGCTAAAACCTTTCTTGTTTCTTAACATCATAAGATATGTGCCCCAAGTTTCATATGGCAAAGCATCAGCAAGTTTTTCGATCAACTCTTCATTGGTTTTCTCAATACTCAATCTCTTCATGTTAGCAAGCAAATTGCAGTATCTTTCGATAATCTCTCTTGTGCTTTCATTCTTTAACCCACGAAACAGATCAAACTCTTTCTTTAGAAGCGATTTCTTGCTTTTGACCATTTCTTCACTACAACGAAACTTTGATCTTAAAGCTTTCCAAATTGAATATGAAGTTCCATTGTGTTGCAAAAGCATCATTTTCTCATCTTTGTACTTCTTTCTAGCATCAGTACTTAGATCTTTTATCGGAACAGGCTCATCATCATTATTCATCGGTCGAACATATTTTGTCTCGACACATTCCCAAGCATCAAGGTAATTAGCTTGTACCCAATTCTCAAAACGACCTTCCCAACCTTTAAATTCTTCTATGTTCATGAGTTTGGGTGGTTTTTGCATTGTACCCGTTTCGTTCTCGAGCATTGTATTTTGTGCAAAAGTGATCGGAGTAACCGGAGTAGCGAATGCGTTGAAAAATTCCTCGTCCATTTTTAATTTTTTTTAACAATTTTCACAACAGCCTGAAAAGCGAAACAAATTGTTCAAACAAGCGAAACTAGTAAGACCAAATAAGTTGAACTTAGTAAGATCAAATAAGCGGAACCACTAAGCCCAAATAAGCGGAACCTTCTGAAACGTTAACTGAAGCGAAACTAATTTTTGTCTCAATAAACGAAACTTCAATGGTCCTTGAAGCGGAATTATCTGTTACAGAAGAGCGGAACTGTCTGTTCAAGCGGAACTCTTGAGCGGAACTACAACAAAGTGTCTTAGAAGCGGAACTTTGAAGCGAAACCACTGAACGTTGAAGCGGAACTTCTAAACTTATGTAACAATAAGCGGACCTAACACGTTCTTTGAAGCGGAACCTCCTGATGAAGTGTATCTAGAAGCGGAACTAACCCAGTCACAAAAGCGGAACTATGGAGTGTCCGAAAAAGCGGAACCTATTCACGAGCAGTTTTGACCCATTTTTAATTCGAATTTTAACACCAAACTTTCCAGGGTTTGTCTATATCCTATTTCACACAATCCGTGAAATTTTGAGCTAAATTTGATCAGTGAAAATGTCTGAACTGAAGAAAGAAGGTGTAGAAGTAAGAAATCTTGACAAATTCCAGCTATTCTCTGCAGAACTCCTCCTCCTGCAGCTCTGATACCACTTGTAGGATCGTGTCTCGACCCGAACGAGTCGTTCAGAGGATATTCTGTGACACTTCGGTTTTTCCCGGGAAACCTTACTGATGTAACTTTGCGTGTACATATTTTATTAAATGAGAACTATGAAATTTCTGCGATTATGTGTAAAGTGTATATATATATATATATATATTTTTATGTGTATGTATGTGTGTATAACTCCTATATATATTTTTATGTGTATGTATGTGTGTATAACTCCTAGTGAATCGAGACTACGGACCCGACTCGAGACCATGCTCGGTCTCGAGTAAACAGTAACAGTTGGGCCGGTTGGGCCGACCACCAAGAACAACATTTGTGAACCCTTGACGCACTCGATATATATACCGGCCACCCCTCACCATTTTACCATTTTGCAACATTTTCTCTCACACTCTCACACTCTCTACCTCTCACTAAAACCCTAAAACCCTAACCAAGATCACCTCCCTCTCCTTCCTTCTCCCTCTCGGATCAACCAACATCAAGAGCACCCTCGGTTCGAACTCGGAATCATCACTCGAAGGCTTCATCCTTGCACCAACTTGAACACCTTTGTGTCTCACTTGAATCGGTTAGTGTTATTATGTTCACTAGGTGTCTTGTTACATAATGATGATAAATTGCCTTGAAATGTTTGCATGATTATTGGTTATTTAGTTGATATTGTTGATTGTTACTCTTGTTTGAGTAAATAGAGTGCTTTCCGGTTGTTACAATGTTTGGTTAGATGTTTGGTTAGATCGATTATTGTTATATGTTTCGGATCATGTTAATGAAGGATATGTTATATTGTTTAGGTTGAATGGTTTTTGTTATCCGAATGATATTAAGGGTTTGGTTAGAGGGTTTATACATAAATTTTGGGTTGTTTATTGATGAATGTGGTTTGAATGTTATTTGAATATGATGAACAACTTGAATGCCACTTAAATATTTTGAATATGCTTTGTTTGATCCGATTTAGACACAAAATAGACAAACAGACATGTTTAGTGGGTATAGTACACTGTTTCATGAAAATACAATCCTATTGGTCAGTACATATTGCAGGTTCCAGATAATTGCAGTGCACGTAATCACGGTTGCGAGTCGCAACCTTTGGTTGCTACTCGAGACCACATCAAGCTTTGTCGAGACCTCCCAGTTGCGAGTCGCAATCAAATCAACGCGTGTCGAATCCGGTTGCGAGTCGTAACCATTGCTGCTAAGTCGTAACCAAAACGTGATGAACCGTGACCTCGGTTGCGAGTCGTAACCTCGGTTGCGAGTCGCAACCACCCTTGTCTCGACTGGGCTATTTTGGTGTTATTGGGCTTTGGCTGTTGGGCTTTCTGTTGACTGGGCTACGTGTTGTTGCTGCTGATTGTATGTTTAGGGCTGACCCAATAACCCAACTGTTTGTTGTTACGCATGTTATACGTGTTTGCTATATGTGTTTGCCGTACGTGTTCGCTATGTGTTTATTTGTACCCAACTTGACCCATACTTGGTAACCATGCTAGGACGTGGTGACCAACATACTTGACCGGGTAAAATAATCTACCGAGCAACCCAAGGTGAGTTCACAACTTAAAAGCATGCGTCCCGGTGGTTTGGGACACAAGACTAGAACAACCCTATCCCCTTGTAAAGGGGATACCATTCACTTTCCTTCCCTAGTTACTGGGAACAAACTTACTTTCTCTTCCCTTGTATTGGGAAACCTTTTAGTTAATTACTGTTTATACAGAATGCAACCAAACGACACTAAACGCAACTCTATCACTCAAGTCCCTACTACATAATACCGATTAGTCGCCGGGGCCAGGCGAACGGGTTATTAGTTGATAGCGCTATTTAGGTTTTACCAACCTCACACCGTGCCATGGTATGGGATCGGTCGTGAACTAATGTATTCAGGCATCCGTCAATGATGATAGAACATTGACATCGGGGCATCCTGCGGAAACGCAAACGGTTACCTAGTGTTCGGTATTGGAAAAACAGTTTAGTCGCTAACTTTTGGGGTAGCTCCCCATGGCATGTATAAACGGATAAATTAACTGGTGAAACAAGTTTTTGGTATTTAAAACTGGACTACTAGTGAACTCACTCAGCATTATTGTTGACCCCTTACTGCATGCTTTGCAGGTAACCAGTGACTGAGGAGCTGCTGCTTGGGAATGTGTAGTGATCGTCAAAACCCGCGTGTTGGGTTTTATTTATCTTGAACCATGAACTGTCTTTTAAAACTATTTGGTTTAGGCTTCCGCTGTTTTGTTTAAACTTACTATCAAACTTAAGCTAAGATGTTGCTAAACTACTCAAGATAACATTTTACTTTACTATTAACCAATGCTTAGTATAATTGGTGGTTGGATCCTGGTCAGTCACGCCCTCGAAGCGGGTGTTATCCGCAGGTGGATTTTGGGGGTGTGACATATTGGTATCAGAGCCATTGGTTATAGTGAACTTGGTTTTAAAAAGGGGAAAATCTTTTTGAGAAAAACCAGACTATAACCCGTGACTCGTGACGACACTACACTCCAAGTGCAAGGCTCGACTTATCTGACCTCATAGCTCGGACCCATATTTACTTGCTTAATTGTCTTATGCTTTCTGCTTTACTATACGTACTAGTTTGCCTGATTAGATAGATACGCCTCCCCTCTTCTATCTCATTCTCGCTATGCTACGACACCACACTCATACTATGTTTTCTGGTTATGAAGACAATGAGTGGACGCGGACGAGGAAACGTCAACATGACTCAGGCTCAGTTCACTAACCTGCTCAACACGGTGGCTGCAGCTTTCGCAGCTTACCCTATAGGTAAGCTCGTTGTTTTAGGATGTTTAGATCCTACCGCCACCTCGTCTTTTCGCCTCTAAACCTATTTCGCTTCACTCCTCACAACAGGTCAGCCTGCGCCTGTGCAACCACGTGTCTGTACCTTCAAGACCTTCATGGATTGCAAGCCTCTTCCATTCAGTGGCACTGAGGGTGCCATAGGTCTCCTGCACTGGATCGAGAAGGTCGAAGCTGTCTTCGCTGTCTGCGAGTGTCCCCCTGCTAATTGGGTGAAGTTTGCTACTGGTACTCTTGAGGGAAGCGCACTTTCGTGGTGGAAGGCGCAAATTCAAATGCTCGGTTTGGAGACTGCTAACGCTACTGCATGGGAAGATTTCAAGGATATGATCAAGGAAGAGTACTGTCACAGGGATGACATCCACAAACTCGAGGACGAGTACTATGAACTCAAGATGGTTGGGTCAGAGATTGAGACCTACACCAAGCTGTCCAACGACTATGCTGCTCTTTGCCCAAACATGTCCCGACCCATGTACCGAAGGATCGAATTGTACATCAAGGGTTTAGTCCCGGAAATCAGGAGCCATGTAACCTCGGCCAACCTCACTGCCATACAGCCCGTGGTTCGTCTTGCCCACAAACTCACCAACCAGGCTGTGGAAGAGGGCAGGTTGCCCAAAAGGATCAGTGCTGCGGAAGGAACTTCCAGTGATGGCAAACGAAAGTGGGATGGAAATCAGGGCAAAGATGCTAACTCTACCCAGGCCCCAGCTCAGCAAAGGAAAACTGACAACAACAAGGGCACTCAGCAACAGGGTGGCTACCGGGGAAGCTACCCTAAGTGCAACAAGTGTAACAGGCACCACAATGGGGCATGCAACAGGGGTCAGTGTCAGCGATGCCACAAGATGGGGCACGAAGCCAAGGATTGTAGAAGTCAGTTCCCAGCAAGGCAGAATCAGCAACAACCCCAACAGCAACAGCAGCAGGGAAACAACCGAGCATGTTTTAAATGTGGGGCAACAGGGCACATGCGAAAGGATTGCCCTGAACTGAATCAGAATCGCAACAACAATCAGGGAGCTGGGGACAATGAGCAAAACAACAATGCTGGGAATGGTGCAAGGGGAAGAGCTTTCGTGATTGGAGCTGGAGAAGCAAGGAACGACCCCAACGTCGTGGCGGGTAAGTTCCTACTTGATGATCGTTATGTTTCTGTGTTATTTGATTCCGGTGCCGATGCCAGTTATGTATCCCTTCGCATTAGTAAGAAACTTAAGCACCCGCCTGCATTATTAAGTTCTAAGCATGTCGTCGAGATAGCCAATGGTGGGAACATCGAGGCCACGCATGTGATCCACGACTGCACACTAGAATTGTCTGGCCACACGTTTAGTATCGATCTTTTCCCTGTCAAGCTTGGAAGCTTCGACGTCGTCATTGGTATGGATTGGTTATCCAAACATCGCGCTGAGATCCTCTGTCAAGAGAAAGCAGTTCGTATTCCTCGCCGTTCTGGCCAACCTCTCATCGTTCAAGGCAACAAAGGTGGAGAAGTCACAGGCATTATCTCGCTCCTGAAAGCCTAGAAGTGTTTGCAGAAAGGGCACACCGCTATCCTAGCACTCGTTACCGACACCCACGAAAAGGAAAAGAGGATTGAAGATTTTCCTGTAGTACGAGACTATCCCGAGGTATTTCCTGAGGAACTACCTGGACTCCCTCCCCACCGTCAGGTCGAATTTCAAATCGAGCTAGCTCCCGGAGCAGCACCCATAGCTCGTGCACCGTACCGTCTAGCCCCTGCAGAACTAAAGGAACTCTCTACGCAACTACAGGAACTATTGGATAAAGGATTTATCCGTCCTAGTTCATCACCCTGGGGAGCCCCAGTACTCTTTGTCAAGAAGAAGGATGGCACGTTCCGAATGTGCATCGACTATCGTGAGCTGAACAAGGTTACCATCAAGAATCGTTAACCTCTCCCGCGCATCGACGACCTATTCGATCAGCTGCAAGGATCGAGCTACTATTCTAAGATCGACCTACGGTCAGGTTATCATCAGTTGAGAGTACGTGACGAAGATATTTCCAAGACTACGTTTAGGACCCGTCATGGTCACTATGAATTTCTCGTTATGCCTTTCGGAATGACCAACGCGCCGGCAGTGTTCATGGATCTTATGAACCGCGTATGTAAGCCTTACCTCGACAAATTCGTGATTGTGTTTATCGACGACATCCTGATTTATTCGAAAAGTCAAGAGGAGCATGAACAACACCTACGCCTTATTCTGGAACTCCTTCGCAACGAGCAGCTGTACGCCAAATTCTCTAAATGTGACTTCTGGCTTCGAGAAGTCCATTTCCTCGGCCATGTAGTTAATAAGGACGGAATTCACGTCGACCCCGCTAAGATCGATTCGATAAAGAACTGGCCTACGCCTAAGACTCCCACTGAATTTCGCCAATTCTTGGGTTTGGCAGGCTACTACCGCAGATTCATCAAGGGATTCTCAAAGATTGCACAACCCCTCACAACTCTTACTCAGAAAGGCGTCGCCTACAAGTGGAATGAAGCACAGGAATCTGCTTTTCAGAGGCTTAAGGATAACCTCTGTAGCGCTCCTATTCTCTCGTTGCCTGAAGGCACTGACGACTTTGTGGTTTACTGCGATGCGTCCATCCATGGGCTCGGTTGCGTGTTAATGCAACGCGAGAAAGTTATTGCCTACGCCTCACGACAACTCAAGACACACGAAAGGAACTACACAACGCATGATTTGGAACTGGGAGCAGTGATCTTTGCTCTCAAGATATGGAGACATTACCTGTACGGTACCAAGTGCACTATTTACACCGATCACAGGAGTCTCGAGCATATCTTTAGGCAAAAGGAATTGAACATGTGACAACGTCGATGGGTCGAACTCTTGAATGACTACGAATGCGCCATCAAGTACCATCCGGGCAAGGCCAATGTCGTGGCAGACGCCCTCAGCAGAAAGGACACTATACCAAAGCGCGTGCGAGCATTGCAACTTACCATCCAGTCTAACCTCCCTACCCAGATCCGACATGCTCAAGTCGAAGCATTGAAGCCGGAAAACATCAGGGCTGAGTCTCTGCGAGGGTCGAGGCAGCGACTAGAACAGAAGGAAGATGGCGCTTACTATGTAACAGGGCGCATTTGGGTCCCTCTCTATGGAGATTTACGTGAACTCGTGATGGACGAAGCCCACAAGTCCCGCTACTCAGTACATCCTGGTTCGGACAAGATGTACCACGACTTGAAGACTACATATTGGTGGCCTGGTATGAAGGCCCACATAGCAACATACATCAGCAAATGTTTGACTTGCGCGAGAGTCAAGACAGAATACCAGAAGCCAGCAGGTCTACTCCAACAACCAGAAATCCCGAAATGGAAATGGGAGCAAATTTCCATGGATTTCGTTACAGGGCTACCTAGGTCTCAACGCGGAAATGACACTATTTGGGTAATAGTAGATCGATTGACCAAGTCCGCGCACTTTCTGGCTATTAAGGAAACAGACAAGTTTTCTACCTTGGCGGAGATTTACTTAAAGGAAGTAGTTTCGAGGCACGGAGTGCCAACCTCGATTATTTCCGACCGAGACGCTCGTTTTACTTCGGAATTGTGGCAAGCTATGCACAAATCCTTTGGCTCACGTTTGGACATGAGCACCGCTTATCACCCACAAACGGATGGACAGTCCGAACGCACCATCCAGACTCTAGAAGACATGCTTAGAGCGTGTGTGATCGACTTTGGCAAGAATTGAGAGAAGCATCTACCGCTGGTAGAGTTCTCTTATAACAACAGCTACCACACTAGTATTCAGGCATCACCTTTTGAGGCATTGTACGGTCGTAAATGCCGGTCACCTCTCTGCTGGGCGGAAGTCGGTGATAGTCAAATCACGGGCCCAGAGATGGTGGTAGATGCAACGGAAAAGATTGCCCAGATCAGACAACGCATGGCGGCAGCTCGTGACCGTCAGAAGAGTTACGCTGATAAGCGTAGGAAACCATTGGAATTCCAGGTCGGTGACCGGGTTCTACTTAAAGTCTGACCCTGGAAGGGTGTGGTTCGCTTTGGTAAACGGGGCAAGCTTAATCCGCGATATATTGGACCATTCGAAATTACCGAGAAAATTGGTAAGGTTGCTTATAGATTGAACCTGCCTGAAGAACTGAGTGCGGTACACAACGTATTTCACGTATCTAATCTGAAGAAGTGTCTGTCAGATGAAACGCTCGTAATTCCTTTCAAGGAACTAACTATTGATGAACAGCTACACTTTACTGAGGAACCGATTGAGATCACGGATCGAGAGATCAAAATCCTCAAACGTAGCCGGATACCTCTTGTACGAGTCCGTTGGAACTCGCGACGTGGCCCAGAGTATACCTGGGAGCGGGAAGACCAGATGAAGCACAAGTATCCCCAGTTGTTCCCAAACGAAAACCCCAGCACTGAAGCTACAACCGAATTTCGGGACGAAATTCCAAACTAACAGGGGGATGATGTGACACCCCGTTGAAACGCTTTTACTTACACTAGCTTGACAGTGGCTGCCTTAACTTTCGGGATGAAAGTTCCTAAAACTTGGGGATAATGTGACACTTCGGTTTTTCCCGGGAAACCTTACTGATGTAACTTTGCGTGTACATATTTTATTAAATGAGAACTATGAAATTTCTGCGATTATGTGTAAAGTGTATATATATATATATATTTTTATGTGTATGTATGTGTGTATAACTCCTATATATATTTTTATATGTATGTATGTGTGTATAACTCCTAGTGAATCGAGACTACGGACCCGACTCGAGACCATGCTCGGTCTCGAGTAAACAGTAACAGTTGGGCCGGTTGGGCCGACCACCAAGAACAACATTTGTGAACCCTTGACCCACTCGATATATATACCGGCCACCCCTCACCATTTTACCATTTTGCAACATTTTCTCTCACACTCTCACACTCTCTACCTCTCACTAAAACCCTAAAACCCTAACCAAGATCACCTCCCTCTCCTTCCTTCTCCCTCTCGGATCAACCAACATCAAGAGCACCCTCGGTTCGAACTCGGAATCATCACTCGAAGGCTTCATCCTTGCACCAACTTGAACACCTTTGTGTCTCACTTGAATCGGTTAGTGTTATTATGTTCACTAGGTGTCTTGTTACATAATGATGATAAATTGCCTTGAAATGTTTGCATGATTATTGGTTATTTAGTTGATATTGTTGATTGTTACTCTTGTTTGAGTAAATAGAGTGCTTTCCGGTTGTTACAATGTTTGGTTAGATGTTTGGTTAGATCGATTATTGTTATATGTTTCGGATCATGTTAATGAAGGATATGTTATATTGTTTAGGTTGAATGGTTTTTGTTATCCGAATGATATTAAGGGTTTGGTTAGAGGGTTTATACATAAATTTTGGGTTGTTTATTGATGAATGTGGTTTGAATGTTATTTGAATATGATGAACAGCTTGAATGCCACTTAAATATTTTGAATATGCTTTGTTTGATCCGATTTAGACACAAAATAGACAAACAGACATGTTTAGTGGGTATAGTACACTGTTTCATGAAAATACAATCCTATTGGTCAGTACATATTGCAGGTTCTAGATAATTGCAGTGCACGTAATCACGGTTGCGAGTCGCAACCTTTGGTTGCTACTCGAGACCACATCAAGCTTTGTCGAGACCTCCCAGTTGCGAGTCGCAATCAAATCAACGCGTGTCGAATCCGGTTGCGAGTCGTAACCATTGCTGCTAAGTCGTAACCAAAACGTGATGAACCGTGACCTCGGTTGCGAGTCGTAACCTCGGTTGCGAGTCGCAACCACCCTTGTCTCGACTGGGCTATTTTGGTGTTATTGGGCTTTGGCTGTTGGGCTTTCTGTTGACTGGGCTACGTGTTGTTGCTGCTGATTGTATGTTTAGGGCTGACCCAATAACCCAACTGTTTGTTGTTACGCATGTTATACGTGTTTGCTATATGTGTTTGCCGTACGTGTTCGCTATGTGTTTATTTGTACCCAACTTGACCCATACTTGGTAACCATGCTAGGACGTGGTGACCAACATACTTGACCGGGTAAAATAATCTACCGAGCAACCCAAGGTGAGTTCACAACTTAAAAGCATGCGTCCCGGTGGTTTGGGACACGAGACTAGAACAACCCTATCCCCTTGTAAAGGGGATACCATTCACTTTCCTTCCCTAGTTACTGGGAACAAACTTACTTTCTCTTCCCTTGTATTGGGAAACCTTTTAGTTAATTACTGTTTATACGGAATGCAACCAAACGGCACTATACGCAACTCTATCACTCGAGTCCCTACTACATAATACTGATTAGTCGCCGGGGCCAGGCGAACGGGTTATTAGTTGATAGCGCTATTTAGGTTTTACCAACCTCACACCGTGCCATGGTATGGGATCGGTCGTGAACTAATGTACTCAGGCATCCGTCAATGATGATAGAACATTGACATCGGGGCATCCTGCGGAAACGCAAACGGTTACCTAGTGTTCGGTATTGGAAAAACAGTTTAGTCGCTAACTTTTGGGGTAGCTCCCCATGGCATGTATAAACGGATAAATTAACTGGTGAAACAAGTTTTTGGTATTTAAAACTGGACTACTAGTGAACTCACTCAGCATTATTGTTGACCCCTTACTGCATGCTTTGCAGGTAACCAGTGACTGAGGAGCTGCTGCTTGGGAATGTGTAGTGATCGTCAAAACCCGTGTGTTGGGTTTTATTTATCTTGAACCATGAACTGTCTTTTAAAACTATTTGGTTTAGGCTTCCGCTGTTTTGTTTAAACTTACTATCAAACTTAAGCTAAGATGTTGCTAAACTACTCAAGATAACATTTTACTTTACTATTAACCAATGCTTAGTATAATTGGTGGTTGGATCCTGGTCAGTCACGCCCTCGAAGCGGGTGTTATCCGCAGGTGGATTTTGGGGGTGTGACATATTCTATCAAATACAGATGCGGAAAATAAGTATTTGACTTAGGAACAGCTAGCTAATTACTTTAAACTTCTATTTGCATTGATTTCTGACAGTTTACATTCAAATCCTGGACCGGCAGCACTTCGGTAAAGTTTTCAAGACTTTTTTCAACTGTTTCTCTTATCAGGCTATATATAGTGTTTAAAGTTCCGCTTCAACATACATTGACACACAAGCGAAACCTTCAAACTGACACTCAAGCGGATCTACAATGACACATAAGCGAAACCTCTCCTATGTGACCCTATAAGCGAAACCTATTACAAACACATATACAATCTCCTGTTTTCTAGTAAAAAATGCCCTGATCTAACAATCTAATACTAAGACTCGATACAAGACGAAGTCGACAGATGCATGCACCAACAAGGACTCTCTCACGAAAACATTTTCACAAAAAGGTTTTTCATTGCATTCAAGAAAGCGCCAAGATCCATGAGTCAAACATTTTTCAAAGAAAAGACAAGGCAAGGACATTAGTAGGGAGGAGAATAACCCAAATTAAAGTGCCAATTAAGGCATAGTCTACGTGGGATAGACTTGCCAAAGACAAAATGACCCCCCCCCCCCGAAAGGACAAATGAGAGTTATATGTGACATGATGCATCTATTTCCTGTTTATGCTAAGTAACCTATTTATTTATTGATATATATATATATATATATATATATATATATACGTACAAGTGTATGGAATAATTAAAGACGTGAACGAGATACCTACGACTCCGAATCCTATCGTTGTTCTTGACTCGCACGATGAGACTATCGACCTCGCGTTTATTGGAAGCTCATGGCTGGAGTGATTACCAAACATAATCCTGAGCTTATTTCCGTGGAAGATGGCTGCTCTTCCCTCTCGAATGTGAAGGTGCCTGACTACGGTAGTGACGGCGAGGTGGAGGAGGCAACCTTGGACAACACCCTCATACGTGGGATGAGGTCCCTGTGGCTTTTGTGAAGCAAGATCGAAGACGCTCTTGTCCAGACTAGGAAGATGAAGTACTCATCTTAAAGGTGCCCCTCCAACTACTAGGAATTCTCCTTATTCCTATTACGTTTAATCATCGTGCCTATTCACGCGTAACGATAATGGATGTTAGCGCGTGGACTACCGCAATGGTCCTTTCCATGTCAGGGATATAAGGACAATAGTGTCCCCTCTTTGGTGGATCATCTGCTTTGTACGAGGGAAAATTGGGGTGACCGTGCAAGACATTTTATTATTACGGGGGCCCACGTAATAACAACTTGTAGTGCATGGAAATCCTGGTGGACCTTGCGGGTCAAGCTAATGGTCCCCATTCATCCAAAAATTTCTAAGTGTTCACACCTTCATCTAGTAGAACAATACTTAGGAAATTGCTATAGCACTTTGCAAAGTAGGAAACCTATCTTTACCAACTTCGTGTCTGACACTTCTACCCGTACGAGTTGTTTGGGAACCGATATCTAAGCAAGTGAAGATGGCAAACACCCGGGAAAAATTCAGTGACGTTACACTCTCTATCACCTCGATATGCACAACCCCCATCCCTTGGAAAGTATATCCGTCGTTGTGAAGCCAAAGACCTAAGAAAACCAATGTAGAATGAAAATAACTATCACTTTCATATTATGAAACTTGTATGACCGAGGTGATGTAACCTCGAGTTCATTTTGTTTTCCCCGTTACAAACAATAAGTCAAGTTGTCAAGCATATATGAAAGCTCAGTGGTCGCTTCCTTACTTATACATTGTTGATTATATATGCATATGATATTGGGTGATTACATGTTTGCTTGTGGTAATATGTACCTTATAGACAATTATGGAATGTTATCTAACCTACCCCATACCTTTTGACAGACAAAAATGCCGCCCAGACGTGACACGGACACCATTACGTTAACTATGGCTGAAGACAATGAGCGCATTTCTAATGTTATAGCGCAATATGAAGCCCTTCGCTCTGAACGCAGCGGTGGCAATTCCGGAAGTAACCCTCCAACTGGCTGAACCTATAAACAGTTCCTGGACTGCAAGCCATTGAATTTTGACGGCACAGGAGGTGCCGTTGCATTTGTTCGTTGGGCAAAAAAGACTGAATCCATTCTGAGAATGAGTAACTGTTCGCCCGAGCGGAGTGTTACCTATATCTCAGGGTTGTTTTTGTATGGCGCACTCTCCTGGTGGAACTTTCAGGTTCAGACCCTTGGTGAAGCTACTGCTTATGCACTGAGCTGGGACGAGCTCAAGGAATTGATACGGAAGAAATATTGTTCTAGGGCCGAAATCCAGAAGCTTGAGACTGAGTTCTGGAATTTGAAAATGGACGGGCCGAAGATTTCTAAGTACGTCCAATGATTTCACGACTTGTCTAGGGTTGTTCCCTACTTAGTCGAGCCAGAGTTTAAGAGGATTGAGCGATTCATTTGGGGACTTGCACCTCAAATTCTGAGCATGGTTACTGCCTCAAAGCCTCCAACCATCACAGAGGCTATCGATTTGAGTATCACACTTACTGAAGAAGCTCTGCGAATGGGAAGTTTTTGGGATCTGAGGCAAACAAGAAAGAGACTCATGTGGAGTCTTCGGGCAATAAGAAAAGGTAGTCTTCGGACCTAAAGATAGGCACCCAAGTCAGTTATGGAAGCTCTAAAGCAAACAAAAGAAGGGAAGTGAACCCGCCTCGTGGCATGCAAGCGTATGGAGCCACTAATAAGGCCGGTGGTAAGGTTTAATTGGGGACTAAGCCGAGATGCGAGGAATGCAATTTTCACCATGAAGGTCGATGTCTGAGGCCTAGGTGTGGAAGGTGTGGAAAAGAAGGACACAACAAGGATGCTTGTTGGGCGAAGCATCCAGACGGAAGAGATAATGGTAAAGTTCCAGGTTGCTACAGATGTGGTGAAGTAGGGCACTTTAGGAAAGATTGCCCTAGTAAGAACCAAGCGAGGAGAGGTCTTCACGATCAGAGCTCATAAAGCACGCCAGGATCCAGATGCAGTTACAGGTACGTTCCCTATTTTAACCAACTCTATGCATCTATTTTTGGATTAATATTGGAACCGACTTTAACCTTGTATCCTTAGAACTTAAGAAACCGCTTGGCCTAGTTTCAAGTAGAATAGATGTCCCGTATTCTTTAGAATTGGCTAATGGAAGGTTAGTTAAACGAAGGAGATGATTAAGGATTGTATTTTGGGAACTTAGAAGGCCGGAACCTTCTATTACCATTGACTTGGGAAGTCATGATATGGTAGTCAGCATGGATTGGATATCCAAGTGTAGAGCTGAAGTTGTTCGTTATAAGGAAAATCATTCGCATCCTTCTTGTGAATGATGAAACACTTATAGTACACACCCTTCTTGCAATAGGTGCTTGAGCACTAGGCCCCATAAGACGGTAAATTAGCAATGCCTCATATTGATTATAGAGGCATGGAAGCGCCTCCGAATATACTGCATAGCCTTCCTTGCTCATGTTGTCAATAAGGAGACCATGAAGCCAAAGCCTGAAGACATCCCCGTGGTGGAGGAATTTCCAGCAGCCTTTCCTGAAGACTTGCCAGAAATACCTCCACAGCGACAAGAGGAGTTTAGGATAAACCTAGTACCAGGAGCGGCACCAGTGACAGATAACGCCTTACCAACTAGCTCCGTCCAAGATACATGAGCCTCTGATGCAGCTACAAGAGCTGCTAGACAGAGGAAATCTACCAGGCCGAGCTTCTCACCGTGGAAAGCCCCTGGTGTTATTCATTAGGAAGTAGGGTGACACTTTTTACACGTGTACACAGCCTAATCTGAGAGGAACTCAGAAGAATTAATGTGGAAAAGTATTACACATAGGTTACATGGAGATAGACGACTAACCATCAACAATCGGTACCCCTTTACCAAGAATCGAGGACTTGTCGACCAACTGCAAGGTCCCAGCTACTATTCCAAATTGGACTTAAGGATAGGGTATCACTAGTTGATGGCACGAGAAGAAAGTTGACAGTTTCCGTTTTGCATCAACTTCAGAGAATTGAATATCAAGGACCGGTATCTTTTGCCAGGGATTGATGACTTGTTCAACCAATTGCAAGGTTCTAGTTACTACTCAAAGATCGACTTGAGGTCAGGATGTCCTTAACTGCGAATACAAGAGGAGAGTATCCCTAAAATGACTCTTAGGACTTGTCTTGAACATTACGAGATCCTTGTTATGTCGTTTGGCTTAACAAATGCACCAGGAGTTTTCATGGACCTCATGAATCAGGTGTGTAAGCCGTACCAGGATAAAATCGTGATTATATTTATTGAGTGCATTCTCATAAGCTCAAAGACCAAGGAAGGTCATGAGCAACATCTGCAAGTTATCTTGGGACTCTTAGAGAAAGAACAGTTATGTGCCAGGATGTTGAAGTGCGAACTTTGGATTCGCGAGGTAAGATGCTTAGGATATGAGGGGTATAAGAATGAGATTCATGTCGATCCAGCGATCAAGAACTAAGGAGTCCCTTAGACACAACTAAGAATTTTTGGGGATTGTAGGCTGTATCAGACGACCCCTAGAAAACCTTTCAAGGACTGCTCAACCGCTAACAACCCTAACCTAGTTGATACATGTCTTGTCTTCACCTGATGGTACCAATAGAATTGCTGTTTTTGTGACGCTTCTCGACAAGGTCTCAATTGCGCGTTGATGCAACAAGACCAAGTCATCGCATACGCGTCACGTTGATTAAGGGATTATGAGAAGAGACCTTGAACTAGGTTGTCACACCCTGACCGTGTTAAAACAACAAACCGTGGCGGAAACGTCGGGGAGTGTCATAACAGAATCATTGTTTCACAACACATGGATTAAAGTTTCGTTTTATTGAATTAAGTTTATTACATTGTACTGAAATCAGAAAAAAACATGAATAAATTGACTTTCATTGTTATTGAGTCACTAAGGCCTCGTCCATTCCTACGTGAGTAAGCATCATAATGATCGTCAAACGTCATCAAATTATGGTACCTGAAACATATGGGAAAATACGTCAGCATAAAAATGCCGACGAGTACATAGGTTTTGTGAGAGTATCGGATTCATGGCTTGTTTACATGTTGCAATACCTCGTTAGACTACAAAAGTTGATAGTTGAAAACCTTGTTTGAAAAGTGTTTGGTATTGCAATATGATTAACCAACTCAAAACAAGTTGGTTATAGTTTATAAAATCTCGTAGCCATGAATCTTAACCCAAAACATTTGTTTATGTAACCCAAATCGTAAATCATTTTTGTAATAAAACTCGTATGGTTTATATCGTTAAGAAAACCTTGTAGTGTAACTTCGTTTTGAAAACATTCGACCAAGTGATCTAGATAACGCAACGGTATGTAATGTGTTAAAAGCACTTATATATAGAAAGTACCAGCGGCATATCCATCATTCTTTTATCACATTAAACCTGCCCCGTTACCTAATCACTTACCATAACTTAATCGTTTGATAGTTCAAGTAGTTCCAATTGTTCAAATAGTTCAAGTAGTTCACTGTAACACCCCGTGTTTTCGAATGTCAAATCAAAGTCAAAGTCCAAGTCAACTTAGACTTCTTTGACTGTAATTAGTCGATTTAGTGTTTTATTTGTATTATGTGGAGTAAGTGTTGTCTGAATGAAATGATCGAACGTTTAATCAATGCGACCGATTTACGACTGTGAATGATAGGAAGTAACAATGTGATAAAGTTAATCCATCGATAATCAAGTTAATCGAATCAATCAATCGAACTCGAGGCTCGAACTATGCGAAACTGGTGTGGTAATACTTACATGTGTGTGTGCCTTATGTGTTACTTGTGCATGTTTACTTTATGTTTGTGTGGTATTTAATCGAATCAACCGAAACTCGAACCGAAACTCGAAAGGCAATCGAACTCAATTGAAACCGACATCGAAACGTGACTTATAGATGATTGTATGTTAGATATAGTGGTTGGGACTGAAAGTAATTTGACTAGGAACTCTATCGTATTCGTATTCTCGTCTACCGAAATCGAAATATCAAAAACCGTCGCGTAACACTCGAAAAGGGTTACTGATCGAACAGGAAGCATCCTGATCGAACAGGCCAACCGATCGGCTAGCACTTTCCTAGCCGATCGAGCAGGCCATTCGATCGGAGGTCCTGGCCGATCGGTTGACACTTTCCTCTTTTGGAGCCTATAAATAGCCCTGTCATTGTCACTCTTTCTACTTTTGGAAAGCTCTGACCGAACCAGCCTTGTTCTTCACCTTTTCTCAGATTTCTCTCAACTCCGGTAAGTTTTCACTCAAATTCTTGTACGTTTTTGATCATTACATGATTCTACACCTTTCTATCTTTCAAAACTTGATTTCTAACCATGAAATCACCAAGATCTAAATGTTCTTGGGTGATGTCATCTTGGTGTTCTTGAAGAACATCATACTTTGGCCTCATTCAATCACCAGTCGATCGAACATACCAGCCGATCGGCTAGCACATGGTTCCACACTTTTTCAAATTTCATGAAGTATGCCATTGACAAAGTGATGTTCGATTGAATACGCTACTCGGTTGGTAAACATTACTCTTCGGATCATGAGATACTATGCTTCAACACTTAATCGATTTTGCAACTCGTTCGTAGTATAGAATGCCAGCCGATCGAACAGGCTGTTTGATCGAGTGGCATTCTGCTGAGAGCTACTTCTGAAGTTCCTAACCGATCGGATAAGCCGGCCGATCGAACAGCACGTTCGATCGATCGACCTGAAAGGTATGTTCTCAAATGCTACAACGAAAACTTCAAAAGTTCAAACCATCATACACAAACACATCAGAGGAAGAAACAATCCACTCGAATGGTCCAGCCGATCGAGCCTACCGGCCGATCGAACAGGACTGTTCAAATGGACATTCAAGCCGGTCGAACAGCCCGTTCGATCGAACCTGCTGTTCGATCGACCAGGCTATTCGATCCATTTACACTTGTTTGCATTTCCGCGTTACTCATCGTTATGCTATCGAACTATTCAGGCTAACCCTACTCTCAGCGCTCCCTTTAATCCATAACCAGTCACTGTGAGTATACTCGAACCCTTTTTGCTTTAGCACTTTTGGGTGTTACACATGTTACCTAACAAAATCACAATCGAACACACTATTCCAACTATTTGAACGATAACCGATTGCATGTATTACGTGACTAAATGTATGCTTGTTGTTATGTTTACACGTGGAATGCTGTCTACCTGCTTTAGCAACGTAGTACTATAGTTTGCACTCAGCACCCGTTCACACGGGGGTTGTTAAGGACAATTACTTGCATGGATTACGGTGGTAATCATGTATTGCGAACTGTCTCGGACAGTCAACCCGCAGTCGTTGGTATCGATAGGTCCATGTCGATAATTAACATGCATCATTTCCCTCTGTGTACGTGCTGGTTATGCGTAAACTATTCGAACTCTATATGCTATTATCAAACTTGTATGCTCACCTTTACATTTTATGTATTGACTTTATTTTAACGTATGTGACAGGTGTTTAAGGTATTTGCTTGCTAGGGAAGTGAAGCTAGAATAAGTCTCGAGAGGCCCCCAACAAATAGTTGTCTGTCAAGAACAAGCTGCTAGTGCATAGTTGTCTATAGATCTTGTCAGTCTGGGTCTTTAGGGGCACTAAAACAATATTTATGTTTAATTTGAATCTGAGTTGTCGGAACAGGATTAATTGTTTGGATGTTATCTGTAATAACTTGTTATTTATTCGGGATACGGTATGGGACGTATCATATTAACTGAATTTGTATTATAGTTGTTGTGGAAACATCTAGACAATCTGTTTCGCTCAGTGCCATGCCCCGATGATTCCGCCATCGGTCGGGGTGTTACAGATTGGTATCAGAGCCATATCTATAGGGAATTAGGTAAGACATGACCTAGTCCGGGTCGCTGTCATAGAGACCTAGACTATAGCTAGGAACCACCAGACCAAGTTTATGTGCTTTATTCTGCAATCCTTCGCTATCACTGCACTCGAATTTTCAATAAAAAGTTAAGCAATTTGGTCAGGAATAGGTGTGAAAAACCGCAAACTCTCGACTAAATTGCCTGACTTATGATGATTTTATCCATTTACTCATGCTTATCCTGATGTTTTCACTAACATACGAGGAGAATTATACCAAATCAGGAGTGAAATCCCCATTTTGACGAAAATTCTCCTTAGATTTTCCAAAAACAAGGAAGAAATTGCTAAGCCAGAGGTGAAACCCTAACCTCGACGATTCATTCCGGACATGTTTTCATCTCACCAAAGCTTCGACGGACTCCAACGACTTGAACTCACCAGTATGACCTAGGGGGCGCGTGTGGAATGCCCGAGAATCGAGGCAGAAACACGACCCTTAAAGTCGAAAGTGACGACAAGTCTAATGTGAATAGTCGAATCGCTTTGGGTAGTCGATGTCTAGTAGCCGCAGACGATCTAATTTCCGATTTTTGGTATTTTGACTCGTTGATTTTATGTGTTTATATGTGCTTTATCTATTTATGTGTTTATACTTTGGATATGATCCGATTGTGCTGTCATTTCGATCAACACACACGACTCGCATTGCCACTTTGTCTCAATTCGATCTCCAGTTGTTGTAATTCTAGATGATACTATGCTATGATATACGCCACACTGTACTCGATAAGCTATACAATTATGTGGTACTATTCGATATACTATACGCGATCACTATATCCGAATGACACACGAGCTTAGAATAATAGGTTTCTGTATTCTGACTGCATCTGTGATCAAATACCTAGGTGCTTATGTGCTTCTGTGTTTATGTGACTCTGTGCTTTACGTGCCTACGTGCTTATGTGCTTCTGTGCTTACGTGTATCTGTGGTTATGTGCCTGTGTGTTTATGTGATACGCGTTTCGACGTATTCCTGAGCTTTAGTAAATAGTAGACGTGTGAGGTGAGATTCGATTTTGATGTGTCTGAGACCTACGACGATGTCTGTTGCAGACCATGTCATCATCCGGACACCGAACCCCACTTACTCTCCAAGAAAAGAGAGACAGACGTCTTGCTGCTATCATCGCCAAACAAGTAGCAAAAGCTGTGAGCGATGTTTACGAAAACGTCAGCAAATCATCTGAGGAGTCAAGAACTGAAGCTCCCACGGATGCTGCCAAGACTGTTTTCAGCTTCAAACAGTTCAAGGCATGCGGACCAAAGGAGTTCACCGGAGAAGATGGCCCTACCGCTATGTTTCAATGGTTTGATTCCATCGAAGTCACCCTGCGCCAAAGCGGCTATCCTGAGAATCTCCGCACACTCAATGCTACTGGCATCTTCCAGTCCCGTGCTCTAGACTGGTGGACGGCCGAACGAAACAAGCGCGGAAATGATGCAGCTTATGAGCTGACATGGAAAGAGCTGAAAGCCATTATGATGGACAAATTCTGCCCTCCCCATGAACGCCAAAAGCTGGAGGACGAGTTTTGGAACATTAAGCAGAAGGATGGAGACAACGCTGCCCTGACTGCTCGCTTTAAACAGCTTAGCATCATCTGTCCCAATCAAGTCAAGACCCCAGATCAAACCATCAAGAAGTACATTCGAGCTCTACCCGATTGTGTAGCCGAATTTGTTCATGCTACCAAGCCAGCAACGATTGAAGAGACTTACCTACTCGCCGCTGAGATGAATGACAAGCGAGTGAAGTCTGGTTTTTGGGATAAGCAAACCAAGTCTCTGCACCAAGCCACCGCAGCACCCACCGACTCATCTACTCAATCATCCAAGTCTTCAAGAAGGAAGAAGAAGCAAAAAAACAACAGCTCCAGCAACAAGGGTTGTGCTGCCGCAACAACTGCTACTCCTCTACAAGTTGTACCAGCTCAGCAGCAACAGCACCACCGCTCAGCTCCAGTGATCAATGCACCGCCAGCGAAGCGTGCATACACAGGCCCTCACCCGCTCTGCCCGACATGCTCATATCATCATCCAGTGGGTCTAGCCTGTTGTTTTTGCGCTCACTGCAACCTTTACGGTCATTTCACTGCGAACTGTCGCTATGGTCCACATCAAGCCCCAGTTCAAGCTACTGTCAATCAAGCTCTACTCCCCGCCCCGCAAGGCCAACAAGCAGCTCAAGCACCTGCAGTCAATGCTCGAGTCTGCTTTGCATGTGGTGATCCTAACCACTTTGCAAACAGATGCCCGAACAGGGTGGTTAAGCAAGAACCCCAGCAGCAACAACAGCAGCCTCAGCAACAGCAGCAAGCAGCCCACGCCCGAACCTTCAGCATCAATGCCCGTCAGGCTCAGGCAGATAACAACGTGGTTAATGGTACGTTCCTTGTGAATGGTATTTATGCATCATGTTTGTTTGATACTGGAGCCGATAACTACTTTGTGTCGTTTGAATTCGAGAAGCTCCTTAGTCGTAAGCGCTCTTATCTGTCCTCGTTATTCGAAGTCGAAGTCGCTTCATGAAGAACTGTCGCGGTTAACTCTGTTCTTCGTGATTGTACCCTAGAGCTCAACAATCACATCTTTCCAATCGACTTTATTCCGATGCAACTCGGAAGTTTCGACATCATAGTAGGCATGGAATTTCTTCGCGAAAACCATGCTGAAGTTGTGTGCTTCGAAAAGATGATTCGATTCTCGCTCGCAAATGGTGATCTTCTATGTGTATACGGTGAAATAGCGTCGAAAGGTCTCAAGCCTATGTCGTGTATTCAAGCCAGCAAGTATCTCCGCAAGGAATACCAAGCCTTCTTGGCCAACATTGTAGTAGCGGAGAAGGGAAAGAAAAAGAAAGTTGAAGTCAAAGATGTTCCAGTGGTCCGTGAGTTTCCTCAGGTGTTCCCTGACGATCTCCCTGGACTGCCGCCAAGTCCCGATATCGACTTTCGTATTGACCTCATTCCTGGAGCTAACCCCGTTGCCAAAGCTCCTTATTGACTCGCTCCGTCCGAAAAGCGGGAACTCTCGAATCAACTCCAAGAATTACTCGAGAAAGGCTTTATTCGCCCAAGCACCTCTCCTTGGGGCGCGCCAGTCCTTTTCGTCAAAAAGAAGGACGGGTCGTTCCGGATGTGCATCGATTATAGGGAATTGAATAAGCTAACCATTAAGAACCGAAACCCTTTGCCCCGAATCGACGACCTATTTGATCAGCTGCAAGGTGCCAAGTGTTTCTCGAAGATCGATCTGCGTTCAGGCTATCATCAGTTGCGGATTCAAGAGGAAGACATCCCCAAAACCGCTTTTCGAACCCGATATGGACACTACGAATTCGTTGTAATGCTTTTTGGTTTAACTAACGCACCAGCGGTCTTTATGGATCTAATGAATCGCGTGTGTAAGCCTTTCCTAGACCGTTTCGTCATCGTGTTCATTGACGATGTCTTGATCTATTCCAAATCGAAAGCCGAACACGCGCAACATCTACGTTTGGTTCTCGAGTTACTTCAGGGGAACCAACTCTACGCCAAGTTCTCCAAGTGTGAATTCTGGTTAGAGGAGGTTCAGTTTCTGGGTCATATTGTGAATAGTCAGGGAATACACGTCAATCCCGCAAAGATTGAAGCCATCAAAAGTTGGATTACGCCTAAGAACCCGTCTGAAGTTCGTTCTTTTCTCGGACTAGCGGGCTATTATCGACGATTTATTGAAGGATTCTCCAAAATCGCTGTGCCGCTTACCGCTCTTACTCATAAAGACAAGCCTTTTGTGTGGGGAACCGCACAAGAATCTGCCTTTCAAACCCTCAAGCATATGATGTGCAACGCTCCGATTCTTACGCTGCCCGACGGAAGCAACGATTTCATTGTCTTCTGTGATGCTTCCAACCTTGGTCTTGGTTGTGTCCTCATGTAGCGAGGCAAGGTTATAGCTTACGCATCTCGACAGCTCAAGATCCACGAGAAGAACTATACAACCCATGACCTCGAGCTAGGCGCGGTTGTCTTTGCATTAAAGATTTGGCGACACTACCTGTATGGCACTAAGTGTACAATCTACACTGATCACAGGAGTTTACAACATATCTTCAATCAAAGGGAACTTAATATGCGTCAACGCCGATGGGTAGAACTCCTCAACGATTACGACTGTGAGATTCGTTATCACCCAGGTAAGGCGAATGTTGTTGTCGACGCGCTCGGCAGAAAGAGTTACGTGCTCAGTATCCGAAACATTCAAGCCCAGCATAACCTCGAAGCCCTTATTCGCGAAGCTCAACATGCTTGCTTTAACGAGCGTACATTGAAGAGAGAGAGGATCTATCACGATGGAGCTCAGTTAGTAAGCAAAGCTGATGGGATATTCTACTATCTGGACCGAATTTGGATCCCTAAACGGACCGATTTGCGAAAGATTATCATGAATGAAGCCCACAAATCTCGATACTCCATTCATCCCGGTGCTGACAAGATGTACCAGGATCTTCGTTATATGTACTGGTGGCCGGGTATGAAACATGATATCGCTCTTTACGTTGGAAGTTGCTTAACTTGCGTAAGAGTCAAGGCTGAACATCAAAGACCTTCTGGCTTGCTCGAACAACCGCCGATACCTATATGGAAGTGGGAGAGTATAGCTATGGATTTCATAACGAAACTCCCGCCCACGCCATCAGGTCACGACAGTATTTTGGTTATAGTTGATCGTCTAACCAAATCAGCCCACTTCTTGCCAATACGAGAAGACTACAAGGTGGAACGACTAGCCCAAATCTACACCGACGAGATCATTTGTAATCATGGTACGCCTCGCGACATCATCTCTGACCGTGATGCTCGGTTTACTTCTCGATTGTGGGAAACTTTTCAAGCGGCTCTTGGTACGTCGCTTAATCTGAGTACTGCATTCCATCCACAAACCGACGGACAGACTGAAAGAACGATCCGTACTCTTGAAGACATGCTCCGAGCGTGTGTCATAGATTTTGGTGGTAGTTGGAACAAACACCTGCCACTAGTCGAATTCTCGTATAATAACAGCTATCATGCCAGCATTCAAATGGCACCATTCGAGGCTTTGTATGGAAGGAGATGTCGATCGCCTATTGTGTGGCACGAGATCGGTCATTCGCAACTAACCGGTCCCGAGATTCTACAGGAAACGACTGACAAAATCCACCAGATTCGAGACAATTTGGTAAAAGCTCGAAGTAGACAGAAAAGTTACGCCGATAGAAGACGCAAGCCCCTTGAATTTGACGTTGGCGACTACGTACTCCTAAAGGTATCCCCTTGGAAGGGTGTAGTCAGATTCGGCAAGAAAGGGAAACTAGCGCCTCGATATGTTGGACCTTTTAAGATTCTGGAAAGGATCGGAAAATTCGCCTACAGACTCGAACTACCGGAGGAACTCAGTAACGTCCACCCGACTTTCCATGTTTCTAACCTCCGAAAATGCCTTGTTGACCATGATCTAATCGTACCCCTCGACGATCTTCAGGTCAACGAAACCTTACACTTCGTGGAGAAGCCTGTCGAAATCATGGATCGCCAAGCCAAGCAACTCAGGCGCTCACGCATCCCTATCGTGAAAGTCCGATGGGAAGGTAAACGAGGCGCGAAGTTCACTTGGGAACTCGAAAGCGACATGAAGGCCAAGTACCCGCAGTTGTTTAGATAGATCTGAAGCATCAAATTGGTAAAATGACTCACGGTAATGTGCAGCTTCGAGCCTAATTTCGGGACGAAATTCCCTAAACAAGGGGAGGCTTTAACACCCCGTGTTTTCGAATGTCAAAGTCAAAGTCAAAGTCCAAGTCAACTTAGACTTCTTTGACTGTAATTAGTCGATTTAGTGTTTTATTTGTATTATGTGGAGTAAGTGTTGTCTAAATGAAATGATCGAACGTTTAATCAATGCGACCGATTTACGACTGTGAATGATAGGAAGTAACAATGCGATAAAGTTAATCCATCGATAATCAAGTTAATCGAATCAATCAATCGAACTCGAGGCTCGAACTATGCGAAACTGGTGTGGTAATACTTACATGTGTGTGTGCCTTATGTGTTACTTGTGCATGTTTACTTTATGTTTGTGTGGTATTCAATCGAATCAACTGAAACTCGAACCGAAACTCGAAAGGCAATCGAACTCAATTGAAACCGACATCGAAACGTGACTTATAGATGATTGTATGGTAGATATAGTGGTTGGGACTGAAAGTAATTTGACTAGGAACTCTATCGTATTCGTATTCTCGTCTACCGAAATCGAAATATCGAAAACCGTCGCGAAACACTCGAAAAGGGTTACTGATCGAACAGGAAGCATCCTGATCGAATAGGCTAGCCGATCGGCTAGCACTTTCCTAGCCGATCAAGCAGGCCATTCGATCGGAGGTCCTGGCCGATCGGTTGACACTTTCCTCTTTTGGAGCCTATAAATAGCCCTGTCATTGTCACTCTTTCTACTTTTGGAAAGCTCTGACCGAACCAGCCTTGTTCTTCACCTTTTCTCAAATTTCTCTCAACTCCGGTAAGTTTTCACTCTAATTCTTGTACGTTTTTGATCATTACATGATTCTACACCTTTCTATCTTTCAAAACTTGATTTCTAACCGTGAAATCACCAAGATCTAAGTGTTCTTGGATGATGTCATCATGGTGTTCTTGAAGAACATCATACTTTGGCCTCATTCAATCATGAATAGCTTAGATCTAACTGATTTCCACATAAACAAACTAAGATTTGTAAGAATCTTAACATTTTCATGGAAGGATTTCCAACTTTTCTCCAACCTTTTACACTCAAAACCTCAAACCGATAGGAACGGAGCTCGAACCAACTAACTAATCATTCTAACGGTTAAAAGGTTCAAGATTCGGATGCTATCTACAAGGTTCACCGATTTCGTGTTAAACATCAAACTACCGTTCCGAACAGTTCACCGGCCGGACTTGGGTGATTCCTGTCCGAACCAGTGAAGCAAGTAAGGACCCCCTTTCTAATGGTTTAACTCGCTGTCGAAACACCTTAAAATCATGACAAATAATCAAACAGCCAAGTGTTAGACGGAAGGCCGACTAGGTCAGAACTGCTGGCCGAACGGCTAGGCTGTTCGAACGAATAGCCCAGTCGATCGAACATACCAGCTGATCGGCCGGGCCAGCCGATCGGCTAGCACATGGTTCCACACTTTTTCAAATTTCATGAATTATGCTATTGACAAAGTAATGTTCGATCGAATATGCTACTCGATTGGTAAACATTACTCTTCGGATCATGAGATACTATGCTTCAACACTTAATCGATTTTGCAACTCGTTCGTAGTATGGAATGCCATCCTATCGAACATGCTGTTCGATCGAGTGGCATTCTACTGAGAGCTACTTCTGAAGTTCCTAACCGATCGGATAAGTCGGCGGATCGAACAGCACGTTCGATCGATCGACCTGAAAGGTAAAAACACTTCAGTGTTCTCAAATGCTACAACGAAAACTTCAAAAGTTCAAACCATCATACACAAACACATCAGAGGAAGAAACAATACACTCGAATGGTCCAGCCGATCGAGCCTACCAGCCGATCGAACAGGACTGTTCAAACGGACTTTCATGTCGGTCGAACAGCCCGTTCGATCGAACCTGCTGTTCGATCGACCAGGCTATTCGATCCATTTACACTTGTTTGCATTTCCGCGTTACTCATCGTTATGCTATCAAACTATTAGGCTAACCCTACTCTCAGCGCACCCTTCAATCCATAACCAATCACTGTGAGTATACTCGAACCCTTTTTGCTTTAGCACTTTTGGGTGTTACATACGTTACCTAACAAAATCACAATCGAACACACTATTCCAACTATTTGAACGCTAACCGATTGCATGTATTACGTGACTAAATGTATGCTTGTTGTTATGTTTACAAGTGGAATGCTGTCTACCTGCCTTAGCGAAGTAGTACTATAGTTTGGACTCAGCACCCGTTCACACAGGGGTTGTTAAGGACAATTACTTGCATGGATTACGGTGGTAATCATGTACTACGAATTGTCTCGGACAGTCAACCCGCAGTCGTTGGTATCGATAGGTCCATGTCGATAATTAACATGCATCATTTCCCTCTGTGTACGTGCTGGTTATGCGTAAACTATTCGAACTCTATATGCTATTATCAAACTTGTATGCTCACCTTTACATTTTATGTATTGACTTTATTTTAACGTATGTGACAGGTGTTTAAGGTATTTGCTTACTAGGGAAGTGAAGCTAGAATAAGTCTCTAGAGGCCCCCAACAAATAGTTATCTGTCAAGAACAAGCCGCTAGTGCATAGTTGTCTGTAGATCTTGTCAGTCTGGGTCTTTAGGGGCATTAAAACAATATTTATGTTTAATTTGAATCTGAGTTGTCGGAACAGGATTAATTGTTTGGATGTTATCTGTAATAACTTGTTATTTATTCGGGATACGTTATGGGACGTATCATATTAACTGAATTTGTATTATAGTTGTTGTGGAAACTTCTGGACAATCTGTTTCGCTCAGTGCCATGCCCCGATGATTCCGCCATCGGTCGGGGTGTGACATTCACATAAATCAAATAGTTCCAATGGTTCAAATAGCTCAAGTAATTCACATAGATCAAATAGTTCCAATGGTTCAAATAGTACAAATAATTCGCATAGATCAGTAGTTCCAGTGGTTCAATAGTTCAATAGTTCCAGTGGTTCAATAGTTCATGTAGTTCCAGTGGTTCAATAGTTCATATAATTGAAATTGTTGTGTTTAGTATAAACCATAGCATTTGTTTAGAAAGCTCGAAATCGTTTAGCACATATGAATCACCCCAAAATAGTCGAAAACGGTAAAAGAGAGGAACTATGTACTCACATTGAATTGCTAGGTATCCTCGATTAAAGTGAATTAACAAGCTCGGGCAATCAAGGAATCAAGTGGCACCTAGTATCGGATCACTAAGTTAATAAATCGATACCTAAATCGGAAGATCGGGTAGAATGAGGTCTTGTAAACCAAATGAGTTTTGGAACTCATGTGATATGGTTTAACAAATCCTACATTCTAAATCGGAAACTATCCTAAGTGCTTACGACCCGTTACGACCCACTAAGGTAGCTCACGCTACTTTAACGCGTCGTTCGTGCAAAAGCGTGTTCGAGAAACCTAACTAGTCCTATGACAAGTATTATATGCCTAAACATGTTTAAATATGTTGCCTAATCAGTTTAAGTGACAAAAGTTAGGATACATATGCTTAAATTCAAATTATGCATGAAAAGGGCATTTTGGTCATTTACCTAAGGCATATAAACTACCTATCATACAACTAATTAAACTAAGTGAGCATAAGGCATAACCTCAGAAGGTTACTCCCTATACAGCTATGGTCACTAAATGTGCTTGGTCGGATCCTAATGATTGACCAAACGGGTCAGGTTCGAAAGTATAAGCGGTTGTTTAGACCGCTTATCTTACGACCCTATACAGGCACTAGACTAAAAGTGACGAGCTAAACATGTTAAAACATGTTTACCTAAGTTAGAAAACAAGTTTGATATCAAAACAAAGTGTTTTGATACCCAAAGATAGTTTCATGGCAAAATACGCATAAACACGTACTTTGACCGAAACTATGACTCGTCACTACGCCTAATCAACGTGGTAATCAGTAGGTATAGTTACAAAGGACTATAACCATCGTGATTACGCTCATGTTACAAAGTTCAAACGAATTTTGTGTTGACCATTGACTGGTCAAAGCAGAAAGTCAAATACTGTTTGACTTTCACGCTTGAAAAGCAATAACAACCATGAAAGAAACTTACAAAAGGTTTAAGCAATGAAGAATTTGATCTAAAATACTCAGGTATGAAGCTAAGGCTTCAACTTAGAGTAAAAATTAGATCAAATGTGAGGAATGCAAATGAATCAAGGTGGGTATTTATAGATTTCGGACAACCGTTAGGATCGTTTCTCGAAATTTGAGCTTTAATCCTAGCCATCCAAGTGTTACCCATAGTTTACAATACAAGGGGAACATTAAAACCATCAAATGGTATCACAAATCAGTGATTAAAACCATCAAAGACCAGATTCATTGTTTCTGTGCTGGCAGGCTGTCGCGTCCCGCGTAGACATGCCCCTCAGCTTACGCGCAGATTGTCAAGCTTAGTCCCTGCAAGTGTAAAACTTGGTTTTTGATGCATTTTGTACACGTTTAAGTCCCGTTAACCCCACTTCAAGGCTCTACAATGATGTTAAGGTATAGGGAACATGAAATATGCTCAAAACATCTTGGATGTCAGCTCGTTTGGTCGTACGGTTGCGTTATTCGGTTAATTACGACGAAACTCAAACGGACGCGAAAACGATCCAAATTACGCGACGAATGGCATTTTTGCATTCCAATCACTAAAATAAAATATTTTAATGATTACAAAAATTTTTGGATGTCCGGATATGTTCAGAACGTAAGATATGCGCGAAAATGCAAACTTATGCATTTTTTGACGCTTTTAGTCCCTGTTTGATCAAAAAGTTTATTTTCGCATACCAAACCCCTCAAAGCCTATTTCTAAGCTATGTAAAGGATATTTAAGGTATGTTTAACTTATGATCAAGTTCCAGAATGCTCTTTACCATATGAATCAACATAGTTTCGCAGTTTGATGTAAATAGTCCCTATGATCGAATAAACTTGTTTTCGACACACCAAACCATCCAAAACTTATTTGTAAGTTACGTATGGGTTATTTAAGGTATGTTAAGCCTATGTCACTATTCCGGAGTGTTTGTCACGATAAACTGATTACGTTTACGCATCAGTTTGCGTATAACTTTCCAGAAAGCGATTTAAAGCTCGAAATTAAACAAGAATTGATATGTGCAAATGATACACATATTTATACAAATCCCAAGTATGAAACACAATATTTCATTGGTTTTGTATTTTTATGATGGTCAAAGAGGCACAGATGTCACATAGGTGCAGTAATTGCGTTGCAGATTTGACGTCATTACTTGTATAAGCAAACGATGCACAATCTTTACTGATCACAAGGGTTTGCAGCACACCATTAATTAGAAGGACTTAAACATGAGATAACTAGATGGAATGAGCTACTGAATGATTAGGACTGAGAGATTAAGTGTCATCTGGACAAGGCAAGCGTTGTAGCAGACGCCTTGAGCCGCAAGGATCGCGCAAAGCCTCTAAGGGCGTGAGCCTAAGAAATGATCATACAGACAAAACTCATCACTCAGATTCGTGAAACTGAGCATGAGATGCTCAAACCAGAGAACCTTCAAGCTGAAGCATTATATGTAATGTAAGTGTAGTATTGCCTAAGGAAGACGGAACCATACGCTACCTGGAACGACTTTGGGTTTGTTTCGCGACAATTTACAAATGCTTATTTAGGAGTAAGGCTCATAGGTCAAGGTACTCGATCCATCCTAGGATCTGATAAGATGTACCAAGACTAGAAGGATTAATATGAGTGGCCCAAGATGGAAGCTGATATAGCTACGTATGCGGGTAACTGTCTTACCTGTGCCGAGGTTAAGACAATATATAAGAAGCCATCAGGGCTACTGCAACAGCCTGAGATTCCCATGTGGAAGTGGGAACGAACCTTAATGGATTTCATTACAAGCTACCAAGAACCCAGAGAGGTCATGCTGTGATTTGGGTGATCACTGACCGACACACCAAGAGTGCACATTTCTAACCAAATAGTGAGGAAGACAACGCAAGGGAAATTAGCAGACATTTAGCCTAGAAGGGTTGTGGCCCGTCATAGAGTGCCTGACTCTATCTTGACCGACCAAGATGGTTGTTTTGTGCCAAGGATATGGCAAACGCTTCAAAAAGCATTTAGGTCATGATTGGACATTAATGCCGCATTTCACCTTCAGACGGACGACCAGAGCAAACGAAAGATACAAACTTTGGTAGACCTGCTATGTGCTTGTGTGATAAACTTTGATGAAAAGATGGATCACTCACTAGCCCTTAGTAGAGTTTTCCTACAATAATATTTATCACACCGCCGTTTAGGACATGTCGCGCAAAGTTTTGTAGGAACGTAAGTTTCAGTCCCGTTTTGTTGGTGCATCTAGTGTCTGTTAACTTCGTCTTAATAGAGTCTTATGTCTAGATAGGATAGGTCAGTGCACGGAAACCTAGAAATGTGTTTTTAGTGGGTAATTCCGCTTGAAATGACAATATGTCATTTCAAGCGAAATCTAAAGCATTAAAGGTTCCACTTGAACAATTCATAGGGGTTTCGCTTGAACTGGTTGAAGCGGAATCAGGGTCCGCTTGAGATGTTTCAAGTGGAATCACTTGGTCTATAAATAGGCTAGCTTATGTCATTTGGAGCGGAATCTGGTCCATTGTTTCTGAGTCGAGGTGTTGTCCGTTTGTCATTTGAAAGTGTAAAAGCTCAGGAATTCAGTAATAGAAAGTAAATTGAAAGGGAACAAGCTGTTTGACATTGTTTGCATTGATTCCGCCTTTGTAAATGATGATGAACTACTCAAGTTGACTGTTTAGGGTCACCGGAACAGTCTTACAAGTGGTATCAGAGCTCAGGACGAGGAGTTCATACCAATTCAGCTTGATTCTATCGGATTTTCTCACTTCTACACCTTCTTTTCTGATTTAAACAAGTTTTAACGGTTGAAATGGCCTGATTTTGACTTATATCAAGCGAATCATAGTGTTAACTAATCCCTGAGAGTTTTGGACCTTAATTCGAACAAATTCAGTTAAAACAAACTAATCCCGCTTGAAATTCATTCGAAAAAGACATCATCATCTTATTCCGCTTGAAATGGTTGTGTAATTTCAAGCGAAACCATATTAAAACATATTTCGCTTGAAAAATACTGTCTGATTCCGCTTGAATCAGATTCCGCTTGAAAACATTGTTCGGATTCCGCTTGAACTGAGATTTCATTTGAAATTTCAAGCAAAATAAGAGATTTCGCTTGAAAAGGCTGTTTCCGCTTTAAAAGCTTATTCCGCTTGAGAAGCTATTTCGCTTGAAAAAGTGATTTCGCTTGAAGTTGTTTTTCAAAATTTCAAAATTTTTTTCTAAGTGTTTATTGATCATTTTAGGTACTTGGAAATGGATGATTTGTTCATGAATCCGTTCTATGATGTGTTTGCTTATACTAGTGGTTCGGGAGATAGCACAACAAACAACACGAATGAAACTACACCAACACCGAATGCGAAGAAGATTCTTTCTGATGCAATGAGCATAGAAAATGCTTACGGTACCTACAACAAGCCTCCTAAACTGACGGCGATCGAAGATTATAATCGGTGGGCTACGAGATTTGAGGAGTGGCTTAAAGCATTCGCATATCCAAGCTGGAAAAGTTTAAACAATGGTTATACTTTAGGAGATCGAAATGGTCAAAGTTTAGTAGAACCTGATGAAATTGAAAGATAAGTTGCTGAACAAAAAGGCATAGCTTTGATTCATCAGTCAGTCAGAGATTTAAAAATAGTAAAAAATTCAAAGATACAAAAACATGATAAAATTTCAAAATCCAAAAACAATAGAAAACTGAAAAAGAGCTTGTGTAAAAAGGGAAAATGATAGTACATTGGCTTGACAGTTACTGTATGCTAAAGATTTGTAAAGTTTAAAAGCGTTAAACAGTCTCGCTGATGATGTGTCGATAGGTTTTTGCACATTTAGTAGGTTTTTTTGGGATATAAACATAAATATTCAAACTTGCTTATTTTGTGGGGAACACTACTTGGATATATAGGTAACCCCTAAAATCTCGTTTGAAAGGTCCCTCTTTCTGAAATACTAGGTCTTTATACTCAGTGATATCTGGGGTATTATTCCGGGACTTCTGCTGAATGGAAGTTCTGACCTAGTCCTCGAATAATACTTTCTGCATAGCTTGAAACATAGCACCACTCTCAGCATAAAAATCGATGAAACATTGCAAAATGATAATCGTGTGCTGTTGAAACAAAAGATCCTCTAAAGGGGACACACCTAAAGTCGAACTGTCATCTCTCTGCTGAACGGAAGTTCTGACCTAAGCTCTCACGGCTTCGCATCTAACCCCTTACAGATATCATCTGTGGTATACACACCTGTAAGACTGAATATTGGGAACTGGATACGGGAGTATATTCAACAGGTGGGACACATGAATGAGTTGAAGTTCTTAAAACATCTAATTCGTATCCTGAATAGATTGAAAATTGTGTGAGAATTTAAGTGGATCAGCATATCGACAATCTAAGTGAATTGTTTAATTCTGAGTATGAAATTAAAGCTTAACGGTGCAAGTGACTTGTCTGATAGCTGATATGATTCCCTAACACGCTCACCAAAAATATGTATGTAAATAGTTTATATTTCATTACATTCTGCATTTAAGTTTCTGTATTTCATTTCTAGTTTAGAAACTTTATTAAAAAATCCAAAAAGATTTTTCATTTCTGCTTTATTTTCCGACAAACCAAAGTGGAGAGTTGATCGTTAGATTCTCAAAGTCGAAGCAGATGCAGGAAGTTTCTGGACTGGAGGATGAGGAGAGCTTATCTTGATAAAACTTGAGAAATTGGAAAGTCAAAACAAGTTCATTAACTTGAAGCTTGTAATTTTCAGAAAATGTTTGAAGATACTTGAACAAAAAAATCAGTTTATTTTGTCACAGATCAACCAAGGTCATTAAGTTGGACTTGGTAGATTAATTGAGTAATCAGGGTCATTAACTTGGACCTAACTACTTAAGTGGATTTCTAAAACTGATAGATTATGAGATTTTTATTGAGAAACAATAGATTGTAATGTTATATGTTTGAGAAACAAGAAACACGATTCAAAATCCCCATGGAATCAAAATGTTAAAGTTTGAACCTGATTACGATCCCCATGGCATCAAAATGTTGAAGATTTGAAGAGAGTTTTTACAATGCCAAATCAATTTGGAAAGAGACAAAGACTGAAGACTCGACGCTGAAGACTTCGTCAACATCCAAGGGGGAGTCTGTTGGTGCATCTAGTGTCTGTTAACTTCGTCTTAATAGAGTCTTATGTCTAGATAGGATAGGTCAATGCACGGAAACCTAGAAATGTGTTTTTAGTGGGTAATTCCGCTTGAAATGACAATATGTCATTTCAAGCGAAATCTAAAGCATTAAAGGTTCCGCTTGCAATTCATAGGGGTTTCGCTTGAACTGGTTGAAGCGGAATCAGGGTCCACTTGAGATGTTTCAAGCGGAATCACTAGGTCTATAAATAGGTTAGCTTGTGTCATTTGGAGCGGAATCTGGTCCATTGTTTCTGAGTCGAGGTGCTGTCCGTTTGTCATTTGAAAGTGTAAAAGCTCAGGATTCAGTAATAGAAAGTAAATTGAAAGGGAACAAGCTGTTTGACACTGTAAATGATGATGAACTACTCAACTTGACTCTTTAGGGTCACTGGAACGGTCCTACACATTTGTGTTAGGCGGAGACCAGAAATAAACGATTTACTGACCCGAGTTGGTTCAGGAAATTATAGGTAAGATTGTTCAGATACGTGGGCGTATCAAGTCAACACATGGTATACAGTAAGGTTGCGCCGATAAGAGGCGGAAACCGTTGGAATTAGAGAGTTGATATTATTGAAATTCTCACCTTGAGAAGGTGTGGTATGACTTGGAAAGAGTGGGAGGTTGGACCCATGGCATATTAGACCTTTCGAGATCCTGGAAAGGATCGGGACCATTGCTCACAACCTGAAACTTCCAGAATAACTTAGCAGTGATCACGACACGTATCACGTGTCTAGTCTTTTGAGGAGCCTGACTCTAGGAACAATCATTACTCCCGCAAGTAGGATTCACGTCAACGACAAACTCCAATTTGTTAAAGAACCTGTGAAGGTTGCAGACTGGAAGTCTGCAAAACACGGAGAAGTCGTAATTGATTTGTTAGAGTTCGTTAGAATTCATATCATGACCCAGAGTTTACTTGGGAACTTGAAGACCAAATTAAGCCTAAGTGACCACATTTGATTCACAACTCCCCTGTGGGACAAAATTCTTTTAACGGGGGGAGAATGTGACAACTGGCACTTTTCCATGCATTCCGTACAATAATTAAACAGTAATATGTGCTTTAATAACTGTGCATGATTCAGCTTACAAGACGAATGAATTTCTGATTACTGTTATAAACATACAATGGCGTTTCATGTTGCAAGACTTTTATCATTACTACATGCAACACAATATAGTTCTACTAATGCGCAAAATGAAGTTAGCACAGTTATCAGACAAACTAGAAGTACTGAAGGGAGTTCAGTACTTAGATAGACATGATGTTAAGACACAAAATAAGCCCCAGGACCAAGTGTTACACTAGTATCGTGTGTAGGAAAGCAGGGATTACAAAACTGCCTTCCTAGTGATGACATAGGTGCCGGAAAGTGCAAGAAACACACTAAAACTGCAAAATTCTACAGAAAATAAATAAATTCAGCAAAAATTCAACTTTTAACATCTAAATATAATGCAGAAATGTGATTTAATGGTTCAGAATACTTTCCTAAGTGTCGGGAATCAAAACTGTCATAAAACACAACGTAAAGCACACTAACTGCGCAATTCATCACTTTAACGAACAGTAACGAAACAAACAACCGGACACTACCCGAAACATCAAATTCTTACTAGAAGCATCTTTTTAGTGTTACAAAGCTAGTTATGGTCAACGAACATCATAACACATCCTATAAACACATAACACATAACACATATAACCCTAACTAGTATACTTGAAATCTAACTATAACACTTAACTTACCATTAAATGTTACACTTTACCCCCCCCTTTTGATGGCCGGTTAGGGGACATGGGCCCCACATAAGATTTCTTTGTCATATTTTATAAGATTTGTTGAGGAATATACCCACAAATTATACTTTATGCTATCCTAATATTGGAGAATTTTTATAAAAACCCAAAGTCATTAACCTACATCATTCTTCATCTCCTTCATCACACCATTTCTTCTCTTCTCCCTCTCCCAACTCACGGCTACAACACACACCCACAATACATCCATTTTCACTTCTTTATCAAGCATTCTAAGGTGATTCCATGGTGTAAGGAGCACATTTAAGAAGGGTGAAAGCATCAAAACTTGAAGGACCTCTTGCTAGTGCTTTTAACCACTTCATCTTCATCTTGTGATCATCCCTAGCCTTGAGATAGTAGTAAGATCATCTATATCCTATTTTACATCTTATTTAGTTGGTTAAAAGGTGTTATGAGTAACTTAACATGAAGAACGCTAATGATCAAGAACATAAATCTTAAACATAAGCTTAAAAATCATAAGAAATCATGTTGTTAAGTGTTATTATGCTTCTTGATGAATGATTATTTGTGTTTATGATGTTAAACAACATATGATCTTGCTAGATCATGATTAAACACATAATCTAGCAAGATGAGAGGATGAAAGTGATAAAGATCCATAGATCATCCTCATGAAAGACATGAACTTGAAAGAATATATTGTTTTCTTGCAAAATGATGATTAAAATGAGATGTAAGTCTTGTAGATCTAAAATTTCAAGGATGATTTTCAAGAAACCAAGTTAAAAATACAAGTTTTACTTAATCTTGGTTCTTAAATAAATAACCCTCATTTTTGGTGGTTAATAAAGTGTAGAAGCACATATGTGACAAGAAAAATCCATGAAGAAACATTTTTAGAGAATGTGATTGTAAGTTATAAAGAACTAACTTCTTGAAAAATGATGTTTTTAAAGAATCAACCACACTTTAAAGGGTAACAAGACTTACTAAATACACTAGTAAGTTACTACAAATTTTTGTAAATTTTCAAGTTCATGAAGTGGTAGTTTATGCTTGTTTTTCACAAAATTGGTAAGTGTAGATTGTTTATTGATGATTGTGGATTGATTGTGTTGATTTGCAAAAGAAAATGATATGCCTTCAAGGCATGGAAACCTCCATTTTTAGGGGAAACTATGACAAAATCTTTCTAAAAATTAAACACTTAGAAAAATATTTCTAAACAAATATTTACAAGAATATTTCAACCATGGATTTCCACATAAAGTTTGCCATAAATTTTGTTACAAAAATTACAAATATTGGAGACTGTTTTTTGTAAATAAAAGTGACTAAATATGTATTTAGGAAATATATATTTAGATGTCAGCATGTGTGTGATTATTTGTACATTATGTGTATTAGTTATATTATTTTAGGACTTGAAATATCATAACTCATCAAAATAACAAAAATTACAATCCAAAATATCACCAAAAATCCAAGGGAATGAATATACAAATTATACCCAAAATATTGGTGAAACCGAACAAAGCAATATAAATAACAAAAATATTCTGGAAAATTTATTTCACAAGTATATTTTTGGTAAATAATATTTTGGACACCAAGGAAACCAAAAATATGATTTGTACAATTATTACAAGATTATATCATATTTTTGACAAGGAGAAAATATATTATTTTTGGGCAAATAAAAATATATATATTTTTCTTGGAATTATTAGAAGATATATTATTTTTGGAAGAAATATATATTTTCTCAAACAAACATGAAATACATTATTTTTGAGAAAAAAAAACGTATTTTCTTAAATAAACTTGAAACATATTATTTTTGGAAGGATTATGGATTTATATATATTTTCTAAGTTAGACTTGGAAGTATATTATTTTTTAGACTTGTATGAAATTTATAAATATTTTTGCCAAGGGAAAAATTAGAAATAATTTTTCTAAGTAATATTTCTTAAAATATATATTTTAGAAATATATATTGATGTATTTTTATTAAATATATTATTTCGGAAAAATTAATACAAAAATTAAGTATAAGAATACTTAATAATTACAAGAAAATACGTATTTTTTACGTATAAATACACTCCGGAATACGACACCAATACATGGCGAAAATATACAAGTATAAGTGATGCGTGTGTAGTGTAATATATTTTAGATGTAAATTTTAAGCCCTTTTTACACTTTTAGCCAAGTTTTAAATTTATAAAACACGATATTTACTAACACTAAACACACATATGGGCAAGTGCACCCATCGTGGACGTAGTATAGTGTTGGTAAGATACCGAGGTCGTCCAAGGACACAAGAGCTTTTAGTACCGGTTTATCCTCAACGTCTAATCAAATCAAAATGTTAGAAAAAAGATTTATAAACTAAGAAAATAAAAACTAACTAAATGCTGAAAAATAAAAATAAAAATAAAAACAGATAGACAAGATGAATCACTTGGATCTGACTCGTGTATTAGTATAACCTTTGATTATTTTCGCACTTTTGCACTTGTTTAAGAGATTATCTTAGTTATTGTGGTAGGCCACTTTTTTGAAGGTGACGTTACCCTCAACCCAGTAGTTTGAGTCAGCAAGGATACAATCCTAAAGGGTCGGATTATTGAAAGATAATGAATTAAGTTATTAATGCAAATTATGGTAGGCCCCTCTTTTGGAGGTGACGTTACCCTCGACTAAGTAGTCTGAGTCAGCAGGGATACAGTCCTAAATAACCAGGTTATAGTATTAATAGTAGTTAACTTATGAGGGGGTCAAAGAGTTTGGATCCCCGCCATCCAATACCTATGGGCATTGAAGGAGATCCGACTAAATTTGACCCAGGTCCCTTGCAGGACCTCTAAACGCTGAACAAGGGCAAGACTCTTACCAAACCGTTCCCTTAACCCTCGACCATGTAGCCAACATACCTACATATAGACCATGGAGATATGAATGGTGAAAATCTTTTATTTTATATAGACAGTAAAATAATGCCAAGACACTACGGACAAACGATAAGGAAGAATCACCTTCAACATAAGCAACTAGTTATTAAAGTCATTAATACAAAACCAAATAAAAAGTGCAAAAGATTAAAAATAAAAAGTATTATACTAAACACTTGTCTTCACCAAGTGATGTAAGAGACTTAGGCAAACATGGCCTTGATTGTCAAGAACTCTTGCGATCAATCTTGGATCCCGAGACGACTCACACACTCTATGATGGACAATGGATGATGGTGGTGGATGATGGTGTTATGGTGGTGGTGGGTGGTGGATGAAGTGTGAGATAGGTGGTGTGCCAAGGGATGAGTTGCAATGAAACCAAGAACTCCTATTTATAGGCTGAACAGAAGGCTGGGCACGGCCCCGTGTCCGCTGGGCACGGCCCCGTGTCCGCTGGGCACGGCCCCGTGTCCGCTGGGCATGGCCCCGTGCCTGTCTGACACTCTCTCTCTTCATTAATTGTAATTCGCAATTACAATTAATGCGTCTGCAGTACTTTCGCCACGCCCCCGTGTTCACTGGGCACGGCCCCGTGGTGGGCAATAGAAGCTTCTACTGGTTTGTCTTTTCTGCTGCTTCTTGGGCACGGCCCCGTGCTGGCTGAGCACGGGGCGTGTTCAGTATTCTGCCTTCTCTATTTTGCTTGGGAGGATGCTGTCGAGGGGTTGGGCAATCCACTTCTGTTCCTTTTCTTGTATTTATGTTAGAATTAGCTGTCTTTTTGCTTCTTTTGTTAATTTGAGCTCATTTAATCCTGAAAATACAAAAGGAAGACAAAAACACTCTTTTTCCAACATTAGTACTTAAAAAGGGTTAGTTTTATGCCTCATTTGATGTAATTTATATGTTGCATTTTACACACATCAATAAGAATAGGGATACAAATGCACCCATCCTTGGGAAGGATATATATGTTGCATTTTACACACATCAACATACCCCCACACTTGAATCTTTGCTTGTCCTCAAGCAAAACTCTTTAATATGTGGCTTTCACTCCCAAATGGAATGGGTAGAAGAGAAGGTTTTGGCTTGTCATAGAGTGTCGGGAATCCAAGGTCTTTATTGGGTTTTATTTTTATTTATTTACAATCCTATTGGTTATGATTTATTTAGAACGTTTCATAAGATAAATTACTTATTTGGGCATAGCATGCCTTTTTTTAAAATTCCATTTATATACAAGTTCACATACCTCACGGGAGAAATCACTCACACTCGGCCGAAGCTGTATTTTTTAAGTGAATCACTCGAGAGCGGAATGGAACATATTCCTACCATAGGCTTGCCAAGCAATCAATCCTCCTCCTTTTTAACTTTTTACCTTTGTAAATATCAAGAGGACTTTTTGGGTAAAGGCTTGGGCTAAAAGTGGGTAGTTGGGTTAGTGGTTAGTAGAAAAGGGCTAAAATCGTAAAAAGCGTCGGTTTTCGTAAAACATTTTGTTTTAGTGACTTTTTATTCTTAATGAAGTGTTTCTTCAAACAAGCTTTTGTTTTAAGAGCTTTGTTTGTTTATTTCTAACTTCATTCATTTTTTTTTCGAAGTCACACGAAAACCGAGCTTGTTACTAAAATAAAGGGTAAAAATAAAAAGGGTTTTTGGTGGGTAAAAGGGTTTTTAGGGTAAAGAAATGAAAGGTTTAGGCTCAAAGGGGTTAACTAGGGGGAGTTTTTGGGTAGGTGAAAAGAAAAAATAAAAATAATGATTTTGAAAAAAAAGGGTTAGTCCTAATGCCTCCATCATTTACTTACTTGGGTTTAAGTTGGTAAGGACCGGGAATGAATCGTCGTGGCAAGTTCTAGAGTCGTAAGAACCAAGCGGCTATTCACATAAGAAACAAAAAATGAGCATTTAGCGTAAAGATGTTCGTATGCTCAATAAAGGCTCAAAACTCACTTTTTGTGGGAATGGGTTTTTCTATGTGATCAAGTATATATAATCGAATTTTAACTAAGCTTGTCATGCCGTTTCATAATTTTCTTATGTTAGTTCTTTTTATCACGACGCTATCGGTTGTAAATGTGTAAAAACATAACCTTGTTAGTCTTAGAATTCCCAACTTAAACTTTAGAAGTGTAAAAAAAATGAAAATTTTTTAAAAAATTTGGGGTGATTAGCGGTTCCAATAGAGTTTTGTGTAAGGCTTGTTATTAGGACTTGCAAAATTTCAAGGTTTTAGCATCCCCCCCCCCACACTTAAATTATACATTGTCCTCAATGTGTCCCAAAAATAAATTTTTAGGTTGATTAGATGTGTAACATGGTGTTAAAAGCAAAAAAATTATGTTACTGGCAGTCTGGACACGACCCCGTGGTGACCGGGCACGGCCCCGTGTTCAGGTGCCAATAACGATAATTAAAGAAAAGAAACAGAAGCCTGGACATGGGGGTGTGTCTGGTGAACACGGCCCGTGTCCAGTTACCTAAACTGGGCATTTTTCTGCAGGGTGTTCAGCACGGGGCCGTGTGGGCTGGGCACGGCCCGTGCTGAACCTACTGTAACGGAGAAATTGTTGACGTGTGGCCTTGTTCTTGTGCATGAGGCCATGTTTCTCATTTCCCTTATCATCCTTTACCACCATGAGTGTGTTTTATTCATTATGAACCATTCAACCCTTAAAACCATCATTCCATTAAACCATAGAGAGATACATAATATTCCTAAAATAAAATAAAAAAAAATTAACTAATTAGGTCAGGAGGTACACGAGGTTATCACAAGGAGTTCTACTTTTCAAGAAAATTTTGAGAATAGTTTCCCGATGTAGTAGGACTTTTGGCCGACGGTTTTCTCCCCTAGATGTTGCTAAAGCCATTCTTCTATCTCCCTTGGAAGGAAGAAAGCAGCTTCATTTTCCTCAGCAACTTGTGGAGGAGGGGGAACACTCACCGGGACTCCTTGCACTACCCTTTGCGGAGGCTCAGGGTGCATGGCGTACCATTCGGCCGGTATGATGACCTCGGGCACCATGTTCCACGCCCTTTGGGTTATTGTAGGTACCAAAGGCGGGGAGGTGAGAAGGTTTAACCTCTGGTGCAAGAGGTTGACCTCTCAGAGACACCCTTCCAGTCCCACCGTGAGATGGTTGATACGGTCGACCAATGCTTCTTCCACTCCCGCCATTTCATCAATAGCCTCCCTTAGGGCGTAAACATAGTTTACAAGAGAGTCTTCCGCCGTTGATGATTTCCTTCCTTGTCGGTTGTTCCTTGAAGAGGTTCCACTTGTTCTGCGTGCCATTTCTGGGGAATAAACCGAAGAAAGCTAAATTTTTAAGAAACAGAACCTCGGACACGGCCCCGTGCTTGATGAGCACGGCCCCGTGTCCACTTGTCTGCAGGATTTTAGGCTAAGGAGTTTTGGAGTTTTAAATTATTTTTATGATTATCAGCTGGGTTTTAAGCACAGATAATTTAAAACAAAGTTATACAACTAACTTTAAACAAGAATCCTTAGCAAATAATCTTACAAACTTCACATAAAAGGTTGGAATCATGGAGTTTCCAAGCTTTCATGGAGGAAATGTTTGAAAAATTTGAAAGAAGAGGTAATGAACAAAAGTGGAAGGGACAAGAGGGTTCTTGGGAACCTTCTTTTAGAACTTACCTAGGATGGTATAAGTGAAGATCCCAAGAATCTCTGTCTTTGGAAGTGGTAAAAAATGAGCAGGAATCAGGCTGCATTTAAAGAAAACGACAGCGCACTGGACACGGCCCCGTGTTGGTTGGACACGGCCCCGTGTGCAGATGAAATCCTGACACATTTTGTCCGTATTCTGACAAAATCAGCAGAGAATCTTTTAGGTGAGCACGGGGGCGTGTTGACCTGGACACGGCCCCGTGTCTGGAAGCTGTCTTATGGAGTTTCTTTACTTCTAAGGATCTTATTGATATAGGGTGGTTCCTTACTGGTGGGAACAACCCCAAAGTGCCTAAGATACCTTAATTGTTCTAGACTAAGGCGAGAACGCAAGAGGTTGTCGGTGAGGGTAATTCCTGTTTTCATTCTAGGTGGACAAGTCCAACCCTTTCCCGGGCTCTCGTTAAAGAAGGTATATGCCGAATCGCTCAGGTCTATGTATGCGCCGAACAAAGTCGATGGAGAGTCCTTCACGGCACAATCGGCACAGGGACGACTATCGTCCAAGTCATTGCTAGGTATGAAGGTATTTTTGGAAGCAACGAGGTTGTTGGAATGCGATCCCAACATTTCTTCATGGTCTTCGTCTTGGGGAGGATCAATGAAATCCTTCCTAAGCTCTTTTGACCAATTTAAAATTAGCTCTTCTAGTTGAAATAACTTGTCAAGGAGCATTTCTCCTAGAATATCTGGCTGGGCGCATTCGAGGGAGAGATAGTGATTATTTTTACTTTCGCCCCTCTTAAGGTTATAAGGAGTCGGTGGGTCTATGTAGTGGGGCTTATAATTTAGAAAGTAACATTCTAATTCTTTATGTTCGCCTCCACATAATTGAAACCATATACCATAAGAGTGCCGAAAGTAAAAAGAATTACCATCACTCATGTTTGTGTCAGAAATTACGAACCGCCGGGATCTAACGGTTCTGTTTTCAGTAAGTGAAACTTGGGCATGGGGGCGTGTTGAGTGAGCACAGCCCCATGTTCAGCTTACTGTCTGACTTAAAACAGGATTGCCAGTTCCAATGATTGAGCACGGGGGCGTGTTCAGCAGGCACGGCCCGTGCTGAGCTCTGCAGAAGCTGAAAAACTAAGAAAATCCTAAAAAATTAAAAAGGAAAATAAAAAATATGATTAGGCCGTTGATTCCTAACTTTCTTAAAAACCTTGTGTCCCCGGCAACGGCGCCAAAAACTTGATGCATGTGTAGTGTAATATATTTTAGATGTATATTTTAAGCCCTTTTTACACTTTTAGCCAAGTTTTAAATTTATAAAACACGATATTTACTAACACTAAACACACATATGGGCAAGTGCACCCATCGTGGACATAGTATAGTGTTGGTAAGATACCGAGGTCGTCCAAGGACACAAGAGCTTTTAGTACCGGTTTATCCTCAACGTCTAATCAAATCAAAATGTTAGAAAAAGATTTATAAACTAAGAAAATAAAAACTAACTAAATGCTGGAAAATAAAAATAAAAATAAAAACAGATAGACAAGATGAATCACTTGGATCCGACTCGTGTATTAGTATAACCTTTGATTATTTTCGCACTTTTGCACTTGTTTAAGAGATTATCTTAGTTATTGTAGTAGGCCCCTCTTTTGAAGGCGACGTTACTCTCAACCCAGTAGTTTGAGTCAGCAAGGATACAATCCTAAAGGGTCGGATTATTGAAAGATAATGAATTAAGTTATTAATGCAAATTATGGTAGGCCCCTCTTTTGGAGGTGACGTTACCCTCGACTAAGTAGTCTGAGTCAGCAGGGATACAGTCCTAAATAGCCGGGTTATAGTATTAATAGTAGTTAACTTATGAGGGGGTCAAAGAGTTTGGATCCCCGCCATCCAATACCTATGGGCATTGAAGGAGATCCTACTAAATTTGACCCAGGTCCCTTGCAGGACCTCTAAACGCTGAACAAGGGCAAGATCCTTACCAAACCGTTCCCTTAACCCCCGACCAGGTAGCCAACATACCTCCATATAGACCGTGGAGATATGAATGGTGAAAATCTTTTATTTTATATAGACAGTAAAATAATGCCAAGACACCACGGACAAACGATAAGGAAGAATCACCTTTAACATAAGCAACTAGTTATTAAAGTCATTAATACAAAACCAAATAAAAAGTGCAAAAGATTAAAAATAAAAAGTATTATACTAAACACTTGTCTTCACCAAGTGATGTAAGAGACTTAGGCAAACATGGCCTTGATTGTCAAGAACTTTTACGATCAATCTTGGATCCCGAGACGACTCACACACTCTATGATGGACAATGGATGATGGTGGTGGATGATGGTGTTATGGTGGTGGTGGGTGGTGGATGAAGTGTGAGAGAGGTGGTGTGCCAAGGGATGAGTTGCAATGAAACCAAGCACTCCTATTTATAGGCTGAACAGAAGGCTGGGCACGGCCCCGTGTCCGCTGGGCACGGCCCCGTGCCTGTCTGACACTCTCTCTCTTCATTAATTGTAATTCGCAATTACAATTAATGCGCCTGCAGTACTTTCGCCACGCCCCCGTGTTCACTGGGCACGGCCCCGTGGTGGGCAATAGAAGCTTCTATTGGTTTGTCTTTTTTGCTGCTTCTTGGGCATGGCCCCGTGCTGGCTGAGCACGGGGCGTGTTCAGTCTTCTGCCTTCTCTATTTTGCTTGGGAGGATGCTGTCGAGGGTTCGGGCAATCCACTTCTGTTCCTTTTCTTGTATTTATGTTAGAATTAGCTGTCTTTTTGTTTCTTTTGTTAATTTGAGCTCATTTAATCCTGAAAATACAAAAGGAAGACAAAAACACTCTTTTTCCAACATTAGTACTTAAAAAGGGTTAGTTTTATGCCTCATTTGATGTAATTTATATGTTGCATTTTACACACATCAATAAGAATACGGATACAAATGCACCCATCCTTGGGAAGGATATACATGTATAAATACTTGGAAAGTAACAAGTTAAAATATATTATTCTTAACAATTATTCCAAAACTTAATAAATATAATTTAAGTTAAAATATTTATTATTTTAACAAATAATTATATAACTTGGAATAAGACTGAGGACACAGTGAAACGTAACTTAAAGACACTAAATAATACTAAGTCAAGGCGGAACCCGCTCGTCTAATAGACCGTAGTACATTGTAGGTAGTTGTGCACACTAGTAGCAGCTTGAGTTACGTCGGATTGAAGAATGCAAAACAGTGAGTTCATGTCCCCTGTTAGGCCGTTTATCTAAGGATCTGTTCGATTAGAACATGGCTGGATCGATCAGAATCAAGGTGCGGAATCCCTTGATAATGTCACAAAATCAACAATGACAAGTTCAATGTTTAACGCGTCTGAATTCTATTCAAAGATAGTGAAAATACAGAGGATCCGGTAGAACTCCAGACTAGCAGAGCTTCGCTACAAGTTCAGCAAAAGTTGTAAATGATCTAACACTAGCATGCTATTTATAGGCAACTAGGGAGGCTTATAAGTGTCACCCGATCGGATGGTGATCCGATCAGATGGTCATCCGATCGGATGACATACGTCTTCCGACGAATTTCACTTTTACATTTACGCACCGTTCCCTGAGTTGTCTTTACACATCATACATATTCAAACATATACAAAAGTATATATACATCACAAAATATACAAGACTCGATGCATACGGAAGCTACAAATATATGTACTAACAGACTCCCCCTTAGATGTAGCTGTAGTTCCTTCCTACATAGTCTTCAATCCTTCCTGCTGCGTCTTTTTTCCTTAGCTCTCTGCCTTTTCTTTTCTGCTTTCTCTTCAAGCATCTTTCGTCTGAGTGGCCTACCAACTTCATTCCAGTATTTTCTGTATTCAGGATCTCCATCTCGCTTCCTATCCCATCGTGGGATCTTTTTTTCTTCTTTCTCAATCGGTGTCTGGTTTGTTGGTGGAGGTCTCATTAGCTTGTACCTTCCAAGTCTCGCAGCTTTCTTAGCAATCTCTTTAAATTTTTTACTGCGCTTGTACTTCTTCAAGAACTCATCAATCTCTAGATCTCTCCACTTTGATTTCCAGTATCTCCCAGAGTTGATGTCTTTTGCGTAGCACAGATCCACTAACTTCTGATATTGCATAGCTTGGACATTATCTGGCTTTTCGTAGACAATCTTGTTATAGAATAAGCAGTCTATATCCTTCTTGGAGCAGTTAACAAGCCACATAGGATCCAACACGCTGATCCTCCTCGATTCTCCAGATTTCTTGTCAAATAAAGAGATTACCACTTCCGCTGTGCTCTGGTTGTACTGTCACACCCCAACTGATGGCGGAATCATCGGGGCGCGGCACTAAGCGAAACAGATTGTCCAGAAGTTTCCATAACAACTATATTTACCAAATATTTAAAGCAACACGTCCCATACCATGTCATATAAGATAATACAATTATTACAGAAAAGATCTAGTCAAATTGTTCTGTTCCGACAACTCAGATTTTTATTACAGACAATTGTTTATTGTTGACCTAGGTCACTCCTAGCCTCGATTTCACAGCAAAGAAAGCAAATAAGCATCCTAAGAACCTGTCACATACGTTAAAGTAAAAGTCAATACATATAGTTTAAAGGTGAGCATACAAGTTTAATAGATATAATAGAGTTCGAAATTGATTACGCATAACCAGCACATACACAGTGTAAAATGAGGCATGTTAGTTATCGACATGAAACTATCGATACCAATGACTGCGGCTTAACTGCCCAAGGCAGTTCGCGATACATACTCACCACTATGAGCCATGTAGGTAATTGTCCTTAACAACCCTTGAGTAAACAGGTGCTGAGTCCAAACTATAGTACTATCGTTGCTAAGGCAGATAGACAGCATTCTATGTGTAAACATAACAAACAAGCATTCATTAAGTCACGTATAACATGCGGTAACAGTTAGCGTTAAAAATGTTGCATAGTGCGTTCGAGGTGATTTAGAATAAGTACCGTATGTAACACCCAAAAGTGCATAAAGCAAAAAGGGATCGAGTATACTCACAGCGATTGGTGGATTGAAGGGAGCGCTAGAGAGTAAGGTTAGCCTGATCAGAACGATAGCATAACGATAAGCGACACGTAAATCGATGCAAGTGTTAGTGGGTCGAACAGCAGGTCGATCGGATGGTAGTCCGATCGGTCGGCCGGCGGATCGTGCGAGTGGTAGTCCGCTCGGATGGTCATCCAATTGGTTGACCTTTTGAGTGGATTGTTTCTTCCATCAGGAAGGATGTGTTTGTGTATGATGGCTTGACTTTTGAAGTTTTTTTTGTAGCATTTTGAAAACATAAAAGTATCTCTACTTTTCAGGTCGGTCGATCGGACGGACATTAGATCGGACGGCAACCCAATTGGTTGGACACTTCAGTGAGAACAATCACCACAGCTTGTCATTCGATTGAATAGTAGTTCGATCAGGTGGCAATCCGCTGGCATTGAACATGTTGAAAAATTGATCAAGTGTCAGAACATCTCACGATCAAAGTGATCGGATGGTAGGTCGATCGGACAACACCTCGTTCGATGCCCAACCCTTAAAAGTTTGAAAGCAGAAGTTAAGTGTGGGGCCAAGGTGCAAGTGGTTCGGTTGACAGCCCGTTCGGATGACAGTCCGTTTGGACCCGTTCGTCTTACACTTGGTCGTTTTGATAGTTTTGTCGTTTTATCGAGATGTTTTGATAACGTATCAAGCAACAGAAACCTCGTCAATACTTGGTACTCCTGATCGGACAGGAATCACCCAAACCCGATCAGTTTAACTGTTCAAGATAGTGTTCCATGTTTAACCCGAAATCGGTAAACCTAGTAGATAGAATTCAGATCTTGGACCAACGCAACCACATGAATGAGTAGGAAGTCGGTGCCAGCTCCGATTCTATCGGTTTTGAGTGCATTGAGTGTAAAAGAGTTGAAAGAAAGTTGGAAAACATTCTCTCAATCCTTTTCACCGTGAATATGTTTAGATCTATGAAAGATCTTTGTTTGTTTATGTGGAAATTGGTTAGATTCAAGTTGTTCTTGAAGGATTGAAGTCAAAACATGATGTTCCTAAGAACACCATGATGACATCACCCTAGAACACCTCGAATCTAGTGATTTCACGGTTAAAAGTTAAGATTCAAAAGATAGAAAGGTGTAGAATCAAGTGTAGATCAAAGATGTACAAGATTTAGGTTGAGATCTTACCGGAGTTGAGAGAAATCTGAGAAAAAGCAAGGTTGAAGCGCTGGCCGGACAGAGAGTTCCAAAAGTAGAAAGTGTGATGGTGACATGGGGTATTTATAGGGTTACCCAAAGTGGAAAGGAGTGGGTCGATCGGGTGGCTGCCTGATCGATTGGCTAGCCGATCCAGCTGCTCGATCGATCAGCTGATCGATCGACTTGTCACCTGGCCGATCAGTCCCTTGGTTTGAGTGTTCGGTGCGACGAGTTTTGTTGTTTCGACTGCGATTGTGAGCGTTGCGATGCGATGAAGTTTCTATTCAAATTACTTTTAATCCCAACTACTATATCTAACCTACAATCATCCTATTTCACTTGCGTTTAGCGTTTGCGATTCGATTACGATTTGAGTTTCGATTGCGTTTCGATTGATCACCACAACATAACATAATTAAACATGCACAAGTAACATATAAGGCACGCACACACGTAAAACAATATTCAAAACGCGTACTTTGAGTTGCGAGCGCGATTGCCATAAGCGGTAATGCGATCAAATATGCGATAATTATCGAATAAACCTCGATTATTAATAAATACTACACATAATACAACTAACGTTAAACATAAACTAGACTAACTGCGAGTCAAAGAAGTCAAAACAGGAATTGAGCAAGGAGTGACAGATCGCAATTAGCAATCTTGTCTCCCTTTGACTTCAATCTTGACTTTGACTTTGACTTTCGAAACACGGGGTGTTACATGTACATCCAACCCTGAAAGTCTTCATAGAAGTCTTGCTCCATAGCACGTAGCGGCATATTCTTTAAACATCGTGGCGGCTTTATATCCAAAGTGATATCTTTCTCTCTTGATTCTAAAATAGTGACAATTTGTTTTGGATAATGCGGCTTCCAATCTAGAAATCTTTCTTTTGCTTGCTTCTTTATATAATCCCACAAGTGTTGATCATGCTGTTTCACATCCAATCCATAGTAAAACTGCTTGATATTCTTTGCTTGCACTAACTCTTCAACATCCCACCACGGGAGGGTTTTAATGTCTGACAAGAATTCGAAGTACTGAACCCCTGTTTCCCGTCTGATAACATACACTTGTAGATCTTCTAGATAACCCCAAGATAAGATATCTCCCCCACGATATATCAGCATCATGCGTGAAGTATTGTAGAGGTCATATGAACTTTCTTTCTTTCAGCATCACTTTGAACCATTTCTTCCTTTCTTCAACTAAATTTTCTCGTGGAATAGTTCTAGGAACACCTTCAGTAGTGATCTTCTCGACAATTTTTCTTCTAACCTCGTCTTCATTCTGTTCTTTAAACATTTTAGCAAGAGACGGAAATGTTTCATCAACACCAGCATAATGAAATACCATTTCTTCATCAGATGAATCTGATGCTTCTTTAACTATAACATCATTGTACTTATCGGCTTCATGAACATATTTAAATTCATATTCCTTTTCAGGTGATGAAGGAATTTCATCTTCTATGTCAAACTTAAATTTCCATCGTCTATCCCCAATTCCTCTAACATATCAGCCCTAGACCCAGGCACCTCTATCTCCCCCTCAACTCGAGCATTCAAATAAATACCTGGTCAGCATGTGTCTTTCCTGAAGAAGAAGACTCTTGTTGTTGATCATCCTCTTGTTCGTTGATCTCATCATTCATAAAGTCTTTTATCCTTTGTTGAAAAGAGGGATTCACACACTGTGCTCTTTAATCAATGATCAATGCAAAACAATGTTAATTATCAATAATATAATGTGTTTTGGTGTTATTATGTGTGTATTTGTGTTTGGTGATTTTACAATTCGATTCGATTCGATTTCAAGCTTTAAATCGTTTTCTGGAAGGTTACACGCAAACTGGTGCGTAAACGCAATCAGTTAAATGCGACAAACACTCCGGGATAGTGAAATAGGCTTAACATACCTTAAATAACCTTCACATAACTTATAAATAAGTTTTGGATGGTTTGGTGTGTCGAAAACAAGTTTGTTCGATCGCAGGGACTATTTGTGTCAAACTGCGAAATTATACCGATTTGTATAGTAACGAACATTCCGGAACTTGATCATAAGTTAAACATACCCTAAATATCCTTTACATAGCTTAGAAATAGGCTTTGAGGGGTTTGGTATGCTAAAATAATCTTTATTGATCAATAGGGACTAAAAGCGTCAAAAAGTGCACAAGTTTGCATTTTCGCGCATACCTTACGTTCTGAATATATCCGGACATCCAAAAATTTATGTAATCATTAAAATATTTATTTTAGTGATTGGCATGCAAAAATTCCATTCGTTGCTTAATTTGGATCGTTTTCGCGTTCGTTACGACTTCCGTCGTAATTAACCAAACAACGCGAATGTACGACCAAACTAACCGACATTCGAGATATTTTTGAGCATGTTTTGAGTTCCCAATACTTTAACTTCATTTTAGAGCCTTGAAATGAGGTTAACGGGGCTTAAACATGTCAAAAACGGGCCGAAATACAAGTTTTGGGCTGCAGGGACCAAAACTGCCAATCTGCCAAAGATGCCAGGCGGCCCGCGTAAACCCAAGCCTTATTCTTACGCGGCCCGTGTCAGTGTCACAGTACAGAAACATTGAATTTGGTCATTCTGCTCGTTTTTGCTGGTTTTGCTCTCTAGTTTTCAATGCTAGGGGCTGGTTTGTGTGGGGAACAAGTCCCCCAATCAGTCCTTGACACTTGTATGGCTTGGATCATGCCCTCTTCTCCAATAAATGATCCTAATGGGTTTGCGAAAACTATATATAGGCCATGCTTTCATTCCATTTTCCTTGCATTTGGTCTGAGATTTCTCTAAGTGGTTGTGATATTTCACTACCTACATGAGAATACTTGGAACCAAATCTATTTGGACCCTTTGTAAGTCCTCTTTCATTCTTTTATTGCTTTCCTAGCTTGAAAGTCAAACATTGTTTGACTTTCAGCTTTGACCACGAGATAGTCAACGAGGAGTTCGTTTGAACTTCGCAACGTGAGCGTAATCACGATGGTTATAGTCCTCAGTGACTATACCTGCTGATTACCACGTTGACTAGGCGTAGTGACGAGTCGTAGTTTCGGTCAAAATGCGCATTTAAGCGTATTTTGCAACCAAACTACTCTTGGTATCAAAACACTTTATTTGATATCAAAACCTGTTTTCTAACTTAGTTAAGCATGTTTTAACATGCTTAGCTCGTCACTTTTAGTTTAGTGGTTGTTTAGAGTCGTAAGTCAAGCGGTCTAAACCACCGCTTAGACTTTCGAACTCGACCCGTTTGGTCGATCTTTAGGATCCGACCAAGCATTTTTAGTGACCATAGTTGCATAGGGAATAACCTTCCGAGGTTATACCTTATGGTCACCGAGTTTAAGTAGTTGTATGATAGGTAGATTATATGCCTTAGGTAAATTACCAAAATGCCCTTTTCATGCATAATTGGACTTTAAGCATATGTAACCTAACTTTTGTCACCTAAACTGATTATGCAACTTATTTAAACATGTTTAGGCATATAATACTTGTCATAGGACTAGTTAGACGTCTCGAACGCGCTTTTGCGCGCACGACGCGTTTAAGTAGCGTAAGCTACCTTAATGGGTCGTAACGGGTCAAAAGCACTTAGGTTAGGTTCCAATTTAGAATGTAGGCTTTGTTAAACCATATCACATGAGTTCCAACACTCATTTGTTTTACAAGACCTCGTTCTGTCTGATCTTCCGATTTAGGTGTCTATTGTTTGACTAGTAATTCGATTATTAGGTGCTGCTTGAGTTTCCTTGTTTTGATTGAGCTTGTTGAGTTCTTTAGATTGAGGATACTTTGCACTTCAATGTGAGTACATAGTTCCCCTATTTTACTATTTTCAATTGTTTTGGGGTGATTCATATATACAAAACGAATTTCAAGGTTTAAACGATGATTTCAAAAACGATGGTTTATACTAAACTAATAATGATTTCAATATGGTGAACAAGACTTGTTGGTTGTAATTACATAATGAATGACATTCATTACCATTGATCAAGCTGACCAGTATTTGGTTGTGGTACCATAGGATCTGACAAATCCCGTTATCAGACTACACCCATGGTTATGTGTGGGGGTTATGTAGGTAACGACCGAATCTGCGATTATTAACTTACCCTTTGGTGGTTTGTTAATACGAGAAACGAGGTTGTCGAGTCACGAAGGTTTGAATGTTATTAGCGAGACGACCAAAAGTAGTTTCACTATTAAAGAATACGATTTTGGGATGAGTTAAACGATTTGAAACAAGATACACGATGTCACACCCCGACCATGTTAAAACAACAAACCGTGGCGGAAACGTCGGGGAGTGTTGCAACAGAATTATTTTTTCACAACCATGGTAACCAATTGTTTTGTTTTATTGAAATATTATGTAAAGTACATTATCTTTAAATTAAAACAAACAAACTACATATTGTTTATAACTGTTTTTAAATCACTAAGGCCTCGTCCAGGTCCTATGTGACACAAGCTTCCTAGCAAGCAACATCAAGCAATACCACCTGAAACATATGTAAAAAGTAAAGTCAGCAAAGAAATGCTGGCAAATACATAGGTTTTGTGGGAGTATCGGATTCATGGCTTGTTTATATGTTGCAGTACCTCGTTAGACTACAAGAGTCAAAATACAAACCTCTTTTTGAAAAGTGTATTGCAACATAGTTTAACCAACTCAAATCAAGATGGTTATAGTATAAGAAATCTCGTAGCCATGACTCCTAACCCAAAAATATTTGCTTTAGAATAAAAACTTGTAAACATCTCATGAAAACTCGTTAGTAAAACTCGTATGGGTTATATTGTTTCAAAAACCTCGTTGTGTGACATTGTTTCAAAATAGCTTCACCAGTGAACTAAATAATGACACGCAATGTATTATGATAGAAGCACTTATATATAAGATGTACTAGCGGCGTATCTACCATGATTCTATCATACTACACTCGTCCCATTATCTAATCACTACCCAAAACCAATCGTTTATCTAAATCGTTTATCTCGTTGAAGTAGTCTCAAATCGTTTGACTCGTCTCAAAATCGTATTCGTTTTAATACTGAAACTACTTTTGGTCGTCTTGCTAACAACATTCAAACCTTTGTGACTCGTCTAACTCGTTTCTCGCATTAACAAACCACCAAAGGGTAAGTTAACAATTACAGATTCGGTCGTTACCTACATAACCCCCACACATAACAATGGGTGTAGTCTGATAACGGGATTTGTCAGATCCTATGGTACCATAACCTAATACTGGTCGGCTTGATCAGAGCTAATGAATGTCATTTGTTATGTAAATACAACCAACAAGTCTTGTTCACCTTATTGAAATCGTTATTAGTTTAGTATAAACCATCGTTTTTGAAATCCTTGTTTAAACCTTGAAATTCGTTTTGTACATATGAATCACCCCAAAGCAATTGAAAACAATAAAATAGGGGAACTATGTACTCACTTGAGATTGTAGGGTATCCCTGATTTTGTGAACTATCAATGCTCGAGCAATCAAGGAATCAAGTGGTACCTAGTATCGGATCGCTAGTCAAACAACAGACGCCCAAATCGGAAGATCGGAAAGAATAAGGTCTTGTAAACCAAATGAGTGTAGGAACTCATGTGATATGGTTTAACAAAGCCTACATTCGGAACCTAACCTAAGTGCTTTCGACCCATCGCGGCCCATTAAGGTAGCTTACGCCACTTTAACGCGTCGTGCGCGCAAACACGCGTTCGAGACGTCTAACTAGTCCTATGACAAGTATTATATGCCTAAACATGTTTAAATAGGTTGCATAATCAGTTTAGGTGACAAAAGTTAGGTTACATATGCTTAAAGTCCAATTATGCATGAAAAGGGCATTTTGGTAATTTACCTAAGGCATATAATCTACCTATCATACAACTACTTAAACTCGGTGACCATAAGGTATAACCTCGGAAGGTTATTCCCTATGCAACTATGGTCACTAACCATGCTTGGTCGGATCCTAAAGATCGACCAAACGGGTCGAGTTCGAAAGTCTAAGCGGTGGTTTAGACCGCTCACTTACGACTCTAAACAAGCACTAACTATTAGTGACGAGTTAAACATGTCAAAGCATGTTTAACCTACTGATTTGGTATCAAAACAAAGTGTTTTGATACCTAATAGTAGTCCCGTTGCAAAATGCGTGCTAAAACGCATTTTGACCGAAACCTTGACTCGTCACTACACCTAGTCAACGTGGTAATCAATTGGTATAGTCACTAAGGACTATAACCAACGTGATTACACTCACGTCGCGAAGTTCAAACGAACTTCTCGTTGACCAACTCGTGGTCAAAGCTGAAAGTCAAACTATATTTGACTTCCAAGCTAGGAAAACAATAAAAAGAATGAAAGAATGTTCACAATGGGTCCTTGCTATCTTTTCTACAAGAAAACCAAGTTCCCAATCAGACTTAGAGAGCTCCTTACACTTGAGGGAGCCTTCCAAATCAGATGGTAGAGAAGAGAGGAGTGAATGAGCAAAGAAACAAGTGAAATTGATGGCCTATATATAGTTTTTTGCAAACCGTTAGGATCATTCCTTGGAGAGGAGGGCATGATCCAGGCCATACAAGTGTCATAGACTGATTGGGGGACTTGTTCCCCACACAAACCAGCTCCTAGTAATGAAAACCACCCATCAAAACCATCAAAATCGTGCAAAATGACCAGATTCATTGTTTCTGTCTGACAGGCCCACGCGCCCCGCGTAAGATCTTACTAAGGCTTACGCGTCCCGCCTGAGGAAGTTTGGCAGATTGTCAGTTTTGGTCCCTGCAGCTTAGAAACTTGCATTTCGGCCCATTTTTGACACGTTTAAGCCCCGTTAACCTCATTTCAAGGCTCTAAAATGATGTTAAAGAATTGGGAACTCAAAACATGCTCAAAAATATCTCGGATGTCGGTTCGTTTGATCGTACGATCGCGTTGTTCGGTTAATTACGACGGAAGTCGTAACGAACGCAAAAACGACCCAAATTAAGCGACGAATGGAATTTTTGCATGTCGGTCACTAAAATAAAAATATTTTAGTGTGTACAAAAATTTTGGATGTCCAGATGTGATCAGAACATAAGATATGCGCGAAAATGCAAACTTACGTCGTTTTTTGACATTTTTAGTCCCTGTAAGATCAATTAAGCATGTTTTCGCACACCGAACCCCTCAAAGCTTATTTCTAAGCTACGTTTAGGTTATTTATGGTATGTTTAGCTTATGATCAAGTTCCAGACTGTTCGACATCATACGAATCGGTATAGTTTCGCAGTTTGACACAAATAGTCCTTGCGATTGAACAAACTTGTTTTCGACACACCAAACCAACCAAAACTTATTTCTAAGTTATGTGAAGGTTATTTAAGGTATGTTAAGCTTATTTCACTATCCCGGAGTGTTTGTCGCGTTAAACTGACTGCGTTTACACACCAGTTTGCGTATAACTTTCTAGAAAGCGATTTAGAGCTTGAAATCGAACGAGAATTGATATGTGCAAACGATACACATATTTATACAAATTCCAAGTATGAAATACAATATTTCATTGATTTGGTATTTGTTCGATGGTCTTGGAGGCACAGATGTCACAGTCTCCCCTACTTCAGGAAATTTCGTCCTGAAATTTAATTAGAGGAAACTTGTGAGAGCTCGAAACATGAAGTCGAAAAGATAAGACAATACTGGTTGGGTTCAGAACTTCTAGTAACTTTAATAACATTATGCTTGCAATGTAAGAGGGACATTTATATACAAGTATATGAAGTGCCATTGGTGCGTCCACCGTACCTCCATTACATCGTTCACATTCCGTTATTGTTTCCACTATCAGTTCTTACACATGATAAATCTTACTGTGGTTTCTGTGCACTGAATTTCATAATTATGTACGCGTCCATAATTACGTAATTCCTTGCATAGTCCACACAATGTATTTGATAATGTGTGGGGAAGAACCAAATGAACGAACCTGTAATGAGTGTGACTAGACCATCATTGAGTCCTTTAGATCAATAAATGATCTTTTAAAACAGACTACCTAGAAGTCTTTCCAGCTATATCACATGTCATTCCTGACCAGATGTTGAATCAATCTTTAACTAGACCACTCAAGGGGTCTTTTTCGAATTATGAAATGGCATTTATATAATCCAAGGGTCTTAACTACCATGTAGAAGCCCATTAAAGATTTAAGGTAGTACCTTTGAATATCCTACTATGAATCCCTCATATGAAGATATGGAAGATTCCATGAGGATTTCGAAAAAAAATCGGATCGCACAAAACACAAAGGAGAACACATAAACACATAATCACAAAATCGCATAATTGATTAATTCGACCTTTAATTTGTTATCTTTGGACCCGGGTATTTAAAGTACGCCAGGAATCCAATCCGTGGATTTCATTTGGCACTTTAAATATTTCCAAGAGTCTAAATATGAAGATAGGAAGATCTTAATAGGAATTCGGTTTGTCCTTATTGTGTTGTAATGTACATATTAGGATGTACAAGAATCCAATCAGGGAATCATCCACGAGGATCTTTAAAATTGAGCAACCCATCGTCCCTTTTGTTTCAAGTTTAAGCTCGAATTGAAGCGGTAGCTCACATATCAAAAAGCCTTCGTTTTCACAAGATCGTTGTGCTTGAAGGACAAGTGATTGAATATCAATTAGAGTTTAAACAGAATGAAGCTTGACTTGTTCCTTTCGACTAAGTGCATCGGCTACGATATTCGCCTTACCAGGAAGGTAGCGAATCACGCAATCGTAATTGTTCAAGAGCTAAACTCAAGTTCAGCTCCTTCTGATTGAGAATATGCTAGAGACTTTTGTGGTCTGTGAAAACCATACACTTCGTGCCATAAAGATAGTGTCTCCAGGTTTTGAGAGCAAAGACTGCAGCTCCCAATTAGAGATCATGTGTTGTATAGTTCTTTTCGTGAACTTTCAATTGTCTTGACGTATATGCTATGTCTTTACCTCAACGTATAAGAACATAATCAAGGCCTAGATTCGGCGCGTCACAAAAGACAATGAAATCATCGTTTCGAGGTAGGGAATATCGATTCTTGATGGTAAGCTTATCAAGCTCACGATAATAGATACCCATTCGAAAAGATCCATCTTTCTTTTTCACAAAGAGGACAGGAGCTCCCCAAGGTGAGAAAGCTCGGACGGATGAATCCTTTTCTTAAATAACAATGGGTTTTTAAAAGAAACGAGCGTTTAAGGTTCTAGGGGAGATCCCAAGTGATCATGGGAATGACAGAATGTCACGAGTAGTTTGTCTTTGTGTTGACATCACAAAGTTGCAACAAACATTCATACAATTGCAGTAGTTTAAAATAAAACCACAAATTTTATTTATATAACAACCGCATTGTCTTTAAATATTAAAAGATAACAACCAGAGAGATTATAAAATACTAATTGTTCATTGACGCATCATCGATTGCCTCATTGATGTTAAACACTCGCCCACGAGCGGGATTCACATTCGCGTTTGCGTTGACATTCGGATTGACATTCGGATTCGCATTCGCGTTTACTAATCTCGGGCAATTGTTGCAGAAATAACCCATTTCTCCGCAATTGAAACACGAACCAGGTGGGAATCTTGCAGCATTCCCTTGAGCTTGTGCTGAGACCTGGCCAGCTTGATTTTGACCAAAACGACAAATGTTGGCCAAATGCCCAAATCTACCACATGTAGCACACTGTTTACAGGCCTGTTGGGCAACATGGTGACCATTACATCGAGTACAGTGAGGTGCAGTACCAGCATATGCTTTCTTCGCAGGAGGTTGAGTCGGTGGGTTCTGAGGGTTCTGAGCAGTTTGATTGGTGACAGCAAAGTTTTGGGAAGCCTTGCGCTTCCTTGACTTCTTCGAAGCCTCATCCTGCTTCTCACCCTTACCCTTGTCAGAATCGGTTGACTTCTTTTTATCACCCTTGCGGGTAAGTTTACCCTTCCTGACTTGAGATTCAGTCAGGGTAGCAGACAACTCGATCGCTTGACGAACGGTAGTAGGATTAACGCCAGTCAGGATGTCCTGAATGGAGTCGGGTAAACCATCGATGTACCTCTCGATTGCCTTATCCAACGGGGTAACCATCGTGGGACACAACAAACTAAGCTCCTCAAATCGATCCGTATAAGCACGGTGTTCTCCCCCGACTTGTTTCAAATCGTCAAATTCTCGTTCCAACACTCGAATCTCGTGTCGGGGACAGAACTCTCTCATCATGAGAGCTCGGAACTCATCCAAGTCTGTGCTAGTGCCACTTCGGCACCCCTATCACGCATCACTCTGTTCCACCATGTAAGAGCTCGCTTCTCAAATACGCTTGAAGCAAACTCAACTTTGCGCGCATTCGGACACTGCACATGTCTGAATGTGCTCTCGATACTCTCAAACCATTGCAGGAGCGCGGTTGCTCCTTGTGACCCAGAAAACTTAAGCGGCTTCGCAGAATTTGAAATTCTTGAAATTACACTGAGCATTACTGTTGTTATTATTGTTGTTGTTGTTGTTGTTGTATAACTCGTGGATTTGTGTCACAATGCCTGGAAGCACAGCAGCCATTTGTTGAGAGACAAGGGCTGCGACTTCCTCAGCAGTATAAGTTCGAGCATTGGTTTGAGTATTGCGTCGTGGAGGCATTGTCTAAAAAGGAAACATGGGAAACGAGTGAGGTTGACAGTTGGGAAAACAAAAGAGGCATTGAAAATATCGACACAACACAAGGAAGGCGATCATTTGTTCGTTACCTCGAACAAACAAACGACACGCAGTGACCAATCAAAGTAAATGGGTTAGTATAATGTATCGCGAAGACATGCTCGCCTATAAGTGAACACTCACCCCAAGAGTTCCCAGGTAAGAGTGACTGGTCCGATAATGCGGATTTGTACGAACACTCTAGCCTTAGACAGAAAACTCAGGGTACAGGCATTCACTCTTCCAGTTTGCACGTGTTCACATTATTTAGACCCAAACTTTGACGAGATTTAGAAAATTCAGAAGGCACTTAAGCCAAAATGGATCAAACCGGAATGGTTCAAAACCATATAACAAAGGGTTCAAAACCTAGTAATCAATCATCCAAGGATAGATGATTAAATTTCGAAGCAGATTCGTTATTGTGTTCTCGTTGTGGTTATCACCTAAGGATAGGTGACGGTATTGTTTTAAAAATTCTAAACACAAGTAAACTTGTGTTAGGGTCCTAAAGTTATAGTCTAGGTCAAAGCAATGCTAATAACCTAATTCCCTATAACCATTGGCTCTGATACCAACTTTTCTGTCACACCCCGACCACGTTAAAACAACAAACCGTGGCGGAAACGTCGGGGAGTGTTGCAACAGAATTATTGTTTCACAACCATGGTAACCAATTGTTTTGTTTAATTGAATTATTATGTAAAGTACATTATCTTTAAATCAAAACAAACAAACTACATATTGTTTATAACTGTTTTTAAATCACTAAGGCCTCGTCCAGGTCCTATGTGACACAAGCTTCCTAGCAAGCAACATCAAGCAATGCCACTTGAAACATATGTAAAAAGTAAAGTCAGCAAAGAAATGCTGGCGAATACATAGGTTTTGTGGGAGTATCGGATTCATGGCTTGTTTATATGTTGCAGTACCTCGTTAGACTACAAGAGTCAAAATACAAACCTCTTTTTGAAAAGTGTATTGCAACATAGTTTAACCAACTCAAATCAAGATGGTTATAGTATAAGAAATCTCGTAGCCATGACTCCTTACCCAAAAATATTTGTTTTAGAATAAAAACTTGTAAACATCTCATGAAAACTCGTTAGTAAAACTCGTATGGGTTATATTGTTTCAAAAACCTCGTTGTGTGACATTGTTTCAAAATAGCTTCACCAGTGAACTAAATAATGACACGCAATGTATTATGATAGAAGCACTTATATATAAGATGTACCAGCAGCGTATCTACCATTATTCTATCATACTACACTCGTCCCATTATCTAATCACTACCCAAAACCAATCGTTTATCTAAATCGTTTATCTCGTTGAAGTAGTCTCAAATCGTTTGACTCGTCTCAAAATCGTATTCGTTTTAATAGTGAAACTACTTTTGGTCGTCTTGCTAACAACATTCAAACCTTTGTGACTCGTCTAACTCGTTTCTCGCATTAACAAACCACCAAAGGGTAAGTTAACAATTACAGATTCGGTCGTTACCTACATAACCCCCACACATAACAATGGGTGTAGTCTGATAACGGGATTTGTCAGATCCTATGGTACCATAACCTAATACTGGTCGGCTTGATCAGAGCTAATGAATGTCATTTGTTATGTAAATACAACCAACAAGTCTTGTTCACCTTATTGAAATCGTTATTAGTTTAGTATAAACCATCATTTTTGAAATCCTCGTTTAAACCTTGAAATTCGTTTTGTACATATGAATCACCCCAAAACAATTGAAAACAATAAAATAGGGGAACTATGTACTCACTTGAGATTATAGGGTATCCCTGATTTTATGAACTATCAATGCTCGGGCAATCAAGGAATCAAGTGGTACCTAGTATCGGATCGCTAGTCAAACAACAGATGCCCAAATCAAGAATGAGGTCTTGTAAACCAAATGAGTGTAGGAACTCATGTCATATGGTTTAACAAAGCCTACATTCGGAACCTAACCTAAGTGCTTTCGACCCATCGCGGCCCATTAAGGTAGCTTACGCCACTTTAACGCGTCGTGCGCGCAAACACGCGTTCGAGACGTCTAACTAGTCCTATGACAAGTATCATATGCCTAAACATGTTTAAATAGGTTGCATAATCAGTTTAGGTGACAAAAGTTAGGTTACATATGCTGAAAGTACAATTATGCATGAAAAGGGCATTTTGGTAATTTACCTAAGGCATATAATCTACCTATCATACAACTACTTAAACTCGGTGACCATAAGGTATAACCTCGGAAGGTTATTCCCTATGCAACTATGGTCACTAACCATGCTTGGTCGGATCCTAAAGATCGACCAAACGGGTCGAGTTCGAAAGTCTAAGCGGTGGTTTAGACCGCTTGACTTACGACTCTAAACAAGCACTAACTATTAGTGACGAGTTAAACATGTCAACGCATGTTTAACCTACTGATTTGGTATCAAAACAAAGTGTTTTGATACCTAATAGTAGTCCCGTTGCAAAATGCGTGCTAAATGTTAGTGCACCAACGTCTGCTGACTACGTCTTCTATCAAGTCTTGAAGATTGAACAGATTAAACATGGCACGGAATCCTAGAATAGCTTGTTTGTATAGGAATAGCTCATATGTACACATCTAGGATCATTTATGTGTCAGTTTGTGTCTGGATCGCTTTTGTGTCATGTTAGATCTAGGATCGCTTATGTGAACATGTATGGATCGCTTATACGGCACACTGTTGGACCGCTCATACGGCATGTCGTATGAGCGGACCAGAATACTTATATATAGGTTGTTAGGGCGATCCACAACAGATAGTTAACAGTGTATTCTTCCGGTGAGCCACGAAGTGCTACCGAAGTGCTGTCAGATCTTGTAACTGAGTTTGAAATCAATACAACAGCAAGTTTAAAGTGTATACAGCTTCAATTGCACCGAATTATTAGTTTCCGCCTCTTAATTCGGACACGAACTTCTCTGAACGACTCGTGAGGTCAGAAAACGATCCTACAAGTGGTATCAGAGCTCAGGAGGAGGAGTTCTTGCCATTTTAGCTGCTATTCTTCTGTTTTTCTACACTTTCTTCACTTTTTTAAAAAAAATTTTCGGTAAAACAAGCTCAAAATCACACAGTACACTCGAAAACATGAATTAACAAATCCTTGAAGTTTTCAGAACTAAAATCGAAGTAGAAACCAAGATTTTAGGTGTTTTGTTAATTCAGGATCGCTCATTAGGTGACGTAAGCCTTTGAACCGCTCAAAATTGAATTTTTGGACCGCTCATAGGATCAGTTCTAAGTGGGATCGCTCGAAATTTTAGCTTATGAACCGCTCGAACGAACAAAGTGTGAATCGCTCGAACGAACAGCTTGTGAATCGCTCGAACGAACAGATTGTGGACCGCTCGAACTTACAAGGCCCGATCGCTCGAACTGACATAGTGTGTGGACCGCTTATTTGAAAATTGTTGGGCCGCTTATTAAGACAGTTCGCTCATTTGAACAGATTGACAAGTTTTAAAAAATTGTGAATGATGGATACGGAATTTTATAATGCTTTTGCTACCCCGGTCTCGATTACTCAGAATGCTTTGATTGAAAATGAAACTGGAACGTCTCAGAAACCACCAAAACTCATGGATATTGATTTTAGAGTCTTATAGTTGTTTTGTTGCAGGAAAGATTCGGAAATTGGGTTGAAGCTTATCATCTGGATGCATGGGAACACACTGAGGAACCGTATGATAAACCAGTTAAAAATGGTGTGCAACTAACACTTCGAGAGATGAGTACAGATGAGAAAAAGAAGTATCGAGATGAGAAATTGATGGTCAGTCTACTTCAACAAGCGATAAAAGAGGATATCTTGATTCTGCTTCAACACGATGGAACTGCATATTCGATTTGGACAGAATTGGAAGCAAAGTTTACGGGAAGTGATGACATGTTAAAGAACAAAATATCTCTCATGAAGAAAGAATTTGACTTGTTTCGGGGATTAAAAAATGAAACCACCAAACAAATTATTGATCGATACTGTAATTTGGTGAGAAATATGACAAAGTTAGGTGTTAAGAAAGATACTGATGAATTAATTGAAAAACTTGCAGATGCGCTTCCATATGAAATCTGGGGAACATTTTTGATGATGCTGAAGTCCAACAAAGCAGAATACAAAAAGATGAAACTAGGGGACTTCATAAAGCATTTGGAAGCTCAAGAGATGGAGCAGAGAAAGATCGCTAGGATGAAGAATTACGATGGAGAGCAGGATATCAGTTTGTACTACAAGCATGGTGCTACTGATTCAACAAAGTTCTCTCCTAAGATCGAAACTGCCCATAGTGTTAAAGATTCTGTTGAAAAGAAGACATCTCAAGGATCAAGCAACAGCACAAGATTTTCATCTTTTGATCCAAACATCTCTGTAACAAAGAATGGTAGAAAACTTCTGTGTAACATTGTGTTAAGCCTTGAAAATGATCAAGACTACACTGAAGATATTGCTAAAAATCAAATATCTTTGTTAGGGATGATTTTAGAGTCTTATAGTTGTTTTGTTGCAGGAAAGATCGGAAATCCAATGCTCACGAAAGAGGATTACGATCAAATTGATGCTGAAGAAATGGAATTGATGGATATAAAATGGTGTATGGCGAGTGTGATGAGACGCGCTGAAAAGTTCAAACAAATTACCGGCCGTGATGATTTTCGTGATGCAAATGTTTCAGCTTTAGGTTTTGACAAATCTAAAGTTACATGTTTTCGTTGCAGGGAGAAGGGGCATTTCAAGAGGGAATGCAAAAACCGTGAAGCTACCGGTGCCCAGAATCCTTTCGGAAACAATGATTATCACAAGAAGGCCATTTATCATCAAATTACTCAACCAGCACAGCAGCATCAGGCACAAACAGCTTATGGAAGAGATGTGGTTGATAAAAGGGCATGTGTTGTGAGTCAGGGAAAATATGATAATTTTACCTGGGAAAAGTATCTTCCGAAAGACAGCAAAGTATGTATGGCTGAACAAGATGATGAGAAGTTGGGAGAAAGTTTTACTTGGGATGATTTTTGTCCAGATAAAAATCTTATGGCCAAAGAGATGTCTAAAAACACTTCTCAGGCTTTCTTTGCTAATGCTTATGATTTAAAATGTGCAGAAAGATGCAGAAAAGTCATGGAAGCTGCTGAAGAGAGACGAAGAAAGATTCAAGAGGAGGCTGAAGAGGAAGAGAGATTGAAGGAAGAAGCGAAAGCTGAAAAATTGAGAAGAGCTCATTTTTTAAATTCAGGCAGGACAGTGAAAGAAGTTCCTGAATTTGAGATTAAAGTGGATGCTGAACCGGTTATGGTTCAAGAAAAGTGCATGAACTGTGATTCGCTGATTAAACAGAACAATGAGTTGCTGCACAATATTCACAAGCTGAAAGAATCGTATGATACTATGAACAGAGAAATCAACAAATATACTGATTCTGATGGTGAACAAGCTGAAGCGATGAATACTTTGAAGATAGCTTATCTGAGACAGCTTGATACGGCAAACTATAACATAAAGAAATGTGCAGATCTCGAGCTTGAGTTGGCAACCCAAAAGATAGAAACTGAGAAAGTTAAGAAATTATTAGACAGTTACTCATGTTCTACTTTTGTTGTTGACAGGATTTATCCAGTCGTGAAAAGATTTGAAGACTTTTGAAGAAGTGAAGATATTTGAAGAAGTAAAAACAGTGACAAAAGATGAAGAAAATTTGAAGACTTCTGGTAAGAAACCGAGTGTATCTTATAACAGATTTCCGCCCCCGGTCGAAAATGGATATTCACCTAGAAATCCAAATTCAGAAAGAGTCAATCAAGAAATAAATTTGAAATGGGAGTCTGGGTCGTCGGATAACTTACCAGAAAGTATTGATGTCACATATACGTCATCAGACACTGATCATGAGTCAAAGCTGATAAAAAGTATGGTCGATCAGGTGTTAGACACAGATGACAATGAGGAATCAAAACCGAAGTCTAAACCCGAGTCAAAGTCTGGGTCCAATGCGTCAAAGCAAACAGTCAAAAAGGACAAACGGGTTTATGATAAAGAGTTTTTACTTTCGAAATCTAATTTGAATGATGAATCAGTCAAAGTGGCATATACTTTGAACGGTTCTGACAAATTATATTCAGATGAAATTTTTCCAATAAGAAGTGTCAGAATTGAAAAGATTCAAAAGGTTTTCAAAATGACAGAAATTAATATTTCTGAAATAAAAGATTTCAATCTTAATGGAAAACCTAAACAATACACTTCAAGAGATCAACAAAGAATCAACAAGAAAATGGGTTACAATTGTGGTTATAGTTTCCAAAAGAAACCAAACCATAATCGTAATCACAAAAAGAATGGTCTTGGTTTTAATCCACAGAAAAACTATAAAAATGAAAAAGTTTATAAACCAAAAACAATGTTTGTTGCAGGAAAAACAACAGAAGCTGAAAAGGAGAAATCATTCAGAAATCAGACAAATCAAGAATTCCTTGCTAAGAAGCAAGAGGGCATGAAGAAAGAAGACCCGAAGAAGGGTGAAAAGAGATCTTGTTTTCAGTGTAAAGCTGTGGGTCATGTTGCGAAAGATTGTCCAAAGACATTTCGACCAAAACAAGAAGTCTCAAGAAAAATGAAAGAAAAAGTTGTTGAGAAGACTGAACTGTCAACCCGGAAGTTCACAGGCTTTGAGAATTCAACTTATGAGAAAGGAGAATGTTCAAAGAATGCTTCCAAAAGAATAGACAATGCTACAAATCAGAAATGGGTTGTAAAAGGTTCAGGTAACAAGTCTGGTGATGAATCTGATTCCATAAAATCAGAGGAGCCACGTGTTGAGAAAAAGATTGAAAAGAAAGTCTCAAAAGTGGACGATGTGAATTTTCCGCCACTAAGTGCTAAAAATTACAAATCTAAAATCGGAAAAGTTGACATTTCAAATCAGTTTTATTCTGACAAGAAGAAAATTGATGTTGAAAAAACTTTCAATGGAAATGTAAAACGCATCTTTGGGAAAATGGTCAGTGGTAAGGCCCAAAGCATTCAGGATTTTTATGCTTCCAAAGGATGGGTTTACAGGTCAGTTGAAAGGAATGATGAAAACGATGAGGTTACACCCAAGGAAGGTCAGGCTTGGGTGGATATATTTTTTCAAGAATGAAAACCTGACTTGCCGGAGATCCCAAGATGGTATTGCGGATCATGAATCGCCATCTTTCTAAAACTGTTTGTGAAGTTTTTGCAGGACTTGCCGGAACTCCAAGGTTTGTAAGCGAGGAGTAGGAATCGGCACCTTGAGAATTCAACCAAAAGATGGTAATTGGTTGAAAAACAGGTTTGAAAAGCTTGAATTGCTATATTTACAAGTGGTTGTTTGTTTGTGATTGTTATTTTTTGGTTCAGAACGAGAACCAGTTGATCTTACAAGTGGTTAAATCAAGGTCATTAAATTGGACTTGATTTAATTATCATTCAAGAAATTGGTAAACAATGTGATGATTTGAACCCCAATTTTACAAAAAGGTAAAAACAACGAAACTTATTTTCCGGAAAAACCATTCTGATTAAAACAAACTTAAGTGTTTTGAAACCATTATGGGAAAATAGTTTGTTGTGAGGGGGAGTTCTGATTGTTTACGCCAAATGGATGGAGAATTGAAGTGTTTCGATATCAGTTGTCATGTTTTGTACAGTTTGTTTTCAATTTTTCGTTAGATGTATTTGAATTTTAGGGGGAGTAAGAATTTTAAAAAAAATCCAAAAACATCAGAAAATTTGAAAAAGACAAAAACATGATAAAATTGAAAAATGAGTCTTGTTGCGAAAAAGAGGAAATGATAGTACGTCAGTGAACTATCACAGCACGCTAAAGAATTGTAAAAGTTAAAATGTGATAAACGTTACTGCGGATGTGTCAGTAGATTTTCACATATTTAGTAAATTGAAACGAGATATAAACCTAAATCAAACTTACTTAATTCGTGGGTAACTATTCTTGGATATATGGGTAACCCCCGAAATCTTGTTTGAAAGGTCCCGTATTCTGAGATACTAGGTCTTTATGCTCAGTGATATCTGGGGTATTATTCCGGGACTTCTGCTGTATGGAAATACTGACCTAGTCCCCGAATAATACTTTCTGCAAAAAGCTTTGAAATATAAGTTCCGCCCTCAGCAAACTGATTAAACAATAAAATTGGTAATCTTTGCTGTTGTAACAAAAGATCCTCTAAAGGGGACCCACCAAAAGTCGAAGCCGTCATCTCTCTGCGTATACGGAAGTATCGACCTGAGCTCTCACGGCCCTCGCACATTACCCCTTTACAGATATCATCTGTGGTATACTCACCTGTAAGACTGAATATTTGGGATCTGGATACGGGAGTATATTCAAGTGGAGTGATACACAATTAAGTTTAAGTCTTTAAAACATTAATATCGTATCTCGAATCGATTGAAATTTGTGTTGAAAATTTAAGTGGACAAACATACTGACAATCTAGGTAAATTGTTTAGAACTTATCATGTAATCAAGCTTAACGGTGTTTGTGAAATGCTTCAAAACTGATATGATCCTCTTGCGCAAATTCACAAAAATATTGTTTGTAAATATTTCAATTCTGCGTTTACTTTTATTCAAAAATCCAAAAAGATTTTCAGTGTGTTTTAGCATAATTTTTTTGAAAAATCAAAAAGATTTTTGACAACTGGTGTTGAGATGCTGATTTTCGAAATTCAAAGTGCTAAACTTGAAGAACTGGTTTGGGAAGTGTTTGTGTGTAGATGGTAAAGTTGTTTTGATAAGAACCAGTAATCATTTCTTGAATGCAAAATCATTATTGTTGTGGTTCAACATAGTTTCTAAATTGTTGAAAAGTTTAATCTTTGTAGAAACTTATGGTTGGGTAGAGATTGTGTAGGACTTGAGCCAGGTATTGATCCTGAGAGAGAATAGAGCCAGATTACAATCTTGAACCTGATGGAACAATCTCAGAACCAGTGGAAGTTTGAATTCCAGACTACACTTCCAGCTATGTGAGAGGGGGAGTCTGAAGACACCGTGTCAACATTCAAGAGAGAAGAGTTTGATGATGATGAAGACAGAGAACGAAGATTCTTGGAACGACAGATATTTCAGAGGCAGATTGTCAACTGATGAAGATTGTAGATAGATATGTGCAAATGCAGACTGGAATGATCTATGAAGAATTATGAAGACTCCGTCAACATCCGAGGGGGAGTTTGTTAGTGCACCTACGTCTGCTGACTACGTCTTCTATCAAGTCTTGAAGATTGAACAGATTAAACATGGCACGGAATCCTAGAATAGCTTGTTTGTATAGGAATAGCTCATATGTACACATCTAGGATCGTTTATGTGTCAGTTTGTGTCTGGATCGCTTTTGTGTCATGTTAGATCTAGGATCGCTTATGTGAACATGTATGGATCGCTTATACGGCACACTGTTGGACTGCTCATACGGCATGTCGTATGAGCGGACCAGAATGCTTATATATAGGTTGTTAGGGCGATCCACAACAGATAGTTAACAGTGTATTCTTCCGGTGAGCCACGAAGTTCTGCCGAAGTGCTGTCAGATCTTGTAACTGAGTTTGAAATCAATACAACAGCAAGTTTAAAGTGTATACAGCTTCAATTGCACCGAATTATTAGTTTCCGCCTCTTAATTCGGACACGAACTTCTCTGAACGACTCGTGAGGTCAGAAAACGATCCTACACTAAAACGCATTTTGACCGAAACTTTGACTCGTCACTACACCTAGTCAACGTGGTAATCAATTGGTATAGTCACTGAGGACTATAACCAACGTGATTACGCTCACGTCGCGAAGTTCAAACGAACTTCTCGTTGACCAACTCGTGGTCAAAGCTGAAAGTCAAACTATATTTGACTTCCAAGCTAGGAAAACAATAAAAAGAATGAAAGAATGCTCACAATGGGTCCTTGCTATCTTTTCTACAAGAAAACCAAGTTCCCAATCAGACTTAGAGAGCTCCTTACACTTGAGGGAGCCTTCCAAATCAGATGGTAGAGAAGAGAGGAGTGAATGAGCAAAGAAACAAGTGAAATTGATGGCCTATATATAGTTTTTTGCAAACCTTTAGGATCATTCCTTGGAGAGGAGGGCATGATCCAGGCCATACAAGTGTTATAGACTGATTGGGGGACTTGTTCCCCACACAAACCAGCTCCTAGTAATGAAAACCACCCATCAAAACCATCAAAATCGTGCAAAATGACCAGATTCATTGTTTCTGTCTGACAGGCCCACGCGCCCCGCGTAAGATCTTACTAAGGCTTACGCACCCCGCCTGAGGAAGTTTGGCAGATTGTCAGTTTTGGTCCCTGCAGCTTAGAAACTTGCATTTCGGCCCATTTTTGACACGTTTAAGCCCCGTTAACCTCATTTCAAGGCTCTAAAATGATGTTAAAGTATTGGGAACTCAAAACATGCTCAAAAATATCTCGGATGTCGGTTCGTTTGATCGTACGATCGCGTTGTTCGGTTAATTACGACGGAAGTCGTAACGAACGCAAAAACGACCCAAATTAAGCAACGAATGGAATTTTTGAATGTCGGTCACTAAAATAAAAATATTTTAGTGTGTACAAAAATTTTGGATGTCCAGATGTGATCAGAACGTAAGATATGCGCGAAAATGCAAACTTACGTCGTTTTTTTGACATTTTTAGTCCCTGTAAGATCAATTAAGCATGTTTTCGCACACCGAACCCCTCAAAGCTTATTTCTAAGCTACGTTTAGGTTATTTATGGTATGTTTAGCTTATGATCAAGTTCCGGACTGTTCGACATCATACGAATCGGTATAGTTTCGCAGTTTGACACAAATAGTCCTTGCGATTGAACAAACTTGTTTTCGACACACCAAACCAACCAAAACTTATTTCTAAGTTATGTGAAGGTTATTTAAGGTATGTTAAGCTTATTTCACTATCCCGGAGTGTTTGTCGCGTTAAACTGACTGCGTTTACACACCAGTTTGCGTATAACTTTCCAGAAAGCGATTTAGAGCTTGAAATCGAACGAGAATTGATATGTGCAAACGATACACATATTTATACAAATTCCAAGTATGAAATACAATATTTCATTGATTTGGTATTTGTTCGATGGTCTTGGAGGCACAGATGTCACACACGATTTGAAACGAGTTAAACAAATTAAACGATTGGTTTTGGGTAGTGATTAGATAATGGGACGGGTGTAGCATGATAAAAGCATGGTAGATATGCCGCTGATACATCTTATATATAAGTGATTCTATCATATTACATTGCGTGTCATTATTTAGTTCACTTGGGAAACGATTTGAAACGATGTCACACAACGAGGTTTTCAAAATGATATAAACCTTACGTGTTTTATTAACGAATTTTTATGAGATGTTATACGATTTGGTTTATTAAAACAAATGTTTTTGAGTTAAGAGTCATGGCTACGAGATTTATAAACTATAATCAATTCGATTTGAGTTGGTTAACTATGTTGCAATACACTTTTCAAAACGAGGTTTGTATTTTGACTCTTGTAGTCTAACGAGGTAATGCAACATATAAACGAGCCATGAATCAAATTCTCCCATAAAACCTATGTACTCGCCATCATTTCTTTGCTGACTCTATTTTTACATATGTTTCAGGTGGTATTGCTTGATGTTGCTTGCTAGGAAGCTCGTGTCACGTAGGACCTGGACGAGGCCTTAGTGACTTAAAAACAGTTATAAACAATATGTAGTTTGTTTGTTTTGATTTAAAGACAATGTACATTACTTAATAATTCAATAAAACGAAACATTTGGTTACCATGGTTGTGGAACAATAATTTTGTTGCAACACTCCCCGACGTTTCCGCCACGGTTTGTTGTTTTAACATGGTCGGCGTGTGACAGAAGAGTTAGTATCAGAGCCAATGGTTATAGGGAATTAGGTTATTAGCAATGCTTTGACCTAGACTATAACTTTAGGACCCTAACACAAGTTTACTTGTGTTTAGAATTTTAAAACAATACCGTCACCTATCCTTAGGTGATAACCACAACGAGAACACAATAACGAATCCGCTTCAAAAATTAATCATCTATCCTTGGATGATTGATTACTATGGTTTTGAACCCTTTGTTATAAGGTTTTGAACCCTTTTGAATTTTCAAAATCTCGTCAAAGTTTGGGTCTTATAATGTGAACACGTGCAACCTGGAAGAGTGAATGCTTGTACCCTGAGTTTTCTGTCTAAGGCCAGAGTGTTCGTACAAATCCGCGTTATCGGACCAGTCATTCTTACCTAGGAACTCTTGGGGTGAGTGTTCACTTATAGGCGAGCATGTCTTCGTGATACATTATAGTGACCCATTTACTTTGATTAGTCGCCGCGTGTCGTTTGTTTGTTCGAGGTAACAAACAAATGATCGCCTTCCTTGTGTTTTGTCGATGTTTTCAATGCCTCCTTTGTTTTTTTCCAATTATTGATCTCACTCATTTCTCATGTTTCCTTGTTAGACAATGCCTCCTCGACGCGATGCTCGGAATGATGCTCGAACTTATACTGCTGAGGAAGTCGCAGCCCATGTCTCTCAGCAAATGGCTGCTGTGCTTCCAGGCATTGTGACCCAAATTCATGAACTATACAACAACAACAATAATAACAACAATAATGCACCGTGTAACTTTAAGAATTTCAATTATGCGAAGCCTCTTAAGTTTTCTGGGTTGCAAGGAGCAACTGCGCTCCTGCAATAGTTTGAAAGTATCGAGAGCACATTCCGACACGTGCAGTGTCCGAATGAGCGTAAGGTTGAGTTTGCATCTAATGTGTTCGAGAAGCGAGCTCTTACATGGTGGAACGGAGTGATGCGTGATAGGGGTGCTGAAGTGGCACTAGCACAAACTTGGGAAGAGCTCCGAGCTCTCATGATGAGAGAGTTCTGTCCCCGTCATGAGATTCGAGCTTTGGAACGGGAATTCGATGATTTGAAACAAGTCGGGGGAGAACACCGTGCTTATACGGATCGACTTGAGGAGCTCAATTTGTTGTGTCCCACGATGGTTACCCCGCTGGATAAAGCAATCGAGAGGTATATCGATGGTTTACCCGATTCCATGCAGGACATTATGACCGATGTTAATCCTACTACCCTTCGTCAAGTAATCGAGTTATCTGCTACCCTGACTGAGTCTCAAGTCAGGAAGGGTAAACTTACCCGCAAGGGTGATAAAAAGAAGTCAACCGATTCTGATAAGGCAAAGGGTAAGGGTAAGAAGCAGGTTGAGTCTTCGAAAAAGTCAAGGAAGCGCAAGGCTTCCAAAACTTTGCAGTTACTGCTCAGAACCCACCGATTCAACCTCCTGCGAAGAAAGCATATGCTGGTACCGCACCTCACTGTGCTCGATGTAATGGTCACCATGTTGCTCAACAGGCCTGTAAACAGTGTGCTACGTGTGGTAGACTTGGGCATTTGGCCGACATCCGTCGCTTTGGTTAAAATCAGGCTGCTCAGGTTCCAGCACAAGCTCAAGGGAATGCTGCGAGATTCCCACCTGGTTCGTGTTTTAATTGCGGAGAAATGGGTCATTTCCGCAACAACTGCCCGAGATTGGTAAACGCGAATGCAAATGCAAATGCGAATGTCAATCCGAATGGTAACGCGATAGCAAATGTGAATCCCGCTCGTGGACGAGCATTCCATTTGAACGCGAATGAGGTGAGGGCGGACAACGAAGTTGTTAACGGTACGTTCCTTGTTAACAATCAACTTGCGTCTTTCCTTTTCGATTCTGGTGCCGGTAGGAGTTTTGTTTCGTTATCCTTTGAGCCTTTACTTGCAATACCTAGAACTAAACTGAGGAAGCCCTTATCAGTCGAAGTTGCTACTGGTAAACCACTCGCACTCGATTCTGTTCTTCGTGGTTGTCAATTGAACCTCGATAACCATCTTTTCCCTATCGACCTCATACCGATGCAACTTGGGAGTTTTGACATTATCGTGGGGATGGATTGGTTAACCAAACATCATGCCGAGGTTGTTTGTTTCGACAAGATCGTTCGTATTCCTCTTTCCTCTGGTGATGTTCTTGAGGTTCGTGGCGAGAAACCATCTGGTTGGTTTGAAACTCATGTCATGTATGAAAGCTCAAAGCTATTTACGAAAAGGATATGTTGCTTTCCTGGCACATGTCACCGAGGAGAAAAGCAAGAGCATGAGTATTCAGGATATTCCGATTGTTCGGGATTATCCAGAAGTGTTTCCTGATGAACTGCCTGGTTTGCCTCCAATTCGTCAAGTCGAGTTTCATATTGACCTTGTACCCAATGCTAACCCGATTGCAAAAGCACCTTATCGTCTTGCACCTTCCGAGATGCAAGAGTTGTCGAAACAGCTTCAAGAGTTATCTGATAAAGGATTCATCCGACCGAGTTAATCACCTTGGGGAGCTCCTGTCCTCTTTGTGAAAAAGAAAGATGGATCTTTTCGAATGTGTATCGATTATCGTGAGCTTAATAAGCTTACCATCAAGAATCGATATCCCCTATCTCGAATCGATGATCTCTTTGATCAGCTACAAGGTGCTACCTGTTTTTCCAAGATCGATCTGCGTTCTGGGTATCATCAGCTTCGTGTATTCGAAGAAGATATTCCCAAAACTGCTTTCCGCACGAGATATGGACACTATGAGTTCACTGTCATGCCTTTTGGTCTGACGAATGCTCTCGCCATTTTCATGGACTTAATGAATAGGGTCTGTAAACCTTATTTAGACAAGTTCATCATTGTGTTCATCGACGATATTCTTATTTATTCAAAGTCTCGAGCCGACCACGAGCAACACCTTCGTTTGACTCTCGAACTCCTAAAGAAGGAACAACTTTTTGCTAAATTCTCCAAGTGTGAATTTTGGCTTAAAGAAGTTCAATTCTTGGGACATATAGCCAACGAGCAGGGTATTCATGTGGATCCTTGCAAAATAGCTGTTTATAAGGATTGGAATACACCTACGACACCTACAGAAGTTCATTCTTTTCTTGGACTTGCTGGGTATTACCGTCGTTTTATTGCAAATTTCTCAAAGATTGCGGTTCCACTCACTGCTTTGACTCAGAAGAATAAGCCTTTTGAGTGGGGACCCAAGCAAGAAGAATCGTTCCAAACGCTGAAACAGAGACTTTGTGATGCTCCTGTTCTATCTTCGCCCGAAGGAAGCGATGATTTCGTTGTCTACTGCGATGCATCCAACTTAGGCCTTGGTTGTGTTCTCATGCAACGAGGCAAAGTTATAGCATACGCGTCTAGACAATTGAAAGTTCACGAGAAGAACTACACGACTCATGATCTTGAGTTTAGGCGCTGTAGTCTTTGCTCTCAAAATCTGGAGACACTATCTTTATGGCACGAAGTGTGTGGTTTTCACAGACCACAAAAGTCTCCAGCATATTCTTAATCAGAAGGAGTTGAACATGAGGCAACGGCGTTGGGTTGAACTCTTGAGTGACTACGATTGCGAGATTCGCTACCATCCTGGTAAGGCGAATGTCGTAGCCGATGCGCTAAGTCGAAAAGAGCGAGTTAAGCTTCATTCAGTTCAAACTCTATCTGATCTTCAAACTCGTATTCTTCAAGCTCAGCAATTTTGTGTTTCACAAAATTTGATATGTGAGGAATTGCCACGTCAGCTTGAGCTTAAACTCGAAGCGAAAGATGATGGTTTGCTTTATTTCAAGGATCGTTTGTGGGTTCCGAAACAAGACGATCTTTGCACTTTAGTGATGGACGAATCTCATAAGTCTCGATATTCCATCCATCCTGGTGTGGATAAAATGTACAAGGATCTTCGTACTAAGTTTTGGTGGCCTGGTATGAAGAAAGATGTTGCCTTGTATGTATCGAAATGCCTAACTTGTCTCAAAGTCAAGGCTGAACATCAACGACCTTCTGGTTTGCTTGTACAACCAGAGATACCGGTTTGGAAGTGGGAGAACATTGCTATAGATCTCATCACTAAATTACCGCGTACATCTAAAGGTCACGATGCTATTTGGGTTGTCATCGATCGATTAACGAAGTCAGCTCATTTTATTACGATTCGCGAGGATCTATCTGCTGATAAACTTGCAAAGATTTATGTTGATGAGATTGTATCACGACATGGTGTTCCTTTGGATATTATTTCCGATCGTGATGCTCGATTTTCATCTCATTTTTGGAGAACCATGCAATCTGCTATGGGAACCCAACTAAATCTAAGCACTGCTTATCATCCCCAACACAGATGGACAACCCGAGAAGACGATTCAAACTTTGGAGGATATGCTTAGAGCGTGCGTGATAGACTTTGGTGATAATTGGGACTCTCATCTACCAATGATCGAGTTCTCTTACAACAATAGTTATCATGCTAGCATCAATATGGCACCATTCGAAGCTCTTTACGGTCGAAAATGTCGTTCACCTGTCTGTTGGAATGAGGTCGGTGAGGCTCAGCTTACTGGACCTGAACTCGTTCTGGAAACAACAGACAAAATCAAGAAAATTCGCGATAATCTTGTGACAGCTAGAAGCCGTCAAAAGAGCTATGCGGATATGTGACGCAAGCCCCTAGAATTTCAAGTTGGAGAACATGTCCTACTCAAGGTGTCACCTTGGAAGGGAGTGGTGAGATTTAGAAGGAAAGGAAAACTTGCACCACGATATGTTGGACCATTTAAGATTGTTGAAAGAGTTGGAAAGGTTGCCTATCGACTAGAGCTACCTCCAGAACTTGGAAATATTCATCCAACTTTTCACATGTCCAATTTGCGAAAGTGTTTAGCTGACGCTGATCTTCACATTCCTCTCGACGAGATCCAAATCGATGAAACGATGCACTTTGTCGAGAAACCTGTGGAGATAGTGGACCGTACATTTAAACAGTTGAAGAACAAATGGATTAAATTAGTCAAAGTTCGTTGGGAGTCCAAACGTGGCCCAGAGTTTACTTGGGAACGTGAGGACCAAATGAAGGAGAAATATCCACAATTGTTCTCACAAGTTTCCTCTAGTTAAAATTTCGGGACGAAATTTCCTAAAGTAGGGGAGACTGTGACAACTGTGCTCTTTAATCAATGATCAATGCAAAACAGGTGTTATTTATCAATAATACAATGTGTTTTGGTGTTATTATGTGTGTATTTGTGGTTGGTGATTTTACAATTCGATTCGATTCGATTTCAAGCTTTAAATCGCTTTCTGGAAGGTTACACGCAAACTGGTGCGTAAACGCAATCAGTTAAATGCGACAAACACTCCAAGATAGTGAAATAGGCTTAACATACCTTAAATAACCTTCACATAACTTAGAAATAAGTTTTGGATGGTTTGGTGTGTCGAAAACATGTTTGTTCGATCGCAGGGACTATTTTTGTCAAACTGCGAAACTATACCGATTTTTATAGTAACGAACATTCCGGAACTTGATCATAAGTTAAACATACCCTAAATATCCTTTACATAGATTGGAAATAGGCTTTGAGGGGTTCGGTATGCTAAAATAAACTTTATTGATCAATAGGGACTAAAAGCGTAAAAAACTGCACAAGTTTGCATTTTCGCGCATACCTTACGTTCTGAATATATCCGGACATCCAAAAATTTATGTAATCATTAAAATATTTTATTTTAGTGATTGGCATGCAAAAATTCCATTCGTCGCTTAATTTGGATCGTTTTCGCATTCGTTACGACTTCCGTCCTAATTAACCGAACAACGCGAACGTACAACCAAACGAACCGACATCCGAGATATTTTTTAGCATGTTTTGAGTTCCCAATACCTTACTTCATTTTAGAGCCTTGAAATGAGGTTAACGGGGCTTAAACGTGTCAAAAATGGGCCGAAATACAAGTTTTGGGCTGCAGGGACCAAAACTGCCAATCTGCCAAAGATGCAGGGCGGCCCGCGTAAACCCAAGCTTTATTCTTACGCGGCCCGTGTCAGTGTCACAGTACAGAAACATTGAATTTGGTCATTCTGCTCGTTTTTGCTGGTTTTGATCTCTAGTTTTCAATGCTAGGGGCTGGTTTGTGTGGGGAACAAGTCCCCCAATCAGTCCTTGACACTTGTATGGCTTGGATCATGCCCTCTTCTCCAAGAAATGATCCTAATGGTTTTGCGAAAACTATATATAGGCCATGCTTTCATTCCATTTTCCTTGCATTTGGTCTGACATTTCTCTAAGTGGTTGTGATATTTCACTACCTACCTGAAATACTTGGAACCAAATCTATTTGGACCCTTTGTAAGTCCTCTTTCATTCTTTTATTGCTTTCCTAGCTTGAAAGTCAAACATTGTTTGACTTTCAGCTTTGACCATGAGATGGTCAACGAGGAGTTCGTTTGAACTTTGCAACGTGAGCGTAATCACGATGGTTATAGTCCTTAGTGACTATACCTACTGATTACCACGTTGACTAGGCGTAGTGACGAGTCGTAGTTTCGGTCAAAATGCTCATTTATGCGTATTTTGCAACCAAACTGCTCTTGGTATCAAAACACTTTGTTTTGATGTCAAAACCTGTTTTCTAACTTAGTTAAGCATGTTTTAACATGCTTAGCTCGTCACTTTTAGTTTAGTGCTTGTTTAGAGTCGTAAGTCAAGCGGTTTAAACCACCGCTTAGACTTTCGAACTCGACCCGTTTGGTCGATCTTTAGGATCTGACCAAGCATGTTTAGTGACCATAGTTGCATAGGGAATAACCTTCCGAGGTTATACCTTATGGTCACCGAGTTTAAGTAGTTGTATGATAGGTAGATTATTTGCCTTAGGTAAATTACCAAAATGCCCTTTTCATGCATAATTGGACTTTAAGCATATGTAACCTAACTTTTGTCACCTAAACTGATTATGCAACTTATTTAAACATGTTTAGGCATATAATACTTGTCATAGGACTAGTTAGACGTCTCGAACGCGCGTTTGCGCGCACGACGCGTTAAAGTAGCGTAAGCTACCTTAATGGGTCGCAACGGGTCAAAAGCACTTAGGTTAGGTTTCAATTTAGAATGTAGGCTTTGTTATACCATATCACATGAGTTCCAACGCTCATTTGGTTTACAAGACCTCGTTCTGTCTGATCTTCCGATTCAGGTGTCTATTGTTTGACTAGTAATTCGATTATTAGGTGCTGCTTAAGTTTCCTTGGTTTGATTGAGCTTGTTGAGTTCTTTAGATTGAGGATACTTTGCACTTCAATGTGAGTAAATATTTCCCCTATTTTACTATTTTCAATTGTTTTGGGGTGATTCATATGTACAAAACGAATTTCAAGGTTTAAACAATGATTTAAAAAACGATGGTTTATACTAAACTAATAACGATTTCAATAAGATGAACAAGACTTGTTGGTTGTAATTACATAACGAATGACATTCATTAGCATTGATCAATCCAACCAGTATTAGGTTGTGGTACCATAGGATCTGATAAATCCCGTTATCAGACTACACCCATGGTTATGTGTGGGGGTTATGTAGGTAACGACCGAATCTGCGATTATTAACTTACCCTTTGGTGGTTTGCTAATACGAGAAACGAGGTAGTCGAGTCACGAAGCTTTGAATGTTATTAGCAAGACGACCAAAAGTAGTTTCACTATTAAAACGAATACGATTTTGGGACGAGTTAAACGATTTGAAACAAGATACACGATTTGAAACGAGTTAAACAAATTAAACGATTGGTTTTGGGTAGTGATTAGATAATGGGACGGGTGTAGCATAATAAAAGCATGGTAGATACGCCGCTGGTACATCTTATATATAAGTGCTTCTATCATATTACATTGCGTGTCATTATTTAGTTCACTTGGGAAACGATTTGAAACGATGTCACACGACGAGGTTTTCAAAACGATATAAACCTTACGAGTTTTATTAACGAATTTTTACGAGATGTTATACGATTTGGTTTATTAAAACAAATGTTTTTGAGTTAAGAGTCATGGCTACGAGATATTATAAACTATAATCAATTCAATTTGAGTTGGTTAACTATGTTGCAATACACTTTTCAAAACGAGGTTTGTATTTTGACTCTTGTAGTCTAACGAGGTAATGCAACATGTAAACGAGCCATGAATCAAATAATCCCATAAAACCTATGTACTCGCCATCATTTCTTTGCTGACTCTATTTTTACATATGTTTCAGGTGGTATTGCTTGATGTTGCTTGCTAGGAAGCTCGTGTCACGTAGGACCTGGACGAGGCCTTAGTGACTTAAAAACAGTTATAAACAATATGTAGTTTGTTTGTTTTGATTTAAAGACAATGTACATTACTTAATAATTCAATAAAACGAAACATTGGTTACCATGGTTATGGAACAATAATTGTGTTGCAACACTCCTTGACGTTTCCGCCACGGTTTGTTGTTTTAACGTGGTCGGGGTGTGACAAATAAACCCGACGACCCTTGATCATCATCATCCTTTTTGTCTATGAACTCATCCCATGAAGGATCGTAATTATCAACCACACCAAGATCATCGTCTAACTCTTCATCTACTTTATCTTCCTCTTCCTCTTCTTTTTCTTCTTCTTTCAATCTTAACAACATCATTTTATGTTCTTTCGCCTTCTTTTTCCTTTGTTCAACTTGCACTCGGCGAATAATATCATCAAAGTTATATGACAGAGGAGTAGACTCACAAACAAGCACAAACCCTTTAGGATCCACTTTAGCATCCACCATTTCAACATCATGTTGACTTGAAGATCCATCAGCTACAGGTTGACTTGAAGATCCAAGTATCTCTTCAGTATCAACGACTAAACCTTTCTTTCTTTGAGTAGCTTCCTGATCCAACTCTCTTTCCCTGACAATTCTTCTCTCTTCAACCCTTTTGATCTCCAAATTGTTGTAGATAGATTGAACATTGATGCCCAAATGACTTTCCATCACAGGATATAGCATATTAAGTTGTTCATCCTTCACTGCTTTGTCGGCTCTTAGTGCTTCCATCTCAAGCTTCATCACTTTAAATTCATTTCCGGACGCTTCATGGAGTTCACTTATCAATTGATTTAGCGTCTGATTTATATCATTCAACTTCTTGTTCTTCACATGCAAACCAGAAATCTCTGTTGATAATACTTCAAATAGCTTTGCATTGTCATCAACATCTCCTTCCATTTTCTTTATCTTCTTCGCTTGTTTTATCATGACGGTCTTTATTTCTTCATTCACTTTCGACAACTCTTCAAGTTGTTTCTTCAATTCATCACGATCAACCTCTACCTTGGCCTTTTCTTTCTCAAGAATACTAACTTTCTTTTCCAGAGCTTTGACAGATGCATCATGAAACATATCAAACTCGTCACCAGACAGAATATCATCTTTAAATTCTCCATGAATGTTGGGAAAACCTTCAAATAGACTTGGAAGAATAGTTCTTTTTGGCTGTGAAGAATCTGGAACTTCAGGATTTTCTGGTGGTGGTGGTGGTGTAGAAATTCTTACTCTAGTAATCTCAACATCTTCATCATCACCTGCTTTCTCTTTCTCTGCTTCGGGCTTTTTAGCACTTTGCACCTCTGGCTCTTTAGGAACTTCATCATATTGATCTTTCACTACTTCATAACCCTTTGAAGTTGTTAGGTGCTTTTCACTCTTACCACTTTGGCTAACAGGCATAGAAGCACTTCCTTTTCTTGCCCTGACATTCCTCGAAATAACTCCAGTCTGAACTGCTTTGCGCTTTATACGAAGTTTCTTCTTCTATTCAGCAGTTGGAGTGTAAGTAGAATACTCTTCATCAGAACCCTTCCTTTTCTTCTGAGGCTTCTTCTTTAACTGAACTTTCCCATGACCAATCTTTGTTACATCAATTTCTGGTTCTGTTTCTGTTGATTCATCGTCGGCATCACTTGAATCATCATGAACAACGCCTTCAGGTTGCTTGTCTTTCACATTTTCTACTTGAAAACTTGAACTTTGAACTTTCGCAGCTTTCTTTGCTTCAGCTTGCTCGTTCATCTTTAGAAAATCATCATATGACATGTTAAGAATATCAGCTCCTTGTCTTATCAATTCTGTTGGATCAAGGACTGGTTCATCTACCAACTTTTGTTGTGATTCCCTTGAAGGCCCTGCAAAACAAGCATTGAACTTTCATTAGTAAAATATAACATTTATAGTTCTAACTTTTCTTATGACTCCCCCTTTCAACTGTACCCTTAACAACTATCTTTGGTGTTGGCTCTTTAGGAATAGATACAGCTGGGGATGTCTTCGGTATTCTCTTCCTTTTCCCATCTTTCACAAACCAATATCGAAGCTTTTTCTCATTCATCTCCCTCATCCTGTCATCTTCATTCTCTGAATTGCTGTTTTCATGTCTCCATGCATCGTTTTTAGGAGCAACATATGCTGGATTATCAATCTTGCAAATCATTCTCCTTGCCGTTGGTTCAGGATCATCTTTCTTTGGATTTTTATATGAAGCTAATCTACTCAAAGTATCAGCTGTCATTTTCGTAGACCTAATATATCAGCAGCATTCTTTGGAATGTCTTTAACTTGATCATCTATCATCATCTGGATAAATCTGGGGTACATGATGTACTTACTAATTCCACTTCCTATATTATCTACCATATGGTCAAATATCACTTACGATACATTGTACGGCATGTTCAGCACCAAGCATGTAATGATATTCATGATATAATCAGATGTCTCATCATAAGCTCCCTTCCGATGTGACAAAGCATGCACTACACAGTTAATTAGGAACTTGTATGGTGGACTAAACATCGTCTTAAGATATTTCCCATTTAAGTGTCTTGTAAAACCCATTCTGCACCACAAACCTTTGCATAATCGTTCAGGAATAATGATAGGATCATTATCAGAATCTCCTAATTCCAACACTTTTCTTAAATCACCCACATTGAACTTGATCTCAACATCTATATCTTGATTATTCTCGTCCTTCTTTCTAACAGCTGAATAAATCATCTTTTCATCCTCAACACATCTCACTGAGCTCCAAAACCTTCTAACATGTCATTCATACACTACAGCTCTATCGGTTAAGGCCTTATTGATCTTACTCTCCCTCAAAAAATTTTCCATGACTTTAAATGGAGTTGCGTCTGTATAATGTGCATCCAACAGATAGTAAATATTGTGAGATTTATCCCAACTGATGCTCTTACCTGCAATAATACACAATATTAAAGTTGGCACAAAGTTCGAGACAAAAGATCGGATGGTGAAACTTCAAACAATTTTCTAACACTGGAAAAGTTCATTCTATACAGCACTGAGGATCAGATGATGATCCGATCGGATTGCCATCCGATCAGATGAACCATCTTATGTAATAAATAAGTCAACTGCATATGGATCGGATGGCAATCCGATCGGATTGTCACTATATCCATGAGACAAACAAATAAGCTCCATTGACAAGTCAATTTTCTTGAATGAGTGGTATGGATCAGATGGCCATCCGACCGGATTGTTATCCGATTGGATTGTCACTCGATCCTTGACAAGATGATGAACAGTTGATGAAAAATTTTGTCATTATGTGATGTGGATCGGATGGTCATCCGATCAGATTGCCACTCGATCATTGGCATGAGATGAACGGTTCATATGATTGTTTGTTTTGGATCGGATGGCCATCCGATCGAGATGCCATTCTATCAAAATGCCAGCATCTTAATAGTTAAGGCACAGAAATCAATGCAACTCTTAGTAAATTTTCAAATATGTAAAATACATTGGATCGGATGGCCATCCGATCGGATTGCCACTCGATCAATGAACATGAAGAACACTCTGAACAGTCTATGAATCATCAAAAATTTTCTAAGTTAAACACAAAATTGAAAACAGATTCACGTAGAGATTTCGCCGATGATCAAAACCCTATGTTTATCTTTTTCTAACTCTCAGCCATTTGGGTTTAATTTCACTTTTATTGCTCCGAATTCCGACACCTCTAAACATTAAATCAATGGATTCTAACATGTTTTTGCACAAATTGAGACGGTAAACCTATAGATCTAAGGCTCGTGAACAAAACTCTATGTTTGGTTTCTATCAAAAATCACTAGATGAGCGTAGATCTAAGAATCTTGGTCCGAACAGTCGCTGACATTCAAAAATTCATCAAAAACATCAATTTAATAGTTAAAAGATCAGAATTCTTACCTTTCCCATAATCTTCAGAAACGAAGGGCTGGTTTTGGCGAATGGCTCTGGGCGATTTTGGCGAATTCTGAGAAACCCTAGCATCTTGTTCATCTGATCTTATTCTTGATTGATTTGGGTTAGCAATTGTGGTGTTGTCGATCCTTCTGAGTAAGGTTTCTAGACTTCTACCGTGGTTACTAATCTTTTGAAATCAGGTTTAGGGTTATTCGTTTCGTTTTTTCTTGCTAGGGTTTGCCGCCAATCTGCTTGGTTGATTTCTGATCTTCGTGCGTTGGTTTTGTTGCTTGATTTGGAGTGGGAGGCGGATTAGGGTTTTTTGATTATTACGAGTCCGTCGTCAAGGTTTTCGGTCGTTGGTCTGTTCTTCGTCAATAGTTTCTTGCCGACCAGCTAGGGTTTTACGTCTGCATGTGAGTGTTGTCGTATGAATATGAGCACAGAACCGCCTGACATTAATGACAATTATTGGAAACCGTCTTTGAATGCTGATATTCGCAATTCTCATCTTGATGATTTGAAGGCATGCAGTGAAATTTCTCCTGGGAGCACCCCTGGTACGGCCCCTGTGCGAGGGATTAGTCTGAAAGTTACGAACATAGAAGGGAACACCATGTTACCAAGAAGGGGGCTATACTCTACTAATGACATCTCCATCCTTGATGGTTTGGCTGCAATATCCAAACCGGTAATTACTGATGAGTCAAGACCATCGTATGCGGATAGGGTTAAGAACACATCTCTGATGAAGCGTGAAGTCAATTTCAGAAAGCTGGATTCTCAAGAGGTTTTGCAAGACGCTGATGTTGTCATTCCTAGAGAGGTTATCCGCAAGGTACAAGAGAAATTTGATAATGTTCTTTATGGATATTTTCTAGGTAATCGTTTGCCGTATCCTGTGGTTGAATATTATGCTAAGAACGTGTGGGCAAAGTTTGGTTTTGCAAAAATTATGATGAACTCGGATGGTTTTTTCTTTTTCAAATTTGATACCAAAGAGGGGATGACAAAGGTGCTGGAGGGTGGACCTTGGCTTATTAGAAAAGTTCCGTTGTTTTTGAATGTTTGGTCTCCGTCCGTGAGTCTGAAAAAAGAGGGGATTAAGTCGATCCCGGTTTGGGTTAAATTGCATAATGTGCCTATATCAGTCTACACGGATGATGGGCTGAGTTTATTAGCATCGAAAATAGGTACGCCGAAAAGACTTGATAGTTATACGGCAGACATGTGTGCTGAAAATTGGGGGAGGAGTAGTTTTGCTCGTGCTCTAATTGAGGTGAATGCTGATAATGAGTTAAAGGACCATATAATAGTGGCAATACCGAAGTTAGATGAAGACGGGTATATTACGGAAAGAATTAATGTGGAGTATGAATGGAAACCACATCGGTGTTCGACATGTTGTGTTTTTGGTCATAGTGATCTTACATGTGCCAAGAATGTGAACGAGAAAAAGAAACAAGTGGTAGTGGATGAGGAAGGGTTTGTAACGGATAAGAGGAGAACGGCTCGGGGTGGAACTATTCAAAAGAAACAAAAAGCTAAATTTATCTACAGGCCGAAATCCAACAAAACTGGTACTAGTACGTCAGGCACGAAGGATAGTAACAGTGACAAAGCGGGTCCAAGTACTTCAGGCACCAGGTCGGGTACGGTTAATGTAAAAACGTCGAATGCTTTTGATGTTCTTGGTTCTGGAGAGGGGGATGGGAATGAGAGTATACCTGGTAACGTCGATGGCACTAATGAGGAGGATGGTCATTCGGATCATGGTATAGATGATATTTTAGATGATATGCCGACGGAAATGGCCAAGTTTATGTCCAATAAACAACAAACTAACTTTTCTGAGGGGGCAAGCACTCCCGGTGCCACGGGTTTAAATGGGTAGCTTAATGACTTGGAATATTAGGGGCTTGAACCGGCCCCTGAAACAAAGTGAGGTTCGAACTATTGTCGCGGAGAACAAGCTAGAGTTATGTGCGATCCTTGAGTCGCATGTCAGTATTGGTAATTTAGCTAAAGTTTGTAAGTTTGTGTTTCGTAATTGGAATTGGACTTCCAATGGTGGTGTTTGCAGCCGTGGTACAAGAATTATTTTAGGATGGAATGCGGATAAGTTAGACGTTATGGTCCTTGCTCAGACGGATCAAGTTATGCATATTCAGATTCGTTTTAAGGCTAGCAAAAGAGTCTTATTCTGTTCGGTTGTCTACGCGGAGAACAAGTATATAGATCGACGAGCACTTTGGGCCGATCTATGTAAGCATAAGATTTTTTGTCAGGATAAGCCGTGGGTGGTGATGGGGGACTTCAATTCTGCACTCAATATTGAAGATTCGTTATGCGGGGTCTCTAAACAGTCTATTGGCATGCGAGAGTTTCAAGACTGTATTCAACAAACTGAATTGATGGATATAAATGCACATGGGCTGCAATATACTTGGAATCAAAAGCCTAAGAGTGGAGTCGGCTTATTAAAAAAGATAGACCGTATAATGGGAAATATGACGTTTTTGGAATTGTTTCCTTCAGCTTATGCGTTGTTTCATCCATTTCGGGTTTCTGATCACACTCCATGTATCCTTAAAATCCTCGGCTCCAATGGGTCTCGGCCAAAGCCATTTAAGTTTCCGAACTTTATCGCTACTAAGCCGGAATTTAAGGAAATTGTTAACATGGAGTGGACGAAGAATGTGGAGGGGATTGCCATGCTTTCGGTTGTGAAGAAGTTAAGAAACTTAAAACCAAGCTTGAGAAAGTTATTTTTTGATCAGGGAAACTTGCATGTGAAAGTTGATAAGTTGCGAAAGGAACTAGATGATATTCAGGCACAAATGGACAGTAATCCGTGGAATGTGCACCTGCGTCAAAAGGAAGCTCAATGTCTTAAAGATTTTCAAGCGGCTGCCTATGATGAGGAGTGTTTCCTGAAACAGAAATCTAAGGTAGATTGGCTCTGTGCTGGAGACTCAAACACTAAATATTTTCATAACATAGTGAAAACGAGGAATGCTAGAGCTAGGATTTATAGTGTCATGGATACTATGGGGGTGAGACATGAGGGTGAAGATGTTGCTGATACTATGGTGTTGCATTACTCAAATTTTTTGGGTATGGAGCACCCGGTTGGGACAACCAATATGGAAAACCTATTTACTAATGTTCTTAGTGACGAAGATGCGCTCCACATGATTCGACCGATTACTCGTGAAGAGGTTAAGAATGCCATGTTTAGTATTGGTGAGGATAAGGCTCCCGGGCCGGATGGGTACACTTCGACATTTTTCAAGAAAGCATGGGAGATAGTGGGGAATGAAGTTACTGATGCGGTCCTACAATTTTTTGAAAACGGGAAACTTCTTAAACAGATTAACCACACCCTTCTTGCTTTACTTCCGAAAAAAGACACACCGGATTCGGTGTTGGATTATCGTCCGATTTCATGTTGCAACGTTGTGTACAAATGTATTAGCAAGATTATTACTGATCGGTTAAAAGGTAGTCTGAGCTCGCTGGTGAGCATTAACCAGTCAGCTTTTGTTCCGGGAAGAAAGATTTCGGATAATATTCTCCTCACGCAGGAATTGATGCACAATTATCATTTGAATAGGGGCCCGGCCAGATGTGCGTTCAAAATTGATATTCAGAAAGCATATGACACGGTCAACTGGAGTTTTTTGGAGGATGTTCTATCTCGGTTTGGTTTTCATCGAACAATGGTGAACTGGATAATGACGTGTGTGTCCACCGTCTCATACTCATTATGTATTAATGGGAGCTTGCATGGTTATTTCAGGGGAAAACGAGGTTTAAGGCAAGGTGATCCAATGTCACCCTACTTATTTACGCTAATTATGGAGGTCCTATCACTTTTGCTTAAACGTGCAGCTAGTACGTCTTTTAAATTTCATGCCCATTGTGCTAAGGAGAAGATAATTAACGTGTCATTTGCGGATGATTTATTTATCTTTGTGCATGGTGATGTGGTTTCGGTTAAGAAGATTAAAGAAGCGCTGGAAATTTTTACTAACATCTCAGGTCTCGTGCCTAGTCCAGCTAAAAGTACGGTTTTCTTTTGCAATGTTCCTCACTCGATTCGACAGGAAATTCTGGATGTTATGCCTTTTCAGGAGGGTGTTCTGCCAGTCCGATATCTGGGGGTTCCGCTAATCTCTTCAAGACTCTTGTATAAAGATTGTACGATCCTTATTGAGCGTATGGAGAAAAAGATTGTTAATTGGGCAACTAAAGCATTGTCTTTTGCGGGTCGTTTACAACTTATTAATTCGGTTCTCTCCTCGATGCATATCTATTGGGCCTCTGTGTTCATTATTCCGGCTAGAGTTGTTAAGGAGCTTGAGAAGCGTATTCGCAGATTTTTATGGAATGCGGGTTTGGATGGTAAAACTCGTGCTAAAGTGGCTTGGGAAGCAGTGTGTTTGCCGAAAACGGAAGGGGGTTTGGGCATTAGAAGTATTTCGGATGTTAACAAATCACTTATGGCAAACCATATTTGGAGCATCTTAACTAACCGGGATTCTATATGGGTTCGGTGGATTCAGAAGTATAAGCTTAAAGGTCGAAATTTTTGGGAGGTTCCTTGTCGTGGGAGTATGACTTGGGGATGGCGAAAAATTTTATCTATCCGTCATATTATACGGCCTCACATCTGGTCATCTATTCGGAGTGGTATCCAAACTAACGTTTGGAGTGATATGTGGTGTTCTCTAAGTCCGATTAGTGCATTTATTTCTCCTCGGGCCATCGCCAATGCCGGGTTCTCGCTTCAATCTTCTGTTGCGGATGTTATTGACCACAATGGTCACTGGAAGTGGCCGCAAGCATGGCTGGATCTTTATCCGGTTTTAATCACGCTTTCAGTCCCAAATCTTGTTTCTGGTACCGTGGATCGTTTGGAGTGGAAGGATTTGAATGGCAAATTGAGCGATTTCCAATCGGCTCAGGTTTGGAACACCATTCGGAGTAGGGAGAATCAGGTCATGTGGTCTAATATGGTGTGGTTCGCTCAATGCATTCCGAGGCATTCGTTCCATTTATGGCTGCTGTTTCGTAATAAGCTGAAAACACAGGACCGATTGACAGTTTGGGAAGCAGGTAGTCTCACAAACTTAAATTTGATGGCCTGTCCGTTATGTTACGCGGATCGTGAAAGCCGAGAGCATTTGTTTTTCCGTTGTTCTTTTGCGGATCAAGTATGGAATAATGTTAAGACATTCGGTCAGTTGGGGAGTGTTGATAACTCGTGGGATTCACTACTTAGTTGGGTGGATCAGAATTCCAGCTCGAAGAAAGCGGATCACGTTATTTGTAAGTTGCTGATTGCTGCGTCCTCGTACTACATCTGGCAAGAGAGGAATAACAGAATCTTTAAAAATCAGAAGCGAACGGTAGATCAAGTGATTGAGGTAATTAAGAATTCGGTTCGGTTCCGTTTGATGGGATTCAGATTCCGGCTGGTTTCAACGAAGAAAAGGATTTTCAAGTTGTGGAAGATTGAAGAAAATGAAGATAATGTGGCGCGTCCAGGCTAATCATGTCTAGTTGTTAGGCGTTGGTTTTTGGTTGTTTGTTTTGGTTGTCGTTGAGTGTTTTTTTTTCTGGTTGTGTTGCTTGTTGTCCTAGGCTTGGCTGTCAAGTCTAGTTGGTGTGTCGCATTGATACACCCTTGTTATTATTTGATTCATTTATAAAATTCACCGGGGTAACCCTTTACCCAAAAAAAAAAATTCTTACCTTTCCCATTGTGAAGGTTGAGTGTGCCAACAATCCAATGAAGTGTGGAAAGCAAGAATGTAAAAATCAGATCAAGAAAGTGAGAGTGTTTGAGAGAGTATCGGATGGCCGCTCGAATGAGTAAAGATTTGACTGAAACCATTGACCATTATTTATAGCAGTGACCAAGTATCGGATGGCCATCCGATCGGATTGCCATCCGATCTAAACAACTCTCTTTTCACTTTTTGTGTTTTGACCTTTTGAATTTTTGTCGTTTTATCATATTTGGTCAGTTTTAGAAATCCACTTAAGTATCTAGGTCCAAGTTAATGACCCTAGGCACTTAATTTGCCTACCAAGTCCAAGTTAATGACCTTGGTTGACCCGAAACGAAACGAAACAAACTGACTTTTTGTTCAACTTTTTCAACCTCTTTTTCATGAAAATTTACAAGTGTCAACTTAATGAACTTGCTTTCACTTTGAATTTTACCAAAATTTTCATGATTAGCTCCCAATCCTGTTGTCCAGTTCAGAAACTTCCTGCTTTGATTCATGACTGCGAGTCTGAAGATCAGCTTTCTACCTTTGTTTGTCGAGAAACTAAAGCAGAAATGTAAAATCTTTTCTGGAGTTTTAAGAAAGTTTAAACTAGAAAACTATGAAATCTTTTTGAGTTTAAATGCTAAACAGAAATGAAATGAAATAAAAGTAAAGTATTTACAAACATATTTTTGGTGAGCGTGTTAGGGGATCATATCAGCTACCGATAAGTTACAAGTACCGTTTAGCTTGAATATACACGATGTGTTAAACAATTCACTTAGATTGCCGATATACTGATCCATTTAAATTTTCATACAAATTTCAACTTATTCAGGATACGAATTAGTGTTTTAATAGCTTAACTTATACGCGTGTCCCACCTCAGAATATACTCTCGTATCCAGACTTCTATATTCAGTCTTACAGGTGAACGTACAATAATGATATCTGTAACGCGTAGTGCGAGGCCATGAGAGCACAGGTTAGAACTTCTGTTCAGACAGAGAAATGATGGCTCGACTTTTGGTGTGTCCCGTTTGGGGATCTTTTCTTCAACAGCACATGATTAACATTTTGTAATGTTTCATCATTTTTTATGCTGAGGGTTTGCTTTAAGATTAAAGTAGTGAAGAGTATTATACGAGGACTAGACTATTGCTTCCGCAAAACTAGAAGTCCTGGTATAATACCCAAGATATCATTACGCACATAGACCTAGTATGTCAGATATAGAAAATCTTTCAAACAAGATTTCAAGGGTTACCTATATATCCAAGAGATGTTCCCCACGTACTAAGCATGAAATGATTTTAGATTTATATCCCGAACAAATCTACTAAATGTATAAAAACCTACCGGCATATCATCAGCGAGACTGTTTAACACCTTTTATACAATACATATTTTTAGCATACTGTAACTGTCTAGCTGATGTACTATCATTTCCCCTTTTAACACAAACTCTTTTTCGGTTTTCTATTGTTTTTCGATTTTGAAAATATCTCATGTTTTTGGATTTTTGTATTTTTATTGTTTTTTTATTTTCTGAAAATATATCTATCTCCCCCTAAATACCAAAACAACTAAAAATACGACAGACCAGTGCAGTTTGCTTTTCAACATCATCTGCAGAAGTATTCTCATCAACGCCAAGAATCCCCTTCGCATCCGACAATAGCTTCATACCATTTACTTTTAAAAGATATTGAAAACGTGATCTATCAAAAGCTTTGGTATGCAAGTCAGCTTTTTGTTCATTGATGTGGATTTTGTCAATTCGTATCAACTTCTTCTCGAAGCAATCTCGGATGAAGTGATGATGAATCTCAGTATGTTTGGTTTTAGCGTGATGTACCAGATTTTTCGTTATGTTTATTGCTGCCTTATTATCAACAAAAATAGGTGAAGTAAGAAATTGCAAACCGTAGTCGCGCATCTGTTACTGAATCCACAGGATCTGAAAGCAGCAGCTGTTGGCAGATACATACTCTGCTTCACATGTTGATAAAGCAACAGAGGTTTGCTTCTTACATTGCCATGTGACCAGTCGGGGTCCGAAAAATTGGCATCCTACAGTTGTTGATTTAGCATTGACTTTGCAGCAACCGAAATCAGAATCAAAGTACCCTTCAAGCGTAACGTCACCATCCTTTGGATACCACAACCCCAAGCTTGGAGTTCCTTTCAGGTAGCGTAATATCCTTTTGACAATGGACATTGTGAAGCTCTGGGACTTGATTGATATCGGGCCACGAGGCAGGTTGGGTACATTATATCAGGCCTTGATGCCGTCAAATACATTAGCGAGCCGATCATGGAGCGATATAATTTTTCATCGACCTTCTCTCCGGTGAGACCAGGGTTGATACCATGATTCGTTGCTAACGGGGTGGACACTGGAGCAGTCCTGGACATCCCAAATTTCTCTAGAACGTCATGAACATACTTTATCTGATGTATGAAGGTTCCTTCGGGCATTTGGTCAACCTGGAGCCCTAAGAAGAATTTCATCTCACCCATTGAAGACATCTTGAACTTCTGCTTCATTACTTTTTCAAAATCTTTGCAGAGTTCTTCGTTTGTGGACCCGGAAATAATGTCTTCAATGTAAATCTGGACTATCAGAAGATGGCCATCGACTTCCTTTGTGAAAAGAGTGGCGTCTACCTTGCCTCGAATAAAGCTGTTGGCAAGCAAATGTTGAGAGAGTGTCTCGTACCAGGCTCTCGGGGCCTGATGCAAGCCGTACAACGCTTTGTCCAATAGGTAAACCTTATCTTTGTGAATTGGGTCGGTGAAGCCCGGTGGCTGACCAACATATACCTCCTCTTTCACTTTGCCATAGAGAAATTCCGACTTAACATCTAGCTGATATACTTTAAATCCTTTCCATGAAGCAAAAGCTAGGAAGATTCTGATAGCTTCAAGACGAGCAACCGGAGCATAAACCTTGGTGAAGTCTATCCCCTCTTGCTGACTGAAACCCTGAACCACGAGTCGAGCTTTGTTTCGGACAATAACTCCTTGGTCGTCTCTTTTACACTTAAACACCCACTTCATGTTTATTTCGCTATGACCATCAGGTAAATCCACAAGCTTCCACACACCAAGCTTTTCAAACAGACTCAGCTCCTCCTGCATTGCGTTGACCCATGAATCTTCAGTCAGTGCTTCCTTGTAAGTTCGCGCTCAATCTGCGAAATGAAACAACTGAGTGAAAATTTTGTTTGTAAAGGAGCAACTTTAGTATAAAAGCAAGTAAGGCCATGGTCAATCTGGCTTCTGGTGCGAACGCCTGACTGTAGCTCTCCTATTATAAACTCTTCTGGATGGTATGAAAGAGTCCTCAACATAACTTCGCCAGGAACATCCACCTCGCCTTCCAAATTAGTAACGTTCTGATCCGCAACTTGTTCATTGTCAAAAATTGTCTGATCTGAAGATTGGATTTGCTCCCCCTTAGACTCTAAATCACCATGATCAAAAGTAGGAATATCATCAGATTCTGAATTATCATTGACCGCCGTCTGATTTTCAGGAGTAGGTTTGTGTTTCAAAGTAGAAGGAGTTTGCTGAACTTCATCATTCTCTTCAGTGTGACTTGGACCAGCTTCATCATCTTTGGAAGTTTGTTGTTGACATCTAGAAGACCTTTCGGGAAATCTTCCTTGTGATGCTTCGTATTCTCGTAAAATATCCAAATTATCAAAGAACTCTGGCTCTTCTTCTAACTCGTATGAATCCTATAAAGTATCGTAGTTGAATCGCCATGAGTCTGCGGGCTTTTGTGGAGGCATAGTATAGCTTTGACATTCAACATGTTGTGCTTCGATGATCTTCTTCAGACTTGGAACAAAGACTCTTCTTAGTGGACTAGCATATCCCATAAAGATACCTTCTATGCTCTTTGAACCAAATTTGCCATCGGGATCTAGAATAGTGCAGGGAGACCCGAATGGCTCTAAATACTCGAGATTATGTGACAACTCGACCTTTTGACTCGTATTTAATGCACGTTGATCCTGACCATTGACCTTGACTGTTTGACTTGCTTGACTTGTAATATGGATAATGTGCACTTGATGTAATATGAATGGTATTGGTATGAACTTGTTTAGAAAACTTAGACTTAAACTGTTAGAACCCATTAAAGATCCATATGTGTTTTGCCGTACAACACCCCGACGAATCAGATTATGATTCGCCAAGAACCATTCGACGAAACAGGTAACCTGTTTCGCCAATTCTGTTTCGCCGGCCCATCTGATTCGCCAAAGCCCATTACGGGCCCAAACAATCTGTGCGTGTTTAAAATGTGAAACGATCTCCTGCTTCACAACTTTGGCAAAACTACCGAAACCCTAGAGCTCTCTCACTGTGACGGCGAATTAGAACCCACCGGAAACCTTTGCGTGACCAAACCATCATCTCGGTTAGTAAATTTATGTGATTTGATCGATCGTTCATCCGTGTACGTGTGTGTGTGTCATGTGATTATGCCTTGATGATGTATATCTGAAATCGATACATGTTAAATATTAGGGTTCTTATTATGATGGTGATGATATAGATTTTCGATAGGAATGTTGTTGTCAGATATATATGGTTTTATGTGAAACTCGATACGGTTGAATACTTGATTTCTGGATGGTGTTAATCTGGATTTGGGTAGCATTTTGATAGGGTTCGATAATGTGTTATTGAGTGATAGTCGGTTTTGAGATACGTTTAAACTAGGGTTCATGCTAGACAATGATTTCTGGATGATTGTGTTATGATGATTGTTCTTGATGGTGTTCTAGGCGGCTGCTAGAATGATTAGGGTTTCCATGATTGATTGCATGATTTTCTGTAACTGACATGTTGACGTAATTACTGCTTAACGAATCTGAATGTTTGGCGAATCTGAATGTTGACGTAAAAGGATGTTTGACGAAATAGAACTCCTGATTCGCCAAGGATAATTGACGAAATAGAACTATGATTCGTCGAGAAGCAGTTGACGAAACAGAATCAGTTTCGTCAACCTGTTTCGCCGACCTGGTGTTTCGCCAAAGCTGTATTTCGCCAAATTGTTTAACTGTGAACAGTAGACTGATGTAACATTTGAAATGCTAACTGGAGTGGTTAACTGCTGATAACTATTATGCATGACTTATATGAACTCGCATACGTGCAACGTGATACTGACGTGTTCATACTTATGTGCCAACTTCGTGAATACAAACTGATTGTGTATACGTGCATACCATAGGACGTGACTGATTGATTGTGATTGCATACTTAGCATACCGAGCAAACCCAAGGTGAGTTCACACAGCCAAGGCATGGGTTCCCGGGTGGGGAATGGGATTTGATAGATTGTTATGCACACTCAGATGGTAGAACTTAACGAATACGAACCTGCTAGACTAGTAACACTCATTGAACTGATCTTCGCACACCTGCCACGGGTTGGCCGCGATACTATGACATCTTCGCACACCTGCCTTTGGAAGGCCGCGAACTAAACTTACTAACCTTCGCACACCTGCCTGGGAGGCCGCGATACAAATAAACCTAGTCTAGAATACTTGGGAAGAACATCCCCTAATATCTTCGCACACCTGCCTGGGAGGCCGCGATGGAAATATGAAACTTGAAATAAACGAACGAACTTACTATTACTCATATCATATTATTACTGAACTGTTAATTGTGAACTCGCTCAACTAGTTGTTGACTCTCTGCTGCATGCCTTGCAGGACCTTAGGTACTTATGGAGCTTGCACTGGAGAAGCGGGTCGTTGTGGGCAAGGATCGTGGTTTCTACGTTGAACTATTATGACATTTAAAACTATTAACTAATGTTGGATTATTTACTATGCTTCCGCTATACTTTGAAACTATGGTTATGTTTTGAACACCTATCGTATTGGATGTATGGTTTATATTTATTTTACTTGACATTAATTCCATGTTCAATATGATTGGTGGCTTGATCCTGGTCAGTCACGCTCCCGAGCGGTGGTACTCCGCGTGTGGATTTTGGGGGTGTGACAGATTGGTATCAGAGCCATTGGTTATAGAGAACTTGGTTTTAATATGGGAAAACGTTTTTATTAAAACCAGACTATAACCAGAACAGTGCTCTCAATGATCCACAACGACGCTTCGCTCCACGTGCAAGACTCGACATACTAGGTAATAAGGTTTATGTTTATTGCCTACATGCTAAAACTGCTTAGAGCTTTGCTCGTAGTATGCTTACCCTACTATTGCTCGCTATCTGTTACTGCTTGAGAACACTTATGTGCTTACACTCTTCTGTCATCGCACTATTCGCGAACCTTTCTCACTTATGTTGCCTTTGATGTGAAGATCAATGGCCGCACGAATTAACATGACTCAAGCCCAGCTAGAGGCTCTCGTTGCTGCGGCAGTTGCAGCCGCTCAAGCAGGTAGTATACCCTGCAGTATAGACTCATACTAGGGTCTTTAGATCCTACATTAACTCCTGTATTTAACTTCGTCCAATTCGTACAATAGGTCAACACGCGCAGCAGCCTGTCTGCACATTCAAGAACTTCATGGACTGTCGTCCAAATTCTTTCAGTGGCACCGAGGGGGCAGTGGGACTCCTCCATTGGTTTGAAAAGCTAGAGTCAGTATTCGAAATGTGCGAGTGCCCTGAGGCTCGCAAGGTCAAGTATGCAACTGGCACCTTGGAGGGAATAGCGCTAACCTGGTGGAACGCGCAGGTGCAAATTCTGGGGTTGGCAGCTGCTAACGCCACACCCTGGAACGATTTTAAGGAACTTATCAAGAGAGAGTATTGCACGCGTGAAGATATTCACAAACTGGAAGACGAGCTGTACAACCTGAAAATGGTTGGATCAGAGATTGAAGCGTATACTAAACGGTCAAATGAGCTGGCCGTGCTGTGTCCAACTATGGTGGACCCTCCATACAAGCGTATTGAGTTGTATCTCAAGGGTTTGGCACCAGAAATACAGAGCCACGTAACATCGGCTAATCTTGACGACATTCAGGCTATTCAGCGCCTCGCTCACCGCATCACAGATCAGGCAGTGGATCAGAACAGACTGCCAAAACGCATCAGTGCTACCACTACTACTACTACTACTCCAGCTGCTACTACTTCTGCCACAACCAGCGAGAACAAAAGAAAGTGGGATGGGGATTCCAGCAAGGGATCAGTTTCGGTTCAGTCCCAAACTCAGCAGCGTCGCACCAACGATTACCAGAGTCCGAGTCAGCAATCATCGGGCAGTCAGGGTCAGAGTGGTTATAGGGGAACTCACCCATGGTGTAACAGGTGCAACAAACACCACAGTGGAAGATGTCGCAGGGAACGTTGTCAAAGATGCCACAAGCCGGGCCATGAGGCTAAAGATTGTAGAAGCTCGCGACCAGCAAACCAAAACCAGCAACTCCCACCGCCAGCTCCACAGAACCAGCAGCAGCAGCCACAGCGTGGAAATCGGGGATGTTTCCAGTGTGGGGCTGAAGGCCACTACAAACGCGATTGCCCTCAGTTAAACCAGAATCGCAACAACAACAACCAGGGCAACGGGAATAACAACAATAACAACAACAACGGGGGAAACAACAACAACAATGGCAACGAAGCTCGGGGTCGTGCTTTTGTGTTAGGTCGGGGTGACGCAGTGAATGATCCCAACGTCGTTATGGGTAAGTTTCTTCTCGACGATATTTACGTTACTGTCTTATTTGATTCGGGTGCTGATACAAGTTATATGTCATTGAAAATGAGTAAACTGTTAAAACGAACACCAACACCCCTAAACACCAAACACGTCGTAGAACTAGCAAATGGTAAAAGTGTAGAAGCGGCACATGTAATCAAGGGTTGTAACATCGTACTGGCTAGTCAGACTTTCTCGATTGATCTTATACCCATAGTCTTGGGTAGTTTCGACGTCGTCATCGGTATGGATTGGTTATCCCAACATCGCGCAGAGATTTTATGCAAAGAGAAGGTCATTCGTATTCCTCGCTCTAGTCAGGAACCTCTCGAAGTTCAAGGTGACAAGAGTGGTGCTGTGGTTGGCATCATCTCTTTCTTAAAGGCGCAGAAATGTATACGAAAGGGACACACTGCCATTCTGGCACTTGTCACTGACGCATCAGCAAAGGAAAAGAAGCTGGAGGATATCCCAGTTGTATGTGACTTTCCTCAGGTGTTTCCTGAAGATTTACCTGGTTTACCTCCTCATCGTCAAGTCGAGTTTCAGATTGAGTTAGCTCCTGGAGCAGCACCAATAGCCCGCGCACCGTATCGTTTAGCCCCATCAGAGTTGGAAGAACTGTCGAAACAGCTGCAAGAGCTCTTAGAAAAGGGTTTTATTCGTCCAAGCTCATCGCCTTGGGGAGCTCCAGTGTTATTTGTGAAGAAGAAAGACGGTACGTTCAGGATGTGCATCGACTACCGTGAACTCAACAAGGTGACGGTGAAGAACCGTTATCCTCTTCCGCGCATCGACGACTTATTCGACCAGTTGCAAGGGTCGTGCTACTATTCGAAGATAGATTTGAGGTCGGGGTACCATCAGCTGAGAGTCCGGGATGAGGACGTCTCCAAGACAGCCTTCAGAACTCGTTACGGTCACTACGAGTTTCTTGTCATGCCATTCGGGTTAACGAACGCGCCTGCCGTATTTATGGATCTGATGAACAGGGTGTGCAAGCCGTACTTAGACAAGTTCGTCATTGTTTTCATCGACGACATTTTGATTTACTCCAAGAGTCAGGAGGAGCACGAGCAGCATCTCCGTCTTATTTTGGAACTCCTTCGAAAGGAGCAATTGTACGCCAAGTTTTCTAAATGTGACTTCTGGCTTCGTGAAGTCCACTTCTTAGGCCATGTGGTGAACAGGGATGGGATCCATGTCGATCCATCCAAGGTAGATTCGATCAGGAACTGGCCTGCACCGCGTACACCAACGGAAATACGCCAATTCTTGGGTTTAGCGGGTTACTATCGGTGATTCATCAAAGACTTTTCAAAGATCGCTCAACCACTTACACTGCTGACACAGAAGGGTGTCACCTATCGCTGGGGAGAGTCCCAGGAAAACGCTTTTCAGTACTTAAAGGATAGGCTTTGCAGTGCGCCTATTCTCTTGTTGCCAGAGGGCACGGAAGATTTCGTGGTTTATTGTGACGCATCAATACAGGGTCTTGGTTGCGTATTGATGCAGCGGGATAAAGTGATTGCCTACGCCTCTCGTCAACTCAAGATTCACGAACGGAACTACACGACGCACGATTTAGAGCTGGGAGCTGTTGTTTTCGCGCTTAAGATATGGCGACACTACCTGTACGGTACCAGGTGCACGATTTACACCGATCACAGGAGTCTCGAGCATATCCTTAAGCAGAAGGATTTGAACATGCGTCAACGAAGATGGGTGGAACTACTGAATGATTATGAATGCGCTATCAAGTACCATCCAGGCAAAGCCAATGTTGTGGCTGACGCCCTTAGTCGGAAAGACACTTTACCTAGACGCGTACGAGCTTTGCAACTCACTATTCAGTCTAGTCTTCCTGCACAGATACGAGATGCTCAAGTGGAAGTATTGAAACCAGAAAACGTAAAGGCTGAAGCTTTACGTGGTTCGAGGCAACAAATGGAACAAAAGGAAGACGGCGCCTACTATGTAACGGGGCGTATTTGGGTTCCACTTTATGGCGGTCTACGAGAGCTTGTAATGGATGAAGCTCACAAGTCCCGTTATTCGGTACATCCAGGGTCGGACAAAATGTACCACGACATCAGAACTACTTATTGGTGGCCAAGCATGAAGGCCCACATCGCCACCTACGTCGGCAAGTGTTTGACATGTGCAAGGGTCAAAGTGGAATATCAGAAACCAGCGGGTCTACTTCAGCAACCCAAGATACCGCAATGGAAATGGGAAGAAATTTCCATGGATTTCGTTACAGGCTTACCTAGATCCCAGCGTGGGAATGATACGATATGGGTGATCGTGGATCGACTCACCAAGTCTGCACACTTCCTGGCTATAAAGGAAACGGATAAGTTCTCCACTCTCGCAGACATCTACCTTAAAGAAGTTGTTTCGAGGCACGGGGTGCCCATCTCTATTATTTCGGATCGCGATGCACGATTCACGTCAGAGCTATGGCAAGCAATGCACAAATCTTTCGGCTCAAAGTTAGACATGAGCACGGCATATCACCCTCAGACGGATGGGCAGTCTGAGCGAACGATCCAAACTCTTGAAGACATGCTCCGGGCATGTGTTATCGATTTCGGCAACGGCTGGGAAAAGCACCTCCCTTTGGTGGAGTTTTCATATAATAATAGTTATCACACCAGCATCCAAGCCGCTCCATTTGAGGCATTGTACGGGCGTAAATGCCGGTCACCCCTCTGCTGGGCAGAGGTGGGGGATAGTCAGATCACGGGCCCAGAGATTGTAGTGGACGCCACGGAAAAGATCGCACAGATACGACAACGCATGGCGGCAGCACGCGATCGTCAGAAAGCCTACGCGGACAAGCGTAGAAAGCCATTGGAATTTCAGGTCGGGGACCGGGTTTTATTGAAAGTTTCACCCTGGAAGGGTGTGGTACGTTTTGGCAAACGGGGTAAATTAAATCCGCGATATGTTGGACCATTCGAGATCATTGAGAAAATCGGCAAGGTAGCCTACAGATTGAACTTACCAGCTGAACTCGGGGCAGTTCACAATGTCTTTCATGTATCGAACTTAAAGAAGTGCCTATCAGATGAAACCCTCATCATTCCTTTTAAGGAACTCACTATCGACGAGCGGTTGCAGTTCGTCGAGGAACCTGTTGAAATTACGGACCGGGATGTGAAGGTCCTCAAACACAGGAGAATCCCTCTTGTTCGAGTTCGTTGGAACTCCCGACGTGGCCCAGAGTACACCTGGGAACGCGAAGACCAAATGAAAGAAAAATATCCCCAGTTATTCGGAACCAATGCAACCACTGCTGAGGCTGAAGCTACTACTACTGAATTTCGGGACGAAATTCCAAATCAACGGGGGGATGATGTGACACCCTAGGAAAACCAGTGAACGATGCAACCTATCTAGCTTCCTCAGTAGGTACGTACCAAATTTCGGGACGAAATTTCTTTCAAGTTGGGGATAATGTGACAACTCGACCTTTTGACTCGTATTTAATGCACGTTGATCCTGACCATTGACCTTGACTGTTTGACTTGCTTGACTTGTAATATGGATAATGTGCACTTGATGTAATATGAATGGTATTGGTATGAACTTGTTTAGAAAACTTAGACTTAAACTGTTAGAACCCATTAAAGATCCATATGTGTTTTGCCGTACAACACCCCGACGAATCAGATTATGATTCGCCAAGAACCATTCGACGAAACAGGTAACCTGTTTCGCCAATTCTGTTTCGCCGGCCCATCTGATTCGCCAAAGCCCATTACGGGCCCAAACCGTCTGTACGTGTTTAAAATGTGAAACGATCTCCTGCTTCACAACTTTGGCAAAACTACCGAAACCCTAGAGCTCTCTCACTGTGACGGCGAATTAGAACCCACCGGAAACCTTTGCGTGACCAAACCATCATCTCGGTTAGTAAATTTATGTGATTTGATCGATCGTTCATCCGTGTACGTGTGTGTGTGTCATGTGATTATGCCTTGATGATGTATATCTGAAATCGATACATGTTAAATATTAGGGTTCTTATTATGATGGTGATGATATAGATTTTCGATAGGAATGTTGTTGTCGGATATATATGGTTTTATGTGAAACTCGATACGGTTGAATACTTGATTTCTGGATGGTGTTAATCTGGATTTGGGTAGCATTTTGATAGGGTTCGATAATGTGTTATTGAGTGATAGTCGGTTTTGAGATACGTTTAAACTAGGGTTCATGCTAGACAATGATTTCTGGATGATTGTGTTATGATGATTGTTCTTGATGGTGTTCTAGGCGGCTGCTAGAATGATTAGGGTTTCCATGATTGATTGCATGATTTTCTGTAACTGACATGTTGACGTAATTACTGCTTAACGAATCTGAATGTTTGGCGAATCTGAATGTTGACGTAAAAGGATGCTTGACGAAATAGAACTCCTGATTCGCCAAGGATAATTGACGAAATAGAACTATGATTCGTCGAGAAGCAGTTGACGAAACAGAATCAGTTTCGTCAACCTGTTTCGCCGACCTGGTGTTTCGCCAAAGCTGTATTTCGCCAAATTGTTTAACTGTGAACAGTAGACTGATGTAACATTTGAAATGCTAACTGGAGTGGTTAACTGCTGATAACTATATGCATGACTTATATGAACTCGCATACGTGCAACGTGATACTGACGTGTTCATACTTATGTGCCAACTTCGTGAATACAAACTGATTGTGTATACGTGCATACCATAGGACGTGACTGATTGATTGTGATTGCATACTTAGCATACCGAGCAAACCCAAGGTGAGTTCACACAGCCAAGGCATGGGTTCCCGGGTGGGGAATGGGATTTGATAGATTGTTATGCACACTCAGATGGTAGAACTTAACGAATACGAACCTGCTAGACTAGTAACACTCATTGAACTGATCTCCGCACACCTGCCACGGGTTGGCCGCGATACTATGACATCTTCGCACACCTGCCTTTGGAAGGCCGCGAACTAAACTTACTAACCTTCGCACACCTGCCTGGGAGGCCGCGATACAAATAAACCTAGTCTAGAATACTTGGGAAGAACATCCCCTAATATCTTCGCACACCTGCCTGGGAGGCCGCGATGGAAATATGAAACTTGAAATAAACGAACGAACTTACTATTACTCATATCATATTATTACTGAACTGTTAATTGTGAACTCGCTCAACTAGTTGTTGACTCTCTGCTGCATGCCTTGCAGGACCTTAGGTACTTATGGAGCTTGCACTGGAGAAGCGGGTCGTTGTGGGCAAGGATCGTGGTTTCTACGTTGAACTATTATGACATTTAAAACTATTAACTAATGTTGGATTATTTACTATGCTTCTGCTATACTTTGAAACTATGGTTATGTTTTGAACACCTATCGTATTGGATGTATGGTTTATATTTATTTTACTTGACATTAATTCCATGTTCAATATGATTGGTGGCTTGATCCTGGTCAGTCACGCTCCCGAGCGGTGGTACTCCGCGTGTGGATTTTGGGGGTATGACAGATTAGGCTTGCGGTTGTTGATCAACTCGAAACATGTCTAGTTATGCTTCTTCACAGTAAGTACCCTGTTGAGTGTATAGCAAGCGGCTGATACTGCTTCTGCCCAGAAATTGATTGGTAACTTGGAATCAGCAAGCATTATTCTCGCCATTTCAATCAGTGTTCTGTTCTTTCTTTCTGCAACTCCATTTTGTTGCGGAGTATAAGGTGTGCTGAATTCTTGTAGTATACCTCGTCGATCACAGAGTTCCTCCATTCTGTTATTCTAAAATTCCGTACCGTTGTCACTTCTTAGTCTGCGAATTCGTGTTTGGTACAAATTCTCTATCTTCCTGAATAACCTCAGCAAACTTTCAAAAGTCTCGTCTTTTGACTTCAGGAGCGTCACCCACGAGAATCTCGAATAGTCATCAGTGACTACGAGGCAATAGAGATCACCCGTAATACTTTCAACATTCACAGGACCAAAGAGATCAATGTGAAGTCTCTCTAGAGGCTTCGAGACAGAGTTCATCTTTTTGCCAGGATGAGATTTCTTCCGTTGTTTTCCCTTTATACAACTGATACACTCCCCCTCAAGATGAAAACTCTTCAAGTGAACACCTTTCACCAAATCATTATGCACTAGGTAGCTCATCTTGCGTAGGTGAATGTGGCCCATCTTCCGGTGCTACAATTCTGACTCCTTTTGAGTAGCTCTTGACATGAAGCAATGATGATCCACTACTCGGGGATGACAAACCCCAGCTTCAAGATCAGACATTCTTTATCAGTGAAATGTGTCGAATACATTCGGTCACAGATTTGAGAAATGCTAAGAAGATTATTCTCCAACTCTGCTATGTGGTTGACTCTTTCAAACATGATAACTCCCATTTGATAATGTTCCTTCACCAATAATACGTCCTCCTTGATTACCAGCAAAACCGACGTATCCACCATTGAAACCTCTAACATCGTAAAGCGGGGTTTTTCTCCATGTCATGTGCCTGGATGCTCCACTATCCATAATCCACCGTGAGATAGATCTCGGGAGCTCCTGCACATTTTAAAACATTCAGTTAGATTTTGAAGCAACCCAAGCCTCCTTCGACTCGGGTAGCTTGACGTTAAGGTATGTTGTCTTGGTGTAAAAAGGTGGGAAATTCTTGTCATTCATTTTAAAACTTTCTACAGACCCAACCTCAACCTCTTTATACAAAAAGAATTCGTTTTTCAGAGGTTGACCAGATGGTTGGTCTTTCTTTAGAACATACTTCTTCCCTGGAAGGGTCGAAGTTTGTTTTTCCAACTTCTCGTAAAAGTCCAAAGGTACGTTCATCTTTACTGGTGTAGTTGAAGATGATTGTTTTTCAGTAACAGAAACCATTGGTTTTTGAACATTTGATGTCTTGGCCTCAGATTTTGGCTTCAAATTTGTTGTGAAGAAGCGACCCGTTTGTAAAATTTATTAGTTTTCTTTACCGATTTTTTTACAGGTTCAGTTTTGACTTTGATGTTTTCATTTTTCAAAATCTTCTTCTCAACAAACATTGGTGCTTTCCCTTTGACATCGTTCTTCTTTCTCGGACTCTCGACAACCATAGACTTAGGTTTTAAGTTGGTGCATTTTCGTGCAATGAGTCCAACTTCATTGCATTTAAAGCATGTGCGGGTGTCAACTTCCCGACTTCTGCCTTCGATCTGAGGCTGTGAGGCCTTCTTCTCAAAGAATTCTTCATTTGATTTTGAAAAAATTTCCGATTCTTGTTCGGAATGTGAACTTGAGCTTTTCACAAACACTTCCTTTTCGACAAACTTTTTGTTTTGAAAATTCCTCTTTTGATTACCACCCTGATAACCACCTGACCATCTGTTTTGGTTGTTGTTATCAAAACGTGGCGATACAGCAGGTTTCTTATAGTAAGATTTATCTTTTTCAAAATTCAACATTCTTTTGGAACTTTTCAATCCCTTAATCTCAGAAACATCGACTTCAACCAATTTGAAAACTTTCTTCAACTTGTCAACATTCACATTCTCAAGTGGAAATTCAATATCCGAATACAACTTATCAGAACCAGACATCTTGTACATGACAAGAGTAGGTCCATCATTTGAGTTGTTTTGGGATTTTGATTTCGGAATGTAGTTATTCAGAAAACACTCTTCATCTTCAGTTGATTCACTGTCAGATTTTAAAACATTTTCAACCACATTTTTTACGACTTCCGACTGAACACTATCTTCATCAGATGATGAAATGAATGTGACGTCGATTGTTTCTGGAAGTTTTACATCATTTGATTTCTCATTTGTTTCAAAAATTTTATCCAATCGGTACTGTTTCTTTGAAAAATTGTTTAACATAGGCGGTGGAACTTGATGATGACCCACCCCAGTTCCATCCGAGTATACATCTTCACCATCTTTGTTTTCCCAATTGGTTTGGGAACTATGTGTTGAAGAACAAAGCTAGCAGAGCTGTAACTATTCAGTTTCAGATTGATTCTTTCATTCTCAATCTTAGCTTCATGAAACTGAAACTTAAGATTTGCGATCTCGTCCAATTACTGGTTGATTTGTCGTTCCTTTTCCAATTACAGTCGAAGGGAAATTCAACACAGTCGAGAGGATATCGACGAGGGTATAAGCCTACTCATATTGAGTATTCCCTATGTCTCCACATGCATTAATGTCCTTGCAAAGCTTTAATTTGATATGTTCATAGATGCTTTTTATACCTGTTTTCAAAGGAGTCTCTCGAACGTTTACAAGGTCTATCAGTATTTATACAAACGCATGAACTCGCTCAACTTTTGTTGATGTTTTCCAAAATTACATGTATTTCAGGTAACAAGTTGGATCTTGGGCGCTGGTGTTGTTTCTAGAAGTAAATTCCAAGTTTAGATGTCAACCACTTTTGTTGCCTTGTATGTTAGTCGAAGGTTGCGTTGTTTGAAACTTAAATAACTGGTGTTTGTAATACTTTAAACTTAATGAATGGATGAACATCGTTTTGATCATATAGTTGTTTATTATGATTGAATGCAATGGTATTGAACAAGTCACACATCATACGCTTCCGCAAAAGTCAAGGTGTGACATATACCGTATTTGATATAATATATATGTTACATTTTATGCATATCAATACAATACGCTATTTTTACTTTTCCATTTACGTTAGGCGTAAGCTTGCAATAAACAATAATATTTTGGCTCTTCCCAATCCCCATGTGATAATTTCGTTACGTAAATTCCTTATACAAATTAGTAGATCTAACATGCATGTGTGGATCTAACATGGGTTTTCTCAATTGTGGGCTTAGGGGGGCAGTGCTTTCACGGTGGGCCAGGCTGCTTTAAATGCTACTTCGGGTAAAGTGACCAAACGCGAGAAAGCGTACCTTTACAACCAGCATGTGTTTATCCCATTTGCTTTTGATACTTTTGGTTTCCTGGCGCTAGAGGTTGTGGACCTTTTTAGTTGAGTTCAAAGGGCCATGTATAGTAATGTTACGACCCCGAGATCTATAGACGTAGTTTTTAAAAGACTTAGTGGTTGTTTGGCAACTTCTGAATGGTTAAGTGCTGAACCACTTAGAGGTCTGAACCATTAAGTGTTGAATCAGTAAGATGTTTGAACCTTTAAGAGCCAGTATAACACTTAACCATTCAGAGACAAATATCTAACCAATTAAGATTAGAGGTCTTAACCATTCATACTTAGTATAATGGTTAACCATTTAGAGACAAATGTCTGAACCATTCAGACATATGCTCGCGAACAAATGTTCTGAACCAATAATTATTTAACCAGTAAGAGATCTTAAACTATTAAAAGCCCCATTAAAAGGTAAACAAACAGCCCCTTAGTTTTGCTATTTAAAAAGGGATAGCGGTGTAGTTTGTTGTCCGTTTATCATCTATCTTGATGTAAATTCATAATAGGATAATTTAGAAGGATTTAATTGTGTTTTATTCAATATCATTCATCACATATTAAACTTTTGTGTTTTAAAAATAGGTGCATTACAAACCAGTTGATCATCTCATTTGGATAGAGTGCTTTTCATATGCATTTCTTATTAAGACATTTGGTATCAGGAGATCGAAGTTGAAAGAAGGAACAAAAGAGCTTAGTTTGGTTTTTTTTTTTTTTTTTTTTTTTTTATTAATGTACTTTTAGCTTAAAATACTATTGTTTTCAATGAACTTTTCCTATATATGATTGAACACTGCACGTAATCATCAAAACTATAGATTCACACAACTTTGAAAATGTTTAAAAATTGAACTTTAGGCTTAGTTAGTAATACTATTTATGAGGTGGTGATGTATGTTAAATATCACAAGAACTCAAGGAAAAAAACTGAATTTTTCATTTGTTTTTAATATTTTATTGTTTTTCAACTCATATGGTCAGACAATAAAAAAAAAAAAGAGTTTATTTGTTTGCTAATCACACATATGTAGGTTACATAACTTATACACGTATAGGTAATATGTAGGTAAAAAAATTAAATTTAAAAAAAGATAACAAATTTGTTTGATGGCTTTTTATTTACATAACATATACATGTGTATGTGAAATACAAAATTTAAAAAACTATGAACCACTAATAAATTTTTTTAATACATTTTTGTATGGGTTCTTTTTTTTTTCTCTCACTACAGTGTATTATGTAAAAATCCTGTCCATAGAATATATATAAGAACAAAATATAAGATTGCTATGATACAACATATTTGAACAAGTGATAATCATACACAATACAGGTAAATAAGATGGTGACAATAACATATGTAAGTTGTACGTATCATTATAACATGTACACTGATATTAGATGTACACTGTAACTAGATAGAAGCAACGTTGTAACCGCTTTAAGCGTAAAGTTATAATCAAAAGTGCATTAATTAAACCATTTAAAAACATGTTTTTTATGAATACAATAAGAAGTAGGATTAAATACAACATAAATTTCGTATACAAATTATAAGAATAATTTTAAAAAGTGTAATGTGGTATCCAAACAATTATAGAGAAATGGAAAATAATAACATAAATAATATCAATTATATTGATTCTGTGTAGTTATGCTAACAAACAATTAATTTTTTATTTGGATCTTAATTTTATTATTAATGTGCTGATATAATTTTCGTAATGAAAAATGCTGATATTAATCACATATGTGTTAAAATCAATTATCTTTATTAATTTTCATGTGCTAATATAATTTAAAAATGCTACTTTTATGTATGTATTGTTTTATTATGTGGTAATTTAACCTTTTTTAAGTGTTAAGATCTGTTCTCACGGTTTGTTAGTATGATAAATATGATTTGTACCGTAACCAAGCCACTATTCTAAATCTAAAAAAATATTGGTGAAGTACAATAAGATATTTTTGGTTAATAAATACAACAATACATTCTAAATTAAAAAAAAAAAAATAGTGAAGTATAATAAGATATTTTAGGTTTAAAAACAAGTAGTGACTTAAACGAAGAAGTCGACAATTGAATTCCTTTCTTGCACTTTAGCTATATGTACAATTTTTTTTTTTTTTAAGTGAGAACACTTATCCTATTGAATTACACCAATCATTCTAAACTATTCGTTTTTGCTTAGATTTGAACATGAGACATCTTCTCTAAAAGACATATCACTCTACTAAATAGGCTAAGCACTACATTGAGAAAATAGAACGACAAAGAAGATTCAAACCCATGAGTTGAAGTTTGGATATTTAACTTCAAATTACTTTTAGTATTCTCACGAGTTAAATTTTGATTTATGGCACATGTTCGTTTTACCATTTTTATTCTTTATAACAAATTCTTTCTATTTAATATTTTTTCCACACATAAAACGCATGTAAAACCTAAATATACCTAAACGTAATCTCAAAGGAACGTATTATGTTCTTCCTATTAAAAGTATGACTGAAAAGAAATGAGTGGAACATATTATGCCACAAGACGTAGTCATGATGAAGTAACGTTGGATATAGAGAGAGACTATGAGTTCATGATTGGAATGCATGAACTTTATGATTGATCCATAGGGATGTGAGTTATGGACAGAACCTTAAAAAAGCGATTTGATCAAAATAATTTGCAGTCCTGTGAAGTGTATATATCAAATTGATCTTGTTTAATTATGATAAAAATTCATTTAACCACTAATTTATTTTAATCCATGTCAAAACCACCGGAGTAGGATCAAATACAAACCATTCTTAACTTTTTTACACAATATTATTTTTAAAAGAAAAATTACACCATTGAAATTTTACCAAGAATCGTTACGTATGATGCGGTTAGACGTTAAGAACAACGTAAACGGATCTACTTACGCAAATGCAAGTGCGGAATCCATGCAAATGTGTTGTGTATGCTTAGAATTCCTAATTAAACGCTCTTTATAAATTTTGGCAACACTTCGTTACAACTTGATCTCCTTTCTAAAAGCTCCAAATGACACCACTACTCATCCATGCACACCACTACCCCCACATATATAGACCTAGTGTAGGACCAACTGGCATATGAGTCATATGCACGCATATATATGCACTGCACAGAACTCATGTGGGCATATTATTGATCCATACAAATCAAATCAACTTTAAACACAAAACTATACAACGAACATATTACCTTACTAACTAGACAAATATAGAAGACACAGACAATAGACATAAATGCACTAACAAACTCCCCCTTTGATATTGCCTCAGTCTTCTCTTCTGTAAGTCTTCAATCTTCATTTCACCCTGAACACTCTTCTTCGGTATTCTTCACTGTGAACTTCAAGACTGTTTTTCTGAGTTTGATCAGTCTTGTCTTTGATACTTATACTTTGCAATAGAGCTCCCTTTCTTCTTTTCTCCATCTTTTCCTTTCTCTTCCCTTCTTTCTTTTCCTCCTTCTTCTCTAATGTTCTCATCTTGCTTTCCCACATTCTTCTAGAATGAATCTCATAAGAAAAGCAAACATGAACTACGCGTTGGAATTGTAGTGCTTTCTCTCGATCTCTCATATAATAGCAGATTCTTTTAAAGAATAGAACTTCAATTTCTTTTTCACGTATGTTGACCAACCACATTGGATCATGCACCCCGATCTTTCTTCAGTTTCCTTCTTCACATAATACGATCACTGCCTCACGAGTCTTCTCATCATAACACCACCACTTGAAGTTTTTTCATGCACGTCTTGCTCCATCTCAGGAAAATGCATTACTTTCTTAGTTCTTAGGCTTTTTGTACTTCAATGTGACCACGTATTTTTCTCGTTTCTGGATCAATCTCGGTTCTTGATGTGACAACTGGCACAAAACCGGTAATTTTCGTACTATTTTAATAATTATATATTTCCTGCATTTATGTGTGTACACGTCAACATTATATGCTTACCTGTTGTGCATTTGAATTCATGCATGTTTCATACATTAATTGTGACATTATACAATACTTTAAGCGTTGCGTCAAAATGATTAGTAAACTCACCGATTAGACAAGATGTGTCAGCACAACTTTGAAATGCAGTTAAATGATAGATTTAGGACTTAGATGTAGGTCCAACATCAAAAAATACATTAAAATCTAAGTGTGTGAACAAGGGTTAACCTAAACACTTTCGGGAAGCTAAAATAAGCATTAAAACTACCCAAAACGCGCTTTAAACGCAGAATTCTGTAGAATTCAGCAAAAATTAGCATTGAAACACCAAAATAATATGCAGAATTAATGATTCAGTGTCTAGAATAACTTATAAAGTGTCAGGAATGAAAACTGTCACAAAAGGTACTTCATACCTTATAAAATTCACTATTTAGCACTTTAACGAACCTACAACCAAACGATTAACCGAACACTACACAAAACACCAAAAATAGACTAGAAACATAGTTTTTATGTTTTAAAGCTAGTTATGGTGATAGAACACCTTAAAAATGATAAAAACACTTAAACACGCTTAACTTCACCTTAAACCTTCTAACTTACATCTTAAACCCTTAACTTCCAAAATCTTGCACTTTACCCCCCCCCCCTCATGTAAACCGCCCCAAGGTGGCCCTACCACCTTTCCCATTAAAATATTACATAATGTGGTCAAGATATCCAACATAAAGTCCCATGGATATTGTTATTTTGGAGATTATAATAACTTGTCCAAAGTGTTAGAAACATTATCTTCTCATTCAAAAATCTTCATCTCCTTCCTCCCTTCCTTCTCTCTTAGTTTCGGCCATACCCACACACACACACACACACACATGCACATTTTCTTGCAACATTCAAGCAAATCCAAGGTTATACAAAGGTGTTAGAAGGTGATCTATGAAGGTGTGAAGCAAAAGAAGTGGAAGAACCTTCACTAGGAGCTTTTAACCACCATTTCTTCTTCATTCTTCTTTTTCTTGAGTTCTTGCCACTTCCCTAGCCACAAGAGCTAGTGGTAAGCTTCTTACACACATTTCTACATCATGTTCATGCTATGTACAAGTTACATAATCTAAGAAACCAAACTTTCAAAGATGAAAACATCTAAATCTAACATAATCAAGGTGAAAACAAGTTGTTATGAAGTTGTTTGATGTATGATATGAAGTTGTGAATGTTTATCTTGTGTTTTTAGTTAGATCATCATGTGTAAGCTTGTTAGAAGCTTAGATCTAAAAAGTTTAAGCCTGGATCTTGAAAGATCCTTGATGAAACTTGGTGATGAACTTGAAGGTTTTCAAAGTAAGCATGAAAATGGTTTTTAAAAAATGTTTTCATGATTTTGAAGTCACTAAACATGTAGATGGTTAAGTTTATGAAATAAAGGTTCATAAAAAGTTTATGAAAAGCTATCAAGAAGCTTGTTTTGGAAAGATTTAAGTATGTAAAGTAAAGATCAAGAAGACTACATGTTTTTAACAATAATCAAGTTCATCATAAGGTTTAACATGATGATTTTAGTCTATATTACTTATGAAATTGTTGAAACTTGAATTTTTATTGATGAAAAGAAAATGTCACACCCCGATGTTTCCACGTATTACCGGTGGGCCCAGTGGGGAGTATCGTGACGTAGTTGATATCATCATAGTCAAACAACACAATTTTTAAATGCACAGCAGAAGCAAAAGATAGATTTATTTCAACTGAATAAATTGTAATATTAAGTATCACAAAATAGTTGAAATAGATCCACAAGCGGATCGAATAAAAAGGAAACTTTGTTCAACAGACTTTAGGCATCTAAGCTTGCGAGACTTCTATTTGATGCTAGGAGAGACCGGCCTATTTCAATTAGTACCTGCACTTAGCCTTTTTGGGAAAATACGTCAGTTTACACTGGTAAATATAATTTAACCGACTCATTTTGAAAATGTTTAAAATTGATTTAAATGCACATGGCACAAAAGATTTTATAACTTGGGATAATTATTTATATATAAACTTGTAAAAGAATTACATGTTTCTTATACGTTCAGTAGCCCGGGCTGAACACCAGGTTAAAGATTAATTGACACACCACATGATATAGTCCCGCGGCGAGTTATTCTCGAAACCGGTGGTTATATCTCTTTATTTATAAATGCACTGGCGGGTGTACGGCTACACCCGCGTGCTAAGGTCGTGGCCATTTCTGTGAATGATGCCAAGGATATCCGGGACATGGTCATTAACCCCCCAAAGGCTTTAAGCAAACAAAACAATTTAAACGGGTCATTTCAATAAATTAACCTTCATACGATTAAAGATTCAATGCCCGACCAAGCGGTATTTTATATACCGTAGCCCAAGCCCGTATAAGGGAAAATAAGTTAAAAGTATTTACCTTTGCAAGTAATAATCACAATAAGCAAGTGCACGTAGCTTTTACCGGGTCTCCTATTCTGGAACGAAGGTTTATAATAACCTATTAGATTCCTAACGGGTCTTTAATTAAGCTTAAACTTAGACCGGTTAGTTTTAAAGGAAGATACGGTTCAAACGCATGAATAAGCGAAGACCGGAACAGAATGTGATTTAGTCCCAACAAGTTTGAAGACTTGTATAATATGGGTAAACTAAACAATTCTGGATTTTGAGAAAAAATGATAAGGTTTGACCCGTTTCGGTCAATTTATGCAAACTAGTCACATAAACTGAACCGAACGCGAAATATGCGTAACGGATAACCATATGAGTCATATACAGGTTTTCTAAGTTAATATGCCTTAAATATGTTGTGACATCAGTAAGATATCTTCTATTATGCCCAAAATAATTTTAAACTCAAACTATGCCCCGTAAGGGCATTTTGGTCATTTTAAAGGTTATAAAAGGGTTTAAATAATAATCTGAGTTACAGGTTTGATATAATCAGTAATTATACTTAATTTAACAAGTTATAACAGTAGGGTATTACATATATGTGAAATTTATCATTTATAACCAAACTTTGCACCTTAGGGGCATTTTGGTAATTTCACATAAACCTAAAAGGTCAAAACCGAAAATCTGAGTTTAAAACTTTTGCATACTCTTAAAATATTAAAGTTTACTGAAAATATCAGTAGGTATCAAACCTTATATGTTTAAAATAGTTTTAATGCATATTATGCGTTAAAAACGCTTAAAAAGGCGATTTTGGGCTAATTCCGGGTTTTGTATAGAAAGCTGATATTTTTATTATTCCAAAAGGCTCAAAATATTTTATTTATCATATTAAATCAGTAGAAAAATGTTTGGTATCAAAAGGATTTGTAAAACTAATTTTATAGGCCAAAAGGGCAAAACCGACAATAACCGAATCAATGGTATAACCCTATGTTATGCTCAGCCTAAAAATAAATAAAAATCTTCAAAAATCCCAAAATATTATATTACATTAGTGGGTAATAAGTTTGGTATCAAAAATTGGGTTTAGATAGGCTATACGCTAATTATGCCGTTTAATTACTAAAAGCTTTTCATTTACGCTAATGAGCATAACTCTTAATCTAGACCACAAACTGATGTCAAATTTTAGGGACAAGTCTATAAATCAGTAACGAAGGTTTCTACTCTTTTACTTTTTCAAAAATCACATTTTAAGGTGAAAAGGGCATAATAGTCAACATTTAAGCAATTAACGGAAATATGCATATAAATCGGATAACTAATGAACCAAGTTGTATAATCACAGAGGGTTATACTAACATGAAACCTGGTCCTAATAAGGCTCTAAGGCATTTCTAAACTATGCTCAAACGGGTCAGAACTGAAAGTCAAAGCAGAAGTCAAATTATGCGACTTTCGGTCCCGAACCGAGCCTAAACTTAAAATTGTCGGGTTGAACATGTTTAAACATGTTCTTACATTAATTACCAAGTTATATTAATGATAAAACAGGTTGCATGACTTCTACATTGTTAATTATGCATTAATTTGAAAATAAGCTTTCTGTTGACTTTTTAAGATTAACTTTGACCCGACATTTGACTTACTTGGAGTGGGAATCAGAGAGTACCCTTTTAAGGGTTTATTACCCACATAATTACCAACTCATAGGTATTTTTAATTCGAGATTTGACTGGACAATTATTGACTAATCTCGAAGACAAACCTTAATTACGACAATTTGACTTTAAGCTAATTAACTAAGCTAAACTGAATTAAGGAAAGTTAAGGACACTTACAAAGTTCCTAAGTACGACTAGAGACTCCTAGGAAGGATGCTTGAGCTCCAAAATTCTCAAGAAGTGAAGTTTTGAAGGTTTGCAATGAAGTGTGAAGTGTTGCAATTAAGTGGGTTCTTATATAGGAGAAATGATGCAACAAGATCATGACAAGGAAGTCTACAAGTGTTATGGGATCATTACAGGTGCCCCTATTGCATGAAAACTGGTTGGTGCAGCCCCTGGTATGTGAAACAAGTGTTTAAAGTCGGTTAACAGGCCTGCACTAGCAGTTGTGTGATTTTATTGTTACTAGCAGGCTTAGGCGGCCCGCGTAAGACCCACACATGTCTTACGCGGCCGGTATGGATGGCCGGTTCAGGTTAAACAAGTTTCAGTTATTACATTTTGGCCCCTGATCATTTTCAAACGTGGTTTTAAGCTATTTCTTTGCACTTTTGACCTTTTAACTTGATTTTTAAGGTCTTCAAGGCATTACAAAACACCGTTAAGTCCTTGGTTAACTTTGTGATCACCCGTAAGGCCTTAAATTTCAACGTTGACGCTTTTAACCCCTCGTATACGAATATTGTCATAACTTTCTCATACTTTATCAAAACCTTGTGAAATTTTTATCACTTATTCTCGTGAGTATAATTAATCATTACAAAGCTTCGGGTTTGCTAAAAGGTCACTCAGAGGTATACTTTAAACATGTTGACACATTTAACCCATGTAGTTTGTAATTCCTCACTTTCTTTCACAATTAGTTTCGTATGATCCATGATTTATTCGCTTAAGGGTATAAACCTCATGTAGGGTTATTTAAAGGTGCATTTATCCACAGTTGACACTTTGATCCCTTTTATTCACAATGTTTCCTTGTTTGTCAACTTTAGTCCCTCTAAAGTAATTCTTTACACGTTTTAAGCTCATGACACGTGTTAATATATTATTGGACATGAATTTCCGAGGTGTTACATCCTTACCTCCTTAAAACAAATCTTGACCTCGAGATTTACTGAAATAAGTGAGGGTACTTTTCTTTCATTGTGGACTCTACCTCCCACGTATACTCGGGACCTCTGCGGGCATCCCATTTAACTTTTACTATAGGCACATGCTTCCGTCGAAGCTTCTTTACCTGTCGATCCTCAATCGACAAAGGTTTTTCCACAAATTTCAAGCTCTCATCTATGTGCACATCTGTATGTGGTATGACTAGTGATTCATCAGCTAGGCATTTCTTCAGATTGCAGATGTGGAATACATTCTGAATACCACTGAGCTCTTCAGGTAAGTTTAACTTATAAGCCACTGTTCCTACACATTCGATGATCTCAAATGGTCCTATATACCTTGGGCTTAACTTACCTTTCTTACCAAATCGCATCACCCCCTTCCCGGGTGATACTTTAAGCAAGACTTTATCACCAACCTCAAACTTTAGAGGTTTTCACCTTTTAACAGCATAACTTTTCTGCCTATCTCTGGCAGCTTTCAGGCAGTCATGAATCTGGACAATCTTGTCCGTCGTTTCAAAGACTATGTCAGGCCCTGATAACTGAGCTTCTCCTACTTCTGTCCAACAAATAGGCATTCTGCATTTCCTACCATATAATGCCTCAAAAGCCGCAGCCTGAATGCTTGTATGGTAGCTATTGTTATAGGAGAACTCGATCAATGGCAGGTGGTTATCCCAACTACCACCTAGGTCAATCACACATGCACGAAGCATGTCTTCCAAAGTTTGGATTGTACGCTCACTCTGTCCGTCCGTCTGAGGATGGTAAGCCGTACTAAAATTTAAGCGCGTGCCCAAAGACTGTTGGAAACTTTTCCAAAAATGAGATGTGTATCTAGTATCCCTGTTAGAGATAATAGATAGTGGTACGCCATGAAGAGATACAATCTTATCTACGTACAATTGGGCTAACATATCAGAGCTATAAGTCTCCTTAATGGGTAGGAAATGTGCTGACTTAGTCAGTCTATCTACTATCACCCATATACTTTCATTTCCTCTCTTTGTCTTTTGCAACTTGGTGATGAAATCCATTATCACCATCTCCCACTTCCAGGTGGGAAGTTCAGGCTATTGTAGCAAACCTGACGGCTTCTGATGTTCAGCTTTGATTTAAGCGCACGTCAAACATTTAGCTACATAGGCAGCTATAGACTTCTTCAAGCCTATCCACTAATAGTTCGCCTTTAAATCCTGGTACATCTTATCAGCTCCAGGATGAACGGAATATTTGGAACTGTGGGCTTCTTGGAGGATGACATCCCGAAGTCCTTCATAAACTGGAACCCATATACGTCCATTTAACCTCAGGATTCTGTCCTTGCCATAGGATAATTGTTCTTCAGTTACTCCTAGCATTTCATCAGGATAGTTAGCTTCCAATACAGCTTCCTTCTGCGCAGCTAACAACCTTTCATTCAAGCTATTCTTTAACTTAATGCTCTTGGCATTGATCCGCACAGGCTTCACTCTTTCCTTCCTGCTTAATGCGTCAGCAACCACATTTGCCTTGCCTGGATGGTATCTTATTTCACAGTCATAATCATTCAGAGTTTCCATCCAACGTCGTTGCCTCATGTTTAAATCCTTCTGATTAAACAAGTGTTGAAGGCTTTTGTGATCAGAGTAGATCACACACTTAGTTCCATACAAGTAATGCCTCTATAGTTTTAGTGCGAATACAACGGCACCCAACTCCAAATCATGGGTGGTGTAATTTTTCTCGTGCACCTTTAACTGACGCGAAGCATAGGCAATGACCTTGCCTTTCTGCATTAGCACACAGCCCATACCGGTGTGTGATGCATCACAATATACCACAAACTCATCAATCCTGTCACAACCCCCGATCCCTTATTCCTGGGAACGGGTGGCCGCGAGCCAGTTTCGGTGGTATCACGTTATTATCCAATTTGGCAGCAGAAATTTTTCACCAGGACCGTAGTTAGGAAATATTTAATCAGAGTAAACCACCATATTTTATAACATCAAACACATGGGTAAAACCCAAGTTTTCAGTATACACACTTTTATAGGAATAAATCCTATTTTATTTAACAAAACATCTATTTTATTCTTTAGATAACTTTATTGCCACTTTTCCAAGCCTTCAGTGCTGTCCAGCTGGCTTCTATTTGGCTTTCACATTTTGTTACCTGAAACGCGTTTTAAAAACATTTTGTCAGTGGGAAATACTGGTGAGTGAATCCCAGTTTAATCAAGTTTAAGTAAAATCGTTTCACAGTGTACAGTATTGAGGGCGATCCCGCAATTATATTTGTTTCCAAGTTATACCAATTATCACCCGTCGGTACTGTCAGACCTGACTTATGGAAATGTTACTCCTTGACCAGGTGGTAACAAATTTTGTATACAAAACCCCAACATACCCACGATAATTGTATTCTTACAAATACTCAATAACTGTTAGTCGCATGGAAAGGTATTTAAGGTTTTGTAAAAACAGTTAACAAAAGATTTACAAAAAGTGGATCAACTCACATTGCTGTTTTAGATTATCCTTTAGGGTTTCCTGGTGTTAATCTATAAATTACACAAATGCACGTGTGTTAGTATAATAACCCATTTTAACATTAGTAATACCCTCCCCGAGACGGCATTCCAACGACTACGTCAGGCAGAACCACGATAGCTGTTACGGAACCCTAGATCAATCGAGCAGAATATCTAATACGTCTCCAGGGGTTATAATACTTACATCGTAGCAGAACCTCGCTATTAGGGGTACTAGACTCGGGTATAGTGCCCACTATTCAGAAATTGAGATTGAAAGAAAGAAAATGAACGAGCAGACTGAAGGCCCGATGCCTCCTTTATATAAGGCTGATCTTCGAGTTTCTCGCGGCCCGCGTAAAGGTAAGCGAAGGCTTACGCGGCCCGCGTGGCTTAGGGGTCTAGGCGTAGCTGATCTGGGTCATGACTAGGTTCAACACGTTGTACGACACGTGTCAACACCGTGCTGCGCCACTATCTTAATCTTACGCGGCCCGCGTAAAAGTAAGCTAAGGCTTACGCGGCCCGCCTGAACTTAAAGTTCAACGGATTCAGGTTCCCATCCTTATACTGACCGCGTAAAAGCTTGGGGTGGGTCTACGCGGCCCGCCTCAGCTTAATATTTATTGTTTTTAATTTATTTTATATGTTATGTTATGTTATCTTTCGGGCTCGGTTTTCACATACAGGGTGTTTTTAAAGATATATTGGGATATTCTAACATATACTAGGGTGTCAGAAAATAATCGAGGATGACGGTTCATTGGGGATTGTTACATCCTCCCGACCTTGTTTTAGAGCTCGTCCTCGAGATCTACTGGAACAGGTGTGGATATTTTCTTTTCATTTTAGATTCCAGCTCCCACGTGTACTCGGGTCCTCTTTTGGAGTCCCACTTCACTTTGACCAGAATTAATCTCTTATGCTTGAGATTCTTAATTTTCCTGTCTTCAATTTGCAGAGGCCTTTTATAAACTTAAGTTGTTCATTTACCTCTATGTCCTTAAGAGGTACTACTAGTGATTCATCAGCTAGGCACTTTTTGAGATTAGATACATGAAATACATCATGTATTCCTGCCATTTCCTCTGGCAGTTGTAGCTGATAGGCTACAGGTCCTATTCTTCTAATTATCTCAAAAGGTCCAACATACCTGGGACTTAGCTTTCCCCTCTTGATGAATCCGACTACTCCTTTCCAAGGAGAGACTTTTAACAATACCTTGTCACCTACCTGGAATTCTAACGGCTTACGTCTGTTGTCAGCGTAGCTCTTTTGTCGATCACGTGCTGCTTTCAGTAGTTCCTTGGCTTGAATGATTTTGTCAGTTGTTTCTTGTACTATCTCAGGTCCAGATAGTTGCTTTTCCCCAATTTCTGCCCAACAGACTAGGGTTCTGCACTTTCGTCCATAAAGTGCTTCGAATGGTGCAACAAGAATACTTGTGTGGTAACTGTTATTATAAGAAAATTCTATTAAAGGTAAGTGTTCGTCCCAATTACCTCCGAAATCAATTACACAAGCTCTAAGCATGTCCTCCATCGTCTGGATTGTCCTTTCGCTTTGTCCGTCTGTTTGAGGATGATAAGATGTGCTTAGATTCAGTTTGGTTCCCATTGCTTTTTGGAAACTTGCCCAAAAATGAGAGGTAAAACGGCTATCCCTATCAGAAATAATTGATAAAGGAATTCCATGTAATGAAACAATTTCATTTACATATAATTTGGCTAATTGTTCCATACTAAAAGTTTCCTTCATTGGTAAGAAATGAGCTGACTTGGTTAACCTATTTACAATCACCCAGATTGTATCATTACCTTTTCTGGTTTTGGGTAATTTGGTAACAAAATCCTATGTTATTAATTCCCATTTCCAAACTGGCATTTCTAACTGTTGTAGCAAACCTGAGGGTTTCTGATGTTCAGCTTTGACTTGAGAACTAGTTAAACATTTAGAAACATATGCTGCTACATCCTTTTTCATTCCTATCCACCAGAAATTTTTCCTTAAATCCTGGTACATCTTATCACTTCCTGGATGCATCGTATATTTAGACTTATGGGCTTCTTCTTATATACGGTGACGTAAATTTCCTAATTTAGGTATCCACATTCTCTTTTTATGGAATCTCCAAATTCCATCTGTTCCTTGTTCTAATTCCTTAATCATTCCTTTTAGTTTTTCAGTATCTTCCTTGATTACTGATTCTTGTGCTTTTCTAATATGATCATTTAAATCTACTTGTAGATTTAATTTTGTTGGTGCATTAATATGTCTGCTGACTACGTCTTATCGAGTCTTATGTCTAGATAGGTTAAACGAGAGTTCAAAAGTGATTAGATTAGGGTTTGTATAGGTTTTAGGAGAGCAGTTCGTTTGAAAGACACTCTGGCCGTTTGAAATAGTGCTGTCCATTTGAAATGTCTGGTCGTTTGAGGCATGTTCGTTTGAACATGATGTGTCTCTTTCAAACGGAAGCCCTGGGTCTATAAATAGCTGATCATTTCAAACCGTTATAGAAGGATGTGTGTGTATGTGAGCTAAGGTGCTGCCGGATTTTTGTCAGATTCATTGTAAAGGCTCGCAATCAGTAATAGAAAGAAAAATTGAAAGGAACAAGCTGTTTTGACTTGGTTTACTTTGATTCCGCCTCTGTAAACTAAGATGAACTACCTTAACTGACGTTTAAGGTCACCGGAATGGTCCAACAAGTGGTATAAGAGCTCTGGACGAGGAGTTCATACCAAATTCAGCTTGAAATCATCGGATTATCTCACTTCTACCTTTCTTTTCTGATTTGAACTAGTTGCCACGGTTAAAATGACTTGAAACGTTCACATATCAAACGAAATACATTGTTAACGAATCCTTGAAAGTTTGGAATCAAAATTCGACGTAAAAGTGATAAGAATGGATTAAAAACAGGGTTCCGTTTGAACGAAACATAGGTGGTCCGTTTGAAAACATACCTTTCGTTTGAAAATGATACTTTAGTTTGAAGTATCGTTTGAAATTGACCATATCGTTTGAAACTGGTCATTTGAAAGTAGGTTACGTTTGAAAGTGTATCGTTTGAAGGGGTTTCGTTTGAAATTATTGTTATTTCAAACGGATTAGTCCATTTCGTTTGAAGATAATCAGTTCGTTTGAGAGACTATCGTTTGAACCATTTCGTTTGAAACCGTTCCGTTTGAATTTGTCATTTTTCAAAACCAAAAATATTTCCAAGTGTTTGCTGATTTTTCAGGTACATTCACGATGAATGATATTTTCTTGAACCCGTTCAGCGATATGTACGCGTTTGCAGGAAATTCCGGAAACGATGATACATCGTCAAGCAATGCAAATGAGAATCCGCCGAAAGAAAAGAAAAAGGAAGCTTGGGAATCGGAAAGTGCATTTGGAACATTCAATAAACCCCCAAAGCTTATGGCTATCGAAGAGTACAGTCGATGGTCCAGAAAGTTTGAAGATTGGATGATGGCATTTGCATTTCCTAGTTGGAAGAGTTTGAAAACCGGTTATGATCAAGGAAACAAAAATGGTGAAACTCTATCTTCTGCTGATGAGATTGAATCGTTTGTAGCTGAACAAAAATGTGTAGCTTTGTTGTTCCAGTCTGTCCGGGAAGACATCATCTCTTTGATCGATTATACGAATGCAAAAGATCTTTGGCAAAAGCTAGAAAAGAAATGTCTAGGAAGTACTGAAATTGTAAAAAATAAAAAGAAACTTCTTAGGAAAGAGTTTGATATGTTTGGTTGTCTTAAGAATGAGTCAGTTTGCAAAATGATAGAAAGGTTCGGTCATCTGAAGCTGGAATTGGCAAGACATGGTATCAAATATTCTGATGAAGAACTTGTTGACAAACTGTTCGATTCATTACCAGACGAGATGGATTGGAGATATTATGCACTAATGTTGAAGAACACTATTGCTCCTGAAAATTTGAAACCAGATTTGGTGATTGAGAGACTTGAAAGTCACGAACTGGAACTGAAGAAGACGTACAAAGTCAATCACTCATCTTATCAACAGAATTTGGATCTGTATTATCCAAAAAGCATGATGCCAAAAGCAACTTCTCCTAAAACTGCGTTTTCTGCTGAGAATGTGTCGACAAAAAGCAAAGAAAGTCAAAGCAGTCAAAGCAGTGGAAGTCACAGTGGTTATCACGGTGGATCTGCATCATCTGCAAGTCATTCTAATGCGAAGTTTCAATGCAATATTGCAATAGATTTGAAGAATGCACAGAATTTTGACGAGGAGTAGGCTAAGCAGCAGATGGTTTTCTTGGCGTCGGTGTTGGAATCGTATGAAGGGTTAGTAGCTGGGAAGATAGGCAATACAAACCTAACGAAAGAGGACTATGATCAAATAGATCCTGAAGAAATGAAGCTAATCGATATTCGTTGGGCTATGGCCAGTGCGTTCGTCGTGCACAGCGTTTCATGGAAATAACGGGCAGAAAATCAATCGGTGGTCCGTCTACAAAATTGGGTTTTGATAAATCTAAAGTGATGTGTTTCAAGTGTAAGCAGAAGAGTCACTTTAAACGAGAATGCAGAAACGCATATGCTGATGAGTCGGAAAATCCTTTCAGAGACGATTACTACAAGAAGGCAATATACCATCAGAATAAATCTGAACCGCCTAGATTGAAGCAGGCTGAAGATAACAGAGACAAATCTAGAGCTCTTGCGGTGATCTACGATGATGAGGGGTATGATTGGAGTAAAGAAGTGCTACCGGAGGAAGACGCGGTTGGTTACGCGTTCATGGCGAAAAATGAACCTATTCCGTGGAAAGACGATCGTACTGAAGAGCAGAAGTATAGATACAGAAAAATGATTTCTGAAAACAAAATAATTGGACTCTCTTGTATCTATCTGGAAGCGAAGAGAGCAAAAAGATGGGATCCGGACAGGGAGTTTTATCTTGATCCGTATGGAAACATTGCCATCGACCATAAAACTCTTGATCTGGAAGCCTTACTCAAGGAAATGAAAGATGAGGATGAGTATTGGCAGAACAAATGGTGGGGAACTCCAACAGAGAAAATGAAAGAGGAAGAGAAGATAGAAAAAGAAGAGAAAGAGAAAGAAGAGATCGAGAAAACAAAGAAGATTGATACTGGAGTTATCGATACTACGCAAGAGTTGACTGCAGAGAACCTGGGAAAAATGGCTGACAAAGTGCTGGCTGCTAAAGCACTTGAGGTAGACTCTAATTCAGTGTCTGAGTCAAAAGTCCAGGTCAGTCCAAACTCGTCAACGAATGCGTCAGGTAAAAAGATCGAAGGAAATGCTGATTGCAAAAATTGCAACAAAGAGTGCAAATTTTGTAACACTGTCACGTATCTCAACGGTGAGAAAGTTAAAAATCTGACAGCAAAGGTCAGAAGCGTTGAGGATCAAATTCTTGGTCGTGACAAAACATTGAAAGCTTCAACTGAACGGATTAAAGAATTAACTGCTCAAATTGAAACTGATAAAATTGAACATGAAAAAGTTAAACGAGAAAATGAAAAGTTAATTCTTGAAAACCGTCAGATTTCTGAAAAATTTGAAAAACTCAAAAGCACTGTGAAAGATAGTGATGATCGAAATGGTAAAACTTTTAAAGAAAACGAGCATTTAAAAGCAGTGCCGAGAGTAAAAGAAGAATCAATTAACAAACAACTGGATGAAATCGCTAATTTGAAACTTAAAGTTCAAGAAGCTGAAATTGAAAATGAGTGAATTCAGTTGAAGCTTAACAGCTATAGCTCCGCAAGCTTTGTGTTGCAGCACATTGTTCCCAAACCCATCAGGAAAAACAAAGCTAGCGAAGACGTGTATTCTGATGGAACCGGGGTGGGTTTTCACAAAGTTCCACCGCCGATTTTGCATAATTACACGAAAAAGGAATCTGGGTTGGTTGAAATTGAGGAAGAAAGTGAAGTTAAACTTCCGGAGAACATTGATGTCACGTTCACATCTTCCAATGACGATAGTGTCCAACATGATATTGTAAAAGGTGTTGTTGAAAATGTGCTAAAAACAGAAAGTGACACTACTGAGGAAGATGGGTGTTTCTTGGACAAATACATTCCGAAACAAAAGTCCAAGAACAACTTAAGTGAAGAATCAAATCTTGTCATGTACAAGATGTTGAGTTCGGATAAGTTGTTTTCGGATTCAGAGTTTCCAATTGAGAATGTAAACATGAACAAATTGACAAATGTTTTCAAACTGGTCGAACTTGAGTTGTCAGCAGTGAACAATGTGAGTCAAAAGAAAAGTAAAATGAAGGTTGAGAAAGAAGAAGGTTACAACAAGAATCTGTTAATCCACCATGTGTTTATAATAACAACAGAAACAACTGGTCAGGTGGTTATCAGGGGGTAAATCATATCAAAAGAGAAATGTTTCAAACAAAAGTTTTGTCGAGAAGAAAAAGTTTGTGAATAGTTCGAGTTCACTTGCTGATGAAGAAAAAGAAATTTTTTCAAAATCAAACAAAGAGTTCTTTGAGAAAAGAGCTTCTCAGTCTCAGTCTGAAGGCACAAGTCGAGTGACTGATACTCGAACCTGTTTTAGATGTAATCAAGTTGGTCACATTGCACGAAAGTGTACCAATGTGAAGCCTAAGACTGAAACTGTGAAGACTCAACAGAAGAAAGTTGAAGTGAAGGGTAAAACGCCAATCGTTGTTGAGAAAAAGAGTGTGAAAAATGATAACATCAAAGTGAAAAATGAACCCGTAAAGAAGTTGGTAACTAAAAACAATAAATTTTACAAAAGGGTTGCATTATCTCAACAAGTTTGGAAGCCAAAAATTGAGAAGAAAATTTCAACTTCTGAGGTGAAAAAGGCTGAAGAATCAATTACGGTTGATTATTATGCAAATTTTCCACCTCTCAAGGCTGAAAATTTCAAAATTCAAATTGCGAGAGTCAAGGTTACAGCTAAGGCTGATGAGGCCTGGGTGGACTCCATGTTTGACTAAGCAGTGTGAATTGCCAGAGCTTCCTGGATCGCGAAGCATGAATCGGCATCTTTCTTGAAGTTGTTTAAGTCATAGTTTGTTATGTGCAGGATCTTCCAAAACTTGTATCCCGATGGATCATGGATAGTGGAGCTTCGAGACATATGACAGGGAAGACCGCGTTACTGTACGATGTGAAGAACATAAATGGAGGATATGTTGGTTTTGCGGGTAATCAGGGAGGTCGTATTATTGGTGAAGGAACACTTTCCAATGGGATCGTAACGTTTGAGAGAGTTAATTACATCGCTGAGCTTGAGAATAATCTGCTGAGTATCTCGCAGATCTGTGATAGGATGTATACTACTCACATCACTGACAAAGAATGTTTGATCTTGAAACCGGGTTTTGTGATACCTGAGGAATGGATCATCATGAGGGCACCAAGAGTCAATGATCTGTACGTGTTGGACATGAGTGTAGCTACTACAACCACGGGTCAGGCCCATTGTTTTGTGTCCACAGCAACTGAGAAAGAATCACTATTATGGCACCGAAAGATGGGGCATATTCACCTAAGGAAGATGAATCACTTGGTGCATAACGATTTGGTCACAGGAGTTCATGTCAAAGGTTTTCATTTGGAAGGGGAGTGCATTAGTTGTGTCAAAGGCAAACAAAATAAAAAGTCACACCCTACAAAGCAAGTCAATTCAGTTTCAAGACCATTGGAAAGACTTCACATGGATTTGTTTGGTCCAGTGAATGTCAAGAGTATTACAGGAGATTACTACTGTTTGGTCGTGACTGGTGATTATTCCAGATTTTCGTGGGTTTCTTTCTTGAAAACGAAAGACGAAACATTTGACAGTTTGATGGCGTTGTTTAAAAGAATTGAGAATCTGTACCAAAGGCCTATCAGTAGAATTAGAAGTGATAATGGTACTGAATTCAGAAACAGTAAGATGGAAGAATTTTGTGATGAACAAGGTATACTGCATGAGTTTAGTGCTCCGTACACTCCGCAACAGAATGGAGTCACAGAACGTAAAAATCGGACGCTAATAGAGACGGCTAGAACTATGCTCGCAGATTCTAAGTTACTAATTAATTTCTGGGCTGAAGCTGTTTCCGCCGCATGCTATACGCTCAACAGGGTTCTTACTGTCAAGGAGTTCAACAAAACGTGTTTTGAGCTAATCAATAACCGCAAACCGAATTTGAAGTATCTAGAACCGTTCGGGTCACCCTGTACAGTTATAGAGCCTCATGGAAAGTTTGGTCCGAAGAGCATCGAGGGAATATTTGTTGGTTATGCCAATCTATTGCTACGTATCTTTGTTCCAAGTGAGAAGCGGATTATTGAAGCAGCGAATGTTGAATGTCAAGGTTACACTATGCCGCCACAAAGTCCTGGAGATTCATGGAAATATCATTATGATAAACTTTGGGATTCGTTTGACATGAGAGAAGAATCAGAGGAAGATGAAGATTTCTTTGATGAGCTGGATATTTTGCGAGAGTATGAATCGTAACTAAGGTTCCCAGCGGAGTATTCAGAAGACCTCGGGAAACTTCAAATGATGATGAAGCAGGTCCTAGTAATGCTGGTGAACACGATGATGAAGTTGCTCCTGGTAATCAGTCGAAGGTGAATGATAATCAAGAAGCTGAAAACATGCCAGTTTTTTTATCATGGTGATTCAGAATCTGAGGGGGAGCAGATCCAGATATCAAGTCAAACAAACCAAGTTGGTGAACAAGATGCAGAACAGAATGTTACTAATCTGGAGGGAAATGTTGATGTTCCAAGCGAAGTGATGCCACGAACTCTTTCTTATCATCCAGAGGAGTTGATCATAGGAGAACTGCATTCAGGCGTTCGCACAAGACGTCAAATAGACCAGGGCTTAACATGTTTTTATTCTACAGTAGCACCTTTACAAACTGAATTTTCATTAAGTTGTTTTATCTCGCAGGTCGAACCGAGAACTTATAAAGAGGCGCTCACTGAAGATTCTTGGGTCATAGCGATGTAAGAAGAGTTAAGTTAGTTTGAAAAGTTAGGAGTGTGGAAGTTAGTGGATTTGCCGGATGGTCAAAGGAAAATCAATACGAAATGGGTATTCAAGTGTAAGAGAGACGGCAGAGGAGTGGTTGTAAGGAACAAAGCTCGACTCGTTGTTCAGGGCTTTAGTCAACAGGAGGGGATTGATTTTACAGAAGTCTATGCTCCTGTAGCACGACTAGAGGCTATCAGAATTTTCCTAGCATTTGCGTCTTGGAAGAACTTCAAAGTTTATCAGTTGGATGTAAAATCGGCGTTTCTTTATGGGAAGGTCAAAGAGGAGGTTTATGTTGGTCAGCCGCCGGGCTTTACTGACCCAATCCACAAGAACAAAGTTTATTTGCTGGACAAAGCGTTGTGTGGTCTACATCAGGCACCGAGAGCCTGGTACGAGACTTTGTCTCAACACCTACTCGCTAACAGTTTTGTCAGAGGAAAAGTGGATGCCACTCTCTTCACTAAAGAGGTCGACGGACATCTTCTGATAGTTCAGATTTATGTAGACGATATAATTTTTGGGTCAACGAATGAGAAATTGTGCAAAGATTTCGAACAGGTGATGAAGCAAAAATTCGAAATATCATCAATGGGGGAGATGAAGTTCTTTCTGGGTTTACAAGTTGAACAACTACCTGAGGGAATTTTCATTCACCAGACGAAGTACGTGCATGATATTCTAGAGAAATTTGGAATGTCAAGTTCTACTCCAGCTGCTACCCCACTTGCGACTAATCATGGGATTCACCCAGATCTCACCGGAGACAGGGCTAATGAAACGTTCTACCGTTCCATGATAGGTTCTTTGATGTATCTAACTGCTTCACGTCCTGATATCATGTACCCAACGTGCCTCGCAGCAAGATATCAATCTAACCCGAGAGCTTCGCACATGATCATTGTCAAGAGGATATTACGCTACTTGAAAGGAACACCCACATTGGGGTTGTGGTATCCTAGAAAGGCGATTTTACGCTCGAAGGGTATTCCGATTCGGATTTCGGATGCTGCAAAGTCAATACCAAATCAACAACTGCAGGATGCCAGTTCTTTGGACCAAGATTGGTTACCTGGAAGTGTAAGAAACAAACGTCTGTGGCGTTATCTACATGTGAAGTAGAGTACGTTTCTGCTAGCAGTTGCTGCTCTCAGATCCTGTGGATACAGCAACAGATGCGACACTACGGTTTGCAGTTTCTTAACACACCTCTGTTTGTTGATAATGAGGCCGCAATAAATATAACTAAGAATCCAGTACATCACGCTAAAACTAAACATATAGAAATTCGTCATCACTTTATTCGCGATTGCTTCGAGAAAAAGTTGATACGAATTGAGAAAATCCACACTGACGAACAAAAAGCTGATTTGCATACCAAAGCTTTTGATAAAAATCGGTTTCAATATTTGTTAAAACTTAATGGTATGAAATTGCTTTCGGTGTCGGATGGAATTGTGAGCGTTGATGAGAGTACTGTTGCGGATGAAGACGAGAAACAATCTGCAATGGTTTGTCGATTTTTTACGTGTTTTGGTATTTAGGGGGAGTAGATTGTTGTAAATAGATATATTTTCAGAAAATACAAAAACAGTAAAAAATGCAAAAATTCAAAAACATGATAAAATTGAAAAAGAGCTTGTGTATATAGGGAAAATGATAGTACATCGGCTAGACAATTACAGTATGCTAAAGAATTGTAAAGACTAAATGAGTTAAACAGTCTCACTGGTGATGTGTCGATACGTTTTCGCACATTTAGTAGATTTATTCGGGATATAAACCTAAAATTTCAAACTTGTGAAATTTGTGGGGAACACTACTTGGATATATAGGTAACCCCTGAAATCTCGTTTGAAAGGTCTCGTATTCTGATATACTAGGTTTTTATACTCAATGATGTCTGGAGTATTATTCCGGGACTTCTGCTGAACGGAAGTTCTGACCTAGTCCTTGGATAATACTTTCACCAAATGCTTGAAACATAGCATAAACCCTCAGCATGTAGATGAAACAATAAAATTTATAGTCGCTGCTGTTGTAGCTAAAGATCCTCTAAAGGGGACATACTGAAAAGTCGAAGCTGATATCTCTCTGCGCATACGGAAGTATCGACCTAAGATCCCTCGGCCCTTGCATACCTAATTTACGAACAGATATCATTGTAGTATACTTACCCGTAAGATTGAATATTGGGATTCTGGATACGGGGGAGTATATTCAAGAGGTGGGACACATGAATTGAGCTAAGTTCATAAAACATCTTAATCGTATCCTGAATAGATTGAAATCTGTGTGAGAATTTAAGATGGATCAGTATATCGACAATCAAGGTGAATTGTTTAAGTTTGAGTATGTAATAAAGCTTAACGGTACTAGTAATTTGTCTAAAAAGCTGATATGATTCCCTGACATGCTCGCCAAAAATAAGTTTGTATATAGTTTACTTTGTTTACTTTCTGCAATATAAGTTTTCTGTATTTCATTTTTTAGTTTAGAATACATTTTATAAAATCCAAAAAGATTTTTCAATTCTGCTTTAGTTTAGACAAACCAGAGTGGAAAGTTGATTGTCTGATTCTCGAGATTTGAAGCAGATGCAGGAGATTCTGAGCTGAAGAATGAGGAGAGCTTATTTTGTCAGAGATTGAGATGTTTTCAAAGATAAAACAAGTTAATTAAGTTGATGCTTGTTACATTGTTGGTAGAAAATTGAAAATGTTTTACAAAATCAGTTTGATTCGTTAAATAATCAATCAAGGTTATTAAATTGAACTTGGTAGATTAACTGAGTAATCAGGGTCATTAACTTGGACCTGAGTACTTGAGTGGATTTATTAAGCTGATTGAGTTTGTGATTTATTATTGAAAAGATAAAATTGTAAAGTTATTGGTTGAGTAACAGGTTTTTGGACTTTATTATTCCCAACGGAATCAAATTGTCAAAAGCTTGAACCAGATATCTCAGATTCTAGCATATCGAGAGGGAGAGTCAGTGAAAGAGGGAGTCTGGATCAACAGTCGAAGGGAAGATTGAAGTTAGAGCCAGGATGTGATCCTGAAGCCTGTGAAGACAGAATGCTTTACAATGTCAAAGACAAAGACAAAGTTTAAAGACTCGGAGCCAAAGACTTCGTCAACATCCAAGGGGGATTCTGTTGGTGCATTAATATGTCTGCTGACTACGTCTTATTGAGTCTTATGTCTAGATAGGTTAAATGAGAGTTTAAAAGTGATTAGATTAGGGTTTGTATAGGTTTTAGGAGAGCAGTTCGTTTGAAAGACACTCTGGCCGTTTGAAATAGTGCTGTTCGTTTGAAATGTCTGGTCGTTTGAGGCATGTTCGTTTGAACATGATGTGTCTCTTTCAAACGGAAGCCCTGGGTCTATAAATAGCTGATCATTTCAAATGGTTATAGAAGGATGTGTGTGTATGTGAGCTAAGGTGCTGCCGGATTTTTGTCAGATTCATTGTAAAGGTTCGCAATCAGTAATAGAAAGAAAAATTGAAAGGAACAAGCTGTTTTGACTTGGTTTACTTTGATTCCGCCTCTGTAAACTAAGATGAACTACCTTAACTGACGTTTAAGGTCACCGGAACGGTCCAACAAATTTAAGAGAACGTACCCTTTTTGGCTTTTCATGATACTTTCGACTTAAAGCATCAGCCACTACATTTGCTTTTCCTGCATGGTACTGGATATCACAATCATAATCACTAAGCATTTCCATCCGGCGTCTTTGTCTCATATTTAACTCTTTTTGCCCAAAAACATACCTTAAACTCTTATGATCTGTGGATATGGTAAATTTACTACCATAAAGATAATGTCTCCACATCTTAAGAGCAAAAATTATAGCTCCTAGTTCTAAATCATGGGTTGAATAATTTTCTACATGAGTCTTAAGCTGTCTAGATGCGTAAGCTATAACCTTTTGACATTGCATCAACACACATCCGTAACCTAACTTAGAAGCGTCACAATAGACTACAAAGTCTTCAGTTCCTTCTGGTAATGGTAATATGGGTGTATGGGTTTATCTTTGCTTAAGAATTCTAAAGGCTTCTTCTTGTTTTGGTCCCCATTCAAACTTAATAGATTTACAGGTTAACTTAGTTAAGGGAATGGCTATTCTAGAAAAATCTCGAATAAATCTTCTATAATAACCGGCCAATCCTAAGAAACTTCTAACCTCGGTTGGTGTCTCAGGGGTTTTCCATTTCGTAATTGCCTCGATCTTTGTTGGATCTACATGAATTCCTTCATGATTGACTAGGTGTCCAAGAAATTGTACCTGTTCTAACCAAAACTCGCATTTGGAAAACATAGCATAAAGCTTTTCCTTTCTTAATAAACTTAAAAGTAATTGTAAGTGCTTTGCATGATCCTCTTTACTCTTAGAGTAAATTAGAATGTCATCCATGAAAACAATTATGAATTTATCCAAATATTGCTTACATATTCGGTTCATCATGTCCATAAATGCGGCTGGGGCATTGGTTAAACCAAATGGCATGACAGTAAATTCCTAATAACCATACCTTGTTCTGAATGTGGTTTTAGGAATGTCCTCTTCCTGTACCTTTAATTGATAATATCCTGACCTTAAATCGATTTTTGAGAAAAATCGAGCTCCTTGCAGTTGATCGAACAGATCATCGATTCTTGGTAATGGATACCGGTTCTTAATCGTGACCTTGTTCAATTCACAGTAGTCAATGCACATACGCATTGATCCGTCTTTCTTTTTGACAAACAATATTGGCGCTCCCCATGGTGATGAGCTTGGCTGCATAAATCCTTTCTCCAACAATTCGTCCAACTGTTTCTTCAATTCTTGCATTTCAGTGGGTGCCAAACGGTAAGGTGCTTTGGCAATCGGTGCGGTTCCTGGTAGCAGGTGAATTCTGAATTCAACTTCTCTGTCTGGCGGCAGTCCTGGCAATTCTTCTGGAAATACTTCAGAAAACTGAGACACTACTGGAATGTCTTTTAGTTCTTTTCCTTTAGTGTTAGTGATTATAGAAATCAAATACACTATAGAACCTTTTCTTATATTACTTGCAGTTTCATCACAGATATGAATTTTGTGGTTCTAGATGGTTTATCTCCTTTAATTGTGATCTTTTCACCTCTTGGTGAATTTACCTGAATTGACTTTTGATCACATAAAATACTGGCTTTATTGGCTATTAACCAAACCATTCCTAACACGACATCAAATCCTGCCAGATTCATTGGATAAAGGTTTGCAATAAACTTTTGCTTAAAAATTTCTATTCTTGCTCCCTGCAAGATTTCAGAAATTCTAACGGTTTCTCCATTTGCGATTTCTACTAGACATTCTTGTGGTAGTTTAGTTAATGATTGATTTAGGAGTTTGCAAAACGAAGTATTAATAAAACTTTGGTTTGCACCAGAGTCAAATAATACTTTAGCAAAGATATCATTAACTAAAAACGTACCAGCTATGACTTCCGGGATTATCTTGGCTTCATCTGCAGTTAGAACAAACGCTCTAGCATTTTTAGTGTTCTTGTTGTTCGCAGGTGGAGCTAACTTTGGATAGTTTGTTTTAATATGACCTTTTTCTCCACAGTTGAAGCACATTCCATTACTGGTTTTTCTCCTGCAATCTTCTTCCTTGTGTCCTGGTGCCTTATAGTAATTACAGTGAGTGGAGCATTTTCCAGAATGCTTCTTCTTGCAGTTTCTGCAGTATGATGCAGAGGTAGAACTTACATTCCTACGGTTGGAATTCCCAGAACGGAATTCTTGAGTAAGCCTTTGGGTTAGGTTTCTCCTCTGTTCTTCTTCTCTAGTACGGATTAGTTCATCAGTCAAAGTATTGGCTAGTTCTACAGCTTCTTCTATGGTTTAAGGTCTAGCTACCTTGACTACATGTCTAATCTCTCCAATTAATCCCCAGATGTAACGGGAGATTAATACCAGTTCAGGTGATGCAAGGGTTGGCACTATTCTAGCATATTCAAAGAATGTAGTAGTGTACCCCTTACTATCTACTCCGGTCATTCTAAGGTTCAGAAACTTATTCGCTATCTGCTCCTTTTCATTGGGAGGGCAGAATTTCCTTTCTACCATATTTTTGAACTCCTCCCATTCCATGTCATAAATTCTATCACTTACTCTTGACTGGAGGATAGTGTTCCACCATTCTAGAGCTGCATTCTTAAATAAATTAGAAGCAAACATTATCCTATCTTCTTCAGCACACTTGCTTATTTTCAGAACAACTTCAGTCTTCTCTATCCAGCGTAGAGCTGCAATGGGTGCTTCATTTCCCGAGAATTCTATTGGTTTACAGGACCAGAATTCTTTGTAAGAACAACCATATGGCATGGTTCTTCTTCTTTTGGGAATGGGCACCTAAAGTATGGGTCCATTGTTCACGCTGTGTTCCGGTTCACTTGGTCGCTTACTGCTATGCTTACTTTTATTATTTGGTTCTTGAACTGTTTGAATAATAAATGGCATTGCATCTATAATTCCTTGTGCCACTATGTGTTGAACGACATTATTATCCATTTGGTTTCCATTGTTATTGTTGTTCGGATTCTCATTAACCACGTTAATGTTACTCTAGTTATCGTTATTCAGATTATCTTGATTTCCTTCGTCGGCCATCTGAATTTTAAACATTTACCAAATATTAATATCACCAATAATATTTGAATATAGCCAATCACATGTCACACACTTTTTGGTCAAAAGCGTCGAGCATTGCGACTTTTACTCTATTTGTATATTATGCATCTATTACACACTAATACTGAAATAAAAATACAATACCGATTGAAATTTAAAACTACATTACTAATAGTAGGCATCCGTAGTTTTCTTTTTAAACGCATACACACATATATTATTATATTATATTATTATTGTTATTTCTACCGTCTCCACCATCGATTCAGGGATATGGATTCATCCAAAAATCCATATTGCGCTCATCGTATTTCCATACGAGACGCTCTCCCACCTGGCGCGTTCTCTCACTGTTTTCTAAAATTTCCTCACCGAAAGTCCTAAGTTCTTGCACGTTTTCTGCACTCATTGGGGGTGCAGGTTCTAGGACTGGGTTTGGAATCTGAGGTGCGGGTTCCTGATATGGAGGTATAGGGGCCGGGTATGGGTACGGATTCTCGAAAATCTCCCTAACATATGCATCGTTATTAAAATAGGGATCTAGAGTATCTAACCCTGGGTAGGCTCCTAGGTTTTGCATTGGCACATCTTCGTGAATCGGGTAGCGTTGCACATAGTCCCTAACTTCATCCCACCAGGGGTCATAATTTGGGTCTAGGGGATTTGGTGCAGGTACCCTAGGTATCTCCTCCGGGTTGAAATCATGCATTTCTACTTGATTTCCAGGGTTTTCTATTTCCATGGTTTGATCAGGAATTTGTGGTTGTGGTTGGGGTGCTAGCATTTGCTCCAGGTTTGGGTCAGCAACAGTGGTTGCTAAAATATGGATATTAGCTATACCCCTATTGAGCATATCCTGGTTATAGGCATCAGTTTCTCTTTTTGCTACGGCTAACACTCGCTGTTCCTGTAACTTTTTCATACGTTTCCTACGCTCGTGTGCTCCCCTACTGAACCATCCCCTCTTTTTCTGAGGAAATGGCTCTTTAGATTGAGCCTTAAACACAAAGATTCCTTCTTCCGTATCAGCAGAATACCCCGAGAGGGTAGGCTGAGAAGAGGAGGTGCCTTCACTCCTAGGCGAACCAGACAATTGACGATACGCGTCAGATGGTCCTTGGTCGCTCATACTGTAAACTAACAAATAGTCAGATAACACATAACAAGAAAATACAATTATGCACGTATTTCCGTAATTTATTTCCTAACACTTCAAATTTTGATGTCAACAGAACACTTCTGTGGCTGAATCAATGGCATAGCTTTCATACCACCTTCTGTCGCAACCCCCGATCCCTTATTCCCGGGAACGGGCAGCCGCGAGCCAGTTTCGGTGGTATCACGTTATTATCCAATTTGGCAGCGGAAATTTTTCATCAGGACCGTAGTTAGGAAATATTTAATCAGAGTAAACCACCATATTTTATAACATCAAACACATGGGTAAAACCCAAGTTTTCAGTATACACACTTTTATAGGAATAAATCCTATTTTATTTAACAAAACATCTATTTTATTCTTTAGGTAACTTTATTGCCACTTTTCCAAGCCTTCAGTGCTTTCCTGCTGGCTTCTATTTGGCTTTCACATTTTGTTACCTGAAACGCGTTTTAAAAACATTTTGTCAGTGGGAAATACTAGTGAGTGAATCCCAGTTTAATCAAGTTTAAGTAAAATCATTTCACAGTGTACAGTATTGAGGGCGATCCCACAATTACATTTGTTTCCAAGTTATACCAATTATCACCCGTCGGTATTGTCAGACCTGACTTGTGGAAATGTTACTCCTTGACCAGGTGGTAATAAATTTTGTATACAAAACCCCAACATACCAACGATAATTGTATTCTTACAAATACTCTATAACTGTTATTCGCATGGAAAGGTATTTAAGATTTTGTAAAAACAGTTAACAAAAGATTTACAAAAAGTGGATCAACTCACATTGCTGTTTTAGATTATCCTTTAGGGTTTCCTGGTGTTAATCTATAAATTACACAAAAGCACGTGTGTTAGTATAATAACCCATTTTAACATTAGTAATACCCTCCCCGAGACGGCATTCCAACGACTCCATCGGGCAGAACCACGACAGTCGTTACGGAACCCTAGATCAATAGGGCAGAGTATCTAATACGTCTCCAGGGGTTATAATACTTACATCGTAGCAGAACCTCGCTATTTAGGGTGTACTAGACTCGGGTATAGTGCCCACTATTCAGAAATTGAGATTGAAAGAAAGAAAATGAACGAGCAGACTGAAGGCCGATGCCTCCTTTATATAGGGCTGATCTTCGAGTTTCTCGCGGCCCGCGTAAAGGTAAGCGAAGGCTTACGCAGCCCGCGTGGCTTAGGAGTCTAGGCGTAGCTGATTCGGGTCATGACTAGGTTCAACACGTTGTACGACACGCGTCAACACCGGGCTGCGCCACTATCTTAATCTTAGGTGGCCCGCGTAAAAGTATGCTAAGGCTTACGCGGCCCGCCTGAACTTAAAGTTCAACGGATTCAGGTTCCCATCCTTATACCGCCCGCGTAAAAGCTTGGGGTGGGTCTACGCGGCCCGCCTCAGCTTAATATTTATTGTTTTTAATTTATTTTATATGTTATGTTATGTTATCTTTCGGGCTCGGTTTTCACATACGAGGTGTTTTTAAAGATATATTGGGATATTTTAACATATACTAGGGTGTCAGAAAATAATCGAGGATGACGGTTCATTGAGGATTGTTACAAATCCTATCTGGTAATGTCAATACAGGAGCATTGCTCAACTTCTGCTTTAGAATATCAAAAGATTCTTGCTGCTTAGGCCCCTAGTCAAACTTTCTATTCTTTCGAGTTAGTAGAGTGAGGGGTGCTGCAATCCTTGAGAAGTTTTAATAAATCGCCTGTAGTATCCTGGCAGTCCTAGGAAGCTGCAAATCTCCGTAGGCGTCTTCGGCTATTGCCAATTCATAATAGCTTCAATCTTAGCGGGATCCACTTGGATACCACACTCACTAACAACATGTCCAAGGAATTGGACTTCTCGAAGCCAAAATTCACACTTTGAAAACTTGGCATAGAGCTTTTCCTATTGAAGCAGCTTCAGAATACAATGGAGATGCTTGTCATGGTTAGCTTGACTCTTTGAGTAAATGAGGATGCCATCAATGAAGACGATGACAAATTTATCTAGATAGGGCTTGCAGACGCGATTCATGAGATCGATGAATGCAGGTGGTGCATTAGTGAGCCCAAAAGGCATCACTAGGAACTCGTAATGACCATAGCGAGTTCTAAATGCAGTCTTGTGTACATCTTCATCTTTAACCTTCAATTGATGATACCCTGACCTCAAGTCGATCTTAGAAAAGTAGCTTGCCCCTTGCAATTGATCGGATAGATCGTCGATCCTGGGCAAAGGATACCTATTTTTGATAGTGACCTTATTAAGCTCACGGTAATCAATGCATAGACGCATTGATCCATCCTTCTTTTTGACAAATAGGATTGGCGCTCCCTAAGGAGACGAACTAGGTCTAATAAATCCATTAGCTAATAAATCATCTAGCTGTGTCCTCAATTCCTTCATCTCTATTGGTGCCAACCTATAAGGTGCTCTCGCAACAGGTGCTACTCCGGGGATGATGTCAATTCTGAATTCTACTTGCCTATCTGGTGGTAAACCAGGTAGTTCTTCAGGGAAAACCTCCGGGTACTCAGAAATGACTGGAATATCTTCAATCTTGGGTTTTTGTTCATCAATAGTTACCTGTGCCATATAAATGACACAACCCTTCTTCAGACATCTGGATGCCTTGAGCATAGCCACCTGCTCAGGCAATCCATACTGGGTATCTCCCTGAATGGTAAGTGGCTCACCAGACGAAGTCTTGATCACCACTTGCTTCTTATTGCAGACGATCTGGGCTTGGTTATGCGATAACCAGTCCATGCCTATAACTATGTCAAAACCAGCTAGCTTTAAAGGAAGTAAGGACAACGGGAATGAGCGGTTCCTAATGGATATGACACATCCATCTAACACAGTTTAGGTTGTTTCTATGGTGCCATCGGCTAATTCAACCTCATACTTCACACTTAAGGTTTTAAGAGGCAATTTCAACAATTCACAAAACTTATTATCTACAAAAGACTTATCTGCTCCAGAATCAAATAACACTCTTACATAAACATCATTAATTAGGAAGGTACCTATTATCACATTGTCGTTCTGAATAGCCTCCAATGCGTTCATTTGAAAGACCCTGGCATTGGTCTTTTTCCCTTCCTCGGCCTTCTTCGCAAGCTTCGGGCAATTGGACTTAATGTGCCCTTTTTCATTGCAATTGTAGCATGTTGTGTCCTTGATCTTCTTGCAATCTAGAGTCTTTTGTTCAGAGGATTTGCAAATCCCACATGCCCTTGGCTGTGACTGGGATTTCGACTCATATCTGCACTTCCCGAAATGGTGCTTCTTGCAGATTTTACACTTGGGCTTATCGCCCGACTGATGACCATCCTTCTTAGATCCAGACCCATTTTTGTGGTCATTGTTTCCCTTGTGTTTCTTATCCAAACGCCGTGAGTTATCATCCTCACACTTCCTTTTATCAGCATCCGTGTTCCTCAGCAATCTCTGCCTAACCGCGTCCAGTGTGAGGGACAGAGATATATCAGCTGCAGATCTGAAAGTAGCTGGTCGGGAGGCCTTCACACTTGCCTTAATTTCTGGGGCTAATCCCCCAATGAAACGAGCTATTCTTTTGGGTTCCGGGGTCACAAGATAAGGAAGCAATCTTGACATTGTGTTGAAGCTCGTAAGGTAAGCTTGGCAATCTAGGTTCTTCATAACCAACGATAAGTAATCAGACTCAATCTTTTTAACCTCATGCTGAGGGTAGTAGTTCTCCTTGATGAGAGTAACAAATTGATCCCATGTCATATTGTACAATGGAATCTTCCCGATAGCTTGAATCAACGATCTCCACCAGGCTAGGGCCTTACCCTTGAAAGACTGAGAAACAAACTTTACAATATCCCTTTCAGCACAACCACTAATATCTACCACAGTGTCCATCTCATCCAACCATGTCATGCAATCCACTGCCCCTTTCTCCCCAGTGAAATCCCGGGGTTTGCAAGAAACAAAGTACAGGACTTGGCACGTGGTTCATTATCAAACACTATCCTTTTGGATGGAACACTGTGTTGGTTTGAGGAATGTTGAACATCCTCTTTCTTGGGCTTAGGTTGGGTAGAGGGTGGTTTGATGTGGGCTTCTAAATGAGTTTTAGGGACAGATTTAGAGGGCGGTGTGGATAGGGTCCTACTTCGAGTCCCACTAGATTCACTATACTGCCACTCCATAGCATTTGCAACAGCAGTATCTATTAATGCTTGCAGTTCTGCACCGGTCACATGTATCTTAGTGTTTTCATGGTTTTCCACCGGATGACTGTTTACCTCTTCTGACCTAGTCATGTAGCTTTAATTCCACCGGATGACTGTTTTCATGATCTATTAACTATGGTTTTAATAACCATTTTGGTTAATTTGTTAATTATTTATATGTATTCAGGACCTTTATTACAATCCTTTATTACAATTTAATAATAGCACACAAAGCCTAGTCACATAGACAGATTTAATTTATAAACCAGGATTTTTTTTACAGAATCGAGGTATTAAGGTCTGAATCAAAGTTCATTACCTTTTCTAGACAGGGAGTTGTAGGCTACTACTGTCTTTAGTCCCAAAGGACACTAATTATAGCCCGTAGGCACTTCATCCTTAAGGGATGGTTATATAAATAAGGGAAATTGAAATAACCCAATTTAAAGATGACTTATACAATTTCATCGAATCACATTTTGCCAAGAATTGCTAACATGTTTTCAGATGTTAACAAGAATTGGAATCTTTTGGATAGGTTTTACCATCTTGGCCATGTCTGCAATGACATATAGACTAGGTTTTACCTTTAAGATTCTTTTTTAATATTTAATGCAGAACAATCCTAAATTGAGATGTTAATATGGATAAGAATCTAATTGGGAAACTACCATCTTGGCCCTGTCTTAAGGTGACACATGGCTAGGTCTTGTCCTTTTTAGATTTTGCCATTTTATTATAATGGTAGATCTTATAATAGGAATGTTATTTTTCATTTATTTTATGTTTTATATTTATGCATATAATTAACGACAAAAATGAAAATTAAATTAATCATTCCATTACAAATTCAAACAAGTACAAATTTTGCCCTAAACGGGACTTCTAAGAAATAACATGCCCACGCAGGGGCTTAATCAAACAATCATACCCACGCAGGGGTCAACAGAAAGACATGCCCACGCAGGGGCAAAATACAAAAAGACAAGCCCACGCAGGGGCTGAGTACTGAAACCAAAGTCCACGCAGGGACTTGATTACAACTAAATAAAACAAACAGGGATTTGCAAAAATCCCTTCTCTTAGACTTCCCCTTGATTAGGCCTGCCAAACCCTTGAAGAAGCCTTGACGTTCCCTGCGGTCTCTTTGAACCTCCCGCTCAACCTGGTCCAATCTATCGAGAACCTCTTGTTGGCATTCCGGCGGGATCAGTTGCGGCTGCGGCGTCTGCTGATGCAGAGGTTGAGGAGGTGGCGGTTGCTGGTACACATAAGGTGGGTACCCAGTGGTCCAAGGACCACCATAGGGCCCTTCAGGATGAAGAGCGTTGTAGTCCCACGCTGCTTGATATGGATCGACCTCCGCATAGTTGTAGTTGGTGTGGGCCGGCTGCTCATATGGGTTATATGCCGCTGAACCGGCGTATGCAGGGATTGGGTTACCAAAACCCAATGGTGGCGCGACAGGCGCAGAGTCAACTTCCGAGACGGGGTTTGATGGTCCCCACATCTGTGGTTCTTCTTGGAGTGGCGGGTAATGGCTGCCACTTGAAGGTTGAGGGGTGCTGATACGCACTCCTCCTCGCACGGACATCCGTGTGTTTGATCTCCGTCGCCTCGGTGGCTCCTAAGGCGGCTGCTGTACTGGTGGTGGTGGCGGTGGAGTAACTGCCAAAAAGCGAGAATCCTCAGAAGGATTCTGCTGCTGCTGCAGCTGGTGGTGGTGGTACGGAGACGAGTGCTCAGAGGGGTAAAATACCATTCAATCTGGTTAAACCTCGCCTGATAACTATTCGGACCGCGGTAAGGCGATCCATGAAATGAGGACCCATCAGAGATCTCGATGGGGTGGTTTGGGGTCCCGGTTGAAGGTTCGACGGGATCTGTGTCCTCGTCCATATTCATGGCATGATCTCCCGAGAAGTGATCTTCGAGTCCTATTGGGTTAAAACCCACGGGTTCTTCAATATAATTTGCCGGGTTGAACCGGCTCTGAAAGACAGGAGTGGGGTCGCCAAAAGAATGGTGCGAATTGGATCGCTGTAGAGGTATGAATGAAGGTTGAGGGTTATTGGGCTCATTTTTTGATTGTGGCCCAAAGGAGTGGTGGTAAGATGGTGATGAGCTTAGAGAGACAGATCGCCTCCCTGGTTCTATGTAAGTCCTCCAAGGTTCTTGGGGACTAGTGCTCACGCTGATAGACGGTGTGCGTCGGTGGGAAGGTCCGACCTCGTGATCATGACCCGTCATTGGGGCCTTGCCTCTTCCTCTTCTCATTCTTGGCGGCCTAATTAAACCTGTCAACAAAACAAAGATAACACAAGATATGTTATTTGTCTAGACTCGAGGATCAAGGAATGTGCAATTGTGTAACTGAGATTAAACACAAAAAGGCTAGTGTTTAATTCACTCAGTGTTGGCTCTGATACCAACCTGTCACACCCTGATGTTTCCACGTATTACCGGTGGGCCCGGTGGGGAGTATCGTGACGTAGTGGATATTATCATAGTCAAACAACACAATTTTTAAATGCACAGCGAAAGCAAAAGATAGATTTATCTCAATTAAATAAATTGTAATATTAAGTATCACAAAATAGTTGAAACTGATCCACAGGCTGATCGAATAAAAAGGAACCTTTGTTCAACAGAATTTAGGCATCTAAGCTTGCGAGACTTCTATTTGATGCTAGGAGAGACCATCCTATTCCGATTAGTACCTACACTTAGCCTTTTTGGGAAAATACGTCAGTTTACATGGGTAAATACAATTTAACTGACTCATTTTGAAAATGTTTAAAATTGATTTGAATCCACATGGCACAAAAGATTTTATAACTTGGGATAATTATGTATATATAAACTTGTAAAATAATTACATGTTTCTTATACGTTCAGTAGCCCGGGCTGAACACCGGGTTAAAGATTAATTGACACACCACATGATATAGTCCCGCGGTGAGTTATTCTCGAAACCGGCAGTTATATCTCTTTATTTATAAATGCACTGGCGGGTGTACGCCTACACCCGCATGCTAAGGTCGTGGCCATTTCTGTGAATGATGCCAAGGATATCCGGGACATGGTCGTTAACCCCCCAAAGGCTTTAAGCAAACAAAACAATTTAAACGGGTCATTTCAATAAATTAACCTTCATACGATTAAAGATTCAATGCCCGACCAAGCGGTATTTTATATACCGTACGCCAAGCCCGTATAAGGGAAAATAAGTTAAAAGTATTTTGCAAGTAATAATCACAATAAGCAAGTACACGTAGCTTTTACCAGGTCTCCTATTCTGGAACGAAGGTTTATAATAACCTATTAGATTCCTAACGGGTCTTTAATTAAGCTTAAACTTAGACCGGTTAGTTTTAAAGGAGGATACGGTTCAAACGCATGAATAAGCGAAGACCGGAACAGAATGTGATTTAGTCCCAACAAGTTTGAAGACTTGTATAATATGGGTAAACTAAACACATTCTGGATTTGAGAAAAAAAATGATAAGGTTTGACCCGTTTCGGTCAATTTATGCAAACTAGTCACATAAACCGAACCGAACGCGAAATATGCATAACGGGTAACCATAAGAGTCATATACAGGTTTCCTAAGTTAATATGTCTTAAGTATGTTGTGACATCAGTAAGATATCTTCTATTATGCCCAAAATGATTTTAAACTCAAACTATGCCCCGTAAGGGCATTTTGGTTATTTTAAAGGTTATAAAAGAGTTTAAATAATAATCTGAGTTACAGCTCTGATATAATCATTAATTATACTTAATTTAACAAGTTATAATAGTAGGGTATTACATATATGTGAAATTTATCATTTATAACCCAACTTTGCACCTTAGGGGCATTTTGGTAATTTCACATAAGCCTAAAAGATCAAAACCGGAAATCTGAGTTTAAAACTTTTGCTTACTGTTAAAATATAAAAATTTACTGAAAATATCAGTAGGTATCAAACCTTATATGTTTAAAATAGTTTTAATACATACTATGCGTTAAAAACGCTTAAAAAGGCGATTTTGGGCTAATTCCAGGTTTTGTATAGAAAGCAGATATTTTTATTATTCCAGAAGGCTCAAAATATTTTATTTATCATATTAAATCAGTAGAAAAAGGTTTGGTATCAAAAGGATTTGTAAAACTCATTTTATAGGCCAAAAGGGCAAAACCGACAATAACCGAATCAATGGTATAACCCTATGTTATGCTCAGCCTAAAAATAAATAAAACTCTTCAAAAATCACAAAATATTATATTACATTAGTGGGTAATAAGTTTGGTATCAAAAATTGGGTTTAGATAGGCTATACGCTAATTATGCCGTTTAATTACTAAAAGCTTTTCATTTATGCTAATGAGCATAACTCTTAATCTAGACAACAAACTGATGTCAAATTTTAGGGACAAGTCTATAAATCAGTAATGAAGGTTTCTACTCTTTTACTTTTTCAAAAATCATGTTTTAAGGTGAAAAGGGCATAATAGTCAACATTTAAGCAATTAACGGAAACATGCATATAAATCGGATAACTAATGAACCAAGTTGTATAATCATAGGGGGTTATACTAACATGAAACCTGGTCCTAATAAGGCTCTAAGGCATTTCTAAACTATGCTCAAACGGGTCAGAACTGAAAGTCAAAGCAGAAGTTAAATTACGCGACTTTCGGTCTCGAACCGAGCCTAAACTGAAAATTGTCGGGTTGAACATGTTTAAACATGTTCTTACATTAATTACCAAGTTATATTAATGATAAAACAGGTTGCATGGCTTCTACATTGTTAATTATGCATTAATTTGAAAATAAGCTTTCTGTTGACTTTTTAAGATTAACTTTGACCCGACATTTGACCTACTTAGAGTGGGAATCAGAGAGTACCCTTTTAAGGGTTTATTACCCACACAACTCATAGGTATTTTTAATTTTAGATTTGACTGGACAATTATTGGTTAATCTCGAAGTCAAACCTTAACTACGACTGTTTGACTTTAAGCTAATTAACTAAGCTAAACTGAATTAAAGAAAGTTAAGGACACTTACAAAGGTCCTAAGTACGACTAGAGACTCCTAGGAAGGATGCTTGGGCTCCAGAATTCTCCAGAAGTGAAGTTTTGAAGGTTTGCAATGAAGTGTGAAGTGTTGCAACTAAGTGGGTTCTTATATAGGAGAAATGATGCAACAAGATCATGACAAGGAAGTCTACAAGTGTTATGGGATCATTACAGGTGCCCCTATTGCATGAAAACTGGTTGGTGCAGCCCCTGGTATGTAAAACAAGTGTTTAAAGTCATTTAACAGGCCTGCACTGGCAGCTATGCGATTTTTCTGTTACTGGCAGGCTTAGGCGGCGCGCATAAAACCCACACATGTCTTACGCGGCCGGTATGGATGGCCGGTTCAGGTTAAACAAGTTTCAGTTATTACATTTTGGCCCCTGATCCTTTTGAAATGTGGAGTGAGAAGTAGAAAAGATACAACTGAAGTTCCAGAATTTGAAAGAGTTGAAGATGTAGAAGGTGAGATAACTAGAGTTAGAAAGTCAACACCTCCAACTTCACCTGCTAATAAAACAATTCATATTTCTGATGATCGTGAAAAGACTCTAGAACAGCAACCAAAGAGAGTGGAAGAGCCAACTTCAGCTACAAAGAATCCACAAACTTCTCAAAGCTCAAGCCACGGGTTTTCAAAGGTTCTTTCTGATCTTCCTTTTGGTTTTGATGATTGGTTCAATGATGGAAAGGTTAATGCGCTAATGAGGAAAGTAAGTATTTTGGAGAAAGCAAAAGCCAAAGCTGAAGTAGAACTTAAAGATACAAAAGAAAAACTCAAAGATATTGAAGCTGAGAACGTTGCGCTGAGAAACGAAGTTGAAGAGTAGTCAGACGTAATTAAAGGTCTAGTAGACAAGATCATGGAGGTTAACACTCAGTACAAATCAATGGATGAGTCTCACAAGATGTTGATGGAGGTTGTTGGTAATCTGCATACATCTACTTCAAATGAGAATGAAGTTCTGAAGAAAGAAGTAGAAGCATTGAGAGCTGATAAGGTTATCAAAGATGATCAACTCAACATGCTATACATTGTGATTGAAAACAAGTTGGGTATCAATGTTTAAGCAGTCTACGACGAGAAAGAGATCCAAAGAGTCGAGGCTCGGAGGATAGAAAGAGAGAAAAGACTTGCTAAAGAAGCTGCTGAGGCACTGAAAGATAAAAAGAAGGGTCTTGTAATCGATACGGAAGAAATTCTTGGGTTAACAAGTCAGCCTGATCCTTCACAAGAAGATGATGAGGTTAATGTCTCTAACACTGAAGCTGATGTTAATGATGTTGAAATGAAAGAGGCAGAAGTAGAGGTAGAGGCAGATGTTATAGTCAACCATGATATTATACCAGTTGCAGAGGTAAAAGATGTGATTCACAGTGAATGGGCTAGCCTTAGACAAATTGAAGTTGAGCGTCGTCATTTGAAGGCGAAGATGAATAAGTTCAAAGTGGTTGATGATGATAAAGAGTTGGATGATATGTTTGGTGATGAAGATGAAGATGAAGAGGATGATAAAGATGAAAAAGACGATAAAGATGAAAAGGTTGATGATGATGTTGGTGCATATTCTGTGACAACAGCTTAATAGTTTGATTATTTAGTCTTTGGATATTTTGTAATGGGCTTAGTATATTGGTTAGTAAGTTAATTAGTATAATGGGCTTAGAGAATGGCCTAGCCCAGACCAAAGCCCAGTATGTAAACATGGCTGTCCTATATAAACAGCATTATGCATTAGGGTTTAGGTTAGACACTTAAAGGAAAGTTTGAGAGGAGTTCAAAATCTATAGAGAGTGGCTAGGAGATTTCGAGTGGTCTTGAATTGATTGTAAACATTTGTGTTGGATAATCAATAGAAGACCAGATTGATTGAATTGTGTTTGTGTTCTTCGTCTAATAATCTTGTTTCTAGTTCGAAGGTTTATCAAGGGGATTCCGCACCCTTGGTAGATTGTCAGTTTTGTTATAATCCATACTGGATATGGGACCTACAATTGGTATCAGAGCATTTGCTCTTGTGCGTGGTTCAAGACTGATTATACAGAAATCAAGTGTTTTTTTGGTTGAGGACTGTTCTAGGTGAATTCATATTTTTTCAAAGAACAGTAAGAGGCAACGAAGAACAAATAAATTTTCTTGGGTTTGATCGGTTTTGATTGTGTTTGGAAGTTGTTTGCTAAGTTTTAGGAGATATTGTTGGAATGTTTTCAAAAGATATTAATTCTTGAATTGTTTCCTTGGTGGAATTGATTTTACAATAGCAGATTTTTCAGGATTGATTCTTGACTTGATTCAAAAGGTGAACTTTTGCGATCAGACGTGATCTTGTGTGATCGGGGTTGAAGTTGTGCGACCAGGGTTGAACTTGTGCGATCAGAGGTGATCTTGTGCGATAGGGGGTGAACTTGTGCGACCAGGGTTGAACTTGTGCGACCAGACGTGAACTTGTGCGACCAGATGGGCCCAAATCTTAGTGTGCGGCCCATTAACATTGGTCTGCAGCCCAAAACAATGAAGTGTGCAGCTCATTATAGACTGCGCGACTTAGTCTGTAGTGTGCAACTGTCGGTAAAAATTCACTGTTTTCGTGAATAAGAAGAGATCCGTAGATCATCTCAGCAAACCGTTTGCACCATCAGAATCCTCGTATTTTTAGGACAAAAAAAAAACTCTAGAAAATCCCGAAATACGTGTTTGACATTATATATCATTGGATTCGCCTTTCCAAGACGATTCTAAAAGTGTACTTTGGTAATAATAGTTTTCGAAAAAATTTTGTACGGTTTTAACAGTGGGGGGGGGATAGTGCACGGTCCTCCCAACCGCTAGAGTGATCCCACTCCAAAATGACTAATGAGCTTTCAGAAAAGTGCACATAATTGGCTGATGCACAAGCCAAAATTGTAGAACTCCAGGGTAAGTTAGACAAATTTGGAAAATCATCATTAGTCAGGACTCATATTCAAAAGGGTTTGAAAAAGAGTAATGATAAAATAGGGGTGGGGTTTAGTAAAGCTTCATATTCTAAACATCAAGACTCCTCATTCTTACCAACTGAGGATAAGTTAACTGATTTTGTAACCACTGCACATGTAGTGGATCCGATAGCTGTGGACTTGCCAAAGAGTCCAGTTTCTTTGAAAGAATCTGTTGGGTCTAACAGTACACCTCATAAAGTGGAGGAGGATACTGAAGACAAAAAGGCCAACACATTTAAAAAGGGATCAAATAAAAAGAAAGGTTATAAGAAAAGATATTGTTTTAGATGTCACAACAAAGGGCACGTGGCAAGTTGTTGTCCTTTGAAGAAAGGTAAACAAAAAGTTGATGAGGTTAAAGATGGGAATCAGGTTGGGTCAAGCATTAATGTAAAACCAAGTTGTCAGACAAAGAAACCTGAATTTCAATCTTAAACTTCAACTTCGAAAAGATTTGATAGACCAAGAACTAATTCTCCACAATTTTGTCATTATAATGGTAAATCAAATCAGTTTCAAACTCAAAATAGAAATTTTGGATATCAAAATCGATACCAAACTGCTGGTAATCGAAATTTTCAACAAAGAAATGGACATAGGAGTTTTAGTAACTCAAATGTTCAACACAATCCAAAATTTTCTCAAAATTCAGGCTACGATAATGGGAGAAGAAGGGTTCAGAAGAGTAATTTTCAAAGGTTGGAAACTCCAAGAGTTTATTGGAATTCTCGTGACCAACGACCTTATGAAAATCAATCTTGGAAAGAAGTTCAAATTATTGATGAGTCTAGAAAACCCAAGACTCTCTGGGCTTGGGTTCTCAAGACTAACTGAGTTGTTGAGTGAATGCAGGATGACCAAGAAGGACTGTTGATGTGTTCAATAGTGGTTATTCCTGTAAAGCATCTGAGGTGAATAGTAGGTTAACATGGGTAACGAACTATTTACTTCTGTGATTGTCTTGTTTATTCTAGACTTTAACATTGAAAAACTTACTGTCAGATTTAAAGTGGGAGTCTGTTTGTGTTTAAATTTGTGTTTTTGAATCTTACTCCATAAAAACAAAAATTTAGGGGGGAGAAATCGCCCTAAGCCAAAAAGAGTTTAGATAGTGTGTGTGTTTAGGGGGAGTAAGTTATAAAGTTTAATTAAAAAATCCAAAAACATTAAAAAATGAAAAACTTAAAAAAATTAAAAAATTAAAAAAAGAATGAGTTTTCATGGTGTGAAAAATAAGAAATAATTGTACATCAGCAAGTTAGACTGTTACACTCAAACTGAATTATATTGCTTAAGTGTGATAGCAGCTTCATCAAATGATATACCAGTAGGCAAAAACATGAAATAATCAACTTACCAATGTGATATAAACCTAAATGTACTGAGTATGAGTAGGGAACACATCAGTGGTGTATGGTTTAATGACCTTAAATCTTGTGTTGATAGATTGCCAAAATCTAAGGTTTTGGGTCTTTATACTGTTATTTAATCCGGGGATATCAGGGTTGTCCTTCTGCTGCATCCAGATACATGCTGACCTAGGCACAACCAGGATATCTTAAAAGAGCTAAAAATGCCAAAACCCTGAAAATGAAGAAGCTCTCCTAGAGAGTCATTCAAAAAGTGCAAAATGCATAAATCGTACCAAAATTGGAATTTGTCTTAGCCCTCGTTAGATATTTTGGTCTCTTTGCTATACAGAAGTACTTACCTGATCACCAATTATTTATCGATGAAAAACAAAATGGATGAATTCGGTATACTCACCTACTACGATGAATCTTTGTGCATACCTTAATCGCGGGGGTACATCCTGAAGTGGGACACACTAATATTTCAGTAATAAAATTACCTTAACGTATCATACGGTAAGTACTTGAAATGTTCATGCATTTTGTTTAGGTGAACAAACATACTGGTAATCATCTTGGACTGCTTTTAACGAAAATTATATAAAGAATTATCAAATAGTGTAAAACAGTTTGATTTTGTTGATATGATCTTCTTGCACATGATTCTCACAAAAATATGTCTTGTATATATTTTTCAATTTGTTTGTTTTGTTTTGAAAAATATCAAAAATACCAAAAAGATTTCTTTTTTAAATAACTTCCATTTTGAACTGACATGTAGTTGTTTTTGCAAAACAAAGAAAAAATATTGGTTTATCTTGAAATGTGAAAAAGACTAACGGTTTTTCGAGCTACTTGCTTATGTTTGTAAACAGATTGATGCAGTTATCAAAATGAAGTGCAGAATACAAGTAAAATGAAGATTGAGAGTGAAGTGAAGAATATGTGAAGATGCATGGTAGGATCCTTCTACTACAGTGCAGAGAAAGAGATATGAAAGAGTTGAAGTTTACTTACTTAACCAAAGATTGCTAGTTCACTGATCTACAACGAATGAAAGTTTTGGAGATTGGAAGCATTAGCTAAGGGGGAGTCTGTTGATGTCAGAAACAGTGTAGCTGACGCTGTCAAAAGACCAGAAGAACACAAGATGTTTGAAGACAAAGTTACACTATGAAGCTATTGTCAAGGGGGGTTTGTTGGTGCATATTCTGTGACAACAGCTTAATAGTTTGATTATTTAGTCTTTGGATATTTTGTAATGGGCTTAGTATATTGGTTAGTAAGTTAATTAGTGTAATGGGCTTGGAGAATGGCCTAGCCCAGACCAAAGCCCAGTATGCAAACATGGTTGTCCAATATAAACAGCATTATGCATTAGGGTTTAGGTTAGACACTTAGAGGAAAGTTTAAGAGGAGTTCGAAATCTATAGAGAGTGGTTAGGATATTTCGAGTGGTCTTGAATTGATTGTAAACGTTTGTGTTGGATAATCAATAGAAGACTAGATTGATTGAATTATGTTCATGTTCTTCGTCTAATAATCTTGTTTCTGGTTCGAAGGTTTATCAAGGGGATTCCGCACCCTTGGTAGATTGTTAGTTTTGTTACAATCCATACGGGATAGGGGACCTACAGATGATGATCAGGGTGGTGCTACGGGTTTGTTGGTTACAAAGTCATCTGGTCCAAGACCTATTGAAGACTTTTTGAACGATGAGCTGAACGAGCAACATGACGAAGATCAACATCATGGAGAGTCGTCTTCTGGTACCAAGCATGCTATCAACGAGGTATTTCTTAATCTCCCTAAAGTCATTTATTTAAATCAAGCAGAGGAAGAGGGGGAGTTAGTCGAGAACTGGACTAGGGAGTCCATGTTAGAAGAGTTAGATATGGATGATGATAGGTTTAAGTTTGATATTGAGGAGGAGATTCCACCGACTCCAGACAGGGAGTATTCTGTTAAGTTTGTGAATGAAGTAGATAATTTCAACGATGTAATTATAGAGGAAGGATCAGAGTCTGATGAAGACACTCTGTTTCATTACTCTTGGTTAGATGATGACTTTCCTACCTTCAATGAACTGTTTCATTCGCACAACGAAGAGGAAGTTAAGAGAAAAGTGGTTGAGAAGATTGCTTCTGAAGGTTTTCCTGAAACAGTATCGAAAGAAGATCTTTTGGAAGACAGAAAAAGATGGTTTAAAGTGATGCCATAGGAAAGAAAGTGTAAGAGGCCGCTACAGTTCTTTACAAGACATCCTGATAAATCTCTTGGTGAGATTCTGTCATGGGGTTATTTGGAGGATCTGATGGTTTTCGCAATCAGGAGAGAGTTTGGGGTACAGTACTTTGAATTCCTATCCGATATAAAGACCTTACCTTGGTGGGATGTGGAAGAACTGGTGCTGACAAAGAATATCAAGCAATATTATTATGGGCATGAAGTAAAGTGTCATGAGTAGAAGCTGTGGGATTACATTAAGCTGCAAGCTAAGTCTAACTTTCAAGATTGGAAGCCACACAACAAAGCAGATTGTGAAAGTTGATGCTGTCACTGGTGAAAAAGATATCACGCTAAAGATAAGACGTCCTAGGTGTTTGAAGAATATGCCACTACATGCAATGGAGCAAGATTTTTATAAAGACTTTAAAGGTTTGATCTTCAACCCTAGTACTTGTGATGCTGTGATCACGTTGTTTGATACGAAGACAGGAGATTGTAGACGCATTCATGTGCTGGATCCTATGTGGTTGGTGGATTGCTCAAAGAAAGACATCGAATGTCTATTATTCAACAAGATCAGCTACAACGAACTGGATAAGGTATAAGCTCAACAGTATCAGAAGATATTGAATGTATGCTTTGCAAAAGATAGCAATTCTGGAAGATATTGGGAGTCAAAGTTCAGAGATCTTGAGTTAGAAGAATTCTTGGAGACAGAGCGTAGAAGTGAAAGGATGAAAGAGGTTAAAGCTAAAGCTACTCAACGGGGTAGATGGAAGTTAGCATAGCCTGTAACTGATCAGACACCTATTGAATCTCAAGAGAAGAAGATACCAAGGTGGTCTAAAGCCAAAGATGGTGATCCAGAGTACAGGAAATGGTGGATTAATACTGGAAGACCTCTGAGGCAGAAAATGTTGGAAGAAAGGAAAAAAGAAAGGAGAAGGAAAGCAAGAGATAGAAGACACAACAGGAAGGCTCGTTGAAGACTATACAGGAAGAAAGACTACAGCTACATCCAAGGGGGAGTCTGTAGATGCATATGTCTGTAGCTTTCGTCTGTATTTAGTCTATATTAACCTGGTTTTTTTCTTTGAATAGTTTTGTATATGTTATATATCGAATCCGGGATGAAATGGTAGTTAACTTGTTTTGTAAAGTCCATCCGGACGGATAGAGTCCATCCGATCGGATGGACATGCTCATCCGGACGGATGATCATCCGAATGGCATGTGGTTTCTCCTGGATGGAGCGCACCTATAAATAGAGGATGCTTGGTTCTCATTTGAGAAATCTGTTTTGACACCTCTAGCGGAGGACTTGGAAATTTTCTCTGGAACCTTGTACTTTTCAACTATTTCAGTGAGAATGTATACTTTGAACGGTGTCTATGTTGTTTATCTTACTCCTACATCACAATTGGATTCCGCACAATCATGGTGATCGTAGATCTGACCTGAGCGAGTTCAAACGAACCGAATTCCCGGTCCTCACACTGAAAAGACAGGAGGAGAGAATGTGGAAGGTGTTAAAGAAAAGTTTGCCGAAGGTGAATTGCACACTGGTTCCAGTGAAACTGAGAGTGACATAGATCTTATAGAGATGGCACCAAAGACTGGTTTCAATGGCAAGAAAGGCAGAACAGCAGGGCCTTCTAGGAAGAAAAAGAATTCTGATGAAGAAGATGCCTCATATGTTCCTCCAGGTGTTGAAAAGATTACTAAAGGCAGAGGAAAGATGAAGCGTAAAGCTCAACCAGTAGGATCAAATCGAGCCAAAATCTGATTTTTATAAGAAATCAAGATGAACACACCAAAAATATATCAATAAAACCCACTAGATTAATTTACAAGTGATAATACAATTAGCCCCCAAATTTCTCTAGAAAGTGTGTGCTGTCCAAACCCTAATCATCTCTTTCTATTTATAGCCTAAAAACACTTAGGCTGTTTACATTGAAGTCCCTAGAGATAATAACTTACTAAAATTAGCACTAAACATGAAAACTAATTAACTAAGATAATAAACATATTTTGCCTAAACAAAATATATTTAATAAAACAATATAACTATCATATCTCGAACTTCATACGCCATATCTTTCTTCGATCTTCTTGTGTCAACTTGCGTGTTGACTTTGACTTGATGGCGTTGACTTTTTTGACTTGATTTGATGGTAACATTAGACTACACGTTTTAGACCCAACAATCTCCCCCTTAGGCTAATGTTGTCAAACTCTTGCATCATCTTTAGAACCGTCAACCTCATGTGTGTTGTGATCTTCAATTTGGCAAGCTTCGGTCTCAATTTTAGACCCAACAATCTCCCCCTTTACTGATGCTTTCCAAAGTTTCTTCACTGAAGATCTTATTTTGCCACTTTTCTCTTTGAGTACTTTATCTGGATAAGCTCCCCCTTTTTGCATGCGTCATCTTTGACAATCAGGAACAACCTTTTTTCCAACTCTCTTTAGCTTGAGTAGTTAAGAAGACGTAGGAGAAGGATTCCTAGCTTGGTATCTTCTGGAATCTTCAGGAAACAGGTGCTTTGGTCTGGTATCTTGCTCAATTGAGCAAATAGTAGTAGTAACATGTCCACAATCACAAACACAACTCCAGATTTTCTTTTATAGTGATTCAAAGTACACACAAAACCGTATTCATCTGTAGACTGCAATGGAAAGGGTATCTCAAGCGGTTTGAGACACGATTGATGTGATTGGAAGGCTTAGAAAAAAAACTATACACAAATCAAAATATTTTTGGATTTTAGATTTTTTTTAACTTTCAACCTTTGAGATATAGAGCTGATCAAATACGAGATCATACCAACTTGAAAAGCAGAGCCACACTTCAACTTTCTTTAGGATAGCTACGACTCAAGAACGATTGCTGGTATGTTTGTTCGTTTAAATCCATGCACCATTCTTTCGACATACATTCGGTGATTAATTATCATGTTTTGGTTATATTTAGGATGAAGCTAATGGACCCCACACGTGTTCGGTTAACCTTTCTGTCCTCGTGGTCTTTTGAGATGCATAAATTAACAACTTAGAAATAATATATACTAGATGAAGAGAGCTCCAGGTCTATGTTTCCATAAGCAGAGGAGATGATCACCTTAAATCGGATGATGAAAGCTTCAGGTCTATGTTTCCATAAGCAGAGAAGATGATCATCTGATTAGAGAGCATAACTAATAAAATATTTACTTAATATATGTACGCGCTTTGGCGTATCTTTTATTCCTATTACACGACATTAACATTGCGTGTCTTTTTTCTCTTTTTGGGTTGCACACATTGGTGTCTTTTCAACAAATATGTGTATATATATATATATATATATATATGCACAACATCGTGTGTCTTTTGAACGCCTAAATTTAATCTCGTGACCCCTTTTGGACATAATCGGTTGTTGCAATCCTTTAACAAGGTGGGTATCCACATTATCATACGATCTTTATCTTTATCACCAAGATGCGGTTTACTTGGCTGAAATGCTGAATCTACCAACATATCGTAACTTGGAGCCGTATCTTCCATCAGAACATATTCATGCGAAGACATAATCAAGTTAGTTCCTATCATTTCTCATATAAGGTCATGTTTATTTTTCAATAATTACATCTCATGGTCTAGGAAGTATTTTAATGCTCCCCCTTAAAATTTTATTTATGCACAACCGTTTACTGAAAAACTGTATTTACAAAATAAAGTCTTCCACACCAAGCACATAAAAACATATGTCAGCAAGAAAATGAGTGTGTTATAGTAGAGTTGAGTGCGCAACCAGGTTAGATACTAAAACCAAACCTGTGATTTTCCTCTTCAAACTTGTATCTGGAACAACCACTGATAATAACTGGTGTTACTAACAGTCCTCGTTGGATGTTCCTATACTCACAAGCAATTCAGTTAGAGAGTGGAACCCAAGCATCATAGTCTTGGGTTGTCCCATTTCATCAAAATAAGAAACCTCCCAAAATGCAAATCTTTTCCTTCATTGATTTCTTATACAACCATTGGTTTGACTCTCCAAATCTCTGTTGGTTTAAAAATTTTTTTGTAAAAGATTTAAAGTTTCAAATAATTTTATGTTTAAGACCTGGAGGGAAAGATTGAGGTTTTGATGTGTTGGTCTTTTTCATCTTTGAATCATGTGAAACTGGCTTTACATGTGGAGAGCTAGATGGAAAGTTTTTCATCTGATCTTTCAAAGATGTGTGATTTTTACCTTTTGATCCAGAGATGCAATACTGCTTGCCTTTACCGTCTGGATTGTGTCGCTCTGGGCATTGCTTGAGCACATGACCTTCTTTTCCACACCTAAAACAAGCCTTGAAAGGCTTTTGAGACTTTGCAGTTTCGTGTGATGCAACTAGGGACGGGGATTGCTTTGAGCTTGACTCAGCATGTTGACACACGTGAGGTTCAATAACTTCAGATGATCTTTTGATCTTTGACTCCCCAATACTTTCTTTCAACACTGATTCATCATCTGAGCTTGTGCAGTCTTCAATAACTAAGTGTTCTTCTAGTGGATCTTGATTGACTAGACTTGCAGTGTCATTTGAGATTGTTGGTTCTTGAACACCCGATGCTTCAAGGTCTTCAACCGTTTTACAAGCATTTGTTACTGAAGTTTTTGAGTCATTTGAGCTTTCCCATTCTTGGTATGACTGAAAATATGAATCATGATCATCACTTGAGCTTCCTTCGCCACCTTCTGTGGTGCTTGAGTCTTCACTGCTGCTTTCTTTATTTAGCTTTTTCTCTGACTCTGATGTACCTGTGTAAGATGGAACAAATTCTGGAATTTCCTCTGTGAGGAATTTTCTGAATCTGTTTTGTTTCAACTCTGGAACAAATACAGGAGGTTCACACACAACTAGTCATCACAAAAAGCATATTGTAAATCAAAACATTCAACAACTACATTATCATCGTTGTGTGTCTTAGATTTAGGCGGATACCCAATACAGTTATCCCAAATGGAATTTTTGTTTGCCTTATCAGCCTCCTCAGTAACTTTCTTCCTATTATCAGTTGTTGACTTTGCAATTTCCAACATTGCTTTTTCACTTAAAGATGTTTTTGCAGGACTTGCTGGAAGATTATTTGGAATCCTAGCTGAAACAGGTTATGAACTTCCTACACTGATTGGAGAAGTGAAACCCATGTTGGTAGGTGTTGTTGGTCTTGCTTTTGGAGTGACACCAATCTGATTCAGCCCCATTTCAAGAGATTTCAAGGCGTCAACGACATCTGTCAGCGTTGTTCGATACATCATAAAATCATTTTTAATCTTTATGCACCGCATACTACATTCTTTTGGTAGTGAATCTAACAACCTTTTGATTTTAGCATAGTTGGTAACGGGAATTCCAGCTTTCTTCATCTTTGTTAGCAAATTCATGAACCTTGTAATATGATCAGACAAACTTTCACCACGAACACTTCTAAAGTTATCGTACTCCTTCTGAATTTCATCCCTTTTTTTAAACCTTAAAAATATTTTCTCAACTTAAAACCCGGTTCAAGTTACTTCAAAAATTAAACCCGTATCAACTCCAAATATTAATAGTACTTGGTCCAAATAAACTTGAAACGCCTGGCCTGGTGAAATTTTGCGAACACTAGTTAATTTTAAAAGGCCCAATAATAAACAATTGATACCCGACCCAACAGGAAAACCAACTCCCGAAAATAAAACAAAATTGGATTTACAAGTTGACGATCCAAAGTATCTTATACCTTCCCCATTAGATGGGGGTCCAATAAAACATGTGGGCCCATGATAAACAATCATGCACTACTATATTTTTTTAAATGTTGCAACCTCTTAAAATCATACCTATTGAGATAATCATCATACCAATCAGATTATTCCATTGTGCAGCCACTCAAACATCACATGCCCAAGTATTATAATATTCGTGCTACAGGCCCAAGAATAGTCGCTCCAAATTTGGTGGAAGCTAATGATTTGGAAATCATTAGATTATGGGGCCCAACGCATGACCCTAACCCATGTGCATCATCCAACCCCTATTAGTAAACATAAACCAACAATTATCCATACCATACCATCAGGTGAACCCAAGAATAATAAGGAAATGATCCAGTAATGATTAACCAGTTATTAAGCCCATCATTCACCCTAGCCTATACAAAGATATCCTAATAAACCCTAGCCACCAACTATCATCGGAACAACAAACATCTACAATAATACGATAAAATTCCGATCATCTTCAAATTCTCCGGTGACATAAACGAACCTCCGGCACCTAAAACAAAATTGTCATTCACCATGTGTTACCTCCTTCACATAATCATCGGCCTCCTTGTGCCGCGACACGGTTCACTAGACCACCACCATTAACTGTCACCGTCGCTGCAAAACAATATTTTAGCCAACAAACATATTCAACTGACATTAACAGTTAACATCTTCAGCTCCATCGGACATTATTATCCAGCACAACAGTCACCACACATCACCATCTCCGACATGAAATGGCTTGATTGGAGGACATTTTAGTGGATTTTAGTAGGTTTCCCAAGCAAGAGGTGGCTTGCTTGGAGGATAAGGCTCGAAAGCCGCCTTTGTTGGAGGTTTAGGTGTTTTTTCTCTGTTTCGTTTTAGATCGACGGCCAGTAATGGTGTTATGTGCTTTGTACGACACGTATCCAACTTCATCACCCACTCCATGTCAAGATGCTTAGGTCAAAGAGGGAAGAAGAAAATTGAGAGATAGATGAGGAGGAGGAGGGGGAGGGGAGAAGTTCCCAAAGAAGGAGAGAGAGGGAGAGTTCAAAGGTGATTCCATTCCAATTAAAGTGGATTTTTAATGATGTTTCTATTAGGATGCCTTCGGAGGGTCTGATCATTTAAAAAAAATTCTGGATGCTATCAATCCACATGTTTTAAGATTTTGATTTTAGATAATTATGTCTCTTTTTTGTGTATTACTATTGCTCACATTCTTTAGGATTGCCATTATATGTGTTGTGCTCTAAAAATGCGCACTTATCTTATTACATTCTTTTGTTGTTGATTTTATATGGTTTGGTTTAATTTAAAGGAATAAAAAGAGTTTCTTGACATTAGTTGGGCAAACAGTTCAAAGGTGTGTAGGATCATTCGCACGACCAAACGAGTCGTTCAGAAGAGAACTCGTCCAATACGAAAGGCGGAAACAGATGTATCGGAGTAATTTCAGCTGGTTTGCACTTAGATTCACTTTAACTGTCTCTTGTATTGATATCAGATCATTTTACAATGATGGAGACACTTCGGCAGAGCTTCGCTACCGGAATCGAAACGTTACAAATGAAATCACCAAGACACATATTTATAGGCATCTCATTTTGTACGAAACGGCGCACACGAAATGGCCTTGTCATTTCGTGCGAAATGACCTTCCCATTTCGTGTGAAATGGTCCATATACCATTTCGTGTGAAATGACCCAACCTACATGTTTTCTCAATTTTATCGTATATCGTGCCCTGATCTATCTAAACTATTACAAGACTCGATACAAGATGAAGTCGACAGACATATGCACCAACAGACTCCTCCTTGGATGTTGATGAAGTCTTTAGTATCGAGTCTTCAAAGTCTTCAGTCTTTATCAGTCTTCTCACTCTCTCTCCAAAGTATCTGACAATGTAAAGCATCCTCAATCTCTTTCTCTTCTCTTTATCAGATAAACTCCCCCTTGGATGTTGATCTTATAAATTTCAATCTCTTTCTCTTCTTCTCTCTTTTCCTGAATCGCAACCTGGCTCTTGAACTTTCTAATTCTCTTGATCAGGTCTCTTGATTCTTTTTCCTAGAATCTTAATTCTGGCTCTATTCACTTTCAGCATTAGCAGCTTGTGTGGACCTTAGGATACGAACTTAGCTCTTTACATCTTTGGACTCCCCCTTTCGATAAGCTTGGATCGCAGTCTGGAATGCACAAGATCGGAAACCTGGCTCTTATAACTTTCACAGGTTCTAAGATTGTAGCCTGGCTTTTCGTATCCACAGGATCTGGTACCTGGCAAACTGAAAGAGGTAGACAAAACTCAAGAGTCAGTATCTGTCGAATGGGGTCTGTTCAAACGGAGTCTGTCGAAATGGAGTCAATAAAAAAGGAGTCAGTCAAAAAGGAGTTCGAGTTCAAATCAGAAAATCTGGATATCAAATCAGGAGAAAAATCAGAGTCTGAGTCTGACGGGTTTGGTAAACCATATATTAAAACTGATAAAGAAGAAAAGGTTTCTGGAAAGGTTGATCAAATTCATGAAACTCCATGCAAAAACTGTTTAAAACCCTGCATGGATTGTCTTGAAAAAGACAAACTGTTTCAAGAATTGAAGAAATATACCGATGAAGTAAAATTTGATCTTAATGACATGAAAGAAGCTTATGACACTTTAGCATGTTCAATCAAAATGATTCAAAAAGAGGGTTTAGAAAATGATAAAGCTACTAATTTGTTAAAAGCAACTGTCATGGATAAGCAGATGGAGATTAACGTTCATCTGGACACGATCGCATCATTGAAAAAGGAACTTGAATTAATGCGAAATGAAACAGAAAGAGTTGATAAGAAATTGATCAGTTATGTTGCTTCATCTTATGTGATTGATCAAATTGTTCGCAACAACCTGATGCTAAACCTGCTTTCAACAGTGTTCCACCCCCAATGTGGAATCATTATGCACAAAAATATCGATGGGGTGGAAGCAGCTTTGAATCTCAAGTTGAGAACTGTTGAGAATGAGTTACTGGAAAGCATTGATGTTACATTCCCTCCATCCGACACTGACAACGAGTTACAAGTGATTAAAACTATTGTTGACCAAGTGTTGGATGAAGAAAGTGATAACTCAGATTTCGGTACGGTGAATACTCATTTGGAGAATTCCAATTCTGATTCTGAAGATGATGGAAACTTTTTAGATAAGTTGATACCAAAATCAGATAAAGTTGTGAATGACGATTCGATCATTGTGGTTTACACAATGACCGGAACTGACAAGCTATATACTGATTTTGAATTTCCGATTCAGAATGCAAAATTGGAAAATGTTGAAAAAGTGTTCAAACTTGTGGAAATTGACATTTCAGAGGTTAACAACAATGCATTTCTTTCAAAACCAAAAAGATCTTTTGTGAAACGACAACCAAACAACCCGGGAATGAAAGAATGGGTGGGTAACAATGGTCAGAACAAAAGACATGGTAACAATTTTAAAAAGAAAGGTGTTGGGTTTGAGAAGAAAATGACTAAAAAGGAGGTTAAACCTAAAGAAAAGTTATGTGATGTATTTGTTGCTGGTAAGAACACAGTTGCTGAAAAAGATTATATCTTTAGTCAGAAAGCAGTTGATGATTATAGTGCAGCCAAAAAGTTGAAAGATGAGACTAACAGATCAACCTTTGTCGAATATGACAAAAGAATATGTTACTGCTGTAATGAAATTGGTCACATGGCCAAACAGTGTGTTAAAAGGATTAAAAAACCAGTTTTCCAGAAACCCAAACCTAAAACTTCAGATGATGTTAAGGGTAAAACACCGATGGTTTCTCCCATACGTATTCTGAAAAGAGGTGAAACTTTGAAGTCCGAGGACAAGCCAAAATCAACCTTTGAGATTGGTGAATCTTTGAAAACTCAAAAGACTTCAAAGGTTTATCCCAAAACAAAAATTTTTCAAAACCAATCATGGGTGGAAAACGTCACACCCTGGCTTTGCGGAAGCGTGGGTTTATTTGGTGTGACTTCTTAATACCATAGCATAATCACAACAATGCTATATGAAAATAAAACCATGATGTTCATCCATTCATTCAAGTTTAAAAAGTAAACACCACAACATTGTTTAAAAACTCGGCACTTAGAACAGGACATAATTTAAAACATGTTCAACGACATAACCAAAGACATGAAATAAAACACAGTTTAAGACTTGTGACCCGTCCAGGCAAAGGCCACATTTCCTAAACTCGGATGACATCATTATTCCTACGCAGCTTGACGTGATGTATACCGTGCCAGATCCACTAATTTCCTGAAAGACATGCAGTTTGAAAAATCAACAAAAAGTTGAGCGAGTTCATGTAAAAGTGAGTATGTATAAACCTTTAAAGTATGTATAAAAGTCCCTGGTATGTAGCAATAAGGAAAAAAGAGATCACCAATGGGTTGCAAAGCCACCTGTATGTGTGAGAAAGTGCAGGGAAACTCAAACCAAGCAAATTTGTTACCGGGCTTCGGCTGTAACACACAGTCACCTCTATGGGCCTCCCCGGCCTCACGGGTGTGGGCTCGCTACACCCAAATAGATCTATCACTCTTGTGTCCCTCGGTCCTACAACGAGGATTAATGGCCTCAAGTGTTGTACCCACCCCTCACATGATCTAGTAGTATAAACCCTCCCTACGCTAACCATACCATGTAAATAAATGTTTGTAATAATTGTCGCATGTATTTCACCCCCGAAGTATAAAACTGAAAACAGTAAAGAGAAAAGGGGGACATGAACTCACAGAAGTGCGTATCCAGAAACGTCAATCTCCAACTCTATCTGCTGCGTGACGACCTACACGTACTAATTCCTATTAGACGGATGGGCTGTGCCTTGGCTTAGGGTTTAACGTTCTTGGAAAAATTGTTAGGTAACTATTTCGTATTCACACTTCTTATTTTTCTTATAAGTATATTTCCTTCCAAAGGATGGGGGTTCTATACATGTACGTTTTATAACTCCGAAAATATATTTTTAAGTCTCACTTGAAAAATATATTTTAATCACTTGTCTAAATTGTTTTAAATTCCAAAATATATATAGTTTTCCCAAAAATATTATATTTTATTTCATAAATTTTCCAAAATAATATTTCACCAGAATAATACGAATAAGAGTATTTTTTCTGAAAAATACATAAGTTACGTTTTAAAGTTCGCGTTGTAACAATACTTGTGTAATTTATATATTTATTTTGTGAGAGCGTTGGTATTATTTTGGAGTCGTAATTTCACAGTATTTCCAAGTTATATTATTTTTACCCTAAAAATAATATATCTAGAGCACAAAATGACAAACAATCAGACAAGCGTTTTAGTATAAAATATATATTCAAAATATATATTTAACAAATTTTATTTACGAAAATCAACCTCCGGTACTTGGTAATTTTTGAAATAAAAATCATGGCGAAGTTTATTTTGAAAAAACCAAGTTAAAAGAATACATTTGTAAACGTTTGTTGGAAAAATATTTCTAAGTGTTATATTTGTAGAAAAATTCCGCCAGAGTTTCCTCTGTAAATGGAGGTGTCCATGCTTTTAGCATATCATTTTCTTTTGAAAAATCAATCAAACAATTTACCAACAAAGAATATACAATCTTTAACCACTAATCTTGACAAAAATAAACATGAACCATAAACTCATGAATTTAAAGTTTATAAAAATATGTAGTAAGTTACTAACATGTTTAGTGAGTCTTGTTATCTGTAAAAATAAGTTTAGTTTATTAAAAACTTTATTTTTAAAGAATATATATTTTCACAACTTCTATTCTTATTTTCCAAAAATATTTCTTAGTGGAATTTTCTTGTTACACAAGTGTTCATACACTTGTTTACCTTCTAAAAATGCTTTTTGTTCATACAAGATCCGGGTTTTAACAAAACTAGGATTTTTCACTTGGTTCTTCCGAAAAAGCACTTGTAGATCTTTAGATCTACTAGTTTACAACTTCATTTTGCAAGAAAACTCATGTTTATTCAAGTTCAAAGTTCATGGGTGGATGGTTTCATCATCCTTCATATTTCTAACATTAACATCTTACTAGTTCATGTTCTTAAACATGATCTAGCAAGCCTAGATGATGATCCATCCTACTTCCACTAACAAACAACATCCAAATATCATGACTACACAAGATCTACATGATTTACCCATATATCTTCTCTTTATCCACCCTTTTATCCTTTATGTTCAAGACTTAGATTATGTTCATTAGTGTTTCTTAAGATTTCACCATTCAATCATCTATTAACCACAAAATACAAGAACAAGATGAAGTTTTAGAGCACTTACTACTAGCACAAGGCTAGGGAAGAAACAAGGCTTAAAAGTGGTGGATAAAAGAAAACTAGAGTGGTTCTTGAACTTCCGAGTGCACCAAGCTTGTTTGTATGGCCTCTTGCACCTTTGAGTGTATGAGAAATGGCTAGAAAGGAAGTTGACGGTGGTGATATGGTGGAGGAGGGTGGCGGCCGTGAGGGAGGAGAAGAGAAGAGAGAATGGTTGTTGTTTGTTGAGTTTGATGAAATGAAGGTGATTACCTTCTAAACATATTTATAAACCAAGTTCCTTATTATCCATCATGCAACATGTTCCATATCTTCCAACATTGCTAATTAAAATAATCAAAGAAAGGCAAGGGTGGGTCACCCTTGTGGTGACCGTCGAGTAAGGGGGGGGGGGTGTATGGGGTTGGGTGGTGATGATCTAGTTACAAGTTAGTTAGGATCTAATGCGTTTAGTTAGTGTATTAAGTGTGTTATATAATATAAGGTGTGTTAGGGTGTTCGGGGACCCTAACTAGTTCAGAAAAGTAAAAACAATGTGTTTGGCAATATTTGTATGTTCCGGGTAAAGTCTGGTTGTTCGGTTGGATGTTGATCCGTTAAAGTGCTAAATAGAGTTTTAAAGTGTCTTTTGTATTATTTTTAGTGACACATTAAATTCCCAACACTTTGGAAAGTGTCTAGGACTATTTTACCAAGTTTTTGCACTTTAGTAGCTTGGTTAAATGCTGAATTTTTGGTATTTAGTGCAGAATTATGCACATAAGGTATGTTTTTGGCACTTCCGGACACTATAACTATCACCTAGTGACGCATTTTATGGTCCTCACCTCCCTACACTCCCTACTAGTGTAGTATTCTATTCTTGGCTCATATTGGCCTCAAAGACAATGTCTGTCTAGGTGTTGGCAATGTCAGCATGTTCACTGGGTAATGCGCTCACTGTGCTAACTATGCTTTGTGCATCAGGTTTGTCACTATTGTCTGTCTGTAAATAATAGAGTGACAGTATAAAATGTGATGCATGAGTATGTATGTATCAGAAAACAGAAATCAGTTCAATCATAGTTGTAATCAAGCACAGTAATTAAGCACTAATTACATATTAATTAATTCGTACGGATACCTTAATTTGTGAGGGTTGTCATATTCTCCCCCCATTAAGAAAATTTCGTCCCGAAATTTTAGGCTCTGCTTCTAGTTGCAGGGGTCTTTGGAAATAAATGGGGGTATTTCTCTTTCATTCGATCCTCTCGTTCCCATGTGTATTCTGGACCATGTCTTGCATTCCAACGAACTTTGACGAGCTTGACACTGCTCCTGCGTGTCTTGTTTACCTTCCAATCCGTAACCTCCACGGGTTCTTCGGCAAAGTGGAGCGTGTCATCAATATGAATTTTGTCAGCAGGAATGACAATAGTTTCTTGTGTTGGACTCTTTTTCAAGTTTGATACATGGAATGTATCATGAACACCATTAAGTTCGGCAGGTAAGTCCAACTTGTATGCTACCAAACCAATTCTCTCCAGAATCTTGAATGGACCAATGTAGCGCGGATTCAACTTCCCACGCTTTCCAAAGCGTGCCACACCCTTCCAGGGTGAAACCTTTAATAGAACCACATCTCCCACCTCGAATTCCAGAGGTTTCCTTCTTCGATCTGCATAACACTTTTGTCGATCGCGAGCCGCCTTGATGCGTTCTCGGATCTGTACAATCTTGTCTGTGGTTTCCTGGACCACCTCCGGGCCATCTAACTCTCTATTACCTGCGTCAGCCGAACAGATCGATGATCGACATTTGCGTCCATAAAGTGCTTCAAACGGTGCGGCTTGAATACTTGCGTGATAACTGTTGTTGTATAAAAATTCGACCAATGGTAGGTGAGTATCCCAACTTCCACCTAGATCCATTACACAAGCTCGCAGCATATCTTCGAAAGTCTGAATCGTTCGTTCACTCTGTCCATCGGTTTGTGGATGAAAAGCTGTACTTAGATTCAACTGAGATCCGAATGCTTCTTGGAAGGATTGCCAAATCCTTGACACAAATCTTCCGTCTCTATCAGAGATGATCGAGAGAGGCACTCCATGACGTGCAACGATCTCTCTCATGTATATCTCAGCTAATTTGCTCGTGTTATCTTTTTCTCTGATTGGCAAGAAATGTGCAGATTTCGTTAACCGGTCTACTATTACCCAAATAGTACCGTGACCTTTGGGCGTTCTTGGCAGTTTCGTTATGAAATCCATCGAAATCTGTTCCCATTTCCATTTGGGTATTTCTAGTTGCTGCAAAAGTCCTGAAGGCTTCTGGTATTCGGCTTTTACCCTGGCGCACGTTAAACATTTACCAACATAAACTGCAACATCGCCTTTCATCCTAGGCCACCAGTAAAAATCCTTAAGATCTTGGTACATCTTATCCGCTCCTGGATGAATAGAGTACCGTGACTTGTGAGCTTCATCGAAAATAACCTTTCTCATACCACCAAACAGAGGAACCCAAATCCGTTTCATGAAACACAAAGCTCCTTCCTCATTTGGTACCAACTGCTTTTCCATCCCACGGAGATATTCGTCCTCAATATTCCTTTCTTTCAGAGCTTCTTTCTGCGCGGCACGAATACGCAATGAAAGATCTGTCTGGACAATCATCTCTAAAGCCCTAACCCTTATAGGCTTGATCCTTTCTTTTCGACTTAGGGCATCGGCGACCACATTCGCCTTCCCTGGATGATACTTGATCTCGCAGTCGTAGTCGTTCAATAGTTCAACCCAGCGTCTTTGTCTCATGTTAAGCTCCTTCTGGTCGAATATGTGTTGCAGACTTTTATGATCCGTGAAGATTGTACATCGCGTACCATACAAATAATATCGCCAAATTTTAAATGCAAATACCACTGCGCCTAATTCCAAGTCGTGCGTGGTATAATTCTTCTCATGAACCTTCAGCTGGCGTGACACGTATGCTATAACTTTATGTCGCTGCATCAACACACATCCTAAACCTTGATGCGAGGCGTCACAATATACCACAAAATCATCTGTTCCTTCTGGTAGCGATAAGATCGGTGTATTACATAGCTTGTCCTTCAACAACTGGAATGCTTCTTCTTGTTTGATTCCCCAATCAAACTTCTTATCCTTCTGCATGAGGGAAGTCAAAGGTTGAGCGATTTTTGAGAAATCCTTAATGAACCTTCGATAGTAGCCAGCCAAACCTAAGAACTGTCGAATCTCGGTTGGCGTCTTTGGAGTCTCCCAATTCCTTATCGCTTCGATCTTTGTGGGATCCACATGGATTCCATCTCCATTAACCACGTGTACAAGAAATTGGAGTTCGCGTAACCAGAACTCACACTTCGAGAACTTGGCATACAACTTTCCCTTTTTAATTAGTTCCAAAATAGCTCTTAAATGTTGTTTGTGCTCATTCTTCATCTTCGAATAGATCAAGATATCGTCGATGAACACAATTACGAACTTGTCGAGGTATGGCTTACAAACTCTGTTCATCAAATCCATAAAAACAGCTGGCGCGTTTGTCAACCCAAACGGCATCACAAGAAACTCGTAATGTCCATATCAAGTTCTAAAAGCAGTCTTGGGAATACTTTCCTCTTGAATTCTCAGCTGATGATAACCTGATCGCAAATCGATCTTTGAGTAGAAATTTGAACCTTGCAGTTGATCGAACAGGTCATCAATTCTCGACAGAGGATATCTATTCTTGATAGTCAACTTGTTCAGTTCTCGGTAGTCGATACACATACGGAGACTACCGCCCTTCTTCTTGACAAACAAAACTGGAGCTCCCCAAGGTGAGAAGCTTGTCTGATGAATCCTTTGTCTAACAGCTCCTGGAGCTGGGTCGACAACTCATGCATCTCCGAAGGTGCAAGTCGATAAGGTGCCTTAGCCACAGGCGCGGCGCCTGGAACTAAGTCTATGTGGAACTCAACTTGCCTTTGAGGTGGCAATCCTGGCAAGTCTTCTGGAAAGACCTCAGGATATTCTTTCACCACCGGGATGTCTTCAATCTTTGGCTCAGCAGCTTCTTTATCCATGATGTGTGCCAAGAAGGCAACACATCCCTTCTGTAAACACTTTCTAGCTTTCAGACAGCTGATGATTCTTAGAGGCGTATCGTGCTTCTCTCCATGAACCACGATCGTTTCGCCATCTTCTATTGGGAAACGAATGGTCTTTTCATGACAAACAATCTCGGCTTTGTTGCTTGACAACCAATCCATCCCTACTACCATGTCGAAGCTTCCCAACTCGACTGGTAGTAGATCCAAAGTGAACTCGCGTTCTCCCAGCTCAATTACACAACCTCTGACAACTTCAATCGTTTCAACTAGCTTTCCATTAGCCAGTTCAATTGAGTATGGTATATCTAACTTACTAGCAGTTAACCCAAGCATACTCTTAAACTCTAACGATACAAAGCTATAGTCGGCTCCAGTATCAAACAGAACAGATGCAAAGCGTTGATGTATAGGGAACGTACCAGTGACAACGTTGGGATCCTGGCGCGCTTCCCTTGCTCCGATGTTGAACACTCTTCCACGGGCGTGATTCAGCTTTGGGCATTCGTTCTTAAAGTGCCCAACTTCTCCACAATTAAAACATCCGGGTCCTTGACAATTACCACCTCCGTTTCCAGCTTGAGTGTTGTTTTGGTTGCGATTCCCATTCCCAACTTGATTCGCAACGTTTCCCCGGTTTCCATTTCTGCCGTTTCCTCCCTGCTAGCGGTTTCCGTTACCATTCGCGTAACCTCGATTACCAATACACCCAGCACCAGTTCCGGCCCAACACGTATCCTTCGTGTGGCCGTTCCTTCCACATGATTCACACTTCCTCAATCTGCATTGGCCAGTATGATGGCGCTGGCACGTATTACACTTGGGCAAAGTACCCATATAACCCTTCCCTTTATTCTCAACACCGGTTGCAGCGCTGGCCGGTGTGCTTGATTCACCCTTCTTGTTCATATTGCTTGTACCTTGTTTGAAGTTTGAAAATTTCCTTTTATTTTCACCAGACGACTCCACATGAGTCTCTTTCTTCTTCTGCTCAGTAACGGAAAACTTGTTCAATCGAATAGCCTCCTCAGTAAGAGCCACACTGAGATAAATGGCTTCTGTGATGGTTGTGGGCTTGGAAGTAGTAACCATACTCATGATCTGAGGTGCCAATCCCCAGATAAAGCGCTCAATACGTTTAAACTCCGGTGTGACCATGTATGGCACTACATGGGACAAATCGTGGAATCTCTGAACATACTCTGCAATCTTTGGACCTTCCATTTTTAGATGCTAGAACTCAGTCTCTAGCTTCTGAATTTCAGCACGTGAGCAGTACTTCCTTCTCATGAGCTCCTTCAGATCATTCCATGACATCGCATAAGCAGCAGCTTCACCAAGAGTTTGCACTTGCAGGTTCCACCAAGATAGGGCTCCATCCAGAAATAGCCCTGAGATGTAGGTCACTTGTTGCTCGGGAGCACACTTGCTCATTCTAAGAACAGATTCTGTCTTCTCAGCCCATCTAACAAATGCAACAGCAACTCCTGTGCCGTCGAAATTCACGGGCTTGCAATCGAGAAATTGCTTGTAAGTGCACCTTGCACATATGTTTGGATTTACAAATGGTATTAGCGAACGTGCTAAAAATATCCAAATGTATCATAGAATATCTCAAACGACTTAACATTACCATTAGGTGGATTGTTATTGCCGTGGTTGTGAGAGATATTTCCACTTGTTTCCGCATGAGAGGCAGCGTATTGCGCGATAGCTACAACAATGATCCCTTGGAGTTCTGCCTCATTAGTGGGCATGCGCGGATCACGTCTTGGTGGCATCTTCTAAAAGATGTTTCACGTTGGTCAGGTCATAGTAAGTGAATGGTATACGTACGTAACAACATTCATCAAGCACATAACATCTCATGTTACAAATTAATCAAGCACATAACATCTCATGTTACAAAATTTAAAACAATAAATCCAACATCACATATAATGAGAATACTACGATTGCGCTATCATAAATCAAGACCACAATAATGTTTACAAGTTTTGTATCTGTATTGTACATCCAAAAGTGACTAACGGCCACATCGCCCTTGTCTGAACTGTCTAATCAACTACAACAACAAAAAGCTAATATCAAATTTCATGGCATCAAAATGCGGTCTTCAAAAGTTGTATAGTCTGCACAATCGCGGTCTTCTCACCAAAAGTCTACCTGTGTCGAATCAAAATGCCTATGCTGATGGCGGAGGAGGAGGAGGAAAACGAGAGTAATACAGGCGACGCATATGTAACCAATCCTCCTCTAAAGCACGACAGACGCGTAGCAAATATGCTATCTGCTGCTCGGAGGTCAAGAAACGGACGTCTGAATCAGGTGAAAGTGGACGAGGAGTGTGTGGTGCTGCAAATGGGGTCTGACAATGGCAAGGTGGTCGTGGAGCTCTCTCCAACTCCTGTATACGATGCGTCAATGCCTCCTGCTGTATCATCAAAGATGTGAGTATGTCCTCCGTAGAGTACCCAACATGGTATGGGTGATACGGATCAGATAATGGCATGATAGGGGCCGTAGTCCAAAAAAATGGCTCGTTTGCTAGCATGAAAGATGGTGCAATAGGTGGTGCAACATGAGGAAACTGAGGTGTGAACAGAAAAGGTGATGATAACATGGGTGGAGCAGAAACAGGCAGCTGCCTAGATGACCCCTCTCCAGGACGCGGTGGTGGTATATCCTGAAGGAACGTAATGGGAAGATAAGTACGATGGGCGTCTGTGGTGTGTGGGGGAAGCAATGGGATATCAGTGGGTGCAGACATGGGTGCTACTGGGGGAGTGACAGGTCGCACAAATGGTGGGTAATCGTCATCGTCATCGATCCACCCGTTGTGGGTGTCGGCGTAACGTGGATCTATATGAGCAGCAAAAGGTGCGCGGTCAAACAGTACCGGCATAGGATCAGGTAACGGAGCGTCAACAACAAGATCATCCACCAACGGTGGAGCAACAACGGGGTGATCAGCAATGGGTATATCGTCAACAAGAGGTGCAACGGCTGGTGCATCAGCATGAACAAGGTCATGCTCTAATGCCGGATCAGGAGCAACTACAGGCTCTGGGGCCACGACAGGCTCCGGTTCAACAAAATCCATATCGAAATCAGCAGGAATATCAAACAAAGGATCAACAGGAGCTACAGGCGCCTCTAAGGGCTGGTCCAGGTGAATGAACTCGATATCCTGGTCAGGATCGAAATCAGGGGAAAGACAGGATCAAAATCATCATCAACCTGGTGGTCGAACTCGAATTCGTGTGCGGGACCGGGTGCAGCTGACAACGTCATGTCAGGGTCAGCGTCTAAAGAGTGATGCTGCACTCCCTGAGTGTGTAAGGACGCAGATGCCACAGACTCAAAGGAATCTGGGATAGGTGAACCAGCAGGAAGCTCCTCTACAGGGGCCTCAGCAATGGGTAGAATGACATCAGCAACAATAGGGGCCCCGCCCTCATGGTCAGCCTTAGGTGGGTCCTCCTCAAATAGATCAATGTCGTCGTCAGAAACGACATCGAGTGGTATGTCGAATGCTGGATAAGCAGCAAGAGGTACAGGAGTAGGGATCACCGCAAGTGGTAAATCCCCGGCAGGAAGGCCATCACCAGGCTCAAATCCGACGTCCGGTAGCGCAAAGGGCTGAAAATCGTCATTGTCAGTGCTGGTGGTGTCTGATGTGTAAACCTCTCACTCTGATGGAATCTCGTCATCTGATACGATCGCCATAGGATCCAAGGTGTCTGAAACTCCTGTGTCTGAAACTCCTGTGTCTGAGGATGATGGCATGATGTCTGTAACACAACCACACATATGCACAAATAATCAACATAAGATCAAATAAACATGTAAGTCACCATAAAGCAAACAAGTAATTCTCCTAGTCTCTCTAGACTACCCTCCCAGCCTCTCAGACTGAACTCCCTAGTCTCTTAGACTAACTCCCTTGCCTCTAAGACCAACCTCCCGGTCTCTAAGATTGACCCCTCAGTCTTCATGACTGAACCTTCCCAGCCTTTAATGCTGAACCTTCCCAGCCTTTAGGGCTGAACTCCCTTAGTCTTTAAGACTGAACCATGAATTGCGAAAAAGTGCTCCTACTTTTTGTTCGTAAAAATGTTTTGTGTCCTGGATCTGGACGTATAATGTATGCAATGTAAAAATGTTTTCGTGAAGCCCTAGTGATCATAGTCTAGGCTCGAGAAAGAATCCTAGTTCACTATGATCAATGCTCTGATACCAAGCTGTCACACCCTGGCTTTGCGGAAGCGTGGGTTTATTTGGTGTGACTTCTTAATACCATAGCATAATCACAACAATGCTATATGAAAACCATGATGTTCATCCATTCATTCAAGTTTAAAAAGTAAACACCACAACATTGTTTAAAAAGTCGACACTTAAAACAGGACATAATTTAAAACATGTTCAGCGACATAACCAAAGACATGAAATAAAACACGGTTTAAGACTTGTGACCCGTCCAGGCAAAGGCCACATTTCCTAAACTCGGATGACATCATTATTCCTACGCAGCTTGACGTGATGCATACCGTGCCAGATCCACTAATTTCCTGAAAGACATGCAGTTTGAAAACTCAACAAAAAGTTGAGCAAGTTCATGTAAAAGTGAGTATGTATAAACCTTTAAAGTATGTATAAAAGTCCTTGGTATGTAGCAATAAGGAAAAAAGAGATCACCAATGGGTTGCAAAGCCACTGGTATGTGTGAGAAAGTGCAGGGAAACTCAAACCTAGCAAATTTGTTACCGGGCTTCGGCTGTAAGACACAGTCACCTCTATGGGCCTCCCCGTCCTCACCGATGTGGGCTCGCTGCACCCAAATAGATCTATCACTCTTGTGTCCCTCGGTCCTACAATGAGGATTAATGGCCTCAAGTGTTGTACCCACCCCTCACATGATCTACTAGTATAAACCCTCCCTACGCTATCCATACAATGTAAATAAATGTTTGTAATAATTGTCGCATGTATTTCACCCCCGAAGTATAAAACTGAAAACAGTAAAGAGAAAAGGAGGACATGAACTCAAAGAAGTGCGTATCCAGAAACGTCAATCTCCAACTCTATCTGCTGGGTGACGACCTACACGTACTAATTCCTATTAGACGGATGGGCCGTGCCTTGGCTTAGGGTTTAACGTTCTTGGAAAAATAGTGAGGTAACAATTTCGTATTCGCACTTCTTATTTTTCTTATAAGTATATGTCCTTCCCAAGGATGGGGGTTCTATACATGTACGTTTTATAATTCTGAAAATATATTTTTAAGTCTCACTTAAAAAATATATTTTAATCACTTGTCTAAATTGTTTTAAATTCCAAAATATATATATATTTTTCCCAGAAATATTATATCTTATTTCATAAATTTTCCAAAATAATATTTCACCAAAATAATACAAATAAGAGTATTTTTCTGAAAAATACATAAGTTACGTTTTAAAGTTCGCGTTGCTACAATACTTGTGTAATTTATATATTTATTTTGTGAAAGCGTTGGTATTATTTTGGAGTCGTAATTTCACGGTATTTCCAAGTTATAATATTTTTACCCTAAAAATAATATATCTAGAGCACAAAATAACAAACAATCACACAAGCGTTTTAGTATAAAATATATATTTAACAAATTTTATTTATGAAAATCAACTTCCGGTACTTGGTAATTTTTGAAATAAAAATCATGGCGAATTTTATTTTGAAAAAAACAAGTTAAAAGAATATATTTGTAAACGCTTGTTAGAAAAATATTTCTAAGTGTTATATTTCTAGAAAAATTTCCCCAGAGTTTCCTCTGTAAATGGAGGTGTCCATGCTTTTAGCATATCATTTTCTTTTGAAAAATCAATCAAACAATTTACCAACCAAGAATATACAATCTTTAACCACTAATCTTGACAAAAATAAACATGAACCATAAACTCATGAACTTGAAAGTTTATAAAAATATGTAGTAAGTTACTAACATGTTTAGTGGGTCTTGTTATCTTTAAAAATAAGTTTAGTTTATTAAAAACTTTATTTTTAAAGAAATATACATTTTCACAACTTCTATTCTTATTTTCCAAAAATATTTCTTTGTGGAATTTTCTTGTTACACAAGTGTTCATACACTTGTTTACCTTCTAAAAATGATATTTGTTCATACAAGATCCGGGTTTTAACAAAACTAGCATTTTTCACTTGGTTCTTCCGAAAAACCACTTGTAGATCTTTATATCTACTAGTTTACAACTTCATTTTGCAAGAAAACTCATGTTTATTCAAGTTCAAAGTTCATGGGTGGATGGTTTCATCATCCTTCATATTTCTAACATTAACATCTTACTAGTTCATGTTCTTAAACATGATCTAGCAAGCCTAGATGATGATCCATCCTACTTCCACTAACAAACAACATCCAAATATCATGACTACACAAGATCTACATGATTTACCCATATATCTTCTCTTTATCCACCCTTTATCCTTTATGTTCAAGACTTAGATTATGTTCATTAGTGTTTCTTAATATTTCACCATTCAATCATCTATTAACCACTAAACACAAGAACAAGATGAAGTTTTAGAGCACTTACTACTAGCACAAGGCTAGGGAAGAAACAAGGCGTAAAAGTGGTGGATAAAAGAAAACTAGAGTGGTTCTTGAACTTCCGAGTGCACCAAGCTTGTTTGTATGGCCTCTTGCACCTTTGAGTGTATGAGAAATGGCTAGAAAGGAAGTTGATGGTGGTGATATGGTAGAGGAGGGTGGCGGCCGTGAGGGAGGAGAAGAGAAGAGAGAATGGTTGTTGTTTGTTGAGTTTGATGAAATGAAGGTGATTACCTTCTAAACATATTTATAAACCAAGTTCCTTATTATCCATCATGCATCATGTTCCATATCTTCCAACATTGCTAATTAAAATAATCAAAGAAAGGCAAGGGTGGGTCACCCTTGTGGTGACCGTCGAGTAAGGGGGGGGGGTATGGGGTTGGGTGGTGATGATCTAGTTACAAGTTAGTTAGGATCTAATGCATTTAGTTAGTGTATTAAGTGTGTTATATAATATAAGGTGTGTTAGGGTGTTCGGGGACCCTAACTAGTTCATAAAAGTAAAAACAATGTGTTTGGCAATATTTTTATGTTCCGGGTAAAGTCAGGTTGTTCGGTTGGATGTTGACCCGTTAAAGTGCTAAATAGAGTTTTAAAGTGTCTTTTATATTATTTTTAGTGACACATTAAATTCTCAACACTTTGGAAAGTGTCTAGGACTATTTTACCAAGTTTTTGCACTTTACTAGCTTGGTTAAATGCCGAATTTTTGGTATTTAGTGCAGAATTCTGCACATAAGGTATGTTTTTGGCAGTTCCGGGCACTATAACTATCACCTAGTGACGCAGTTTTATGGTCCTCACCTCCCTACACTCCCTACTAGTGCAGTATTCTATTCCTGGCTCATACTGGCCTCAAAGACAATGTCTGTCTAGGTGCTGGCAATGTCTGCATGTTCACTGGGTTATCCACTCATTGTGCTAACTGTGCTTTGTGCATCAGGTTTGTCACTATTGTGTTTGTGTAAATAATAGAGTGACAGTATAAAATGTGATGCATGAGTATGTATGTATCAGAAAACAGAAAGCAGTTTAATCATAATTGTAATCAAGCACAGTAATTAAGCACTAATTAAATATTAATTAATTCATATGGATACCTGAATTTGTGAGGGTTGTCACAGAAAAACCTAAACGTTTGTTTGAAGAAAAGAAAATGGAAAAGGTCTTAAAATCTGAATCAAATTTTTTTGTAACCGATGTTGAAAAACTTGAGTTTGAATTGGACAAGCTGATTGAAGAATTCCCACCTGTTGTTCCAAATGTTGTCTTCAATATTCCAAAAGTTGATGTGTCTTATGATCTCGTATTTGGTAGTGTTCCAAATGTGAAGAAATCTTGGGCATCATTGTTTGAGTGAATGTCTTTGTTGTGTGCAGGGGCTTCCGAGGTCGATCATCTCCAAGTGGATCATGGATGGCGGCGCCTCGAGGCATATGACTGGAATGTTAGCATTACTCTATGATGTCAAATCAATTAACAGAGGATATGTTGGACTTGCGGGAAATCAGGGAGGAAGAATCGTTGGTAAAGGAATTCTAACCAATGGAGTTGTAACGTTTGATAAAGTGAACTACATCATTGAACTTGAAAACAATCTGTTGAGCATATCACAGATTTGTGACAAGTCGTTCACAGTTCATTTTACTAAAAATGAGTGTTTGATCATTAAACCTGGTTTTAAAATACAAGAAGATATGGTGTTGATGCGAGCTTCACGTGAAAACGATTTGTATGTCCTAGACATGAGCATCGCAACAACAACAGACAAAAAGAAACAATGTTTTATAACTAAAACAAAAGCAACTGAAAAAGAATCAAGAATGTGGCATTGTAAGATGGGTCACATTCATGTGAGAAAAATGAATTTCTTAGCCCACAATGACCTTGTTGAAGGTGTTAATCTAAAAAATTTCCATCTGAATGATGATTGTGTAGAATGTAAAAAAGGGAAGCAAACGAAGAAGACACACCCAAAGAAGCTTTTAAACTCCATCAGGGTACCGCTTGAAAGGCTCCACATGGAGCTGTTTAGACCAGTTAATGTGAAAAGCGTAAGTGGTGATTTGTATTGTCTTGTTGTCACTGATGACTTTACCAGGTTTTCTTGGGTGATGTGTCTCGAAAGTAAAGATCAAACATTTGATTCGTTGATGATTTTATTCAAAAAAAAAAATGGAGACGCTGTACAAACTGCCGATCAGAAGAATTCGAAGCGACAACGGAATGGAGTTAAAAAACAATCGTATGCTCGAGTTTTGTAATGAGAAAGGAATTCTTCATGAATTCAGCGCACCGTATACTCCACAACGAAATGGTGTAGCAGAATGAAAGAATCGCACACTGATCGAAATAGCTCGAACTATGCTAGCCGATTCCAAATTGCCGATATTCTTTTGGAGTGAAGCAGTTGCTGCAGCATGTTATACGTTAAATCGTGTTCTCACAGTAAAGAAGTACAAGAAAACCTGCTTCGAATTACTTCATCGCTATAAACCAAATCTGAAATTCTTAGAACCGTTTAGATCACCGTGTACTTTCATTGATCTAGATGGTAAATTTGGTGCAAAGGTTAACAAAGGTTTTTTGTAGGATATGTGAGTCCACTGAAGAGAGTATTTGTTCCATGCTTAGGGAAGATTATACAAGTTCAGCATGTTGATTGCCAAAGGCATACAGCTCCGAGTCAACTTCCCGGAAAAAGATTGCTTTTTGATTACGAAAAACTCTGGGAGTCATTCCAGTTGCCTACTGAGCCAAGTGAAGAGGAACTAGCATTATTATACCAACATCAGCAATCTATGTCACAAGAACAAGTGCCAAGACCGTTGGTAGTTTCTCAGTCCACCGCGGGTACAAATGATCACAAGGCCGGTCCAAGTGGAACTGCACACGAAACCCCAGAAGAACCAGCTCCAGTATTTAATCATTCCGACGACTCAGAATCGGAAGGCGATCCGATTTTTGACGAGGAACCAAATATTGGGACGACAGAAGCTGTTGATCACACGGGTGATCAGGATATTACCAATTTACAATCGGAAGTGAGCGTGCCAGACACAGTCATGCCAAGAACTTTGTCTAATCATCCATCCGAACAGATTATTGGTGATCTTCAAAGTGGAGTGAAAACGCGAGATCAAATCAACAAAGCCCTTACATGTTTTTATTCTTCTGTAGCTCCTTTACAGGAAGAATTCTTATTGAAGTGTTTCATCTCGCAGGTTGAGCCAAGAACTTGTAAAGAAGCATTAACTGAGGAAAGTTGGGTAAATGCTATGCAGGAAGAGCTACTGCAGTTTGAGAAACTTGGTGTGTGGAGATTGGTGGATCTCTCAGAAAATCAAAAGCCAATTAAGACCAAGTGGGTCTTCAAGTGTAAGCGTGTGACAACCCTCACTAAACCAGGTATCCGTACGATTTAATTAATAATTAATTACTGCTTGATTACTGTGCTTAACTGAAATTACTGATGAACTGCTACTTGACTGTTGATACTTGTACATATCTGCATCATACTTTACATACTGTCACTACATTATTTACATGCTGAACTCTAGTGACAAACATGATGCACAAAAAGCACAGTAGCACTATGAACGGATAGCCTATTGAACATGCTGATAAAGCCAGCATCAGGCAGATACTGCCTCTAAGGCCTGTATGAGCCAGAAATATTTTACTACACCCATAGTGAGTGTAGGGATACAAGGGTTGTAGAACTGCGTCTCTAGGAATAAGTTACGATGACTGGATGTGCCTAAAACGTACACTAAGCACAAAACACAGCACTTTAACTAAAATTCAGCAATTGGATAACAAATAAAGTGCCAAAACATGAGGAAAATATTCCTAACACTTTGGGGAATAAGTTGTGTCACTAAAAATGTTATTTACGACACTTAAAAGCTTCATTAAGCGCTTTAACGGATTACTATCCAACCGAACAACCGGACTTTACCCGGAACATGAAAATATTGCCATAAACATTATTGATCTTTTTCTGAGCCAGTTAGGGTCCCTGAATACCCTAACACCCGCATTAAAGCACAACACACTAGTAATCGAGTTAATCTCTAAACTAACTTGGTTTAACCTAACTAATACTTAACCTCTAGTTGGAAATGGACTAGTACCCCCCCCCCCTTGCTAACCGGCCCCAAACTAGAGGGGACACCCTTGTCCTTTGCTTGATTAAAATAATATTAGTGTCTAATATCTTGAAGACATCATAACCATTGGATAAACATGTTAAGTTTGTCTATAAGTAAGTTTGGATGGCACAAGAGTTCATTCACACAAAACCACAAGAACAAAACTCTCTCTCTTTCCCTTGCTCTAGCTCACGGCCGAACACACACACACACATCCATCCATCTTCGAGTTCCATCTTGCAAGTTCTAAGCACACACAAGTGTTAAAGGTCACATACGAGGAGTCTTGGAGCAAACGGAAGACGAAGGACCTCTCTACTTTGCTTTTATCCACACATTTTTCGCATAGATTCTTCCCTAGCCTTGAGCTAGAGGTATAATACTTAAAACACTCTCTCGAACTAATCTAAGGTGGTTAATAAGATATATGATGATTAAAACTCGGAATCTTGCATTTTGAAGCATAAAAGTCTACTAAAAATGCAAGTATTGTTGGTTAAAAGATCATAAGTGGTGTAAAAGTTGTAGTAATTAAAAGTTGTGATTATTTAGACCCGATCTACGTTGTGGTAGCTCGGATCACCATTTAACCCGGTTTGGTCATGATCACGAATCATGACATAAGGTTGTTATGAATAGAACAAGGGTTAAAAGGTGAAACTCTACCACCCGCGAATCATGAACTTGTGTAAAAGTATTTTACTTGTGGAAAAGTGTTTAATACTAGCAGATCTACGTATCTGCAAGTGGTATTTTCAAAAGACCGACTGTCAAAGAAATCACGTTTTCTAAAAATGGATCTTACACTAACAAGCATGATTTTTATAAACCACAAGTGTGTAAACACTTGTGAAATGAAAAGCTTCGACAAAATAACAAACTTTGTAAAGATGACGAGAAGTTGTAAAGACGGATTAACTCTAAAAACGAGGTTTTTACGAGATCAAATTACTTTATATGAAGATCCACAAAGTACAATGGGATTCACACTATAGTTTCGGAAAAACTACAAGTTCATGTGATTTATGCGATTTACATACTTGTCGACTAGTTTGATGTGCCGGAAATTGTTTGATTGAATAAAGAAGTTGTTGAAATTGATTTAGTAAAAGAAAATGATACGCTTGAAAGCGTGGCCACCTCCAGTTACAGAGGAAACTCTACAGAGGAAACTCTGGCGAAATTTTTCCAAAAACCTAACACTTAGAATTATTTACACTACAAGTATTATCAACGTATTATTTTTGGGGAAAATTATGTGAAATGAAAATATAATATTTTTGAGAAAAATATTTATATTTTGGAATTGGAAATAAATATATATTAAGTGAGACTTAATGATATAATTCGAACGCACATGTATTAAATCCCCCATCCTTGGGAAGGAGATTAACTACCAAGTATATACGAAAAGTAAACCCGAAATAGTTGTCTAACTATTTCCCAAAAACTTGAACTATAAAGCTAAGGCACGACCGTCCGTCTAATAGAGTTAGCACATGTAGGTCGTTGCACAGCTGCCTGATTTGGAGTACTTGGTAGAGACGCACCGACGGTGAGTTCATGTCCCCCTTTTCTCTTAACTGTTTTCAGTTTTCTAAACTGCGGGGGTGAAATACATGTTACTTTGATTACGAATATTTCTTACATGGTATGGTCAGCTAAGGAAGGAACTGTTAGGTTATGTGATTTGGGTAGGTGAAACCTTAAGAATATTAGTCCTCGTAGTACGATCGAGGGATACAAGTGATAGGCCTATTTGAGCATAACAAACCCCACCCATGCGCCCTAAGGTTGGACCATGTGGTGACCTTGTCTTAACACCACCCATGCGCCCGCAGGTTGGACCATGTGGTGACCTTGTCGTAACACCACCCATGCGCCCGCAGGTTGGACCATGTGGTGACCTTGTCATATCCCCTCCCATGCGCCCGCAGGTTGGACCATGTGGTTACACATTAACTGATATGTTTCCTTATTTGCTTTCATACCAGAGTTTTCAAAATATTCACACTTACAATGGTTATAAAGGTTTATTCGCGCGCACATACTAAACACATGAACTCGCTCAACATTATTGTTGATTTTTCAACTTACATGTATTTCAGGGAATTGAAGGATCTGGCACGGTATGGCACGTTTTCCCGCTGCACTAGTTTCCAAGGTCATCCGGGGTTTAGGGAATGTGACCCTTTCCTGGACAAGTCACAGTCCTTAAACTGTGTTTATGTTTTGTTGGTTTGTTGAACAGGATTATGGTTGTTAGGGTGTATTCCCGTTAAAACAATGGTATTGTATTTGGTTTTCAAAAGTTAATGGATGATCTTGCATGTTTTTAGTTCATATAGCTTTGTTATGACTAAGCTATGGTATTAAGAAGTCACACCAAAATTAACCACGCTTCCACAAAGCCAGGGTGTGACAGCTTGGTATCAGAGCTCTGATCATAGCGAACTAGGATTCCTTCTCGAGTCTAGACTATGATCACTAGGCTCTCACGAAAACATTTTTACTGCATACCACTTAAGTCCAGATCCAAAACCTTTTTATAAACAAATGTTGAGCACATTTTATTTATTTATTATTTAGGCTCGGTCTTGGAGGCCGAGGCTCGATCTTAGAGATCGAGGTAGATGGCTAGCTAGGCTAGGAAGAATAGGCTCAGTCTTGGAGGCTGAGGCTCGGTCTTGGAGATCGAGGCTCGATCTAAGAGATCGAGGTAGATGGCTAGTAAGACTAGGAAGAGTATGCTCAGTCTTGGAGGCTGAGGCTCAGTCTTGGAGGACGAGGCTCGATCTAAGAGATCGAGGAAGAAGGCTAGTGAGACTAGGGAGAATAGGCTCAGTCTTGGAGGCTGAGGCTCGGTCTTGGAGGCCGAGGCTCGATCTAAGAGGTCGAGGTGGATGATAGAGCAGTCTTAGAGACTGGGAGGAATTTGGCTAGTGGGACTAGGAATGTCAGTCTAGGAGACTGGGAGGCTAGTGGGACTAGGAGAATTATTTGATTGTTTATTGTTGACTTACATGTTTATATGAATATATGATTGATTATTATACGTATATGTGCTTATGTTACAAACGTCATGCTTCCATCATGTACAAGAAAGATGGACACTACGAATCCCATGGCCATAGCATCAGACGAAATAGTTCATCGGAGCACGAGGTGCACATTTCTGATACTACCGGCACAGACAATGACGACATTCAGCCCTTTGCGCTGCCTGAAGTCGTAGCAGAGCCTACTGATGGCCATCTTGTTGGGAATTTGCCACTCGCGGTGATCCCTGCTCCTGTGCCCCTTGCCGCTTATCCCATTGTTGATATGCCCCTGACATGGCCTCTGTCGACGATAACGATCTACTAGAGGAGGACCCATTCGAGGGCGAGGCCCTATTGCTGCTGGTATTAGCCTACTGCTTGCGGACGCTCCTGCAGGGGAAACTCATGCCCATTCCCCTATCCCAGACTCATTGAGTTTCCGACATCCGCATTTTCGCATATACAGGGAGTGCAACACCATTCACACGACGCCGACCCTGATACGGCATCATTAGCTGCACCGTTTCCTGCACACAGCTTTGAGCTTGATCGCAGTATTGAGGATGATCCTGTTCTTCAACATGGTTTTGATCCAGACCATGACCTTGAGTTCATACACTTAGACCAGCCCTTGGAGGATCCTGCAACCCCCCCCCCCCTGTGATGGTTGATCCAGCTGATTTTTGAGATGGAGTTTGTTGATCCGGAGCCAGCCGTGGCCCTGAGCCAGGCGTTGCTCTTGACCCCGCATTGGAGCATGACCCTGTTCATGCCAATGCACCTGCTGTTGCTCCTTGGTTGATCATCTGCTTGGACGAGAGAAAATGTGGGGTAACTGTGCAAGATAATTTATTATTACGGGGGCCCACGTAATAACGACTTGTAGTGCACAGAAATCCTGGTGGACTCTGCGGGTCAAGCTAATGAAAACCAATGTGGCAGGAAATAACTCGAACACGAATGACCAAGGCGATGAAGCCTCGAGTTCATTCTATTTCAAGCAACGAGCCAAATTGGCAAGCCTATGTGAAGGCTCAGTAATTTATTTCCCCACCCATACATTGAGAATATTTACGTGTAAAATTAGGTGAGTACATGATGGCTTATGGTGCTATGTATCTCATAAACAATTGGGAAGTTGTCTAACCCACTTCATGCCATTTCGGCAGAAGAGAATGCGACCCAGGCGTGACACAAACACCAGTATGTTGCCAAGGATAGAAGCCGAGCTGCAAAAACGCATCTCACAGGCAAATGCATGACATGAAGCACTCCGCACTAAGCGTAGCGATGGCACTACTGGGAATAACCCCCCCCCCCAAACTGGCCGCACCTATAAGCAGTTCCTGAACTGCAAGCCTTTGAACTTCGTCGAAACAGGAAGCGCCATTGCATTTGTCGTTGGTCCGAAAAGATTGACTCCATTCTAAGAATGACTAACTGTTCACCCCAACAGAGTGTTACCTTTACCTCGGGGTCATTTCTAGATGGCACAATCTCATGATAGGATCTTCAGATCCAGACCCTTGGTACAGATGCTGCTTATGCACTGAGCTGGGACGAGCTCAAGGAAATGATTAAGGAGAAATATGGTTCTAAGATTGGAATAACAGAAGTTTGAGATGGAGTCCTGGAATTTGAAAAGGGACGAACCAGAGATTCCTGAACATGTCCAGCGATCGCACGACTTGCCTAGGGTCGTCACCTACTAAGTCATTGATGTTGTATGATACAGTTGGGTACCTGTAAACCTTACAATTCTGGTCTCGATTTGTGGCAATGCAATCGCAGTGATCTATTGTTTATGTTCTATGACATGAGATGTATTGTGATTGATTTATTTATAACATGAGATGTTATGTGTTGATATTGTTGTATACTTACGTACACTTTACTTACTATGACCTGACCCATACGATCATCATTTAGAAGATGCCTCCAAGATGGGATGTACGCATACCCACCAACGAGGCGGAACTTCAGGGAATCATTGCTGCAGTCATCGCACAATACGAGGCCCATCACTCCGAGCGCAACGGAGGTACCTCAGGAAATAACCCACCCAACGGTTGCACCTACAAGCACTTCCTAGGCTGCCAGCCCCTACAATTCGACGGCACTGGGGGTGCCATAGCCTTCGTACGCTGGATTGAGAAGACGGACACTGTTTTGCGTGCGAGCAAATGCGCCCCAAGAGATCAAGTCACGTACATTTCCGGGCTGTTCCGAGATGGGGCTCTGTCATGGTGGAAACTTCAGGTTCAGACAATGGGCGAGGCTGCTGCGTATGCTCTATCATGGGACGAGCTGAAAGAGCTAATGCATAAAAAGTAATGTTCGAGAACAGAAAGCCAGAAGGTAGAAACTGAGTTCTGGAACTTGAAGATGGAAGGTCAAAAAATAGCTGAGTATGTGGAGAAGTTTCAAGTTCTATCGCGTATCGTTCCTTACATGGTAGATCCGGAGTTTAAAAGGATTGAGCGTTTCATTTGGGGATTGGCACCCCAAATCATGAGCATGGTAACGGCATCAAAGCCTGCAACAATCTCTGAGGCCATCAATCTAAGTGTAGCCCTGACGGAAGAGGCAATCAGGATGAACAAATTTTCAGCCTCTGAGGAGAAGAAGGAGACTCATGTAGAGTCATCTGGGGACAACAAGAGGAAGTTGGCGAATTTCAAACAGGGTACCCAGTCGAGTAGCGACGACAATGCCAAAAAGAGAAAAGAGTACACGGGTATCCTACCAAAGTGCGACAACTGTCGACGTCACCATAACGGGCGGTGTAGATATGGAAAATGTGGTAACTGTGGCAAGGTGGGACATGTCAAGGAAACGTGTCGGCAAGGTACTGAACATGGAAATAGAGGTCAATATGGTAACGGAAATCGCGGAGGAAAATAACGACGACGACAACTATCAAGGCAGGGATGGTGACGATCAAGGCTGTGGCCAAGCATGTTTTAATTGCGGTGATGTGGGGCATTTCAGGAAGTATTGCCCTAAGAACACCCAGGCACGTGGATGAAAGCTCAACAGCGGGGATAGAATCCAAGCGTGGATATCGGTACGTCTCATAATAGTCAATGTTACGCTCTATTTGACAGTATTGTCAAATTTTAGCTTCAGAAAATATAGTTGTTTTTAGTAGTAAGTAACCTAGATACCCAGTTCTCGATAGAACAAGCCTAACGGAAGCTTCGATGTGATAATTGTGATGGACTGGTTGTCGAACAACCCAGCAGAGATTGTCAGCCGCACCCCGACGACGAACGGAGAAATGATTGCGATTCATGGAGCAGGATCCGCTCCTACGGATTATTAGGCAAAGAAGACACAAAAATTTTCGCACAAAGGATGTGTTGCATTCTTGGCTCATGTCGTGAAAAAAAAAAAGAAGCCGAAGAACCAAAACCCGAGGATATCCCTGTGATTGGAGAATACCCCGAAGTCTTCCTCGAAGACTTGCCGGAATCGTCTCCTCAACGATTAGTCGAATCCCGCGTCAATTTAATTCCAGGCACTGCACCCGTAGTCAATGCATCATAGCGACTTAACATTTTCGGAGATGCAAGGATTGACAGAGAAGCTTTAGCAATGGACAGAGAAGGAAGATAACAGACCAAAATTCCCTTTTGGGGTAACCCCATTACTACTCGTCAACAAGAAGGATGATGATTTTCAAATAAACATCATCTACCGGGAGCTGAACAAGCTAACGATCAAGAATAGATACCCTCTGCCAAGAATTGATGATCTGTTTGATCAACTGCAAGCTTCAAGCTTTTACTCAAAGATCGACTTGCGATCTGGAAACCATCAGTTAAGGATACAAGAGGAGAGTATCCCAAAGACAGCTTTCAGAACTCGTTATGGGCACTACGAGTTTCTGGTTATGCCGTTTGGGTTGACAAACGCACCTGCAGTATTCATGGATCTAATGAATCGAGTTTGTAAGCCGTACTTGGATAAGTTCGTGATTGTATTCATAGATGATATTTTGATTTATTCAAAGACGAAGGCTGAGCACGAGCAGCATTTAAGAGCCATTCTGGAGCTGCTAAAGAAGGAACAGTTGTATGCCAAGTTCCCTAAGTGGGAGTTTTGGCTACGAGAAGTGCAATCCCTTGGACACGTGGTAAATGGAGATGGATTCCACGTGGATCCAACCAAGGTCGAGGCGATCAAGGATTGGGAAACGCCAAAGACGCCAACCGAGATTCAGCAATTCTTGGGTTTGGCTGGCTATTACCGAAGATTCATTGAGAATTTTTCAAAGATCGCTCAACCATTGACGCTCCTCCCGCAGAAGGACAAGAAGTTTGATTGGGGAATCAAACAGGAAGGAGCATTCCAGATATTGAGAGGGAAGCTCTGCAACGCGCCAATCTTAGCATTACCAGATGGTACGGATGATTTTGTGGTATACTGCGACGCTTCGCGTCAAGGATTAGGTTGTGTGTTGATGCAACGCCAAAAGGTTATTGCTTACGCAACACGTCAGTTAAAAGTGCACGAAAAGAACTATACCACACATGATTTGGAGCTTGGCGCAGTAATTTTTGCTTTAAAGATCTGGAGACACTACCTTTATGGTACGAAGTGTACAATTTTCACAGATCACAAGAGCCTACAACATATATTCAACCAGAAGGAGTTGAATATGAGGCAAAGACGATGGGTCGAGTTGTTGAACGACTACGACTGCGAGATAAAGTATCATCCTGGGAAGGCGAACGTGGTCGCCGATGCCCTAAGTCGAAAGGAAAGGATCAAGCCCATAAGGGTTAGGGCTTTGGAGAGGGTTATTCGAACCGATTTTCCTCTGCGCATGCGTGCCGCGCAGAAAGAAGCTCTCAAGGAAAGAAACCTTGAAGAGGAGTATCTCCGTGGGATGGAGAAGTTATTGGTACCAAACAAGGAAGGAACGTTGTGTTTTGAGAAAAGGATTTGGGTTCCTTTGTTTGGAGGTTTAAGGAAGGTTATTTTCGATGAAACTCACAAGTCGCGGTACTCTATCCACCCTGGAGCGGATAAGATGTACCAGGATTTTAAAGATTACTATTGGTGGCCTAGGATGAAAGGCGATGTTGCTGTTTATGTGAACAAATGTTTAACTTGCGCTAAAGTTAAAGCGGAATACCAGAAGCCTTCAGGACTTCTGCAGCAACCAGAGATTCCCAAGTGGAAGTGGGAACAAATCTCCATGGATTTTATTACGAAGTTGCCAAGAACGCCAAGAGGCCATGACACTATCTGGGTGATAGTGGATCGATTAACGAAGTCAGCACACTTCTTGCCTATCCGAGAAAAGGATAATACGAGCAAATTGGCTGAAATTTACATGAGAGAGATTGTTACACGCCATGGAGTACCTCTCTCGATTATCTCCGATAGAGACGGAAGGTTCGTGTCAAGGATATGGCAATCCTTCCATGAAGCTTTTGGCTCGAAGTTGAATATGAGCACCGCGTTTCACCCGCAGACCGACGGTCAGAGCGAGCGGACGATTCAAACGTTGGAGGACATGCTGAGAGCATGTGTTATGGATTTGGGCGGTAGCTGGGATAAGCATTTGCCTCTGGTTGAGTTTTCATACAACAACAGCTACCACACCAGTATTGGTGCCGCACCATTCGAAGCTTTATATGGGCGCAAATGCAGATCACCGCTCTGTTGGTCTGACGCCGGTGATAGACAGTTGGTTGGTCCTGAAGTAGTCCAGGAAACCACCGACAAGATTGCACAGATCCGAGATCGCATCAGTGCGGCTCGTGACCGGCAGAAAGCCTACGCAGATCGAAGCAGGAAACCTCTAGAGTTTGAGGTTGGAGATATGGTTTTGTTGAAGGTATCACCCAGGAAGGGTGTGGCACGCTTTGGGAAGCGTGGAAAGTTGAATCTGCGGTATATTGGTCCGTTCAGGATTTTGGAAAGAATTGGGACCGTAGCTTACAAGCTGGACTTACCTGCTGAACTCCATTTGGTTCACGATACATTTCATGTATCCAACCTGAAGAGAAGTCCAACACAAGATACCGTTGTCATTCCTACCGACGAAATTCATGTTGACGACACGCTCCACTTCGTTGAAGAACCTGTTGAGGTCACGGATTGGAAAGTGAACAAGACCCGCCGGAGCAGTGTCAAGCTCGTCAAGGTTCGTTGGAATGCCTGCCATGGTCCTGAATTCACTTGGGAGCGTGAGGACCGAATGAAAGAGAAATACCCCCATCTATTTCCCAAGAACCCTGCTTCTACAAGCAGAACTTAAATTTCGGGACGAAATTTTTCTAACGGGGGGAGAATGTGACAACCCTCACTAAACCAGGTATCCGTACGATTTAATTAATAATTAATTACTGCTTGATTACTGTGCTTAACTGAAATTACTGATGAACTGCTACTTGACTGTTGATACTTGTACATATCTGCATCATACTTTACATACTGTCACTACATTATTTACATGCTGAACTCTAGTGACAAACATGATGCACAAAAAGCACAGTAGCACTATGAACGGATAGCCTATTGAACATGCTGATAAAGCCAGCATCAGGCAGATACTGCCTCTAAGGCCTGTATGAGCCAGAAATATTTTACTACACCCATAGTGAGTGTAGGGATACAAGGGTTGTAGAACTGCGTCTCTAGGAATAAGTTACGATGACTGGATGTGCCTAAAACGTACACTAAGCACAAAACACAGCACTTTAACTAAAATTCAGCAATTGGATAACAAATAAAGTGCCAAAACATGAGGAAAATATTCCTGACACTTTGGGGAATAAGTTGTGTCACTAAAAATGTTATTTACGACACTTAAAAGCTTCATTAAGCGCTTTAACGGATTACTATCCAACCGAACAACCGGACTTTACCCGGAACATGAAAATATTGCCATAAACATTATTGATCTTTTTCTGAGCCAGTTAGGGTCCCTGAATACCCTAACACCCGCATTAAAGCACAACACACTAGTAACCGAGTTAATCTCTAAACTAACTTGGTTTAACCTAACTAATACTTAACCTCTAGTTGGAAATGGACTAGTACCCCCCCCCTTGCTAACCGGCCCCAAACTAGAGGGGACACCCTTGTCCTTTGCTTGATTAAAATAATATTAGTGTCTAATATCTTGAAGACATCATAACCATTGGATAAACATGTTAAGTTTGTCTATAAGTAAGTTTGGATGGCACAAGAGTTCATTCACACAAAACCACAAGAACAAAACTCTCTCTCTTTCCCTTGCTCTAGCTCACGGCCGAACACACACACACACATCCATCCATCTTCGAGTTCCATCTTGCAAGTTCTAAGCACACACAAGTGTTAAAGGTCACATACGAGGAGTCTTGGAGCAAACGGAAGACGAAGGACCTCTCTACTTTGCTTTTATCCACACATTTTTCGCATAGATTCTTCCCTAGCCTTGAGCTAGAGGTATAATACTTAAAACACTCTCTCGAACTAATCTAAGATGGTTAATAAGATATATGATGATTAAAACTCGGAATCTTGCATTTTGAAGCATAAAAGTCTACTAAAAATGCAAGTATTGTTGGTTAAAAGATCATAAGTGGTGAAAAAGTTGTAGTAATTAAAAGTTGTGATTATTTAGACCCGATCTACGTTGTGGTAGCTCGGATCACCATTTAACACGGTTTGGTCATGATCACGAATCATGACATAAGGTTGTTATGAATAGAACAAGGGTTAAAAGGTGAAACTCTACCACCCGCGAATCATGAACTTGTGTAAAAGTATTTTACTTGTGGAAAAGTGTTTAAAACTAGCAAATCTACGTATCTGCAAGTGGTATTTTCAAAAGACCGACTCTCAAAGAAATCACGTTTTCTAAAAATGGATCTTACACTAACAAGCATGATTTTTATAAACCACAAGTGTGTAAACACTTGTGAAATGAAAAGCTTCGACAAAATAACAAACTTTGTAAGGATAACGAGAAGTTGTAAAGACGGATTAACTCTAAAAACGAGGTTTTTACGAGATCAAATTACTTTATATGAAGATCCACAAAGTATAATGGGATTCACACTATAGTTTCGGAAAAACTACAAGTTCATGTGATTTATGCGATTTACATACTTGTCGACTAGTTTGATGTGTCGGAAATTGTTTGATTGAATAAAGAAGTTGTTGAAATTGATTTAGTAAAAGAAAATGATACGCTTGAAAGCGTGGCCACCTCCAGTTACAGAGGAAACTCTGGCGAAATTTTTCCAAAAACCTAACACTTAGAATTATTTACACTACAAGTGTTAGAATTATTTTTGACATGTTTTCAAAATATAAATTTCGCCATGACTTTATTTACTAAATATTCGGAGGTGGGATTTTCACAAAAACTAAACGCGATAAATATATATTTGGTAAATATATATTTTCACAACATTGTTTATGATTATTTTGTGAAAATACACAAATATTATTTTTAGAGTAAAAATAATATTTACGAACGTTAACAGATCCAAAATAATACGAACGCCTCTACGATAACTATATAAGTTACACTGGTAATATTTATTACCACTCGAATGATAAAACGTAACTTACGCATTATACGGAAATATTTATGAACGCGTATTTTATCAACGTATTATTTTTGGGGAAAATTATGTGAAATGAAAATATAATATTTTTGAGAAAAATATTTATATTTTGGAATTGGAAATAAATATATATTAAGTGAGACTTAATGATATAATTCGAACGCACATGTATTAAATCCCCCATCCTTGGGAAGGAGATTAACTACCAAGTATATACGAAAAGTAAACCCGAAATAGTTGTCTAACTATTTCCCAAAAACTTGAACTATAAAGCTAAGGCACGGCCGTCCGTCTAATAGAGTTAGCACATGTAGGTCGTTGCACAGCTGCCTGATTTGGAGTACTTGGTAGAGACGCACCGACGGTGAGTTCATGTCCCCCTTTTCTCTTAACTGTTTTCAGTTTTCTAAACTGCGGGGGTGAAATACATGTTACTATGATTACGAATATTTCTTACATGGTATGGTCAGCTAACCTGAAGGAACTGTTAGGTTATGTGATTTGGGTAGGTGAAACCTTAAGAACATTAGTCCTCGTAGTACGATCGAGGGATACAAGTGATAGGCCTATTTGAGCATAACAAACCCCACCCATGCGCCCTAAGGTTGGACCATGTGGTGACCTTGTCTTAACACCACCCATGCGCCCGCAGGTTGGACCATGTGGTGACCTTGTCGTAACACCACCCATGCGCCCGCATGTTGGACCATGTGGTGACCTTGTCCTATCCCCTCCCATGCGCCCGCAGGTTGGACCATGTGGTTACACATTAACTGATATGTTTCCTTATTTGCTTTCATACCAGAGTTTAAAAAATATTCACACTTACAATGGTTATAAAGGTTTATTCGCGCGCACATACTAAACACATGAACTCGCTCAACATTATTGTTGATTTTTCAACTTACATGTATTTCAGGGAATTAAAGGATCTGGCACGGTATGGCACGTTTTCCCGCTGCACTAGTTTCCGAGGTCATCCGGGGTTTAGGAATGTGACTCTTTCCTGGACAAGTCACAGTCCTTAAACTGTGTTTATGTTTTGTTGGTTTGTTGAACAAGATTATGGTTGTTAGGGTGTATTCCCGTTAAAACAATGGTATTGTATTTGGTTTTCAAAACTTAATGGATGATCTTGCATGTTTTTAGTTCATATAGCTTTGTTATGACTAAGCTATGGTATTAAGAAGTCACACCAAAATTAACCACGCTTCCGCAAAGCCAGGGTGTGACAAAGCGGGATGATAGAGGGGTCATTGTTTGAAACAAAGCATGTTTGGTAGTCCAAGGTTTCAGTTAGCAAGAAGGCATCGACTTTACAGAAGTGTATGCGCCTGTTGCTAGACTTGAGGCAATAAGAATCTTCCTGGCATTCGCGTCTTGGAAAGGATTCAAGGTCTACCAATTAGATGTCAAATCTGCATTCCTTCATGGAAAGATCAACAAAGAAGTGTACGTTGGACAACCGCCGGGGTTTACTAATCCAATGCACAAAAACAAAGTCTATCTACTCGACAAAGCGCTTTACGGACTACACCAGGCCCCGAGAGCCTGGTACGAGACGCTTTCCCAACATCTGCTGGCCAACGGGTTCATCAGACGGACGGTCGATAGCACTTTGTTTACAAAAGAGGTTGCAGGGCATCTACTCATCGTGCAGATTTATGTTGATGACGTAATCTTCGGATCGACAAATGACGAATAGTGCAAAGAGTTCGAGAAGGTTATGAAGAAAAAGTTTGAAATGAGTTCGATGGGGGAGATGAAGTTCTTCCTAGGGCTTCAGGTTGAGCAAATGCCTGAAGGAATCTTCATTCACCAAACGAAATACGTGAATGATGTGCTGGAAAAGTTCAACATGCCTGAATCTACTCCAACATCAACCCCCTGGCTAAAAATCATGGTATATGTCCGGATGAAAGCGGTGAAAAGGTGGATGAGACGTACTACCGGTCGATCATTGGATCTTTAATGTATCTGACTGCGTCCAGACCGGACATCATGTATCCAACTTGTCTATGCGCCCGATATCAGTCCAGCCCGAGACAGTCACACCTAACGATTGTGAAAAGAAATTTACGGTATCTTAAAGGCTGCCCAAGCACCGGCTTGTGGTATCCTAAATCTGGTGACTTTTCTCTTACTGGTTATGCTGATTCGGACTTTGGAAGCTGTAAGAAGAATGCAAAGTCCACAAATGCTGGTTGTCAGTTCTTCGGAACTCAACTAGTCACCTGGCAGTGCAAGAAACAAACCTCGTTCGCTCTCTCAACGTGCGAGGCGGAATACGTTTCGGCCTCCAGCTGTTGCTCTCAGATCCTCTGGATCCAGCAGCAGATGAGGGACTTTAGTTTGCAGTTCTTGGACACACCAATCTATATGGACAATGAGGCAGCAATAAATATAACAAAAAATCCGGTACACCATTCTAAAACGAAACATATAGAAATTCGACATCATTTTATTTGCGATTGTTTCGAAAAGAAATTGACTCGAATTGAACATATACACACCGATGATCAGAGAGCTGATTTTTACATAAAACCTTTTGATAGAACAAGATTTAACTATCTTTTAAAATTGAATGGTTTGAAAAATTTGTTTTCTGGGAGGGTAATAGAGTGTGAAGCCGAGGAGGACGGCGATCAGAAGTGATCCACGTCGTGTTGTCAAGTTTTTGTACAGTTTTACTTTCTGCTTTTGATAAAACCAAAAACACAAAAATACGTTTTTGATTTTAGGGGGAGAAAGTTTACATAAAATTCAAAAACATGATAAAATTTCAAAATCCAAAAACATTGAACACTGAAAAAAGAGTTTTTGTAAAAAGGGGAAATGATAGTACATCAGCTAGTCAGATGCAGTATGCTAAAGAAATGTATAGTTTAAATGTGTTAAGCAGTCTCGCTGATGATATGCCGATAGGTTTTTGCACATTTAGTAAGTTTGTTTGGGATATAAACATAAAATCACAACTTGCTTTTACGTGGGGAACATCTCTCGGATATATAGGTAACCCCTGAAATCCTGTTTGAAAGACTCTATTTCTGACATACTAGGTCTTTGTACGTGATGATATCTGGGGTATTATACCAGGACTTCTGATTTTGCGGAAGCAATAGCCTAGTCCTCGTATAATACTCTACACTGCTTTATTCATAAAGCCTCCCCTCAGCATAAAAAATGATGAAACATTGTAAAATGCTAATCATGTGCTGTTGTAAAAAAGATCCCCAAAGGGGACCCACCTAAAGTCGAGCCATCATCTCTCTGATTGAACGGAAGTTCTAGCCTGAGCTCACATGGCCTCGCATTCACCCATTACAGATATCATTAGTGTGCACTCCTCTGTAAGACTGAATATAGTGGTCTGGATACGGGAGTATATTCTGAGGTGGTACACGCGTATAAGTTAAGCCTTTAAAACACTAAATTCGTATCCTGGACAGATTGAAGTTTGTGTGAAAGCTTAAGAGGATCAGTATATCGACAATCAAAGCAAATTGTTTAATGCTTAGTATGAAATCAAAGCTTAACGGTACTTGTATCTTGTCAGCAGCTAATATGATCCCCTAACACGCTCACCAAAAATATGTGTGTATAGTTTATTGTTTATCAAAATCCAAAAAGATTTCCTGTTTATTTAGCAAAATATCATAAAATCCAAAAAGATTTGATTTTCATCTTATTTTCGACTACGGATGTTGGGGATCTGATGATCAAAGTCTCAAAGTGCTAAACAAGTTGGATCATGAGGGTTGGATAAGCAAAAGTTTGTGAAAAGGTGTTGGTAATTGCTTGAAAAGTTTAAAAGTTCATTAATTTGAACTTAAAATCTACTTCAAAAATCAGCAAGTTCATAAATTGGTCAGCCAAGGTCATTAACTTGGACTTGGCAGGCTACACAGTTGACCAGGGTCATTAACTTAGACTTGGTTAATTGGGTGTGATGGTAAAAAGTCAAAAATAATCAAAAAGATAAAAGTTTGAAAAATCTTGAAAAATTGAGAATTCAAACAAAATGACCATTTCGCACGAAATGGCCATATCGTTTTAAAGGTTCATTTCGCTTGAGAATGTCACACTGCCTCAGTGTCCATTTCGCACGAAATGGACATGTCTATAAATAGGGTTTCATATCGCTTGAAACCATTCATTTCTCCATTCCGCTTCAAACACCCTGTCAAAGGCGATTTCAAACGAAATCACCAGTTTCATCGATTTTAGCCTGAATCTTGCTTGTTTGTTGATCGAAAACTGTTTATAAGTTGGTTGGTTGGTACAACTTAAAACATGGGAAAGGTAAGATTGGATGTCGATTTAACCCAGATTTGTCTGAAATCGTATGAACTCGATGAACAGAACATCAAACTTAGATCTAGGGCTTGTTTGTGAACTAAAATTAACAATAATCATATCTGTGTACTCGGAATGTGTTGTAGATCTGACTTAGGGTTTCAATTTGAACCAGAAATCTTGATTTCATAAGAACTTGGTAGAACTGAATGTTTGAACTTAGATCCAGGGTGTGTTTGTGGTCCAAAATGAATGAAAAACATATCACAGAACTCGGAATTCATTGAAAAACAAACTTAGCGTTTCAATTTCATCATCAGAACATGTGTAAAATCATTGTTCATTCATGTCGGTTCAAAAGAAATGGAAAAGTAATTTCAAATGAAATGATGATTCATTTCGTTTCAAAAGCTATTTCGTTTCAAAACACCATTTCGTGTCAAACAATCATTTCGCTTGAAACATCATACGGCTTGAACTGGCCATTTCGTTTGAAAGTCCAATCATTTGAAAACTGGCCATTCCGTTTGAACACCATTTCGCTTGAAAGTCATTTCGTGTGAATGTTGTTGTTGTTTTCAAAATTATTCAAAGTAGTTAACTTGTGTTTCTGTTGGATATTTCAGGCCTCGATTGTGCAGTTTGATCCGTTACACAACATCTGTTGTGTTTACGATGAAAAGCTTCCAAAGAAGGCGGTATTCAAAGAGATTCTAGAATTCATGAAGCGGTTACCAATCCAGAAGGCATTGACGAATCAACATAATGTTTTTAGATCTCACATTGAGCGTTTCTGGAAAAATGCCAAGTATGACGAAGAAAGCAAAGTGATAACTTCAATTGTGAGCTTAAATGGTGAAGATAAACAGATTGTCATCACAGAACAACTCGTTCGTGAAGTGTTAGATTTTCCGGATGATGAAAATTCACCGACGAAGTTTCCAGAGAAAATGGTTAAGGATATATGTTGAGGACAGGTTATAATGGTCCGCTGAACAGTACAAACTATTTGAAATCATGTTTCTCAAAGCCTTACAAGTTTTTCATTCATTCAATTGTTCACGCTCTCAGTCATAGAAAGGGAGGTTATGATGTGATGAGAGATTACCAGATGAACATGGTTACTGCTTTAGTGTTGAACAAGAAGTACAACTTTTCAAAAATCATTTTCCATTACATGAAGGAAAACATTACTTCTGGCAGCAAAACCTGGATTTATCCAAGATTTGTACAAATGATGCTTGATCATGCGTATCCGGATCTAGAGAAAGATGAAGATAATGATTTGTTGGCATTGTATCATATGGATAATGAGACACTGATCGTATTATCCAGGTATCACAAAAATCATCCAGAATCAACAACAAAGGCAGAATTCTTTGGATTCATCAAAGATGCTAACTACATAGATCCAGATCCAGTTGATCATCTGAAGTGGAGAAATGATAAAGAAATGAAAGAAAAGAGTGCAGCAGATGAATTAGCAAAGTTAGCAGATTTCAAAGAAACTCGAAATGAGTGGTTTTTGAAAGAAGAAAAGAAGAAAAGGAGTAGAAAGATAACTCCTAAATTTCAAACAGAAGAAGGTTCATCTTCACAACCTAAAAAGAATCGTCAAAAGAAAGTTGCTGAGACTATGCTGGTCGATGAACCAGAGGAAGATGAAACTGAAGCTGATGCTGAAAGAGATCAAGTTCGTTTATCTCCAGAATCTGAACGATTATTGAAAGCTGTTGGTACACAATGTCTATCGCCTACATCAACAGTCTAGGTCGTGTCAAATAGCTTGTATTAGGGGTCAAAGTGTAAAGTTTAAGTTTATTTGTGTTGTGAACCATTTCGCATGAAATGGAGTATATTAGTCATTTCGTACGAAATGGAACTTTGCCATTTCGTACGAAATGGAATGTGTCATTTCGTGTGGAATGGTGGCCCTAAATATATGGGTGTTGGGTTTTCCATTTGGAACAGTTCTGGAATTTGTCACGAAGTGCTGTCAAGATTTTCTCCGTGTATTCAAGTCTAAAACAAATGGAAAACTAGTTTAAAGTGCACTTCTCTGCTTCTACTCTCATTCTAACACCGATTCTCAGTTAGTAGTTTGTTTTTGCCTCTCTAGTAGCTCAGATTTGACTCAGACCGACTCATTTAGGTCGAATATCAATCCTACAAGTGGTATCAGATCCTCTTCTTTATCAATCTTTCTCTGATTTTTCTCCATTTAGACGACCACGCATTCTCAGAATTGATTCCTTTCTGGAAACATATAGTTGCAACTTTCTGGAACTGTAAAGCCTGATCTTTGTCTTCAGCTTTGTAACAAATCTTGTTTATGAACAAACACTCGATATCTTTTGCTGAACAGTTGATAATCCACATCGGATCATACAAGTGAATGTATCTAACTTCATTCTCCACCTTGTATGTGATCACAGCTTCCGTTGATATGCAACTGTATACCCATCACAAAAACCCTTTGTGAAAATCCTGTTCCATTTTCGGCAACGGGATATTCTTTAACACCGTGGGTTTCTTTATCGGAAGTTCGAAATACGAGAAAATAGGATTTTAGATCTTAAAGTCCATTTCGCGCGAAATGGAGTTTCCATTTCGCACGAAATGCAAATGGCCATTTCGTATGAAATGAATAATTGATTTCGTGCGAAATGGCTGCAAAGTCAAACAAAATGATATCCAATTCGTGCGAAATGGATCTGACGTCACACAATCGGACAGTTTTTCAACAAATTGATCCAGTTTTAAGCCGATTTAAGGTCTGATTCTTTCAAGGATTTGTTAAAACAGAGTTCCGCATGTTATATTTGAAAATCAAGCCATTTTATCCGTGAAAACTTGTTAAATTTTGAAAAATGTCTAAAAGAAGGTGTAGAAATCAGAATTTTCAGCTGAAATGGTAAGAACTCTTCCTCCTGAGCTCTTATACCACTTGTAGGATCGTTCGCACGACCAAACGAGTCGTTCAGAAGAGTCTCGTCCGATACGAAAGGCGGAAACAGACGTATCGGAGTAATTTCAGCTGGTTTGCACTTAGATTCACTTTAATTGTCTCTTGTATTGATATCAGATCGTTTTACAATACTGGAGACACTTCGGCAGAGCTTCGCTACCGGAATCGAAACATTACAAATGAAATCACCAAGACACATATTTATAGGCATCTCATTTCGTACGAAACGGCTCACACGAAATGGCCGGGTCATTTCGTGCGAAATGACCCAACCTACATGTTTTCTCAATTTTATCGTATATCGTGCCCTGATCTATCTAAACTATTACAAGACTCAATATAAGATGAAGTCGACAGATACATGCACCAACAAGGTGGGAATCTGACGAATTTTTTGCATGTTACCATTTAGATGTCGCGTATTCAGGATTGAAATGTTAAGAGAAAAATAGATAAATTCTTGAACTGGGGGTTATAAAACCTAATCATACCAATACTATTTTAATCAAATTATTATTTAACCTTAACTATCAATGATCTTTCTTCTTGTGTAGGATCGTTGTTCGACCTAAACGAGTCGATCAGAAGAGTTCTAATCCAAACCAAAGGCGGAATTCAATGATTCGGACTTGATTACAGCTTGTCTAACACATAGATTCACTTAATTGTCTTGTATATTGATTTGAAAGCTTTACAGACCACTTGACACTTCGGCAGCACCTCTGCTCCAGAATCAGGAATGTTACAAATGAAAACACAAGAGCTCCTATATATAGATGTTCCAGTTCCCATGAAACAAGCAAAACCCACTTCGTGTGAAGTGGTCACTTCGTACGAACTGGCAGTGAACTGAACTGTTTGCTCTAAACACCTATTTTCTTGACTACCGAGCTCTGTTCTATCCTATCTAGATACAAGACTCGATACAAGACGAAGTCGACAGACATATGCACCAACAGACTCCCCCTTGGATGTTGACGAAGTCTTCGGTGTCAAGTCTTCAGTATGACAAGTCTTCAGTCTTGATCAGTCTTCTCGCTCTCTCCAAAGTGTCTAACACTGTATGCATCCTTCAATCTTTCTCTTCTTTCATCAGCTTCTGTCTTTAACAAAATTCCAGGATCAGAAACTGGCTCTACTGTCTTCAGACTCCCCTTTGCTAGTAGACTCCCCCTTAAATTGTTCCGGGATCGCAATTTGACATAGCTCTCGTTCTAGAATCGAAACCTGGCTCAAACTCTGCTCAGGCTTAGACACGGGGATCTGCACAAATCTCTACCCAACAGTAAATTCCACAATTATTAAAATTTAACAAATTTAATCTCTATTAACCACTTGTAATCAAAACATTCAAATTTGGTTTCAAATTAATGAACCATTTAATCATTTCAAAATCAATTCTTATTTCAAACTAAACTCTCCCAAACCTTTTGTCCATCATGTTTACCACTCGGATTTTTGAAAATCAGCTTTTCAACATCAGTTGTCGAAAAATAAGATAAAATAAAAGCTTTTTTGAATTTTCAAAATTTTATGCTAAAACACACTTAAATCTTTTTGGATTTTGTCTTTAATGAAAAACAGTAAAGAAATATTTACAGACAATATTTTTGTGAGTTTGTGTAAGAGGATCATATCAGTTTATGAGACAAATCACTAACACCATTAAGCTTTAAACATTTTAAGTTCTAAACGATTCACTTAGATTGTCAGCATACTGATCCACTTAAATTTTCACACAAAGTTCAATTGTTTCAAGATACGAGATTAGTATTTTAATGAACTTAGACTTATTCACGTGTCCCACCTCAGAATATACTCCTGTATCCAGACTTCTATATTCAGTCTTACAGGTGAGTGTACACTAATTCTATCTGTAAACGGGTAATGCGAGACCTTGAGAGCTCAGTTTAGAACTTCCGTTCAGACAAAGAGATGATGGCTCGTCTTTAGGTGTGTCCGGTTTGGGGATCTTTTCTTCAACAGCACATGATTAGCATTTTTCAATGTTTCATCATTTTTTATGCTGAGGGTGAGCTTTAAGATTAAAGCAGTGCAGAATATTATACGAGGACTAGGCTATTGCTCCCGCAAAATCAGAAGTCCTGGTATAATACCCCAGATATCATCACGCACAAAGACCTAGTATATCAGAAATAGAAAGTCTTTCAAACAAGATTTCAGGGGTTACCTATATATCCGAGAGATGTTCCCCACGAAATAAGTAAGTAATTGATATTTAGGTTTATATCTCGAAAACAATCTACTGAATGTATAAAAACCTACTGGCATATCCTCTGTGAGATCGTTTATCACACTTAACTTTCCAATTCTTTAGCATGATGTGGTCGTCTACTGGTGTACTATTATTTCCTCTTTTTCACAACAAAACTCATTTTTGATTTTTCGATGTTTTTGGCTTTTTAGATTTTATCATGTTTTTGGATTTTTCAAATTTTTTTATTTTTTACTCCCCCTAAAATCAAAAATATGTTTCAATTTTTGATTTTCTGGGAAAATTTGAAAATGAAAGCAATAAACTGTACAAATAAACTAACAAACTGATGTGAATTACTTCAATTCTCCGTCCACTTGGCGTAAACAATCAGAACTCCCTCTGACAACAAACTATTTTCCCATAATGATTTCAAAATACTTAAGTTTGTTTTAATCAAAGTGGTTTTTTCGGAAAATTAGTTTATTTGAATTCACGCACCGCTTGTAGGATTGGGGTTTCATCACATTGTTTTTCAACCACTTGTAGGTTCACTTTTCCTTTTCTTTCATCACTTGTAAAATCTAACACTTGTAAATTTTTCACAAAAATATTTTCAAGAATGATGCCGATTCCTGCTCCACGATTACCAACTTGGGAGCTCCGGCAAGTCAGATTTTTCAGTTAAAGAGATTCACCCAAGCCTAACGGTCCTTGGGTGATTCCGAGTCATCTTCACTCGGTTTTTGAACATATCTTTTTGATTTATAAAACTCTTTCACTCCCTTCACCTTCCCTTCGACCATCTTCCCAAAAATATGTAATGTTTTACCATTAAAAGCTTTTTCAGCATCAAATTCTTTCTCATTAAAGAAGAATTGATCTGAAATCTCAAACTTACCTTTTGATTTCAAGTTTCCATTTGACAATGGTGGAAAATTTTCATCATCCATTGTTGGGACGGAATTCTTATCGCTTTTCACAACATGTGGCTCTTCTGACTTTGACGAGTCAGATTCATTGCCAGAACTATCATCTGAACTTTTAACAACCCATTTTTGTTTGTTTAAATTTGCTCTTCTTTTATAAAAATGTTTCGAACTTTCACCAACTTCGAAAGTCGAATTTTTTAACACTTTAAATTTTTCTGTCGGTTGTTCTTTTTTATCAACACATTTTTCTTTCATTTTAGAGTTAGAAGAAACTCCCTGTTTAGTGTTGGTGGACTTTGGGCAATTCCACGCAATATGTCCAACCTCATGACATTTGAAACAGGTTCTTTTTTCAACTCTTGGTTCAGATTTCATCATCATATTCTTTTTCCTTTCAGCGAGAAACTCCTTGTTTGACTGTCTCCAGAATGGTTTCTCATTCTCTTCTTCCGAACTTCCTCCTGAAACAAATTTAGTTTTTGGTTTATAATTTTTCTCATTTTTATGATTTTCGGGTGGAATAAAACCTAAACCTTTCTTTTTGAAATTACTGTTATGGTTTGGTTTCTTTTGAAAACCCGAACCAGAACTATAACCTTTTTTCTTGTTCAATCTTTGTTGAACTCTTGAAGTGTATTTTTTAGGTTTTTTTCAGTAAGATTTACATCTTTTATTTCAGAAATATTAATTTCTGTTAATTTGAAAACCTTATTAATCATTTCAATTTTAACACTTCTTTTTGGAAATTCCTTATCAGAAAATAATTTGTCAGAATCATTCAAAGTATATGCTACTTTGAATGTTTCGTCATTCAAATTATTTTTCGACATCAGAAAATATTTATTGTAAACCCTTTTGACCGGTGAATTCGAACTGTCAACTGATAAACTTGAACTCTCAGATTCAGACTTTGACTCTAACTCCTCATCTTTATCCAACACCTGATCGACCACTTTCTTTAATAACTCAGACTCATGATCAGTGTCAGACGATGTGAATGTAACTTCAATGTTTTCTGGTAACTCATCAGTTGTTTCAGACTTTAACTTTATATTAACTGCCTTTTTGACTTCATCCGAAATAGACTTTCTGGGAGAATAACCTTCCCAGATCGGAGGAGGACGCCTTTTATAATTTGTACTTTGTTTCTTACCAGTATCCGTATCTTCCAACTTCTTATCTTGAAAGGCTTCAAAACCTGCTACAGTTGGATAAATTCTATCAATCAAGTAATCAGAACTTGAGTAACTCTGAAGCAATCTTCGGATTCTTTCATTCTCAATCTTTTCAGTCTCCAGTTCCTGCTTCAACTTTGCACACTCATCAATAGAGTGATTGATAGCCTTCTGCTTAGTCATCATCATTGCATTCATCATTGTTAAAGCATCTTCTCTTTCTAAGTTTGTCTTTTCCAATTGGTTAACTGTTCTGTTCAGCACATCATAAGATTCTTTCACGTACTTAACATCAAACACCAATTTTTCTTTCATCTTGTCTAGCTCAATACACTTCTTATCTTTCTCTTCACAATGTTTGCACGATTCCAAACATTTTAGACAAGATTTTTTAACCTCTACAATCTTTTCAACTTCAACTATTTTCTCGACTTCAACTATTTTCTCCACCACCTTCTCAATCACGTTATGTTCTGTCTCAACTTCTATCATCACTTCACTCTCATCAATCTCGACCCTCTCTGTCGGTTTTTCTTCAGCTTTTGCCTTTTCAGCTTCCATCTGAACTTTAGTCTGTTCTTCAGCAACCCTTCTTGCTTCAATTTCTTCTTCAACAACCCTTCTTACTTCCAATTCTCTCTTCAGTCTAGCAGCCCTTTTCTCTTTCAACATCTCGATTTTATCTGCAAAAAACAAATTAAAACTATAAGAATCCAAATTTTTTCTAGCTTTATTAATATACTATTCCTCATCATCTGTATCTTCATCACTTCCTGAAGACTTAAAGATCGGTTGTCTTCTAGGACGGTTATCGGATTTGACTGATTCTCTTCCCTTTTCTTTCTCGATACCGACAGTTTCAGCAACGGTAACTGGAGCAGCTAGTGCAGTAGCAAACGCGTTGAAATCAAAACCAAAGGCGTTGTAAAACTCGTTTTCCATGTTTCAGTGAACAGTTTTACTAAATCACAATGTTCAAACGATGTGGATGATTCAAGCAATCTGATCCAATTCCAAACAATCTGACCCAATACTAAACGACCTGCTAAGATGCACCTCGTACGACCTGGACCAAATTTCAACTCGTGCGAACTGAAATTATGTCAAACCGTGCGAGCTGGTGTTGTTTTAAGCGAACATATTTATCCCAAACCGTGCGAACTGGTTTGATTCCAAACCGTGCGAAGTGATGAACTTTCCAAGTGACCTGGTTCACTATTGTTCAATCCGTGCGAACTGAACACCTTCAAACAATATTTGACATTAGTATTGATTGGGCCGTCAAATTTAGCAAGACTTGATTTTAACTGGACCCTTAATATGAACTCACATGGGCCGCACATGCAAGCTGATCAACATGCTATTATCTATTAACTTTGTGTATTCAATTCAATCAAGGTTGGTGGCTGACAACATCAAGTGTCAAAAGAATATAATTAGGGCCGATAACAATTAATCAATTTCAATATTCATTGGGCCAAGATATATATTCTGTCAAAGCACATGGGTCGCGATTAGTATATTCTTGGGCCGAGTAAATTGAACAGATCACATGCAATCTGAATTCAAATGGCAGACAACATTAATGGGTCTCAGTTCACCTTTTCACGTGACTACTTGAAGACAATTGGACCGAGTAATAGGCAATTAATTCTATTGGGCCGAGATAAGTATTGATTAGATTAAATCACGTGTAACTCGTGACATCTGTTGTATGATATTAATGATGCAAACTCAAACGAACTGAACACCTTCAATCCGTGCGAACTTAACTGACTTCGTGCGATCTGGAACACTTCAAACGAATTGAACTCACTTCGTACGGACTGAAGCATAATTTCACACGAACTGACAACCTTAAACGACCTGAAAGTTCACTTCGTACGACTTGAGAGACTATTTCATGCGAACTGACAAGATCTCACACGAACTGGGGGTTTTTCACGCGGTTTCGGACCAAAAATTCATGATTTTATCCAATTTAGGTAGAATTAAGTTCTGATTTCTTCAAGGATTGTTTAAAACTATGTTTTACGTGTTATATGTGAAAATCAAGTCATTTTAACCGTGAAATCTTTCTGATTTGATGAAAATGTGTAGAAGAATGAGTAGAAATCAGATGTTCTTGAGGAAATCAAGTTGAAATGGTAAGAACTCTTCCTCCTTAGCTCTGATACCACTTGTAGGATCGTTGTTCGACCTAGACGAGTCGATCAGAAGAGTTCTAATCCAAACTAAAGGCGGAATTCAATGATTCGGACTTGATTACAGCTTGTCTAACACATAGATTCATTTTAATTGTCTTGTATATTGATTTGAAAGCTTTACAGACCACTTGACACTTTGGCAGCACCTTTGCTATGGAATCAGGAATGTTACAAATGAAAACACAAGAGCTCCTATCTATAGATGTTCCAGTTCGCATAAAACAAGCAAAACCCACTTCGTGTGAAGTGGTCACTTCGTACAAACTGGCTCTGCCAGTTCGTGTGAACTGAACTGTTTGCTCTAAACACCTATTTTCTTGACTACCGAGCTCTGTTCAATCCTATCTAGATACAAGACTCGATACAAGACAAAGTCGACAGACATATGCACCAAAATCTTGACCCATATTGGCCATTTTAGTAATTATTCAAATGAAAACAATGTTTTTAATATGATACTGAATGTCCAACTATGTGATTGGAATTTGTAGGTGGGTTTTGAGATGCTGGAGGCGATAGCAGAAGCTGAGGATATCTCCATCAGCAGGGTTTCTTTCAATGCTTTTTTTCAGCAAAAACAATTCCATTATTATCCGCATTTGTGGACTTGATCTTATAGTTGATCTGGTCGACTCGATCAGGTTTGAAGTTTGTTTCTTGGTTGGTAAGTTTTGCATCATTCATCATATTTTTTTCATGGTTTAGTAGAACATCATCTAGCTCTCCGGTAAGCATCTCTCTTCATATCAGGTTGATCAAATATGAAATGTGATGGAAGCATTATGCACATGATTAGGTAATCAACAAGAGAGTTAGAGGAGGAATTGCGGCTCTGAATCAGAAGCAGTGTGTTGGCAGTGAATTATAGGCAAGTAAATCATCCTAAAATACTAAATGCCATAAGTGTTTGTGTCTTATAAGTTCTGAGGTTGGTATACCGTATACTACTTGCATTAGGTACCCAACAAAAAGGTTAGATTCAATTTTTGGGTATAATTAGCTTCTTTATTGATCACCAAATAAGCATTATTTAAGGGGTTGTTTGGCAACTGCTGAACCACTAAGTGCTCAACCAGTATGAGGTCTGAACCATTAACGGCCAGTATAATGCTTAATCGTTCAGAGCAAAATGTATGACCAATTCAGGTTAGAGGTCTTAACCATTTAGACTCAGTATAATGCTTAACCATTCAGAGGCAAATGTCTAAACCATTCAGACATTTGCTCATGAAACAAATTACTTGAACCATTTAGCGTTGAACCAGTAAGAGGTCTGAACCACTAAAAGCCCCATTAAGAGCTAAACAAACAGCCCCTAAGTGTCCTTCATATTGGTAAGTAATCTACAACCTAAGTTTAGAATTTTACTTCAAATTGATGATATTGGGGTTAAACTAGAATCCATTGTAGGGTTGTTAAGAGAGCATAGTTCTGGTAGACGCAAATAGAAGTTATTTTCAACATATTGATCGTTAGGTAAGAAGCTTTAACCTAGAAATAAGTTAAATGGTTTCTTTTTTAGCTTGAAAATACTAGTAACAGTGTTGGATGTATCTGTTTGTTGACATACACGGGTCATATGACCCAGATCAAATACCTTGAACAAACACCTGATACGGGTTGTATGACGCATACATGTCATATGAACCTGTTGAATTTTATAGCACGGGTGGTATGATTTAATGAGCTCTTATGAACCGAAAGCTTTACCAACCAACATAGAAATTTTAAACAAGCAAAATAGGTTTTCTTCATTGACTCTATATTGGTTGTGTCCCGAATATCTTTTGTAACATGGGATTGGGTCGTATGACCTACGACTCAATTCTCTATGTAATTGAGCGAGTAAATTTATTAAACATATAGCATTAAATTTTTCTAGGATATTTAAAAATTTAATTATTTTTAAAAATTTAGGTTTAAATTAGTAAGTTTGGAATGGGCCAGAAGCCCAAGTTGAAATAATGAGATTTAGCCAGTTTATTTGAAATAATTTATATGCTAAATTTGAACTTAGGACTTCGTTGGTTCTTATCGGGAGACCTTCTCAAGCCTAAATATTTACTTATATGTTGTTTTCTTAAAAGGTGAGTCTTTGTTATAGCAAAATGATACAATTTCTTTTTAAGGTTAAAGACGTGATAATTTGGTCTATATATGGTTTTCCCCTTTCAGAGGACTCAGTGTATATTTGGAATTTGACGGATGTTATTCAATAACTGATGTGACCTCTTTTATAGTAGTAGCCATATCTATGTCTCATATGGTCTCCTTAATCAGGTATGTTACATGAATACATGTTTACCTAAGTCAAAAGTATTATATGAATCTTAGCAAAAAGTGATTTGTTTGATCATTTGAACATGTGATTTATTGTTATAATCTTTACGGAAATGTAACTTGGCTGCCACATCAGATGCCATACATGCAAAAATGATATTTTGTTACCAATATATGTTGGAAAATATTTGTTAATTGGGAATTTGGTTCAGAGGGTTAATGAGCGAGAAATTGAGGATGAATTTCACACCTTTGTTGTCATTCGCAAGTAAGCTTGGAGATTTTATATACAATTATTGAAGTTTACGTTGTTAATGAAAAATTGTTTGGTATACCCTGTTAACATGGGAGGTTATCTTGGAGGGAACTACTAGGATTTATGTTATTTTGAAGGGAATGTTATTCTCTTGCCAATGTCATGATTAAATAAATTTATGTTATGCTTTGTTTGTAGGAGATGAACTAGGGCAAAAACACTATATGTAATGGTGCACCTTAGTGAATGTGACAATTGTCACACCCCGACCACGTAAAACAACAAATCGTGGCGAAAATGTCGGGGAGTGTTGTAACAGAATCATTGTTTCATAACACATGGAAAATTGAAGTTTGTTTTATTGATTTAAAAGAAGTTACAATGTCTTAGCAACAAAAAAACATAACATAATTAACTAGTCTTGCATCTTTTAATGTCACTAAGGCCCAAGTCCGCCTAAGTGTATCTTGATCGATCCTATGCATCATCTCCTGAAAACACATGTGAAAATAGGTACGTCAGCATAAAAATGCCTGTGAGATACATAGATTTTATTGATTTAGGGTTCATGACTTGTAAGTTTAAAGAAAATGTTTGTCCAAAGTAAATCATGAACCATGTAAAAAAAATTTCTTTTATAAACCATATAAACAGTGACAAGAAATCAGATGATATAAAAGAAAGATGCACTGATAAACAAATGAACAAGCAAAATGAGTTTGTATAAAATGTGTTGATTGTAAAACAATGTTTCATGAAGATATGTTATAAGTGTAAAATGTATTATGTCAAACTTGAAATGGTTTAAACAGCGCTACGATATGGAATACCATAAAAGCACTTATATATAGGAAGTACCAGTGGCATATCCACCATGCTTTTATCATATTACACGTCGCCTCGTTATGTAAATCACTTACCAAACAAACCACCAAAATGTAATGTTCAAACAAATGTTGAAATGTTATTGTGTAAACAAATGTAATGTATAGTGAATAAAAGCATTTATTGATTTAAAAGCATTTACTGACCCTATAAGAATGAAATATACAAAACAATGCATTTGATAAATTATAATCAAAAGTTATGTTTTGTAAAATAATGCATGCTTTACTGATATAAACATCTATGCGGTAATGTTAAACGTCTACATCCAAGCCTTAAGACTATAGGATAACCTTAGAGTAAAGGTTATCAAAAATGTTTTCGGATTCGGTCATTCCTTACGTCCAAACAAACCTAGGATTTCAGGAATGGGAGTTGTCAAGTCCTATGGTACCACTACCTACTATCGAGCGGCATGATCGGTGTTAATGAATGTATCAGTTTCGTTAAACAAACCAAATGTTATACCAAATGTAAGCATGTTTTATGAAAATAATGTACCTAGTATGCTAAGTGAACATACAAGGTAGAAATGTAAAACAATGTGTCCATATGCTACGAGAACATATGCAACCGAAATGCAATGTAAAATAATGTACTAAGTATGCACTAAATGGACATACATAGCATAAAATGTAATGTAAAATAATGTACTAAGTATGCACTAAATGGTCATACATAGCATAAAATGTAATGTAAAACAATGCACTAAATGGACATGCATAACGTGAAATGTAATGTGAAACAATGCACTAAGTATGCACTAAATGGACATACATAGCGTGAAATTTAATGTAAAACAATGTACTAAGTATGCACTAAATGGACATACATAGCAAAAACATAATGAAATCATGTACTATAAGTGTACTAATGAACATAGCAAGTATAGGATATAAAAACATGAAAAGCACGAAAATAACAAGTAGGCACATGTGTTTCACTCCAAAATGTTTGAAAAACAGTAAAAGAGGGGACTATGTACCCACTTGAGGGTGCTTAGAAGTCTTGAATAACAACCAAGCAAAGCTAGAGGGATCACGGAATCAAACGACACCTAATATAGGTAACTATGTAAATAAACGGACCTAAATCGGAAGATCGGATAGAATGAGGTTTCGTAAACCAAATGAGTATAGGAACTCATGTAATATGGTTTAACAAAGCCTACATTCTAAAACGAAACCTATCCTAAGAGCTTACGACCCATTACGACCCGTTTAGGTAGCTTATGCTACTTTAACGCGTCGTTCGCGTAAAACGCGTTTGGACCGCCTAACTAGTCCTATGACAAGTAAAATATGCCTTAACATGTCTAATAATGTTGCCTAATCAGTTTAGATGTCAAAATTTATGTTACATATGCTTAAAATGAATTTTGGCGTAAAAAGGGCATTTTGGTCATTTTTCCTAAGGCATATAATTCCCTATCATACAACTAAGTAGGCTATATGACCATAAAGTATAACCTCGGAAGGTTATTCCTTATGCAACTACGGTCACAAAATGTATTTGGTCGAATCCTAATGATTGACCAAACGGGTTGGGTTCGAAAGTCTAAGCGATTGATTAGATCGCTTATCTTACGACCCTATATAAGCACAAAACCTAAAGTGACGAGCTAAACATGTTAAAACATGTTTAACGAGGTTTGAAAACAAGTTTGGTATCAAAATAAAGGGTCTTGATACCTAAAAGTAGTTTGGTTGCAAAATACGCAAGAATACGCATTTTGACCGAAACTACGACTCATCACTACGCCTAAATAACGTGGTAATCAGTAGGTATAGTCACAAAGGACTACGACCATCGTGATTATGCTCACGTTACGAAGTTCAAACGAACTTCATGTTGACCATTGACTGGTCAAAGCTGAAAGTCAGACACTTGTTTGACTTTCACGCTTAAAATGCGTAAAAGAACGAAAGAATACTTACAACGGGTCCAAGAAATGGAGGTTTGATCTAATTATTCTCAGGTATGAAGTGTATAACTTCAACTTAGAGAACAAAATCAGATCAAAGGTGATTTGCAAATGAAATGGAAGGGGTATATATAGATTTTGGAGAACCGTTAGGATCGTTTCTTGCAAATCGTGCTTTGATCTTGACCTTACAAGTGGGCACATGGTTTTCAAAATCATGGGAATACTTAAAACCATCAAATTTCAGCCCATAGAGTGCAAAACCTTGGGTTAAAACCATCAAAACCTCAAAAATGGACCAAGTTCAATGTATCTGCCAGAAATTTCAAACATGGTCCCTACACTTGTAAAACTTGATATTTGGCACTTTTAAGCCCCGTTAACCCCATTTCAAGGCTCTAAAATAAATTTGAAGTATAGGGAACTTGAAATGTGCTCAAAAATATCTCAGATGTCGGTTCGTTTGGTCGTACGGTAACGAACGCAAAAACGATCCAAATTACGCAACGAATGGAATTTTATTAGGAAAATCACTAAAATAAAATATTTTAATGATTACATAAATTTTTGGATGTCCAGATGTATTCAGAATGTAAGATATGCGCGAAAATGCAAACTTATGCACTTTTTGACGCTTTTAGTCCCTGAATGACCAAAAAAGTTTATTTTAGCACACCGAACCCCTCAAAGCCTATTTCTAAGCTATGTAAAGGGTATTTAGGGTATGTTTAACTTATGATCAAGTTCCGGAATGTTCATTACAGTACGAATCGGCATACTTTCACAGTTTGTCAAAATTAGTCCCTGTATGCGAATAAACTGGATTTCGACATACCAAACCCTCCAAAACTTATTTCTAAGTTATGTAAAGGTTATTTAAGGTATGTTAAGCCCATGTCACTGTTCCGGAGTGTTTGTCACGTTAAACTGATTACGTTTATGCATCAGTTCGCGTATAACTTCCTAGAAAGCGATTTAGAACTCGAAATCGAACAAGATTTGATATGTGCAAATGATACACATATTTATACAAATCCCAAGTATGAAATACGATATTTCATTGATTTGGTATTTGTTTGATGGCCGTAGTGGCACAGGTGTCACAACAATGGCGGTGGCGGACGTGGGGCATGCATTGGTCGATTTCCCGATGACGGTGGCAAACGTGGGGTGCTGGTGTTAGGATTCTCCTTAAACTCACAAAGAATTGTAAATATATGTGATAACTCAAACTAATATGATAACCAAAGAAGAAAAGCAAGCTGCTTAAGGAAAACATCGAAGCACAGATCCTTTAGTTACACCAAGTATTAGGATAGTCAGGCTGCTTTTTGGTATTATTTCGTAAGACATGTTTTTTAGGGGATGTTCAGGAATCCAGCTTTATGTTCATTTGAATTGTTTGAGTAATTACAGTATCAGATGTTTGGGTAATTACACTACCACTGCACTTTTGAATATCACACTCAGGCGTATAAAACGGTTACATATAACTCCTTAACATATCACGACTATGTTAACCTATGATTGTAGCCATAAAACGGATTTGCGCGCAACGTGCGCACGGGGTATAACACTAGTTAGCTTTAAAAATAGTGGAGTAATCAATACTGTCCTCATAACTCATTTAAAAATGCTTGTTTTAACATGAGATGAAGGGGTTATACCGTATTCATTGTTACATGACAAGGAAGTACAATCTTTGATTGTGGATGGTGATGGATTTGTTGGTCCACCTTTACCTTGATAGTGCCCCCATCAAATGTGATATACTTAATCCCAAAACTGCTCATTAGATTTTCAATGAAAGAAAATAGTATTTGATATTTTGTTTCTACAAAATATTACATCTAACTTTAATACAAAATCAATCCACACTCATGCGAATTGATACTTTTATGAAAAAAATAATATATAAATGTCTAAATGACTTGTCAACATGAGCACCAATTATATATACACAAGGTATTAAATCTGGGATGACCGTGACTATGTGTCCCTTCAAAAGCCAGTATAAAAGCCTACAGTCAAAAAGGCCAATTTAAAAGGTTAACACTTGTAAAGTAGCTAACATATTATACTTCCCAAAATAGAATAAAAGAATTATAATTTTATACTTTTCATATGTTAAAAATAATAATAATAGAATGTCAATTTCATATTTTTATTTATGATTCAATGAAAACCCTTTAAATACTCATCCGTATATCTAGGATTGGAAATCATTTTGTGAGTTAATAAGTAAGTTCACGGTTTAAATAGATGAACCATCTACTATTTAGCCACAAAAATCCAACCGTTTTTATCTCTCGGATAATCTCCTCTAATTTAATTACCTTGTTATTGAATCTAACTTCGTTCCTAACTTTCCAAATGCTCCAACAACCAATTATGATAATACCTTGAACCACCTCTTTTTTGTTCCCTTTTAAACCAATATGCTCAAGTGTTTCAAGTAAATCCTTAACCGGAAATGCCAAAATATTAGGGATCTTGCACCACATGCTAATGATATGCTCATGTAGTATTGCGTCGATGTTATGGCCTATCATTAGCATGTGGTGCAAGATCCCTAATATTTTGGCGTTTTCGGTTAAGGATTTACTTGAAACACATGAGTATATTGGTTTAAAAGGGAACAAAAAAGAGGTGGTTCAAGGTATTATCAGAATTGATTGTTGGAGCATTTGGAAAGTTAGGAACGAAGTTAGATTCAACAACAAGGTAATTAAATTAGAGGGGATTATCCGGGAGATAAAAATGGTTGGATTTTTGTGGCTAAATAGTAGATCGAAGGCTATAGATATTAGGTGGGAAGAGTTGTGTAAATTTGTCAATTTGTAATGCTTGTGTTGTAGAGTTGTTTGTTGCCGCCTCGGTTTGAGTTTTGGCGTGTTTTAATGAAGTTCACTTTAAAAAAAAAATGATTCATATTTTTTATTTGTGTCAAGTAAAATATGAGTAATTAATACGTAGTGACTTATTAACCAATTAAACAAATGATTATTACATCTCAAAAGTACATTTTTGAAAATTGATGTCTTTTTAATTGATTTGGTCCCTGTGATTCATTTCAAATCATCAACCTTTTGTTACCGGTTGAAAGAAAAAAAAAGTTTTATTTATGAAAATATTTAGTTAGAAAGAAAGTAAAAAAAAAGTGGGAAACTTTAAATGATATTTTAGCATTTAAACGTAAACTAGTAATAAGGCCACGCGCGTTGCGGCACGGATACATCACAAATATCAAATAGATTAGCGCAAGTGTTATGTAATGTGTCAACCATATAAAAACGTGTGTTTTGATGTATCCGATATAAATCAATGTAACTTATATAAGCATTTAAATCAAATAACAAAATTCAAAACGGGTTGGTTCATTTAGTGGGGTTCCACCTAATTACTACATAACTCTTACATTTTCATTAAGACTTAGTGGCATCAATACGCATAGTGACTCGTATGTCAAATCATAAATCAACTAAAAACGTACATAAAAATAGGCACAAAAACGTATTATATTTGACCATGTTCATTAACATGAATTTATATTAACATGTACATATAAAAATTTGACCATGTTCATTAACATGAATTTATATTAACATGTACATATAAAAATGAGCATGTGAGAAAATAAAGTGTTAACATCAAAACGTATAACAACTTAAAATACACATAAAAATAGGCATAAAAACGTATTATATTAGAACCGACTCATTTTTAGGAAAAGTTTAGGTCGAAACGTAAATGTGTACTGTTTACGTCTAATGCCGATACATGAATATGTACCGAAATGTCCATAAAAATAAGCACGTGAGAAATAATTTTTTTTAAGTTAAAGAATGAAAAGAAGGTGCTCGCGCGTTGTGGCGTGACATTTAAGGGCACACTATCGTTCGTTAAGCGTGTTGGCACGATGACATTAACATGTTTAAGCACACGAAAGAAACGTATAAAGATACAGTACGATTAAACGAAATGTATTAAGTTGTGATGAACCAACTACCCGTTTCAAATTTATAGCAACATGTAAACGTGATATAAACTAAAAACACAAAGGGGAAAAAAGAAAAAAAAATAGTTAAAGAATGAAAATAAGGTGCTCGCGCGTTGTGGCGTGACATTTAAGGGCACATTATCGTTCGTTAAGCGCGTTGGCACGGTGACATTAATGTGTTTAAGCACACGAAAGAAACGTATAAAGATACGGTACGATTAAGCGAAATATATTAAGTTGTGACGAACCAACTATTCGTTTCGAATTTATAGCAACATGTAAATGTGATATAAACTAAAAATACAAAGGGAAAAAGGAAAAAAAAATTAAAAAGCAAAGAAGTAAAAGCGAAAAGTTAGAAATTTAGATGACAGATTTGTTATCCTATAAATTTTAGGAGTAAAACAAATTAGTTAAAAAAATAGGGAGGCAAAATAGAAAATAATGAGAAGCAAAAATGGAAATTAGATCAAAAGGACAAAATTATAATTTGAGGTGAAAAGGGAAATTAGATCAAAAGGATAAAACTGTAATTTAAGGTACCGACTTTGTGTTTTAAGTTAGTATAGGATAGGTTAATATGTCGATCCATTTTATTAAATGCATTTCAAATCATCAACTTGTCGTCCAAACTAGGCGGGTTCCTTTTCAGAGTGGAGCGTTTGCATCCTTTTTTTTGTGTGACCTTCTACCGCGTTGTGATGCCTCGGGAACGGGCTTAGGTCGCGTCTCCGGCATCGTATCTACTTCTGGCTCGGGTTGTGAACCACCCGTTTGGGAAAAGCCATGTGGGACTTGAAAGAATGGTGGAGCGCCCATGCCTAGTATTTGAGCGTAGGTAAACATATTTGGGTCCATCTCTTGAAAATTAAAGTTTGGTTGTGGTTGGGTGGTGTTCGGGCGATATGTCTTTGGGTTATCGGGTCTAGATGGAACACCGAAAGGGGGTCGGAAGGGATGCATGGTGTAATAATTTTGATAAGGTTTAAAGAAGTAGAGAGAAAGGTATGAAATTTTTATAAAAAATGGGTGAAAAGTGGGTTCTTTTATAGGGTAAAAGTGGGATTTTAATTAAAAAATATTTTTTTAATAATTTGACCATTTGGAAACGGTCATGTTTTGAAAAGTGTGCAAGTTTTGGCATTGTTTAAACAACGCGGATTCAAAATTTCTTCACAAAAACGCCCAGGGGGCGGTGCGGCAACGTGGTGGGGCGTTTTTCAAGGCAAAAAACGCCGGAAACCACCCCATTACGGGTGGTCTAAGGGTGTGGTAATGACCCAAACCACTATCCCCTTTATTTTCTTAATATATTTTTGTCTAAAAGTTATCAAATGAGAAGGCCGTGGTAAATGTGGTTCAATCCACGCAAACCATCATCAATCAAGAAAGAGGTGGTGTACCGTTTAATTAGTGGTCCTATGTGGCAAATAATGTCTCAAACACCCTATAGCCTTATTTTACATATTTATATACTAATGTAACTCGGATCATTCAAAAAAATCAAAAATATGGTTAGGAAGCTAGAATTGGGCATAGTTATCTGGCTTCCAAAACATGTTAATTATTTATGTACTTATCATCACTAATAAACTGAAATATTCATTAAACAGTCATCAAAAAATACTAAAACAAAATCAAACACTAATAAAGTGAAATATTTACTAAACAATCATCAAATACTAAAACACAATCAAAAGAAAATGTTGGTAAGGATAAGTCACTCTATAAATAATTATTCACCATGTTGTACAAATATATAGGGATGGTTCAAATGAAAACCACTTTTAACGTGAAAACTCGAAAACTAATTAAAAAAACCTAAAAAACATGCATAATTTTTTTTCAATTCTTTTATTAAAAATCGCTAGTTTTTTTATATATATAAAAAAAAATTTTCAAAAAAAAATATTGTAGTGCACATGTGTAATAATTCACATATGTAGTACACATACATATGTGTACTATTACACATGTGCACTACAAAAAAAAATTGAAAAAAAGTTTTTTTTTATACCTAAAATAGCGAAAATTGGTATAAAAAAAAAAATTGGTATGTCTTTTAGGCTTTTTTAGTTAGTTTTCAAATTTTTGCAATAATTAATGGGTTTCATTTGAACCTTCCTCTACGTTCAGCATGTAAAATGTGTAAAATGGTCCGTAACATTACTTAGAGTGGTTTTTTTTAGAAAGGCAGACATTTTTTAGAATGATAAATTAAGCTTGAAAAAACAAATGATTACCATTCTTTATAACATGACGGTGATCGTCCACTTTTTTTTTTTTTTTTTTTTTTTTACTTGAAGAAGCCGTTGATTGAAATACAAAGTTAGTTAGGTTATAACCCCGTGTATTACATAGGTTAAACAAATAAATTTTATATACTAAAAAATAAAATAATTTTTTTTCTTTAAAAACCTCCTTTATTGCACGGTTTGAATAAATATAATTTTATATATTAAACAATAAAAAATTATATCTATAAGAACCATATTATACGGGTTGAATAAATGTAATTTTATATATCAAATAATAAAAAAGTTATATCTTTAAAACCATGTGTATTACATGAGTTGAATAAATGTAATATTGTTTACCAAATAATAAAAAAAAAGTTATATCTTTAAAACCCTTGTGTATTACACGGCTTGAATAAAGATGATTTTATATACCATAAAATAAGAAAATTATATTTAAAAAAGTGTATTACACGGCTTGAATAAAGATGATTTTATATACCAAAAAATAAGAAAATTATATTTAAAAAAACTAATGGGTATACTCGGTACACGATAGATATGGTGGTTGCGGAGATAATTATTGAAAAGAAAATACAGCGGTCAAACATGTTATTTAAGAAGCAAATAAGCAACCATTTAAGTGATAAAATATAAATTATATTTAAAAAGCCCGTAATAAATATAATTTTATAGATAAAGTAATATTGAAATTATATACAATTTGTTTAAAATCTATATCTATACTATATAATAAAAGAAACCATTTATAAGACACATATCATTCATTGGAGTCAAGTTTGATTTTAGTAATAAATAATTTGGTTATTAGAAATATCTTAAATTAACAATTTAAATTTAAGAATAATATTTTATTAGAAAAATAGAAGTATTCTATTCGACATTTAAAGTAGAATAAGATTTAATATTAATTTTTGTTTATTTGGTAATCGAAAAGAATAAGAGTAAATTTGTATATTACAAATAAAAAGTTTGTGTTTGCCATATGATATAAAAAATCAAATAAATAATATTATAAATGAGAAGTGTATATCAAATTTAAATTAAATAATAATTCTCTATTGTTAATTAGAAGAGATTAAACAAAATAATATTTAGTAGAAGAGTTATCTATAATTATTTAGAAGAGATTAAATTAAATAATAATTATACATAAGATATTAAACTAAATAATATTTCGTAGGAGGGTTATTTATAATTAATCGAAAGAGATTAAACTTAAATAATAATTATCTATAACACATGTCTTAATATGATTACAAGGGTCCTAAAGTTGGTTTTTTTTGTTATATAGAAGTATAGATATAGATTCTTCTTTTCACGTGGAGTAGTGGTTTTTAATTTTTTACTTGAAGCCGTGGTCGTTGATTGAATACAAAGTTAATTCTTATCCCTTCACGTAGAGTGCATGAAGCTTCTAGAGGAGTCATTGAGTCGTTGATAATGAGTCAACGAGAAATCAATTTTGACAGTTGATATATTATGTAAGAATTTTCAAAGTTATATACAAGGTATATTGTTTAGTCTAATTAAAAGTTTTATTTTAATAGCAAAGGTTATACTACGCATACTTGTAAACTACATTAATAAATAATAGTTACACCTCATGTCAGGAGGTTTTTTTTTTGAACGACAAATTTCTTACTCCTGTCGTCTATGAGACTTGAACCCAAGATCTTCTCTCTCAAGGTGTTTAATGGTTTTATCTTTAACAATGGACCACAACTCCATTAGTTACTTATGTCAGGAGTTAAACTCTGTTTTTTTTCTTTAAAAGACAAATCCTTCTAAAAAAACTTAAGATTGAAGAGTGCAAGATATTGGCATGATTTGAATAAGTAATTAATGCAAGATATACTATTTTTATAATTAACGAGTTATTTTCATCACGCGCGTTACGGCGGGACCCAATGACTACAAAAGACGTGTCAGCAACGGTAAACAGATACCGAATATCAAAACATAAACAAAATGACGTGGTAAGAATAGTCACTCCGTCATAAAAAAGCGATTTTAAATAACCTAATATATAATAATAGGACCCACACGTCCTACACATTGGAAATTCGGTTGTTTTCAGCTCAGTTATTACGGTGCTAACACGTTAAAATATGGATGAGCTCGGTACCGGTAACGGTAGCGAAAGTACCGATCCGGAAAATCATCGAAATTAGGTACCGGCACCGAAAATGCTCGGTACAATACGATATGGTATTTGAAGGAATTAAATACAGGTATGGTGCTAGACCGGTGTCGAACCGAAAATAACGATTCTGAAAACGCCAAAAGGTGGGTACCAAATTGGTACCGAAAATGATTTGGTATAGTAAATTTGGTACCGATACGATACCGGTTCGTTTACAGGATTTGATTCGATTTGCTCATCAATATTCTAAATATCCAAGTTAATTTTACATGCCACAATTCATTCATTACAGAAAAAGACAAAAAAGAAAGCAAAATAAGTTGTTGTGTATATAAAACCTCATTCAAACGAAATACAGTTTACTTACTGTGTGTATGAAAAGTAATATAAACGGGACAATTACTTGCATTATTGCGTTGCTACAAGATTTGGTGAGCTCGTTACCAACCGTTACCGAAATCCTCAAAAGTGGGTAGCGGTACCGAATATACCTAGTATGGTACGGTTCGGTACCGTTTGGTACTGGTACGACACCGGTATTTAAGGGTAAAAACCGGTGAATACCTGTGCAAAACCGGTACCGAAAATACATCGTTTGATAAATTTGAGACCAGTACCTATACTCGATACTATTTGCTCATCTCTTAAATAATTCTAATTCTAATCCTAATATTAATTTAACACTAAATCACTGTTCATTAAGTTTCTTTTTTATCATATATATAGATTCTACTTTTTATTAAATCTTTAATCATTAATAAATTACGTGTTTTCTTTTTTCAATAAATACAAAATAAATTATCCATATGTCAATTTCAATCATTTGGGTGTGTTGATTATTCATAAATTCACGAGCATGCTATTTGGAAAATCATGAAGTACTCAAGGAAAAAAAAAAACAAAAATAAAGGACAATGTGTTAATGATTAACCTGACTCGAATCTATCCTCATTTGATCAAATGATTTCATATATATACGAGAGATAGAAAGAAAAGGCTTATTGTATAGGGAATTTTATTCCTACACCTTATTATTTATATGCACACCCTGTATTTTCAATACGCATTGTATAGGTCTATACGATGCGTATTGAAAAAGTAAAAAAACATTGCAGATTGACAAGTGGAGATGTTGTCTGGCGGCTAGCATAATACGCATCGTATAGGCCTATACTGTAACACCCTGAGTTTTCGAATGCCAAAGTCAGAGTCAAAGTCCAAGTCAACTTTGACTTCTTTAACTGTAATTAGTCGATTCTGTGTTTTATTTGTATTATGTGGAGTAAGTGTTGTCTAAATGAAATGATTGAATGTTTAATCAATGCGACCGATTTACGACTGTGAAAAATAGGAAGTAACAATGCGATAAAGTTAACCAATTGATAATCAAGTTAATCAAATCAATCAATCGAACTCGAGACTCGAACTATGCGAAACTGGTGTGGTAATATTTACTTGTGTGGGTGCCTTAAGTGTTACTTGTGCGTGTTTACTTTGTGTTTTGTGTGGTATTCAAGCGAATCAATCGAAAAACGAATCGAAACTCGAAAAGTAATCGAACTCAATCGAAACCGACATCAAAACGTGACTTATAGATGATTGTATGTTAGATATAGTTGTTGGGACTGAAAGTAATTTGACTAGGAACTCTATCGTATTCGTATCATCGTCTATCGAAATCGAAATATCGAAAACCGTCGCGAAATACTCAAAAGGGGGTCGCGGATCGAACAGGAGGCATCCTGATCGAACAGGCCAGCCGATCGGCTAGCATGTTCCTAGCCGATCGAGCAGACCATTCGATCGGAGATCCTAGCCGATCGGCTGACACTTTCCTCTTCTGGAGCCTATAAATAGCCCTGTTATTGTCACCCTTACTATTTTTGGAAAGCTCTGACCGAACCAGCCTTGTTCTTCACCTTTTCTCAGATTTCTCTCAACTCCGGTAAGTTTTCACTCTAATTCTTGTACGTTTTTTATCATTACATGATTCTACACCTTTCTATCTTTCAAAACTTGATTTCTAACCATGAAATCACCAAGATCTAAGTGTTCTTGGGTGATGTCATCATGGTGTTCTTGAAGAACATCATACTTTGGCCTCATTCAACCGTGAATAGCTTAGATCTGACCGATTTCCACATAAACAATTAGGATTTGCAAGAATCTTAACATTTTCATGGAATGATTTCCAACTTTCTTCAACCTTTTACACTCGAAACCTTAAAACCGATAGAAACGGAGCTCGAACCGGCTAACTAATCACTCTAACAGTTAGGAGGTTCAAGATTCGGATACTATCTACAAGGTTCACCGATTTCGGGTTAAACATCAAACTACCGTTCCGAACAGTTCACCAGCCGGACTTGGGTGATTCCTGTCCGAACCGGTGAAGCAAGTGAGGACCCACGTTATAATGGTTTAACTCGCTGTCGAAACACCTTAAAAGCATGACAAATAATCAAACAACCGAGTGTTAGACGAAAGGCCGACCAGGTCAGATTTGCTGGCCGAACGGCTAGGTTGTTCGAACGAACAGCCCAGCCGATCGAACATACCAGCCGATCGGCCGGGCCAGCCGATCGGCTAACACATGGTTCCACACGTTTAAAATTTCATGAAGTATGCTATTGACGAAGTGATGTCCGATCGAGTACGCTACTCGATTGGCAAACATTACTCTTCGGATCAGGAGATACTATGCTTCAACACTTAATCGATTTTGCAACTCGTTCGTAGTGTGGAGTGCCAGCCGATCGAACAGGCTGTTCGATCGAGCGACATTCTGCTGAGAACCACTTCTGAAGTTCCTAACCGATCGGTTAAGCCGGCCGATCGAACAGACCGTTCGATCGAACGACCTGAAAAGTAAGAACACTTCAGTGTTCTCAAATACTACAATGAAAACTTCAAAAGTTCAAACCATCCTACACAAACACATCTGAGGAAGAAACAATCCACTCGAATGGACTAGCCGATCGAGCCTACCGGCCGATCGAACAGGACTGTTCAAACGGACTTTCAAGCCGGTCGAACAGCCCGTTCGATCGAACCTGCTGCTCGATCGACCAGGTTATTCGATCCATTTACACTTGTTTGCATTTCCGCGTTACTCATTGTTGTGCTATCGAACTATTCAGGCTAACCCTACTCTCAGCGCTCCCTTCAATCCATAACCAATCACTGTGAGTATACTCGAATCCCTTTTTGCTTTAGCACTTTTGGGTGTTACATACGTTACCTATCAAAATCATAATCGAACACACTATTCAAACTATTTGAACGCTAACCGATTGCATGTATTACGTGACTAAATGCTTGTTGTTATGTTTACACGCGGAATGCTGTCTACCTGCCTTAGCAACGTAGTACTATAGTTTGGATTCAGCACCCGTTCACACGGGGGTTGTTAAGGACAATTACTTGCATGGATTACGGTGGTAATCATGTATTGCGAACTGTCTCAGACAGTCAACCCGCAGTCGTTGGTATCAATAGGTCCATGTCGATAATTAACATGCATCATTTCCCTCTGTGTACGTGCTGGTTATGCGTAAACTATTCGAACTCTATATGCTATTATCAAACTTGTATGCTCACCTTTACATTTTATGTATTGACTTTATTTTAACGTATGTGACAGGTGTTTAGGATATTTGCTTACTAGGGAAGTAAAGCTAGAATAACTTTCTAGAAGCCCCCAACAAATAGTTGTCTGCCAAGAACAAGCGTCTGGGGCATAGTTGTCTGTAGATCTTGTCCTCCGGCAATACAGCCAGAAAGTCAACAGAATAGGGGTCTAGAAGCAGATAAACAATTGCTGTATTTATATTTGAATCTGAGTTGTCGGAACAGGATTAATTGTTTGGATGTTATCTGTAATAACTTGTTATTTATTCGGGATACGGTATGGGATGTATCACTTTAAACTGAATTTGTATTAATAGTTGTTGTTGAAACTTCTGGACAATCTATTTCGCTCAGTGCCACGCCCCGATGATTCCGCCATCGGTTGGGGTGTGACATATACGATGTGTATTGAGAAACTGAATTTTTAAAGTTTATTTTTGGTGTGTTATGTTGGGTTTTGGTGTTTTGGGTTTGTTATTATACGCATCGTATAGGTCTATACGATGCGTATTGAGGCACAGAATTTTTAAAGTTTATTTTTTGTGTATTATGTTGGGTTTTTGTTGTTCTGGGTTTGTTATTAGTGTTTATTATTGCTTATTTTTGTTTTAATAAGTTTTAAAATCTTTATTATTTTTATATCGTTAAGTATCGTATTATAGCGTATCGTGTCGTATCGTATCACATCTTTATTATTTTTATATCGTTAATTATCGTATTATAGCGTATCGTGTCGTACCGTATCACATTTTTAACTTAATTTTGTATTATAGACTGTACGTAACCAAGCATACCAATCTAAACAGTTAAAATAAACAATCACAAATACAAATAAACTGAAACTGCAAATTTAATTACATAATAAGTTTGTATATACACATGCCATTGTTCAAAATACATAAACCGTCAAAATACAAGAAAAGTACAACGATCCTAAACCTATGGATCCTGAGTGGTGCTTGAGGGCCCCTCCCCCGCAGTGCCTGAGGTCCCCGCCCCCTGATTCGGACCGGGCTGCTCACCACGCCGGACTGCCTGGATCGCCTCCATGAGAAGACGCTCCATACGGCCGTGAGCGGCGTCCATCCGCGCCTCCAACTGATGTAACACAAGTGCCACAGCTGGATCGAGCTCATCGTCGACAATGTGCTGGGGGTACTGAGGCACTCCATGTGGCTGCGACTGCTGTGGCTGAGCACCTAACGGAAATGGAGGCGGCGGTGGAGGTGGAGGTGGTGGTGGCTCAGCGTGGTCACCATCGGCGTCATCGGAGTCGTTTTCGTCGCCCTCTACGGCATCACCATCTGCCGGCTGACCCTCACCATGTGCCGGCTCTTGAAGCAACGCTGGTAGCTCGTCTGGGAGAGCGGCGGGTACGAACACCTCCCCGTCCTCCCCTATAAGTCGCAGCCCGAGCCTAGGGAAGTCACGTGTCACGTGCATGGCGATCAGGGTAGTACGGGTCAACCTGACCGGATCCACCATGCCCCCTCCGAGAATAATGGGTCCTGCTGGGGAACAAGGCCCAAGGAGACGACGATACGTGTGATGTACGCCCCCTCGTACAACACAGACCTGTCCTGCCTGTGGTACGCCGCCGCGAACCACTGGCCTAGGGCAGCGATGGAGGGCGCACCTCTCCCCCCATATAAGGCAGTACAGGTAGAAGAGATTCCCCTTATTGCACCACTCGCGACTCTTCTCGCGTGGTGCTATGGATGTGGCAATAAGCTTGAGCAGGTAACGGTAGAGGGGATCGGTGATATAAGAAGACCTCGACTTCGACTTCGGGCCGAAGGGATGTTGGCTGATCACCTGCCACAACCTAATCAGAGTCGTACGGGGGGCCATCCGTATGCCGTCGATGTAGATAGGGATATCTAACTCCTCCACCATGTAAAGGCCGCAGTGCTGGGCAAACTGTCTAAGTGACATAAAACGCCACTGGTTTGCTAGACAAAAGCTGACCTCTATCCACGGGTCGTCCGGGTCGTCATCCTCCTCTGGACGGTTTGCAGGCCTGGGAGGGAAGTCGAAAGTCGACAAAAACTCGCACGTCATGACCCTGTAAGACGGCGTGTATGCAATATCGAACAACCTGTCACACAGTGTGGTTAGTATGCATGTCGTATACAAAACAAAGAAAAAACAGTAAAAATAGTATACCTCGGCCATGGAGTATCATCTCCGATGAACTGTCGGGCTCTCACGGACTCCCTGACCTCATTTAGAGCTCCCCAATCGAGGGCGGCGTGGCCGCCGATCTCCATACGGCGAAACTTTTCACATCTGTGATAAGCCTCGCTCCTCTCCTCTAACATCAGATAAGGATTCTCCATTAGGGGATCCTCTCCAGGGTCAGCGCCATGCTCGCGCCCACGTCCAGCGGCACGCCCGCGCCCACGGCGACGTCCACGTCCACGCCCACCAGGCACCGCCACCGCCATGAAAACCCCCGCCGCTCCACGTGCGCGGCCACGTCCACGCCCACCGCCACCGCCACTGCCACCTCCATCGCCACCTCCCCGGCCAGCACCCTGACCTCTCCCTCTACCAATAGCGACTTCCGTATCTTCATCACAATTTTTAATTAATTTTAAAAAAAAATATAACACCGCCACCTCCCCGGACAACCCCGACTATATATTATAATTATTACCGATCTACGACGTATTAGGTTTCGACGCTCGTTACGGACCTACGCGCGATACGGACGTTTCGAATAAAAAATAAAAAAACTATATATTTACGACGTCTTAGGTTTCGACGCTCGTAATGGACCTAATCGCGATACGGATGACCCCGACTATATATTATAATTATTATCGATCTACGACGTATTAGGTTTCGAAGCTCGTTACGGACCTACGCACGATACAGACGTTTCGACTAAAAAAATTAAAAAAAACTATATATTTACGACGTCTTAGGTTTCGACGCTCGAAATGGACCTAATCGCGATACAGAAGACCCCGATTATATATTATAATTATTATCGATCTACGACGTATTAGGTTTCGACCCTCGTTACAGACCTATGCGCGATACAGACATTTCGACGCTCGTAATGGACCTAATCACGATACGGACGACCCTGACTATATATTAAAATTATTATCGATCTATGACGTATTAGGTTTCGACGCTCGTTACGGACCTACGCGCGATACGGACGTTTCGACTAAAAAATAAAAAAAAACTATATATTTACGACGTCTTACGTTTCGACGCTCGAAATGGACCTAATCGCGATACGGACGACCCCGACTATATATTATAATTATTATCGATCTACGACATATTAGGGTTCGACGCTTCTTACGGACCTACGCGCGATACAGATGTTTCGACTAAAAAATAAAAAAAACCTATATATTTACGACGTCTTACGTTTCGATGCTCGTAATGGACCTAATCGCGATACGGACGACCCCGACTATATATTATAATTATTATCGATCTACGACGTATTAGGTTTCGACGCTCATTACGGAACTACGCGCGATACGGACGTTTCGACTAAAAAAATAAAAAAAACTATATATTTATGACATCTTAGGTTTCGACGCTTGTAATGGACCTAATCGCGATACGGACGACCCCGACTATATATTATAATTATTATCAATCTACGACGTATTAGGTTTCGACGCTCGTTACGGACCTACGCGCGATACGGACGTTTCGACTAAAAAAATAAAAAAAAAACTATATATTTACGACGTCTTAGGTTTTGACGTTCGAAATGGACCTAATCGCGATACGAACGACCACGACTATATATTATAATTATTATTGATATACGACGTATTAGGTTTCGACCCTCGTTACGGACCTACGCGCGATACGGACGTTTCGACTAATAAAGTAAAAAAACAATATATTTACAACGTCTTAGGTTTCGACGCTCGTAATGGACTTAATCGCGATACAGACGAACTCTACTAAATAATATAAACATTATCTATCTACGACTCATTACGTTTCGAGGCTCGTTACCGACTTACGCGCGATACGGACGACTTCGACTAAAAATAAAAAAAAAACATTCTACTTACTAGTAAAACATTAAAAAAACTAAGATGTAAGACATTTGTTTATACTTTATAAAACAGAAAAAAAACAAGAATTTTGAATCAATATGATGCGTATAGGCCCATACGCATCGTATCAGTTCATGTGTTCTTGAAAAAACTTTGAAATTTTGAATCGATACGATGCATATAGGCCCATACGCATCGTATCGCTTCATAAGTTCATGAACCCCCCCCCCCCCAAAAAAAAAAAAAAAACCTGTAGGATCGTTTTACCGACCAAATGAGTCAATCAGAGGCTATACACAACTGTTTGAGAGGCGGAATCAAACAAACAGCTTAGAATCAGTAGAGAAGGAGTAGAAACAGAGTAATTCACTTTAACACAAGCTTCTCATTCAAAATATACGTGATTACACGGCAAAAATTCAGCAGCACTTGGTGACACTACAAGTAATTCCGTGCCAAATGAGAAGCTGAACATACATATATATAGGCACTTAATTCCGCTTGAAACATGTCATGACTGCTCAAACGGAATTACATATTGTAATTCCGCGCGGAATTACACAGGACTCATTCAAGTGGAATTACATAAAAACCCCAAAACTTTACATATTTGACACTTTAGACCCCTATGCAGACTTAAGACGTAGGCTATAGACATCATGCACCAACAAACTCCCCCTTGGATATTGCAGGAGTCTTCAGTCTGGTCTTCAACACATTATTCACAGCGACTTGAAATGTTCTTCCCTCGGCTTAGGCTTCTTTTGCAACAGCTTCCTAAGCTTCTCGTTCTCATCAACTCTTTTCTTCTCCTCAGTTGCCATTCTTTGATTAACAGTATACCTCAGCATATTGTCTTTGTCTTCGCGTGCCTTTCGTTCTTTCTCAGCCTTCAACTTTTCCTCTTCCTCAATCTTTCTCCATTTAGACGACCATTTGTTATCAGTATTAATTCCCTTTTGAAAACAAATAGACACAACTCTCTGAAATTGCATCGCCTGATCTCTATCTTCAGCTTTGAACCAGATTTTGTTTACAAACAAACATTCTATGTCTTTAGCAGAGCAGTTCACCAACCATAGCGGATCATATACATAGATTTCTCTAAGTTCATTCTCTGCTCTGTAAGTAATCACAGCTTCAGTTGTTATACAACTGTATACCCAACACACAAAACCTTTATAAAACTCTTGTTCCTTCTTTGGCACCGGAATATTTTTCATCACTCTTGGTTTTTTCACATGCAGGATTGTCTCTTCAACTCCAGTCACTGGATCTACCCTCTTCACTTTCTTCGGGTAGCAAGGCTTCCAGTGTTTGAATCCATTTAAAGCTTCAAATTTCATCAGACCCCACATGGGTATATCAAGCCTTCTAACCGGATAATCCAGCGTTCTAACTTTCGACAATTCTTCCACATCCCACCAGGGTAATGACATTATATCATAAAGATATGCAAAATATTGCACACCATATTCCCTTCTGATCGCATATGCATTCACATGTGGCAAGAAACCCCAGCTGATGATGTCACCAAGTGATACATCTCTATCTCTCTTGTAAAACTTCAAAGGACGCTTGAACTTTCTTTCAATATCTTTACGGAACCATTTCTTGCGTTCTTCTTTCTGTGGATCTTTCGTAGTTCCATCAAAATTCTTATCTTTCAAAATTTCAGCAACTTTTCTCCTCAGTTCATCTCTGTTCTCTTGACTGAAGAACTCAACAAGAGTTAGAAAATTAGAAGTGTCTTCATCCACACTTTCTTCATCTGTACAATCTTCAATCTCAACTCGATCATAGTTATCGGCTTCCTCGACATATTTATACTCATAGTCAGGTTGCTGATTGATATCAAAAGCATTCAACTCTTCTTCAAAGTCAAACTTGAATTCTGGATCAATAATACGCGTCATCTCTTTAATATCAGCCATCGTATACGTATGCCTGAACTCACCTTCCTCTATTTCAGGCTCTAGATGCAAGATTAACTTTTCAGCTTTATCAACATTTTGATCACCCACTTGCTCCCCCTCACTTTCAGCACTATCATGATCTTCATTCGCATCATCTTGTAGAAAATCATCAATATTTTGTTCAGTCGATGCTTCTGTAACTGTAACACCAGCACCACCCTGATCATCGTCATCATCGTCATCACTGTGACTGCTAGCAAAGAATACATCATTTGCATCATCGTCTTTCTCATCATCATCATCCTCTTCATCATCATCCTCTTCATCTTCCTCGTTATTAAGAACAATGTTATATGTTACATGTTTATGTGTCTGGGCCGCCACTGCACACACCCCTCCCCCTTTAATTAGCTCGGCCCAATAGTAAACCTTTATGTATACGGAAATTATGATGTGTTGAGATTGCACAATATACACAATCCTGGTATCGACCCAAATAGAACTCTCGGCCCAAATAGAACTCCTGAGCCCAACTGGTTCTTAATGAGTCTTGATTGTTCCTTGTGTGTGATGTATTTAACTTGGCCCATAGTCACAAAATAAGATTATACGAATCACAAAATAAGTGATTATAGGCCTACTGGTCACAAAATAAGTACAAGTAGCCGAAGTGAACTAGTAATCGGCCCACTTGTCACGAAATAAGATTATAGGTAGGATCGGCCCACTTGCTTGCTTAGGTGTTTGGCATTATAACTTGTACGTAAATTATGTGTTAATATACGAATCAGTTTTTCAAACCCTAACCACCCTCACCCCCTCCCTAAATTGCGACGACAGTAACCCCCCCTTCGACGACAAACCTCCCTAACTCGCAGCCCTTCTCCTCGCAGCTTGGCCCTCCCTCGCACACGATCTCTTACGGTTAGTAACCATCCTCATAATCGAGTTTCTCCGTGTTGTGATTTTTGTGTTGCTATTTGTATTTAATTTTTGATTGACATGAATAAGTGATGAAGCTATGTTAAATCATTGTGATGATTGATATGAAAGACTGATGAAGCTATGTTAGATCATTGTGGCAAGAATGAGAATATGCTGGATATTATCGATGACTTAGGGTGCATGTGCAATATATGCATGTGAATGTGTGCATAGACTTGAAGAAATAATATTTGGTGTGCATGTGAATCAATGGCCAATGTTGTCGGCCATTTACTTGAAGTGGTCCAATCAAATAAAAGGTCCAATCAATTAGAGGGATCATGAGGCATCTAATTAATGTTGTCAGAATGTTTGATGATTGTTTGCCAGGATTATGAGCGATATATGAGTTGATAATAGTCACTGTTGAGGTTAGGATGATAACTGATTTATTAAAGGTACGGATTACATGATATAATTTCTAGATTAGCGTATGGAAAATTGTTAGAATGTAATGTTTATTATGTGATGAAGAACCGATTTACCTTTGTTGATTTATTAAAGTTGTATGATAGGAAGTTACTGTTAATGATAATAAGATACATGGGCTGCATGTTAATCTAATTGCATATTATTTAGTTGGGATAAACAAAAGGGTATTGGGCTACGTCAATTGGGTTGCGCAAACAAAGAGGGAAAACAATAAGTTTATTGTTTTGGGCGGCACCTTTTCTCTGATGAATATTGGGCCACACATCAGTTACAACAAATGGGTGGGTTAGAAACTAGGTGGGTTGCATTTAAACAAACAATTTTTTTATAACACAAATTCTTGGGCTGTCAATGGTATGGGCCGAGGGTTAACAATGGGCCGTCAGCCCGGTTCAGTTGTGTGGGCCGCGGGTTGGCTTTGTTTGGGCCAGGGGTCATGTTTGCGTGTGAATATCAAATCTGTTGTAAACTGATTAAGTGAATCAAGCATGTAGGGAGTTATCTTGCAATGTGAATGTGTGTCGGAATTGATACTTGCTACAACATGTGTGATGGTACAAACCATATTTGTTATGACATACGTAATACTATATGTTTGGTTGTTTGTTGCTTGTGCAATACGTGTGATTAGATACATGAATTGTGAATTCGCATAACTGACTGTCTCTGGTAACCACGATAGGATTTGATTGATCAACTGTTTAACGAGTAATTAATCATACCGAGCAAACCAAGGTGAGTTCACACACTTTCTAAGGCATGGGATTCCCGGTGGTTGGGAATGGGGTTAAAGAACTAAAACGGAACCTACATATCCTCCTTGGGTAGGATATGTACCGCCATCCTCCATGGGTAGGATGCCAATATTAATCCTGCGTATTCTCTTTGGGTAGAATACGTACGTTTGTCCTCCTTGGGTAGGACAACAACCTTAAACTTACTAGACAAAACTCTATCATGAAGTCCCTCATTTTTATATCGACTTAATCGCCGGGCCAATGGCGAACGGGTCATTAGTTAATAGCGTTATTAGGGTTGACAGGCCTCACACCCTGCCGGTAGGACGGGCGTGTACTAATGGATCTGGGCACACAGTCAATGATGATAGACATTGACTTAGGGCACAACTTACTTTCGTCAGTTGTCGATATGGTAACGGTCTAGTGGTTCACATGGGGAAGCCCCCACTGGTTATGGACATGGTTTGGGAAACAAGGAAACATATTAACTTATGGTTTACAAACAAACTCATGGTTTTGAACAACTTTAAAATGAACACCAACTGTGAACTCACTCAACTTTGTTGTTGACTCGTTGTTACATGCCTTGCAGGCCTTTAGGTGCATATTGTTGGAACTTGCTGTCTGGGATGCTGGAGTGGTCATGGGTCGAGAAATATGGAAACGCGAGACGAATCTAATGGCTTTTACACACTTGGTTTTTGAATTTCTTAATTAACGTGTTATGCTTCCGCTGAATGTTAAATAATGTTTTGTAACATTTCTATCAATAATAAATAAAAGTTTTATTTATTTATAATTACGAGTTCAATGTGATTGGTGGCTAGATCCAGATACGTTACACGCCCCGCAGGGGTTTTCCGCATGTGGTATTTTGGGGGTGTGACAAGTAATCAGTCATGGCAAGCATGAACACTTTTCCACCAGGTGCCTTGGGCAGTTTACCAACTATATCCATTCCCCATCTCATAAATGGCCAAGAAGAGGATATTTGATGCAAGAGCTCTGCTGGTTGGTGAAGGATGTTACTATGTCTCTGACAAGGATCACTCTTCTTGGCATAATCCACAGCATCCTTCTTCATAGTAGGCCAATAGTATCCTGTCCTCAGGATCCTTGAGAATAATGCCCTGCCCCCAGTGTGGTTTCCACAATCTCCTTCATGAAAATCCTTTAGGACTTCTTGGATTTCAGGATCCTTAATGCATCTTAGATATGGTCTTGCAAGAGATCGTTTATATAGCATGTTATTCAATATTATAACTTGAGATACCTTAATTTTGAAAGCCCTGGGATTTTCTCCTGTAGGAATCTCTCCATGTTGGATATATCTCATGATTGGAAGGATCCATGATCCTGAATGAGATTGTGTATCATCACTAGGGATGATTGTAGAATCCTCTCCTATCTCCATAGCTACATGATCCTCAATAGCAGGGGTTAGGATATGGATAATAGGGATCTTGATATCCTCTGGAATCTTCAAGGATGATCCTAGATTGGCCAATGCATCTGCTTCTGCATTCTCTTCTCTGGGTACCTGTGTCAAACTAAAAGAAACAAAAGAGAGTGCCAATTCTTTGATTATCTCTAAATATTTGATTAGCTTTTCACCTTTAACTGCATAGGATCCATTAAAGTGATTAGTAATTAACAATGAATCTACATGTACCTCAAGATACCTGATCCTCATATGCTTGGCAATTTGCAAACCAGCTATCAAGGCTTCATACTCAGCCTCATTGTTAGTAGTTTGAAACTCACAAGCTATTGAATGGGGTATTATGTCCCACTGTGGTGATTTTAGTAGTATTCCAAGTCCAGTTCCTTTAACATTAGAAGCTCCATCAGTGAAGAGTATCCAAGGATCCTTAGTTTCTTCAAGCTGTTGGACTTCTAACTCAGCTTCCCTTTGCAAGTCACTACTGAAATCTGCCACAAAGTCAGCTAAGGCTTGGGATTTAATGGCAGTCCTTGGTTCATATCTTATATCATAAGCACTAAGCTTCACTGCCCATTTAGCCATTCTTCCTGACATTTTAGGTTTCCTGAGAACATTCTTAATTGGAAAATTAGTCTTAACAGTAATGGCATGAGTTTCAAAATAATGTCTTAATTTAGTAGACGCCATAATCAAAGCAAGGATAAGTTTTTCTAAATGTGAATACCTGGATTCAGCATCAAGCAAACTCTTACTTACATAATAAACAGGATGTTGTGTACCTTCGTGATCCTTAACAAGGACTGCACCTACTGCTTTAGAGGATACCGCTAGATATAAAGATAACATTTCCCCTTTTTCTGGTTTCATCAAGGCGGGAGCCGAGGATAGGTAATCCTTAAGGGCTTTGAGAGCATTTTCATGCTTTTCAGTCCATTCAAATTTCTTGTTCTTTCTCAAAATGTCATAGAATTCCTTGCACTTTTCTGATGACTTGGATATGAACCTGTTCAAGGCTGCGATCCTCCCTGTCAATCTTTGCACATCTTTTGCATTTGCAGGAGATTTTATATTCACAATTGCCTTGATTTTCTCTAGACTTGCTTCAATGCCTCTTTTTGTTACCATATAGCCTAGGAATTTTCCTGCTTTAACGCCAAAGTGACACTTTGAAGGGTTTAGTTTCATATTAAATTTGTCAAGGATATCGAATGCTTCCTCCATGTCTCTAAGGTGATCCTCAGCTTTTTTGGACTTAACCACCATGTCATCTATGTAGACCTCCATAGTGTGTCTAATTTGCTCCTTAAACATCATATTGACTAGCCTTTGATAAGTAGCGCTTGCATTTCTTAGTCCAAATGGCATAGCAAGATAACAATATATACCCGTTGGGGTCATAAAGGCTGTATCCTCTTGATCAGATGGTTCCATCTAAATTTGTTGAAATCCAGATGAAGCATCCATAAAAGTCAACAACTCATGACCCGCGGTAGCATCCACCATGGAGTCAATGTGTGGTAATGGGAAAGGATCCTTGGGACATGCCTTGTTTAGATCAGTAAAATCGACACATACCCTCCACTTTCCATTTTTCTTTTGAACAACAACCACATTGGCTAACCATCTTGGATACTTAACCTCTCTAATCTTACCTACTCGGAGTAATTTGTCTACCTCTTCCTGGATAATAGCATTCCTTTCAGGTGCAAACTTCCTCCTCTTTTGGTGGATTGGCTTGAATGACCTGTCAATGCTAAGTTTATGAGTAATATCTTTAGATATACCTGTCACGTCTTCATGCTTCCAGGCAAAGGTAGTTTTCTCCTCTTGAGGAAGGATACCAAATCCTTTTCAACATTACCAAGGATCCCTGATCCTATGTAGATCTTGGATTCAGGATCATGAGGATCCATAAGGATTTCTTTCACATCCTGCTCTCTTGCCTCCAAGATATCTCTTGAAGGATACTTTAATTGCTATTGCTCCTTTGGTCTTGAGGCTGGTTTCATTGATGATGTGTAGCAATTCTTAGCTTCTTGTTGATCACTCTCAATTTTCACCACTCCCCATGGACTAGGAAGCTTCACACATTGATGATAGGTAGATGGGACTGCCTTCATGTCGTGTATCCATGGCCTGCCAAGGATAACATTACAACAGAATAAGCAATCTATAACACAGAATTTTTGATAAGAATGAAGTCCTTCAATGTAGATGGGGAGTTTGATGTCCCCCAATGTGTTCTTGGTTTCTCCACTGAATCCCACAAGAACTGAGGATCTTGGAACAATATCTGATTCAGGGATGTTCATCTTCTTGAGGACATCAAGCTGAATGATGTTTACTGAGCTTCCTCCATCTATCAGGATCCTGCGAACAAAGTGGTTAGATATAAATAAAGTAAGAACAAGACCATCATAATGAGGATCCTTGATGTCAACACAATCATCCTCATCAAAAGTAGTAACTTTATCCTTGGTAACAATGGAAGTTCAAATGGGTCTATCCCCATTATCCATCTTGGTTTCCTTTGCATGTCTCTTAGCGGCTGAAAAGGAAGTACCACAAATGTCTGATCCACCCGATATGAAATTTATAAATTGTGCATCTGCTGGAGGGGCAGGAGCTCTTTTTGGGATCTTATCAGGATCCTGGATCCTTGACTTTTTTCTTCCTAAAAGTTCCTTCAAGTGCCCCTTACTTAACAAGTAACTAATTTCTTTTCTAAGGGCAATACACTCTTCAGTGAGATGTTCGAAATCCTCATGATATGCACACCACTTGGACTTGTCTTTGGTTGCGGCTGGTTTATCACTTTTCCTTGGCCACCTTGCTTTCTCACCTAGATTCTGCATTGCAAGAATCAGTTCATTGTTGTCAACAGAAAAATAGTATTCAGAAATTGGAGGATAATCCTCATCGTCCTCTTCTTGTTCTACTGCATGCATGTTCTGGTTATCAGACTTGTTGTAGGACTTGAACTTGTTGTTCTTGAAGTAGGATCCTTGCTTTTCCTGCTTTGAGGATCCTGCCAGTCTTTCCTGGATCCTTTTATCATCCTCTAATCGGATGAATCTAAGGGCCCTGGTTCTCACTTCATCAAGATTCCTGCAAGGGGTCATGATAAGATCATCATAGAATAATGAATCCCTAAGTAAACCCATTTTAAAGGCTTCTACAGCCGTAGCAATATCCAAATTAGGAATATCTAAGGATTCTTTACTAAACTTAGTGATATACTCTGTAAGTGATTCATTTTAACCTTGTGTTACCCTATAAAGATCACTAGTTAAACGTTCAAATTTTCTACTACATGAGAATTGACTATTAAACAGGTTAACTAGATTAGCAAATGAAGTAATAGAGTAAGGGGGAAGACTTAGCAGCCATTTAAGAGCTTATCCTGTAAGAGTGGATCCGAAACCCTTGCATAGACATGCTTCTTTTAACCGCTCAGGAATTGGATTGATCTCCATCCATTCTCTGTATTGAGCGACATGCTCTTCTGGATCCGTTGAACCATCATACAACTTCATGGTTGGTATCTGGAACCTTTTTGGAATTTCTGCATCACAAAGGGGTGGTGCAAAGCGGGATATCCTGTGGCTACCATCTGCGATTTCAGGAATGGGCTTAACCACTCCTGGAACGCTGGATATCATATCCTTCAGCTTTTGTAATTCCATAGCCATAGCCTGGTTGATACCTGTATCCTGCATAGAGCCATGGTTAATGTTATAAGAATTATTAAAAGTGTTACCTCCCAGAGGATTGAAGTTTGGAATTCCGGATGTGAATCCATATTGGCAGGATTCTGGTATGACTAAAGGACCAGAAGAAGCAATGGTCTGCATTGGGATGAAGTCTCCTTGATGAACATCTGAACTTCCAGTTTGCATACTTCTTAAGGATCCCTGATCCGGAAAGATGTTGGGTCCTTGATGTGTAGTAAATGGGGGTCTTGGAGGATAATCCATGGATCCAAAAACCTGAGAGGATCCTTGAACCTGAGAGGATCCTTGAACTTGAGAGGATCCTTGAGCTGGCTGTGTCCCCATGTACCCTCCTGAACTGGCGAAGGATCCCTGATGCTGGAAGAAGGATCCCTGATGCTGAACAGAGGATCCTGATGGTTGAAAGTAGGATCGTAGAGCTTGATTCATTGCCGACGATCCATAACGCATCCCTGTTAATCCACCCAAGTATTGGACATCCGGAGCTGCAGAATGCTGGGAGGTTATGACCGAAGTGTCAAAATTCAGAGACCTAGGCACCAATAGAGAATGATCCTCCACTGATCTCTTCTGTTTCTTGATATCACCAATCTCCTTGAGGATCCTTTCGTTGGTTTTATCCAGCTCTTGTATGTGGTCCTTCATCTGCAAAATCAAAGTAAAAAGATCACTAGTAGTAAGACTAGAAGAAACAGAAGAAGTTGGTGGTTTTGAAAAAATGGGGCTTGGTCTCTTTGCAGCATTCTTAGCATTCTTCTGAGATCCAGAAGGTGGTGGAGGCAAAGGTGGAATGCCTTGTGAAGAACTGATTGCTGGCATTGAACTTGAAGTGCTCTTCGCTGAGGAAGCCATCTGCTTGGTTGCAATGAACCGAAATGATCACAAAGACAAAAACTCTTAGGAATGAAGCACCAATTTCCCCACGGTGGGCGCCAAACTGTTTTGGTTAAAAATCAAGCAAGGATAATGCAACCAAATCTTTGTTGTGAGGGATGATGCTTGAACTAATATATGAATAACTTGCAAATGTAATGAACAATTGGCACAAGGATTTATACGAGGAAAAAGCCCTTGATCAAGAGTTGATCTCCGGCATAAAAAAACCTTGGGTGATGGAAACTACCGATCACCAACTAGGATTAAACAAAAGGTTATTACAAGTCGGGATGATAACAAGCTTGTTACAAGGATCACTAGTGTGCAAAAGTGCAAATATCTATGAAATCGCCGAGTAAACTGTTTAGAGCTCTTGAGAACTGTTTCGAGAGTGTGTGTTTGCTAAAATTAGCCAAGTGTTCTAACTCAAGCTTGTTATCCCCTTTTTAATTTAGAAATAACTAAACTAACTAACTTTTCGCTAAATGTGCAAGCTTCCCACGATCTCCACAACGTTCACAAAGCCATGCACGTGCGGAATATTGAAGGCATATTCCCCAAGAATATCGGCAAGACCAACTCCAAGGTGTATACTCCTGCAAAACATATTTATACATAATGAAGACAACCGTATGTATAAGGATAAGTTTCACCAATAAGATACGGAGACTTACTTCACATTTGGAATTGATCCTGAATCCTGATCCTGCAACACCCTCTGAGGATCCTTAATTCAAACAAAATTGAGGATCCGTGATCCTGACAGTACTTGAGGATCCATGATCCTTAGGATTAGAAAATCCTCCCCTAACAAGATACAACTCTGGAAATCCGGCTCGAGCAGGCCTGCTGAAGATACTATCACTCCCTAGCAGCCCATGGCTTTGAACTTCAGTTCTGCAGTTTACACTGAGGATAACCGGGGAAATATTGTGCCTAGCCATTCCCAGAATCATACTTCTGAGATACCCTCTTCAGTTAGAGTGTCGACTGTGAGAAGTTCAAGATATGCTTCAGGATATGGCCAGAATCCTCAGATCGGTAATGTATCTAATAATAATAATACTCTCTCCACTAACAGTGTTGGATCTTTGCAGGATGCAGGTGTGACATCAGCATTATCTAGAGAGCTTCAGAAGCTAAAAGACATGATATCCAGTGTGCCTGGGTTGGTCCAGGCAATTCCAGAAGTGTCCCAGGACAGTCAAAGGATATCCCGGTTTGCGCATCCTATTTGTGATGCTGAAATCCCAAAAAGATTTCAGACCCCCAACATGAAGCTCTACGATGGAACCACGGATCCTGAGGAGCATATTGCCCAGTATAGGGAAAGGATGGAAATCAACCCTATTCCTCCGTATCTCAAGGAAACATGCCTGTGCAAGGGTTTTGGTTCTACCTTAACAGGATCAGCCTTAAAATGGCTCTTAAACGTTTCTCCTCACTCAATTACTTCATTTGCTCATTTGGTTAATTTATTTAATAGTCAATTTTCTTGCAGCCGAAGTTTTGAGAAACTAACCAGTGATCTTTACAGGATAACTCAAGGACCCAAGGAATCCTTGAGGAATTATGTGAATAAATTTAGTCGGGAATCCTTAGATGTCCCGCATCTTGATGTTGCAACAGCTGTGCAGGCTTTCAAGATGGGGTTGCAAAAAGATTCTCAATTTTACCAGGATCTTGTAATGAATCCCTGCAGGAATCTGGACGAGGCTCGCAACAGGGCTCTGAGATATATTCTGTTAGAGGATGATAAAAAGATGCAAGAGAGGATGAATTCATCTACAACCTATGAGTCAACCAACAGAAAATCAGAATCTTCGTATAAACCATATCGCTCTAAGCCATATGGCAGAAATGACAGCAAGAAACTGAATGCTGTTGAAGACAAGGATCCTGAGGAGTATCCTGAGTTCTCTGAATATTGTTTCTCCGTTAATATACCTGAACTAATGTATGCCATGCAGGGTTTAGGAGACAAAGCAAGATGGCCCCGGAAAAACCAACAGAAAGCTGATTGGAAGGATAAGTCCAAGTGGTGTGCCTTCCACGAGGATTTCGGACATGTCACTGAGGATTGCATTGCTCTAAGGAAAAAAACAAGCTATCTCTTGAGCAAGGGATATCTAAAGGATCTCCTAGGAAGAAAGAAGAATAAAGCTTAGGATCCTGAGAAGGATCCTGAACGAGCGGCGTCACCTCCTGTGGATGCAAAAATAATTAACTTTATTTCAGGAGGATCTGACATTTGCGGGACTTCATATTCCGCAGCCAAGAGACATGCAAAGAAAGCCAAGGCAGAAAAAGGAGATAAGCCGACCAGGATGACAACCCTTACAACTGATAAAGTGATCACTTTCGACAATGATGACAGGGATACGGTCCAGGATCCTCACCATGATGCTCTAGTAATAACATTATATGTTGCTAACCATTTTGTGCGTAGGATATTAGTAGATAACGGCAGCTCCGTCAATATAATTCAACTGGAGACGTTGAAGAGGATGAATGTATCCCCGATGGATATTACTTCGAAATCCACTGTGCTCGTCGGTTTTAGTGGAGAAGCCAGGAATACCGTAGGGGAGATAAAATTGCCTGTATATGTTGAGGGGTTCAACTCAATGCAGCGTTTCTGTGTCATGGACTCCCTATCCTGCTATAATATTATATTAGGTAGGCCTTGGATCCATGATATGAAAGCTGTGCTGTCAACCTATCATCAATACATCAAGATACCTACCCCTTGGGGAGCAGTAAAAGTGGAAAGTGACCAGCAGGAAGCAAAAGAGTGCTATTCTTCTTTGATGAAGCCCTCAACAAAGCCTAGTGCAGCATAGCAATTAAAGATGCGGGCCCGGGATATTATGGAGGCTTCCGAGCAGGATGTAAAGAAAGTTATCATGGACCAAGATAATCCAGATATCTCGGTGCTCGTAGGAACCAACATCGCTCAGGATATTGAAAATCAATTGACTAACTTTTTGAAATGCAGGATGTCGATGTTCGCGTGGAAGCACGAGGATATGACAGGCATCTCCAAGGATATTATAACTCATAAGCTCGGTATTGACAAATCATTTAAGCTTGTCCAGCAAAAGAGAAGGAAATTTGCTCTGGAACGAAATGTGATCATCCAAGAGGAAGTTAAAAGACTACTAAAAAGCAAGATGATTAGGGAAGTGAAGTTTCCTAAATGGCTGGCAAATGTAGTTGTGGTGCAAAAGAAAAACGGGAAATGGAGAGTATGTGTGGATTACACAGACTTGAACAAAGCTTGTCCCAAGGACCCATTTCCTCTACCTCATATTGATTCAATGGTGGATGCTACCGCTGGCCACGAGATGTTAACCTTCATGGATGCCTCTTCAGGATTTCAGCAGATCCAAATGGAACCCTCTTATCAGGAGGATACTGCTTTTATAACACCAACATATATTTATTGTTATACTGCTATGCCTTTTGGTTTAAAAAATGCAGGTGCGACATACCAAAGGCTGGTGAACATGATGTTTAAAGACAAACTGGGGGACACCATGGAAGTATACATCGATGATATGGTAGTAAAATCCAAGAAGGCTGAGGATCACCTCCAGGATATTAAGGGAGCGTTTGATATCCTGGACTAGTACAACATGAAATTGAATCCCGCTAAATGCCATTTTGGAGTGGGGGCAGGAAAGTTTCTTGGATACATGGTGACGAAAAGAGGGATAGAGGCAAGTCCGGAGCAGATTAAAGCCATCTTGGATATCAAGTCACCTTCAAATATGAAGGATGTTCAACGATTAACAGTGCGAGTAGCAGCATTAAACAGATTTATCTCAAGATCCTTGGAAAAATGCAAGGAATTTTACGACATCCTAAAGAAGAATAAGAAATTTGAATGGGGAGAGAAGCATGAGACAGCCCTGCAGGATTTGAAGCAGTATCTCTCAACCGCACCTCTGTTAATGAAGCCCGAGGATGGTGAACCACTATCCCTCTATCTTGCAGTATTAGGGAATGCAGTAAGTGCTGTCCTTGTAAAGGATCATGAAGGTCAGCAGTATCCTGTTTATTATGTTAGTAAAAGTTTATTAGATGCTGAAACTAGATATTCTCATTTAGGGAAATTGATATTAGCCCTAGTTATGGCATTAACGAAACTTAGACATTATTTTGAAACACATAGCATTCATGTTAAAACCAACTATCCTGTAAAAAATGTGCTTAGGAAACCCGAGATGTCAGGTAGGATGGCTAAGTGGTCAGTGAAATTAAGTGCCTATGATCTAGTATATGAGCCTAGAAATGCCATAAAGTCTCAAGCTTTAGCTGACTTTGTGGCTGATTTCAGTAGTGATATTCAAAATGAAGTAGACCTAGAAGTACAACAGCTAGGAGAAAATTTAGAATCCTAGACATTATATACTGATGGTGCGTCTAATGTAAGAGGTGTAGGTTTGGGTATACTACTAAAATCGCCACAGGGGACATATTACCTCAGGCTATTAGATGTGAGTTTCCTGCCACCAATAATGAGGCAGACTATGAAGCTTTAATCGCAGGATTAGAATTGGCTAAAAGCATGAATATCAAGAGTTTGCAAGTATATATTGATTCCTTGTTAATTAATAATCATTTTAATGGATCCTATGCAGTTAAAGGTGAGAAGTTAATCGAGTATCTCGAAATTTTTAAAAAATTTGCAGGATATTTCGATATTTTTACACTTGAACAGGTACCAAGAGAGGATAATGCTGAAGCTGATGCCTTGGCAAATCTAGGATCATCAGTCAGGATACCGGAAGGAACCCGAATACCGATATTACATATCCTATATCCTGCGATGGATCCTCAGGATAAGGAAGTAGTAAGTGTTCAGGATCCCGGTGATGAATATCCTAAGAAGGATCCTAAGTCTTGGATGGCTCCAATCCTAAGATATCTCAAGGAAGGACACGTTCCAAAGGATGAGAATCCTAAGGCCTTTAGAATGAAGGTATCACGATTCACTATAATAAATAATGTTTTGTATAAGAAATCTCTTGCAGGACCATATCTGAGGTGCTTGGAGGATCCCGAAACCAAAGAAGTGCTTCAGGATATACACGAAGGAGATTGTGGTAACCACACTGGGGGCAGGTCGTTATTCTCAAAAGTATTAAGAACAGGATATTATTGGCCGACAATGAGAAGAGATGCTGTAGAATATGCTTGAAGATGTGACGCATGTCAAAGACATAGTAATATATTACATCAGCCTGCTGAACCACTGTATCCTATTGTTTCCCCTTGGCCATTCATGAAGTGGGGAATGGATATAGTGGGAAAATTGCCAAAGGATCCAGGAGGGAAAGTCTTCATGCTGGCAATGACCGATTATTTCTCTAAATGGGTTGAAGCTGAAGCATTTGTCCAAGTTAGAGACCAAGAAGTAGTATCCTTCATAAAAAGAAATATCCTGACCAGGTTTGGAATACCAGCCGAAATAATCCGCGACAATGGTTCTCAGTTCATAAGCAAAAGGACTACTGATTTTGCAAAAGTTGGGGAATTAAGATGATCACATCCACACTGGTACATCCTCAAGCAAATGGACAAGCGGAATCCTCAAACAAGATAATTGTCAACAACCTGAAAAAGAGACTAGGAGCCAAAAAAGGAAAATGAGCAGAAGAACTACCCTTTGTTTTATGGGCTGATAGAACAATGGTGAAAAGTGCAACTGGCCAAACCCCGTTTTCCTTGGTATTTGGAGCAGAAGCGGTGATCCCGACAGAAATGGCAATACTGTTAGGGATAGATTTTCTATACCTAAGGATTCCGGATCCTCATATACTGCCAAGATCACGGGTCCTCAATTCTGGTTGAATTAAGGATCCTCAGAAGACATTGCAGGATCCGGATCCAGGATCCTTATTGTTATCCTTATACTAACGATTGCCTTCGCTATGTTTAAGTTTGTTTTGCAGGAGTATACATGTTGGACTTGGTCTTGCCAATATTCTTGGAGAATATGCTCCCAATATTCCGCACGTTTTCAGGTGGAGTAACCGTTATGGAAGTAGTGGGAGGCTAGCATGATTTGCGGAATGTTAGTTAGATAACTTATTTCTATTTTTAAAGGGGATAACAAGCTTGACTTAGAACAAGTTAGCTAACACAAACACTCTCGCAAGCTCTTGGCAATACATTGGCGATTTCATACACTTTTGCACATTAGTGATCCTTGTAACAAGCTTGTTATCATCCCGAGTTGTAACATTCATTTGTTTAATTATAGTTGGTGATCGGTAGTTTCCATCACCCGAGGTTTTTTTATGCCTGAGATCAACTCTTGATCAAGGGCTTTTTCCTCGTATAAATCCTTGTGTCACTTGTTCATTTCATTTGCAAGTTGTTCATTCATTTGCTCATTGATTCAAGCATCACACCTCACAACAAAAGATTTGGTTGCATTATCCTAGCTTGATTTTTGACCAAAACAAATACTTACAGCAAGATCCAACCTTCGGGATCCTGAGCAGAATCCTGAAGTCCTATGCCAGGAATTGGATACTATTGATGAGACAAGAGACGCAGCAAGACTAAGGGTGGCAGCATATCAACAGAGGATATCTAAAGTATATAACAAGAATATAAGGAGTAGAAGGTTCGAGGTTGGAGATTGGGCATTGAGAAAGGCTTTTCAGAATACTATGAATCCTGCTGATGGAAAATTGGCTCCTAAGTGGGAAGGACCCTATGAGATTGAATCAAAATCAGGGAAAGGAGCATACCGACTCAAGAATATGGAGGGGGATATGCTACCAAGATCCTGGAATGCTATACATCTAAAGCTCTATTTCAAGTGAGTATGGAATTTAATTTCTAACTCAGGATGGTATGAATTCTATCTTTTTTAATATGTTTAATATTATTTATTCTTTTGAACCCCTTACTGACTTAAGCATCGGAGGGGGGTTACCAGGCTAACACCCACCGTAGCTTACAATTCTTTTGCAGTATACGCTTCGGGATGTAGCTCCAGGATACACATTCAGAATATTACGAAAGATTAGAGGATCGGCCCCCACTCTCTTGATTAAGGGATCCTGATCCCTTCACATGTTTAAAGGTATTCACCTTTCTCTCGAATTGGGTTTAAACACGCCTGGAGCGCAAGTTATCCAGGGATAGTTCAAGATAGCGGGACCAATCCATGTAAAAGTGGCTGACGATTTCGTTATTGTTGGCTATATCCTGGATCCTAAAGGTATATGAGGATTGATCACCCTCTCTCACGAAAGGGTATTTTCATACTCTCTAAGGTTTAAAGGTTTTCACATTTCTAAGTCTTGGAGTTTATACACTCCCACCTGTAGCGCATGAAAATATGGGATTTTCCCCAGGATACTTATGGGATTTTCCCCAGAATACTAAGGATTTATCTCCAGTATATTTTTGGGTTTTAACCCCTGTGACACTAGAACTGTTCGAACAGTTGGAATTAATATTCAAAAATTTTATAAGTGTTCAAAGACTTCGTACACAGGGGACATTCCTTCTAAGGCGATTGTGTAGAGCTCAAAAGATCAAATTTGGACCTAGTGTACCAAGTATTTCGGACTGGGGACATCTTAGTGGAAGAAGTTGCAAAAGGATTGAAGTTCGATACTAGGGGTATACTCAATTCCCTGTATGATCTTTCCTTTATGAACTTTAATTAAGACATTTGAACTTTTGAGACTATGATTGGAAAAGGTTTAAATATTCTGGTTAAGAATATATTCTCGAAATATGTTTTCGGAATATAATTCAGGATATTTGGTTAGAATATTTGGGATATAATACTTGGGTTAAAAACTAATACTCTGGTCAAACAAGTATTATCAAAGCAAATTTTGAAAAATAAATTGTCCTTTTTTCTTTAAAGACTTTATCTGAATTGTTTGAAGTTTGAAAACTCTGTTAGACGAAAGTCTTTGCAGGATATCGCTGAACATGTTGATCAGGATATTTACAAAAAATAATTGCACTAATTGAAATCTAAAATAAGCAATGAGTAACAACAACAAGTAAGTTAAAAGGTGGTTATATTATTAACATGTCAAAAGTTGTGCTTTTGGTTTCACCTCAAACCGAGGCCCATCCGCCAAAAGCACTATTAGTTTCTAACCATATTTACGCAACGGTTGAAGGTTTCATCTCAAACCGAGACCCATCCGCCTTCAACCGTTGAATTGTTCAAAACAGGTTATACTAATTGATGACCAAGGGCTTCATCCTAAAACCCAGGACCCATCCACCTTTAGTTATTATATTGTCTGAACGCAGGAAATGTAAATTGTTCAAAGACATGAAAAATAAATTGTTCAAGAACCACAACCATCAAACATAAAAAGTGGGCTCCGGCCTTGGCACATACATCCATCATCGCCCACATCGCTGCGCTTAAGGGGCAGCTCCCTCCTCCATCATGACTGTTAGGGGAGGATTTTCTAATAACCCGTGATCCTTACTTGTTATCCTAACAATGACCCTTACTTCTGTGACAGATAGTGATCCTCAGAAGTGCTTCAGGATCAGGATCATGGATCACCTTAAGGATCCTCATACTAACGATTGTTTGTTTGAATTTCGTATTGTTTTGCAGGAGTAACAAGCTTGACCTGGTCTTGGCAACGTTACTATGGAATATTCCACGGGTATTTCGCACACGTTTGACTGGAAATGGACGTTGTGGAGAACGTGGGAGCATGGCACAAAAGTCGGATAGTTTGTTAGCATAGTTAACTTCTATTTTAAGGGGGTGACGAGCTAGTAGTTAGAACACTTAGCCATTTTCAGCTACACACACTCTCGTACAACTGCACTCTTGAAGCATTCGGCAAACACTTAACAGTTTTCACACACTTTTACACATTTCACCATAGTGATCCTTGTACCTAGCTCGTTACTATCCGAAGTTGTAAACATTTATTGATTAATTTGAGCTTGGTGATCGGTAGTTTCCATCACCCGAGGTTTTTATGCCGGAGATCATTCATTGATCAAGGGCTTTTTCCTCGTATAAATCCTTGTGACGTGTGTGCAATTTACATTGAAGTGATCCTTATCATTGTTCCTCATTTCAAGCATCATACCCCATAACTAAGAGTTTGGTTGCATTATCCTCATCAGATTTTTGACCAAAACAGTTTGGCGCCCACCGTGGGGTAATTGGTGCTTCATTCCTAAGAAGTTTTTCTGTTGGTGATCATTCTGGTTCATTGCATACAAGTACATGGCTTCATCATTGAAGAATACCTCTACTGCAATGTCTGCGGTCAATTCATCTCAGGGCATTCCACCTTTGCCTCCACCACCTGCTGGATCTCAGAAAAATGCTGAGAAGAAACCAACTCCCATTTTCTCCAAACCTCCAACTTCTTCTGCTTCTTACACTCCTACTACTAGTGACATGTTTACTTTGATTTTGCAGATGAAGGATCATATACAACAACAGGATAAGACCAATGAAAGGATTCTCAAAGAAATTGGAGATCTCAAGAAACAAAAGAAAACGGCAGAGGATCATTCCCCACTGGTGCCCAGATCCTTGAATTTTGATACTCCGATGATTACTTCTCAGCCATCAGTGGTTCCAGATGTTCAATATGTGGGTGGACCAAAGGGAGTGCACTACGGATCAACAACAGTGACTCAGGCATCAGGTTCATATTTCCAGCCAACAGGATCCTATCCTCAGCATATGGGATCCTTCATGAGTTCAGGAGGGTACTCAGGAGCGCAGCAGGTTCAAGGATCCTCCTTTGTTCCAGGATCATCCCAGGTTCAAGGATCCTCCTTTGTTCCAGGATCATCCCAGGTTCAAGGATCTTCCTTTGTTCCAGGATCATTCCAGGTTCAAGGATCCTCCTTTGTTCCAGGATCATCCCAGGTTCAAGGAACCTCCTTTGTTCCAGGATCATCCCAGGTTCAAGGATCCTCCTTTGTTCCAGGATCATCCCAGTTTCAAGGATCCTTCCAGATGCCAGGATCCTTAAGGAGTTTGCAAACAGGAAGTTCAGATGTCCATCAGGGAGATTTTATTCCGATGCAGACCATTGCTTCTACTGGTCCTTCGGTCATTCCAGAGTCTCAACAATATGGGTTCACATCCGGTGTTCCTAATTTGAACCCGGTGGGAGGTAACACTCTTAATAATTCTCTTACCACTAACCATGGATTCATGCAGGATACAAGTATCAACCATGCCATGGCCAGAGAGTTGCAAAAGTTGAAGGATATGATATCAAGTGTTCCGGGAGTGGTCAAACCTATCCCAGAGATTGTAGATGGAAGCCATAAGATACCTCGTTTTGCACCACCAATTTGTGATGCTGAGATTCCCAAAAGGTTCCACGTGCCAACCATGAAGCTGTATGATGGTTCGACGGATCCTGAAGAGCACATAGCACAATACAGGGAAAGGATGGAGATCAATCCAATCCCAGAAAGGTTAAAGGAAGCATGCCTGTGCAAGGGATTCAGATCCACTCTTACTGGATCGGCTCTCAAATGGCTGCTAAGTCTTCCGCCCCTACTCTATTACCTCATTTGCTAATCTAGTTAACCTATTTAATAATCAGTTTTCTTGTAGTAGAAAATTTGAACGATTAACTAGTGATCTATATAGGATAACCCCGGGTCATAATGAATCATTAAGGGATTACATTACCAAGTTTAGTAAAGAATCCTTAGACATTCCCAACCTGGATATAGCCACGGCTGTTGAGGCCTTCAAAATGGGATTGCTTAGGGATTCATTGTTCTATGATGATCTTGTTATGACACCATGCAGGAACCTAGATGAGATAAGAACCCGGGCACTCAGGTTCATCCGGCTAGAGGATGATAAGAGGATTCAGGAGAGATTAGCAGGATCCTCAAAACAAGAGAAGCAAGGATCCTCGTTCAAGAACAACAAGTTCAAATCCTATAACAGATCTGAGAACCAAAATGTGCATGCTGTTGATCAGGAAGAGGATGATGAGGATTATCCTCCAATTTCTGAATATTGTTTTTCTGTTGATAACAATGAACTAATCCTTGCGATGCAGAATCTAGGTGACAAAGCTAGATGGCCCAGGAAAAATGACAGACCAGCTGCAACCAAAGATAAATCAAAGTGGTGTGCATACCATGAAGATTTTGGTCATCTCACAGAAGAATGCATTGCACTAAGAAAGGAAATTCGATACTTGTTGAGCAAGGGGCATGTGAAAGAATTGTTGGGTAGAAAAAAGTCAAGGACTCAGTATCCTGAAAGGATCCCTGAGAAAGCTCCGGCCCTCCAGCAGATGCACAAGTAATAAACTTTATTTCTGGAGGATCAGACATTTGTGGCACATCCTTCTCAGCAGCTAAAAGGCATGCAAAGGAAACCAAAATGGATAGTGGAGAAAGACCCATTCGAACATCAAGTGTCTCCGAAGGAAAAGTTATAGCCTTTGATGAAGATGATCGTGTTGATATCCAGGATCCTCATCACGATGGTTTAGTTATTACTCTTTTCATTTCTAACCATTTTGTCCACAGGATCCTTATAGACGGAGGAAGCTCAGTGAACATTATCCAGCTTGATGTTCTAAAGAAGATGGGTATTCTTGAATCAGATATCATACCTAGGTCCTCCGTGCTCGTGGGATTCAGTGGCGAAACTAAGAATACCCTGGGGGACATTAAACTCCCAATATACATCGAAGGCCTACATTCTTATCAAAAATTTTGTGTTATTGGCTGTTTATCTTGTTGTAATGTTATCCTTGGCAGGCCCTGGATACACGATATGAAGGCAGTCCCATCTACCTACCATCAATGTGTGAAGCTCCCTAGTCCTTGGGGAATAGTCAAGATTGATAGTGATCAGCAGGAGGCTAAGAATTGCTACACTTCATCGATGAAACCAGCCTCGAAATCAAGGGAGCAATAGCAATCAAAGTATCCTCCAAGGGATGTCTTGGAGGCAAGAGAGCAGGATGTGGTAGAAATCCTCATGGATCCTGATGATCCTGAATCCAAAATCTATATCGGATCGGGGATCCTTGGCAAAATGAAAGAAGACCTCGTATCCTTCCTCAAAAGGAGGAAAACTACCTTTGCATGGAAGCATGAGGATATGACAGGTATATCTAAGGATATTATCACTCATAAACTTGGCATTGACAGGTCATTCAAACCAATCCATCAAAAAAGGAGGAAGTTTGCACCGGAAAGAAATGCCATTATCCAGGAAGAGGTAGAGAAATTGCTCCGGGCAGGTATGATTAGAGAGGTCAAGTATCCAAGATGGTTGGCCAATGTGGTTGTTGTTCAAAAGAAAAATGGAAAGTGGAGGGTATGTGTCGATTTCACAGATTTAAATAAGGCATGTCCCAAGGATCCTTTCCCATTACCCCACATTGACTCCATGGTGGATGCAACGGCGGGTCATGAACTGTTGACTTTTATGGATGCTTCATCTGGATTTCAACAAATTCAGATGGAACCATCTGATCAAGAGTATACGGCCTTTATGACTCCAACCGGTATATATTGTTATATTGCTATGCCTTTTGGATTAAGAAATGCAGGTGCAACCTATCAAAGGCTGGTGAATATGATGTTCAATATCAGATTCGACAAACTATGGAGGTTTACATAGATGATATGGTGGTAAAATCCGTAAAAGCTGAGGATCACCTAAGGGACTTGGAGGAAGCATTCGATATCCTTGACAAATATAACATGAAATTTAATCCTTCAAAATGTCACTTTGGTGTTAAAGCAGGTAAATTCTTAGGATACATGGTGACCAAGAGAGGCATTGAAGCTAGCCCAGAACAAATCAGAGCCTTGGTGAATATCAAATCTCCTGCCAATGCTAAGGATGTCCAGAGGGTAACAGGCAGGATAGCAGCTTTGAACAGATTTATATACAAATCCTCAGAGAAGTGCAAAGAATTCTATGATATCCTAAGGAAGAACAAGAAATTTGAGTGGACTGAGAAGCATGAAAATGCCTTAAGAGCTCTCAAAAATTACCTATCCTCAGCCCCGGCCTTGATGAAACCAGAAAAAGGCGATGTGCTATCCTTATATCTTGCAGTATCCTCAAAAGCAGTAAGTGCAGTCCTTGTTAAGGATCATGAAGGTACACAACATCCTGTCTATTATGTAAGTAAGAGTCTACTTGATGCCGAATCCAGGTATTCACACCTTGCAAAGCTTATTCTTGCATTAATCATGGCATCTACTAAGTTGAGACATTATTTTGAAACTCATGTTATTGTTGTTAAAACTAATTTTCCAATTAAGAATGTCCTCAGGAAACCAGAGATGTCAGGAATGATGGCTAAGTGGGCAGTGAAGCTTAGTGCCTATGATATAAGATATGAGCCTAGGACAGCCATCAAATCCCAAGCATTGGCTGACTTTGTGGCTGATTTCAGTAGTGATTTACAAAAAGAAGTTGAGTTAGAAGTCCAGCAGCTAGAGGAGACCAAGGATCCTTGGATACTCTATACTGATGGATCCTCAAATGTTAAAGGCACAGGGCTTGGAATACTACTAAAATCGCCACAGGGGGACATAATACCCCACTCTATAGCTTGTGAGTTCCAAACCACTAACAATGAGGCTGAGTATGAAGCCTTGATTACTGGTTTGCAAATTGCTAAGCATATGGGGATCAGGTATCTTGAGGTACATGTAGATTCATTGTTAATTACAAATCACTTTAATGGATCCTATGCTGTTAAAGGTGAAAAGCTAACCAAATATTTAGAGATAGTCAAAGAATTGGCACACTCTTTTGTTTCCTTTAGTTTGACACAGGTACCAAGGGAAGAAAATACAGAAGCTGATGCATTGGCTAACTTAGGATCATCTTTGAAGATCCCGGAGGATATAAGTATCCCCATTATCCATGTCTTGGCTCCTGCCATTGAGGATCATGTGGCCATGGAACTAGGGGAGGATTCTGTGATTATCCCTAGTGAGGATACTCAATCTCATTCAGGATCAGGATCATGGATCTCACCAATCATGAGATACTTACAACACGGAGAGATTCCGACAGCAGAAAACCCTAGTGAGGATACTCCATTCTGTTCAGGATCAAGGATCTCACCAATCATGAGATACTTACAACACGGGGAGATTCCTATGGGAGAAAACCCTAGGGCTTTCAGAATTAAGGTATCTCAATTCACAATCTTAAATAATATGTTGTATAAGCGATCTCTTGCAGGACCATACTTAAGATGCATTGAGGATCCTGAGATCCAAGAAGTTTTAAAAGACTTCCATGAAGGAGATTGTGGAAACCACACTGGGGGCAGGGCATTGTTCTCAAGGATCCTGAGGACAGGATACTACTAGCCAACTATGAAAAGAGATGCTGTGGAATATGCTAAAAAGTGTGATCCTTATCAGAGACACAACAATATCCTTCATCAGCCGGCTGAATTTTTACATCCTATATCCTCCTCTTACCCATTTATGAGATGGGGCATGGATATAGTTGGTAAGCTCCCTAAGGCACCTGGTGGAAAAGTGTTCATGCTAGCTATGACTGATTACTTCTCCAAGTGGATAGAGGCTGAAGCTTTTGCCCAAGTCAGAGAAAAGGAAGTTATATCCTTCATTAAAAGAAATATTATAACTAGATTTGGTATTCCTTCTGAAATTATATGTGATAATGGTTCCCAATTTATTGGGGGCAGAACTACTAACTTTTGTGACAGCTGGGGGATTAAGATGATAACATCAACACCAGTCCACCCACAAGCTAATGGTCAAGCAGAATCATCCAACAAGATCATCATCAACAATTTGAAGAAGAAGCTTGGATCCAAGAAAGGGAAATGGGCAGAAGAACTACCTTATGTGCTTTGGGCTGATAGGACAACCCCCAAGAATGCTACAGGCCAGACTCCATTCTCTTTGGTATTTGGGGCAGAATCAGTGATCCCAACAGAAATGGTGGTTCCAACTGCTAGAACAAGTACCCGTGATCCTGAGGAAAATGATGAGAACTTGGCTCAAGACCTGGATACCATTGAAGAAATCAGGGATCTAGCTAGGAAAAGGATGGCCAGTTATCAACAAAGAATGGCTGGTGCTTAAAACAAAAATGTCAGGATCAGGAAGTTTCAAGTTGGAGATATGGTATTAAGGAAAAGCATTTCAGAATACCACCAATCCTGCTGATGGAAAATTGGCACCAAAATGGGAAGGCCCTTATTTGATTGAAGCTGAAGCAGGAAAGGGGGCATATAGATTGCTAACCATGGAAGGTGATTTGCTACCAAGAGCTTGGAATGCTGTCCACTTGAAGAAATATTTCATGTGAGTTGGATCCTCATGGCACAGATGACCCTTACGTTAGGGGTATCCTTGAAGGATCCTTAAAGTATCGGTGATCCTTACTTTGGTAATGTCCTAATCTTGAACTATTTCATTTCCTTATTTTCTCATATAAGGATAAGGATCATGTGTCCTTTATCCATCTCTCACGTGATTTTAAGTTTTGAAAGCTTAGGTATCCTTAGCGAAATATTGGTTATCTGCAGAAGCAATCCATTCCTTGGGTTTAACCCCAGTTATTTGGGCTTGACCCCAGTTCCGCCTGTAGCGCATGATGATCCTGGTATAGTTCAAGGCAGTGGGACCAGTACTCGCTTTAGGGGCTGATAATTCCATTGTACTGGCTATACCTAGGATCCTACGTATAATGATAGACGTACCATACATCCGTTCTTAAGGTTTCTAACGTTTTCACGTTAGCTAAGGTTTTGGCATTGTCATGTCGCTAAGTTTGGATAGTCACCAGTTAGGGCCATACTCCAGTTTACATACGATCCTTGGGCTTGTCCCCAGTTATCCTTGGGCTTGTCCCCAGTTATCCTTGGGCTTGTCCCCAGTTATCCTTGGGCTTGTCCCCAGTTATCCTTGGACTTGTCCCCAGTTATCCTTGGGCTTGTCCCCAGTTGCTAACCTTTATCTTATATTGGCTTAGTCCCAAGTTATGCTCTATTTCAGGTCCTTGAAGTTAAACAACTAGGGATCCTTGATCCTTACTTCTCTCTAAGGTTTATCTTATAGTTATCCTGATTATGGTTGTCACACCCCAACCGATGGCGGAAACATCGGGATGAGACGAACAAATTGCTCAAAACAACATAACACTAATGTGACAATATAAATTTAAATGATTTTATTAAATTCCAAGAAAAGATACATTGTCAAGTAAACATCATAATTCCTGTTAGGGCAGGATTTTTAATGACCTGTGATCCTTACCTAATATCCTAATAATGATCCTTGTTTCCGTGGCAGATAGTGATCCTCAGAAGAACTTCAATATCAGGACAATGGATCATCCTAAGGATCCTCATACTAACGATTGTTCTCTTTGAATTTAATGTCGTTTTGCAGGAATTACGAGTTGGACCTGGTCTTGGCAACGTTATTAAGGAATCTTTCACGCTAATTTCGCACATGCATAACCAGAAATAGTCGTTGTGGAGAATATGGAAACTTAGCACAAATTACGGGCAATTAGTTAGGCTAAATTTACTTCTGTTTCTAAAGGGGTAACGAGCTAGTAGTTAGGTGACTTACCTAAATTCAACCACACACACTTATATAAAGGGCACTCTCGAGCATTTGGAGAGGAGAACACATTTCTTACACGCTTTAGCATACTACTCCATAGTGATCCTTGTACCTAGCTCGTTACCATACAAAGTTGTAAACATTTTTTATTATATTGAAGTTTGGTGATCGGTAGTTTCCATCACCCGAGGTTTTTTATGCCGGAGATCATTCATTGATCAAGGGCTTTTTCCTCGTATAAATCTTTGTGTCACTTGTGCAGTTTACATATAAGTGATCCTTTTCTTTATTCATCATTACAAGCATCATTCCCCGTTAACAGAGAGTTTGGTTGCATTATCCTTGTGTGATTTTTGACCAAAACAGTTTGGCGCCCACCGTGGGGTAATTGGTGCTTCATTCATAAGAAAGTTTTCTGTTGGTGATCATTTCGGATCGTTGCATACATGGCTTCATCGTTGAAGAATACCTCTACAGCGATGTCTGTGGTCAATTCATCTCAGGGCATTCCACCTTTGCCTCCACCACCTGCTGGATCTCAGAAAAATGCTGAGAAGAGACCAACTCCCATTTTCTCTAAACCTCCATCTTCTTCTGCTCTAACTTCTTCTGCTCCCAGTACTAGTGATATGTTTACTTTGATTTTGCAGATGAGGGATCGTATTCAGCGGAAGGATGAAACTAATGACAGGATCCTCAAGGAAATCGGAGATCTCAAGAGACAAAAAGAATGCGGCAGAGGATCATTATCCACTGGTGCCCAAATCTTTGAATTTTGATACTCCGATGATTACTTCTCAGCCATCAGAGGTCCCAGACATTCAACATGTGGGCGGACCAAGAGGAGTGCACTTCGGCTCAGCAATAGTGACTCAGGCATCAGGTTCATATTTCCAGCCAGCAGGATCCTATCCTCAGTATATGGGATCCTTCGTGAATTCAGGAGCCTACTCAGGAGCGCAGCAGGTTCAAGGATCCTCCTTTATTCCAGGATCATCCCAGGTTCAAGGATCCTCCTTCGTTCCAGGATCATCTCAGTTTCAGGGATCCCTCCAGATACCAGGATCCTTGAAGAGTTTGCAGACAAGAAGTTCAGATGTCCATCAAGGAGATTTTATTCCAATGCAGACCATTGCTTCCACTGGTCCCTCCATCCTCCCAGAGTCCCAGCAATATGGATTCACATCCAGTATTCCTAACTTGAACCCAATGGGAGGCAACACTTTTAATAATTCTCTTACCACTAACCATGGATTCATGCAGGATGCAGGTATCAACCATGCTATGGCCAAAGAACTGCAGAAACTGAAGGATATGATATCAAGTGTTCCAATGGTGGTCAAACCTATCCCGGAAATTGCAGATGGAAGCCATAAGGTATCTCGTTTTGCACCACCAATTTGTGATGCTGAGATACCCAAAAGATTCCATATTCCGACTATGAAGCTGTATGATGGTTCAACGGATCCTGAGGAACACATAGCACAATACAGGGAAAGGATGGAGATCAATCCGATTCCAGAAAGGTTAAAGGAAGCATGCCTATGCAAGGGATTTGGATCCACTCTTACTGGATCAGCTCTCAAATGGCTGCTAAGTCTTCCCCCTTACTCTATTACTTCTTTTGCTAATTTAGTTAACTTATTCAATAACCAATTTTCTTGTAGCAGAAAATTTGAACGATTGACTAGTGATTTATATAGGATAACTCAGGGTCATAATGAATCATTAAGGGATTACATAACCAAATTTAGCAAAGAATCCTTGGAAATTCCCAACTTGGATATAGCCACGGCTGTTGAGGCCTTCAAAATGGGATTGCGTAGGGATTCATTGTTCTATGATGATCTTGTTATGACACCATGCAGGAACCTAGACGAAGTAAGGACTCGGGCACTCAGGTTCATCCGGCTAGAGGATGACAAGAGGATCCAGGAGAGACAAGCAGGATCCTCAAAAAAAGAAAAGCAAGGATCCTCTTTCAAAAACAACAAATTTAAATCCTATAACAGAACTGACAACCAGAACGTGCATGCTGTTGACCAAGAAGAGGATGATGAGGATTATCCTCCGATTTCTGAATATTGTTTTTCCGTTGATAACCATGAACTAATCCTTGCAAGGCAGAATCTCGGAGAAAAAGCCAGATGGCCCAGAAAAAATGACAAACCAGCCGCAATTAAAGACAAATCAAAGTGGTGTGCATACCATGAGGATTTTGGGCATTTAACAGAGGAATGCATCGCATTGAGAAAGGAAATTGGATATCTGCGAGCAAGGGGCATTTAAAAGAGTTGTTGGGAAGAAAAAAGCCAAGGACTCAGGATCCTGAAAGGATCCCTGAAAAAGCTCTAGCTCCTCCGGCAGATGCACAAGTGATAAACTTTATTTCTGGAGGATCAGACATATGTGGTACATCCTTCTCAGCAGCTAAAAGGCATGCAAAGGAAGCTAAAATGGATAATGGAGAAAGACCTATTCGAACATCAAGTGTCTCGGAAGGAAAAGTGATAACCTTTGATGAGGATGATCGCGTAGACATCCAGGATCCTCATCATGATAGTTTAGTTATTACTCTCTTTATTTCTAACCATTTTGTCCGCATGATCCTTATTGACGGAGGAAGCTCAGTAAACATTATCCAGCATGATGTTCTAAAGAAAATGGGTATCCCTGAATCAGATATCACACCAAGATCATCCGTGCTTGTAGGATTTAGTGGAGAAACTAACAGAACCCTGGGGGACATCAAACTCCCAATTTATGCCCTGGATACACGATATGAAGGCAGTCCCATCCACCTACCATCAATGTGTGAAGCTCCCTAGCCCTTGGGGAATAGTCAAGATCGATAGTGATCAGCAGGAGGCTAAGGATTGTTACACCTCATCAATGAAACCAGCCTCGAAATCAAGGGAGCAATAGCAATTAAAGTATCCTCCAAGGGATGTCTTGGAGGCAAGAGAGCAGGATGTGGACTAAATCCTCATGGATCCTGATGATCCTGAATCCAAAATCTATGTTGGATCAGGGATCCTTGGCAAGATGAAAGAAGAGCTCGTATCCTTCCTCAAAAGAAGAAAATCTACCTTTGCATGGAAACATGAGGATATGACAGGTATATCTAAGAATATTATCACTCATAAGCTTGGCATTGACAGGTCATTCAAACCAATCCATCAAAAAAGGAGGAAGTTTGCACCAGAAAGAAATGCCATTATCCAGGAAGAGGTAGAGAGATTGCTACGAGCAGGTATGATTAGAGAAGTAAAATATCCAAGATGGCTGGCCAATGTGGTTGTTCAAAAGAAAAATGGAAAGTGGAGGGTATGTGTCGATTTCACTGATTTAAATAAGGCATGTCCCAAGGATCCTTTCCCATTACCCCACATTGACTCCATGGTGGATGCAACGGCGGGTCATGAACTGTTAACCTTTATGGATGCTTCATCTGGATTCCAACAAATTCAGATGGAACCATCTGACCAAGAGGATACGGCTTTTATGACCCCAACCGGTTTATATTGTTATATTGCTATGCCGTTTGGATTAAGGAATGCAGGTGCAACATATCAAAGACTGGTGAATATGATGTTCAAGGATCAGATTGGACAGACTATGGAGGTGTACATAGATGATATGGTGGTAAAATCCATAAAAGCTGAGGATCACCCAAGAGACTTGGAGGAAGCATTTGATATCCTTGACAGATATAACATGAAGCTTAATCCTTCAAAATGTCACTTTGGTGTAAAGGCAGGTAAATTCTTAGGATATATGGTAACCAAGAGGGGCATTGAAGCAAGCCCGGAACAAATCAAAGCATTAGTGAATATTAAATCTCCTGCCAACGCTAAGGATGTGCAAAGGCTAACAGGCAGGATAGCAGCTTTAAACAGATTTATATCCAAATCCTCAGAAAAGTGTAAAGAATTCTATGATATCCTAAGAAAGAACAAGAAATTCGAATGGACTGAGAAGCATGAAAGTGCTTTACAAGCCCTCAAAGAATACCTGTCCTCAGCTCCAGCGTTGATGAAACCAGAAAAAGGAGATGTGTTATCCTTATATCTTACGGTATCCTCAAAAACAGTAAGTGCAGTCCTTGTTAAGGATCATGAAGGTACACAATATCCTGTCTATTATGTAAGTAAGAGTTTACTTGATGCTGAATCCAGATACTCACACCTTGAAAAACTTATTCTTACACTAATTATGGCATCTACTAAACTAAGACATTATTTTGAAACCCATGTTATTGTTGTTAGAACTAATTTTCCAATTAAGAATGTCCTCAGGAAACCAGAAATGTCCGGAAGGATGGCTAAGTGGGCAGTAAAGCTTAGTGCCCATGATATAAGATATGAGCCTAGAACAGCCATCAAATCTCAAGCATTAGCAGACTTTGTGGCTGATTTCAGTAGTGATTTACAAAAGGAAGCCGAATTGGAAGTCCAGCAGCTGGATGAGACCAAGGATCCTTGGATACTACATACTGATGGATCCTCAAATGTTAAAGGCACGGGGCTTGGTATACTACTAAAATCGCCACAGGGGGACATAATACCCCACTCCATAGCTTGTGAGTTCCAAGCCACTAACAATGAGGCTGAATATGAAGCCTTGATTGCTGGTTTGCAAATTGCTAAGCATATGGGGATCAGGTATCTTGAGGTATACGTGGATTCATTGTTAATCACTAATCACTTTAATGTATCCTATGCTGTTAAAGGTGAAAAACTAACCAAATATTTAGAGATAGTCAAAGAATTGGCACTCTCCTTTGTTTCCTTTAGTTTGACACATGTACCAAGGGAAGAAAATACAGAAGCCGATGCATTGGCTAATCTAGGATCATCCTTGAAGATTCCAGACGATATAAGTATCCCCATCATCCATATCCTGACCCCTGATATTGAAAATCAAGTGACCATGGAAATAGAAGAGGATTCTGCAATGATCCCTAGTGAGGATACTCCATTCTGTTCAGGATCATGGATCTCACCAATCATGAGATACTTACAACACGGGGAGATTCCTATGGGAGAAAACCCTAGGGCTTTCAGAATTAAGGTATCTCAATTCACAATCTTAAATAATATGTTGTATAAGCGATCTCTTGTAGGACCATATTTGAGATGTATCGAGGATCCTGAAGTACAAGAAGTTTTAAAAGACTTCCATGAAGGAGATTGCGGAAACCACACTGGGGGCAGGGCATTGTTCTCAAGGATCTTAAGGACAGGATACTACTAGCCAACTATGAAAAGGGATGCTGTGGAGTATGCTAAGAAGTGTGATCCTTGTCAAAGACACAGCAATATCCTTCACCAGCCGGCTGAATTTCTACATCCTATACCCTCCTCTTGGCCATTTATGAGATGGGGGATGGATATAGTTGGCAAGCTCCCTAAGGCACCTGGTGGAAAAGTGTTCATGCTGGCTATGACAGATTACTTCTCCAAGTGGATAGAGGCTGAAGCCTTTGCCCAAGTCAGAGAAAAGGAAGTTATATCCTTTATTAAAAGAAATATTATAACTAGATTTGGCATTCCTTCTGAAATTATATGTGATAATGGTTCCCAATTTATTGGGAGCAGAACTACTAGCTTTTGTGACAGCTGGGGGATTAAGATGATAACATCAACACCAGTCCACCCACAAGCTAATGGTGAAGCAGAATCATCCAACAAGATCATCATCAACAATTTGAAGAAGAAACTTGGATCCAAGAAAGGGAAATGGGCAGAAGAATTACCTTATGTGCTTTGGGCTGATAGGACAACCCCCAAGAATGCTACTGGTCAAACACCATTCTCTTTGGTATTCGGGGCAGAATCAGTGATCCCAACAGAAATGGTGGTTCCAACTGCTAGAACAAGTACCCGTGATCCTGAGGAGAATGATGAAAACCTGGCTCAAGACTTGGATACTATTGAGGAAATCAGGGATCTGGCTAGGATAAGGATGGCTAGCTACCAACAAAGAATGGCTGGTGCTTACAACAAAAATGTTAGGATAAGGAAATTCCAAGTTGGCGATATGGTATTGAGAAAAGCATTCCAGAATACCACCAATCCTGCTGATGGGAAATTGACACCAAAATGGGAAGACCCTTATTTGATTGAAGCCGAAGTAGGAAAGGGGGCATATAGATTGCTAACCATGGAAGGTAATTTGTTACCAAGAGCCTGGAATGCTGTCCACTTGAAGAAATATTTCATGTGAGCAGGATCCTACTGGCTCATATGATCCTTACATTAGAAGTATCCTTGAAGGATCCCTGAGGTGTTAATGATCCTTACCCTGGTAATGTCCTAATCTTGAACTATTTCATTTTCTTATTCTCTTACTTAAGGATAAGGATCATGTATCCTTCATCCTTCTCTCACAAGATTTTGAGTTCTGATAGTCCAGGTATCCTTAGCATATTGTTGATAATCTTCAGAAGCAATTCAGATCCTTGGGTTCAACCCCAGTTGTTTGGGCTTGTCCCCAGTTATCCTTGGGCTTGTCCCCAGTTTCGCCTGTAGCGCACGATGATCCTGGTATAGTTCAAGTCTTTGGGACCAGTACTCGCTTTAGGGGCTGATAATTCCATCGTACTGGCTATACCTAGGATCCTACGTATAATGGTAGACGTACCATACATCCGTTCCTAAGGTTTCTTACGTTTTCACGTTAGCTAAGGTTTTGGCATTATCATGTCACTAAGTTTGGATAGTCGCCAGTAAGGGCCATACTCCAGTTCACCTATGATCTTTCGGCTTGTCCCCAGTTATCCTTTGGGCTTGTCCCCAGTTATCCTTTGGGCTTGTCCCCATAATTGTTGGGCTTGTCCCCAGTTACTAACTTGTCTTTTATATTGGCTTAGTCCCAAGTTATATTCTATTTCCAGGTTTTCGAAGTTAAACAACTAAGGATCCTCAATCCTTATTATCCACTAAGGTTTTTCTTATGGTTATCCTGATTATAGTGTTAAAGGTTAGGATCCTAACTTGGATTCTCAGGTATGATCCTTAACTGTTTTGATTTTATTCATTATTTTGAATAACCCCTGCACTTTGACAACTGAACCTATGATCCTTAAAATTAACTACTTTTTGGAAGTTTTCGACTATATGATATTTGATCCTGGATCATATCCTAAATTTCTTAAACATAATTTGCTTAACTTTTCTTACTCAGACAAGTATAAATCAAAACGATTGAAAGTTTAAAGGATATACAAGGATAACATCACAAGATAAGTCAAAAGTTAAAGTTTTATTCATTCACAAAATATTTAACCCTTTAAAGTTGTCAAAATTGCCAACCCACGTTTCTACCAGCAAAACGTGGCCCGTCCACATGGGTTGGCAAAGGGTGTCCATTGTTCATGCAGTCATAGCAGTGCAGGAAATAAAGGTCGGCAGGATAACAAGTGGCTTCATCCCCCAAACAGAGGATCCCTCCACCACCTATTATCCTACCTATTGTTCAAAGGATCATAGATCCCTACCCTAAAAACTATTGTTCAAAGTACAAACCATCAAACTATTCAAGCAAACAACCACCAAACAAAAAAAAAAAAAAATTGGGCTCCGGCTAAGTCTCGAAATTTCCATCATCGCCCAATCCTGCAGCTCAATCCTTCGCTGCACCATCACCACCAGCTCCGCTTGCCTCACCACCTTGGTCCTTGCCAGTTCCTCCACCCTCAAGCATCGGGATCTCCTCAGCCTCTTCATCATCCTCGAGTTCAGCCAGCCTAGCCTTCCAGCCTTCGACATCCCAGGTGCTCTTGTCAAAAGCAGGATCCTGAGCTTCCATGGCCATTTGCAGCTGGATCTTGTACATAGCTATCGCGACAGAGACCTTGGCATCCTGGGTGATCTCGTGCTTCTCATAGTCGAAGTTGATCAGCATCTTGGTGGCTTCCCCCTTGCTGGCCTGAAGCTCCTTCTCAAGATCAGCTATCTTGAGATCCTTCAACACACCAACCTGTTGAAGGTCAGCAATCTGGCGATCCTGCTCCTCAACGTGGCCAACATATGTCTCTATCTAAGCAAATTTCTACAAGGAAGACAAGGAATAATATCAGAAACAAGTAATCCTCAAAACTAGCAGGATACACAAGCAGGGACAGTGATCCTTACCTCGTTCAAGTAATCCAGACACTGTTGGCGGAGCAGGGGCAGACCTTGCAAATCCTCAGCTTCAGAGGCCTTTCTCTTCTTACCTCCCTTTCCCCGGATAGGTGCCTTGGGGATAGAAGCACTTGGGCTAGCAGGAGTCTTCTTCCTTGAGGATTTGACATTAGTAAGATCGGTGATGCTGAACTTCGAAGCTGACTTGGTGGATTTTCCAGCACCTACACAACCAAAATAAGATAAGTATTTTAACTTAATTTGAATTCCCGTATAGAATTACTCTTTAAATAAGGATACTTACTTGACATTGTGACAGAAGCAGATGATACTTCCTGAGAATCCTGGGTGGTAATCTGGAAAGTTCTTATTTCAGGATCAAGCTTCTTAAAGGCCAAGAGTCTCTCTTTTGCAGCAGGAGTCAACCTAAGATGTGAAACGGATATAGCTGCACAACAAGAAAACAAAAGAGTGTCAGTGACCCTTATGCTAAAAGGATAAACTCTACGGTGATCCTTCCAGGATCCTCTATCCTACCGTGGGTAGCCCACTTCTTGGGTAAATCCTTCCCATCAGGGATGGAATCTCTCCTCACAAAAAAGAACCGCCGCTTCCAGTTAGTATCATTCTTGGTAGCCTTGAAGATCGGATGCTCCTCCCCAGGTTTACGTTTGAACAGATAACGATGGGAACCAAAGGTGGTCAGATCGTACAGCTTACCTAACTCGGCCATACCTAGGTCTATCCCCTCTTGCTCGATGATCCTCTCAAGGGTATACAAAACCCTCCAGATCATCGGCATGGCCTGAATGTAAGATATGCCGGTCAAAGAGAAGAAGGCTTGGGTGAAGGCCGGAAAGGGATACGTGTAACCTATGGCAAACGGGGTCACAGGGAAAGCAACCCACGAATTAGAAGTGTGATCGCTCAGGGCAGAAGGATCATAGGGTTTGAATACAGTATTTGCGGGAAAACAACACCGAACCCTGTCAATTTGCGGAGCAGTGAAGATGCAACGTTCTTTAGCAGAGTCTGTGATGATCCCTTGGCTCTTGAAGGGGCTTTCCTTCTGAAGATCCTTGGCAGGAGAATTCCGGAGCAACATTTTGAACAAAGTAGACACGAAAAGAAAAACAGAGCAAGCAAGAGAGAAGATGAAGGGGAATACCTGTTCAATACTCTGTTTGCGGTTATAAAGGGAGAAGTTCTTGATTTTAAATGCAAACGATCCTATCCCTATCTCTATTTATAATCATGATTTGTGCAGGGCTGTCACCTCCGTGACGTCAGGATTGCAACGGATAGTTCGTTCACAACGGCTATATATCCGTTGAGTTAGTTACAGATAAGATCAGCAAAATATAACTCGTTAATATTATATAATCACTCCTTATATTTTGGGGGCAATTGTTAGGGTAGGATTTTTAATGACCTGTGATCCTTACCTAATATCCTAATAATGATCCTTGTTTCCGTGGCAGATAGTGATCCTCAGAAGAACTTCAAGATCAGGACAATGGATCATCCTAAGGATCCTCATACTAACGATTGTTCTCTTTGAATTTAATGTCGTTTTGCAGGAATTACGAGTTGGACCTGGTCTTGGCAACGTTATTAAGGAATCTTTCACGCTAATTTCGCACATGCATAACCAGAAATAGACGTTGTGGAGAATATGGAAACTTAGCACAAATTACGGGCAATTAGTTAGGCTAAATTTACTTCTGTTTATAAAGGGGTAACGAGCTAGTAGTTAGGTGACTTACCTAAATTCAACCACACACACTTATATAAAGGGCACTCTCGAGCATTTGGAGAGGAGAACACATTTCTTACACGCTCTAGCATAGTACACCATAGTGATCCTTGTACCTAGCTCGTTACCATCCAAAGTTGTAAACATTGTTTATTATATTGAAGTTTGGTGATCGGTAGTTTCCATCACCCGAGGTTTTTTATGCCGGAGATCATTCATTGATCAAGGGCTTTTTCCTCGTATAAATCTTTGTGTCACTTGTGCAGTTTACATATAAGTGATCCTTTTCTTTATTCATCATTACAAGCATCATTCCCCGTTAACAGAGAGTTTGGTTGCATTATCCTTGTGTGATTTTTGACCAAAACAATTCCAACAATAATTAAAATGCTATGCTAAAATATGTTTCTAGTTCCATCCTAGCTTGATTGCTTTATTTCTTGAATAATCAACCTGCAATATGTATTAAAATAAAATCAACAAAAGCATGTTGGCGAGTATACAAGTTTTCATACATAGCATAGTGCGTGTTTAAAATGTTGCTCATGTCCAAATGTGAAATACAATATCATATTGACAGTATACTCGAAACGATGTTACTCTACGTGTCCAAACCAAAGTTTAACACAATTAACGTGTCCAACCCAAAAGTGTATGGGTGGTTTTAACATAGTTTAACCTAACAACACCCGTTAATACAACGAGAGGGGCGTTTCTCGACCTATAGCGCTACCATTGTTAGGGGAGGCTTGTACGAAGTTAATGAACACATAGTCATGAGTGTTTACAGTAGCATAACATGTCTAACATGATTGAAATGTATCACATAGAGTAGGGATAGAGTGTGCATAAAATGTTTGATGTGGTTGTGTTGTTTGATATAGAATACATATTGCATCCAAAAGTGTAAAACGAAAATGGGTCATGTATACTCACATTGATTGCGTTGCGCTTTCTTGTAAGAACGTACGAGTAAGATTGGAAAATCCAAAAGAACGAACAAGAGCGAACACCCTAAATATAATATTATAACACGATCAATTTGATATTTACACATTAGATATAAATCCTAATATTTAGGGTCTATGAATCAGTTGATAATATATAGATGTTATATCAATTTAAAAATAATTTGATAATTAAATAAATTTTTAGAGTTTGTTATAAAAAGGAAAAAAAATATTTGTTTCTATAAATTTGAGAATTATAAAGGAAGGAGTTTAAATAGGACTTGTTCAATTGTTGGTATTAAATTTGATGATAAAAAAAATGATAAAAGAGTTTCATGTTTGGGTTTACATGCACATACCCACTCGGCTGCTTTGAGTTTTGTGATGTAACAAGATTTTTATTAAATTTAAACTAATTGCATCGTTGTCTTCTTATATATAAAAAAACATATTCATAACTACTTATATTTCTAGTTGTGTGAACATTGGTAACACGAGATGTGTACTAATTAACTGTATTAAACGGAGAACACAAAAAAAACAAGAAACTATACCGAAACAAAAAGACGTGAACCCAAAATGAATTCCGATCTCCGGCGCGGTTCTGACGATGATTCCCGCATCGTCTTCTCGGTCTTAGGAGACGTGTATCTTTCTCCGGCAAAGCTCCGTTTAACCGGCGAGCTTGTTAGTAAACAGAGAGGGTGTCGAGAGAAGTGTAAAATGTAGAGGTTGTGTGTGGGTAATCGGTGATGAAGGTTCGGCTTATATAGTGTTCGAGAGGTCTCGCAATCTATGGAAACGATCCTTGATTGACAAGGAAAAAGGAAACGCGTAATAATCGAGTCACCGTACAATTAGCTTCAATCAACAGAACAAGGAAAGGTTGTGATCGTGAAGGAGCTGTACATGCAAAAAGAAAAGGATGAATGATTTATAAATTGTAGTCCATATTCATGATTTATGTCGAAAAGGAAACGCGGAATTACCCGGAAAATCAGCGAAGATCAAGGAGAGAATGAAAAGGAAACAAGACAGCTACTGTTGATGCACGTTTTGGGCGGCAAGTTTTAAAAAAATGAAACCGAAATTGTCGCTCGGTTAAATTTTGAAAGGTAAGCAGTCTGAACGATATGAAGACTTGGTCGAGTTGCAAGGTGACTGTTTGTTGGGCCGGTGAACCTGGGTTCGAGTCCTGGTTCACTCATTTTTTTTTTCCTTTTTAACTCAATAACTTGTTTCTAATTAAATGCACAAATTGTCCCTGTTATATGTTTCTGATAGTTACACAAGTAGACCCCCAACTTTAAGGAGTAAGTTAATTGTTAAATTAACTTGGTTGAGTTTAAATTTCCTAACTAATTTAACATAACTAACTAGGTTAGCTTGTATCACCTAACGAGTTTAACGAGATTATTTTTATAAAAAATAAAAGAATAAAACTTTACTTTGTAAATTTAATTAATTTAATTAGTTAAATAAATGAAAATAAATAGATAACCATCTTTATAAACGGATTAAATTAAATTAACGATATCTTTCAACGATTATTTATTTCGCGGAGATTTCAGAGGTTTAAAGTTTAGGATCCGTATTTTTAAAACGGGTCGGATTTTTTTGAAAACCCAATTTGGCGGATGTTAAAATGGTTAGGATCCTAACTTGGATCCTCAGGTATGATCCTTAACTATTTCCATTCTACTCATTGATTATTTGAATAACCCTTGTAATTTGACAACTAAGCTTGTGATCCTTAAAATATATTACTTTTTGGGATTTTTCAAATATAGGATATTTGATCTTGGATCATATCCTAAATATTTTCATTCTGACTTATTCAAAATTACTTATTTAAACAAGCGTACATCAAAACAATTGAGAATTAAAGAGACAAAAAGGATAACAACACAAGATAAGTCACAAAAGATTAAGGTTTTATTTATTAACAAAAGATTAACCCTTAAAAGGTTGTCAAAATTACCTACCCCGAGCATCTACCAGCAATATGTGGCCTGTCCGCTGGGGTAGGTAAAGGGTGTCCATGATAATAAGTTTTAAGTAGTGCAGGAATATAAAGGCGGCCGGATCACAATGGCTTCATCCCCCAAACAGAGGATCCCTCCACCATTTGCAATCCTGCCTATTGTCTGAAGGATCCTAGATCCTTAATCCTAAAAACTATTATTCAGTACAAACCATCAAATTGTTCAACAAAACAACCATCAAACTAAAAAAATTAGGCTCCGGCTATGTCTAGAAATTTCCATCATCTCCCAATCATGCAGCCTAAACCTTCGCTGCATCACCACCTCCAGCTCCACTTGCTTCACCACCTTGATCCTTGCCACTGCCTCCAGCCTCAATCGTCAGGATCTCTTCAGCCTCCTCTTCATCATCCAGCTCAGCCAGCCTTGCCTTCCACATCACAGCTGCTCCTGTCAAAGTCAGGATCCTGAGCTTCCAAGGCCATTTGCAGCTTGGTCTTATACATTGCTATGGCGGCAGAGACTTTGGCATCCTCGGTGATCTCATGCTTCTCATAGTCAAAGTTGATCAATACCTTAGCCGTCTCGTTCTTGGCATTCTGGAGATCCTTCTGAAGGTCGGCAATCTTGAGATCCTTTAGCAGAGCAACCTGTTGAAGATCAGCAATTTTCCTATCCTGATCCTCCACGTGGCCAACGTAATCCTCAATCTCAGCAAATTTCTGCAAAGAGGATAAAGGATAATTCAGGACCAGGTGATCCTCAAACAAGCAGGATATACAAGCAGGGACAGTGATCCTTACCTCACTAAAGTACTCGAGGAATTGGTGGCGGATCAGAGGCAAACCTTGCAGATCCTCAGCTTCAGAGGCTTTTCTCTTCTTGACTCCCTTTCCTTTGAGGGGTGCCTTGGGGATTGAAGCTGTCGGGCTGGTAGGAGCCTTTCTCTTGGAGGATCTGACGGTGGTAAGATCTGTGACACTGAACTTTGAAGCAGACTTGGTGGATTTTCCAGCACCTACACAACCAAAACAAGATAAGTATCTTTACTTCACTTATATTTCACTATTTATTTGAATTTTTAAACAAAGATACTTACTTGACATCGTGACAGAGCCTGAGGATACCTCCTGAGAATCCTGGGTGGTTGTCTTGAAAGATCTTATTTCAGGATCAAGTCTCTTGAAGGCGGCGAGTCTCTCTTTGGCAGTAGGAGACAGTCTGAGGTGTGAGACGGTGATAGCTGCATAACAAGAAAGCAAAAGGGTGTCAGTGATCCTTATATGAAAAGAAAGTTCTCTGGTGATCCTTCTTAGGATCCTCTATCCTACCATGGGTAGCCCATTTCCGGGGTAGATCCTTCCCATCAGGGATAGAATCTCTTTTGACGAAAAAGAAACGCCGCTTCCACTTAGTATCGTTCTTGGTGGCTTTGAAGATCGGGTGTTCCTCACCAGGTTTACGTTTGAACAAATAACGATGAGAACCAAAGGTAGTGAGATCATACAACTCTCCCAGCTCTGACATTCCTAGGTCTATCCCTTCCTGCTCGATGATCCTTTCAAGGGTATACAAAACCCTCCAGATCATCGGCATGGCTTGGATATAAGAGATGCCGGTTAGGGAAAAGAAAGATTGGGTGAAGGCTGGAAAAGGATATGTATAGCCTATGGTGAACGGAGTAACAGGAAAAGCAACCCAGTTGTCAGAATATGATCACTCAGGGCATTAGGATCAAAGGATTTAAACACAGTATTCGCCGGGAAACAGTAGCAGATCCTATCAATCTGTGGATCGGTGAAACAACAGCGTTCTTTTATGGAATCTTCGATGATCCCCTGGCTCTTCAGTGGGCTGTTCTTCGGGTGATCCTTAGCTGGGGAGTTCCGGAGCAACATTTTTGACAGAATGATGGAAGAGAAAGAAAACAGAGCAAGAGAAGGAAGAAGATGAAGAGAGAATACCTATTTGATCTTCGGATGAGATTATAAAGGGAGTATCTCTGAAATTTAAATGCAAAACGATCCTATATCTATCTCCGATTTATAATTATGATTGTGCAGGGTTGTCACTTCTGTGACGTCAGAATTGCAACGGATAGTTCTATATCAACGGCTATATATCCGTTAGTTAGTTGCGGATAAGATCAAGAAAATATAATTCGTTCATTTTACAAATTACTCCTTATATTTTGGGGGCAATTGTTAGGGGAGGATTTTCTAATAACCCGTGATCCTTACTTGTTATCCTAACAATGATCCTTACTTCGGTGACAGATAGTGATCCTCAGAAGTGCTTCAGGATCAGGATCATGGATCACCTTAAGGATCCTCATACTAACGATTGTTTGTTTGAATTTCGTATTGTTTTGCAGGAGTAACAAGCTTGACCTGGTCTTGGAAACGTTACTATGGAATATTCCACGGGTATTTCGCACACGTTTGACTGGAAATGGACGTTGTGGAGAACGTGGGAGCATGGCACAAAAGTCGGATAGTTTGTTAGCGTAGTTAACTTCTATTTTTAAAGGGGTGACGAGCTAGTAATTAGAACACTTAGCCATTTTCAGCTACACACACTCTCGTACAACTACACTCTTGAAGCATTCGGCAAACACTTAACAGTTTTCACACACTTTTACACATTTCACCATAGTGATCCTTGTACCTAGCTCGTTACTATCCGAAGTTGTAAACATTTATTGATTAATTTGAGCTTGGTGATCGGTAGTTTCCATCACCCGAGGTTTTTATGCCGGAGATCATTCATTGATCAAGGGCTTTTTCCTCGTATAAATCCTTGTGTCGTTTGTGCAATTTACATTGAAGTGATCCTTATCATTGTTCCTCATTTCAAGCATCATACCCCATAACTAAGAGTTTGGTTGCATTATCCTCATCAGATTTTTGACCAAAACAATGACCTCCTCAGCTGCATCCTCTCCAACATTTGTCCCAGCATCACCAGCAGCATCCTCTCCAACGTTTGTCCCAGCATCACCACCAGCATCCTTTGAAGCACTAGCATCATGCACCTTCTCGACCACCTTGGCAGGCTCTTCCGCGGCAGACTTTACAGGAGCCTCCACAGGATTACCCCCAAGATCTTTCAATTTCACCTCCCAGGCCTTGATGTTCCATGAAGGGCATTCAAAGCCCAAGGCCATTGCCTCATAGGCCATTCTCAGTCTGGCCTGAAGAAGGGAGATGACAACATAATTCTTGAGGCTCTCCCGGTATGAAGCCATAGCCTGCTCGTGTTGAACTTGGGCGGCGTCGGACCTAGCCTGAGCTTTGTGGGTGATCTTTCGGATGGCAGACTGATGCTTTTGGACCTTTGCCTTGTATTTGGCTTCGTAATGTTTTGATTTGGTGGTGTCAATCGCTGCTTGGTCCGTAATAGTGGCTTCGGCCTTTTTCAGCTTACTTTCTAGCATGACATTCGAGCCACATGCGTCTTCATAGAGGAACACCAGGTGTTCAAGACCCTGCAAAATAAGGAAACAGGTATCAGCCTTAATTAACATTTGCAATTAGCATATGGTGCAGGATATAGGTCAAGGATACTAACCTGGTTGAGGAAGCCTGTTATGAATTTGCTGGATTCCGTAAACCCGTGATTCTCAAATGGGAATACATGAGGTGTTGTAGGATGGTCTGCTTCCTTCCTCTTCCGGGAGCTAGAGGCCCGGTTCCTGGATGCTGGAGGAGCTTTGGGAGTGGTAACGGTCTTCGAACTGGTAGGCTTTGGAGTATCAGCTGGCTTCGGATTGATCTCTTGCTTAATAGGTGTGAGGCGGGAATAACTGTCCAACTCGTCGAGTTGGAAGCCTTCAAGGTTGATGACCGACACTGTGCAAAGGGAGAAATGTTTGATTCTTGTCATTTATATTCTATAATCAATTTAATCATATACTTACCAGACATCTCTGAACTTGATTTTTTGCTTGAGTTTGTGAGAGACAGGGAGAAAGTTCTTTCACTGGCAGGAACTCAGTAAATCTCTTTGATCCTGGGCTGCGATTCTGCGCTTGGGGTTGCTAGGTCCCTGAAATTCACTACACAAAATATTAGGATATCAGTCAAGGATATAGTTTAAGGATATATTTGGGGATATTCCTAAAATCCTAAGTCCTACCCTTGGTTAGCCATTAACTAGCAGGTCAAAACCCTTGTCAATAGAGTCCCTTTTAACGAAAAAGTACTTTCGTTGCCACTGATCGTCATTCTTAGTGGCCTTGAGAATTAGGTGGTTCTTGGAAGTGGAGAACAAAAGAAAGCGGCTGTTGCCATGGGATCTCAATCGATATGCTATGGGAAGGTCTTCGATGCACAGGTCAGGGCAATGACGAGATTTAATTTGGTTTAAAACCATTAAAAATTGCCACACCATTGGCATAGTTTGAGCATAGCTTAGGCCGGTAAGCTCGAAGAAACGAGAAATGAAGGGTGGAAATGGATACCGGAGTCCCAAAGAGAAGGGGTAAGCAAAAAAGCAGACCCACTCGTCTGATGACGCATCTGATCGAAAGGGCGAATGACTACTCCGGCAGGAAAGGCACCGGAATCCTTCAGAGCGGCGATATCAGCATTGTTGAAAGAACAGATCTCTTTTTCTGGTTCTCGTATAAGGATTTGACTCATGAGGGTTAGGACCGGCTCATTCGAACGAGATCTTGTCCGTGATGCCATGTGGGGTATTGATCTAGAAAGAAGAAGTTCAAGAAAAAGAAAAACAGAGAAGAAGAGGAAAGTACCTGAGATTTGCTCGAGAAGTGATGATCATAATGCAGAAGTATTTCGGCTAATTATAGGCTGAATATAGGGGACATTGAGTAAATATCGTATGGGAAGTTGTAGCGTGACACATCAACCGTCGTTTCAGTTTAATAGCTTCGATTTACGAGATAAAGTTTTAAAATATATCCGTTGGATTGGTATACCAACAGATATATTTTGGGGACAATTGTTATGGGTCATTTTTTACTCATATATCCCGGATAATATATTGACTGTGTTTCTTTTGTTTGTGACTAGGATACCGGATCAGGATATTGGTAACATCCTGATGTGATATCCTGGTAGTAACTAATAAAACCACGTGCAGAATATTGTGACAAGTCTCTAACGGTCAGATGGACTTCTTCTCCTCGAGACTCGGGCAAATCAGTTAGTTTGAAGACGTTGAATCCGGAAGACCAGGACTGCAACGTTCATATGAGGAATATCCGTTGGATCCCGGAATAATAGGATATTTAGTTAGTTTTTGTTACTATAAATAGATTGATCGGATTAGATTAAGGCACACACTCTCTTTCGCACACTTTACTCTCTAGCTACAGGCAATCACTACACACAAACACTTGTACTAAAATTACATTGTAACACCTAGTTGATCCGCATCATATCCTGCACTGTATCCTGATATTTGAAGTAATAGAAGAACAAGGCAGCTGCGATTGTCAGCTCCCGAGGTTTTATGCCGGCGATCTGAATTGATCAAGGGCTTTCCTCGTACATCCCGTGTCACCCTTTACTTTTTAGCTCATTGTTTGATCATAGATACAACTTTATATCCTGAGCCGTATCCTGAAACTATTTTTGCAAATAACTTAACTAGCATATTTTCAACACACATTTCTAGCACACTACCTCACTAAACTAATTTGATCACTTAATTGCTTCGGTAATTTTTGACCAAAACAGGTATTACCATCTCTGTCGGGATTACTGCCTCTGCTCCAAATACTAAGGAAAATGAGGTTTGCCCACTCGCATTTTTCACTGTTATCCTATCGGCCCATAAAACAAAGGGTAATTCTTCTGCCCATCTTCCTTTATTAGCTCCTAGCCTTTTCTTTAAATTGTTGACAATTATCTTGTTCGAGGATTCTGCTTGTCCGTTTGCTTGAGGATGTACTGGAGTAGATGTGATCATTTTGATTCCCCAATTCTTACAAAAATCGGTTGTTCTCATACTGATAAACTAAGAGCCATTGTCATAAATTATCTCAGCTGGTACCCCAAACCAAGTCAGGATATTCCTTTTTATGAAGGATACTACTTCTTGGTCTCTAACTTGAACAAATGCTTCAGCTTCAACCCATTTAGAGAAATAATCAGTCATTGCCAGCATAAAGGCTTTTCCTCCTGGAGCCTTTGGCAATTTTCCAACTATATCCATTCCCCACTTCATAAATGGTCAAGGGGAAGCAATAGGATACAGTGGTTCAGCAGGCTGATGTAACATATTATTGTGCCTTTGACAAGCATCATATCTTTGAGCATATTCTGCAGCATCTTTCCTCATCGTCGACCAATAGTATCCTGTTCTTAATACCTTTGAGAATAACGATCTGCCCCTAGTATGGTTACCACAATCCCCTTCATGTATATCCTGAAGCACTTTTTTAGTTTCGGGATCCTCCAAGCACCTCAGATATGGTCCTGCAAGAGATTTCTTATACAAAACATTATTTATAGTAGTGAATCCTGATACCTTCATTCTAAAGGCCTTAGGATTCTCATCTTTTGGGATGTGTCCTTCCTTGAGATATCTCATGATTAGAGCCGTCCAGGACTTAGGATCCTCCTCAAGATATTCATTATCAGGATCCTGGATACTTACTATTTCCTTATCCTAAGATTTGAGAAGATCCACTGTAGGATGTAGGATATGTAGTATTGGTATTTGGGTTCCCTCCGGTATCCTGACTGATGATCCTAAATTGCCAAGGCATCTGCTTCAGCATTATCCTCTCTTGGTACCTGTTCAAGTGTAAAAACATCGAAATATCCTGCTAATGTTTTGAGAATTTCGAGATACTTGATTAATTTCTCACCTTTATCTGCATAGGATCCATTAAAATGATTAGTAATTAGCAAGGAATCGACAAATACTTGTAAGCTTTTAATATTCATATTCCTGGCCAACTCTAATCCTGCAATCAAAGCTTCATATTCTGCTTTATTATTAGTTGCAGGAAATTCACACCTAATAGCCTGGGGCATTATGTCCCCCTATGGTGATTTTAGTAGTATACCTACACCTCTTACATTAGATGCACCATCAGTATATAATGTCCAGGATTCTAGATTTTCTCCTAGCTGTTGTACTTCTAGGTCTACTTCATTTTGAATATCACTACTGAAATCAGCCACAAAGTTGGCTAGAGCATGAGACTTTATAGCATTTCTAGGTTCATATTAAGTCTACTTCATTTTGAATATCATTACTGAAATCAGCCACAAAGTCGGATAGAGCCTGAGACTTTATAGCATTTCTAGGTTCATATACTAGATCATAGGCACTTAATTTTACTGACTACTTAGCCATCCTACCTGACATCTCAGGTTTCCTAAGCACATTTTTAACAGGATAATTAGCTTTAACATGAATCTTATGTGTCTCAAAATAATGTCTAAGCTTTGTCGATGCCATAACTAGGGCCAATATCAATTTATCTAAATGAGAATATCTAGTTTCAGCATCTAATAAACTTTTGCTAACATAATAGATAGGGTACTGCTGACCTTCGTGATCCTTTACCAGGACAGCACTTACTGCGTTCCCTAATACTGCAAGATATAGGGATAATGGTTCACCATCCTCGGGCTTCATCAATAGTGGTGCAGTTGAAAGATACTGTTTTAATTCCTGCAAGGCTGCTTCATGCTTCTCTCCCCATTCGAATTTCCTATTCTTCTTCAGGATATCGTAGAATTCCTTGCATCGTTCCGAGGATCTTGATATAAACCTATTTAATGTTGCTACTCGTCCTGTTAATCTTTGTACATCTTTCATGTTTGAAGGTGACTTGATATCCAGGATAGCTTTAATCTGTTCCGGGCTTGCTTCGATCCCCCTTTTAGTCACCATGTATCCTAGAAACTTTCCTTCCCCCACTCCAAAATGGCATTTAGCAGGATTTAGTCTCATGTTGTATTGGTCTAGGATATCGAATGCTCCTTCAATATCCCGGAGATGATCCTCAGCCTTCTTAGGTTTTACCACTATATCATCAATGTATACCTCCATGGTGTCCTTCAGTTTGTCTTTAAACCTCATGTTCACCAATCTTTGGTATGTTGCACCTGCATTTTTCAAACCAAAAGGCATAGCAGTATAACAATAAATACCTGTTGGTGTCATGAAAGCGGTATTCTCCTGGTCCGAAAGTTCCATTTGTATTTGCTGGAATCCTGAGGATGCATCCATGAAGGTTAACATTTCATGACCGGCAGTAGCATCCACCATTGAGTCATATGAGGCTGAGGGAATGGATCTTTAGGACACGCTTTGTTCAAGTCCGTGTAATCTACACAAACTCTCCATTTCCCATTTTTCTTTTGCACCAGCACTACATTTGCTAGCTGTTTGGGAAATTTAACTTCCCTAATCATCTTGCTCTTTAATAATCTTTCAACCTCTTCCTGAATGATCGCGTTCCATTCAGGAGCAAACTTCCTTCATTTCTGTTGGACAGGCTTGAAAGACCTATCAATTCCGAGCTTGTGAGTTATAATATCCTTGGAAATACCTGTCATATCCTCATGTTTCCATGCGAATGTTGACATCATGCATTTAAAAAAGTTAGTCAATTGATTTTCAATATCCTGGGGGAAATTGGTTCCTACGAGCATCGATATATCTGGATTATCCTGATCTAGGATAATTTTCTTAACATCCTGCTCTAAAGCCTCCACAATATCCTGGGCTCGCATCTTTAATTGCTACGTTGCGTTGGGTTTAGTTGAGGATTTCATTAAAGAAGAATAACACTCCTTCGCTTCTTGTTAATCACTTTCTACTTTGACAACCCCCCAAGGGGTAGGGATCTTGATGCACTGGTGATAGGTAAATGGCACAGCTTTCATATCATGGATCCATGGCCTACCCAACATAATATTGTAGCAGGATAAGGAGTCCATGATACAGAAGCGTGCATTGAGTTGACCCCTTCAACATACACATGCAACTTACCACGGTATTCCTGGCTTCTCCACTGAACCCAACAAGCACAGTGGATTTCGAAGTGATATCCATCGGGGATACATTCATCCTCTTCAGTGTTTCCAGCTGAATTATGTTGACGGAACTGCCATTATCCACCAGTATCCTGCGCATAAAATGATTAGCAACATATAAAGTTATTACCAAAGCATCATGGTGAGGATCTAGGACAGTATCCCTGTCATCACTGTCGAACGTGATCACTTTGTCAGTTGTGAGGGTTGACATCCTGGTTGGCTTATCTCCCCTTTCTTCCTTAGCCTCCTTTGCATGTCTTTTCGCTGCAGAGTACGAAGTTCCACAAATGTCGGATCCTCCTGAAATAAAGTTAATTATCTTGGCATCCGCAGGAGGTGATGCTGCACGTTCAGGATCCTTCTCAGTATCCTGACCCTTATTCTTCTTTCTTCCCAGAAGATCCTTCAGATATCCTTTGCTCAGTAGATAGCTTATTTCTTTCCTCAGGGCAATGCAATCTTCCGTAACATGTCCAAAATCCTCATGGAAGGCACACCACTTGGATTTATCCTTCCAATCGACTTTTTGTTGGTTCTTCCTAGGCCACCTTGCTTTGTCTCCCAAACCCTGCATAGCATACATTAGTTCAGGTATATTAACAGAAAAACCCATAATCTGACAATTCAGGATACTCTTCAGGATCCTCGTCTTCAACAGCATTCACTTTCTTGCTGTCATTCCTGCCATATGGCTTAGAGCGATATGGCTTGTACGAGGATTCCGACTTCTTGTTGGTTGATTCGTAGGATGAAGATGAATTCATCCTCTCTTGCATCTTTTTGTCATCCTCCAGTCGAATATATCTTAAAGCTCTGTTCCGAGCTTCATCCAAGTTCCTGTAGGGATTCATTACAAGATCCTGGTAAAATTGAGAATCTTTTTGCAGTTCCACCTTGAAAGCCTGCATAGCTGTTGCAACATCAAGATGTGGGATATCTAAGGATTCCCTGCTAAATTTGTTCACATAATCCCTTAGGGATTCCTAAGGTCCTTGAGTTATCCTGTAGAGATCACTGGTTAGTTTTTCAAAACTTCGACTGCAGGAAAATTGACTAAGTGAGCAAATGATGTAATTGTATGAGGAGGAACGTTTAAGAGCCATTTTAAGGCTGATCCTATTAAGGTAGAACCAAAACCCTTGTAGAGGCAAGCTTCCTTGAGATCCGGATGGATAGGGTTAATTTCCATCCTTTCCTATACTGAGCAATATGCTATTCAGGATCCGTAGTTCCGTCATAGAGCTTCATGTTGTGGGTTTGAAATCTTTTTGGGATTTCAGCATCACATATAGGATATGCAAACCGAGATATCTTGTGGCTATCCTGGGATACTTCTGGGATTGGCTGGACTACCCCAGGTACACTGGATATCATATCCTTTAACTTCTGGAGCTCCCTAGAAAGTGCTGATGTCATACCTGCATCCTACAAAGATCCAATACCATTAGTAGCAAGAGTATTATTATTATTAGACACGTTACCAGTCTGAGGATTCTGGCCATATCTTGAAGCATATCCTGAACTTCTCACAGTTGACCCCCTAACCAAAGAGGGTATCTCAGGAATATGACTGTGGGAATAGCTAGGCACAATATTCCCCCTGTTATCCTCAGTATATACTACTGAACTGAAGTTCAAAGCTCTGGGCTGCAAGGGGGTAACAGTATCCTCAGCGGACCTGCATGAGCTGGATTTCAAGGGTTGTATCTCTCCCATCAGCATTTGGTTGGTCTCCTGCTGTTGCTTCATCAGATCTTGTATACTACCAAACAAAGTTAGAATTTCATCATTAGAAGCCAAAACAGGGGCAGAACCCTGAACATTCTGAGTGGGGATAACATCCCAGGCCACATGAGTTTCAGTTCCTTGTGAAGAGGTTTGCGTTCTTGGAGGAGCTGGTGGAAGCACCGAACCAATTGTTGCAGAGGTTGTAGCAGACATGGTAGAAGAGCTCATGTTTGATCTTGAGGCCATTGAAAATAGTGTGGCAAAAAGTTTTAAAAATAGAAAACCAAGTAATGATTTTGCAAAATCTTTTAGTAGAAATAGCCCCACTTGCCCCACGGTGGGCGCCAAATTGTTTTGGTAAAAAATTAACTATGTGATTAATTGATCAAATTAGTTAAGTGAGGTAGTGTGCTAGAAGTATTTGAAAAATGTATGCTGATTAAGTTGTTAACAAAAACAGTTTTCAGGACACGGCTCAGGGTATCGAGCTGTATCTATAATCAAACAATGAGCAAAAAGGTGAAGGGTAACACGGGAGGTACGAGGAAAACCCTTGATCAATCTAGATCGCCGGCACAAAACCTCGGGAGCTGACAATCGCAGCTGCCTTGTTCTTCTTACTACATCAAATATTAGGATACATTGCAGGAGATGATACGGATCGACTAGGTGTTACAATGTGATTTGATTACAAGTGTGAGTGTTTGTGAGTGATTGCAGCTATTAGAGAGCAAGAGTGTTCGAGAGATTGTGTGTGTTCTTATCTGATCCGATCAATCCTATTTATAGTAAAACAAAGCTAACTAACTAGCCTATAAATCCGGGATAAACCGAATATTCCCTTTGTGAACGTTGTAATCCACGTCTTCCGGCTTCAACGTTCCCATTTCAACAGATTAGCCTAAGTCTTTGGGAGAAAAGGTCCAATTGAACGTTACAGACTTGCTTCATTAATCTGCACGTGAATTAATTAGTCACTACCAGGATACTGCATCAGGATGTTACCAATATCCTGATCCGGTATCCTGACCACAACAAAAGGAACATAGTCAGAATATTATTCAGGATATATAAGCGGAAAATCACCCATAACACTACCTTTATGGTACCAAGTGTACGGTCTTCACCAACCATAGGAGCCTACTACACATCTTCAACCAGAAAGAACTGAATATGCGTCAATGCCGATGGGTGGAACTTCTCAATGATTACGACTGTGAGATTCGTTATCATCCTGGCAAAGCAAATGTCGTTGCCGACGCTTTAAGTCGACGAAGCTATTTGCATAGCGCTCGTAATATTCAAGCCCAGCATCATCTCGAAACCCTCATCCGCGAAGCCCAACATGCTTGTTTTACCGAACGCACTCTGAAGAAGGAAAGGATCCTCAACGATGGAGCCCAGCTAGTGAATAAGCCGAATGGGATATTCCATTATCTGGACCGAATCTGGATCCCTAAACGGACCGATTTACGATAGATTTTGATGGACGAAGACCACAAGTCTCGATATTCTATTCATCCCGGTGCCGATAAAATGTACCAGGACCTTCGCTACAAGTACTGGTGGCTGGGCATGAAGAAAGATATCGCTATCTATGTTTCGAAGTGCCTGACCTGCTCGAAGGTCAAGGCCGAGCACCAAAGACACTCTGGCTTACTCGTTCAACACGATATTCCCTTGTGGACGTGGGAGAGTATAGCTATGGACTTTATAATGAAACTTCCGCGCACGCCATCAGGTCACGACAACATCTGGGTTGTAGTTAACCGTTTGACTAAATCTGCTCATTTTCTGGCGATACGAGAAGACTACAAGGTAGAAAAATTAGCCCGAATCTACACCAAGGAGATCATTTGTCGACATGGGACGCCTCGCGACATCATCTCTGACCGCGATGCTCGGTTTACCTAGCGTCTTTGGGAAACATTTCAATCTGCTCTCAGTACTATGCTTAATCTAAGTACCGCTTTCCATCCCCAAAATGACGGTCGGACTGAGAGAACGATTCGTACCCTTGAAGACATGCTCCATTCGTGTGTCATATATTTCGGTGGTAATTGGGACGCATACTTACCTTTAGTCGAATTCTCGTACAATAACAGTTATCATTCCAGCATTCAAATGGCACCGTTTGAGGCATTATAGAGAAGAAGATGTCGATCGCGAATTGTATGGCACGAGATCAGAGATTCGCAAATAACCGGTCCTGAGCTAGTGCAAGAAACGACTGACAAAATTCTCCAAATTCGAGACAATCTGCTGAAAGCTCGGAGTCGTCAGAAAAGTTACGCCGATACACGAGATAAGCCCCTTGAGTTTGACGTTGGCGACTACGTACTCCTAAAGGTATCATCTTGGATGGGTGTGGTCCGATTCGGCAAGAAATGGAAACTCGCGCCTCGATATGTTGGACCCTTTAAGATTCTGGAAAGGATCGGAAAAGTGGCCTATAGACTCGAACTACCGAAGGAACTTAGCAACGTCCACCTGACTTTCCATGTTTCGAACCTTAGAAAGTGCCTGGCTGAGCATGATTTACACGTTCCACTAGAGGATCTTCAAGTGGACGAAACATTACACTTCGTGGAGAAGCCTGTCGAGATCATGGACCGCCAAACCAAACAGCTCAGACGCTCGCACATTCCCATTGTGAAGGTCCGATGGGAAGGAAAACGAGGTGCAGAATTCACTTGGGAACTCGAAAGCGACATGTAGGCGAAGTACCCGCAGTTGTTTGTTACGGCTTCGGCTTAATTTCGAGACGAAATTCCCTTAAGAAGGGGAGGCTATAACACCCCGTGTTTTCGAAAGTCAAAGTCAAAGTCAAGATTGAAGTCAAAGGAAGAAAAGATTGCTAATTGCGATCTGTCACTCCTTGCTCAACTCCTGTTTTGACTTCTTTGACTTGTAGTTAGCCTATTTATGTTTTCACGTTAGTTGTATTATATCGAGTACTTATTAATAATCGAGGCTTGATCGATATTTATCGCATGTTTTATCGCTTATCGCATCGCAATAGCACTCGCAACCCGAATTATGCGTTCTGGATACTGTTTTACGTGTGTGTGTTACTTATGTGTTACTTGTGCATGTTTATTTATGTTTATGTTGTGGTGATTAATCGAAACGGAATCGCAACGCTATCGCAATCAAATCGCAAACGCTAAACGCAAGATAATTAGGATGATTGTATGTTAGATATAGTAGTTAGGATTAATGGATAACTCTAACGCATCGCAAAAACTCAACGCACGAAACGAAACGCCGAAACTCTAAACATCGAAGCCACTCGATCGAGTCACAACTCGATCGGATGGCCATCCGATCGGATTGCCACCCGATCGGATTGCCACCCGATCGAACTGCCACCCGATCGGTGACCCACTTGATCCTATGAACTTTCCTTTTTGGGAAACCCTATAAATACCCTTCATATGTCACATCACTTGATGTGACAGCCTCTCACTCGACCCAGCCGCTCTCAAGCTTCTTTCTCTTGATTTCTCGCGATTCCTGTAAGTTTTCAACCTAAGTCTTGTACTTTCTTGATCTACACACACTCCTACACCTTTCTATCTTTTGAATCTTAACATTTCACCATAAAATCACTAGATTTAAGGTGTTCTAGGATGATGTCATCATGATGTTCATATGAACTTCATGTTTTGGCTTCAATCCACCAAGAAGAACTTAGATCTGGACAATTTCCACATAAATAAACAAAGATCTTGCATAGATCTGAACATATTCATGGTGAAAAAAGATTGAAAGATGGTTTTCAAACCTTCTTTCAACTCTTTTACACTCAATGCACTTAAAACCGATAGAATCGGAGCGTGTTCTGATCTTCTACTCATTCTTAGTGATGTGTTGGTTCAACATCTGGATTCTACCAAAGAGACAATTGATTCCGGGTTAAACATGAACAACCGTCACAAACCAAATGAACAGGTCGGGTCTGGGTGATTCCTGTTCGATCGGATCACTTGGGTCTTGACGAGGTTCCTTTGTTTAGCACGTATCGCATCGTCTCGAATCAAAACTACAAACTATCACAATTACCAAGTGTCAAGACGATCAGGTCGCTAGGACGGATTGCCATCCGATCAGATTGCCATCCGATCGGATTGCCATCCGATCGGACAACCACCCGATCGACAGGCACATGGTCCCACACTCAAAATTTATTTTTAACTTTTCAGAGGTTTTGAATATCGAACGGATTACCGACCGACCGGATTGCCATCCGATCGGACTACCATCCGACCATGTGATGTTTGGACTTCAACACTTGAACAATTTTCAACATGTTCAATGCATTAACAGTTCCAACGGATTGACAACCGATCGGTAGACCATCCGATCGAGTGGCAACACTGCTGTGAACTTGTTCTCTAAGAATTACCTCGCCGAACGGATTGCCGTCCGATCAAACCGCCGTTCGATCGACCGACCTGAAAGGTAGAGATATTTCTCTGTTTTCAAAATGCTACAACGAAAACTTCAAAAGGCAAACCATCATACACGAACACATGCACACCAAACGAGATGACAATCCAATCGGATGGCCATCCGATCGGATGACCATCCGAACAGATTGTCATCCGATCGGCTGGCCATCCGATCGGATTGCCATCCGATCAGATTACCATCCGACACTATCACCCTTTGCATTGTTTTACGCACCGCTTATCGTTTATGCTATCGTTAACTGTTCAGGCAAATCTCTTCCAGCGCTCCCTTTAATCCATGGCAGGGTTTATTAAGTTAAACGCTATCTGTGAGTATACTCGAACCCTTTTTACTTTATGCACTTTTGGGTGTTACATACGTTACATATTCTAAATCACAATCGACACACAACGCAACCACCATTTATACGCTAACCGTTATTGCATGTTAGGTGTTATTCTATGATTGCTTGTATGTTATGTTAACACAATCGACACACAACGCAACCACCATTTATACACTAACCGTTATTGCATGTTATGTCATGGACAGGGGTTGTTAAGGGCTTTACATCACGTGTCCCAGTGGGGATATGTGTTGCGCATTCTATAACTCGCAGTCACGTTTGAGCATATTTCTCTGTCGATAACCTACTTTCCTTCACTTTATACATGTTACATGCTGGTTATGCGTAAACGATTTCGAACTCTACTATATCTATTAAACTTGTATGCTCACCTTTACACTATGTGTATTGACCATTACTTTAACGTATGTGACAGGTGTTTGGGATGCTATCTGCTAGGATGCTTGCTTTGTGGAACCGAGTTAGGAAGAGTCTAGAAACAACAAACAATTTATTTTTATTTGAAATCTGAGTTGTCGAGACATGTTATTGTTTTTGAGATATCGATGTCTGTAATAACTTGAATTACTTAATGGGTTACGGTATGGGACGTAATCTTAAGTATTTGGTAATTTAGTCGTTATGGAACTTCTCTTGAAAAATCTGTTTCGCTCAGTGCCGCGCCGCGATGATTCCGCCATCAGTTGGGGAGTGACATTAACGTAATTTAACGTATTTTTAGCGTATTGCAACGTATTTTGACATATTTTCATGTATTTTAGCGAATTTTAAGGTATATTTGCTTATTTTAGCGTATTTTTGCGTATTTTAGCATAGTTTAACGTATTTTAGCGTATTTTGACATATTTTGACGTATTTTAGCGTTTTTTTTAACATAGTTTAGCATATTTTGACGTATTTTAGCGAATTTTAAGGTATATTTGAGTATTTTTAGCGTATTTTGACTTAATTTAGCGAATTTTAAGGTATATTTGCATATTTTAGCGTATTTTCGAATATTTTAGCGTATTTTCGTATTACAAATTAATCAATATAATACATTGTTTTTGGCAATAAACAAATGGAATACATTATACAAATAAATTATTCTTTAAAATTACAAATTAATCAATAACAAGCACTGTAGGGTCAATGTTAGGCTTCATTAGCATATCATACCACGCTATCAATTCCGTGTAGTTTTCCGTCCAAAGTAAAGCTTATGAGCCCGTGTGTCTACTCCACATAAGTTCGGTGGAGGCATTGGATAGTCCCTTCAAGTCTGACGTGCATGAAATGACCAAGATTAACAAATAACAGTGAACTAACTGATGGAGGGCACGTGCGTGCTTTGGATCATATAAGGGAAATACAGTAGAACAACCTCGGATGTCTAATAAGTGAACAATCACACCTAACCTATGGGCAAGAAGGAGTCCTACTTGAGGCGTCTCCATCCAATGTTCCATGGGTGCCATTCCAACCCCGATAAAATTTATTCTCTGTAATTGTTGGTCGTAGTCCCTTGGTAATTCACTATCGAGGACGTACGTCCACATTTCTTGGTTATTTCCCGTCAGCTCTTCAAGTAGTTGGTTTCAAATATACCCAAAGTAGTCTTGTTCAAACCCTAAACCCACAGCCGCCGCCCGAAACCCACAATGTCCATCAGGCTTGACATATTTGATTCTTGAAATGTAAGGGTGGAACACTTTGGAATTTGTTTTTTGTATCTGTGCACATATTCATGCATTCCCTCATCAGTGATTAACGGAAAGCCATGGTCCTTGCCAGGCTCTTCTTCATGTGAAGCCGTTGAATGACTGCATCGATTTAGTGACCTTTGAGACTTTAGAGACATTGGAGACGTAGAAAGTATTAGGGAATCTTGCGACGTTACATAAGAGCTGTGTCGAGGAGGGTCACACCTACTTTGTTGTCTGGGAGGCCCAACTGAGCTATCTCTAGCAGGCTGTTCTTTTCTTTGTTGTTGGACCTTGGATGTTGGCCTCCCGCGAGTGTTTTCTTGTACAACAGGCGGTTTTTTGTCGCTCATATATGGGTTTACCACCGCCATAATCTTTGATAAGACACTTTTCCTCACTTGCGGGGATTGGGTAGACAATTTTTGTTTCACATATTCTAATTGTTTATCTACATAAACATCTTCCTCATCAAAATTTGATGGGTCAGGTCAAGTTTTCTCCAGAAAATGTCTATATCTTCTAGCTGAATAACGTAGTCTGCAAAACAAAAAAGAGCATTAGACAATCATATTAAATTAAGACAACAAAACATTTTTTATAAGTCTATAAGTACCCGTATTCTGCAATCTCTCCAGGCGACAGGCACATAACCACCCGCAACCCGAGTACAGCTGGCAGCCACATGTTGATCTGAATGACCGCAACGTGATTATTCTCCGTGTTAGCTCATTTTCTAATAGGTTAAGAGCATGGATGGAAATTTACGAAGTAGGTTGCAAAACAAAGGTATCTCAAGGTGGCTGTTCATTCGCTTGGTGCGGCTTTCTTCCAAGCATTTCTTTATTTGCGCATATTGCTTTAGTACCAAGGTGTCTACCTTTTTCACCAGCGTTTCCAGACTGCATTTCGGTGTAGTCAGCTGTTTCATTAATGCAACATGTGCGCCTTCAGCTCTGTTTGTTATAGTTTGGAAGAATGTAAGGGTTTGATTGGTCCATGCAGATACGAATAAATGGCGGGAGGTGCTTAACCAGTTATTCCATAGGTAATAAAAAACATCTAAAAAATAAACATATTCAAATTATATATCTATCTAAAAGAATGTATTTACTTAGAGAGAACATACGTTTACGTTTTTTATTGATAAGGTGTCTCTGAAGGTTGAGGAGGTTATATTCAATAACCCCTCGGTAGCGAAATCAAATACTGTTCTCCACTGACAAAGAAAGCCATCCCAGTCTTTCGTAGTAAACGAATTCTTTTAGTGCTTCACAATATTTTGTAAGATGTGGAACCTGCTGAGATATCTGTGTGCGCCAGGGAATATTTTTCTACACGCGTTTATCAGTGCCTGGTCCCTATCCGTTAGAATTACACGCGGCTCCATGCACTCGTGCAGCATAGACTTGACCCTCTCCATGACCCAGACGTACGTTGCCTCCTGCTCGTTTGAAAGAAATGCATGCGCAACACAGAAGGTTTGGTTTGTCACGTTATACCCACAACTTGCAAAAATGGAAGATTATACATGTTAGTCTTGTAGGTAGCGTCGACCATGAGCGCAAGCGGGAATGCCCTCCACATTTCAAAGGACTTCTTGTGACAGAAAAATACATGCTGAACGACGTTGGTGGAATGTTCCGTCTGTATGTAATAGGTCATTTTTTCGTGGAAGATTTGTTCCAGCCGCTGCATGGGAGACAGTTTTTTCTCGAACTTTGCGGCCCTAATCTTTTGGAGAGCATTGTGTATGTCTTTCGGAACACATTTGTTCTCAGGGTTCTGTTTAGTTACTGCCTTCCAGATTGTATGGGGCTGTATGTCTTGATATGTCAGCTCTTGCACCAGCCTAAACTCATTAGGAGTAAGCCTCCTGGCATAGGCATAACCCTCCAGATGTTCAGCAGGGCCGTGGTTGTGCATCTCGTTAAAATTTTTGTTCAGATAATCTATCTGCCAAGATCGACGACTTTGGTCGAGACGAACTATCACCATAAAAGGGCACACGCATTTTTTGCTGCCGGTTTTCCTAACCGTGGCCTTACTCTCATGCTCGCCGCTACGACAACATTGGAGCCACACCCGGTGATCCTTGGACCGTCTGGTAACAATAACGTATCCGTTGGCTAAACCCCTTCGTTTTACCCAACCTTCCAAATCATCGCGGGATAAAAAATCCTAAAAATATAACAAGTAATTTAAAAAAAAATATAACAATGTTGAATGTACTTTTTTTAAAAATTCTTATAAAATATAACAATTTTAATTAATTTTATAAAAATATAACATTTTTTAATTAATTTTTTATCCAATTTATAAAATATAACAATTTTGAATGTATTTTTTCTTTACAATTTAACGTGCAAATTATTATTATGCAAATTATTATTTTTTTTATTGCGAGGAACGTGCGAATTGTGCATCGGTTTTGAAGTGAACGACGTAACAAGTATTAAAACACATAGAAATTGAGATAACGTAAAAGAGAGGCTTGATAAAATATCGGATTGTTTTGGGTTAAAAACTTCGACTATTCCAAAGTGAATCGAAAGTCCTTTCAAATTAGGGAAACGCGCTTTGGCATATAGGTAAAATACTCTCGTCGAGAAGAGATTAACGGTACTTTACCCTTCCAGTTACTACACGTCCCTAATCGATTGAAAAATCGAAACTTTGGCGGGATTGAAAATCGAGGAACGGGACTAGTCGACAAGATGCGGGTTTCACCCCTAACTTGAGGATTTCGTACTAAGTGTGGTTGGTATTCGTCGGGTCAAGAAAGTTAGTTCCGACACTTTGACAAGGATCCACTAGATTTTGAATTGGAAACTTACCGTCAAGATGTGGATCTCACTCCTAACTTGATGGCGTAATTTCGTGCACAATTGAATGAGCGGATTGAGAGTAATTCACCAAATTATGGGTTTCACACCTATTTTGGTGAAATCATCTCGTTTGTATAATATGAGTGTCTTCAACTGTTCAATGAATATTTAAAAAAATATAACAATTTTTAATGTATTTTTTTATAATATTTAAAAAATATAACAAGTTTAATTAATTTTATAAAAATATTTCATATAACATTTATTAATTAATTTTTATCCTATTTGAAAAATATAACAATTTTAATGCTTTTGTATTAACAATTTTATAATAATTTTTTAACATAAAAAATATAACAGTTAACAAAAATATATATCGTTCGTACCTGATCAGTTTTGTACGAAACTTCAGGGTAAGCGGGTGGCTCGTCACCCAATGACTCTTGCACGGGTGGCTCATCACCCAATGACTCTTGAACGTAAGAAGGCTGACCAACGTCTTCTTGTACTCCCGAGGCACCACTAACGAAAACATTATTGCCATATTCTTCCTGTCCGTACGAGGGAACGTAACCGGCTTCATAATAATAATACGGAGACCCATAACCATGATCATAGCTACACGCGTTCAGATCTGGTAACAACGGTTGGCGGGGCATAGCAGACTAAAAAAAACAACGGGTAAAAGGTAATGGTAAGTTTAACGCCGAATAGAAAAAAGTAAACATATATACTTACCTCGTTGAGGTCTGGTAACAACGATTCATTATGATGGAGACGATAGCCCGACATGCCCTCGTCCGCGTGATCATCATTTCCACTCCAATCGTAAGAATCAGGGACATTAGACCCCGCCTAATACAAACGGTGTGCTAAGTATTGCATAAAAAAACAGAATAAGTTAAAAAATGATAAGCCACACTGCTATCCGGAATAAACGTGCTCGTGTTTGCGTCAGACGGCTCACCGGAAATGTGGTTGTACCAAGAGATGTTTATTAGTGAATGTGAATATATAACGAAGATGATATATATCATCGTCTTCTTCATCGTTTAAATAGGGGAGGCTGAATTCAAATTCAGAATTCAATACGGGTCGTATAGCCCTATACGATGCGTATAGGGCTTACGCCAATCACTTTACACCATTCAACAGTGATAGAAAGCTGCTCGTACTTTCTTAAAAAAAGTAATACGCATCGTATAGGCCTATATGATGCGTATTACTTTTATTCTGGGAGACAGTGTCAGCCTTTGACTGGCCTAAACGTTTGAACCAACTTAATACGCATCGTATAGGCCTATACGATGAGTATTGAGGGTGTCGATTTAATAAGCCAGGGTGTGCCAATAATAAGACCCTATTCTATTTACAACCCCCTCCTCTTTACTAATTACACCCGCTTACAAAAATATCACATCCATTAATAGCTTTATTTTGTTTTTAGTCTTTTTTTCTCTTTTAGTTGTCTTTTTTTTTTAATTATAACTTATTTATTTTTTGTTTATTTGTTATTATTATAACTAAATACTAAAAGAAGTACGCACTTATTTATTTATTTATTAATTATTATTATTATTATTATTATTATTAATAGCAGTAATGATATATTATTTATTATTACTCCTTAGTTGTTATAATTTATTAAATTATACTTATAGCTGTAACAAAAGCTATATAAAATAAGTACTTTTTTACAAAATTATTATCATTTAATAATTTACACACCGATCTTTAATCTATAACAGAAAATGTAGCAGGTTGTGCTATCCAAGAGTTATACATATTTTGACTTGATTCAAATATATTCTCCCAGCCAGCTACATCATTTCCTCTCATTAATTTTCATAGGTTGTTTGTGCTAGCAATTGGATACTCTCCTTGCAATTCTACCATCATAAAATGGTTACCATTTACGTGTGCAATTGTAATTATTTTTTTTCTAGGAACTCGTGAGGGCCTCTCCAAAGCGTAAAAACAAGTAGAAATTTTTCTTTTTTCTTGAGATAAAAAATGAACGCTTACATTAACTTGTTCGCAATCAAGAATCCTGCCTCTGGCATAATCATCCTGTGTTTTTTCGGATGCAACCCCCGATCCTGACCAAGCCAAGGACGTGAACACATCTTTGAATGAGCCTAAGAAAGCCTTAGTGTACTTATTTCTAAACTCGAGTAACTCTTCCATCAGTGATCTCCGGATAAATAACCATTCATCTTCACCGTACCTAAGAGCAGAAGCTGTCGCCCGAAACCCATAATTTCCATCACCTAATACGTTATGTATGCGTGTAACATATGCATGGAAGATTTTTGGAATTAGATGAATATATTTGTGTATCACTTGTGATGCTTGATCTTGGTTCAACCCCATGAAGTCATAGCCTGGCGCACTTGTAGCGTTTGCGAAAGAACTTTGTCCGATAATATCTTGGTTCAACCCCATGAAATCATATCCCAGTGTGTTTAAAAGGTTGGCAAAAAAACCTTGTACGTCAATATCTTGGGTCATGAACGGACTTGGTTCACCAGGAACTTGGTAGTTTACAAATGGACTAGCGTAGTAGCCCGTATTATCATCATAGTCCTTGAATGGTTTTTTCGTCAATATCTTGATTTATGAACGGACTTGGTTCAGTAGGCATTTGAAAGTTCACATCTGGACAGATGTAACCAACATAATCATTATGGTCCCTTAATGAACTTTCTGTAGTAGCCTCTAGATACCCGAATGAACTATGTCTCCAAGGCTCTTGAGTGTAATCGTGCTCTTGGAAGTTCACAAATGAACTATGCCTAGCAGGTTCTTGAGTGTAATCTTGCTCTTGATAGTTTGTAAATGAACCGTGCCTTACAGGCTCTTGAGTGTAATCATACTCTTGGAAGTTCAACCTAAAAGTGAACTAATATTAGTTGCAAAATATTTGGTGAACAAGCTTGAGTAGTTACAAAATATTAGTAGGTTTTGGGGATGTTACATTATTGTTATGAGCTAATAAATAGTTGATAATGACAAGTGACAACCGGTTATCACTCTTATATTTTAACAGTTATAAATCAAAGAATTTCCGTATGGATTATAATGAAATGAAATTTGTTATGACAACATTATAAGGTTGAGCCTTTAAGTTTATATTATCAATACACATTTTACATTATCTATAATCCTTATTTATTCGTAACTTTCAAACGAACTCATATAAACTACCCAATATAGTTTTTGTAACACCCCAAAAATAATTAATAGTTAAAATACCATACACTAAAATATAAATGAAAAGGTGTAAACTTAATTTATATTAGTCTAACAAAGAAAACTAGAGGGGCTGATTATCTAAGGATGGAAACTTGGTTTTAATAGAAATTAAATAAATCAAAACCACACACACTGGTATGTCCGTGTGGGCATGTGCGACCAGAAGGGAGAAACAAGAACCAAAGCCCTAGTTCATGTTCTTGTCTACCAAATCCATCAAATTCAGCCATAAATCGAAACGATTTTGATGCATGTGTGATAAATTAGAGCTTACAAGTTCATCTCATTCTAAGGTATGTTGAAATTCTGGTGTATGTAGAAATAAAGATGTCTTGATAAGCTTTATGATGTATGATTGAAGTAGTAATTGCTGAATTTTGTGATGAATTTACAGTGTCAATGTGATTTTGAACAAAACCCTTGACGAATGAAGGTTGAACAAATGTTATAACTAAGTATTAAGTTGAATTGCATCCTATGATTAAATGGGTTTTGATGTGTAAATTGAACTCATGAAATCAAAAAGGTTAATGATTATGTTTTAACTTACAATAATCAGAAATTTGATATAAAAAGGTTATAGTGAACATGTCTACTTGTTAAGTAGAAGTTTTGCTAATTAGAGACTTCAATAACTTGAATGATATGACTAATTATAAACTATGCACATAAGGTGTTTGATGAAACGCACAAATGAAATGTTAGTTCTAATAATTCACCAAGTAACGTTGATATGAAATTATGAATGAAATATGGACAAATGTACATATTTTGAGTATGTGAATAACAGACTTTGATGATAATTAGGTTGCACGTTATAGGCAACTCGGGTGAAGCTTCAGGGAGTCAAGCCGGGGCAAACGCAAGATTCAAGGGAAAAACAATAAGGTACGTCTCTAAATGCTCTTTGTTACTAAGTTGTGGATGTGATATTAATAGTTTTGGATTTATAGATGAGAACTTGAAATTTAATATTGTTGGTTTGTCCAATTAAAGATATGTGCAAACCGGGTAAATGAGAGCACTAATCCGTATGAAATAAACCCGGGGTTGCAGGTTGTGAAATTTTGAACACGCAAGCCAGAATGGAAGCGTGAACGTTAGAAATGGGTTAAACCGGGATTTGGGTAAATAAGGATGTGCATAATTCCCAAAGTGTACTTTTCTATGTGATTAAGTCGTGGCACTTAAATCACTATCGAGTTAGATAAAACTCAAGGCGCAAATCGGGAACAGAAGCACGAAGTGAGTAGAATAAGCATCCGGGAATGGATCACTATATTGTATTTTAATTCCCATTTATAAGAATGTGGATTAACATGACAGATAAGAGGAAAATCGATAAACTTTTGGATTTAAATGATTTGGTATGATTATGCTTCCATAATGCAGATTGATATAAATCTTTTATGACATGTTATAAGTTCAAGCAAAATGGGATACATGATCTACGAATGTTTTTGGAAGATCTGGATCATGTTTTAATGTACGAGAATGTGAAATGGAACAAACGGGTCAAAGAGGCAACACAGCAGCGTTTTCGCTGCAGATGGCACCGTCGCTGATGCCGGGTTAGGCCATTACCGACGCGGCCTGTTTGATCCTCCTTCTTCTGATGCCTTGATCTCCTTCTAATGGTGAAATTGGGCCGACGCCCAATTTGGAGTACCGTCGCCGACGCCAAGGGTGGCCGTCGTCGACGCCTTGCGGGTGTTTCGATTTTCTGCTTTGTTTATTTAACATTGTAAGCCGCATTGTCACACGTTTACAAGTTCTAATCACTAATGTTTATTGAAATTTTTAGTTTTTAGGGTGTTTGCAAGCATGTGAATGATGATCAAGCTATTGCTACCGAACCGAACACAATGAAGATTATAGGATCGTTTGTAGACCCGAACGAGTCGATCAGAAGAGTCTTTACTCAATACGAGAGGCAGAAACAAACGTATCGAGATAATTCAGCTAGATATTCACTTTAAATGCCTTTCTGATTGATTTGACAAAGTTTTATAGCAAGATGACACTTCGGCAGCAGTTCGGTACTCAAGCCGGAAAGTTACAAATGACAAGACACGAAGGGTATTTATAGGAGAGCTGATTTCGCACGAAACCATCCATGCGAAATACTATTTCGTGCAGAATTACCCAAGGGGCTATTTCGTGCGAAATCACCAAGTGATTTCGTGCGACATACCCTCCAGGTAATTTCGTGCGAAATACCTATAAATCACACTTTTGACAATTTTCTCGTATTACGTGCCCTGTTCTATCTATCTAAATACAAGACTCGATACAAGACGAAGTCGACAGACGCATGCACCAACAGACTCCCCCTCGGATGTTGACGAAGTCTTCAGTGTGTCGAGTCTTCAAACTTCAGTCTCTATCAGTCTTCTCGAACTCTTTCAAAGTATCTGACAATATAAAACATCCTCAATCTCTCTCTTCTCTTCATCTCCAGGATCTCAATCTGACTCTCTCATCACTCTAATTCTCTTTACATCAACACCAACAGTTAACCTTCCCCTCGAATGAAGATCTTCAAAGAATTAGAATCGCAACCAGGTTCTTAAGATTCCTAATTCTCTTGATCACATTTCTTGATTCCTTAAGTTCATAAGCATCATTAACTTGCGAAAACGTCAGGATCTGAACTTCACTCTTCAATCTTTAAACTCCCCTTGGATGACAAACTCCCCCAAAAGTTATGCTCAGGATCGTGGTCTGGCTTTCATAGGTTCAAGATCGACACCTGGCTTACTTGCACATCCTCTACCTCAAAATAAATTTCACAAATTTAAAATTTGACAAATTTATATACCACTTGCAGGTACTAATCAAAAATAAATGATTTTACAATATTAAACTCTGGTGAACCACTTTGTAGGAAAAAAAAACCTTTTCTTTCAAATTCACTTCTTATTTCACCCAAACTCTCCTTCACAAATTGTCCATCATGTTCAGCACTTGGAATTTTGAAAATCAGCTCTTCAACATCAGTTTTTTTAATTTTCAAACTTTTATGCTAAAACACACTGAAAATCTTTTTGGATTTTTATATTATAAAGGAATGCAGAAAAGAGATATTTACAAACAATATTTTTTGTGAGTTTGTGTAAGAGGATCATATCAGTTTTTGAGACAAATCACTAACACTGTTAAGCTTTAAACATTTTAAGTTCTAAACAATTCACCTAGATTGTCAGTATACTGATCCATTTAAATTTTCACACAAAGTTCAACTGTTTCGAGATACGAGATTAGTGTTTTAAAGACTTAAACTTATTCGGGTGTCTGTCACACCCCGGCCGCGTATAACATGCAACCGCGGCGGAAACGCCGAGGAGTGTTGGGGACAGAATTAATTGTTTCATAACCATGGAAATCAAAGTTACATTTTATTTATCAACACATGTGTTACATTGTCTTCAAACAGGAAATAAAGAGTTTATAACATAATTAACTAAGTCTATCTTTATTTTTGGTCTCTAAGGCACAGGTCCGCCCTAGTGTCACCATTGTCATCCTACACGATAGCTCCTGAAAACACATGTGAAAGTAGGTACTTCAGCATAAAAATGCCTGTGAGATACATAGGTTTAGTGAAAATGGATTCATGACTTGTGTTTAAAGAAAACGTTTAATAATAATCAGTCATGAACCTTGTAATTTGTTTTGTTTTGTAAATCGTATGAAAAACGATAAGTTCAGATGATATGTATAAATGAAATGTAAAGTTAAATGAATAACCTAATAAAATGAGTTTGTATAAGATAAGTTGTTTGTAAAAATAATGTCTTGTGAAGAATATGTTATTTGTGTGAAATGTAATATGTCTAAACTGAAATGATTTAGATAACGCTACGATATGTAATATTATACAAGCATTTATATATAGGAAGTACCAGCGGCGTATCCACCGTGTTTGTATCACATTACATACGCCACGTTACCAAACCATGTACCCAAACCAACCACCATGTAAATTGTTCATGTATAACTCAATTGTCAAATGTTATTGTGTAAACCATATCGAAATGTCTATGTTCAATGTAAACCACCAAGTATGTATATACATGTCAAAATGTTTATGTTTAATGTAGATCATGTAATGTGTACCCAAAATATATCTTGTATGGTAAGTGAGATGTATCAACTAAACCATATGTAAAATGCACAAAAACAAGGTATTGAAGTAAAACTTGGTTTAAATCAAAGTTATGTTTTGTGGAACAAATGCATGCTATACGGATACAGACATTTATGCGGTATTGTGAAATATGCATACATCCAAGCCTTGAGACTGTGGCGATAAACCCTTAAACAAATTAAAGGTTTATCTAAGTTATGTATATCGAATTCGGTCATTCCTTCCAATCCAAACAAACCCAGGATTTCAGGAACGGGAGTTGTCAATTCCTATGGTACCACTACCTACTAACGAATGGCGTGATCAATGTTAATGAATGTATTGTTCCATGTTAAACAAACCAAATGTTATACCAAAATGAAGGCATATGATGTAAACAATTGTACTAGGTATGCAAAATAGCATGAAATGCAATGTGAAACAATGTACTAAGTACGCACACAATGGGCATACATAGCATGAAATGTAATGTAAAGCAATGTACTAAGTACGCACACAATGGGCATACATAGCATGAAATGTAATGTAAAGCAATGTACTAAGTACGCACACAATGGGCATACATAGCAGGAAATGTAATGTAAAGCAATGTACTAAGTACGCACACAATGGGCATACATAGCATGAAATGTAATGTAAAACAATGTACTAAGTACGCACACAATGGGCATACATAGCATGAAAAGTAATGAAATCATGTACTATAATATACTAACGAACATAGCAGGTACATGATGTGAAAGCATGAAAAGCATGAAAGTAACAAGTAGGCACATGTGTTTCACCCCAAAACAGTTTGGAAAACAGTAAATGTGGGGTTCAATGTACTCACCTGAGATTGCTTTGAATTCCTTGTGTAACAATCACACAATGCTAGAGATCACAGATATCAAACGGCACCTAATAGGTAGCTATATTAATATACCGGACCAAAATCGGGAGGATCGGATAGTATGCGGGTTCGTAAACCAAACAAGTATGGAGACTTGTGTAATATGGTTTAACAAAGCCTACATACTAAAATGAAACCAAACCTAAGTGCTTACTATCCATTACGACCCGTTTAGGTAGCTTATGCTACCTTAATGCGACGTTCGCGTCGAACACGTTTGGAACGCCTAACATCGTGGCCATAAGGTATAACCTCGGGAGGTTATAACTATGGTCACCTAATATGTTTGGTCGGATCCTAATGATCGACCAAATGGGTTGGGTTCGAAAGTATAAGCGATTGTTTAGATCACTTACCTTACGACCCTATATATGCACTAAACTAAAAGTGACGAGCTAAGCATGTTTGGACATGCTTAACTAAGTTTAGAAAACGGGTTTGGCATCAAAACAAACGGCTTTGATGCTCACAAGTAGTTTGGTTACAAAATACGCAAGAATGCGCATTTTGGCCGAAACTACGACTCGTCACTGAGCCTAGACAACATGGTAATCAGTAGGTATAGTCACTACGGACTATAACCATCGTGATCACGCTCACGTTATGAAGTTCTATTGAACTTCGTGTTGACCATAGGCTGGTCACACAGAAAGTCAAACAAAACTTTGAATTTCGGACTCGAAAAGCGAATAAAAGAACGAAAGAACACTTACGAAGGGTCCCCGAATGCTAATCTAGATCAAAATGGCTCAGGTATGAAACAAAGGTTCCAACTTAGAGCTTTAGATCAGATTTTTGTGGGTTTTAACCAAAAGGGGGGGGGGGTATTTATAGCAAAAGCAAAGCCGTTAGGATCGTTTCTTGAATATCGTGCCATGATCCGAGCCGTACAATTGTCGCAAAGTTGTGGTGCCTTATTTTGCCCCCACCATAGGAATCCGACACGTGGCGTTGCCCTTTGGGTGATCGAAAGGCCAATGCAAGTGGATCAAACATTGAATCTGGTCTGCATGTCTGATACGACCCACGTCAGGATTCACACAAGGCCCAGGCGGGCCGCCTAGCCCCGTCTGATCAGCACAAAGTTTCAGAAATTACAGTTTTAGTCCCTGTTGCGTATTTAAGCCATTTCCGACACTTCTAAGGCCCGTAAAGCCAACTTTAGGGCCCTAAATTGATGCCTAAACATTGTGGACATGAAACATGCTCAAAAATGTTCCGAATGTTGGTTCGTTTGGCCGTACGATCGCGATATTCGCTTAATTACGACGGAATGCGCATAAGCGCGAAAGACGATCCAAATGACGCGACGAATGGATTTTTCTCATGCCAAACACTAAGGCATAATATTAGGATGCTTACATAAATTTTTGGATGTCCGGATGTATTCAGAACATAAGTTATGCGTGAAAGTGCAAACTTGTGCACTTTTTGACACTTTTAGCCCCTGAATGATCCAAAAGTTTGTTTTAGCATACCAAACCCCTCAAAGCGTATTTCTAAGCTATGTAAAGGATATTTATGGTATGTTTAACTTATGGACATGTTCCGGAATGTTTGTTACAGTTCAAATTGGCATACTTTCGCAGTTTGTCAAGTTTAGTCCCTGTAAGCGAATTAACTTGTTTTTGCCATACCAAAGCCTTCGAAACTTATTTCTAAGTTATGTAAAGGTTATTTAAGGTATGTTGAGTATATGTTGATGTTCCAGAGTATTTGTCGCATTAAACTGAGTACGTTTATGCACCAGTTTGCGTATAATTCTCCAGAAAGCGATGTAGAGTTTAAAATTGAACAAAAGTCAAAACATGAAAAATGTAAAACACAACCAAACAAACATTGGGATAAAATAACATTGTTTTATTGATAATTGAACAGTTCACAATGATTACAAGCACAAATGTTACAGTCTCCCCTATTTGTGGAAATTTCGTCCCGAAATTTATTTAGAGGAAACTCGTGGAAAAAGATGCGGATATTTTGCCTTCATTTGATCTTCGCGTTCCCAAGTAAACTCGGGTCCACGTTTAGATTCCCAGCGAACCTTGACCAAAGGAATGCGCTTGCGTTTAAGCCACTTGACTTCACGTTCCATGATTTCCACGGTTTCTCAACAAATTTCAGTGTTTTGTCAACACGAATTTCGTCAAGCGGTATGTGGAGGTTTTCATCAGCTAAACACCTCTTTAGATTGGACACGTGAAAGGTTGGATGAACATTTCCAAGTTCAGGAGGTAACTCAAGTCTGTAGGCTACCTTACCGATTCTTTCGACGATCTTGAATGGTCCAACGTATCTAGGTGCAAGTTTTCCTTTCTTTCCGAATCTGATCACTCCTTTCCAAGGAGAGACCTTAAGTAATACTCGATCACCGACTTGAAAATCCAAGGGCTTGCGTTTTAGGTCCGCGTAACTCTTTTGACGGCTTCTAGCTGTCTGAAGGTTATCATGAACTTTCTTTACCTTATCAGTTGTCTCTAAAATGAGGGCAGGTCCAGTAAGTTGAGCCTCGCCAATCTCATTCCAGTAGACTGGTGAACGACATTTTCGACCATAGAGAGCCTCGAAAGGAGCCATGTTGATGCTGGAGTGATAACTGTTGTTGTAGGAGAATTCAATCAATGGAAGATGTGAATCCCAACTACCACCAAAATCGATCACACAAGCTCTAAGCATATCCTCCAGTGTCTTGATTGTTCTTTCAGATTGACCATCTGTTTGTAGATGATAAGCTGTGCTCAAATTAAGTTGGGACCCCATAGCAGATTGCATGGTTCTCCAAAAATGAGAAGTGAAACGAGCATCCCTGTCAGAAATGATGTTCAAGGGAACACCATGTCGAGCTACAATTTCATCCACGTAGATTTGAGCAAGTTTGTCAGCCGAAAAATCCTCACGGATTGGCAAGAAATGCGCTGATTTAGTAAGACGATCAACAACTACCCAGATGACATCGTGACCTTTCTTTGTGCGCGGGAGTTTAGTAATGAGATCCATAGTAATGTTTTCCCATTTCCAAACTGGGATTTCTGGTTGCTCCAATAATCCGGAAGGACGCTGATGTTCAGTGTGACAACTCGAATTTCCAAGATTCCTATTTCGCATTTATTGCACGTTCATGTATTGTTTAGTTGTTTAATTGCACAAATAATTGGCTATGGAACTGTAACGTTTTGATACAATGATGTGTATTGTGTGTTTGTGCATGGTTATGTGTTAATTGTGACAGACTTGTCAAATATGTGAACTTGGTGGTGAAACTGTGAAATTGATGTGAGATGGTGTGCTTGTGTAAGATATAGTAATTCAGGGTGTGTAGAGTAATTAGTGAAAATTAAACTATACCTAACCCTAATCCCTTGTTCACTAATCATTTTCACAAAACCAAAGCACGTACTTCACATTCTCTGGCAATCATCACCAAATCATTAGCAAGACATTCATCACTTTTGTTTCCACATTCTCTCTAGGATCATCCAAGGTAAATTGTTAATGATTGATTGTTGTTTTTATTCTTGATTATGTGTTCATAAAAACCCTAGTTCCTTATATAATATTCTGTGATTTTGATTTGATTCTGGATAATTGTGAATATGATGATGATGATTAGTTACATGATTGTTAGATTGTTCTTGTGATGATTATTGTTGTTAAGCATTGATCGATTGATTATGTTTCTGCCGTTTAAGTGAATGAAATTAGGGTTTTTAGAATGATGAATGGAACTGTTGATCGAAAGGAAACGTAACTGTTTCAGTTGCAAATATCGAATGATTGAATGTTTGTCTGAGGTTTGTGAATGAATGTTAATTGTCTGAGTTTTATTCATGATTGAGACTATCTGAGTTTTAAGTGTTGATATTTGTCCGACTTTTATTGATGCATTAAGTGTCTGAGCTTTATATGATGTGTTGATGTCCGAGCTTTTAAACAAGCTCATGGGTCCGAGCTTCTATATGAATAACATGTTGTCTGAAGTTTTGAAAGGAAAGGGGTCAAGTCCGAGTATCTTTTGTTAAATGCCTGTCCAACTTTTGGATATGGAGTCATGTGTCCGACCTTTTGAGATCTTTAGAGTGGTCCGAGTTTTGGCAATGATCAAGGGGTCCGACTTTTGACCCCCATGTCCTCTTGTCCGACCTTTGAGCTCCAAAACCCTTCACCTAGTCCGACTTTTAACCCCTTGCCCCTCCTATCCGAGTTTTACACCCTTTCCCCTTTTGATTTTGTCCGAGTTTCATGCAATGGACTCCTGTCCGAGTTTTGAACAGGGGAAACCCCCCCCCCTCACTTCTTGTCCGAGTTTTAAGGGCAAGGCTCTGTCCGAATTTTATGTGTAATGATAGTCTGACTTATGTATGTTTTGTACATGATGCATGATCAAGTTCTGTTAGTTCCGTTAAGTGTGTAACCCTGATTTAAGTGGGTTGTGTTGTTAAAGTTATTGATTCTGTACGCATGAATAAATAAATACGGGTTTTGGATTATGACAAACACCAGTAATTAAGCTTTCCGAATGCTTCTGTATATAATTGCATGCAACTGTTCATTTCTGCATATAACTGAATGATTCGATATATGATTGTATGAAGTGAATGCAACTGTATGATCCTGCATGCGTGAACATTCTATGTGATATCATCATGTACACAATAAACACACAAGACACAGTTGCTTGAATATCAAGGATTTGTAAACCCTAATTTGATGCAAACACTTACATCGTATCATGTGCAACATATCCTAGGTCGTGTGTAACGGACTTAGACATTTGATAAACCCTAGAGCATAGCATACCGAGCAAACCAAGGTGAGTTCACACAGCCAAGGCATGGGGTTCCCAGGGTGGGAATGGGATTGAATGATTTATTGGTACATACTTAGTTAATCGAACCTAATGATATGGTCCTCGGGAGAAGAAGAGTAAAGATAAGATACGGCTAGACTAGTATACCCACTTGAACTGATCTTCGCACACACGCCAGGGGTTGGCTGCGATATTATGACTAATCATTCGCACACATGCCTTGGGAAGGCCGCGAACTATAGATACTAAAACTTCGCAAGTAATGCCAGGGTGGCCGCGATACAAATATACATAGTCTAGGATATTTGGGAGTATTACCCCAAATCTTCGCATACATGCCGAGAGGCCCGCGATGGAAACTAATACGATACATGACTTAACGAACGAACATAATGCTACTCATACTATTACCATTACTGAACTATACACTGTGAACTCGCTCAACTAGTTGTTGACTCTTTGCTGCATGCCTTGCAGGTCGTTAGATACATGGAGCTTGCACGGGGAGGAGCAGGACGTTGTGGGCATGGATCATGAATGCTTAATTAAACACTTATGACATTTCATACATTATCATTTATGTTGGGTTTATTTACATGCTTCCGCTACTTAAACAAAGTTTGGTTTTGAACATCAATCATGTCGTGATGAATTACATTATCTACTTTTATTATTAAATGCTGTGTTCGATATGATTGGTGGCTTGATCCTGGTCAGTCACGCTCCCAAGGCGGTGATACTCCGCGTGTGGATTTTGGGGGTGTGACATTCAGCCTTAACCTTAAGACAAGTAAGGCATTTTGATACATATAAGGCAATGTCTTTCATCATACCAGGCCACCAATACTGAATACGAAGATCCTTATACATCTTATCTGAGCCAGGATGAATAGAATAACGGGACTTATGGGCTTCATCCATAAGCAAGGTACGAAGATTATCTTGGCTTGGGACCCACAAACGGTCCATGAAGTAATACGATCCATTGTCCTTCAGTTCAAGAGAAGGTGTTATGTGATAAGGAAATTCCTTATCCATCAAACCTTATGAAACACAAGATTGTTGAGCCTGAGAAATACGTGCTTGGATATCGGATTGAGCTTGAATAACAGATTGGACACGAACACAATGAAGCTTAGTACGTTCCTTGCGACTCAAAGCATCGGCCACGACATTCGCCTTACCAGGATGGTAGCGAATTTCGCAGTCATAGTCGTTTAGAAGTTCAACCCAACGTCGTTGCCTCATGTTGAGCTCTTTCTGATTGAAGATATGCTGAAGACTTTTGTGGTCCGTAAAAACCACACATTTTGTACCGTACAAATAGTGTCTCCAGATCTTAAGAGCGAAGACAACTGCACCCAACTCAAGATCATGAGTGGTGTAGTTCTTCTCATGAATCTTCAACTTCCTTGATGCGTATGCTATGACTTTGTTTCTTTGCATCAGGACGCAGCCAAGACCTAATTTAGACGCATCGCAATAAACGACGAAATCATCATTGCCCTCGGGCAAAGTTAGGACAGGTGCGTCACAAAGTTTCTGCTTCAAGTGTTGAAAAGCTTCCTCTTGCTTGAATCCCCAATCAAAGGGTTTGTTCTTCTGAGTTAGAGCAGTTAGCGGAACTGCAATCTTTGAGAAGTTTTCAATGAAGCGGCGGTAATAACCAGCCAGACCAAGAAAAGAACGCACTTCAGTAGGAGTAGTAGGCGTATCCCAATCCTTGATCGCACTGATCTTGGAGGGATCCACATGAATACCTTATTCGTTGACAATGTGTCCTAAGAATTGAACCTCTTTAAGCCTGAATTCACACTTGGAGAATTTGGCGAAAAGCTGCTCTTTCTTTAGGAGTTCCAACGTAAGACGAAGGTGTTGCTCATGATCAGCTCACGTCTTAGAATATATTAAAATGTCATCGATGAAAACGATGATGAACTTATCCAAATAAGGTTTGCAGACCCTATTCATCAAGTCCATGAAAACAACAGGAGCATTAGTCAAACCGAATGGCATGACTGTGAACTCATAATGTCCATAACGAGTGCGGAACGCTGTCTTCGAAATGTCTTCTTCTTGCACACGAAGCTGATGATATCCAGATCGTAGATCAATCTTTGAAAAATAAGAAGCACCTTGTAATTGATCAAAGAGATCATCAATGCGAGGTAGGGGATATCGATTCTTGATAGTAAGCTTGTTAAGCTCACGATAATCGATACACATCCTAAAAGATCCATCCTTCTTTTTGACAAAGAGAACGGGAGCACCCCAAGGTGAAAAGCTAGGACGGATAAAACCTTTGTCGGAGAGTTCCTGCAGCTGCTTTGACAACTCTTGCATCTCAGACGGTGCAAGACGATATGGAGCTTTGGCAATGGGATTTGCACCAGGTACGAGATCAATACGGAACTCGACTTGGCGTGCTGGGGGTAGACCAGGTAACTCTTCAGGGAAAACCTCAGAATAATCCCGAACGACAGGAATATCTGAAATAGACTTACCCTTGCCTTTAACTGCTGTAATATGTGATAAGAAAGCCACATAGTTCTTCCGTAGATACTTCCGTGCTTTAAAACAAGACATGAGTTTGAGACCACCGGCAGGCTTCTCACCACGAACCTGTAGGATCTCGCCTGTCGACAACGGCACACAAACAATCTTCTCAGAACAAACTATCTCTGCGCGATGCTTAGATTACCAAGCCATACCCACTATAACGTCGAAGCTTCCAAGTTGCATAGGCGTGAGGTCAATAGGAAAAATATGGTCGTTATGGTTTAACTGGCAGTTGCGGAGAACAGAATCAAGAACAATGGGTTAACCACTGGCAACCTCTACTGTCAAAGGTTTACCTAGTTTCGTTCTAGACACGCGAAGCATTGGCTCAAAAGATAATGACACAAAACTCTTGTCGGCACCCGAATCAAAAAGAATAGATGCAGGCTGATTATTAATAAAGAATGTACCGTTCACCACTTCATTGTCTGCTTGTGCCTCTTGAGCATTCATGTTGAAGACTCGCCCTCGAGCCTGAGCCTGATTCTGATTCTGGTTCTGGTTTGCTAGCCTTGGGCACCGGTTTCTGTAGTGGGTCAGGTCCCCACAGTTATAACAAGCACCTGGTAGGTAGTTTGGTCATGCAGCCTTACCCTGTTGCTGAGCAGGAGGCTGAGCAACTTGCTGAGCAGGGTTCTGAACTGCGCGATTTTGAGCAAACCAGCAAACATCGGCAAGATGACCTGACTTCCCATAGTTAGTACAGAAACGACACTGATGCTGCGGCTGATGGTGACTGTTGCATCGATTGCACAAAGGTGCATTTCCTGAATAGGGCTTCTTTGTTGGAGGCTGGTTGGGAGCTGCCTGGTTAGCTTGGGCAGTGACAGCATAGTTTTGGGAAGCCTTACGCTTCTTTGCCCTTTTTGATGAACCAGAATCCTTTCCATTCTTGTTTTGACCTTTCTTGCTATCTTCCTTGTCAGATGACTATTTCTTGCCCTTGTCACCCTTCCTGTGTAATTTATTCTTTCGAATTTGTGACTCGGTCAGTGTCGCTGATAACTCGATTGCCGGACGGAGTGTGGTAGGGTTGCTACCAGTAATAATGTCTTGTACCGAGTCAGGAAGGCCGTCGATGTACCTTTCGATGGCCTTGTCGAGTGGGGCGACCATAGTCGGGCAAAGTAGACTCAGCTCCTCGAACCTATCAGTATATGCCCTGTGCTCGCCACTATCATGTTTCAAATCATCAAACTCCTTCTCCAACGGTCATTGCTCATGACGAGGACAAAACTCCCTCATCATAAGAGCTCTTAGTTCAGCCCATGTCTGTGCTAGAGCGACGTCTGCACCACGGTCTCTCATTACCCCATTCCACCATGTGAGAGCCCTCTTCTGAAACACGCTCGAAGAAAACTCGACCTTGCGATTATCTGGACACTGCACGTGGCGAAAGGTATTCTCGATGCTCTCGAACCATTGAAGAAGCCCAGTTGCTCCCTCAGAACCACTAAACTTGAGTGGTTTAGCCGAGTTAAAGTTCTTGAAAGTGCATGTACCATTGTTGTTGTTGTTGTTGGCTTGGTTCCATTGAGCAAAGAGATTTGGGAATTGAGCAGCCATCTGCTGCGCAATAATTTCTGCCAGCTCGGCAGTTGCTATCTGGTGTTCGCGTCGAGGAGGCATTCTAAAAGAGGAAAAACATGAAAGGAAACGAGTGAGATGATTGGATGAAGAGAATGAGATGAAACAGAATCAACAAAAGCAAAGATGGTGGTTACGCATCGCAAAGCAGACAAGCGACACGAAATGTCTAGTCAAAGTAAGTGGGTCAAAAATAATGTATCGCGAAGACATGTTCGCCTATAAGTGAACACTCACCCCAAGAGTTCCCAGGTAAGAGTGACTGGTCCGATTATGTGGATTTGTACGAACACTCTAGCCTTAGACAGAAAACTCAGGGTACAGGCATTCACTCTTCCAGTTCGCACGTCTTCACACTATTAAAGCCCAAAACTTTGACGAGACCTTTGAAAATTCAAAAAAGGGTTCAATACCATATAACAGAGGGTTCAAGACCTAGTAATCAATCATCCTAGAACAGATGATTAATTTTCAAAGCGGACTCGGAATCGAAATTCTCGTTGTGGTTATCACCTAAGGATAGGTGAAGTGCATGTTTTAAAATCTAAACACAAGATAACTTGTGTTAGGGTCTTAGAAAGTTATAGTCTAGGTCAAAGCATTACTAATAACCTAATTCCCTATAACCAATGGCTCTGATACCAACTCTTTTCTGTCACACCCCGACCGCGTATAACATGCAACCGCGGCGGAAACGCCGGGGAGTGTTGGGGACAGAATTAATTGTTTCATAACTATGGAAATCAAAGTTACATTTTATTTATCAACACATGTGTTACATTGTCTTCAAACAGGAAATAAAGAGTTTATAACATAATTAACTAAGTCTATCTTTATTTTTAGTCTCTAAGGCACAGGTCCGCCCTAGTGTCACCATTGTCATCCTACACGATAGCTCCTGAAAACACATGTGAAAGTAGGTACGTCAGCATAAAAATGTCTGTGAGATACATAGGTTTAGTGAAAATGGATTCATGCTTGTGTTTAAAGAAAACGTTTAATAACAGTCAGTCATGAACCTTGTAATTTGTTTTGTTTTGTAAATCGTATGAAAAACGATAAGTTCAGATGATATGTATAAATGAAATGTAAGGTTAAATGAATAACCTAATAAAATGAGTTTCTATAAGATAAGTTGTTTGTAAAAATAATGTCTTGTGAAGAATATGTTAGTTGTGTGAAATGTAATATGTCTAAACTGAAATGATTTAGATAACGCTACGATATGTAATATTATACAAGCATTTATATATAGGAAGTACCAGCGGCGTATCCACCATGTTTGTATCACATTACATACGCCACGTTACCCAAACCATGTACCCAAACCAACCACCATGTAAATTTTTCATGTATAACTCAATTGTCAAATGTTATTATGTAAACCATATCGAACTGTCTATGTTCAATGTAAACCACCAAGTATGTATATCCATGTCAAAATGTTTATGTTTAATGTAGATCATGTAATGTGTACCCAAAATATATCTTGTATGGTAAGTGAGATGTATCAACTAAACCATATGTAAAATGCACAAAAACAAGGTATTGAAGTAAAACTTGGTTTAAATCAAAGTTATGTTTTGTGGAACAAATGCATGCTATACTGATACAGACATTTATGCGGTATTGTGAAATATGCATACATCCAAGCCTTGAGACTGTGGCGATAAACCCTTAAACAAATTAAAGGTTTATCTAAGTTATGTATATCGAATTCGGTCATTCCTTCCAATCCAAATAAACCCAGGATTTCAGGAACGGGAGTTGTCAATTCCTATGGTACCACTACCTACAAACGAATGGCGTGATCAATGTTAATGAATGTATTGTTCCATGTTAAACAAACCAAATGTTATACCAAAATGAAGGCATGTGATGTAAACAATTGTACTAGGTATGCACACAATGGGCATAAATAGCATGAAATGCAATGTGAAACAATGTACTAAGTACGCACACAATGGGCATACATAGCATGAAATGTAATGTAATGTAAAGCAATGTACTAAGTACGCACACAATGGGCATACATAGCATGAAATGTAATGTAAAGCAATGTACTAAGTACGCACACAATGGGCATACATAGCATGAAATGTAATGTAAAGCAATGTACTAAGTACGCACACAATGGGCATACATAGCATGAAATGTAATGTAAAGCAATGTACTAAGTACGCACACAATGGGCATACATAGCATGAAATGTAATGTAAAACAATGTACTAAGTACGCACACAATGGGCATACATAGCATGAAATGTAATGAAATCATGTACTATAATGTACTAACGAACATAGCAGGTACATGATGTGAAAGCATGAAAAGCATGAAAGTAACAAGTAGGCACATGTGTTTCACCCCAAAATAGTTTGGAAAACAGTAAATGTGGGGTTCAATGTACTCACCTGAGATTGCTTTGAATTCCTTGTGTAATAATCACACAATGCTAGAGATCACGGATATCAAACGGCACCTAATAGGTAACTATATTAATATACCGGACCAAAATCGGGAGGATCGGATAGTATGCGGGTTCGTAAACCAAACGAGTATGGAGACTCATGTAATATGGTTTAACAAAGCCTACATACTAAAATGAAACCTAACCTAAGTACTTACGATCCATTACGACCCGTTTAGGTAGCTTATGCTACCTTAACGCGTCGTTCGCGTAGAACGCGTTTGGAACGCCTAACATCGTGGCCATAAGGTATAACCTCGGAAGGTTATAGCTATGGTCACCTATTTTTTTTTGTCGGATCCTAATGATCGACCAAATGGGTCGGGTTTGAAAGTATAAGCGATTGTTTAGATCGCTTACCTTACGACCGTATATATGCACTAAACTAAAAGTGACGAGCTAAGCATGTTAGGACATGCTTAACTAAGTTTAGAAAACGGGTTTGGCATCAAAACAAACGGCTTTGATGCTCACGAGTAGTTTGGTTACAAAATACGCAAGAATGCGCATTTTGGCCGAAACTACGACTCGTCACTGAGCCTAGACAACGTGGTAATCAGTAGGTATAGTCACTACGGACTATAACCATCGTGATCACGCTCACGTTATGAAGTTCTATTGAACTTCGTGTTGACCATAGGCTGGTCACACAGAAAGTCAAACAAAACTTTGACTTTCGGACTCGAAAAGCGAATAAAAGAACGAAAGAACACTTACGAAGGATCCCTGAATGCTAATCTAGATCAAAATGGCTCAGGTATGAAACAAAGGTTCCAACTTAGAGCTTTAGATCAGATTTTTGTGGGTTTTAACCAAAAGGGGGGGGTATTTATAGGAAAAGCAAAGCCGTTAGGATCGTTTCTTGAATATCGTGCCATGATCTGAGCCGTACACTTGTCGCAAAGTTGTGGTGCCTTATTTTGCCCCCACCATAGGAATCTGACACGTGGCGTTGCCCTTTGGGTGATCGAAAGGCCAATGCAAGTGGATCAAACATTGAATCTGGTCTGCATGTCTGATGCGGCCCGCGTCAGGATTCACACAAGGCCCAGACGGGCCGCCTCGCCCCGTCTGATCAGCACAAAGTTTCAGAAATTACAGTTTTAGTCCCTGTTGCGTATTTAAGCCATTTCCGACACTTCTAAGGCCCGTAAAGACAGCTTTAGGGCCCTAAATTGATGCCTAAACATTGTGGACATGAAACATGCTCAAAAATGTTCCGGATGTTGGTTTGTTTGGCCGTACGATCGCGATGTTCGCTTAATTACGACGGAATGCGCATAAGCGCGAAAGACGATCCAAATTACGCGACGAATGGATTTTTCTCATGCCAAACACTAAGGCATAATATTAGGATGCTTACATAAATTTTTGGATGTCCGGATGTATTCAGAACGTAAGTTATGCGCGAAAGTGCAAACTTGTGCACTTTTTGACACTTTTAGCCCCTGAATGATCCAAAAGTTTGTTTTAGCATACCAAACCCCTCAAAGCCTATTTCTAAGCTATGTAAAGGATATTTATGGTATGTTTAACTTATGGACATGTTCCAGAATGTTTGTTACAGTTCAAATTGGCATACTTTCGCTGTTTGTCAAGTTTAGTCCCTGTAAGCGAATTAACTTGTTTTTGCCATACCAAAGCCTTCGAAACTTAGTTCTAAGTTATGTAAAGGTTATTTAAGGTATGTTGAGTATATGTTGATGTTCTGGAGTATTTGTCGCATTAAATTGAGTACGTTTATGCACCAGTTTGCGTATAATTCTCCAGAAAGCGATGTAGAGTTTGAAATTGAACAAAAGTCAAAACATGAAAAATGTAAAGCACAACCAAACAAACATTGGGATAAAAAAACATTGTTTTATTGATAATTGAACTGTTCACAATGATTACAAGCACAAATGTTACAGTGTCCTACCTCAGAATATACTCCCGTATCCAGACTTCTATATTCAGTCTTACAGGTGAATGTACACTAATGATATTTGTAAATGGGTAGATGCGAAATCATGAGAGCTCAGGTCAGAACTTCCGTTCGTGCAGAGAGATGATGGCTCGTCTTTAGGTGTGTACTGTTTGGGGATCTTTTCTTCAACAGCACATGATTAGCATTTTTCAATGTTTCATCATTTTTTGTACTGAGGGCTGGCTTTAAGATTTAAAGCAGATGCAAAGTATTATACGAGAACTAGGCTATTGCTTCCGCAAAATCAGAAGTTTAGGTATAATACCCCAGATATCACCACGCACAAAGACCTAGTATGTCAGAAATAGAAAATCTTTCAAACAACATTTCGGGGGTTACCCATATATCCGAGAAATGTTCCCCGTGATATAAGTAAGTATGATTTTATGTTTATATCCCGAAAACAATCTACTGAATGTGTAAAAACCTACTGACACATCCACAGTGAGACCGTTTATCACATTTTTGACTTTTTCATTCTTTAGCGTGTTGTGATTGTCCACTGATGTACTATCATTTCCTCTTTTTTCTCAACAAAACTCGTTTTTGAATTTTATCATGTTTTTTACTTTTTTCAAAATTTTCTAATGGTTTTTGGATTTTCTGAAATTCTTACTCCCCCTAAAATTCAAAAACATTAAAAGAAAAATTGAAAATAAACTGTATAAGTAAAGTGACAACTGTTGTGAATTGCTTCAATTCACCATCCACTAGGCATAAACAATCAGAACTCCCCCTTACAACAAACTATTTTCCCATTAAGATTTCAAAACACTTAAGTTTGTTTTAATCATTGTTTTCAACCACTTGTAGGTTTGTTATCCTCTGCGCCACTTGAAAACATATGACAATGTCACAAAAATACCACTTGTAGAAAATCAAGTACACCTTAATGTCCCTAATTAACCACTTGCAAATCGAAATATCACAGTTGCCAACCTGTGAATTTCTCAAGAAAGATGCCGATTCCTACTCCCCAATTACCAACCTGGGAGTTCCGGCAAGTCAGGATTTTACTTATGAAAAACTGCCATCCAAGCCTGACCAAACTTGGATGTTTCCTCTTCAGGTTCACTCAGGGTGTAAGTTGCTGTCACACCTTGGCTTTGCGGAAGCGTGGGTTTATCCTTAATACCATAGCATAATCACAACAATGCTATATGAAAATAAAACCATGATGTTCATCCATTCATTCAAGTTTAAAAAGTAAACACCACAACATTGTTTAAAAAGTCGACACTTAAAACCAGGACATAACTTAAAACATGTTCAACGACATAACCAAAGACATGAAATAAAACAATGTTTAAGACTTGTGACCCGTCCAGGCAAAGGCCACATTTCCTAAACTCGGATGACATCATTATTCCTACGCAGCTTGACGTGATGCATACCGTGCCAGATCCACTAATTTCCTGAAATACATGCAGTTTGAAAAATCAACAAAAAGTTGAGCGAGTTCATGTAAAAGTGAGTATGTATAAATCTTTAAAGTATGTATAAAAGTCCCTGGTATGTAGCAATAAGGAAAAAGAGATCACCAATGGGTTGCAAAGCCACTAGTATGTGTGAGAAAGTGCAAGGAAACTCAAACCTAGCAAATTTGTTACCAGGCTTCGGCTGTAAGACACAGTCACCTCTATGGGCCTCCCCGGCCTCACGGGTGTGGGCTCGCTACACCCAAATAGATCTATCACTCTTGTGTCCCTCGGTCCTACAAAGAGGATTAATGGCCTCGAGTGTTGTACCCACCCCTCACATGATCTAGTAGTATAAACCCTCCCTACGCTAACCATACCGTGTAAATAAATGTTTGTAATAGTTGTCGCATGTATTTCACCCCCGAAGTATAAAACTGAAAACAGTAAAGAGAAAAGGAGGACATGAACTCACAGAAGTGCGTATCCAGAAACGTCAATCTCCAACTCTATCTGCTGCGTGACGACCTACACGTACTAATGCCTATTAGACGGATGGGTCGTGCCTTGGCTTAGGGTTTAACGTTCTTGGCAAAATAGTTAGGTAACTATTTCGTATTCACACTTCTTATTTTTCTTATGAGTATATTTCCTTCCCAAGAATGCGCGTTCTATACATGTACATTTTATAATTCTGAAAATATATTTGAAAAATATATTTTTATCACTTGTCTAAATTGTTTTAAATTCCAAAATATATATATTTTTCCCAAAAATGTTATATTTTATTTCATAAATTTTCCAAAATAATGTCTCACCAAAATATTACGAATAAGAGTATTTTTCTGAAAAATACATAAGTTACGTTTTAAAGTTCGCGTTGTAACAATACTTGTGTAATTTAAATATTTGGTTTGTGAGAGCGTTGGTATTACTTCGGAGTCGAAATTTTATGGTACTTTCAAGTTATATTATTTTTTACCCAAAAATAATATATCTAGTACACAAAATAACAAACAATCACACAAGTGTTTTATTATAAAATATATATTCTAAATATATATATTTAACGAGTTTTATTTACGAAAATTCACCTCTGGTACTTGGTATTTTGGTAATAAAAATCATGGCGAAGTTTATTTTGAAAACCAAGCTAAAAATATATTTGTAACCATTTGTTATAAAAAATATTTCTAAGTGTTATATTTTTAGAAAAATTTCGCCAGAGTTTCCTCTGTAAATGGAGGTGTCCATGCTTGTAGCATATCATTTTCTTTTGAAAAATCAATCAACAATCATCAATCAAGCAATATATACGATCTTTAATCACTAATCTTGACAATAATACGCCTAAATCATAAACTCATGAACTTGAAAGTTTGTAAAAATATGTAGTAAATCACTAACACACTTAGTAGGTTTTGTTATCTTTAAAATTAACTTTAGTTTCTTAAAAACTTTATTTTTAAAGAATATGCATTCTCATAACTTCTAGTCTTATTTTCCAAAAATATTTCTTTGTGAAAGTTTCTTGTTACACAAGTGTTCATACACTTGTTTATCTATTAAAAATGTTTTTAGTTCATACAAGATCCGGGTTTTAACAAAACTAGTATTTTTCACTTGGTTCTTCCGAAAAACCACTTGTAGATCTTTAGATCTACTAGTTTATAATCTTACTTTTCAAGAAAAAATATATTTATTCAAGTTTCAAGTTCATGGGTGGATGGTTTCATCATCTTTCATAACTCTAACATTTACATCTTGCTAGTTCATGTTCTTTAACATGAACTAGTATGTCTAGATGATGATCCATCCTACTTCTACTAACAAACAACATCCAAATATCATAACTGCACAAGATCTACATGATTTACCCATATATCTTCTTTTTATCCTTTATGTTCAAGACATGGATTATGTTCATTAGTGTTCTTTAACATTTCACCATTCAATCATCTATTAACCACTAAAATTAAGAACAAGATGAAGTTTTAGAACACTTACTACTAGCACAAGGCTAGGGGAGAAACAAGGCGTAAAAGTGGTGGATAAAAGAAAACAAGAGTGGTCCTTGAACTTCCGAGTGCACCAAGACTGTTTGTTGAACCTCTTGCACCTTTGAGTGTATGAAAAATGGATAGAAAGGAAGTTGATGGTGGTGATATGGTGGAGGAGGGTGGCAGCCGTGAGGGAGGAGAAGAGAAGAGAGAATTGTTGTCGTTTGTTGAGTGTGTGATGAAATGAAGTGCTTAACTCATATGTAAATTTATAAACCATGTTCCCTCATTAACCACCATGTAAAGTGTCTCTAATCTCCCAACATGTACCATTAAAATAATCAAAGAAAGGCAAGGGTGGGTCATCCTTGTGGTGACCGTCGATTGGGGGGGGGGTAGGGGGTTGGGTTGTAATTCTTGGTTACTAATTAGTTAGGAACTTAGTTAGGATTTTAGTTAGGATATAAGTGTGTTATTTAATATAAAGTGTGTTAGGGTGTTTGGGGACCCTAACTAGCTCAGAAAAGTAAAAACAATGTATTTGGCAATACTTTTATGTTCCGGGTAAAGTCCGGTTGTTCGGTTGGATGTTGATCCGTTAAAGTGCCAAATAAAGCTTTAAAGTGTCTTTTATATTGTTTTTAGTAACGCATTAAATTCCCAACACTTTGGAAAGTGTCTAGGACTATTTTGCCAAGTTTTTGCACTTTACTAGCATTGTTAAATGCTGAATTTTGGTATTTAGTGCAGAATTTTGCACTTAAAGTATGTTTTAGGCACTTCCGGGCACTATAACTATCACCTAGTGATGCAGTTTTATGGTCCTCACCTCCCTACACTCCCTACTAGTGTAGTATTCTATTCCTGGCTCATTCTGGCCTCAAAAATATTGTCTGTCTAGGTGTTGGCAATGTCAGCATGTTTACTGGGTTATCCGCTCACTATGCTAACTGTGCTTTGTGTGCATCAGGTTCGTCACTATTGTTTGTTTGTAAATAATAGAGTGACAGTATAAGATGTGATGCATGAGTATGTACGTATCAGAAAATAGAAAGCAGTTTGACCATTATTGTAATCAAGCACAGTAATTAAGCACTAATTAAATATTAATCAAGTCGTACGGATACCTGGATTTGTGAGGGTTGTCACAGTTGCCTTCTTTGTTTCATAAAACTCTTAAACCCCTTTGGCCTTTCCATCGAACATTTTCCCAAAAATCTTTTTCACATTTCCATTAAATGCTTTCTTGACATCAAATTCTTTCTTTTCAGAATAGAATTGGTTTGAGATCTCCACTTTTCCAATTTTTTGTTTAAAATTTTCAGCCCGCAATGGTGGAAAGTTCTCATCATCCATTAGCGGCACTGATTTTTCTTCGTTTTGAAAAACTTGTGGCTCCTCTGATTTTGTGGAATCAGATTCATCGCCAGATTTTACATCTAATTTCTTAACAACCCATGTTTGGTTGTCAAGATTTGCTCTTCATTTGTAAAATCGCTTTGAACATTCACCAACTTCATATTTGGAGTTTTGAAAACCTTAAATTGTTCCATTGGTGGTTCAACATCAACAACCTTTTCTTTGAGTTTTTTAGAGACTCCCTGTTTAGTGTTAGTTGCCATTGGACAACTCCAGGCAATGTGTCCAACTTCATGACATCTGTAACAAGTTCTTGTCTCATTTTTCCAATAAGCTCCATTCTGGTCAGACTTCTGTTTTTCAGCAAGAAACTCTTTGTTTGAATGCTTCTAAAATGAGCTCTTTGCTTCTTTCTCAGAACTTGTTCTTGAAACAAATTTAGTTTTTGATTTAGAAATTTTCTCATTTTTATAATTTTCTGGTGGAATAAAACCTAGATCTTTCTTTTTGAAATTACCGTTATGGTTTGGGTTCTTATGAAAACCAGAACCAGAACTGTAGCCTTTTTTCTTGTTTAATCTTTGTTGAACTCTTGAAGTGTACTTTTTAGGTTTTCATTTGTTGGTGCACTTACGTCTGCTGACTACGTCTTCCATCGAGTCTTGAAGTTGAACAGATCAAACATGGCATGGAAACCTAGAAATAGTAGTTTTGTATAGGATCACTTATATGTACACAGCTAGGTCCGCTTATGTGTCAGTCATGTTTAGGTTCGCTTATTAGGTTATGTATGTGGTCCGCTCTTGTGTCACGATGTAGGATCGCTTATACGTACATGTACGTATAAGCGAACCAGGATGTCTATATATAGGTCTGTAGGAGCGATCCAAAAACACATAGTTGATGGTGTTTGTTCCGGTATGCTGCCGAAGTGCTGTCAGATCTTGTAATCGAGTTCAATATTAATAATACAGCAAGTTTAAAGTGTATACAGCTTCAATTGCACCGAATTACTAGTTTCCGCCTCTTAAGTCGGATACAAACTTCTCTGAACGACTCAAACAGGGCCGAGAAAGATCCTACAATTGGTATCAGAGCTCAGGAGGAGGAGTTCTTGCCATTTTAGCTGCATTTCTTCTGATTTTCTACACTTTCTTCACGTTTTTCAAAATTTTTTACGGTAAAACCAGCTCAAAATCACACAGTGCACTCGGAATCATGAGTTAACAAACCCTTGAAGTTTTCAGATCTAAAATCGACCTAGAAAGCTGATTTTTAGGGGGTTCGCTTTTACGTACTCGCACAAAAAGTGACGTCATCAATCAGGACCGCTCCAAATTACCTGTCTGGTTCGCTCGAAAATTCAGCTTGGATCGCTTTTAGTGACAGTTTCTGGTTCGCTCATTAGTACAATGTGACCGGTCCGCTCATTAGTCAGCTCATCAGGACCGCTCGTATCGACAAAATCAGGTCCGCTTGTTTGGCAGTTCGCTCGAAGGGGTTAGTTGTTTGGTCCGCTTATCTGGTCAAGTCGTCTGGTCCGCTCATTGGACATCTCATCTGGTCCGCTTTTAAGACACTGATCGGTTCGCTTTTGGAACAGTTCGCTTATTTGAACAGTTTGTCAAAGTTAGGAAATTGTTGTGAATTTGTGAACAATTTGTAAACGATGGATACTGAATTTTATAACGCTTTTGCTACTCCAACCTCGATTACACAAAGTGCATTGATCGACAATGAAACCGGAACGTCTCAAAGACCACCTAAACTCATGGATATTGATGATTATAACATGTGGTCGGAACGGTTCGGAAATTGGGTTGAAGCCTATCATCTAGATGCGTGGGAACATACTGAAGAGCCATATGTTAAGCACACAAAGAATGATGTTGTGAATGGTACTCCATTAACACTTAGAGAGATGAGTACTGCAGATAAAAAGAAATATCGTGATGAGAAATTGATGGTGAGTCTGCTTCAGCAAGCTATAAAAGAAGATATCTTGATACTGCTTCAACATGACGGAACTGCATATTCAATGTGGACAGAATTGGAAGCAAAGTTTACAGGCCGTGATGATTTTCGTGATGCAAACGTTTCAGCTTTAGGTTTTGATAAATCTAAAGTTACGTGTTTTCGTTGTCGGGAGAAAGGGCATTTCAAGCGAGAGTGCAAAAATCGTGAAGCTACTGGTGCCCAGAATCCTTTCGGAAACAATGATTATCACAAGAAGGCCATTTATCATCAAATCACACCACCAGCACAGCAGCAGGCACAAACAGCTCATGGGAGAGATGTGATGGATAATTCGAAAAGAGCATGTGTTGTTAGTCAGGGAAAATATGATAATTTTACCTGGGAAAAGTATCTTCTGAAAGATAGCAAAGTGTGTTTGGCTGAACAAGATGATGAGAAGTTGGTTGAAGGCTTTACTTGGGATGATTTTTGTCCAGATCAAAATCTTATGGCCAAAGAGATGTCCAAAAACACTTCTCATGCTTTCTTTGCTAATGCTTATGATTTGAAATGTGCAGAAAGGTGCATAAAAGTCATGGAAGCTGCTGAAGAAAAACGAAGAAGGAACAGAGAAGAAGCAGAAGAGGAAGAGAGATTGAAGGAAGAAGCGAAAGCTGAGAAAAGAAGAAGAGCTGAGTTTTTACAACCGAGCAGAAATGTCAAAGAAGTTCCAGAATATGAAGTGAAGATTGATGCAGAACGAGTTGAAGTTTCTGAAAAGTGCTTAAACTGTGATTTGCTGATTAAGCAGAACAATGAGCTGCTGCATAATATTCATAAGTTGAAAGAATCGTATGATACTATGAACAGAGAAATCAACAAATATACAGATTCTGATGGTGAACAAGCTGAAGCTATGAATACTTTGAAGATAGCTTATCTGAGACAGCTTGATACGGCAAACTTTAACAAAAAGAAATGTGCAGATCTCGAGCTGGAATTGGCAACACAAAAGATAGAAACTGAGAAAGTGAAGAAATTATTAGATAGTTACTCATGTTCTACTTTTGTGGTTGACAGGATTTATCCGGTGGTGAAAGATTTGAAGACGTTCAAAGAAGAGGAAACATCGGATGAAGAAAAGTGTGTGACAAATGTTGAAGAAAAGTTGAAAGTTTCTGGTAAGAAACCGAGTGTATCCTACAATAGATGTCCGCCCCCGGTCGAAAATGGATATTCACCTCGAAATCCAAATTCAGAAAGAGTTAATAAAGCGATCAATTTGAAATGGGAGTCTGGGTCGTCGGATAACTTACCAGAAAGTATTGATGTCACATATACGTCATCAGACACTGATCATGAGTCAAAATTGATAAAAAGTATGGTCGATCAGGTGTTAGACAGCGATGACAATGAGGAATCAAAACCGAAGTCAAAACCCGAGTCAAAGTCTGGGTCCAGTGTGTCAAAGCCAACAGTCAAAAAGGACAAACGGGTTTATGATAAAGAATTTTTACTTTCGAAATCTAATTTGAATGATGAATCAGTCAAAGTGGCATATAGTTTGAAAGGTTCTGACAAATTATATTCTGACGAGAGTTTTCCAATAAGAAGTGTCAGATTTGAAATGATTCAAAAGGTTTTCAAAATAACAGAAATTAATATTTCTGAAATAAAAGATTTAAATCTTAATGGAAAATCTAAACAATACACTTCAAGAGATCAACAAAGAATCAACAAGAAAATGGGTTACAATTGTGGTTATAGTTTCCGACAGAAACCAAACCATAATCGTAATTACAAAAAGAAAGGTCTTGGTTTTGTTCCACAGAAAAACTATAAAAATGAAAAAGTTTATAAACCAAAAACAATGTTTGTTGCAGGAAAAACAACAGAAGCTGAAAAAGAAAAATCATTCCGAAATCAGACGAATCAAGAATTCCTTGCTAAGAAGCAAGAGGATATGAAGAAGAAGGAAGATCCGAAGAAGGTTGAAAAGAGATCTTGTTTTCAGTGTAAAGCTGTGGGTCATGTTGCGAAAGATTGTCCAAAGACATTTCGACCAAAACAAGATGTTTCAAGAAAAATGAAAGAAAAAATTGTTGAGAAAACTGAACTGTCAACCCGGAAGTTCACAGGTTTTGAGAATTCAACTTATGAAAAAGGAGAATGTTCAAATAGTGCTTCCAAAAGAATAGACAATGCTATAAATCAGAAATGGGTTGTAAAAGGTTCAGGTAAAAAGTCTGGTAATGATTTTGATTCCATAAAATCAGAGGAGCCACGTGTTGAGAAAGAGATTGTAAGAAAAGTTCCGAAAGTGGATGATGAGAATTTTCCGCCACTGAATGCTAAAAATTACAAATCTAAAATCGGAAAAGTTGAAATTTCAAATCAATTTTATTTTGACAAGAAGAAAATTGATGTTGAAAAAACTTTCAACGGAAATGTAAAACGCATCTTTGAAAAAATGGTCAGTGGTAAGGCACAAAGCATTAAGGATTTTTATGCTTCCAAAGGATGGGTTTACAAGTCGGTTGAAAGGAACAATGAAAATGATGAGGTTACACCCAAGGAAGGCCAGGCTTGGGTTGATATATTTTTTCAAGAATAAAATCCTGACTTGCCGGAGATCCCAAGATGGTATCGTGGATCATGAATCGGCATTCTTCTTAATCTGTGTTTGAGGTTTTGCAGGACTTGCCGGAACTCCCAGGTTTGTAAGTGAGGAGTAGGAATCGGCATCTTGAGAATTCAACCAAAAGATGGTAATTGGTTGAAAAACAGGTTTGAGATGTAAATAGTTCAGAATGAGATCCAGTTGATCTTACAAGTGGTTAAATCAGGGTCATTGAATTAAACTTGATTTAATTATCATTCAGGAGATTGGTAAAACAATATGATGATTTGAACCCCAATTTTACAAAAGGTAAAAACAACTAAACATATTTTCTGGAAAAACCATTCTGATTAAAATAAACTTAAGTGTTTTGAAATCATTATGGGAAATAGTTTTGTTGTGAGGGGGAGTTCTGATTGTTTAAGCCAAACGGATGGAGAAATGAAGTGTTTTGATATCAGTTGTCATGTTCTGTACAGTTTGTTTTCAATTTTCTTTAGATGTATTTGAATTTTAGGGGGAGTAAGAATTTTTAGAAAATCCAAAAACATCAGAAAATTTGAAAAAGCCAAAAACATGATAAAATTGAAAAATGAGTTTTTGTTGCATAAAAGAGGAAATGATAGTACATCGGTGGACTATCACAGCACGCTATAGAATTGTAAAGCCAAAGTGTGATAAACAATCTTACTGCGGATGTGTCAGTAGATTTTCGCACATTTAGTAAATTGAAATGAGATATAAACCTAAATCAAACTTGCTTAATTCGTGGGTAACTATTCTTGGATATATGGGTAACCCCCGAAATCTTGTTTGAAAGGTCCCGTATTCTGAGAAACTAGGTCTTTATGCTCAGTGATATCTGGGGTATTATTCCGGGACTTCTGCTGTATGGAAGTACTGACCTAGTCCTCGAATAATACTTTCTGCAAAAAGCTTTGAAACATAAGCTCGCCCTCAGCAATCTGATTAAACAATAAAATTGATAGTCATTGCTGTTGTAAAAAAGATCCTCTAAAGGGGACCCACCAAAAGTCGAGCCGTCATCTCTCTGCTGAACGGAAGTTCTGACCTGAGCTCTCACGGTTTCACATCTACCCCTTTACAGATATCATCTGTGGTATACTCACCTGTAAGACTGAATATTTGGGATCTGGATACGGGAGTATATTCAAGTGGAGTGATACACAATTAAGTTTTAGTTTCTAAAATATTAATATCGTATCTCGAATCAATTGAAGTCTGTGTGAAAATTTAGGTGGACAAACATACTGACAATCTAGGTAAATTGTTTGGATCTTAATATGTAATCAAGCTTAACGGTGTTTGTGATATGTTTTATAACTGATATGATCCTCTTGCACAAACTCACAAAAATATTGTCTGTAAATATTTCATTTCTGCATTTACTTTCATTCAGAAAATCCAAAAAGATTTTTGATGTGTTTTAGCATAAATTTTGAAAAATCAAAAAGATTTTCGACAACTGGTGTTGAGATGCTGATTTTTGAAATTCAAAGTGCTAAACTTGAAGAACTGGTTTGGGGAGTGTTTGTGTGTAGATGGTAAAGTTGTTTTGATAAGAACTAGTAATCAATTCTTGAATGCAAAATCATTACTGTTTTGATTCAACATAGTTTCTAAATTGTTGAAAAGTTTTTATCTTTGTAGAAACTTATGGTTCGGTAGAGATTGTGCAGGACTTGAGTCAGATATTGATCCTGAGAGAGAATGGAGCCAGGTATCGATCTGGAACCTGATGGCTGTTAACGATCTTAGAACCAGTGAAAGTTTGAATTCCAGACTACGATCCCAGCTGTGTGATAGGGGGAGTCTGAAGACACCGAGTCAACATTCAAGAGAGAAGAGTTTGTTGATGATGAAGATAGAGAACGAGGATTCTTGGAACGACAGATATTTCAGAGGCAGATTGTCGACTGATGAAGATAGTAGATTGACATGTGCGAAGACTCTATGAAGACTCCGTCAATATCCGAGGGGGAGTCTGTTGGTGCACTTACGTCTACTGACTACGTCTTCCATCGAGTCTTGAAGTTGAACAGATCAAACATGGCACGGAAACCTAGAAATAGTAGTTTTGTATAGGATCGCTTATATGTACACAGCTAGGTCCGCTTATGTGTCAGTCATGTTTAGGTTCGCTTATTAGGTTATGTATGTGGTCCGCTCTTGTGTCACGATGTAGGATCGCTTATACGTACATGTACGTATAAGCGAACCAGGATGTCTATATATAGGTCCGTAGGAGCAATCCAAAAACACATAGTTGATGGTGTTTGTTCCGGTATGCTGCCGAAGTGCTGTCAGATCTTGTAATCGAGTTCAATATTAATAATACAGCAAGTTTAAAGTGTATACAGCTTCAATTGCACCGAATTACTAGTTTCCGCCTCTTAATTCGGATACGAACTTCTCTGAACGACTCAAACAGGGCAGAGAACGTTCCTACATCATTAAAATTTACATCTTTTATTTTAGAAATATTAATTTCTGTTAATTTGAAAACCTTTTTGATCTTTTCAATTTGAACACTTCTTATTGGAAATTCTTCATCAGAATATAATTTGTCAGAATCAATCAAAGTGTATACCACTTTGAATGATTCATCATTCAAATTAGATTTTGATAACAAAAACTGTTTACTATAAACTCGTTTAGCCGACGATTTTGGACAGTTGACTGACGAACTCGAACTTCCAGACTCAGACTTTGACTCCGATTCCTCATCCTTATCCAACACCTGATCGACCACTTTCTTTATTATCACAAACTCATGATCAGTGTCAGACGATGTGAACATGACATCAATATTTTCTGGTAATTCATCAGTTGTTTTAGACTTCAATTTTATATTGACCGCAATTTTTACTTGTTCCTCATTTGGTTTTCTGGGAGAATAACCTTCCCAGATTGGAGGCGGACACTTGTTATAACTGAAACTTTGTTTCTTACCGGTATCTTTCTTCTTCGGCTTCTCATCTTGAAATGCTTCAAGACCTACAACAGTTGGATAAATTCGATCAATCAAATAATCAGAACTACAATAACTTTGTAACAACCGTCTGATTCTTTCATTCTCTATCTTTTCTGTTTCTAACTCTTACTTCCACTTTGCACTTTCTTCAATGTAGAAATTTATGGCTTTCTGTTTTGACATCATCACAGCATTCAACATGGTCAAAGCATCTTCTCTTTCAGAATTTGTCTTCTGTAGACCAGTTACCGTTCTATTCAACACATCATACGATTCTCTCACGTAATTGAGATTAAACAGTAACTTTATCTTCATCTTCTCAACCTCAACCAACTTCTCATCTTTCTCTTCACAACGTTTGCATGACTCCAAACATTTTAGACAAGGCTTAATGACTTCAACAATCTTTTCAACTTCAACTACTTTTTCAATTTCCTTTACAACTTCAATCACTTTTTCAACAACTTCAACTTCTTTACTCTGTTCAGATTTCTTTTCCTGAGCTATACTTTTACACTTCATCTCTTTCTATTCTTTTGCTGCTTGTTTCTCCTTTAGTTTCTTCACTCTATCTGCAAAATAAAATTGAAAACTTTCAGGAGATAAATGAGTTTTTGCAATATTAATATGCATTTCTTCATCATCATCACTGTCATCAGTTGATGATTGATCAAACACTATAGTCTTTTCTGAATTATCATATGAAGAAATAGATTCTTCATCTTGATTCTTCTTATCATTAAACACTTTCATCCATTTATCCATCAAATTTGGTTCTTGAACTATTTTTGCAATGAATGCCCCTAGCTTTGTATCAGGTGGAATGTATTTGTCCCAGCTGAAAACTTCTGCAACTTTTTCGTCCTCTTGATCAATGATACCAAAATAAGCTTTCTTGTTTGCTTCTTCAATCATTTTTGCATGTGCAGTTTGTGGTTCCTTTTGTTGATATGGTTGTTGCTTATGAGGCTGTTTAACAACTTGAAGATAAATTGATTTTTGATAATAATCATTGTTGCCAAACGGATTCTTTGCTCCTCCTGCTTCTCGGTTGGTACATTCTCTCTTGAAATGTCCTTTCTCCCTGCATCGAAAACAAGTAACTTTAGATTTATCAAAACCCAAAGTAGAAACATTTGCATCCAAAAAATCATTTCTTCCTGTAATCATTTTGAATTTTTCAGCTCTTCTCAAAACACTTGCTAAACACCATTTGATATCCATTATCTCCATTTCTTCTGCATCAATCTGATCGTAATCCTCTTTTGTCAGCATAGGATTTCCGATCCTTCCTTCAACCAATCCCTCATAGGATTCTAGCACTGTAGCAAGTAATGCCATGTGATCTTTAGCAACTTCTTCAGAAAAACTTTGACAATTCGGAAGATTCAACGCAATATTGCACTGTATCATACAACCATTTCCACTTTTAGAACTTTGAGACTGATAACTTGAAGTTGAACTCATCGGATTAACACTTGGATATGAAGAAACTTCACTGCTGCTGTTTGGACTTTGATTGATTGTTCCAGATAAGTTTTCAGCACTAAAAGCAGTTTGATTTTTTGGACTTACTTCGACATCTTGAACACCCCCTTTAAAGTGTATCTTAACATCTTGTTGCGCACTTGGATTGCTCATTCTAGCAATCTTTTATTGTTCAAGATCTTGTCCTTTAATCTTTTCGATGAACTGAGAAATTGTCAAACCATCATATTCTCTAGTGTTCTTTAAGATCATAAAAAATGTACCCCATTCTTTCTGAGGTAAAGCATCAGTTAATTTGTCAACCCATTCCTCACGATCTTTGTTGATATCTAGCAATGACATTGACTGGACTAAGTGACAATATCTTTCAATCAATTTCTTTGTGATTTCTCTTGGAAAACTTGTAAATAAGTCAAATTCTTTCTTTAACAATGCCTTTTTACTCTTGATCATCTTTTCACTTCCAGCAAACTTAATTCGAAGTGCTTCCCAAATTGAACGTGAAGTCTTATCATGTTGAAGCAATATGAATATATCTTCTTTAATAGCTTGCTGTAGTAGACTTATCATCATCTTTTCAGCTTTGTACATGTCTCGTTCTTTATCCGTAAATTCAGAAATCTTTTTCTCAACTCCCAAATCTGTACGTGGTAGTACATACTTTTTCTCAATACACTCCCAAGATCTCAACTGATTAGCTTGAACCCAATAGTACTCTTCAATTCCCATAAGCTTTGGGGTTTTTTGTAAAGTTCCTGTCTCATTTTCCATGTTCACGCTTTGAGTAATGGTTGCCGGAGTAGTCGGGGAGGTAGCAAACGCGTTATAGAATTCCTCTTCCATGATTTGATAACAAGTTTTTTCCAAATTAGACACTTTCAAGCGAAATCAACCTGAAAAACAATACTCAAACAAAATGATGAGTTCAAACGGAATACCAATTCACACGAAATCAGAACTTTCAAACGAAATAGTGATTTCGTGCGATCAGACCAAACGAAATATGATTTCGTATGAAATCAACTTGATTTCAAACGAAAATAATCTCTTTGGAACGAAATAGGGATTTCGTACGAAATGTCTCAAACAAAATCTGATTTCGTACGAAATCAACAACAATTTCAAACGAAATCAACCACAAATGTAATTTCGCGCGAAATCAAGAAGTCTATTTCGTGCTAAATACCGCTGACGTCATCATCACGAGCTGATTTTAGTCCAATTGATCAAGTTATAGTTCGAATTTTGATCCAATTCTTTCAAGGCTTTGTTAAAACACTAATGCGCGTATAATGTGTGAAAATCAAGTCATTTCAACCGTGAAAACATGTTAATTTTGAAAAGAAGGTGTAGAAATCAGATATTTGCAGCTGAATTGATATGAACTCTTCCTCCTGTGCTCTGATACCACTTGTAGGATCGTTTACAGACCCGAACGAGTCGATCAGAAGAGTCTTTGCTCAATACGAGAGGCGGAAACAAACGTATCGAGATAATTCAGCTAGATATTCACTTTAAATGCCTTGCTGATTGATTTGACAAAGTTTTACAGCAAGACGACACTTCGGCAGCAGTTCGGTACTCAAGCCGGAAAGTTACAAATGACAAGACACGAAGGGTATTTATAGGAGAGCTGATTTCGCACGAAACCATCCATGCGAAATACTATTTCGTGCGGAATTACCCAAGGAGCTATTTCGTGCGAAATACCTATAAATCACACTTTTGACAATTTTCTCGTATTACGTGCCCTGTTCTATCTACCTAAATACAAGACTCATTACAAGACGAAGTCGACAGACGCATGCATCAACAAAGATCTTTGTTCCGCTGTTTTGTTATTACATATTATTAGTAAATACTTTTTAACTAAAGGAATACTTAGGTATCCTGGATTTGTTTTTGAATGTTCGTTTAACTAGTAACTACTCTATCATATGTTAACGATAATGTTTTGGTTAAACTCATAGCAAAGTAGTTCCATATTGTTATAAATGTTTTATTTTTAAATAAGTGTTACAAGTTGGTAATCAAAGCTTAAGGTTAAAGATTAGAAAGGCAAATTACATAAAGTGTATGGGAGGAGTATAATAATATACTCGAACCCGGGAAGTACACTTAGCATAAACGGTTAAGGCAAGGTCGTATGCTTGGCCAAGTAGTAAGTATAAGTTCTCATGTAAAGATGTGGGAATGATCAAATGGATTATTTATCATATTACCTTCAACATTTTAGTAAGAAGATGTCGGGAGGTGCTAGTAACAATATCGTATCCCTCACAACTGACGAGTTAAAAGAAAAGATTTCCGAGGAAGAAGAAGGGCATTCGATGGTAGCCTACTAGGATTCATGGAAAGGCTACAAAACACACTACTTTCGACTATGGAGGAAAAGATGAGTGAATTAAGAGAAGATCTTACCAATGATAGAGGCAAGGTCAAAGAAAAGAAAGGTTGTTCCTACAACAAATTCATGGCCTGTAAACCCCTGGTCTTCGACGGAGAAGTAGATCCAATTGCTTGTCAAAGGTGGATAAGCGATATCGAGGGTGTTTTCGAACGAATGCATTGTGATATAAGCGACTTCTTGGCTTATGGAACTGGCCAACTTAGATTCCAAGCCAAGGATTGGTGGGACAACCTTAGAAATGAAAAAGGGGTTGAAGCGACGAGAGTGATGACTTGGGAAGATTTCAAAACACCTTTTCGCAAACACCATAGTTTCAAAGCGGTAATCAACAAGATAAAGGAGGAATTCATGCAATTGAGGCAAAAAGGGGAAACCGTCGATAAAATTACGCGAATGTTCCTCGACAAGCTAAAGTTTTGTGATGAGTTGGTCAAGACTGAAGAACTTAAAATTTACTACTATCACAACATGCTTAGGGCAGAATACAGGGAGTTTATGACTCCCTCACATTACGAAAGCCTCACTGGCATAATCAATGCGGCGCGGGAATGCGAAATTGAATTGAAAAGGTAAATTGAAAGAGGAGAAAGAAGGGCTTTGGATACAAACCCGAGTCCCATGAAGAAGTCGAAGGTAGCTGAATCCTCAAAGAAAGGAAATGCTAAAGGAGGTTCTCCAAGCTGTATAATATGCGGATGCGCCCATAGGGGTGAATATTATTTCAAAAACAAACCTTGCGCCGCATGTGGTAAAACAGGGCATGGGATTTCAAATTGCCCAGACAAGATGACGGTGTGCTATAAGTGGTATCAGCCGGGTCATAAAAAGTCAAAATGCCCAGAACTAACAGGGAAGAAAGAGGGCGCTGACTTAAAGAATGAAATCCCGAAGATAAAGGCGAGATCATTCCAAATCACTGCTGTTGAAGCAAAAATGGAACTTGACGTAGTTACAGGTATATTTACTGTAAATTCTGTCCTTGCACGTGTTTTATTTGATACTGGTGCGAATAAGTCTTTTGTTTCACATAGATTTATTCAAAACCCTTTGTTTACATTAACGAAATTGCCTATGCCAATGGAAGTAGAAGTAGGTAATAACAAAAGTTTCATTGTTTGTGATGTTTGTTGGGAATGGAAACTGAATATTGATGGAAAGGAATACTCCATTGATTTAGTACCCATGTCGATGGGGGAATTCCAAGTGGTAGTTGGAATGGACTGGTTATCTCGCTACCACGGTAAGGTGATATGCTTACGTAAGGAGATACACTTAACGTCTTCGAGCGGAAAGCGTGTCATTATCTATGGGGAGAAGGCTAGTAATCCTATGGTATGCTCGATGATAGAAGCCCGCAAGTTTATACTACACGGATGTAAGGTGTATTTGACTTACGTACGTGACGTGGAAAAAGAGACACCAAGGATTGAAGACGTACCAGTAGTGCGAGAATTCAAAGATGTCTTTCTTGAGGATCTACCGGGAATGCCACCAGAGCGTGAAGTGGAGTTCGGGATCGAATTAATTCCGAGTGCGAAACCAGTTGTGACAACTCGAAATCTAGAACCTTTCGTTGTAACTTGCTTGTACGTTATGTGACTAGTTAAAATGATAACGTGAACTTTTATGTGCTTTGTTTTGTGTGCATTGTATGTATATATGTATGTGTGTTATATGTGAACCGAGAACCCGACACGAAACAACAAGGAACCCGACTCGAGACCATGAGGTCTCGAGTGACTAGTAATCGGTTTTGGGCCTTGGGCCGAGAACCTTTGGCCGGTTGGGCCTTTGGGCCGTAAACCCTTAGCCGAAACCCATAGGGTGCACACACTTGGAACTTTGACTATAAATACACTACCTTAGTTAGTGTTACCATTTTGTTGAACATTACAACACACACACTCCTACTTCTCTCTCTCACCTAAACTCTAGAACACAAACACACTCCACCATTCTTGGATCTTTGGACTTGGATCGGCTCACACACACACCCGGTTGGAAGCCTTTCACACACCCTCGAAACCCATAACCGGTTAGTGTTCTTAATGCTTTGTTAAATGTTAGTGTGTTTATGTTATGTTTGTAAGATGAGATTATGTGACAATATGTTAAGATGAGTTATACATAATGTTTTGAAAAGAAATCGGTTCATGAATGTTTCTTGTTATGAGTGGAACTATACATATTTGATGTTGAAAATGGGTTCATGGTATGACAAAAAGGTGAATGATGATATTGGTTGCATTTGGGTTTGATCCGAAAAGTTTGGGTATTTATACTAAGAAAAATCGGCTAATAAATATGGTTGTCAAGTAGGATGCATGCTAGTAAATTGTATCTTGATAGTTGTTCATGATTTTGGGTGAATAAGTGTTGTTTATGTTATGAAGAACTTGAATATATGCTTTGAATGTATGAAGAACACTTTGAATGATAGTTGAAGATTGAAAACCCTTGTGATTTTGATCCATCTTTGACTAATGGCCTGATTAGGAAAAATGTTAGTGGATTTCTATTGGTTGTTTCCTGATTTGGGCCTGATTATATTGTACCATTAATCTGACTACATCTGCATCAACACGTGAACTTGAAAACGACTGTTACCGACTCGCAATCACCCGGTTACGACTCGCAACCACAGCGTGATGACTCGAGACCACGCGGTTGCGACTCGCAACCATAACAGGACAAGCCGAAACCACAGGTTACGAGTCCCGTTGCGACTCGAGACCTCAGCATGATGAATCGAAACCATGGTTGCGACACCAGTTGCGACTCGCAACCATCCATGATCAACACACAGCATGACTCGAGACCATGCTTGCGAGTCCGGTTGCGACTCGAGACCACACTTTTTGGGCCTTAGTTAATGGGCCAGACTGATGGGCTTCTGTGTTAACTGCTTTTACGTGTTTGGGCCTAAGTAGTTGGGCTGAACTTGTGAACCGTATGTGCTACGGTTGACTGTTAACTGTTACTGCTAAACGTGCTTGCCAAACGTGTTGAACATTTGTGCACTACTTGGTTCGAATCTGATTATACGTGATATCCGTGTTAGGACGTTATTGACTACTTGCGACTTGATTGACTTTCTGTGTTTGACTGCCGAGCAAACCAAGGTGAGTTCACACCCTTTACAAAGCATGGGATTCCCTGGGTTGGGAATGGGATTCAGGAACATGGGTTCCTCGTCTACCATTGGGTAGGACGTCAGTGGTTCAGGAATGTGATTCCTCGTCCGGATGGACGGATAAACGTACTAGACTAAAACTCTATCACGAAGTCCCTCCTTTTTGTATCGACTAATCGCCGGGCCAATGGCGAGCGGGTCATTAGTTAGATAGCGCTATTTAGGTCTGACAAGCCTCACACCGTGCCGCAGAGGACGGGCGTGAACTAATGGATCTGGGGCACGTCAATGATGATAGACATTGATGTTTTCAGGGCACATAAACATGACTACAGTCAGCAATCGATACGGTAACGAGTCTAGTATACACATGGGGTAGCCCCCACGGCCGAAATGCCTGATAACTATATGGGGTAGCCCCCACGGCCGGAGTGCCGGAGTAACTGGGAACGAACTGGTCACGTTTTTAAAACTATGGGGTAACCCCCACGGCAGGATGCCAGATAAAGTAAACTGTTTTCGAAACAACTAAAACGAACGCCCACCCGTGAACTCACTCAACTAGTTGTTGACTCGTTACTACATGCTTTGCAGGACCATAGGTACTTAGCTGGAGCTTGCATGGAGGAGGATCGTTGTGGGACATGGATTGCTACAAGGCCATGATAAACTTGAAACTTTTGGAACTTATGTTATAACTTTAAACTTATGCTTCCGCTTGCAACTTAAACTTATATGTTTTGAAACACCAATCGGGATGGTTAAACTTTTATAATTACTTATATGCTTGTTCAGTATGATTGGTGGCTGGGTCCTGGTCAGTCACGCCTCCAAGCGGTGGTACTCCGCAGGTGGGATTTTGGGGGTGTGACAGATTGGTATCAGAGCCATTGGTTATAGTGAACTTGGTTTTAATAAAGGAGAAACGTTTTTGTTAAAACCAGACTATAACCGGTTTAGTGCTCAACGGTCCACAACGACACTTCGCTCCTCATGCAAGGCTCGATGTTCTAGGTAATATGATGTATGTATATGGCCTACTTGTTAGTTGCGTAGTACATTGCTCATGGTATGCTTGACTAGTATAACTACTGTTGTTTGAACACATGCGTACTTACTCTGTCCTACTATCGTGCTTTCGCGAACCTCTCTCACACGTATTGCTTTTATTATGAAGAACCATGTCTGGACGCGTTAACATGACACAAGCCCAGTTGACGGCTTTGATCAACGAGCGAATTGACGCAGCGCTCGCAGCCGCACACGCAGGAGGTATATCCTGCAGTCCGAAATTGTTCTAGGATCGTTTGGATCCTACTCTCGTGAACCAACCTTTGTGTTAAACTCTGTCTTTTCTTTCACCTACCTTAGGTCAGTATGCTCAGGCACCGGTGTGCACTTTTAAGACCTTTATGGACTGTCGACCCACAACTTTTAGCGGCACTGAAGGAGCAGTAGGTCTCCTACACTGGTTTGAGAAACTGGAGTCTGTGTTCGAAATGTGCGAATGTCCTGAAGCGCGCAGGGTGAAGTATGCTACTGGTACTCTCGAGGGTTTGGCTCTCACGTGGTGGAATGCTCAAGTGCAGATGTTAGGGTTGGTTGCTGCCAACGCCACCCCATGGGAAAACTTCAAGGAAATGATCAGGGAGGAATACTGCAGTCGTGACGACATTCACAAACTGGAGGATGAGTTTTACAATCTCAAGATGTCAGGATCAGAAATTGAGGCATACACTAAGAGATCGCATGAGCTTGCCTTGTTGTGTCCTACTATGGTGGATCCTCCGTATAAGCGAATTGAACTCTATCTCAAGGGCTTGGTGCCAGAGATCCAAAGTCATGTGACTTCAGCGAGGTTGACTACTATCCAGCAGGTTGTACAGTTGGCTCACCGTCTTACTGATCAAGCGGTGGAGCAGAACAAGTTACCGAAGCGAATAGGTGCTGCAACTACTTCTGGTGCTTCTAGTGGGGATAAACGGAAATGGGATGGAACTTCAAGCAGGGGTTCAACTTCAGTGCAAACTCAGTCTCAGCAGAGAAAGACGGACGATCACAAGAGCCCCAGTCAGCAGTCGTCTGGTGGTCAAAGTCACGGTGGATACAAGGGGAATCACCCCAAGTGCAATCGTTGTAGCCTACACCACAGTGGGCCATGCACCAGGGGCAACTGTCATCGATGCAACAAGCCTGGTCATGTTGCAAAGGATTGCAGAAGCGCATACCCCGTCAACCAGAATCGTCAGCAACCTCAGCAGAATCAGCGACAGCAGCAGGGTAACAACAAAGGGTGCTTTCAGTGTGGAGCTGAAGGTCATTTCAAGAAAGATTGTCCCCAACTGAACCAGAACAACAACAACAATCAGGGGAATGGTAACAATGGGAACAACAACAATGGTGCTAGGGGACGAGTGTTCGTGATTGGTCAAGGTGAAGCAAGGAATGATCCCAACGTGGTGACGGGTAAGTTCCTTCTCGACGACTTTTATGTTACAGTCTTATTTGATTCGGGTGCCGATACTAGTTATGTGTCACTAGAAGTTAGTAAGATGCTTAAGCGTATTCCTACACCCCTGAGCGACAAGCACACTGTAGAGCTAGCTAATGGTAAGAGTTTGGAAGCCTCTCACGTAGTCAAGGGTTGCCAGCTTATTCTCGCTAACCAGACCTTCTCTATCGATCTTATTCCTATTGTCTTGGGTAGTTTCGACGTTGTCATTGGGATGGATTGGTTATCCCAACACCGAGCAGAGATTCTTTGCAACGAAAAGATCGTTCGTATTCCTGGTTTAGGTGGTGAACCTCTCATGATACGTGGCGACAAGAGAAGTGCTGTTGAGAACATCATCTCTCTTCTTAAGGCCCAGAAATGCTTACGAAAGGGCCACACAACGATTTTGGCTCTAGTTACTGATACCACAGAAAAGGAGAAGAAGCTAGAAGATTTTCCGGTTGTACGCGATTATCCTGAGGTATTCCCTGAGGAATTACCTGGTCTTCCGCCCCATCGCCAAGTCGAGTTTCAGATTGATCTAGCTCCTGGAGCCGCGCCTGTAGCCCGTGCACCTTATCGTTTAGCGCCATCAGAGTTGGAAGAACTCTCCACGCAACTACAAGAACTCTTGGATAAGGGTTTTATTCGTCCTAGCTCATCGCCTTGGGGAGCTCCAGTGTTATTTGTGAAGAAGAAGGATGGTACCTTCAGAATGTGTATCGACTATCGCGAACTCAACAAGGTGACTGTGAAGAATCGTTATCCTCTACCGCGTATTGACGACTTGTTCGACCAGTTGCAGGGGTCGAGCTACTATTCAAAGATCGATCTGAGATCGGGATATCACCAGCTGAGAGTTCGGGAAGAGGATGTCTCTAAGACGGCCTTTAGGACTCGATATGGGCACTATGAGTTTCTAGTCATGCCGTTTGGGCTGACGAACGCACCGGCAGTTTTTATGGATTTGATGAATCGAGTGTGCAAACCGTATCTGGACAAGTTTGTTATAGTCTTCATCGACGACATCCTGATCTATTCTAAGAGCAAAGAAGAGCACGAACAACATCTACGACTTATTTTGGAACTCCTTCGGAAGGAACAGCTTTACGCAAAATTCTCGAAATGCGACTTCTGGCTTCGTGAAGTCCATTTCCTAGGGCATGTGGTGAACAAGGATGGGATTCACGTTGATCCATCCAAAGTGGACTCTATTAAGAACTGGCCTGCACCTCGTACACCAAAGGAGATTCGCCAATTCTTGGGATTGGCAGGTTACTACAGGAGATTCATTAAGGATTTTTCTAAGATCGCGCAGCCTCTCACCTTACTAACGCAGAAAGGCGTTGTTTATCATTGGGGAAATGCACAAGAGTTAGCTTTTCAACATCTAAAGGATAGACTTTGTAGTGCACCTATCCTTTCACTGCCAGAGGGCACAGATGATTTTGTGGTTTACTGTGATGCATCAATTCAAGGTCTTGGTTGTGTATTGATGCAACGAGATAAAGTCATAGCTTACGCCTCACGACAACTTAAAGTTCACGAGAAGAACTACACGACACATGATTTAGAGCTGGGAGCTGTTGTTTTCGCACTTAAACTATGGCGGCATTACCTGTACGGAACCAAGTGCGCCATCTACACCGACCACAGAAGTTTAGAACACATATTCAAGCAGAAGGAACTGAATATGCGGCAACGACGATGGGTCGAACTGCTGAATGATTACGAGTGCTCTATCAGGTATCACCCGGGCAAGGCCAATGTTGTGGCAGACGCCCTCAGTCGAAAGGACACTACGCCTAAGCGTGTAAGAGCTTTACAACTCACGATCCATTCTAGTCTACCTTCGCAGATACGAGCTGCTCAGATAGAAGCACTGAAACCAGAAAACATTAGAGCCGAAGCCCTACGCGGGTCAAGGCAACGCTTAGAACAGAAGGAAGACGGTGCTTATTATGTAACAGGACGCATCTGGGTCCCGCACTATGGCGATTTACGAGAACTTGTGATGGATGAAGCGCACAAATCTCGCTACTCGGTACACCCTGGTTCGGACAAGATGTACCACGATATTAAAACTACGTATTGGTGGCCTAGCATGAAGGCCCACATAGCAACGTATGTCAGCAAGTGTTTGACTTGTGCGCGAGTCAAGACGGAATATCAGAAACCCTCAGGCCTACTTCAGCAACCAGAGATACCACAATGGAAATGGGAGCAAATTTCCATGGATTTCGTTACTGGCCTACCTAGATCACAGCGCGGAAACGATACTATCTGGGTGATCGTGGATCGACTCACGAAATCCGCACACTTTTTGGCAATCAAGGAAACGGATAAGTTCTCCACTCTAGCGGAGATATACCTCAAGGAAGTTGATCGAGATGCACGTTTTACTTCGGAACTGTGGCAGGCAATGCACAAGTCTTTTGGCTCACGTTTAGATATGAGCACAGCATATCACCCACAGACGGACGGGCAGTCCGAGCGTACTATTCAAACCTTAGAAGACATGCTTCGCGCTTGTGTAATCGACTTTGGCAACAGCTGGGAAAGACATCTGCCACTCGTGGAATTCTCGTATAATAACAGCTACCACACCAGCATTAAAGCTGCTCCGTTTGAGGCATTGTACGGACGTAAATGCCGGTCACCCCTCTGTTGGGCAGAGGTGGGGGATAGTCAAATCACTGGTCCAGAACATGTGGTAGACACTACTGAGCGGATCGCTCAAATACGACAACGCATGGCGGCCGCTCGTGACCGTCAGAAGGCATACGCCGATAAGGGCAGGAAACCACTTGAGCTCCAGGTTGGGGAGCGGGTTTTACTCAAAGTTTCACCCTGGAAGGGTGTGGTTCGTTTTGGTAAACGAGGCAAACTCAACCCACGATACGTTGGACCTTTCGAAATTCTTGAGAAAATAGGCAAGGTGGCCTACAGACTGAAATTACCAGCAGAACTCGGGGCAGTTCACAACGTTTTCCATGTGTCAAATCTGAAGAAGTGTCTGTCAGATGAGACGCACGTAGTTCCTCTGAAGGAACTCACGATCGACGAACAGTTGAAATTCGTCGAAGAACCTGTCGAGATCACGGACCGGGATGTTAAGGTCCTCAAGAGCACTAGAATACCTCTTGTTCGAGTTCGTTGGAACTCACGTCGCGGTCCAGAGTTCACCTGGGAGCGCGAAGATCGGATGAAACAAAAGTATCCCCAACTGTTTGAGAACAGTACAAACGCTACTGAGGCTGAAGCTACGGAATTTCGGGACGAAATTCCAGATCAACGGGGGGTGGATGTGACACCCCAGGAAAACCAGGAAAACCATGCAACTTAACTAGCTTCCTCAGTGAGTGCCATCAAATTTCGGGACGAAATTTCTTTCAACTTGGGGATGATGTGACAACTCGAAATCTAGAACCTTTCGTTGTAACTTGCTTGTACGTTATGTGACTAGTTAAAATGATAACGTGAACTTTTATGTGCTTTGTTTTGTGTGCATTGTATGTATATATGTATGTGTGTTATATGTGAACCGAGAACCCGACACGAAACAACAAGGAACCCGACTCGAGACCATGAGGTCTCGAGTGACTAGTAATCGGTTTTGGGCCTTGGGCCGAGAACCTTTGGCCGGTTGGGCCTTTGGGCCGTAAACCCTTAGCCGAAACCCATAGGGTGCACACACTTGGAACTTTGACTATAAATACACTACCTTAGTTAGTGTTACCATTTTGTTGAACATTACAACACACACTCTCCTACTTCTCTCTCTCACCTAAACTCTAGAACACAAACACACTCCACCATTCTTGGATCTTTGGACTTGGATCGGCTCACACACACACCCGGTTGGAAGCCTTTCACACACCCTCGAAACCCATAACCGGTTAGTGTTCTTAATGCTTTGTTAAATGTTAGTGTGTTTATGTTATGTTTGTAAGATGAGATTATGTGACAATATGTTAAGATGAGTTATACATAATGTTTTGAAAAGAAATCGGTTCATGAATGTTTCTTGTTATGAGTGGAACTATACATATTTGATGTTGAAAATGGGTTCATGGTATGACAAAAAGGTGAATGATGATATTGGTTGCATTTGGGTTTGATCCGAAAAGTTTGGGTATTTATACTAAGAAAAATCGGCTAATAAATATGGTTGTCAAGTAGGATGCATGCTAGTAAATTGTATCTTGATAGTTGTTCATGATTTTGGGTGAATAAGTGTTGTTTATGTTATGAAGAACTTGAATATATGCTTTGAATGTATGAAGAACACTTTGAATGATAGTTGAAGATTGAAAACCCTTGTGATTTTGATCCATCTTTGACTAATGGCCTGATTAGGAAAAATGTTAGTGGATTTCTATTGGTTGTTTCCTGATTTGGGCCTGATTATATTGTACCATTAATCTGACTACATCTGCATCAACACGTGAACTTGAAAACGACTGTTACCGACTCGCAATCACCCGGTTACGACTCGCAACCACAGCGTGATGACTCGAGACCACGCGGTTGCGACTCGCAACCATAACAGGACAAGCCGAAACCACAGGTTACGAGTCCCGTTGCGACTCGAGACCTCAGCATGATGAATCGAAACCATGGTTGCGACACCAGTTGCGACTCGCAACCATCCATGATCAACACACAGCATGACTCGAGACCATGCTTGCGAGTCCGGTTGCGACTCGAGACCACACTTTTTGGGCCTTAGTTAATGGGCCAGACTGATGGGCTTCTGTGTTAACTGCTTTTACGTGTTTGGGCCTAAGTAGTTGGGCTGAACTTGTGAACCGTATGTGCTACGGTTGACTGTTAACTGTTACTGCTAAACGTGCTTGCCAAACGTGTTGAACATTTGTGCACTACTTGGTTCGAATCTGATTATACGTGATATCCGTGTTAGGACGTTATTGACTACTTGCGACTTGATTGACTTTCTGTGTTTGACTGCCGAGCAAACCAAGGTGAGTTCACACCCTTTACAAAGCATGGGATTCCCTGGGTTGGGAATGGGATTCAGGAACATGGGTTCCTCGTCTACCATTGGGTAGGACGTCAGTGGTTCAGGAATGTGATTCCTCGTCCGGATGGACGGATAAACGTACTAGACTAAAACTCTATCACGAAGTCCCTCCTTTTTGTATCGACTAATCGCCGGGCCAATGGCGAGCGGGTCATTAGTTAGATAGCGCTATTTAGGTCTGACAAGCCTCACACCGTGCCGCAGAGGACGGGCGTGAACTAATGGATCTGGGGCACGTCAATGATGATAGACATTGATGTTTTCAGGGCACATAAACATGACTACAGTCAGCAATCGATACGGTAACGAGTCTAGTATACACATGGGGTAGCCCCCACGGCCGAAATGCCTGATAACTATATGGGGTAGCCCCCACGGCCGGAGTGCCGGAGTAACTGGGAACGAACTGGTCACGTTTTTAAAACTATGGGGTAACCCCCACGGCAGGATGCCAGATAAAGTAAACTGTTTTCGAAACAACTAAAACGAACGCCCACCCGTGAACTCACTCAACTAGTTGTTGACTCGTTACTACATGCTTTGCAGGACCATAGGTACTTAGCTGGAGCTTGCATGGAGGAGGATCGTTGTGGGACATGGATTGCTACAAGGCCATGATAAACTTGAAACTTTTGGAACTTATGTTATAACTTTAAACTTATGCTTCCGCTTGCAACTTAAACTTATATGTTTTGAAACACCAATCGGGATGGTTAAACTTTTATAATTACTTATATGCTTGTTCAGTATGATTGGTGGCTGGGTCCTGGTCAGTCACGCCTCCAAGCGGTGGTACTCCGCAGGTGGGATTTTGGGGGTGTGACACCAGTTGCTAAAGCACTATATAGACTAGCACCATCGGAATTACAAGAACTAATGTCTCAATTACAAGACTTGCTTGATAAAGGATTCATCCAGCCTAGTGTATCTCCTTGGGGAGCGTCGGTGCTATTTGTAAAGAAGAAAGACGGGAGCATGTGGATGTGTATTGATTACCAGGAGTTAAATAAACTCACGGTAAAGAATTGATACCCGCTCCCGAGGATTGACGATCTATTCGATCAGTTACAAGGCGCTAGCTGGTTTTCGATAATCGATTTAAGATCGGGTTACCACCAGTTGAGGGTAAAGGAAGAGGATATACCAAAGACGGCGTTTCATACGCGATACGGACATTACAAATTCCTCATGATGTCCTTCAGATTAACAAATGCAACCGCGGCTTTCATGAACCTCCAGAACCGGGTTTGCAAGCCGATGCTGGACAAGTCAATGATTGTTTTTATCAATGACATTCTTGTTTACTCAAGAAACGAGACGGATCACGCTAGTCGCTTACGAGAAGTGTTAGAGATACTAAGGCGAGAAAAGTTATGTGCTAAATTCTCGAAGTGCCTTCTGGTTACGAGAGGTACAATTCTTAGGCCATGTTATAAGTGCCTAGGGGATACCTGGTAGATCCGTCTAAGGTGGAAGTTGTGTCAAAATGGAACCCTCCAAAGAATCCATCCGAAATTAGAAGTTTCTTGGGGTTAGCAGGTTACTATAGGAGATTCATTCAAGATTTCTCCAAGATTGCATCGCCTTTGACCAAGTTAACCTGCAAGAACGAGAAGTTCGTCTGGGAAGATGATCAGGAAAAAGCATTTCAGACATTAAAGGAAAAGTTAACCTGTGCACTGGTGTTAACTTTACCGGATGGCACGGACGATATGGTAGTATATTCAGATGCATCACACTTAGGTCTTGGGTGCGTACTTATGCAAAGAGGAAAGGTAATCGCGTATGCCTCGAGACAACTAAAGTCGCACGAGACAAAATACTCAACTCACGATCTTGAGCTGACAGCTGTAGTATTCGCCTTAAAGATCTGGAGGCATTACTTGTATGGTGTGAAATGTACTATTTTCACTGACCATCAAAGTTTGAAGTATTTCTTCGATCAGAAGGTGTTAAATATGAGACAAAGGCGCTGGTTGGAGGTCGTGAAGGACTATGACTGCGAAATCCACTATCACCTTGGAAAGGCTAACATAGTGAGAGATGCCCTTAACCGAAAGGAAGAATACACTCCTATTCGGGTACGGTCCATGCAATTGGTAGTAACTTCAGGCTTGCTCGAACGAATTCGAGAAGCCCAGATTGAAGCAGTAAAGGAGGAAAACTGGGAAAAATAACGTATAAAAGGCTTAGTAAAAGATCTCGTGGAAGGAAGTAATGAGATTAAATACCGGTTTGGTAGGATTTGGGTCCAAAACACATGTGGTGTTAAGGATCTTTTACTTGACGAGGCTCATAAGTCTCAATATTCGATTCATCCTGGAGCGACCAAAGTGTATAGAGATTTGAAGCAAAACTATTGGTGGCCAGGAATGAAAAGGGATGTGGTTAAATATGTGGAGAAGTGCATGACTTGTTTACAAGTCAAAGCGGAGCATCAAAAGCCTTATGGAAAACTCCAACCACTGGATATCCCAGTTTGGAAATGGGAACATATTACCATGGACCTGCTGACAAAACTACCAAAGACGGCTCAGGGATTTGATGTCATTTGGGTAGTCGTAGATAGACTAACCAAGAGAGCTCATTTCATCCCAATTCGCGAAACCTACACTTCTGAGAACATGTCAGAGGTATATGTAAATGAGATTATAGCACGCCACGGAGTACCGGTAACTATCGTGTCTGACAGAGATACTCGGTTTACCTCAAATTTCTGGCGCGACTTTCAAGAACAAATGGGTACCAAGCTGTTGATTAGTACTGCATATCACCCGCAAACCGACGGGCAAAGTGTCACACCCTGGCTTTGCGGAAGCGTGGGTTATTTGGTGTGACTCCTTAATACCATAACAACAATCATAACAATGCTATATGATAAAAACATGAGATATTCACCCGTTAATAGAGTTTAGAAAAATACCATGTTGTACTCGTCTTAAAACATCAATCACAAAATGAGTTACAAATCTTGACTTGATTTAATGAGTTCGTAAAAACTTAGCAAAAGACTTTAAACAATACTAGGTTTAGAGATATGTAACCCGTCTAGGAAGAGGTTACACATTCTAAACCCTGGATGACTTCTTTGTTCAAACGCAGCTTGAAAATATGTGCATACCGTACCAGATCCATTAGTTCCCTGAAATACATGTAGTTTGAAAAGTCAACATAAAGTTGAGCGAGTTCATGTGTAAATGGGTACGTATAACCCGTTGTAAAAATGTTTGTATGTATAAAAATCCCTGGTATGTAGCAAATAAGGAAAAAGAGATCACCAATGGTTTGCAAGGCCATTGATATGTGTGAAGTGCAGTAGGAAGACTGAAACCTAGCAGATTTTTGCGTCGGGCTCAAAGTCACCACCTGGTTCATTCGGCGGACTCAGGGGTTGGGCTCGCTACACCCAGATAGATCTACCGCTAATGACCCTCGGTCCTACAATGAGGATTAATGGCCTCCAGTTCCCGCCTACGCACTCACATGATCTAAGTAGTGACCCTCGTTACGCTAACCATACCATGTAAAATGTATTCGTAATCATAGTAACATGTATTTCACCCCCGAAGTATAAAAACTGAAAACAGTTAAGAGAAAAGGGGGGACATGAACTCACAGTATTGCGTCTTCGTACTTGTAACCCAAATCTCCGCGGCAAACACGACTACCTACAATGGTCTATTGTCTATTAGACGAACGGGTAGTGCCTTGTCTTAGTATTTGTGTTTTCGAGTTACGTTGCTGGTATTATTCCAAGTTATAACTGTTTTTAAGATTTTGAAATAATAGTTAGACAACTATTTTAGAGTTATACTTCTCAAGTATTGTATATGCGTATTTCCTTCCCAAGGATGGGGGTAATTTATACTTGTATATTCGTATTCTCAAAATAATATACGTACCTGTATATCCTGCCAAGTAATGGCGTCGTATTTCGATGTATTGTTCCAAATAAAAAAATGTTAATATATCCCCAAGAATAACATATTTCTGTTTCTACAGTTTCCAAAATAATATTTTACCAAAATATACGTATACGTTATAATTCCGAAAAATATATTTTTAAGTCTCACTTGAAAATACATTTCAAATCACTTGTCTAAAATGTTCTGTTTCCAAAATATACATATTTTTCCCAAAAATATTATACTTTACTTCGTACAATTTCTCAAAATAATACTTTGTCAAAATACACCATTAAGAGTATTTTTCGAAAATACACGCGTTACATTTTAGAGTTCGCGTTGTAAAAACAACACCGATGTAACTTAAATATTTATTTGTGAGGGCGTTGGTATTATTTTGGAGTCGTATTTTCATGATAGATATCAAGTAATATTATTTTTACCCTAAAAATAATATATCTTTAGTTCAAATAATAATCACGTAAGCACACAAGCGTTTTATTAAGAAACTAGTTTATAGACCCGCGTATTACACGGGTTGAATAAAGACGATATCTTACATAAACCCGTGTAACATACAAGACTATATCCTACTAACTTAGATGATAATAATTCATAATTATAATAATATAATAATTACAAATAAATAATAATAACAACAACAATAACAATTTTTCTCATCTGTCTCTCTGGTTTGTATTTTTTTTGCCATTTTCATCCAGCTCATTAACTTTATCAAAAAAGTTAGTTAAATGAGGGACGTTTTTGTCTTTTTTTATTTATTTAATTTATTATTTTTTAGTCCAAATAAAACCCATTCCATTAATTTATATCACCGGTCAAATATGAACTTAATGAGATATGTAAATATTTTCTACAATAATGAGATTTAACTTAATTATTGTTGATATTAAATTACAAAAATAAATTAAAATATAAACTCTAATATATAAAATATAATTTAAATTTTAAACCATATACCATATTCGTTTTTATAGGTTTATGGACATGGCGGTATAAAATTCGGTGAATACGGAGTTATATTTATAAAGTATTTATTTTTTGTATCGGAAACCACACGTTATATTAATAATAAAAATTGGATATCAATCTAATATATTATTAATAAAATAATAATATTGCAACATTAAGAGATACCTATGTGTAGTTATTCTCTAACAAGTTATTAGGTTAGATTAGACAATCTAGGTCTACAAGTATATAACCTAATTTGGTTTGATCCACAATGATTAAAATATAAAAACTTTATATCATATATGAAAATAAAAATAAATAAATAAATAAATAAAATACTACAATGATATAAGATAAATATATTAATGTATTACGTATTTATCTATAGTTATGTATAGATTAATAAAGTGGATATATTAATATGATATAATAATAATATGTATTTATTTGTTGTTGTGTATAAATTAATAAATTGTATATCTTTAATATGATATAATAAATTGTATATTAATAGGAGGAGTAGGAGAGAGTGCCACATGGTATTTTCTAAGATAAACTTAAAGAAAGAATGCCATGTGGCATTAACTTGATTCTTTTATTAATATTAGATATATATTCTCAATATATATTTAACAAGTTTCCTTTACAAAAATCCACCTCCGACACTTGGTTATTTTGTAATAAAAATCATGGCGAAATTTATATTTTGAAAACAAGTTAAAAATATATTTATAACACTTGTCACAAAAATATTTCTAAGTGTTATATTTCTAGAAAAATTTCGCCAGAGTTTCCTCTGTAACTGGAGGTGGCCACGCTTACTAGCGTATCATTTTCTTTTCATATAACACGTTAGATCGCTCTCAATACCCAACCCGACATTTAGACATGCAAAATACTACTTATATCTTTCAGTTTTAACATACGAAACTGGGCTGTTTTTCGGTTATTTTATTAAAATAGTTATTTTATTCCAAAAATTCCCAAATTTTTACAGAATGTCTGCTATGACCCAAATATGGTTGTGTAAATAAATCGTGGTCCAAATCATCACCAATATTTTGTAGAAATTCATTTTCCGGACTGCATTCAGATTTACCTTTTTCTGACTGCAGTTCACGGAATATTTTATTTAAAATTCATCGAGAGTCCGATTTACGAAATTCCAGTTGGAGGATCACGACGAACAGTGATCATCTACAGTATGAATTTTATGATCTAACTCTACACAGAATTTAAGTTATGACTGAAAATATGACTCTCATTTACTGCTGTAAAAATGCAGCTTTAGCTGCTGTCACAAATCAACGCTTTAAAAAATAGTAAACGAAGTCCAAAAATTATGATTCCGATGCCATTAGAACCGTATTTCATAGTACATAAACCCAGACTTCAGAAAACACATTTTTCGTTAAGTTATGACCTGTTTACAGCCAGTTAAAGTCGGCTGAATGTGCAATTCAGCATGCTGTTTCAAGGTTAAATGTTACTAAAACGCACACATACGATCGTCATCCTTTCTAGTACGATTTCTCTCATAACATAGGTTATCTACAGCAGATTTTTGTTCATTTATTTCAGATCTATCATGTATTATCACCTTTTATATCATGACCATCATGTAAAGTTCTTATGTTCATGATCTTGTTTATGTTTTTTTAGAGTTTCTTATGTTGTTGATCTTTAACATCTTTAACCACTTAAATAACAAGTAAAATGCAAGGATCTAAGTGCTTACCACTAGCACAAGTCTAGGGAGGTTTCAAAGCGTAAAAGTGGTGGATAAAAGAAAACGGGAGAGGTCCTTGAGCTTCTGAATGCACCAAGCTTCGTTGTTCACCTTCTTACACCTATGGATGCTCTTGGATTGCTTGAAGATGATCAAATGATGGTGGTGGTGGTGGCCTTGGTTTCAGCCGAGATCAAGAAGGAGAGAAGAGGGAGTTGCAAGATTTGTTAAGTGTTGGTGTAAATGAGGGTGGGATCTTATGGGTTTACTTATAGACCATTCATCATAATTGTCCATTAGATATTGTGTTCTCTAGATATAGGGCAAGTGTGATTAAAAAAATCAAAGTTGATGGAATGTGTCCCCTTGGGGGGGGGGAACGATCGTTTGGGGGGGGGGGTTTATATGGTTAGATCTTAACCATTTAGTTAGGTAACTAGTTAGTTTAATTAGGAGTTTAAGCTAGTTTCTAGTGTGTGGTGTTTTATAGCGGGTGTTAGGGTATTTGGGGACCCTAACTGGCTCAGAAAAGGAAAAACATTGTCATTGACAATATTTTTATGTTTCGAGTAAAGTCCGGTTGTTCGGTTGGATACTGATCCGTTAAAGTGCTTAATAAGCATTTAAAGTGTCTTTAATATTATTTTTAGTGACACGAAGAGTTCCCAACACTTTGGAAAGTGTCTAGTATTATTTTCCCATGTTTTTGCACTTTACTAGTTAGCTTAATGCTGAATTTTGTGGTAGATTGCAGAATTTTGTGTTTAAAACACGTTTTAGGCACATCCTGTCACTATAACTAATACCTAGTGACGCAGTTCTACAATCCTCATTTCCCTACACTCCCTACTAGTGTAGTAAACTATTCTCGGCTCATACTGGCCTTAGAGACAGTGTCTGTCTGGTGCTGGCTATGTCAGCACGTTTACTGGGTTATCCCTTCATTGTGCTACTGTGCTATTGTGCATCAAGTTTGTCACTATAGTTCTGTGTAAATAATGGAGTGACAGCAATAAAGTATGATGCAAGTATATGTATGTATCAGAATTTAGGTAGCAGTTTAACCACATTTGTAAGCAAGCACAATAATTAAGCCTTAGTTAATATTAATTAACTTGTACGGATACCTGCTTTAGTGAGGGTTGTCACATTCTCCCCCCATTAGAAAAATTTCGTCCTCGAAATTTGTACTACCTTAACCCCCTTATGGTTTCGTCACACGTGTATGTATATGAATAATATCATGGTAGATAATTTTCAATCCGAATCAAACCTTACCCACATTTGGTGAGTCCAAGAATATATATCAACCTGAATCCTAGGGTTAAAAAGGTGTGTGCTTTTAGCAGTTGATGTCAGAGGTACAAGACGTACTTGACGTATAGTCTAGTGTAATCCAACTAGTAGGGGGGTTCCACAAAGAGGAGCCTTGACTAATAAGACTCTCAAACGATCGATCGCAATATGCAAGCGAGTTTTCAGAAACATAGCACCCGCTATATAAATTCAAAAATCAACACTCCAATGAAATAGTAAATTGATCTGTCAACTCCTGAGTAGATGAATGGTAAAGTTTAGTGTGTTGACATTCTTAAATTTCAAAAGTACACTGAATGAAATACAGGCGAATCTGGTGTATCACGATTCGTAGTTGCATCAGAAATGTTTAAATGACAGGTCAAACTAAAGTATATGCAGTTTTGTGTGAAACGGTTGACCACAATTAGCACAAGCTACAAGTTTGTAATGACATCACAAGGTGTCGCAATGACATAATTCCATAATAGTGGTGATTGAACAAGTTCACCGTGTTTGAGATCAGATGAAAGTGTACCGAAACAATCTGAAGATTGGATTTACGCGATGTCATAGAGCTTCCAATTAAATATGGAACATCAAAGTACCACTGTTTTTGCTCGAAGATGAAAAAGTATTAAGTATTGTAAGACATTCGATTGATTATGAAAGAATCGTTAGGAGGTACATTGTGGTATGAAATAAGTCCATGTACCTTTGTTTTAACACACAACCGTGTTGAGACCGATTTAATCGGGACAATCAAAACGGATTTAGAGCGAGTCAATAAACAATTAAGTCCGGGTATGAGGTGCGTAAGCAAATTAGCGCATGCTTCGATTCTGTTAAAGTATCACTGCAAGGTATCGAAATGAATCAACGATTTAGTGGAGTCATAGACCAAACAAGTCTACTATGACTCGAAACAAAAGAATCTTTGCCAAAATATTAGAATTTGATGCTCTCAATACATCATATGGCGTCTCAAATCAAACATGTGAACTGGATAAGTTCAAGCAATCGAACTTAGTTTCAGCGTAACCCGACAAGAAACGTACGTATCAACAAGGGAATCTTGGCATGGTAGCAAACATAAACCTTAAACGTAGCTTGAAAGAAAGCGGTTTCAAGAAAGTGTGTTGACTTGATAACAAAAGAGTCAACAATAACAATAATGTAGGTCATTCGAATCACGAATCGGCAATTAGGTTTAGCAAGGTAATATTTAAATTTCAATGAAGTGTTTGTTTGAAACAAAACCACATGCGTAACAAATGATGCATGTGTGTCATGAAAGTTTCCGAGTAATGAAACAATGAGTACTTGCTAAAATGAAGGAATGACCAAGCATCGAAACAGGTGTGTGTCCGCTCTCAGCGAAGAAAATTAACGTGATGCAACTATTTTGCGGGGAGTAGAGATGCAATATCTACTCGTTAGAAGTAAAAGCGAAGACTTCAACGAAAGCAAATTTAGGTACTTTCGGTTCTGTTAACTGAAGTGACAAGTTTGTCAAGTTAATGACATTTGATTGAGTTGATAGATGTGGTTTTTAAGTAAAACCGTTACGAGTTTGGTCCTGGGTTCCCAAAGGTCCTAGATATAAATTTTCTAGATTCTCCAGATTTCGTATCCCGTGTAGATCTGGTTTGTACATTGTGTAGGAAACGCCATTTTCCCACGTCTAAGAACAAGTCATTGTCCCACAATTTCACCCTGGTATATTTCTCCCTGAATTTCACCATTAATGACGCTCGATTGTCGACCAGTCGTGTAGTAATAGTTGGGTCCTCATAGTCAGTTATGTGAGAGGTTCGTTAACCCTTAGTAAGAGTCACCGACTTTCGTGTGTTAGCTCGTTCGGCTCCTGGTAGTTAATGTTTATTTGAAAATCATCATCCTCATTTTTGACGAGCAGAAACGGGGTTACCCAAAAGGAATATCTTGGTCTGTTATCTTCCTTCTCTATCCACTGCTAAAACTTCACTGTCAATCCTTGCATTTTCGAAGGTGTAAGTCGCTCAGGATGCATTGACTGCAGGCGCGACGCCTGGAATCAAATTGATGCAAAAATTCGACTTGTCGTTGAGGAGATAATTCTGGCTAGTCTTCGAGGAAGACTTCAGGATATTCTCTGATCACAGGGGTATCTTTAAGTTCTAGTTTCTTCGGCTCCCTTGTCCCCAACATGAGCCGGATAACAACACATCCTTCCCACAACAACTTTCGTGCCTTCAAACAATTCATGATCGGTGGTGGCGTATCCTGCTTCGTGAGTCACAATTGTTCCTTCATTCGTCATCGAGGTGCGGATATCAACCTCCGCTCGACCGCTTGCCAACAAATACATCCAATTACCACGTTGAAGCTTCCCAACTCAACTGGCAATAGATCTAGCGTAAAGTTACGCTCTCCGGGTCCTATCTTGCCGATTCCAGTTACTGCGTTGGCTTCCACTAGCTTCCCCTAAGCTAGTTCTAATGGGTACTGGAATATCTACTTACTCGCTACTTAAACCAATTATGCTCTCGAACTCTAGAGGTGCGAATCGTAAAATTTGCAACAGTATTTGGCAATACAGATGCATAACATTAAGTAATTCGGGAAGTACCGATATCCATACTTGAATCCCTGGCGTGTCTCCCTAGCTCCGGGGGGAAGCCTTCATCCTTGTGCCTGATTGTTTTTAGGGCAATATTTTCTGAAATGCTTTTTGCTTCCACAGTTAAAACATCCTTGTGCACGTTTCTGTTTATCACTCATTCTGCCTTGACAATTGTCATTGTCGTTGTCCCCTTCATGATTTTACTACCGTCTTGGCCTCCATTTCTACTGTCAGTACCTTGTCTACAAGTTTCCTTGGGATGCCCCCTCTTTCCACAGTTAGCAAATTTTCCATATCTACATCGCCCGACATGATAACGTAAACAATTGTCACACTTAGGTAGGATACCCATGAAGTCTTTTCCCTTTTTGGCCTACTTCTTGCTACTCCCCCGAGTAGCCATCTTGAAATTTGCGAGCTTTCCCTTGTTATCCCTAGATGCCTCTATTGCAGTCTACTTTTTCTCCTTCGCAGTGGAAAATTCTCCTCGTCTAACTGCTTCTTCTGTGAGCGCCACACTTATGTTGATCGCCTCGGTGATCGTTGAAGGTTTAGATGTTTTTACCAGGCTTAGAATCTGAGGTGCCAATCCTCTTATGAACTGTTCAATTCTCTTAAACTCTGGTCCCCCCAGTAGTAAAGCAACTTGTGATAATTCGTTAAATCTCTGCACATACTCCGCTATCTTTGGTCCTTCCATTTTCAAATTCCGTAGTTCTGACTCCAACTTCTGGACTTCTGCCCTCGAGCAATATCTCTTACGCATCAGATCTTTCAGCTCGTCCCACGTCATAGCATAAGCAGCGGCCTCGCCCATTGTCCGAACTTGATGATTCCACCATGACAGAGCCTCATCCACCAATAGTCCAGCTATATACGTGACTTGATGTTCGGGGTCACATTTGCTCAATCGTAAAACAAAATCAGTCTTTTCAACCCAGTGCACGAAGGCTAAGGCACCCCCAATGCCGTCGAACTCTCGAGGTTTGTGGTCCAGGAACTGCTTGTAGGTGCAGCCTGCGATGTAAGCAACATTATTCGCGTAAGGCCTTAGCAAGGCACTCGTGGAAATGTCCAAACGGTTTGTAATGTGTCTTAAAGGACTAGACATTACCGTTGGGGGGGGGTTATTTCCCGAGGTACCTCTACTGCAATCGGAGCGATGGGCCTCGTACCATGCGATGGCCTGTAAGAGGCGCTCTCGCATTTCCGCCTCTGTTGTAGGTAGAGGGTGGTTGATATCGGTGTTCCCTTGAGTCGACATCTTCTTAGAAGAAAGTCGGTTAGGTCAGGTCTTGTGAAGGACGTGAGTATACAAGTCCCTTATTCAACGAGCAAGACCTCCGAGGTGTATTGCATATATGCATATACGCAGTCGTTATAACATTCAATCACATATCATCATAAGTATTGCACAGCTAGTAAATGTAGCAAGTAAGCATGTAGCATTATAGTTATAGCACAAATATGTAGATCAACAGCGTGCTTAGTGGGGACATGGCGACGGAGTTTTTCGTTAGTCATTAGTCATAAGTATTGTCGCGTGTTTAAAGATGATCGGGCTTTCATTATCCTCCGGCCACAATCACTGTGTCTTACAAAATGCATCACAGCAGAAGGGACACAGGGTCACCCTACCCTTGTCCAACAAGTATATTAGTGCATCAAAATTACGTAGTCAGGAGTGGTCCTAAAAATCTCCGCAATCCCGGCTTATCATTAGTGTCTTTACCCAAGCGTAATGCAATCCGCATAATCCAGAAACCAACTATACTGGTGACTGAGGTGGAGGAGGAAAGAAAAGTAAACTGTCGACATGCGTGAATCCCTCCTCGAGCTAGTATATACGTCGAAGTAACTAGCTGATCTGTTGCTTGATAGTAAGGAAATGAGCATCAGAATCCCGGGAATGGTGAAATAGCAAAGGTCAAGAGTACCAAGGAATCTTGATGTATGTGGCGGATTAAAGCATGCTGGTGATAGACAGGGTGGAGGACGTGGTGTTTTACATAAACTTTTCAGACAATATGTTGTCTTGTGATGTAGACACTCAAATCATGTTTTCGGTTATGTACTGTTTTGCATTGAAGTTGCCAATTGTGGCGTCAGCTCAAGCTCCAACATTCTGCGACTCATATCCTCGACTGTAGTCGATGTTATAGGAGCACTCATCCTGTGTATAGCCTCCATAATGAGAAGGACGGCAAGGGTCCAAAATCAGTATAGCGTGTTATCAAAGTGGCTCGTCCGGTGTTGTAGAGGTGAATGTAGCAATTGATGCAACCTGTGCAGTTGGGGAAATGCTGTTGTAGTAGATGAATCGTTATGCAGGTGCTGGCCTGAAGTACCTTCCCGGGGTGCGGTTATATTCTGAAAGAAGGCTATAGGCACCTTGGCGCAATGGACGTCGGTCTTCAAAAGAAACAGGATGAGGAGATTGGCCGATGCAGGTAGATATAAGGGGTGCAATGTCTGGCCGGTCAAAAAGAAACAGGATCGTGATCACGTAAAGGTGTAGGTTCAGCAGGCGCAACATCAAGCTAACCCAAAGGTGTAGGAGCTAGCTGAAGAGCAGGCTCTGAGTCGTGTAACGGTGTGATGTCTCGAGCAGGTGATAGAGTAGCAGCCATGTCATCGTTGTCTTGTGTCAGCAATAGGATGCTGTAATCCAACTGTTTGTAAGGTTGCAGGTATCACAGACTCAAAGGAGTCTGAATGCATGCTAGAATTAGAGGGTGGCTTGTTAACGGGGGTCCTAAGAAGTGAAGTTAGTAACAGTGTTCTGGTCTAATTTTCTATCCTCATGGGCGTCGGCAGGAGGACCATCGATAAGCATGCCAACGTAGTCATATATTGTTTGTCGAGTAGCCAACCTTTAGTAGAAGTGTCCGTAGGAGGCGCATCATAGAGGATTGGAGCCATGGTGTGTCCACCATCGGGATGACCAGTGATGGAGTGGTCATGGATTGAAACAAGGGTGGCAGAAAGATTCTTGTCAGAGAAGCCATCAGCAAGGGTAAAGTATCACCAGAATCCGGTAGCGCGGATTGTTGGAAGTCGTCCTCGTCCTTGGTCAACATATCAGGATCACTCTCAGTGTCTGTCATAAATATATCTGGCACAGATGTAGTCTCATTACCTGTGGCGGTGGTCGTAGGGTTATCAATGTCTGATAACTCGTGACATGTGTGCCGTTGCGTAGCATGTATATCCATAGTAATTATTAACAATTAGTATATGCGAACAATTATCACATATGCACGTACATCATCCTTAAATCAAAAAACATGTAAGTATCAATTAGTGTAAGCAAGTAATCATCCTAGTCTTCCCCAGACTATCCTCCCAGCCTCTCAGACTGAACTTCCTAGTCTCTCAGACTATCCTCCCAGCCTCTTAGTGTGACAACTCGAGTTTCCGAGATTCCACTTTCGCATTTATTGCACGTTGACTGTTTGGTTGTTTACTTAATTGACATGTTTGCTTTGTAACTATACACGCTGTGTTATGGCAAAACGTAGTGTCATTATAACATGTTTATGTGCTTGGTGAAATATTATGGAACTTGTTGAAAGACCTAACTATTTAAACTATAAAATGGCCCGACGAAACAAGATGTGCTTCGCCAATAACCACTCGACGAAACAAATTGTGTTTCGTCATTTGCCTCCCGACGAAACAAGGCTATTTCACCGGCCTAGTGTTACGCGAAGCCCATTAAGGGCCAAGAATGCCGTTTCATGTATATTTATGGGAAACGAGTTCAGTTTCACACGTTTTAACAATCTGAAACCCTAAAACTCTCTCCCAAGTGTGACGGCAGCTGTGTGTGTTTCCCCAAGCCCTTTATCGATCAACTCATCGTTTCCTTCATCTCGGTTAGTACGTGTTCGTTAACTCGGATTCATTGATGCTTTGATTATTCATTATATGTTTGTGTATATGCTTGTTGATTTCTGGAATGGATGTGAATACGTGACTATCATGATTTCTTGTTAACCGCTTGGTATAGAATAGGGTTTGTCGGCAATGATTAACGATGGATGTTATGATCTTGAGGAATTGATTAATGGTTAAGCATGATGCATGTTGTTTTCAAACTAAATTGATCGATGAAATAAATTAACTGATGATGCTGAACTTTATACCGTGATTGTATGTGAACGGGTACGATGTTCTTGTCGGTCGTATGTTAAGCATGGGAACCGTGCTTTTGACTCAATGATTACTGTATGCTTTTGTATGATGATTCTGTTTGATAATGATGTCTGTGCTAAATGATTTCCGTATGATTGCTACTTGTTGATGACGGCAATTAGGGTTCTGCACGTAACTGATATACGGCGAAACAGATGTTCCACGAAATGCTGACTTCGATGAAACAGATGTGTTTCGCTGAAACCAATCTCGACGAAACGAACATGGCAAAACACAAGTGTTTCGTCGAAGACCAGTTGCGACGAAACAATCTTGGCGAAACAGAAGTGTTTCGTCGGAGAGGGTGCACGGCAAAACAAGGGGGGTGTTTCGTCGAATGGGAGTTTTGCACAGTAACTTAGTTTATTTATGTTAAGAGTTAACCTGGTTAGTTAATTGCCGTAAAATGTGGTGCATGACTTGAATGATTATGAATACGTGTAATGTGCTACTCGGTGGCTATTGATGCATTGTCCACTGTGATTGTACTTATATGCAAACTTCAAACTGATTACGTATACGTGCACTTTAGGACTTGATTGATTAATTGTGAGCATATACTTTAGCATACCGAGCAAACCAAGGTGAGTTCACACTTTTACCAAGGCATGGGATTCCCGGGGGTTGGGAATGGGATAGAATGATTAATTGTACTTACATTGTTACTGCTAGACTAGTGATACATGGGGAAGCCCCCACTACTCTTTGCACACATGCCTGGAATGGCCGCGATACTATTACTGAACTTCGCACACATGCCTGGAATGGCCGCGATACTGATACTAAACTTCGCACACATGCCTGGAGGGCCGCGATACAAATATAACTAGTCTACAATACATGGGAAACTCCCACTAATCTTCGCAAACATGCCTGGAGAGCCGCGATACGAGTATAAATGATACATGGTTTACTAAACAAATATACGATACACGTAACGAACACTATAACTAAACAACCAACTGTGAACTCACTCAACTAGTTTGTTGACTCTCTGTTACATGCCTTGCAGGTCGTTAGGTACACATGGAGCTTGCACAAGGAGGCGCGGTCGTTGTGGACATGGATCATAAATGTGTTGTTAAACATTTATGACATTTCAAATTTTATACTTATGTTGGGTTTACTTTTATGCTTCCGCTAAACATTGAGATTATACTTATGTTTTGAACACCTTTCATATTGGTTGGGTTGAATTACATTTACGTTACTATTTACTTTTGATGTTCAATATGATTGGTGGCTTGATCCTGGTCAGTCACGCCTCCAAGCGGTGATACCCCGCGTGTGGATTTTGGGGGTGTGACAGATTCGTATCAGAGCCATTGGTTATAGAGAACATGGTTTTATTAAGGGGAAACGTTTTTATTAAAACCAGACTATAACCTGTACATTGCTCAACGATCCACAACGACGCTTCGTTCCACGTGCAAGACTCAACACACTAGGTTCTACTATTCATGTTTACATTGCCTACTTGCTAGATTTCATAGAACTTTGCTCGTGGTATGCTTAGATAAACGTAACAACTATTGCTTGAGAACACTTGTATGCTTACTCTCTTCTGTCATCGCACTTTTCACGAACCTCTCTCACTTATGTTACCTTTGCTATGAAGATCATGGCTGGACGCATTAACATGACTCAAGCCCAGATGACGGCTCTCATTAACGAACAAGTTGATGCGGCACTTGCAGCCGCACAAGCAAGAGGTATACCCTGCAGTCGTAACTCACACTAGGATCCTTAGATCCTACACTCCTAAACCAACTCTTGTGTTTAACCTTGTCCTGTTCTTATACACAACAGGTCAACACGTTCAGCAACATGTTTGTACTTTCAAGAATTTCATGGACTGTCGTCCTAGCACATTCAGTGGCACTGAAGGAGCAGTGGGACTCCTCCATTGGTTTGAAAAGCTCGAGTCCGTATTTGAGATGTGTGAATGCCCTGAGGCTCGCAGGGTAAAGTACGCCACTGGTACTCTTGAAGGTATTGCGCTGACTTGGTGGAATGCGCAAGTTCAGATTTTAGGACTGGCAGTTGCTAACGCCACCCCTTGGAATGATTTCAAAGAACTAATCAAACGGGAATACTGCACACGTGACGACATCCACAAGTTAGAAGTGGAGTTCTTTCATTTGAAAATGACGGGGTCGAAAATTGAGGCATATACTAAACGGTCAAACGAGCTGGCCGTCATGTGTCTAACTATGGTGGATCCTCCTATCAAGCGTATTGAGTTGTATCTCAAAGGGCTAGCACCAGAAATCTAAAGTCACGTGACATCGGCCAACCTTGAAAATATCCAGGATATTGAACGTCTTGCTCATCGCCTCACAGATCAGGCAGTGGATCAGAACAGGCTGCCTAAACGTATCAGTGCTACCGATGCTACTACTTTCGCTACTCCTAGTGACAACAAGCGGAAACGGGATGGGGATTCCAGCAAGGGTTCAGCTACAGCTCAGTCTCAGGTTCAGCAGCGAAAGACTGATAACTACCAGAGCCTTGGTCAGCAATCTTCGGGAAATCAAAGACAGGGTGGATATCGAGGAAACCTCCCAAGGTGCAATACTTGCAACAAGCACCACAACGGCCAGTGCAACAAGGGCCGTTGTCAGCGGTGCCTCAAGATGGGTCATGAAGCTAAAGATTGCAGGAGCTCACGACCTGCGAATCAGAATCCACAACAACAACCACCTGCTCCACGAAACCAGCAGCAACAGCAGTGAGGCAACAGGGGATGCTATCAATGTGGCGCTGAAGGCCACTTTAAACATGACTGCCCTCAGTTAAACCAGAACCAGAACAACAACAACAACAATCAGGGCAATGGGAACAACAACAGGAGAAACAATAATGGCAATGATGCTAGGGGTCGTGTGTTCGTGCTGGGGCAGGGTGATGCCAGGAATGATCCTAACGTGGTTATGGGTAAGTTTCTCCTCGACGACTTTTATGTTACTGTTTTGTTTGATTCGGGTGCGGATACCAGTTATGTGTCTCTAAAAGTTAGTCAAATGTTAAAACGCACACCAACACCCTTAAACACCAAACATGTCGTAGAGTTAGCCAATGGTAAAAGTTTAGAGGCCACACATGTAGTCAAGGGTTGTAACATCGTCTTAGCGGATCAGACTTTCTCCATCGATCTCATTCCTATGGTTCTGGGTAGTTTCGACATCGTCATTGGTATGGATTGGTTATCCCAACAAAAAGCAGAGATCTTATGCAAGGAGAAGATAGTTCGTATTCCCCGTTCTAGTAAAGAACCTCTCGAAGTTCAAGGCGACAAGAGTGGTGCCGTGGTTGGCATCATCTCCTTTCTGAAGGCCCAGAAATGTTTACGAAAGGGTCACACTGCCATTTTGGCACTTGTTACGGACGCATCAGTGAAAGAGAAGAGATTAGAGGATATCCCAGTTGTACGTGACTTTCCTCAAGTGTTTCCTGAAGATTTACCTGGGCTACTGCCTCATCGCCAAGTCGAATTCCAGATTGAACTAGCTCCAGGAGCAGCACCAATAGCTCGCGCACCGTATTGTTTAGCACCAACTGAACTGGAAGAACTGTCTAAGCAACTGCAAGAACTTTTGGATAAGGGTTTTATCCGTCCTAGCTCTTAGCCTTGGGGAGCTCCAGTACTATTTGTGAAAAAGAAGGACGGTACCTTCCGTATGTGCATAGACTACCGCGAACTAAACAAGGTGACAGTGAAGAACCGTTATCCTCTTCCACGTATTGATGACTTGTTCGACCAAATGCAAGGGTCGAGCTACTACTCGAAGATAGACTTGAGGTCAGGCTACCATCAACTGAGAGTCCGGGATGAGGACGTCTCCAAAACCGCATTCAGAACTCGCTACGGCCATTACGAGTTTCTAGTTATGCCATTCGGGTTAACAAACGTGCATGCGGGCTTTATGGATCTTATGAACAGGGTGTGCAAACCTTACTTGGACAAGTTTGTGATTGTTTTCATCGATGACATCCTGATCTACTCTAAGAGTCAGGAGGAACACGAGCAGCATTTACGACTTATTTTGAAGCTCCTTCGAACAGAACAGTTATACGCCAAGTTTTCGAAATGCGACTTCTGGCTTCGTGAAGTCCACTTTCTAGGCCATGTGGTAAACAAGGACGGGATTCATATGGATCCATCCAAGGAAGACTTGATTAGGAACTGGCCTGCACCGCGTACACCAACAGAAATACGCAAATTCTTGGGTTTGGCGGGTTATTATAGACGGTTCATCAAAGACTTCTCAAAGATTGCACAGCCGCTTACACTACTGATACAGAAAGGTGTTACCTATCGTTGGGGTAATACACAGGAAACAGCTTTCCAACACTTAAAGGATAGACTTTGCAACGCACCTATCCTCTCATTGCCAGAGAGCACAGACGACTTTGTGGTTTACTGCGACGCATCTATACAGGGTCTTGGTTACGTACTGATGCAACGGGATAAAGTCATTACCTACGTTTCGCGCCAACTTAAGGTTCACGAACGGAATTACACTACACACGATTTAGAGCTGGGAGCTGTCGTTTTCGCGCTTAAGACATGGCGACATTACCTGTACGGTACCAAGTGCACCATCTACACCAATCACAGGAGTCTCGAGCATATCTTCAAGGAAAAGGAATTGAACATGCGACAACGCCGATGGGTCGAGTTACTTAACGATTATGAATGTGCCATCAAGTACCATCCAGGCAAAGCCAATGTTGTGGCTGACGCCCTCAGTCGAAAGGATACTACGCCTAGGCGCGTACGAGCATTACAACTCACTATTCAGTCTAGTCTTCCTGCACAGATACAAGATGCTCAGGTAGAAGCATTGAAGCCAGAAAACATCAGGGCTGAAGCCCTACGCGGCTCAAGGCAACGATTAGAACAAAAGGAAGACGACGCCTACTACGTAACAGGATGCATTTGGGTCCCACTTTATGGTAACTTACGCGAGCTTGTAATGGATGAAGCACATAAGTCTTGCTACTCGGTACATCCAGGTTCGGATAAAATGTACCACGATCTCAGAATTACATATTGGTGGCCTAGCATGAAAGCCCACATAGCAACGTACGTCAACAAATGTTTGACCTGTGCGAGGGTCAAGACAGAATATCAGAAACCATCAGGCCTACTTCAGCAACCCAAGATACCACAATGGAAATGGGAGGAAATTTCTATGGATTTTGTTACTGGCCTACCTAGATCCCAGCGTGGGAACGATACTATTTGGGTGATCGTGGATCGACTCACAAAGTCTGCTCACTTCTTGGCTATCAATGAAACAGATAAGTTCTCTACGTTAGCAGACATCTACTTGAAGGAAGTTGTTTCGAGGCGCGGAGGGCTAACCTCTATTATTTCGGATCGTGATGCATGATTCACTTCAGAACTGTGGCAAGCATTGCACAAATCTTTCGGCTCACGATTAGACATGAGCACAGCTTATCACCCTCAGACGGATGGGCAGTCTGAGCGCACTATTCAGACTCTAGAAGACATGCTTCGGGCATGTGTTATCGACTTCGGCAACAGCTGGGAAAAGCATCTCCCGTTAGTGGAGTTCTCGTACAATAACAGTTACCACACTAGCATACAAGCCGCTCCATTCGAGGCATTGTACGGGCGTAAATGTCGATCACCTCTCTGTTGGGCAGGGGTGAGCGATAGTCAGATCACAGGTCCAGAACTGGTAGTTGACGCTACTGAACGGATTGCACAGATACGATAACGCATGGCGGCGGCTCGTGACCGTCAGAAAAGCTACGCTGATAAGCGCAGGAAACCACTCGAGTTCCAGGTTGGCGATCGAGTGCTACTCAAAGTTTTGCCCTGGAAGGGTGTAGTTCGTTTTGGCAAACGGGGCAAGCTCAATCCGCGGTATGTCGGATCGTTCGAAATCATAGAAAGAATAGGCAAAGTGGCCTACAAACTAAACCTACCAGCAGAACTCGGTGCAGTTCACAACGTGTTCCACGTGTTGAATCTGAAGAAGTGTCTGTCAGATGAGACCCTCATAGTTCCTTTGAAGGAGCTCACTATCGACGAGCAATTACATTTCGTCGAGGAACCAGTTGAAATCACGGACCGGGATGTTAAGGTCCTCAAAAACACCAGAATACCTCATGTTCGAGTTCGTTGGAACTCCCGTCGTGGCCCAGAGTACACCTGGGAACGAGAAGACCAGATGGAACTCAAGTATCCCCAGTTATTCCAGAACAATGCAACTACTACTGAGGCTGAAGCTACTACCGAATTTCAGGACGAAATTCCAAATCAACGGGGGGATGATGTGACACCCCAGGAAAACCAGTAAACGATACAACTTACCTAGCCTCCTCAGTAACCGCATGCTAAATTTCGGGACGAAATTTCTTCCAAGTTGGGGATAATGTGACAACTCGAGTTTCCGAGATTCCACTTTCGTATTTATTTCACGTTGACTGTTTGATTGTTTACTTAATTGACATGTTTGCTTTGTAACTATACACGCTGTGTTATGACAAAATGTAGTGTGATTATTACATGTTTATGTGCTTGGTGAAATATTATGGAACTTGTTGAAAGACCTAACTATTTAAACTATAAAATGGCCCGACGAAACAAGATGTGTTTCGCCAATAACCACTCGACGAAACAAATTGTGTTTCGTCATTTGCCTCCCGACAAAACAAGGCTGTTTCACCGGCCCAGTGTTACGCGAAGCCCGTTAAGGGCCCAGAACGCCGTTTCGTGGATATTTACGGGAAACGAGTTCAGTTTCATAGGTTTTAACAATCTGAAACCCTAAAACTCTCTCCCAAGTGTGACGGCAGCTGTGTGTGTTTCCCCTAGCCCTTTAACGATCAACTCATCATTTCCTTCATCGCGGTTAGTGCGTGTTCGTTAACTCGGATTCATAGATGCTTTGATTATTCATTATACGTTTGTGTATATGCTTGTTTGATTTCTGGAATGGATGTGAATACGTGACTATCATGATTTCTTGTTAACCGCTTGGTATAGAATAGGGTTTGTCGGCAAAAATTAACAATGGATGTTATGATCTTGACGAATTGATTAATGGTTAAGCATGATGCATGTTGTTGTCAAACCGAATTGATCGATGAAATAAATTAACTGATGATGCTGAACTTAATACCGTCATTGTATGTTAACGGGTACGATGTTCTTGTCGGTCGTATGTTAAGCATGGGAACCGTGCTTTTGACTCAATGATTACTGTATGCTTCTGTATGATGATTCTGTTTGATGATGATGTCTGTGCTAAATGATTTCCGTATGATTGCTACTTGTTGATGATGGCAATTAGGGTTCTGCACGTAACTGATATACGGCGAAACAGATGTTCCACGAAACGCTGACTTCGACGAAACAGATGTGTTTCGCTGAAACCAATCTCGATGAAACGAACACGGCGAAACACAGTTGCGACGAAACAATCTTTGCGAAACAGAAGTGTTTCGTCGGAGAGGGTGCACGGCGAAACAAGGGGGTGTTTCGCTTAATGGGAGTTTTGCACAGTAACTTAGTTTATTTATGTTAAGAGTTAACCTGGTTAGTTAATTACCGTAAAATGTGGTGCATGACTTGTATGATTATGAATACGTGCAATGTGCTACTCGGTGACTATTGATGCATTGTCCAATGTGATTGTACTTATATGCAAACTTCAAACTGATTACGTATACGTGCACTTTAGGACTTGATTAATTAACTGTGAGCATATACTTTAGCATACCGAGCAAACCAAGGTGAGTTCACACTCTTACCAAGGCATGGGATTCCTGGGGGTTGGGAATGGGATAGAATGATTACTTGTACTTACATTGTTACTGCTAGACTAGTGATACATGGGGAAGCCCCCACTACTCTTCGCACACATGCCTGGTGTGACACCTGTGTCACCGCGACCATCAAACAAATACCAAGCTGATGAAATATTGTATTTCATACTTGGGATCTTGTATAAATATGTGTATCTTTTGCACACATCAATTCTTGATCAATTTCAAACTTTATACCGCTTTCTAGAGAATTATGCGCAAACTGGTGCGTAAACGTACTCAGTTTAAATGCGACAAATACTCCGGAACATCAACATATACTTAACATAACTTAAATAACCTTTACATAACTTAGGAATAATTTTTAAAGGCTTTGGTATGGCAAAAACAAGTTAATTCGCTTACAGGGACTAAACTTGACAAACTGCGAAAGTATGCCAATTTGAACTGTAACGAACATTCCGGAACATGTACATAAGTCAAACATACCATAAATATCCTTTACATAGCTTAGAAATAGGCTTTGAGGGGTTTGGTATGCTAAAACAAACTTTTGGATCATTCATGGGCTAAAAGTGTCAAAAAGTACACAAGTTTGCACTTTCGCGCATAACTTACGTTCTGAATGCATCCGGACATCCAAAAATTTATGTAAGCACTAAAATAATTTATTCTAGTGTTTGGCATAAGAAAAATCCATTCCTCGCGTCATTTGGATCGTTTTTCGCGCTTATGCGCATTCCGTCGTAATTAACCAAACATCGCGATCGTACGGCCAAACGAACCAACATACGACATATTTTTGAGCATGTTTCATGTCCACAATGTTGAGGCATCATTTTAGGGCTTTAAAGTTGGCTTTATGGGCCTTAGAAGTGTCGGAAATGGCTTAAACATGCAACAGGGACCAAAACTGCCATTTCTGAAAGTATGTGCAGATCAGACATGCCCAGGCGGCCCGCCTGAGTTTTGTCTGATCCTGATGCGGGCCGCGTGGCCCCTACAGATGCAGAAACATGTTTTCTTAGCTGAACTTGGCCTTTCAAACACTCCAAAGAGCAATGCCCTTTCACAATCTGTAGAGCTAGGGTCATTTTGAGCCACCACAACTTTGCGACAAGTGTACGCATAAGATCGTGGCACGATATCCAAGAAACGATCCTAATGGCTTTACTTTTCCTATAAATACCCCCCCCCCCTTTTGGCTAAAAACCCACAAAATCTGATCTAAAGCTCTAAGTTGAGGCCTTTGCTTCATACCTGAGCTCCTGGATCGAGATTAGCTTTCGGGGACCCTTCGTAAGTGTTCTTTCGTTCTTTTATTCGCTTTTCGAGTTCGAAAGTCAACGTTTTGTTTGACTTTCTGCGTTGACCAGCCTATGGTCAACACGAAGTTCGTTGGAACTTCATAACGTGAGCGTGATCACGATGGTTATAGTCCGTAGTGACTATACCTACTGATTACCACGTTATCTAGGCTCAGTGACGAGTCGTAGTTTCGGCCAAAATGCGCCTTCTTGCGTATTTTGTAACCAAACTACTCGTGAGCATCAAAGCCGTTTGTTTTGATGCCAAACCTGTTTTCTAAACTTAGGTAAGCATGTTCTAACATGCTTAGCTCGTCACTTTTAGTTTAGTGCTTATATAGGGTCGTAAGGTAAGCGATCTAAACAATCGCTTATACTTTCGAACCCGACCCATTTTGTAGATCTTTAGGATCCGACCAAACACATTAGGTGACCATAGCTGTAACCTTCCGAGGTTATACCTTGTGGTCACGATGTTAGGCGTTCCAAACGCGTTATACGCGAACGTCGCGTTAAGGTAGCATAAGCTACCTAAACGGGTCGTAATGGGTCGCAAGCACTTAGGTTAGGTTTCATTTTAGTATGTAGGCTTTGTTAAACCATATTTCACGAGTCTCCATGCTCGTTTGGTTTATGAACGCGCGTACTATCCGATCTTCCGATTTAGGTCCGGTATATTAACATAGCTACCTATTAGGTGTCGTTTGATACTCCGTGATCTCTAGCATTGTGTGATTATTACACAAGAACTTCAAAGCAATCTCAGGTGAGTACATAGAACCCCATCTTTTACATGTTTTCGAGGAGTTCATGTGAGTACATTGAACCCCTCTTTTACTGTTTTCCAAACTGTTTTGGGGTGAAACGCATGTGCCTACTTGTTACTTTCATGCTTTCCATGTTTTCACATCATATACCTGCTATATTCGTTAGTACATTATAGTACATGATTTCATTACATCTCATGCTATGTATGACCATTGTGTGCGTACTTAGTACATGGTTTTACATTACATTTCATGCTATGTATGCCCATTGTGTGCGTACTTAGTACATTGCTTTACATTACGTTTCATGCTATGTATGCCCATTGTGTGCGTACTTAGTACATTGTTTCACATCACATTTCATGCTATTTATGCCCATTGTGTGCATACTTAGTACATCACTTTACAATACATTCCATGCTACGTACGCCCATTGGGTGCATACGTAGTACATTATTCTACATTGCATTTCTGTTGCATATGCTCATCCAGCATATGAACACATTATACTACATTTTGAACCATTGTAACCATTTGACTATGTGAACCGTCTAAACCCTTTTGATTATATGAACCGTTGGTAATCACTGAACCGTGTGCACCAGTTGTATCTGTTGACATGATTTACATTTGACAATAGACATTTGACTATACATGAACATTTCTACAATTGTTAAACACTTCATCTTGATGGTTTGGTTTGGGCAAGTGATCTAAGTAACGAGGCGTGTGTAATATGATACAAGCATGGTGGATACGCCGCTGGTACTTCCTATATATAAGTGTTTGTATGGTATTACATATCGCAGCGTTATTTGAATCATTTCAATTTGAGACATAACATTTTATACAAATAACACACTTTTCACGAGACATTGATTTAGAAACAACATATCTTATACAAACACATTTTACATGGTTATCCGTTTAACCAAACACTGTTCTCTTATTTATACATATCATCTGATCTTATCGTTTTTCAAATGATTTACAAGACAAAGCAAATTACAAGGTTCATGACTAAACATTTTCTCAAACATAAGTCATGAATTACGTTTTCACAAAACCAATGTATCTCACAGGCATTTTTATGCTGACGTACCTATTTTCACATGTGTTTTCAGGAGATGATGCATAGGACTTATCAAGACATACTTAGGCGGACCTGTGCCTTAGTGCCTTAAAACGAGACAAGAACTAGTTAATTTATGTTCTGTACTCTTTGTTTCTTGTTTAAAACAATGTAAACTTTCATGTTTAATTAATAAAACGAAACTTCAATTGCCATGGATTTGAAACAATTGATTTTGTTACAACACTCCCCGACGTTTCCGCCACGTTTTGTATATTCTACGTGGTCGGGGTGTGACAGAAAAGTTGGTATCAGAGCCAATGGTTATAGGGAATTAGGTTATTAGTAATGCTTTGACCTAGTCTATAACCTTCCTAGGACCCTAACGCGAGTTTACTTGCGTTTAGTCATAAAACAATACCGTCACCTATCCTTAGGCGACCACCACAACAAGAACATAAATTTCAGAACCGCTTTGAAAACTAATCATCTGTTCTAGGATGATTGATTACTAGGTTTTGAACCCTCTATTATAAGGTTTTGAACCCCTTTGAATTTTCAAAACTCTCGTCAAAGTTTTGGGCCCGAAATAGTGTGAACACGTGCAAACTGGAAGAGTGAATGCCTGTACCCTGGGTTTATTGTCTAAAGCTAGAGTGTTCGCACAAATCCACATACTCGGACCAGTCACTCTTACCTGGGAACTCTTGGGGTGAGTGTCCACTTATAGGCGAGCATGTTTTCGCGATACACTATGAGGATCTATTTGCTTTGACTCAGCCTTGGTGTTGTTTGTTTGCTTCGTGGTTCAAACAGATGACCATCAACCATGATTATGGTCGGTAATTGTAACATCCTATTCTTACCCAATGCCATTTCATTTGTTTTCTCTCTTGTTTCCCCTTTTTACAATGCCTCCACGACGCGAAAATCCGGTATCTATTGAAGATATGGCAGCTGTCATTACACAGCTAATAACTGCTGCGATCCCGAACACCGTTGCCCAATGTAACCAAGCCCTCAACAACAATAATGACCCCTGCAGCTTCAAGACGTTCAACTCGGCTAAGCCATCAAAGTTTTCTGGGTCTCAATGAGCGACTGCACTTCTGCAATGGTTCGAGAGTTTAGAGAGCACCTTTAGACATGTTCAATGTCCAAACGAGTGAAAGGTAGATTTTGCATCTAGTGTCTTTGAGAAACGAGCTTTGACATGGTGGAACGGTGTGATGAGAGATAGGGGTGCCGAAGTGGCACTGGCTCAAACGTGGGAAGAACTTAGAGCACTGATGATGAAGGAATTATGTCCTCGTCACGAGATTAGGGCCTTAGAAAGGGACTTCGACGATCTTAAGCAAGACAGCGGCGAGCATCGAGCATACACTGATCGATATGAGGAGCTGAGCCTACTGTGTCCTTCCATGGTTACACCTTTGGATAAGGCAATCGAAAAATACATTGATGGCCTCCCTAACTCAGTTCAGGACATTGTTACTAGTAGTAACCCCACTACGGTTAGGCAGGCCATTGAGCTATCTGCAACCTTGACTGAATCTCAGATCAGGAAACGTAAGCTTTTCCGAAAGGGTGACAAGAAACCGGTCGAGGAATCGAAACCAATCGAGGAGTCAAAGACCATGGATGAACAGACTGTATCCCCTAAGAAGTCAAAGAAGCGAAAGGCTTCTTAGAACTTCGCCATGGTTACTCACAATGATCAAGCTATCCCCAACCAACCAGCTCAACCCCCTGCTAGGAAGCCATACAATGGAACTTCACCCTTGTGCAACCAATGTAACCTTCATCATCATGCTAGGGTGAAATGCCGCGAATGCCAAATTTGTGGACTTAAAGGTCACACAGCAAAGGTTTGCCGAGCTGCAGTTGCACCAAATCAAGCTGACAACAATCCTGCTCAAGGTCGTTTTCTACCAGGCTCTTGTTTCAATTGTGGCGAGATGGGTCATTTCCGAAGAAATTGCCCAAAGCTTGCTAATGCAAATCCAGCACAGGGATGAGCATCTGACTGACTAGAAGACAACCTCGTTTAGAAATAATCACGTCTTATGTATTATTTTCTTTTGTTGTCAAGGTCCAAGAAAGAGTTGTTATCGTTGTTTATAAATAAATTTTTGATTTACATTGCAATGTATTTTTGTGGTTGCATGTATAAATGACATATCCCTTACAATACTGACAATCAAAGAAACCGTATTCCTTGAAGAACAAACTACCCCCAAATTTCTCCCATTCTACGATCTCTTGCGTCTTCCACGTAATTTCTAAGTACCCGATTCTGCTAAGAAAAACGAAGTACAAGGCGCAAGTTAAAACACATGACGAATACCCAAAGTACCACTATAAATCCTTAATAGGGTACCTAAGGATTTCCCGTAAGTCTTTAATTGTTGTATACCTAAATTCGAATGTGATAATTCCTTGTAATCAAAAATCGAATTTTGGGAGATCTTTCTATCTTCTCAGATAGATTCCCGTGAACATTGAGACCCGTCGATTGGTTTCCATATCCGTATTCAATCAATAACAAGTTAAAAACAAATTATAATCAAGTTAAACAATTATGTGACTTTGTGCTTATGTGTTCCCTTATGTGTTGTTGTGTGATCCAAATTATGTTATCCAAATCTTCGTAGAATCTTACATATCCTTGTACAAGAGATTCATAGTAGGATACCTAAAGGTATTACTTAAAATCCTCAATGGACTTCTATGTTATAGTTAAGTCCCTCGGATTATAAAGTACTACTTCATAATTAGACCCCTTGAGTGGTCTAGTTAAACAGATTGATCCAAAAATCTGGCTAGGGATATCATGTGATGATATAGCTGAAAGGACACCTTGGTGGCCTAACTAAGAAGATCCCCTGTAGATCTAATTAAAGGGAACCGATGGAAGTCTAGTCACCTTTATCACAAGTTTGATATCCTTCCCCAAAACATTACAAAACAAACTGTGCGGTCTGTGCAAGGGATTACGTAATTATGGATGCATACATAATTATGGAATTTAGTGCACAGAAACCACAGCAAGTTTTGTCGTGTATCTAGAGTTAACCCTATTCATTTTTGTTTCTGAAGAAATTGTGGAAAATGACTCATTCCGTTCATTTTCGTTTCTGAAGAAATTGTGGAAAATGACTCATTCCGTTCATTTTCATTTCTGAAGAAATTGTGGAAAATGACTCATTCCGTTCATTTTCGTTACTGAAGAAATTATGGAAAATGACTCATTCCGTTCATTTTCGTTTCTAATGAATACCCATTAAGGAAAAAGACTCATTCCGTTCATTTTCGTTTCTGAAGAAATTGTGGAAAATGACTCATTCCGTTCATTTTCGTTTCTAAAGAATACCCATTAAGGAAAATGACTCATTCCGTGCATTTTCGTTTCTAAAGGATACCCATTAAGGAAAATGACTCATTTTGTGCATTTTCGTTTCTGAAAATTTTCCATCGAAGGGAAAACGATTATCCTTGATTTTTCCTTCATTTCCATTTCTGAAGAGTCTCCGTTAAGGAAATCAATTGCCATGGATTTGAAACAATTGATTCTGTTACAACACTCCCCGACGTTTCCGCCACGTTTTGTATATTCTACGTGGTCGGGGTGTGACAGAAAAGTTGGTATCAGAGCCAATGGTTATAGGGAATTAGGTTATTAGTAATGCTTTGACCTAGTCTATAACCTTCCTAGGACCCTAACGCGAGTTTACTTGCGTTTAGTCATAAAACAATACTGTCACCTACCCTTAGGCGACGACCACAACAAGAACATAAATTTCAGAACCGCTTTGAAAACTAATCATCTGTTCTAGGATGATTGATTACTAGGTTTTGAACCCTCTATTATAAGGTTTTGAACCCTCTGTTATAAGGTTTTGAACCCCTTTGAATTTTCAAAACTCTCTTCAAAGTTTTGGGCCCGAAATAGTGTGAACACGTGCAAACTGGAAGAGTGAATGCCTGTACCCTGGGTTTACTGTCTAAGGCTAGAGTGTTCGTACAAATCCACATACTCGGACCAGTCACTCTTACCTGGGAACTCTTGGGGTGAGTGTCCACTTATAGGCGAGCATGTTTTCGCGATACACTATGAGGATCTATTTGCTTTGACTCAGCCTTGGTGTTGTTTGTTTGCTTCGTGGTTCAAACAAATGACCATCAACCATGATTATGGTCGGTAATTGTAACATCCTATTCTTACCCAATGCCATTTCATTTGTTTTCTCTCTTGTTTCCCCTTTTTAGAATGCCTCTACGACGCGAAAATCCGGTATCTATTGAAGATATGGCAGCTGTCATTATACAGCAAATAACTGCTGCGATCCCGAACATCATTGCCCAATGTAACCAAGCCCTCAACAAAAATAATGACCCCTGCAGCTTCAAGACGTTCAACTCGGCTAAGCCATCAAAGTTTTCTGGGTCTCAAGGAGCGACTGCACTTCTGCAATGGTTCGAGAGTTTAGAGAGCACCTTCAGACATGTTCAATGTCCAAACGAGTGAAAGGTAGATTTTGCATCTAGTGTCTTTGAGAAACGAGCTTTGACATGGTGGAACGGTGTGATGAGAAATAGGGGTGCCGAAGTGGCACTGGCTCAAACGTGGGAAGAACTTCGAGCACTGATGATGAAGGAATTATGTCCTCGTCACGAGATTAGGGCCTTAGAAAGGGACTTCGACGATCTTAAGCAAGACAGCGGCGAGCATCGAGCATACACTGATCGATATGAGGAGCTGAGCCTGCTGTGTCCTTCCATGGTCACGCCTTTGGATAAGGCAATCGAAAAATACATTGATGGCCTCCCTGACTCAGTTTAGGACATTGTTACTAGTAGTAACCCCACTACGGTTAGGCAGGCCATTGAGCTATCTGCAACCTTGACTGAATCTCAGATCAGGAAACGTAAGCTTTTCCGAAAGGGTGACAAGAAACTGGTCAAGGAATCGAAACCAATCGAGGAGTCAAAGACCATGGATGAACAGACTGGATCCCCTAAGAAGTCAAAGAAGCGAAAGGCTTCTCAGAACTTCGCCATGGTTACTCACAATGATCAAGCTATCCCCAACCAAGCAGCTCAACCCCCTGCTAGGAAGCCATACAATGGAACTTCACCCTTGTGCAACCAATGTAACCTTCATCATCATGCTAGGGTGAAGTGCCGCGAATGCCAAATTTGTGGACTTAAAGGTCACACAGCAAAGGTTTGCCGAGCTGCAGTTGCACCAAATCAAGCTGACAACAATCCTGCTCAAGGTCGTTTTCTACCAGGCTCTTGTTTCAATTGTGGCGAGATGGGTCATTTCCGAAGAAATTGCCCAAAGCTTGCTAATGCAAATCCAGCACAGGGATGAGCATCTGACTGACTAGAAGACAACGTCGTTTAGAAATAATCACGTCTTATGTATTATTTTCTTTTGTTGTCAAGGTCCAAGAAAGAGTTGTTATCGTTGTTTATAAATAAATTTTTGATTTACATTGCAATGTATTTTTGTGGTTGCATGTATAAACGACATATCCCTTACAATACTGACAATCAAAGAAACCGTATTCCTTGAAGAACAAACTACCCCCAAATTTCTCCCATTCTACGATCTCTTGCGTCTTCCACGTAATTTCTAAGTACCCAATTCTTCTAAGAAAAACGAAGTACAAGGCGCAAGTTAAAACACAAGACGAATACCCAAAGTACCACTATAAATCCTTAATAGGGTACCTAAGGATTTCCCGTAAGTCTTTAATTGTTGTATACCTAAATTCGAATGTGATAATTCCTTGTAATCAAAAATCGAATTTTGGGAGATCTTTCTATCTTCTCAGATAGATTCCCGTGAACATTGAGACCCGTCGATTGGTTTCCATATCCGTATTCAATCAATAACAAGTTAAAAACAAATTATAATCAAGTTAAACAATTATGTGACTTTGTGCTTATGTGTTCCCTTATGTGTTGTTGTGTGATCCAAATTATGTTATCCAAATCTTCGTAGAATCTTACATATCCTTGTACAAGAGATTCATAGTAGGATACCTAAAGGTATTACTTAAAATCCTCAATGGACTTCTATGTTATAGTTAAGTCCCTCGGATTATAAAGTACTACTTCATAATTAGACCCCTTGAGTGGTCTAGTTGAACAGATTGATCCAAAAATCTGGCTAGGGATATCATGTGATGATATAGCTGAAAGGACTCCTTGGTGGCCTAACTAAGAAGATCCCCTGTAGATCTAATTAAAGGGAACCGATGGAAGTCTAGTCATCTTCATCACAAGTTTGATATCCTTCCCCAAAACATTACAAAACAAACTGTGCGGACTGTGCAAGGGATTACGTAATTATGGATGCATACATAATTATGGAATTTAGTGCACAGAAACCACAGCAAGTTTTGTCGTGTATCTAGAGTTAACCCTATTCATTTTTGTTTCTGAAGAAATTGTGGAAAATGACTCATTCCGTTCATTTTCGTTTCTGAAGAAATTGTGGAAAATGACTCATTCCGTTCATTTTCATTTCTGAAGAAATTGTGGAAAATGACTCATTCCGTTCATTTTCGTTACTGAAGAAATTATGGAAAATGACTCATTCCGTTCATTTTCGTTTCTAAAGAATACCCATTAAGGAAAAAGACTCATTCCGTTCATTTTCGTTTCTGAAGAAATTGTGGAAAACGACTCATTCGGTTCATTTTCGTTTCTAAAGAATACCCATAAAGGAAAATGACTCATTCCGTGCATTTTCGTTTCTAAAGGATACCCATTAAGGAAAATGACTCATTTTGTGCATTTTCGTTTCTGAAAATTTTCCATCGAAGGGAAAACGAATATCCTTGATTTTTCCTTCATTTCCATTTCTGAAGAGTCTCCGTTAAGGAAATGACAGGATATTTCCTTGCATATCTTTGGTGGTTATTTGACACAAAGTCACAAATAGACTCCTACGAATAAATTTCGGGACGAAATTTCCTAAAGTAGGGGAGACTGTGACACCTGTGTCACCGCGACCATCAAACAAATACCAAGCCGATGAAATATTGTATTTCATACTTGGAATCTTGTATAAATATGTGTATCTTTTGCACATGTCAATTCTTGATCAATTTCAAACTTTATATCGCTTTCTGGAGAATTATACGCAAACTGGTGCGTAAACGTACTCAGTATAAATGCGACAAATACTCCGGAACATCAACATATACTTAACATACCTTAAATAACCTTTACATAACTTAGAAATAAATTTTAAAGGCTTTGGTATGGCAAAAACAAGTTAATTCGCTTACAGGGACTAAACTTGACAAACTGCGAAAGTATGCCAATTTGAACTGTAACGAACATTCCAGAACATGTCCATAAGTCAAACATACCATAAATATCCTTTACATAGCTTAGAAATAGGCTTTGAGGGGTTTGGTATGCTAAAACAAACTTTTGGATCATTCAGGGGCTAAAAGTGTCAAAAAGTGCACAAGTTTGCACTTTCGCGCATAACTTACGTTCTGAATGCATCCGGATATCCAAAAATTTATGTAAGCACTAAAATAATTTATTTTAGTGTTTGGCATAAGAAAAATCCATTCGTCGCGTCATTTGGATCGTTTTTCGCGCTTATGCGCATTCCGTCGTAATTAACCGAACATCGCGATCGTACGGCCAAAAGAACCAACATCCGACATATTTTTGAGCATGTTTCATGTCCACAATGATGAGGCATCATTTTAGGGCCTTAAATTTGGCTTTATGGGCCTTAGAAGTGTCGGAAATGGCTTAAACATGCAACAGGGACCAAAACTGCCATTTCTGAAAGTATGTACAGATCAGACACGCCCAGGCGGCCCGCCTGAGTTTTGTCTGATCCTGATGCGGGCCGCGTGGCCCCTACAGATGCAGAAACATGTTTTCTTGGCTGAACTTGGCCTTTCAAACACTCCAAAGGGCAATGCCCTTTCACAATCTGTAGAGCTAGGGTCATTTTGAGCCACCACAACTTTACGACAAGTGTACGCATAAGATCGTGGCACGATATTCAAGAAACGATCCTAACGGCTTTACTTTTCCTATAAATACCTCCCCCCCTTTTGGCTAAAAACCCACAAAATCTGATCTAAAGCTCTAAGTTGAGGCCTTTGCTTCATACCTGAGCTCCTGGATCGAGATTAGCTTTCGGGGACCCTTCGTAAGTGTTCTTTCGTTCTTTTATTCGCTTTTCGAGTCCGAAAGTCAACGTTTTGTTTGACTTTCTGCGTTGACCAGCCTATGGTCAACACGAAGTTCGTTGGAACTTCATAACGTGAGCGTGATCACGATGGTTATAGTCCGTAGTGACTATACCTACTTATTACCACGTTATCTAAGCTTAGTGACGAGTCGTAGTTTCGGCCAAAATGCGCATTCTTGCGTATTTTGTAACCAAACTACTCGTGAGCATCAAAGCCATTTGTTTTGATGCCAAACCTATTTTCTAAACTTAGTTAAGCATGTTCTAACATGCTTAGCTCGTCACTTTTAGTTTAGTGCTTATATAGGGTCGTAAGGTAAGCGATCTAAACAATCGCTTATACTTTCGAACCCGACCCATTTGGTCGATCTTTAGGATCCGACCAAACACATTAGGTGACCATAGCTGTAACCTTCCGAGGTTATACCTTGTGGTCACGATGTTTGGCGTTCCAAACGGGTCGTAATGGGTCGCAAGCACTTAGGTTAGGTTTCATTTTAGTATGTAGGCTTTGTTAAACCATATTTCACGAGTCTCCAAGCTCGTTTGGTTTACGAACGCGCGTACTATCCGATCTTCCGATTTAGGTCCGGTATATTAACATAGCTACCTATTAGGTGCCGTTTGATATTCCGTGATCTCTAGCATTGTGTGATTATTACACAAGAACTTCAAAGCAATCTCAGGTGAGTACATAGAACCCCATCTTTTACATGTTTTCGAGGAGTTCATGTGAGTACATTGAACCCCTCTTTTACTGTTTTCCAAACTGTTTTGGTGTGAAACGCATGTGCCTACTTGTTACTTTCATGCTTTCCATGTTTTCACATCATATACCTGCTATATTCGTTAGTACATTATAGTACATGATTTCATTACATCTCATTCTATGTATGCCCATTGTGTGCGTACTTAGTACATGGTTTTACATTACATTTCATGCTATGTATGCCCATTGTGTGCGTACTTAGTACATTGCTTTACATTACGTTTCATGCTATGTATGCCCATTGTGTGCGTACTTAGTACATTGTTTCATATCACATTTCATGCTATTTATGCCCATTGTGTGCATACTTAGTACATCACTTTACAATACATTCCATGCTACGTACGCCCATTGGGTGCATACGTAGTACATTATTCTACATTGCATTTCTGTTGCATATGCTCATCCAGCATATGAACACATTATACTACATTTTGAACCATTGTAACCATTTGACTATGTGAACCGTCTAAACCCTTTTGATTATATGAACCGTTGGTAATCACTGAACCGTGTGCACCAGTTGTATCTGTTGACATGATTTACATTTGACAATGGACATTTGACTATACATGAACATTTCTACAATTGTTAAACACTTCATCTTGATGGTTTGGTTTGAGCAAGTGTGCTAAGTAACGAGGCGTGTGTAATATGATACAAGCATGGTGGATACGCCGCTGGTACTTCCTATATATAAGTGTTTGTATGGTATTACATATCGCAGCATTATTTGAATCATTTCAATTTGAGACATATAACATTTTATACAAATAACACACTTTTCACGAGACATTGATTTACAAACGACCTATCTTATACAAACACATTTTACATGGTTATCAGTTTAACCAAACAGTGTTCTCTTATTTATACATATCATCTGATCTTATCGTTTTTCAAATGATTTACAAGACAAAGCAAATTACAAGGTTCATGACTAAACATTTTCTCAAACATAAGTCATGAATTCAGTTTTCACAAAACCAATGTATCTCACAGGCATTTTTATGCTGACGTACCTATTTTCACATGTGTTTTCAGGAGATGATGCATAGGACTTATCAAGACATGCTTAGGCGGACATGTGCCTTAGTGCCTTAAAACGAGACAAGAACTAGTTAATTTATGTTATGTACTCTTTGGTTCTTGTTTAAAACAATGTAAACTTTCATGTTTGATTAATAAACGAAACTTCAATTGCCATGGATTTGAAACAATTGATTCTGTTACAACACTCCCCGACGTTTCCGCCACGTTTTGTATGTTCTACGTGGTCGGGGTGTGACACCTGGAATGGCCGCGATACAAATACTAAGCTTCGCACACATGCCTGGAATGGCCGCGATACTATTACTGAACTTCGCACACTTGCCTGGAATGGTCGTGATACTGATACTAAACTTCGCACACATGCCTAGAGGGCCGCGATACAAATATAACTAGTCTACAGTACATGGGAAACTCCCACTAATCTTCGCAAACATGCCTGGAGGGCCGTGATACGAGTATAAGCGATACATGGTTTACTAAACAAATATACGATACACGTAACGAACACTATAACTAAACAACCAACTGTGAACTCGCTCAACTATTTTGTTGACTCTCTGTTACATGCCTTGCAGGTCGTTAGGTACACATGGAGCTTGCACAAGGAGGCGCGGTCGTTGTGGACATGGATCATGAATGCGTTGTTAAACATTTATGACATTTCAAATTTTATACTTATGTTGGGTTTACTTTTATGCTTTCGCTAAACATTAAGATTATACTTATGTTTTGAACACCTTTCATATTGGTTGGGTTGAATTACATTTACGTTACTATTTACTTTTAATGTTCAATATGATTGGTGGCTTGATCCTGGTCAGTCACGCCTCCAAGCGGTGATACCCCGCGTGTGGATTTTGGGGGTGTGACACTCAGACTGATCCTCCTAGTCTCTCAGACTATCCTCCCAGCCTCTCATACTGAACTTTCTAGTCCCACTAGACTAACCTCCTAGCCTCCCAAACTGAACTCTCTAGTCCCACTAGACTAACCTCCCAGCCTCCCAGACTGAACTCTTTAGTCCCACTAGACTAACTTCCCAGCCTCCCAGACTGAACTCTCTAGTCCCACTAGACTAACTTCCCAGCCTCCTAGACTGAACTCTCTAGTCCCACTAGACTAACTTCCCAGCCTCCCAGACTGAACTCTCTAGCCCCACTAGACTAACTTCCCGGCCTCCCAAACTGAACTCTCTAGTCCCACTAGACTAACTTCCTAGCCTCCCAGACTGAATTATAAATTTAAATTTGGGAATGTGTATTTGTGCCTTTTTGTTTGTAAAAAGGTTTGTTCCCTGGATCTGGACGTATAGTGTATGCAATGTAAAAGTGTGTGAAAATGTTTTCGTGAGAGCCTTGATGATCATAGTCTAGACTCGAGAAAGAATCCTAGTTCGCTATGACCGAGGCTCTGATACCAAGCTGTCATACCCTGGCTTTGCGGAAGCATGGGTTATTTGGTGTGACTCCTTAATACCATAACAACAATCATAACAATGCTATATGATAAAAACATGAGATATTCACCCGTTAATAGAGTTTAGAAAAATACCATGTTGTACTCGTCTTAAAACATCAATCACAAAATGAGTTACAAATCTTGACTTGATTTAATGAGTTCGTAAAACCTTAGCAAAAGACTTTAAACAATACTAGGTTTAGAGATATGTAACCCGTCCAGGAAGAGGTTACACGTTCTAAACCCTGAATGACTTCTTTGTTCAAACGCAGCTTGAAAATATGTGCATACCGTGCCAGATCCATTAGTTCCCTGAAATACATGTAGTTTGAAAAGTCAACATAAAGTTGAGCGAGTTCATGTGTATGTGGGTACGTATAACCCGTTGTAAAAATGTTTGTATGTATAAAAATCCCTGGTATGTAGCAAATAAGGAAAAAGAGATCACCAATGGTTTGCAAGGCCATTGATATGTGTGAAGTGCAGTAGGAAGACTCAAACCTAGCAGATTTTTGCGTCGGGCTCAAAGTCACCACCTGGTTCATTCGGCGGACTCAGGGGTTGGGCTCGCTACACCCAGATAGATCTACCGCTAATGACCCTCGGTCCTACAATGAGGATTAATGGCCTCCAGTTCCCGCCTACCCACTCACATGATCTAAGTAGTAACCCTCTTTACGCTAACCATACCATGTAAAAAGTATTCGTAATCATAGTAACATGTATTTCACCCCCGAAGTATAAAAACTAAAAACAGTTAAGAGAAAAGGGGGGACATGAACTCACAGTATTGCCTCTTCGTACTTGTAACCCAAATCTCCGCGGCAAACACGAATACCTACAATGGTCTATTTTCTATTAGACGAACGGGTAGTGCCTTGTCTTAGTATTTGTGTTTTTGGGTTACGTTGCTGGTATTATTCCAAGTTATAACTGTTTTTAAGATTTTGAAATAATAGTTAGACAACTATTTTAGAGTTATACTTCTCAAGTATTGTATATGCGCATTACCTTCCCAAGGATGGGGGTAATTTATACTTGTATATTCGTATTCTCAAAATAATATACATACCTGTATATCCTGCCAAGTAATAGCGTCGTATTTCGATGTATTGTTCCAAATAAAAATATGTTAATATATCCCCAAGAATAACATATTTCCGTTTCTATAGTTTCCAAAATAATATTTTACCAAAATATACGTATACGTTATAATTCCGAAAAATATATTTTTAAGTCTCACTTGAAAATACATTTCAAATCACTTGTCTAAAATGTTCTGTTTCCAAAATATACATATTTTTCCCAAAAATATTATATTTTACTTCGTACAATTTCTCAAAATAATACTTTGTCAAAATACACCATTAAGAGTATTTTTCGAAAATACGCACGTTACATTTTAGAGTTCGCGTTGTAAAAACAACACCGATGTAACTTAAATATTTATTTGTGAGGGCGTTGGTATTATTTTGGAGTCGTATTTTCATGATAGATATCAAGTAATATTATTTTTACCCTAAAAATAATATATCTTTAGTTCACATAATAATCACGTAAGCACACAAGCGTTTTATTAAGAAATATATATTCTCAATATATATTTAAAAAGTTTCCTTTACAAAAATCCACCTCCAACACTTGGTTATTTTGTAATAAAAATCATGGCGAAATTTATATTTTGAAAACAAGTTAAAAATATATTTATAACACTTGTCACAAAAATATTTCTAAGTGTTATATTTCTAGAAAAATTTCGCCAGAGTTTCCTCTGTAACTGGAGGTGGCCACGCTTACTAGCGTATCATTTTCTTTTCATATAACACGTTAGATCGCTCTCAATAACCAACCCGACATTTAGACATGCAAAATACTACTTATATCCTTTCAATTTTAACATACGAAACTGGGCTGTTTTCGGTTATTTTATTAAAATAGTTATCTTATTCCAAAAATTCCCAAGTTTTTACAGAATGTCTGCTATGACCCAAATATTATTGTGTAAAAATATCGTGGTCCAAATCATTACCAATATTTTGTAGAAATTCATTTTCCGGACTGCATTCAGATTTACCTTTTTCTGACTGCAGTTCACGGAATATTTTATTTAAAATTCATCGAGAGTCCGATTTACGAAATTCCAGTTGGAAGATCATGGCGACAACAGTGACCATCTACAGTATGAATTTTATGATCTAACTCTACACAGAATTTAAGTTATGACTGAAAATATGACTCTCATTTACTGCTGTAAAAATGCAGCTTTAGCTGCTGTTAAAAATCGACGTTTTAAAAATAGTAAACGAAGTCCAAAAATTATGATTCTGGTGCCATTAGAACCGTATTTCATAGTACATTAACACAGACTTTAGAAAACATATTTTTCGTTAAGTTATGACCTGTTTGCAGCCAAATAAAGTCGGCTGAATGTGCAATTCAGCATGCTGTTTCAAGGTTAAATGTTACTAAAACGCACACATACGATCGTCATCCTTTCTAGTACAATTTCTCTCATAACATAGGTTATTTACTGCAGATTTTTGTTCATTTATTTCAGATTTATCATGTATTATCACCTTTTATCTCATGACCTTCATGTAAAGTTCTTATGTTCATGATCTTGTTTATGTTTTTCTAGAGTTTCTTATGTTTTTGATCTCTAAACATCTTTAACCACTTAAATAACAAGTAAAATGCAAGGATCTAAGTGCTTACCACTAGCACAAGGCTAGGGAAGTTTCAAAGTGTAAAAGTGGTGGATAAAAGAAAACGGGAGAGGTCCTTGAGCTTCTGAATGAACCAAGCTTCGTTGTTCACCTTCTTACACCTATGGATGCTCTTGGATTGCTTGAAGATGATCAAATGATGGTGGTGGTGGTGGCCTTGGTTTCAGCCGAGATCAAGAAGGAGAGAAGAGGGAGTTGCAAGATTTGTTAAGTGTTGGTGTAAATGAGGGTGGGATCTTATGGGTTTACTTATAGACCATTCATCCTAATTGTCCATTAGATATTGTTTTCTCTAGATATAGGGCAAGTGTGATTAAAATAATCAAAGTTGATGGAATGTGTCCCCTTGGGGGGGAACGATCGTTGGGGGGGGGGGTTTATATGGTTAGATCTTAACCATTTAGTTAGGTAACTAGTTAGTTTAATTAGGAGTTTAAGCTAGTTTCTAGTGTGTGGTGTTTTATAGCGGGTGTTAGGGTATTCGGGGACCCTAACTGGCTCAGAAAAGGAAAAACATTGTCATTGACAATATTTTTATGTTCCGGGTAAAGTCCGGTTGTTCGGTTGGATACTGATCCATTAAAGTGCTTAATAAGCATTTAAAGTGTCTTTAATATTATTTTTAGTGACACGAAGAGTTCCCGACACTTTGGAAAGTGTCTAGTATTATTTTCCCATGTTTTTTGCACTTTACTAGTTAGCTTAATGTTGAATTTAGTGGTAGAGTGGAGGATTTTGTGTTTAAAACACGTTTTAGGCACATCCGGTCACTGTAACTAATACCTAGTGACGCAGTTCTACAATCCTCATTTCCCTACACTCCCTACTAGTGTAGTAAACTATTCCCGGCTCATACTGGCCTTAGAGACAGTGTCTGTCTGGTGCTGGCTATGTCAGCACGTTTACTAGGTTATCCGTTCATTGTGCTACTATGCTATTGTGCATCAAGTTTGTCACTATAGTTCTGTGTAAATAATGGAGTGACAACAATAAAGTATGACGCAAGTATATGTATGTATCAGAATTTAGGTAGCAGTTTAACCACATTTGTAAGCAAGCACGGTAATTAAGCCTTAGTTAATATTAATTAACTTGTACGGATACCTGCTTTAGTGAGGGTTGTCACACAAAGTGAGCGAACAATTCAGATATAAGAAGATATGCTTCGAGCGTGCATAATAGATTTCGGCGGTAGTTGGGATGCGTATTTACCGTTAGTCAAATTTTCATATAACAACAGATACCATTCAAGTACTGGTAGGGCCCCATATGAAATGCTTTACGGTAGAAAATGTCGAACACCGATATGCTCGGAAGAAGTAGGCCCTCGAGAGCTTGCTCATAAAGATGTGATTTAAGTTATTACATGATCCGAGCCCATTTGAAGGCAGCTCATGATCGACAAAAATCATATGCAGATAAGAGACGAAGGCCAATCGAATTTCAAATTGGTGATAGGGTGATGCTTAAGGTATCTCCGTGGAAGGGAATTATCCGGTTCAGAAAAAGAGGAAAGTTGAGTCCGCGGTTCATAGGGCCTTTTAAAATCTTGGATCGGGTGGGTAAGGTGGCTTACCGACTAGAATTACCACAAGAGCTGAGCAGAATACAAAACATGTTCCACATCACATCTACGGAAGTGTTTAGCGGATGATACAGCTTATGTTCCCCTCAATGATATAGAAATTGATAACAAACTCAACTATATAGCAAAGCCTATCGCAATCCTCAACCGTAAAGTTAATGGTTTGACGAACAAACAAATTGACCAAGTAAAGGTCAAATGGGAGCACCGAAAAGGATCAAACACCACTTGGGAGTCTGAAGAGGAAATGAGACGACTCTACCCTTCACTTTTTGGTACGTATATGTGTTTATGATTTTATATGCATGTGATGGTTTCAGGTACGAAACCCTCCTTAAGGGGGTGGACTTGTAACACCCCAAAAATAATTAAAAGTTAAAATACCATACACTAAAATATAAATGAAAAGGTGTTAACTTAATTTACATTAGTCTAACAAAGAAAACTAGAGGGGCTGATTATGTAAGGATGGAAACTTGGTTTTAATAGAAATTAAATAAACCAAAACCACACACTGGTATGTGCGTGTGGGTGTGTGCGACCAGAAGGGAGAAACAAGAACCAAAACCCTAGTTCATGTTCTTGTCTACCAAATCCATCAAATTCAGCCATAAATCGAAGCGATTTTGATGCATGTATGATAAACGCTTACAAGTTCATCTCATTCTAAGGTATGTTGAAATCCCGGTGTATGTAGCAATAGAGATGTCTTAATAAGCTTTATGATGTATGATTGAAGTAGTAATTGCTGAATTTTGTGATGAATTCATAGTGTCAATGTGATTTTGAACAAAACCCTTGATGAATGAAGGTTGAACAAATGTTATAACTAAGTATTAAGTTGAATTGCATCCTATGATTAAATGGGTTTTGATGTGTAAATTGAACTCATGAAATCAAGAAGGTTAATGATTATGTTTGAACTTACAATAATCAGAAATTTGATATAAAAAGGTTATAGTGAACATGTCTACTTGTTAAGTAGAAGTTTTGGTGATTAGAGACTTCAATAACTTGAATGATATGACTAATTATAAACTATGCACATAAGGTGTTTGACGAAACGCACAAATAAAATGTTAGTTCTAATAATTCACCAAGTAACGTTGATACGAAATTATGAATGAAATATGGACAAATGTAAATATTTTGAGTATGTGAATAAGAGACATTAATGATAATTGGGTTGCACGTTATAGGCAACTCAGGTGAAGCTTCAGGGAGTCAAGCCGGGGCAACCACATGATTGAAGGAAAAACAATAAGGTACGTCTCTAAATGCTCGTTGTTACTAAGTTGTGGATGTGATATTAATAGTTTTGGATTTATAGATGAGAACTTGAAATTTAATATTGTTGGTTTGTCCGAATTAAGGGTATGTGCAAACTGGGTAAATGGGAGCACTAATCCGTATGAAATAAACCCGAGGTTGCGGGTTGTGAAATTTTGAACACGCAAGCCCGAATGGAAGCGTGAATGTTAAAAATGGGTTAAACCGGGATTTGGGTAAATAAGGATGTGCATAATTCCTAAAGTGTACTTTTGTATGTGATTAAGTCGTGGCACTTAAATCACTATTGAGTTAGATAAAACTCAAGGCGCAAACCGTGAACAGAAGCGCGAAATGATTAGAATAAGCATCCGGGAATGGATCACTATGTTGTATTTTAAATCCCATTTGTAAGAATGTGGATTAACATGGCATTTAAGAGGAAAATCGATAAACTTTTGGATTTAAATAATTTCATATGATTATGTTTCCGTAATGCACATTGATATAAATCTTTTATGAAATGTTATAAGTTCAAGCAAAATGGGATACATGATCAACAAATGTTTATGGAAGATCTGGATCATGTTTTAATGCACAAGAATGTGAAATGGAACAAACGGGTCAAAGAGGCAACACATCAGCGTTTTCGTTGCAGATGGCACCGTCGCCGACGCCGGGTTAGGCCATCGCTGACGCGGCCTGGTTGATCCTCCTTCTTCCGACGCCTTGATCTCCTGCCTACGGTAAATTTGGGCCAATGCCTAATTTGGAGTACCCTCGCCGACGCTAACGGTGGCTGTTGGCGACGCCCTGCGGGTGTTTCGTTTTTCTGCTTTGTTTGTTTAACATTTTAAGCCGCATTGTCACACATTTACAAGTTCTAATCACTAAAGTTTATTAAAATTTTTAGTTTTTAGGGTGTTTGCAAGCATGTGGATGATGATTAAGCTATTGCTACCGAACCGAACACAATGAAGATCTTTGTTCCGCTGTTTTGTTATTACATATTATTAGTAAATACTTTTGTAACTAAAGGAATACTTAGGTATCCTGGATTTGTTTTTGAATGTTAGTTTAATTAGTAACTACTCTATCATATGTTAACGATAATGTTTTGGTTAAACTCATAGAAAAGTAGTTCATTTTGTTATAAATGTTTTATGTTTAAATGAGTGTTACAGTTATTTTCCAAACAAACTCATTTAAACTAAAACAAGACCCTTAACCTAGATATATTATATAACTAAGTTGAAACTTGAAACATGGGAATTAAAAACTATATCTGATTCGTTGAAAACCCATACATCTCTTTAGCTTTTCTAAATGATATGATGAAGCATAGATAGATCACTCTTTGAACAAGAAAATTTATGAATACATAAATTTATGATGTAGCTCTTTGAATGGCTTTCTCGAGTTTATGTTAAAGAAACAAGAGTAATAGCCTCTGTGTGAAATTAAGATGGTAAAATAAAAATATTGATAGCCTTTCAAGAAACTGGTTCTACATAAACCCCATGTTACTATATAGTACTAATAATATAAGAATCTTGCAGATAACAAATAGTGAAATAAAAAAAAGAATATAATGATTGTATCTTTTGAATGAATTTTGATATGAAATACACTAAAAAACAAGCTAAATATATCGTTACGAAATATTAGGTGAACAAGCTTGGGTAGTTACAAAATAAAAATAAAACCTTCATAAATTTGAAGGGCTAGTTATGTTATATGATCAATTAGGTTATATCTAATTAGAATAAAAATAGATGGTATGCGTATGTATTAGTTACCTTATGGAGTATCATGATTCCACATAGGACAACTCCCCACCCCTCCATGTGCGTAGCATTTATCTGACAACATTTAGACCAAAACGTACAATATTTTCGTAAAAAATAATAACTAAGTTGAAACGATAAAAAAACTAATATAAGAAAAGTAAAAAGGTAAAAAAAAAAGGTTTTAAGGCTTAAGTAGTAGTAGTAATAATAATAATAATAATAATAATAATAATAATAATAATAATAATAATAATAATAATAATAATAATAATAATAATAATAAGGCAAATTGGATTTAAATAATCCCAACTTACTGTTATTGGCCAATAATAATCCCAACTCATTTAATTACCAATAATAATCCGAACTATTCACTTTTGTTTGTAAAATACTCCCAGTTAAAAAAACACTAACTAGGTTAAAAATTTGCTGATGTGGCATCTGATGTGGCCCTTTTAGCTGATGTGTCATATGACGTGGCAGTTGATGTGGCATTTTTTATGACGTGGCAGTCTATGTGGCATTTTTTATGACGTGGCAACTGATGTGGCAGGTGACGTGGCAAGCCACAACAGCAAATTTTTAACCTAGTTAGTGTTTTTTTAACTGGGAGTATTTTACAAACAAAAGTGAATAGTTCGGATTATTATTGGTGATTAAATGAGTTGGGATTATTATTGGCCAATAACAGTGAGTTGGGATTATTTAAATCCAATTTGCCTAATAATAATAATAATAATAATAATAATAATAATAATAATAATAATAATAATAATAATAATAATAATAATAATAATAATAATAATAATAATAATGATGATGATGATGATGATGTTACGTAACACGTAGCAGCCTCTAGTTGTTACACGTAACATATCTACAAAAAGGTATAACCCGTGGTAATAAGAGGTCCATTTATTTGAGTTTCTTATTTTTCTTAACTAATATGAGATTTCTTAGGATAAATCAAAAACCCACCTTAGTTAAAGAAACTCATAAAACTTTATATCCGCCATCCGTCTTATTTGATCAATGATGAATATTAAAAATAAACAAATAAGTTACTTTTTCAGACAAACGTTAGTTACAATCTCTGATAAAAAGTGTAAAGTGTTACATTTTTCTCTCTACTCTCTCATCTGATAGAAAAAATGTGACATCTGCATTGTTACATAAAAATCTGGCTGTAAAAAATACATATTTTTATGCACATTACAAAATAAACACTTCGTAAATTATAAGTTCTAAAATTCATACACTTTATATAATCTAAAAACTGCTGTCAGAAGACAATAAAATGTGTTATAGATAAGTTACAAAAATGTGAACAACTGAAAAAATGTAACATACTCTCTCTCCACTCTCCTCTGTTACAAAAAAATGTGTCGGTGTCAGAAAATATTGCAGGTGTCACTAAAAATGTTGGAGTCAAAAAGTGTAACACGTGGCAACATTATGTCCACCTATTAGGTTTTTAGAGTTTTTACAAGTCAAATGAGATTTCTCCCTATAATTCACTTATATATACTATAAGGTTCATTTGGGAACACTAAAAAATTGGGGAATCGGAGAACAGTACACTCAAAGCAGCTTAAAAAGGCTGAAAACGCTATTTCGATTTTTTACAGTTGTTTTTGTAACATTTTAATCTACGTGTGTGCAAAAGACAGGGGAAAAACTCGTAAGGAAAGTCAAAGTTCTCTAAGTTCTCACAACTCAATAGAGTTTTCTCTTGATCTTGTAAGAAGAGAAAGAATAAGTTTAAACCAATAATAATGCTCTATTTTGTATTATCATTGTAAAGTCATAAAGGTAAATTGACATAGTTAATGCGGCGGGAAACAATGACATTGTTAGGGTATGTATGGTTCGGTTGGTTCGGCTATTACCCTCAGCTGAAACCAAAATTAAAGACATCGGCTACTGTATTTTACTAACAATCGGCTTTTGGTTAATTAGTTCGCGTTATTCGCTTAGATTGACGGGCTTTTTTCGGTTCGTTTAATTTCGGTTAATAGTCAAAACCAAACTTGGAGAAAAATTTTTGCTTAGAAATACATAAAACTGAGGTGTTAAATAGATATATAATGCTTGAAATGTAAGTATAAATAAATGAAAGGAAGGTATAAAATATAAAATAGATAAACCAGAAGTATAAGAGCTAGAAATATCGAAAAATATGAATTGTTCGGTTCAGTTAATTTTTGTTAAACGAGGGTACCAAAAAACTATTTTTTTTTGTTTTATTTGGGTTCAATAAATCGGTTATCAGTTAATGTAGTTTTTGGTTAATTTCGGTTAAGTTTCGTCTGTTTTGGTTCGGTTTCAGTTAAGGATTCAGCGATTGCTCACTCCTAAACAAGGTTAATCAGTAACATATCAAATTTTTAGTTAAAAGAATTTACTATTCAATATAATACAATACTAAAATTATAAAGAATAAAATTCTCATTTTTATGTTGTAAAATTTTTTGATGTACAAAAAAGTTATGGCCATTTAAAAAACCTGGGGGTAATTAGTTTTTCATAAGGGGATAAAATGTAACTTATAATCAATTAATCATAATTTGGTTAAAAATGAGGTGTTGGTGCATATTTTGTATGTTCGCCACTCTGCGAATACGCTAGATAGAGCGTGTGTTGAATATTGTATAGATTAGTGTGAATACGGGCCGGAACGTCTTTGTTAAAGCCCTTTCGCACGAAAGAGCGTTTCATGCGAAAGGAGCCAGGAACCCTCTCGCACGAGAGAGCCATCTCGTCCCAGGTGGTTTCGCCTAAGTAGGCTTTGCTTGTAAATAGGGGATGAGAGCCTCTCATTTCACAAGTTTTGGAGTTCCCAGAGGGGAAACGCTGGCGAAATTTCTCCAGAATTTCGCTAGTTTGTAAAAGATGTAAACTCTTTCGGTATGAATGAAATAAGCATTCAACCTATGATTATTATGCTTCTACTCCTTTCTTATCAATAATATTCTACCGAATCGGTTCTATCGGGGCCAAAACTCCGTTATCAATTGGTATCAGAGCTATGGTACCGATTCAATCGATTTAACAGTTGATTGAATCACCTACGCTCATGAATTTTGGATTTTTAGGGGGTTTAGACGTAAAACATCAAATTGAAGGTCAATTCACAGATGGAATTTGAAATTGAAGACATCATTAGTTTCAGAAATGATTTTCTCACATATCTGTGAAGTTTCATCATGAAATTCGCAGAAATAAAGATCTTGGATCGAAAAATTTGATCGGGAATGTTCGTGAGATTGGATCAGCCCCTATCGCATGAAAGGACCTCTTTGTTGAGCGAAAGGATCAGTCCAGTCGTTCATAGTTCTTTCGTTCTAAAATCAGCCCATTCGCAAAAATGGGTCAAATGGCTAAAAAGCATTTTTTTAATCGCAATGATGAGATGAGTGACCAGAAAAAATTTGGTGATTGAATTTTTTTTTTTTTTTTGAGATTTTAACGACCAAGATGGGTTGTTCGGGGACACCGTACGGAACTTTAGAGAACAGATTTGATGATACGATCACAGATTGTGGAAAATAGTGGGGTAGTCATGATATCTATTAAGAATGATTATCATCTGGCTTATCTGACTATTAATGGTCTTTAACGAAAAATCCGAATTGATGATAAACTGACATTTGGAGGCCAAAAGGACACATTTTCGGTATAGTCGAGTTTTTCAGAGATAAGAGAGGCCTGAATTGCCTACTTTGAGGGGGAATTCAGTGATAATGACGTTAGAGATGTCAGAATTTTCAAAAATGAGGGGGAATAAAAATTTCATAGAATATATTGAAATTCCGACATTTTTGAAATTCGTGACAATGCAACAACTTTCGGGTGGTTCCGACTTTAATTTATCCAGGGATGCATAGGATCTGGATTCGTGAGTTCGTGATCATAGGAAGTTCAGACTCTTCAGATGAGGGTCAGATTGATGTCTTAAGCTTTGAGTCCCGGGTCTTCGTCAAGCTGGTCAGAAGGATTAGCGTTAGGAGATGCAACTGTACTGCGGATACTTATAAAATATCACAGTTTTGTGATAGTCTAAAGTGTCAGAATGGTTAATCTTCGAGCAGATGAATTGTTTTTCAAACTAATCGCCGAGGAATGATGATGTTTTTTGATTAAGTTGCTGCCGGAACTAGCGGAGAAAATTATACATCTGTTTTCGTGACTGAAGAGGAACAATGTGAATCAGATCGTGGATGAATGCTTCTAAGATCTGAATGTGTTACCAGATGATTTGTTATCCGATGAAGATTTGCTGATTGTGAAGATTACCGTTTACATTGATCAATCATTCAGGAGGGTGCTTAAAGATGATTACAGAAAACAGGATTTCAGATTTTCGTGAGTAATCATAGACTTGAAGTTTTCCGGTGTGGTGTTCGAAGTTTCTATCAATTGCCGGTTGCGATTTTGAAGATCAGTTGTTCGATCAGGCAGATTGCGCGATGGAGCTGAAATGGTAAATCAAAAACCGAATGCGGAGGTGGTTAAAGCCAAAACAGAGAAGCTGCATTGATTAATTTCAAGTTGGTGATTAATCGTGAAGATTGCAGTATAGCAAATCAGAGGAGGGGTCGTGAATTGAGCAAATAAAGACTTGAAGATTCATTTCAGGGGAAATTTGTGCATATTGAAGATAATGCAAGCCCAAATCATCAATCAAGGGAGAATTAATTAAAGATTTCAAGATGCCCGATTGAAGTTGCAGAATATTCAAAACATGGCTCTCGTTTTCAAAGATCAAGATTCAACAATGACGTCCAAGGGGGAATCTGTTGGTGCATATTTTGTATGTCCGCCATTGTGAGAATAGGCTAGATGGAGCATGTGTTGAATATTGTATAGATTAGTGTGAATACGGGCTGGAACGTTTGTGTTAAAGCCCTTTCGCATGAAAGAGTGTTTCGTGCGAAAGGAGCCAGTAGCCCTCTCGCATGAGAGAGCCCTCTCATCCTAGGTGGTTTCGTGCGAGTAGGCTCTGCCTATATATAGGGGATGAGGGCCTCTCATTACACAAGTTTTGGAGTTCCCAGAGGCGAACGCTGGCGAAATTTCTCCATAATTTCGCTAGCTAGTAAAAGATGTAAACTCTTTCGGTATGAATGAAATAAGCATTCAACCTGTGATTATTATACTTCTACTCCTTTCTTATCAATAGTATTCTACCGAATCGGTTCTATTGGGGGCAAAACTCCATCTAATCCGCCGGATCCTGGACTATCATGAGGGATTAAAGTGTAACAAGGTTAGGGATTAAATTGTAAGTAGTGTTTAAAAGACCAAATTACCCTCATTTGAGGTTGTATATTATGCGTTAATGGAAAAAAGTTCTTATTTTTTGGGTATCATAAAATACTCATCCCTCATGCATTATAATATTGTAACAACTCTCCAAAATGATCCCAAAACAGTTTATAATCACAAACCCAAGTGCCACGACGAAACTTGTAATAATAAATCAGAAAACTTAGCGGTTATGAAAACTTGGCGGTTGATGAACCAACCCTCACAAGAAATACCCTTACTAAACTCATAAATAAAAACCGAACCATTTTAGATCAAGACCGAACCTTACGTGATAAGAACCGGCATGAAAATTTTAGAAAACACCCAATTGGGCAAAAAACAGCAGAGGGCACATGTCACCGCGACCCGACACGGGTCAGACCTATGTTGTTGACATGGTAGGCCTAGGCTAGGCCGGCCGCCCAGGGGCCACGCGGGAGATACCCTGTCTCCTCCCGCAACGCGCGGGAGATATTAACCTGGGCTATATAAGGGCTAGGTCTGGTACATATTCATTTGCTCATTTTCGATTTCTAAAATCGATCTCAATATTGCTCATTACTTTGTTTCCCTATATTCACGTGTATTAAACCCTAATCACTATACCCTATTCGATTGATCGATAAACCAATCAAGGATCACAAAACTGTTGCCTGAATAAGGCTATACTTTGTTAACTTATATTGAGGTTTTGATCTCATGATTAGTTAAAGTTTAATTTGGGTTTATACACAAATACAGATTAGATTCTGTGAAGTTAGGGATTAGAATCAGAAGGCATAAAACTATAAATTCACTGATAAAGTAGATGCTTAATTATCAGAAGACTCGGAACTATAAACTTACTGTTAATCAAGAGGCTTAGTATCAGAAGGCTTAGAATCAGGAGGCCTGTTAAATTAGAACTATAGATTTACAAGGTGGGTTATTCGCTTCTTCTCACAACATTCTGATTCATTCTCTTTTGTTAAATGTTGTCAAAACACTAAACGTTTTCCAACTGTTACTTATATTACAGTGATTAATAAGGTTTGCTATTTGGACAATGGGTTAGCCAAATAGTGATATGATCACAATAATAGGAGCTGCCGAGTGACAAATACTAATAATGTGGTTTCTTTGCTATTGGACAATGAGATAGCCAATAGTAATTTGGTAAGTTATAAAGAAATGTAAAAACCCTTAATGCTGTAATTATAAGGGGGTATTTTTTTGTACAAATGAATGATCTCACCAGTATTTCATGCTGATAAAATGTTTTTAAACTTGTTTTAGGTGAATAAGAGTTATGATACAACACCAAAAGGCTTAAAGGAGGAGCTTATTTTATCAATTAAATTAAGAAACGTTGTTTTATGTATTCGGGTTTATTCCATATTAAAGCTACCTTTGTAAAACATGGGTTTTATTCCCATTAGTTATAAATAAAATTTCGGTGTTTCTAAACTCTAATATTTTTCCTAACTCATGGTCCTAATGAAATTTTCGGTGCGATATTTTCCAAATACCATCGGTACCACTTGACTGTTCACGGATCCTGACCAGGTGTGGTGGGGGGCTGTGACAGAAGGTGGTAGGTTTAAGCAAATAGGTATTGTGATAATACCTAAGCTTAAACAAAAGAGTTGGGAAATTAATATTAACTGGTAGCATGAGGATAGTATCTAGACTTAATCTTAAGGAAGATGATTCAATATAACCTTCGAGATAAGCTAATTACTTGCATAGGTATAGTGTGATGGGTATTGGTATGTCATGAGGACGATGACTAGAACATTGCACGTAAGATAAATAAGCAATAACATTTGATCAGTATTATTTCTTCTTCTTTTTTTGGTGTTACTCGGTTCTGGAATATGATCCGTCATCTGAATACTAATTTCCTTGTTCCTTGATGAAAGCCTTAATAAAAGATGTACCTTTAAAATTATGATTTGAGAAAATTATATTTATGGGAAATACAATGATAATTACATTTCCGACAAGACTGGTACGGTGTGGTAGACTCTCTAGCTTGTTCGGGTAAGGTGTGGTAGCCTCCCCGGCGAGACCGGGTAAGATGGGTTATATGTTATGTAAAAAGTTATAGAATTCCCTAAACAGTACCATGACCTGATGTCGGACCTGTTTTTGGAAAAATGAACCTGTTAAATACATTGACCTTATGAACGGTATGTACATTGAAGTATATGAAACATATGATTGTATAGATATGTATATCTATATATAAGAAAATTCAAAGGCTATAATGATTGGCAATTTAGGATGAATCACAAGCATGTGTGTCAATGACAATTTTAGATTTCTTTATCAAGAACCTCTCGTATACATCTATAATTCCGATATCGAACACTATTCCATTTGATCATCCATCCCGTAACTCCTGTAACAAGATGAACGATGGAAACCCTTGGAGTTGGGATGCCATCGAAAGTATATAGAATTTCCAATGCGTTACCTTAGACTATTGACACTAGCAGTTAACCTATAACTAAAGTTGTGCTAGGCACAATACGTATAACTACAAATTATGCTAATGAAAGTAATTCTACTTTCATTAAGAACGCTTCAGAAGATGAGAGTAACCACGACTAGATGCACTTACATAGACTTTCTTCACCTGTAATCCTACTAAGATTACCAGTAATAAAGAAGCTATTACGGCAATACATGGGCTGCAAAGGACTAAAGTTGTCCTAACCATCAGTATATACATTGAGAAGGATAAAGTAATGTATGCTTCAAAAATAAGGCATTAAGATGGTGAGACCTGATATGCCAAGCACAAGGTCATGATGTATGCCATGGAGTGGAAAGAATGAAAAGGACTTACAAAAAGGAAATTTTGTATGTTTCATAAAAGGAACAAATGGCAACAAAATTCCTGAATCACCAAATGAATGGTATAAATCGTCATCGGTATACCACAAAATTCTTAGGATACGTGAGAATGGTACCAGTCCTGGCTTCTTTACTAAATTAGAATCTTTACTAATTTCTCATTTTATTTGGGATTAGTAAGTAAGATCTGTGATCTGATAATGGCGGTCATACCAAAAACCATTAGCAATATGGCCGAGTTAGAAAATACTTTGACCCATGGGTTGATACCTGGACATAAGGAAGAAGAACGTGGAAAAGAAGAGTCGTATATGTTTCCATTAGGGAAGCAAATCATATTCGTCAAGATTGTCCGAAACTGACACAGACACCTGAAAACAAGACGAAAATAACCGAAGACCCCAAGAGGAACGCGAGAGCATCACCTTCACAGCATAAGAGGCAACAATGATTCCTGAGGTGATTGTTGGCACATTTCTTGTACATGATGTTGACACTAAAGTATTATTTAACTCTGGTATGAACCAAAGTTTTATAAATACTAAGTTATGTCAAGCAATCAGTCAATCTCTAATAAAATACAGATAAATCTGGAACGCCACCAATATTCGTGGAGTACTTTGGGAAGAAAAGATAAAATAAATAGGATACAAACATAGTGCTACCTTACTTCGTATGAACCTCATTGGATTCGAGGTAGTGTTAGAAATGGAATGATTAGCATCCAATCATGCTCAAATCTTAAGTGATCAGAATTCTGTTGAGATTCGTAAGCCAACAGGAGAAGTGATCACAACCCAAGAAGACAAGACCACCAAGCCGACAAAGTTTATCTCTCCAAGGAAAGTTGCAAGTTATGTACGGAAGCAAGGTGTAGTTTATATGATCTTTGTGATCTTTTACACAAAGGAAAGGAACTGCAAGAAATTCTGGTAGTAACAGGATATCCGGACTTTTTCCCAAAGAATCTACCTAGATTACCACTTGATCGTGAGATAGAACTCAAAATTCACTTGATACCAGGAACAACACAGATTGCTAAAGCACCCTATTACTTAGCACCAATAGAAATACTCAAGCTAAAGAAGCAATTAGATGAATTGCGAGAAAAAAATTTCATACAACATCCTCGTAGGAAGCACCAATATCATTCGTCAAGAAGAAGGATGAATAGATGCATATGTCTATCGATTATCGCGAAATAAATAATGTTGCAATTAAGAATCGGTATCCATTACAGAGAATTGACAACTTATTCGATCAACTTCAAGGAGCCTGATTATTCGACCTCCGCTCGGGATACCAAGAACTGAAAATACAGGAAAAGGATATGAAACACCTCGAAATTTTGCGTCCAATAATGTATTGACACGTGTCTTGAGTTTACACGTGGTGTTAAATACTGAATAAAGGACTAAAGTTGACAAACATGGAAAGTATGTAAATTCGAGGGTTAAAAATGTCAACGAGGGATAAATACATTGTACAGTAACCCTAAATGATGCTCGTACCTTCAAACGGATAAATCATGGATCGTACGGAACGAAATATGGAAGAAAGTGCGAAATTACAAACTACAGGGGTTAATTGTGTCAACATGTTTAAGTAATACCTCTCAGTGACCCTTTAACATACCCAAGGCTTTGTAACAGTAAATTACGCTCACTAGAATATACGATATAAATTTCACGAAGTTCCGTGTTAAAACGAGAAAGTTATGATCAATTCCGTATGCAAGGGGTTAGAAGCGTCAACAGTGAAAGATAAGGCTTTTCGGATAGTAATTAAACTAACCGGGGACTTAACGGCGCGGGTAAAAGTCACGAGGCCCTTATTCGTAAATAATCGAGCCCGAAATCGCAAAGTTACCCCTTCAAAACCGAAAGGTCAGGCTAATAATGGCAAAAGATTTTAAAATCTTGAGTTTCAGGCCTCAGGCGGCCCGCATTAGAGAAACAAGGAAGTTCAGGCGGGCCGCGAGCCATATGAAGATATGGTTCCTGACATAAGGATTCAGGCAGCCCGTGTGAGCCCAGCCTGAACCTTAATGCGGGCCGCGTCAAGTCCCCATAAGCAGAAAACTCACACAGATTCAATGTTTGAGCTTGTAACCGACCTTGGATGCATTGATTGAAGCATGGGCGCCCCCTACATGTCCCCTAACACTCAGGGACAGCTGCTGATCATCCATGAGCAATTATAGGTTGAGTTGTAATGATCTTATGCCCAAAATTTCACTATAAAAGGCAATGTAGTGCACCATTGTTCATTACACCTTCAAACAACTCATCTGCTCATTTCTGGAGCTCTAAAGCATTCTTCTAACATCTCTGGTCGTGCACCAAGCTTTTGTAAGTTTGCCTAACCCTTTGTGGTTTAGTTTTTGCATCGTTTAGCTTAAAAGTCAATCCGTCGTAATTAACGATTGACTTTACGATAAATCACAAATGGTCCAGTGGTTTGTCGAATCAAAGTTAGTTATATGTTGGTAATCATGTGGGCTTTAAACCCCAAAAAGGGCACCCTCTGATTCCCACTCTAACTAGTCCGAATGTCTAGTCAAACGTGCTTAGAAAAAGCCAACAGAATGCTATTTTGCGAATTTATGCATAATCGGTAATATAGATGGCGTGTAACCTGTTCTAACACTCATAAAACATGATAATAAGTATATTAACTAGTCTAAGCTTGTTTGACTATTTACTGTTTTGACCCGGTTCGGAGCCGAAAGTCGCAAAACTTTGACTTTTGCTTTGACTTCAGTTCTGACCCGTTAAAGTATGATCTAGATATGCCTTAGGACTCTCTTAGGACCAGGTTACATGATGGTATAACCCTCAGTGACCGGTACGTTGTTTGTCCGAGTCTTTTACACCTTTCCGTTAAATGCTTAAAAGTTGATCGTAACGCCCTTTTCAATTTAAAACGAGAATTTCAGACATGTGAAAGGACCATAACCTTAGTTACTGATTTCTAAGCATGTCCCTAAAATTTCACGTCAATCCGGTCCAGAATAGGAGTTACGCTAAATAGCGCAATTACGGAAACTTTAGTAATTAAATGGCGCAATTAGCATAACGCCTATCTAAACCCAGATTTCGGCACCAAACCTTTTACCCACTGATGTAAAATAATATTTGGAGATTTTCAGAGATTTTTAATGATTTTTAACCTGCTCATAACCTGCGGTTATGGCATCGGTTCGGTAAATACCGAATATACCCTTTTCGAACAAAACTTGAGTTCTACAAAGTATTTTGACCCGATTCCAGTTGCTGCTGATTTTAAATAATAAATAGAGTATTTTGGACTTTATAAACAGATTGGAAAACTCAGATTTCCTGTAGAACTCTGAAACCTCTTTTATCATCTTTAAAATGACCGAAATACCCATACGGGGCACATATTGGATTAAAACTCGTTACGGGCATTATGGAAGGTATCCTACTGATACCACAACTTCTTTAAAGCATATTTACTTAGGAAACTTGTGTAGGACTCTTACGGTTACCCGTTACGCCCTTTGTGCGCACGGTTCGGCTTATGTAACTAGTTTACATAAACTAGCCGAAACGGGTCAAACCTTATTGTTTTGACCTCAAAATCCAGAGTGTGATTATATTACCCATACAAAACAAGTCTTCAAACTTGTCGGGTCTGAATCACATTCCATTCCCGGTTTTCGCCTTTCACGCGATTAAGCCGTAAATATCCTTTGAAACTGACCGGTCTAAGCTAAGGCTAAATTAAAGACCCGTTAGGATTCTAATAGATTGATTTAAACCTTTGTTCCAGAATAGGAGACCAGTAAAAGAAACTTGCATTGTTTATTAAGGGTTAATACTTGCTCAGGTAAATACTTTTAACTTATTTTCCGTTATACGGGCTTGGGTTACGGTATTTAAAATACCGCTTGGTCGGGCAATTGACCCCAACTCATTAGTAGTTGGGTATTATCAATGTGACCCGTTTAAAAACTTGTTTTGTTGGCTTTACGCCTTTGGGAGCTTAATGACCATGTCCCGGATATCCTTGGCATCATTTTACGAAATGGCCACGACCCCGACACACGGGTGTAGGCGTACACCCGTAATGTGTCTATATTATTAAAGGTATAACCGTTGGTTTTCCCGCCACGGCTTTATGCTTAGTGACGAGTCTATTAACCTTTAACCCGGCACGACCCGGGCGACCGAACGCATTGTAACATGTAATTCTTTTACAAGATTTAATTATAAATTATCCCAAGTTATAAAGAGTTTGTGCCTTGTGCATTCAAATCAATTTTATTAAACATTTTACAAAAGTGTCGGTTGAATGTATTTACCAGTGTAAACTGACTTATTTTCCCCAAAAAGATTAAATGTAGGTTCTAAGCGTAATTGGCTGGATATTTCTCCTTAGCATCAGTAAAGAGTCTCGCAAGCTTAAGATGCCTACGTCTGTTGAACAACACTTATATTTTATTTTGATCCTTTGTGGATTATATTTCGACAATTGTGATACTTTGATGTTACATTCAAAGGTTGAAATATAGTTATCTTATTGCTTCCGCTGTGCATTTATATATTGTGTGGTTTGACTATATTATTGCCAACTACGTCACGGTAATCCCCCACCGGGCCCACCGGTGAAACACGTGGAAATCGGGGTGTGAGAGGTTGGTATCAGAGCCAACATTGAGCGAATTAAACACTATCCTTAAGTGTTTAATCTCAATGACACAATTGCACATACTTGAGTCTAGACAGGAACATAGGACAAATTCGAAATTTTATTCCAGTTTGTCTTTTATTGTTTATTGTGATTTAAAAAAAATTTGTTATGCAGGAAATATGCCACCAGCAATTAGAAGAGGAGGAAGAGGCAAAGGGCCGATCACTACTCATAATGATCACGAGGCCGGACCTTCGAACATGCGAGCTCCTTCCAGTACAAGGAGTGAAGAACCTCAGAGACGTAGAAGAAACCTCTTTGAGCCTGCAAGACATTCTACCTCGCACAGTTCGACACATTCATACCGTCACTCTTTTGGACCAAATTCGGAGAACGATCCCAGTAACCCTCAACCTTCGTTTATACCTCTCCAGCGATCTGCTTTGCACCGTTCCTATGGCGATCCTACTCCTTTAGGTCAAGGCCGATTTACCCCCGCTGATTATGTCCAAGAACCAATAGGTTATAACCCATTAGGACCTGAAGACCATTTCTCCGAAGATAATGCGGTAGATATGGATGAAGACACGGATCCCATAGAACCTGCAAGAGGTACTCCCAACCACCCTATCGAGATCTCTGATGGGTCATCCTTTCATGGAACACCCTATCAAGGTCCCGACAGTTACCAGGCGAGGTTTAACCAGTGTGATTGGTACTTCACACCCTCTCACCACTTCTCGCCTCATGAGCAGCAACAGCAACAGGATCCTTCCGAGGATTCGCGTTTCGTGGTAGTTACGCCACCGCCTCCTCCGCCACCAGTTCAACCAGTACTTCCAGACCCGCCAAGGCATAGGAGATCAGGAGCGCGGATGTCCACCCGAGGAGGGGAATTCCATTTTAGCACCCCTCGCCACTCGAGTGCAAGTCACTTTACGCTAGTACCTGAAGACCCACAGTTAGGGGAACCTTCTCGTCACCCTGCAGAGGTGAATTCTGCACCAGTTGCACCACCTCTACCACCATTCGGCTATGACAATCCAATACCAGCATACAGCGGTTCCACCGCGTACAACCCGTTTGAGCAGCCGACTCACACGCACTACAACTATAATTATGATGTTGACCCATACGTGGTAGCGGCTAATTACAATGCCCTCCATCCAGACAGAGCTTATGGAAACCTTTGGGGAACAGATTACTCAGCTCATGGGTATCCAATACCTCCTAGACCTTCTGTTCAACAACTGTCGCAGCAGCCACGTTTTTCTCCACCGGAGCAAGAAGAAATCCTCCACCGTCTAAACCGCATGGAACGAGACTTTGAGCAAGAACGTAAAAGTAATCGTGGATTCCTTAAAGGCCTAGCAAACCTACTAAAAGGGAGGAAGAAACGAGATCATTAGTCTCTTATGCACTATAGTAATTACTATTACAATCAGGTCCCTGCGAGGACATTAGCCTTAAGTATTTTAGTCCCTGCGAGGACATTTATCGTGTTTGGTCCCTGCGTGGACTTGTTTTCTGTAAACCTCTGTGTAGGTATCTATTTATTTAAAAGTCCCGTTTAGGGCAGTATGTAACCATTATTATGATTAATGGAATATATGTTATAAATTTCATTTTTGTTATTATATACAATGGAACAAGGATCATTCCTTTTAAATTAATCTGCCTAAATAAAGAATCTAAATAGTGAAACCTAGCCTACTGTCATTATAAGACCCGGCCAAGATGGTAAGACTTAATTAAAAAGATTCAGATTCCAGTTAACCTCTGTAAACATGTTAACATCCTTGGTAGATGTGATTCGTTAAAATCACACGCGCCATTCTTATATACGAATCCATTAAGGGATTCCAAAACCCAAATTAATGATTTGTAAATCATGGGTTAAAATCGTCAATAAAGATGATCATTTATTTAAAACATCCATTAGTGATGTAGTGCCCACGGGCCATACTTGTTGTCATATAAGACAAAAGACAGTTGTAGTCTATGACTCCCTATCAGAAAAAGGGAAAAAGAACTATGGTTCAAACCTCCATGCCTTGATTCTCTTTAATCCCGGCTTATATTATAAAAAAGGTCCTTGTGACTAGGCTTATGTGCCACTAACAATATTAATTGTAAATAGGATAAGTTATATTCAAATCCTAAATAAACAGTGAGTAACAAATTAACCAAATATGGTCTCTGTTTACCATGGTTAATGAATTGCCATAAAAGATAGTTCCATAATAAACTCCTAAATAAAACTTTGTCATTATCTTCTGTAGCAGATTCGAGATACAATGGCTGAACCAAGTGGAGTTAATAGTCATTCGAAGGATGATGACAATGATAACGCTCAGATTCATTTGACGGGCGCTAAACTAAAAGCTCTAGTAGACAACGCTGTTAAGGCAGCCTTGGATCGGCAGTATGAAGAATACACCGAGTCCCGAAGCAGAACCCTATCTACACCACACTAAAAGCCAAAAACCCACTCTAAATCTCACAGCAAACCACCCTCAACTCCGTCTAAGCCTAAGAAGGACGACGATGGGCACTCATCCAATGAGAATAGTGTCCACCCTAAGAAGAAAGTGGTCGATGATACACCTCGTGCCAGGGGTTGCACGTATAAATATTTCGTATCTTGCAAACCCCGAGATTTCACTAGGGAAAAGGGCGCGGTGGATTGTATGACCTGGTTAGACGAGATGGACACCATGGTGGACATCAGTGGTTGTCAGGGAGAGACTTGGTGAAGTTTGTTTCACATTCGTTCAAGGGTGAAGCCCTAGCGTGGTGGAGATCTCTGGTTCAAGCCTCTGGGAAGGCTGTTTTGTACAGCATGACATGGGAGGAATTTATGGATCTCATCAAAGAAAATTACTACCCTCAGCACGAGGTTGAAAAGATCGAATCTGACTTCCTATCGCTAGTCATGAAGAACCTGGACTGCCATGCATATCTCACGACTTTCAACACTCTGTCGAGATTGGTTTCATATCTTGTAACACCGGAACCCAAACGGATTGCGCGCTTCATTAGGGGCTTGGCCCCAGAAATAAAAGCTATCGTAAAGGCTTCTAGGCCTGCTACCTTCAGATCCGTGGCAGATATATCTCTGTCTCCCACGCTTGATGCAGTGAGCCAGAGATCGTTGAGGAATGCCGACAGTGAGAAGAGGAAGCGTGAAGATGACGATTCGTGTAAATCCAACAAGAAGCACCGGGGAAATCGTGACCACAAGAGGGGGTCAGAGAACAAGAGAAATGACCGACAGTCGGGCGACAAGCCCTTGTGCAAAGTCTGTCAGAAGCACCACTTTGGAAGGTGCAGGGTTTGAAAAGAAATCCCCACCGAAGCCGTGTGGGATATGCAAGTCCTCGGAGCATAGGACTCTTGAGTGCAAGAAACTCAAGGATGCAACTTGCTATAGTTGCAACGAGAAGGGGCATATCAAGACGAACTGCCCGAAGATAGTGAAAAGGACTGAAGATGGGAAGAAGACCAATGCGAGGGTCTTTCAGATGGATGTTAAAGAGGCTATCCAGAACGACAATGTGATAACCGGTACGTTCCTTATTAATGATGTTTTCGCAAGAGTCTTGTTTGATTCTGGAGCAGATAAATCCTTTGTGGATGATAAGTTCTGCGAGTTATTAAAATTGCCTGTTAAGACCTTGAATGTAAAATACGAAATAGAACTAGCTGATGGGACTATGGGGACAGTTTCAACCGTTTTAGATGGGTGTGTTATGTCTATTAGGAATCACTCATTTCCTTTATCCCTGTTACCTTTTAAACTAGCTGGTTTTGATGTAGTGTTGGGCATGGATTGGTTATCGCATAACCAAGCCCAAATCATGTGCAACCAGAAACAAGTGGTAATCAAGACTCCGTCTTGAGAACCACTTACCATCCAAGGAGATACTCGACATGGATTGCCAGCACATGTATCTATGCTAAAGGCATCCAGATGTTTGAAGAAAGGATGTGTCATCTATATGGCACAGCTAATCATCGGTGAGGAGAAACCCAGAATTGAAGACATCCCAGTCATCTCTGAATATCCTGAAGTTTTCCCAGAAGAACTACCTGGTTTGCCACCAGACAGACAAGTGGAATTCAGCATCGACATCATTCCAGGAGCCGCACCTATTGCGAGAGCACCTTATAGATTGGCACCCACGGAGATGAAAGAACTGAGGACACAGCTAGATGATCTGCTGGCCAAAGGTTTTGTTAGACCAAGTTCATCTCCTTGGGGAGCGCCAATCCTGTTCGTCAAGAAGAAAGATGGTTCGATGCGTCTATGCATCGATTACCGTGAGCTGAACAAAGTGACGATCAAGAATAGGTATCCTTTGCCCAGGATCGACGATCTGTTCGATCAATTGCAAGGAGCGAGCTATTTCTCCAAGATTGACCTACGGTCAGGGTACCATCAATTGAAGTTCAAGGACGAAGACGTGCACAAAACTGCATTTAGGACTCGATATGGTCATTTCGAGTTCCTAGTGATGCCTTTCGGGCTCACCAATGCACCTGCCGCATTCATGGATCTCATGAATCGCGTTTGCAAGCCTTATTTTGATAAATTTGTCAGCGTCTTCATCGATGACATCCTTATCTACTCGAAAAGTCAAGCTGACCACGAAAAGCATCTTCGATGTATCCTTAAACTGCTTCATCAAGAAAAGCTTTATGCCAAGTTCTCTAAATGTGACTTTTGGCTACGAGAGGTCCAGTTCCTTGGACATGGAGTCAGCGAGCGTGGTGTCCAGGTGGATCCCGCTAAAGTTGAAGCCGTCATGAACTGGCAGGAGCCAAAGATACCTACGGAGATTCGCAGTTTCCTAGGTCTAGCAGGATACTACAGACGCTTCATCGAAAACTTTTCAAGAATTGCTACACCCCTAACTTCTTTAACTAAAAAGAAAATAAAGTTCGATTGGGGCCCTAAGCAGCAAGAAGCTTTTGATATCCTCAAACAAAAGCTGAGCAATACTCCAGTGTTGACATTGCCAGACGGAATGGAAGAATTCGTCGTATATTGTGATGCATCGCACACCGGTATGGGTTGTGTGCTTATGCAGAGGGGCAAGGTGATTGCCTATGCTTCGCGATAATTGAAAGTACATGAAAAGAACTACACCACCCACGACTTGGAGTTAGGTGCCGTTGTATTTGCACTAAAACTTTGGAGGCATTACCTTTATGGTATTAAATTTGTGATCTATTCTGATCACAAAAGCCTTCAGCATCTGTTCAATCAGAAAGATCTGAATATGAGGCAGCGACGTTGGATGGAAACTCTGAACGACTATGACTGTGAAATAAGATACCATCCAGGCAAGGCCAATGTAGTCGCAGATGCCTTGAGCAGGAAAGAGAGAGTGAAGCCAATCAGGATCAATGCCAAGAGCATTGAAATAAAGAACAGTCTGAATGAACGATTGTTAGCTGCACAGAAAGAAGCTATGTCAGAAGCTAACTATCCTAACGAAAAGCTAGGGGTAACTGAGGAGCAGTTATCCTGTGGCAAAGATAGAATTCTGAGATTGAATGGGAGGATATGGGTCCCTGTTTATGGAGGTCTTCGTGACGTTATTCTTCAGGAAGCCCATAGTTCCCGATATTCTGTTCATCCTGGTGCTGATAAGATGTACCAGGACTTGAAGGCAAATTTTTGGTGGATAGGCTTGAAAAAGTCTATAGCCACCTATGTAGCAAAGTGCTTGACTTGTGCGCAAGTAAAGGCTGAACATCAAAAGCCGTCCGGCTTGCTACAACAGCCTGAACTTCCCGAGTGGAAATGGGAAATGGTGATGATAGATTTCATCACCAAATTACCAAAGACAAAGAAGGGAAACGATACAATATGGGTGATAGTTGAAAGACTGACCAAGTCAGCACATTTCCTACCCATAAAGGAGACTCATAGCTCCGATATATTAGCCCAGCTGTTTGTAGACAAGATTGTAGCCCTTCATGGAGTGCCTGTGTCTATCATCTCGGATAGAGATACCAGATACACATCACACTTCTAGAGAAGCTTCCAACAATCTTTGGGTTCACGTTTGAATTTCAGTACGGCTTACCACCCTCAGACAGATGGACAGAGTGAGCGTACAATCCAAACGTTAGAAGACATGCTTCGTGCATGTGCGATCGACCTAGGTGGCAATTGGGATAACCACCTACCATTGGTCGAATTCTCCTATAACAACAGCTACCACACAAGCATTAAGGCTGCACCTTTTGAAGCTTTATATGGTAGAAAATGTAGAACGCCCGTTTGCTGGGCAGATGTAGGAGATGTCCAAATGACAGTACCTGATATAATATTTGAAACCATGGACAAAATTGTCCAAATTCGGGATCGATTGAAAGCTGCCCGTGATAGGCAGAAAAGCTACACAGATTTGAAGCGTAAGCCTTTCAATTTCGAAATAGGCGACAAGGTTTTACTTAAGGTATCACCCTGGAAGGGGGTAATGCGATTCGGTAAGAAAGGCAAACTAAGCCCGAGATATATTGGACCTTTCGAGGTAATCGAACGTGTCGGATCGGTTGCCTACAAATTAAACTTACCAGAGGAGCTCAGTGGTATCCACAATGTGTTCCACATCTGTAACATGAAGAAGTGTTTCGCTGACGAATCACAGGTTATACCGAATACAGATGTACACATCGACGAGAGCTTAAAATTCATTGAGAAACCTGTGTCAATCGAGGATTGACAGGTCAAGAAACTTCGCAAGAAGTACATACCTATTGTGAAGGTGAAATTGGATGCCCGTAGAGGTCCCGAGTACACGTGGGAGGTAGAGTCCACGATGAAGGAGAAGTACCCTCATCTATTCCAATAAATCTCGAGATCGAGATTTCTTTTAAGGGGGTGAGGATGTAACACCTCGAAATTTTGCGTCCAATAATGTATTGACACGTGTCTTGAGTTTACACGTGGTGTTAAATACTGAATAAAGGACTAAAGTTGACAAACATGGAAAGTATGTAAATTCGAGGGTTAAAAATGTCAACGAGGGATAAATACATTGTACAGTAACCCTAAATGATGCTCGTACCTTCAAACGGATAAATCATGGATCGTACGGAACGAAATACGGAAGAAAGTTAGAAATTACAAACTAGAGGGGTTAATTGTGTCAACATGTTTAAGTAATACCTCTCAGTGACCCTTTAACATACCCAAGGCTTTGTAACAGTAAATTACGCTCACTAGAATATACGATATAAATTTCACGAAGTTCCCTGTTAAAACGAGAAAGTTATGATCAATTCCGTATGCAAGGGGTTAGAAGCGTCAACAGTGAAAGATAAGGCTTTTCGGATAGTAATTAAACTAACCGGGGACTTAACGGCGCGGGTAAAAGTCACGAGGCCCTTATTCGTAAATAATCGAGGCCCAAATCGCAAAGTTACCCCTTCAAAACCGAAAGGTCAGGCTAATAATGGCAAAAGATTTGAAAATCTTGAATTTCAGGCCTCAGGCGGCCCGCATTAGAGAAACAAGGTAGTTCAGGCGGGCCACGAGCCATATGAAGAGACGGTTCCTGACATAAGGATTCAGGCGGCCCGCGTGAGCCCAGCCTGAACCTTAATGCGGGCCGCGTCAAGTCCCCAGAAGCAGAAAACTCACACAGATTCAATGTTTGAGCTTGTAACCGACCTTGGATGCATTAATTGAAGCATGGGCACCCCTTACATGTCCCCTAACACTCAGGGACAGCTGCTGATCATCCATGAGCAATTATAGGTTGAGTTGTAATGATCTTATGCCCAAAATTTCACTATAAAAGGCAATGTAGTGCACCATTGTTCATTACACCTTCAAACAACTTATCTGCTCATTTCTGGAGCTCTAAGGCATTCTTCTAACATCTCTGGTCGTGCACCAAGCTTCTGTAAGTTTGCCTAACCCTTTGTGGTTTAGTTTTTGCATAGTTTAGCTTAAAAGTCAATCCGTTGTAATTAACGATTGACTTTACGATAAATCACAAATGGTCCAGTGGTTTGTCGAATCAAAGTTAGTTATATGTTGGTAATCATGTGGGCTTTAAACCCCAAAAAGGGCACCCTCTGATTCCCACTCTAACTAGTCCGAATGTCGAGTCAAACGTACTTAGAAAAAGTCAACAGAATGCTATTTTGCGAATTTATGCATAATCGGTAATATAGATGGCGTGTAACCTGTTCTAACACTTATAAAACATGATAATAAGTATATTAACTAGTCTAAGCTTGTTTGATCCGACCATTTACTGTTTTGACCCGGTTCGGAGCCGAAAGTCGCAAAACTTTGACTTTTGCTTTGACTTCGGTTCTGACCCGTTAAAGTATGATTTAGATATGCCTTAGGACTCTCTTAGGACCAGGTTACATGATGGTATAACCCTCTGTGACCGGTACATTGTTTGTCCGAGTCTTTTACACCTTTCCGTTAAATGCTTAAAAGTTGACCGTAACGCCCTTTTCAATTTAAAACGAGAAGTTTGGACATGTGAAAGGACCATAACCTTAGTTACTGATTTCTAAGCATGTCCCTAAAATTTCACGTCAATCTGAGGTCCAGAATAGGAGTTATGCTAAATAGCGCAATTAGCATAACGCCTATCTAAACCTAGATTTCGGCACCAAACCTTTTACCCACTGATGTAAAATAATATTTGGAGATTTTCAGAGATTTTTAATGATTTTTAACCTGCTCATAACCTGCGGTTATGGCATCGGTTCGGTAAATACCGAATATACCCTTTTCGAACAAAACTTGAGTTCTACAAAGTATTTTGACCCGATTCCAGTTGCTGCTGATTTTAAATAATAAATAGAGTATTTGGACTTTATAAACTGATCGGAAAACTCAGATATCCTGTAGAACTCAGAAACCTCTTTTATGAGCTTTAAAATGACCAAAATACCCCTACGGGGCACATATTGGATTAAAACTCGTTACAGGCATTATGGAAGGTATCCTACTGATACCACAACTTCTTTAAAGCATATTGACTTAGGAAACTTGTGCAGGACTCTTACGGTTACCCGTTACGCCCTTTGCGTGCACGGTTCGGCTTATGTAACTAGTTTACATAAACTAGCCGAAACGGGTCAAACCTTATTGTTTTGACCTCAAAATCCAGAGTGTGATTATATTACCCATATAAAACAAGTCTTCAAACTTGTCGGGTCTGAATCACATTCCATTCCCGGTTTTCGCCTTTCACGCGATTAAGCTGTAAATATCCTTTGAAACTGACCGGTCTAAGCTAAGGCTAAATTAAAGACCCGTTAGGATTCTAATAGGTTGATTTAAACCTTCTTTCCAGAATAGGAGACCAGTAAAAGAAACTTTCATTGTTTATTAAGGATTAATACTTGCTCAGGTAAATACTTTTAACTTATTTTCCGTTATACGGGCTTGGGTTACGGTATTTAAAATACCGCTTGGTCGGGCAATTGACCCCAACTCATTAGTAGTTGGGTATTATCAATGTGACCCGTTTAAAAACTTGTTTTGTTGGCTTTACGCCTTTGGGAGCTTAATGACTATGTCCCGGATATCCTTGGCATCATTTTACGAAATGGCCACGACCCCGACACACGGGTGTAGGCGTACACCCGTAATGTGTCTATATTATTAAAGGTATAACCGTTGGTTTTCCCGCCACGACTTTATGCTTAGTGGCGAGTCTATTAACCTTTAACCCGGCACGACCCGGGCGACCGAACGCATTGTAACATGTAATTCTTTTACAAGATTTAATTATAAATTATCCCAAGTTATAAAGAGTTTGTGCCTTGTGCATTCAAATCAGTTTTATTAAACATTTTACTAAAGTTTCGGTTGAATGTATTTACCAGTGTAAACTGACGTATTTTCCCCCAAAAAGATTAAATGCAGGTTCTAAGCGTAATTGGCTGGATATTCTCCTTAACATCAGTAAAGAGTCTTGCAAGCTTAAGATGCCTACGTCTGTTGAACAACACTTATATTTTATTTTGATCCTCTGTGGATTATATTTCGACAATTGTGATACTTTGATATTACATTCAAAGGTTGAAATATAGTTATCTTATTGCTTCCGCTGTGCATTTATATATTGTGTGGTTTGACTATATTGTTGCCAACTACGTCACGGTAATCCCCCACCGGGCCCACCGGTGAAACACGTGGAAATCGGGGTGTGACAGGATATTCCTAAGACTGTTTTCCGAACTAGGTATAATCATTATGAGTTTACAGTTATGTCCTTTGGTCTAACTAATGCCCAAGCTGCATTTATGGACATGATGAATAGGATATGTCGACTGTACTTGGATAAATTCATAATCATATTTATAGATGATATCGTCTTTTATTCCAAAACTGATAAAGATCATACCAAGCATCTTCATGTGCTTCTAACACTCTTGAGAACAAAAAAAGCTTTATTCAGAATTCTTTAAATGTGAATTTTGTCTACAAGAAGTTCAATTTCAAAGTACATATGATTAACCATGAAAGTGTTCATGTGAATCCCGCCAAAATTAAAGCTATCATCAAGCCCTCAAATCTCCTAGGAAAGTTTCCTAGGATTAGCAAGATATTATAAACGTTATATCCAAGATTTTTCCTGAATAGCAGTTTCGTTAACTAATTTAACATAAGGAACCGAAGGTTTCGTAGTTACTATGATGCATGATTTAGAATTCGGAGAGATAATTTTTTCCCTAAAAATATGGAGACATTACTTATATGGTAGTAGATTTGTTATATTTACATTTACAGACCATAAAAGTATAATATATATTTCTAGGGAAAGGGGCTAAACATGAGGCAAAAACGCTGGATGAAATCTTTCAGTGACTACGATTGTGAAATTCAATATCATAAGGGTAAGCTAATATAGTAGCTGATGCTTTAAACCGTTAGCGTCATGAGCAGCCAAAACAAGCAGAGAAGTACCCAGGAAGTGAAACTTTTCTTATAAGACTAAAGGATTAAAAGGCATGATAAAAGAATTGGAGAAAGATGTAAATGGAATTTGGAGACTCCAATAAAAGAGAAATTGGGTACTTAATCAAGGAACCCTACGTAAAAAAATTTTCGAGGGAAATCATAAATCTAAGTATATGATGCATCCTGGAAGTGATAGGATGTAACAAGGTTTGAAGAAGAATTACTGATAGATTGGAATGAAAAAGGGCGTAGCAAGTTTCGAAATGTTTAACTTGTTCACAAGTTAAATCTAAGCATTAGAAACCTTTAGGTTTACTTCAACGGTTAGAAATACCAGTTTGGAATGGGAATTGATAACAAATGGATGTAGTTACCAAATTACACAAAACAAGAATAGGTAACACCACAATCTAGGTGAATATGGATTGACTAACTAAGTCAGCAAATTTTCTACAAATGAAGGAAACATTTAACATGGAAAGATTAGCTAAGCTATATATAGACGAAATAGCTTCATTAGATGGAGTTCCATTATGCATTGTATATGATAGAGATAGTCGTTTCGCTTATCATTTTTGGAAAAGTTTCCAATGTCACAACCCCACCCGTAGCGGAATGGTACGGGACATGATGATTGCCCATAGCTCTTGACAACTAATCATTGTTACGGTATTTAAAGTATGTCCATGTTTATTGTCACATAACATTTAATAATCAAAATTACTCATACATTGTTAAAAAAAAAAAAAAAAAACATATCATAAGATTTCGATTTCAATTTAATTTCCTAAGGCCCATGCTACGTGTCCTCATCACTTGTTCATCGACTTTGAAAACCTGCACCACGTTAGAAAATTATATTTTTTGATCAACAAATATGTTGGTGAATAATTTCCTCCTTTTATAGAAAATAGTTTTACGTTTATTTTAAAAAAATATTTTTAATATGCACGTCAAGGTTAGTATGAAAATGGTCCCATATCATCAACACAGTCAGTATATATATATATATATATATATATATATATATATATATATATATATATATATATATATATATATAGGCTAAAGCTAAGTAGAAAACCCTACATTTTGAGAAAACCCTAGAAAACCCAACCTCCCGACTTTTTTTTTTTTTTTGAAAAAAATAACACATGTAATATACATGTTTTTAAGAGTTTTGGGCAAAAAAAAAAACAAAAAAGCGCCGAAAGAATGTTTTAAAAAAAAACAAATTTCAGCAAGTTTCAGCCATTTTTGCCTAACACGTGTTAGTCACCCGTAGTTTGCTGAAATTTGTTTATTTTTTTTTTAAAAGCATCCCTTCGGCGCTTTTTTTGTTTTTTTTTTGGTCCAAAACTCTTAAAAACATGTATATTACATGTGTTATTTTTTCAAAAAAAAAATGTCGGGAGGTTGGGTAAAACATAAGGGTTTTCTATATAGCCCTCCCTATATATATATATATATATATATATATATATATATATATATATATATATATATATATATCCAAATTTACTAAACAAGAATACACAATAAAATAATAACACAAACAACCAAAATAAATAGACTTCTGACAATTGCGTGCATTAGACTCAAGCTCCGAAGAGTGAGTCTAATATTGTTGGTGATACTAGGCTACAACCCATGGTCGTGGGGAAGCTAGTCAGCTGTGGATCCACTAGACACAATAGCATGCAATACACCTGACATCAGATAGCATACATCATAATAAAATACACATAAGACGTTCACATAATAACACTTGATCATAGCATGTTAAGTAAATCAGAAAGTGTAACATGATACACCCCAAAATTTGAAAAGTTGAAAAGGGAAAATGGAAGAGATTACTCACTGGTTACGAAGATTATCAAGTACAACCAGCGCAAAGCGTAGCGGTTCGGATAATCCAAAAATCCCCTAATAGCATGTATGGTATAAGTAATAATCGTAATATAATAAAACGAAATTCGAATGATTTGGAGATTTCTAGGTCCATATGAGTTTAGGGATTTAATTTAGGATTCTTGAATAGATAATGTAAAAAAAGTATTTATATACAACTTATAATAAATAACCTATATTTATTGAAAATAAATATAATTTACGAATACGACTCGATTAATAAATATATCTATATTATATTTTTTCATGAAATAAATATATATATTGTACATGTGTATAGGTTTTAAAAAAATACAATATGTTTATTCATTATTTTAGCCATTCGAGTTGTCTAATAGTATTGAGTTAGAATAGAATATGTAACAAGTCTAATAATATAAAATGTAGAGTTTTTAAGTACACAAAAACAAAAAGACTTAAGCATTAAACTCTAACAAATAGTATAATTATAAAGTGTCAAGTTATTCATATTTGAGAAAATAAATATTATAACTTATATGATGTGACGAATACATATATAGGGGATGGTTTAAATGAAAACCATTTTTATCGCGAAAACTTGAAAACTAACTAAAAAAGCCTAAAAAACACACTAAATTTTTGTTTTCAATTTTTTTATAAAAAATCGCAGGTTTTTTTATATATATAAAAAATTTCAAAAAAAAATTGTATTACACATGTGTAGTATTATTACACATGTACACTACAAAATTTTTTTTTTTTGAAATTCTTTTTATATACTAAAAGTGGTGAAAATTGGTATGCAAAAAAAAAAAATTGGTATGTTTTTCTTGGCTTTTTTAGTTAGTTTTCGAGTTTTCGCGTTAATTAGTGGTTTTTATTTGAACCTTCCCCTACATATATAAGAAATAAATATATACTTTTAAATAATGAATATGACAATAATGACCATTAAGATGTGTATAAAAGTGTGTAATGATTTTTATACTAAAGTGATTATTTAATAGTCTATAATTTCTTAACAAGATTAACGACATAAATATCTATGATGTTTAATTAGCCCAATCATATATTTAGATGAATATGTCTCATGAAATCACTAGATAAATTGTAGAGGCCATAACAAACTATTTAGACCCCCCAAAAAAAATATATCATGAATTTAGGTTTTCAAAAAACGTCTCTAAGGAAACTATTCATATTAATAAAATGTGAATTTTTAGGTTTTTATATATTATTTCTATGATAAATATATATTCAATTATCTATGACATGGCCTAAGTGATGATGTCCAAATAACATTTTTATGATTACAAAATAATTTTCTTAATAAAAACTACAAATCATATGGTTTGGAATGTATAAGAAAAATTCATATAGAATACATATTTTATTTTTAAATAATATATAAAGACTATGTTAACATGAATAAAAGTTGGTTAATTAAGAATCCTAGAAATCTTCATATTTATATGAACCCTAAAATATGATTCTTCAAATTGAGAACTAATTGCCCTTTATCAACGGAATTGATAGAGAGCTTTTGGAGATGACATAAAATAAATGTGTTTAGGCTCAAGAATGACCTAAAACGGATTAAAATCGAGGCTGAATTAGTTGAAGGAAGTTCCAAGCCCTAGAATGAAAAGTCTTGAATTGTAGAGAGTTTTTCTAACATTGATGGTGTGTATGGATGCAAAGGATCTCGAAAATGGCTAACGAAGATTGTCTTTGCGGCATCAAAACTTGGTCGTTGGAGTCTTACGACAAGAAAACAAGAGATTGAACTAAAGGGTTTAGTTTATATTTTTTCTAGATGGTGGAAGAGTTGTTGTATTATAATTAAAAGGAATACATAAATATTGAAGTTAGTAAATTATTACTTACAATCATAAAGAATGTTTATGTGATTTAAATGCAAGCAAAAGGTTTTGTAATAGTTGGAAGGAATTCAATATGAATTATTCGACTTAATCAATGTTGCCATCCTATATTTTATATTATCTCTTAACAATATATGTATAAAATTCTTACTTCTTTTTTTGTTTAAACCTAAGATATACATGTGAGTTTTCCTAATCACATTATTGTTATTATAAAATTTGAAATAATTTTCTTGTAGTGGAGGGTTTAAATGAGAAGAAAAATTTTGTAAGAATAAAAAAAATAAGTTTTAAACCAATAGAAATGCTCCATTTTACTTAATATGTGTATTTAATGTAATTAATTAATTAATTAATTAGGGTATATGGGTAACTTTCTCATTGTAATTAATTAGCTAACTAATTAAAATTGTAACTCACTTTTAAATATACTCTTTCAAGATAAAATAATTTAGGATGAAGGACAATTTTCGACATGCGTAGGATAAATTCTTAAATGTGTATGATAAATTTAGATACGCGTAAGCTAAATTTCGGTAAGTGTAAGATATATGTAGCATAAATTTTGAAATGTGTAGGATAAAATGTTTTTTGCTTTATTAATGAGAGATAGTATATTTAATGGGAGGAGTTATAAACTATTAATGTTTTACCATTATGCCCTTTCTTTTTTTTTTCTTCTCACATTAAATTTTTCTCAAATAAACCTTCCCTTTTTCTTGTATAGCCTAGATATATATATATATATATATATATATATATATATACATATATATATATATATATATATATTAGGAGGCCGCTAAAATGAAAATCACCCTTAGTTGCGAGAACCGTAAGAACCATTCTCCACCAATCAGATAATGACAACCAAAAGGATAATATAGTCATTTAATCAAAACTATCAAATCATCTCTCTCCTCTTTAAATTCTCTTTTTAAAGTCTTTTCAACTTCCCTCTCTTCAATTTCTCTCTCTTCATATTTCTCTCTCATCTTTTTGTTATTTTGTAAAAAAAATTGTAAAAATGTTTTTCTTAAAAGTTTAAAAACCGTAAAAAAAATTTCGTAAAAAATGTAAAAAAGTTAAAAAACGTGTGTGTAAAAAAAGGTTAAAAACGTAAAAGTTTTTTCGTATAAATTTTTTTCTTTTGTAAACAAAGTTTTAACAAAAAATTTTGTAAAAATTTTTTGGTAAAAAAGTTTTTGGAAAAAAAAGTTTAAAACCGTGAAAAAAGTTTTCGTAAAAAAAACGTAAAAAGTTTAAAAAACGTGCGTGTAAAACAAAGTTTTTGTAAAAAAAAGGTTAAAACCGTCAAAAAATTTTCGTATAAATTTTTGTTCTTTGTTTGAAAGTTTTTGTAAAAAAAAAATTTGTAAAAAAGTTTTTTGTAAAAAAAAGTTTAAAAACATAAAAAAAGTTTTCTTAAAAAAGTTTAAAACCGTAAAAAAGTTTAAAAACGTGTGTGTAAAAAACGACGCGTAAAAAACAGCACGTAAAAAACGGGGTGTAAAAAGGCGTATAAAAACGGGGCGTAAAAACGGCTCGTAAAATAACCGGGTGATAAAACGACGCGTAAATACGGGGGCGTAAAACGGCGCGTAAAAACGAGGCGTAAACAACAGCGCATTAAAAACGACGCGTAAAACCGGGCTAACAAAACGGCGCGTAAAAAACGGGGCGTAAAAACGGCTCGTAAAAAAACTGGCTCTTAAAAACGTTTTTTTTAATCCTGACAAAAATTGGTTTTTGTTAAAAAATCAGATTTTAAAATGTTTTTTAATTAAAAAAATTCAGATTTTAATAAAAAACAATTAATTTAATAAGACAAAAAAAGTAATTAAAAACAATATATACAATATGACAAAACAAGCAAATTTATTAAACTGCCCTTTTAACATTTAAATATTAAAAACATAATATGTGACAACTATGTTATATAATCGTTGTACAATGTAAAACAATGTTGATTATTAATAAAACAATGTGCTTTGGTGTTATTATATGTGTTTTGGTGTTATTATGTGTGTATTTGTGTTTGGTGATTTTACAATTTAATTCAATTCCAAATTTCAAGCTTTAAATCGCTTTCTGGAAGGTTATACGCAAACTGGTGCATAAACGCAGTCAGTATAACGCGACAAACACTCTGGAATAGTGACATAGGCTTAACATACCTTAAATAACCTCCACATAACTTAGAAATAAGTTTTGAATGGTTTGGTGTGTTGAAATCAAGTTTGTTCGATCGTAGGGACTATTTGTGTCAAAACTTCGAAACTATACCGATTTGTATAGTAACGAACATTCTGGAACTTGATCATAAGTTAAACATACCCTAAATAACCTTTACATATCTTAGAAATAGGCTTTGAGGGGTTCAGTATGCTAAAATAAACTTTATTGATCAATAGGGACTAAAAGCATAAAAAAGTGCACAAGTTTGCGTTTTCACGCATATTTTACGTTCTGAATATATCCGGACATCCAAAATTTTATGTAAGCATTAAAATATTTTATTTTAGTGTTTGGCATGATAAAATTCCTTTCATCGCTTAATTTGGATCGTTTTTGCGTTCGTTGCGACTTCCGTCGTAATTAAGCGAATAACGCAACCGTACGACCAAACGAACCGACATCCGAGATTTTTTTGAGCATGTTTTGTGTTCCATATACTTTAACTTTATTTTAGAGCCTTGAAATGGGGTTAACGGGGCTTAAAAGTACAAAAAATCAAGTTTTACAAGTGCAGGGACCATTTTTTAAATTTCTGACCAGATTCAATGAACCTAGTCCATTTTGAAGTGTTGATGGTTTTAACCCATGGTTTTGCAAAACCATGGGCTGGTATTCAATGAACCTAGTCCATTATGACTCAGTTTTCGATGAACGATCTTAACGGTTCTTGAATTCCTATAAATACCCACCCTCACTTCCTCCCAAAGCACACTTGAATCTGATTTTGGCTTTCTAAGTTGAAGTTTATGCTTCATACCTGAGAGTAAATCGGATCAAGAGCTTGCGGGGACCTTCTGTAAGTATTTTTTCGTTCTTTTCATTTGTTTTTATCGTTAAAGTCAAACTGCGTTTGACTTTCTGCTTTGACCAGTTTATGGTCAACGCAAAGTTTGTTTGAACTTCATAACTTGAGCGTAATCACGATGGTTATAGTCCCTAGTGACTATACCTACTGATTACCACGTTATATAGGCTCAGTGACGAGTCGTAGTTTCGGCCAAAATGCGGTTTCTCGCGTATTTTGTTACCAAACTACTCTAGGATATCAAAACCGTTTGTTTTGATATCAAAACCTGTTTTCTAACTTAACTAAACATGTTCTAGCATGTTTAGCTCGTCACTTTTTTTAGATTAGTGCTTGTGTGGAGCCGAAAGTCAAGCGGACTAAACACCCGCTTAGACTTTCGAACACGACCCGTTTGGTCAATCATTAGGATCCGACCAAACATGTTAAGTGACCATAGTAGCGTAGGGAATAACCTTCCGAGGTTATACCTTATGGTCACTTAGGTTTGATTAGTCGCATGATAGGTAGTTTATATGCCTTTGGTAAATTACCAAAATACCCTTTTCATACATAATTGGTAATTAAGCATATGTAACCTAAACTTTTGACACCTAACTGATTATGTAACATAATTAAACATGTATGGGCATATAATACTTGTTATAGGACTAGTTAGATGTCTTGAACGCGCTTTTGCGCACACGACGCGTTAAAGTAGCATAAGCTACCTTAATGGGTCGTGATGGGTCGAAAGCACTTAGGTTAGGTTTCAATTTAGGATGTAAGCTTTGTTAAACCATATCACATGAGTTCCAACACTCATTTGGTTTACGAGACTTCATTCTTTCCGATCGTCCGATTTAGGCGTCTATTGTTTGACTAGTGGTTCGATTACTAGGTGCTACTTGATTCATTTGGTTTGCTCGAGGTTGTTTAAAGTTCTATTGATTGAGGATACTTTGCAGTACATGTGAGTAGATAGTTCCCCTATTTTACTGTTTTCAATTGTTTTGGGGTGATTCATATGTACGAAATGGTTTTCAAAGTTTAAACGATGGTTTTTCAAAAACAATTAAGATGGTTTATACAAACTAATAACGATTTCAATAAAGTGAACAAACTTGTTGGCTATTGTTACATAACAAATGGCATTCATTAGCATTGATCAAGCCGACCAGTATTAGGTTATGGTACCATAGGATCTGACAAATCCCGTTATTTTACTACACCCATGGTTATGTGTGGGGGTTGTGAGTAACGACTGAATATGATGTTAGTTAATTTACCCTTTGGTGGTTTGTTAACGCTAGATAGTCGAGTCACAAAGGTTTGAATGTTATTAGCGAGACAACCATAAATAAGTTTTCACAATTAAAATGAGGATGATTTTAAACGATTTAAACGAGTTAACGATTTGGAAACGATTTGAAAACGACTTGAACAAGTTAAACGAATTGGATAAACGATTGGTTTTTGGTTAGTGTATAGATAACGGGACGGGTGTAATGTGGTGAAAGCATGGTGGATACACCGCTGGTACTTCCTATATATAAGTGTTTTCATCATATTACATACCGTGGCGTTATTTAGTTCACTTGGGTAAACGATTTTGAAACGATGTCACACAAACGATGTTTTCTAAAGGATATAAACCATACGAGTTTTTACAAGATGTTTTACAAGTTGGTTTTCTAAAACAAATGTTTTTGGGGTTAAGAATCATGGCTACGAGATTTTATAAGCTATAATCAACTTGATTTGAGTTGGTTAACTATGTTGCAATACACTTTTCAAAATGAGGTTTATATTTTGACTCTTGAAGTCTAATAAAGTACTGCAACATATAAACAAGCCATGACTCCGACACTCTTATAAAACCTATGTACTCGCCATCATTTCTTTGCTGACTTTGTTTTTACATATGTTTCAGGTGATGTTGCTTGATGCGATTTCTAGGATGCATGCGTCACATAGGATCTGGACAAGGCCTTAGTGACATAATAACTATGATACACGATATAAAACTTGTTTGTTCTATGTTAAGACAATGTTAATATTTAATATGATCAATAAAACGAAACTCTTTTTGTATCCATGGTTGTGAAACAATAGCTTCTGTTACAACACTCCCCGACGTTTCCGCCACGTCTTGTTGTCCTACGTGGTCGGGGTGTGACATAATAAGACAAAAATAATTTAATTTTTGTTTTTATAACTTTTAATCTCATCCATCCATCCATCCCCAGAGATCAATGGTTGGAAAGTGGTTCTCGTGAATCTCTTAACTGGGAGTGGTTTTCATTTTAGCGGCCCTATATATATATATATATATATATATATATATATATATATATATGTATATGTATATATATGTAGGATCAGGATTTAGAGAAAACGGTGAAAAGTGTGAGAACGGTGAGAACGCTTATGGTTCTTCCGATAAAAACAATCCATGGACTAGATTGTGCGGTGGCGTTTTCGTAAGTAACATCAATTTTATTATGTGGGACGCGCTTTATTAAGGGTAAAAGGGTCTTTTACCGCTCATATTCAAAACGCCATCAAATGATAACACGCCATTAAAAAACGCCATTAAAAACAAAACGCCAAAAATTAGTCATAAAACGCGTTGGATATTACACGAAGATGAAACAACACAGTAACTGAATTTCAGTTATTAACATTTATTAGAAGAAAATTCCCTCCTAAATTACGCGCCAAAAACATCATTATATAAACGAGGTAAAACATAGCTTCCATAATCACTTCAATCTATCAATTTCTATAAAAAAACATCTTTAACCAAAAACGCCTACTTAACCAAAACGCCAAAAATGGTAACAATCGTTTTGTAGAGATACACTCTGGCAATCAGGCGATTCGTCCTCCGTTTTGACAACAGAAGGAGGGTGTATGTTAAGACGGTCTGGGCAATTCTGAAGGTGGAAGAAGACATACAGAGGGGAATCTTATCCCTTGGCATCGCTCTAGACAACGAATGCCATAAAACACATATTGTTGGTGCATTTCATCTGTTGATTTCGTCTTGGATCAAGTCTTTGTCTTAGAATGTTATTTTTGGGCTCATTGTATGAGAAAACAGGAGATTGTAGGTGTTTAGTGTGCTAGGTTCGCTTATATGACCATATGATAGGAGGTCCGCTTATACGGACATAGGAAGTCCGCTTTTATGTCAGGTCCGCTTATACGGACATGGTAGGTCCGCTTATTCGTCAGGTCCGCTTATACGGACATGTCCATATAAGCGAACCCACCATGACTATATATAGGGGACACATGAGCGAATCTAGTAGCAGTGAAGGTGATGGTCTTGTAAGGTACGGCGAAGCCCTGCCATTTTGTCTCCAGAGCTTGTATTTTGTCAATAGATTAATAAACGAGACGTTAAATAGTGAAATCAAGCTATACGAAGACCGAATCAATGAATTCCGCCTCTGATTCTGTGACAACTGTGCTCTGTAATCGATGTACGATGTAAAACAATGTTGATTATTAATAAAACAATGTGCTTTGGTATTATTATATGTGTTTTGGTGTTATTTTGTGTATTTGTGGTTGGTGATTTTACAATTCGATTCAATTCCAATTTCAAGCTCTAAATCGCTTTCTGGAAGGTTATACGCGCACTAACGCGTAAATATAACCAGTTTAATGCAACAAACACTCCGGAATAGTGAAATAGGCTTAACATACCTTAAATAACCTCCACATAACTTAGAAATAAGTTTTGGATGGTTTGGTGTGTTGAAATCAACTTTGTTCGATCGCAGGGACTATTTGTGTCAAACTACGAAACTATACCGATTTGTATAGTAACGAACACTCCGGAACTTGATCATAAGTTAAACATACCCTAAATAACCTATACATAGCTTAGAAATAGGCTTTGAGGGGTTCGGTATGCTAAAATAAACTTTATGCTCATTCAGGGACTAAAAGCGTCAAGAAGTGCATAAGTTTGCATGTTCGCGCATAACTTACGTTCTGTATACATCCGGACATCCAAAAATTTATGTAAGCATTAAAATATTTTATTTTAGTGTTTGGCATGATAAAATTCCATTCCTCGCTTAATTTGGATCGTTTTTGCGTTCGTTACGACTTCCGTCGTAATTAAGCGAATAACGCAACCGTATGACCAAACGAACCGACATCCGAGATGTTTTTGAGCATATTTTAAGTTCTCTATACTTTAACTTTATTTTAGATCCTTGAAATGGGGTTAACGGGGCTTAAAAGTGCCAAAAAATCATGTTTTACAAGTGTAGGGACCATTTTTGAAATTTCTGGCAGATTCAATGAACCTAGTCCATTTTGAAATGTTGATGGTTTTCACCCATGGTTTTGCAAAACCATGGGCTGGTATTCAATGAACATAGTCCACATTAGGGGCTCCCATGGTTTTAGAAAACCATGGGCACACATGTAAGGTCCAGATCAAAGCTCAGTTTTCGAGGAACGATCTTAACGGTTCTAGAAATCCTATATATACCACATCCATTTCACTTCAAAACCCACAATTTGAAATCTGATTTATGCTCTCTAAGTGGAAGTATATGCTTCCTACCTGAGAGAAAAATCAGAATCAAATCTTGCGGGGACCTTCTGTAAGCATTCTTTCGTTCTTTTCATTCATTTTAGCATTAAAGTTAAACTGCGTTTGACTTTCTGCTTTGACCAGTTTATGGTCAATGCAAAGTTCGTTTGAACTTCATAACGTGAGCGTAATCACGATGGTTATCGTCCCTAGTAACTATACCTACTGATTACCACGTTATCTAGGCGTAGTGACGAGTCGTAGTTTCGGCCAAAATGCGTGTTTATGCGTATTTTGTAACCAAACTACTCTAGGGTATCAAAACCGTATGTTTTGATATCAAAACCTGTTTTCTAACTTAACTAAACATGTTCTAGCATGTTTAGCTCGTCACTCTTAGTTTGGTGCTTGTGTAGAGTCGTAAGTCAAGCGGACTAAACACCCGTTTAGACTTTCGAACACGACCCGTTTGGTCGATCGTTAGGATCTGACCAAACATGTTTCGTGACCATAGTAGCATAGGGAATAACCTTTCCAGGTTATACCTTATGGTCACTTAGGCTTAATTAGTCGCATGATAAGTAGTTTATATGCCTTTGGTAAATTACCAAAATACCCTTTTCATACATAATTGGTAATTAAGCATATGTAACCTAAACTTTTGTCACGTAACTGATTATGTAACATATTTAAACATCAAAAGGCATATAATACTTATCATAGGACTAGTTAGACGTCTCGAACGCGCTTTTGCGGGCACAACGCGTTAAAGTAGCGTAAGCTACCTTAATGGGTCGCGATGGGTCGACAGCACTTAGGTTAGGTTTCAATTTAGGATGTAGGATTTGTTAAACCATATCACATGAGTTCCAACACTCATTTGGTTTACAAGACCTCATTCTATCCGATCGTTCGATTTAGGCGTCTATTGTTTGACTAGTGGTTCAATTACTAGGTGCTGTTTGATTGCTCTGGTTTACTTGAGTTGCTTGAGTTCTATTGATTGAAGATACTTTGCACTCCATGTGAGTACATAGTTCCCCTATTTTACTGTTTTTAAATGTTTTGGGGTGATTCATATATACGAAATGTTTTCAAGGTTTAAACGATGATTTCAAAAACGATTAAAATGATTTTTACTAAACTAATAACGATTTCAATAATGTGACGAAACTTGATGGTTGTAGTTACGTAACAAATGACATTCATTAGCATTGATCAAGCCGACCAGTATTAGGTTATGGTACCATAGGATCTGACAAATCCCGTTATTGCACTACACCCATGGTTATGTGTGGGGGTTGTGGGTAGCGACTGAATCTGATGTTTGTTAACTTACCCTTTGGTGGTTTGTTAACTCGAGAAGCGAGAAGCGAGGTAATCGAGTCACGAAGGTTTGAATGTTGTTAGCGAGACGACCATATATAAGTTATCACAATTAAAACGAGGACGATTTAAACGATTTAAATGAGTAAACGATTTGGGAACGATTTGGAAACAATTTGGAAACGGTGTTAGACAATTTGGGTAAACGATTGGTTTTTGGCTAGTGTTTAGATAACGGGACGGGTGTAATATGGTGAAAACATGGTAGATACGCCGCTGGTACTTCTTATATATAAGTGTTTTCAACATATTACATACCGTGGCATTATTTAGTTCACTTGGGTAAACGATTTTGGAACGATATCACACAAACGAGGTTGTCGAAATGATATAAACCATACGAGTTTTTATTAACGATTTAATACGAGATGTTTTACAAATTGCTTTACTAAAACAAATGTTTTTGGGTTAAGAATCATGGCTACGAGGTTTTTATAAACTATAACCCACTTGATTTGAGTTGGTTATTTAAGTTGCAATATTATACTCTTTTTTAAAACAAAGTTTTTAATAAAGTATTGCAACATTTAAACTAGCCATGAATCCAACACTCTTATAAAACCTATGTACTCGCCAGCATTTCTTTGCTGACTAAGTTTTTACATATGTTTCAGGTGTTGATGCTTGATTGATTTCTAGGATGCATGCGTCACATAGGATCTGGACAAGGCCTTAGTGACATAAAAACTATGATAGACGATATAAAACTAGTTTGTTCTATGTGTTAAGACAAATGAAATGATTAATTTTATCAATAAAACAAAACTATTTTGTATCCATGGTTGTGAAATAATAGCTTCTGTTGCAACACTCCCCGACGTTTCCGTCACGGTTTGTTGTCCTACGTGGTCGGGGTGTGACAGAAGAAGTTGGTATCAGAGCCAATGGTTATAGGGAATTAAGTTATTAGTAATGCTTTGACCTAGACTATAACTTTAGGACCCTAACACAAGTTTACTTGTGTTTAGATTTTAAAACAATACCGTCACCTATCCTTAGGTGATAACCACAACGAGAACACAAATCCGAATCTGCTTCGAAAATTAATCATCCGTTCTAGGATGATTGATCACTAGGTTTTGAACCCTCTGTTATATGGTTTTGAACCCTTCCAGTTTGATTCATATTTGGCTTAGTGCCTTTTGAATTTTCAAAATCTCGTCAAAGTTTGGATCTAAATAATGTGAACACGTGCAAACTGGAAGAGTGAATGCCTGTACTCTGAGTTTTCTGTCTAAGGCTAGAGTGTTCGTACAAATCCACATAATCGGACCAGTCACTCTTACCTGGGAACTCTTGGGGTGAGTGTTCACTTATAGGCGAGCATGTCTTCGTTGATACATTATATTGACCCATTTACTTTGATTAGTCACTGCGTGTTGTTTGTTTGTTCGAGGTAACGAACAAATGATCACCTTTCTTGTGTTTTGTCAATGTTTTCAATGCCTCTTTTGTTTTTCCAATGATCGATCCCGCTCGTGGACGAGCATTCAATCTGAATGCAAACGAGGCTTGAGTTGACAACCTCATTGTCAATGGTACCTTTGTTGTCAATGGTACGTTTCTTGTTAATAATCGACCTGCATCTATTCTTTTTTATTCTGGAGCCGATAGAAGTTTTGTTTCTTTATCATTTGATCCTTTGCTTGCGATACCTAGAACTAAACTAAGGAAACCCTTATCTATCGGAGTTGCTACTGGTAAACCTCTTGTTCTCGATTCTGTTATTCGTGATTGTCAGTTGAACCTTGATAACCATCTTTTTCCTATTGACCTCACGCCAATGCAACTTGGGAGCTTCGACATTATCGTTGGAATGGATTGGTTAACCAAACACCACGCTGAGGTAGTTTGTTTCGATAAGATTGCTCGTATTCCTTTGTCTTCTGGCGATGTTCTGGAGATACGTGGTGAGAAGCCATCTGGCGGTTTGAAGCTTATGTCATGCACAAAGGCCCAAAGTTATTTGAGAAAAGGATATGTTGCTTTTCTAGCACATGTCACCAAGGAGAAAGACAAGAGTAAGAGTATTCAGGATATTCCGATTGTTCGGGATTATCCGGAGGTGTTTCCTGATGAACTGCCTGGTTTGCCTCCAGTTCATCATGTTGAGTTTCATATCAACCTTGTACCCAATGCTAACCCGATTGCGAAAGCACCTTATCATCTTGCACCATCAGAGATGCAAGAGTTATCAAAACTGCTTCAAGAGCTATCTGATAAAGGATTCATCCGTCCGAGTTATTCACCTTGGGGAGCTCCTGTCCTCTTTGTGAAAAAGAAAGATGGGTCTTTTCGAATGTGTATCGATTATCTTGAGCTTAATAAACTTACCATCAAGAATCGATATCCCATACCTAGAATTGATGATCTCTTTGACCAGCTGCAAGGTGCTTCATGTTTTTCTAAGATCGATCTGCGTTCTGGGTATCATCAACTTCGTGTTCTCGAAGAAGATATTCTCAAAACTGCTTTCCGCACGAGATATGGGCATTACGAGTTCACAGTCATGCCTTTTGGCTTGACAAATGCTCCAGCTATCTTTATAGACTTAATGAATAGGGTCTGTAAACCTTATTTAGACATGTTCATTATTGTGTTCATCGACGATATTCTCATTTATTCGAAGACTCGAGCCGATCACGAGCAACACCTTCGCTTAACGTTGGAACTCCTTAAGAAGGAATAACTTTTCGCTAAATTCTCCACGTGTGAATTCTGGCTTAAAGAAGTTCATTTTCTGGGTCATATAGTCAACGAGCAGGGTATTCATGTGGATCCATCCAAGATTGTTGCTATTAAGGATTGGAGTACGCCAACAACACCTACATAGATTCGATCTTTTCTTTGTCTTGCTGGTTATTATCGTCGATTCATTTCTAATTTCTCGAAGATTGCATTTCCACTAACTGCTTTAACCCAAAAGAATAAGACTTTTGAGTGGGGACCCAAAAAAGAAGAAGCGTTCCAAACGCTGAAGCAGAAGTTATGTAATGCTCCTGTTCTGTCTCTGCCCGAGGGAAGCGATGATTTCATTGTGTATTGCGATGCGTCCAACTTAGGCCTTGGTTGCGTCCTCATGCAATGAGGTAAGTTTATAGCATACGCATCTAGACAGTTGAAAATCCATGAGGAGAACCATACGACTCATGATCTTGAGCTAGGAGCTGTGGTTTTCGCGCTTAAAATCCAGAGATACTACCTCTATGGAACGAAGTGTGTGGTGTTCACAGACCACAAAAGTCTCCAACATATTCTTAATCAGAAAGAGCTTAACATGAGGCAACGACGTTGGGTTGAACTCTTGAACGATTACGACTGCGAGATTCGCTACCATCCTGGTAAGGCGAATGTTGTAGCCGATGCGCTTAGTCGAAAAGAGCGAGTCAAGCTTCACTCTGTCCAAGTTCTATCCGATATCCAATCTCGTGTCCTTCAAGCTCAAGGATCCTGTGTGATCAAGGGTTTATTGAAAGATGAGCTTAAGCTCGAAAGGAAAGGCGATGGTTTACTCTACTTCAAGGATCGTTTGTGGATTCCGAAACAAGACGATCTTCGCACCCTAGTGATGGACGAATCTCACAAGTCTCGATATTCTATCCATCCTGGTGCTGATAAAATGTACAAGGATCTTCGTACTAAGTTCTGGTGGCCTGGTATGAAGAAAGATGTTGCCTTGTATGTATCAAAATGCCTAACTTAAAGTCAAGGCTGAACATCAACAACCTTCTGGTTTGCTTGTACAACCAGAGATAGCGGTTTGGAAGTGGGAGAACCTTGCGATGGATCTCATCACTAAGTTACCGCGTACATCTAAAGGTCACGATGCTATTTGGGTTGTTATCGATCGATTAACGAAATCAGCTCATTTTATTCCAATTCGCGAGGATCTATTTGCTGATAAACTTGCAAAGATTTATGTTGATCAGATTGTATCACGACATGGTGTGCCTTTGGATATCATCTCTGATCGTGATGCTCGATTTTCATCTCATTTTTGGAAAACCATGCGATCTGCTATGGGAACCCAACTAAATCTAAGCACTTCTTATCATCCCCAAACAGATGGTCAATCTGAAAGGACGATTCAAACTTTGGAGGATATGCTTAGAGCATGCGTGATAGACTTTGGTGGTAATTGGGATTCTCATCTGCCATTGATCGAGTTCTCTTACAACAATAGTTATCATGCTAGCATTAAAATGGCACCATTCGAAGCTCTCTACGGTCGAAAATGTCGTTCACCTGTCTGTTGGAACGAGACCGGTGAAGCTCAGCTTACTGGACCTGAGCTCATTCTAGAAACAACGAACAAAATCAAGAAAATCCGCGATAATCTTATGACAGCTCGAAGCCGTCAAAAGAGTTATGCGGATATGCGACGCAAGCCCTTAGAATTTCAAGTCGGAGATCGTGTCCTACTCAAGGTTTCACCTTGGAAAGGAGTTATGAGATTTGGAAAGAAAGGAAAACTTGCACCTCGATATGTGGGACCATTCAAGATTGTGGAAAGAATTGGGAAGGTTGCCTATCGACTAGAGCTACCTCCAGAGCTTGGAAATATTCATCCGACTTTTCACGTATCCAATTTGCGAAAGTGTTTAGCTGACGCTGATCTTCACATTCCTCTCGACGAGATCCGAATCGATGAAACGATGCACTTTGTCGAGAGACCCGTGGAGATAGTGGACCGTACTTTCAAGCAGTTGAAGAACAAAAGGATTCATTTGGTTAAAGTTAGGTGGGAGTCCAAACGTGGCCCAGAATTTACTTGGGAACATAAGGACCAAATGATGACCAAATATCCGCATTTGTTTTCACAAGCTTCCTCTAGTTAAAATTTCGGGACGAAATTTCCTAAAGTAGGGGAGACTGTGATAACTGTGCTCTGTAATCGATGTACGATGTAAAACAATGTTGATTATTAATAAAACAATGTGCTTTGGTATTATTATATGTGTTTTGGTGTTATTTTGTGTATTTGTGGTTGGTGATTTTATAATTCGATTCAATTCCAATTTCAAGCTCTAAATCGCTTTCTGGAAGGTTATACGCGCACTAATGCGTAAATATAACCAGTTTAATGCAACAAACACTCCGGAATAGTGAAATAGGCTTAACATACCTTAAATAACCTCCACATAACTTAGAAATAAGTTTTGGATGGTTTGGTGTGTTGAAATCAACTTTGTTTGATCGTAGGGACTATTTGTGTCAAACTGCGAAACTATACCGATTTGTATAGTAACGAACACTCCGGAACTTGATCATAAGTTAAACATATCCTAAATAACCTATACATAGCTTAGAAATAGTCTTTGAGGGGTTCGGTATGCTAAAATAAACTTTATGCTCATTCAGGGACTAAAAGCGTCAAGAAGTGCATAAGTTTGCATTTTCGCGCATAACTTACGTTCTGTATATATCCGGACATCCAAAAATTTATGTAAGCATTAAAATATTTTATTTTAGTGTTTGGCATGATAAAATTCCATTCGTCGCTTAATTTGGATCGTTTTTGCGTTCGTTACGACTTCCGTCGTAATTAAGCGAATAACGCAACCGTACGACCAAACGAACCGACATCCGAGATGTTTTTGAGCATATTTTAAGTTCTCTATACTTTAACTTTATTTTAGATCCTTGAAATAGGGTTAACGGGGCTTAAAAGTGCCAAAAAAAATCAAGTTTTACAAGTGTAGGGACCATTTTTGAAATTTCTGGCAGATTCAATGAACCTAGTCCATTTTGAAATGTTGATGGTTTTCACCCATGGTTTTGCAAAACCATGGGCTGGTATTCAATGAACATAGTCCACATTAGGGGCTCCCATGGTTTTAGAAAACCATGGGCACACATGTAAGGTCCAGATCAAAGCTCAGTTTTCGAGGAACGATCTTAACGGTTCTAGAAATCCTATATATACCACATCCATTTCACTTCAAAACCCACAATTTGAAATCTGATTTATGCTCTCTAAGTGGAAGTATATGCTTCCTACCTGAGAGAAAAATCGGAATCAAATCTTGCGGGGACCTTCTGTAAGCGTTCTTTCGTTCTTTTCATTCATTTTAGCATTAAAGTCAAACTGCGTTTGACTTTCTGCTTTGACCAGTTTATGGTCAATGCGAAGTTCGTTTGAACTTCATAACGTGAGCGTAATCACGATGGTTATCGTCCCTAGTAACTATACCTACTGATTACCACGTTATCTAGGCGTAGTGACGAGTCGTAGTTTCGGCCAAAATGCGTGTTTATGCGTATTTTGTAACCAAACTACTCTAGGGTATCAAAACCGTATGTTTTGATATCAAAACCTGTTTTCTAACTTAACTAAACATGTTCTAGCATGTTTAGCTCGTCACTCTTAGTTTGGTGCTTGTGTAGAGTCGTAAGTCAAGCGGACTAAACACCCGCTTAGACTTTCGAACACGACCCGTTTGGTCGATCGTTAGGATCTGACCAAACATGTTTCATGACCATAGTAGCATAGGGAATAACCTTTCAAGGTTATACCTTATGGTCACTTAGGCTTAATTAGTCGCATGATAAGTAGTTTATATGCCTTTGGTAAATTACCAAAATACCCTTTTCATACATAATTGGTAATTAAGCATATGTAACCTAAACTTTTGTCACGTAACTGATTATGTAACATATTTAAACATCAAAAGGCATATAATACTTATCATAGGACTAGTTAGACGTCTCGAACGCGCTTTTGCGGGCACGACGCGTTAAAGTAGCGTAAGCTACCTTAATGGGTCGCGATGGGTCGACAACACTTAGGTTAGGTCTCAATTTAGGATGTAGGATTTGTTAAACCATATCACATGAGTTCCAACACTCATTTGGTTTACAAGACCTCATTCTATCCGATCGTCCGATTTAGGCGTCTATTGTTTGACTAGTGGTTCGATTACTAGGTGCTGTTTGATTGCTCTGGTTTACTTGAGTTGCTTGAGTTCTATTGATTGAAGATACTTTGCACTCCATGTGAGTACATAGTTCCCCTATTTTACTGTTTTTAAATGTTTTGGGGTGATTCATATGTACGAAATGTTTTCAAGGTTTAAACGATGATTTCAAAAACGATTAAAACGATTTTTACTAAACTAATAACGATTTCAATAATGTGACGAAACTTGATGGTTGTAGTTACATAACAAATGACATTCATTAGCATTGATCAAGCCGACCAGTATTAGGTTATGGTACCATAGGATCTGACAAATCCCGTTATTGCACTACACCCATGGTTATGTGTGGGGGTTGTGGGTAGCGACTGAATCTGATGTTTGTTAACTTACCCTTTGGTGGTTTGTTAACTCGAGAAGCGAGAAGCGAGGTAATCGAGTCACGAAGGTTTGAATGTTGTTAGCGAGACGACCATATATAAGTTATCACAATTAAAACAAGGACGATTTAAACGATTTAAACGAGTAAACGATTTGGGAACGATTTGGAAACAATTTGGAAACGATGTTAAACAATTTGGGTAAACGATTGGTTTTTGGCTAGTGTTTAGATAACGGGACGGGTGTAATATGGTGAAAACATGGTAGATACGCCGCTGGTACTTCTTATATATAAGTGTTTCCAACATATTACATACCGTGGCATTATTTAGTTCACTTGGGTAAACGATTTTGGAACGATATCACACAAACGAGGTTTTCGAAATGATATAAACCATACGAGTTTTTATTAACGATTTAATACGAGATGTTTTACAAATTGCTTTACTAAAACAAATGTTTTTGGGTTAAGAATCATGGCTACGAGGTTTTTATGAACTATAACCCACTTGATTTGAGTTGGTTATTTAAGTTGCAATATTATACTCTTTTTTAAAACAAAGTTTTTAATAAAGTATTGCAACATTTAAACTAGCCTTGAATCCAACACTATTATAAAACCTATGTACTCGCCAGCATTTCTTTGCTGACTAAGTTTTTACATATGTTTCAGGTATTGATGCTTGATTGATTTCTAGGATGCATGCGTCACATAGGATCTGGACAAGGCCTTAGTGACATAAAAACTATGATAGACGATATAAAACTAGTTTGTTCTATGTGTTAAGGCAAATGAAATGATTAATTTTATCAATAAAACAAAATTATTTTGTATCCATGGTTGTGAAACAATAGCTTCTGTTGCAACACTCCCCGACGTTTCCGTCACGGTTTGTTGTCCTACGTGGTCGGGGTGTGACAGATTCAGTCTAAGCACTCTTCTGATCGACTCGTCAGGTCGTCAAACGTTCCTACAAGTGGTATCAGAGCTCAGGAGGAAGAGTCCTTACCGTTTAGCTCGTTTTTCGCTCAAAATTCTGTTTTCTACACCTTCTTTCATCATTACAGACACTTTCAACGGTCAAAAACGGCTCAAAATTTCAAGGATTGTGCACAACACTATAGAGATAAACCCTTGAAAGTTTCAGACGAAATTATGGACTAAAAGTGGGTCAAAAATGTGTCCGAGATAGGTCCGCTTTTACAGACGTTTCATAGATTCACTTGTAAGGTCCGCTCCAAAGAACTTGAGAGATTCGCTCATAGATACATTTTAAGCAGATTCGCTCCAAAATTACATTAGGTCCGCTTGAAAATTCAATTAGGTTCGCTCGAAGGAACAGGTTCGCTTATTGTGCATTTGTGAGGTCCGCTCAAAATTGCAAGTTAGTCTGGTCCGCTCCAAGTGCTTTTTAGATCCGCTCATAGTAATAATTGAGGTTCGTTTATAAGTGTTCAACAGATTCGCTCATTTGTCAAATAGGGTCCGCTTCAAATGTCAGAATAGTGGGTTCGCTCTTTTGTCATCTTCTTCACGTGATTGTCTGATCATTACAGGTTGTCGGCAGGTTAATTGCCAGCCCATGTTCACCGCCCCCATTAAACATAAGTGGCCCAGTCACGATTGAGTGTGGTTAATTGTTTTTGATTGTACAAAGATGTCACCGACCCACTAGGCTTTGTGACCCAATCATTGTTTAATTGTCACCGACCCACTATACTATAAGGGCCCAATCACAATCTTTGATAATTGTTGGCAGCTGATTGATTTTGTTTGCACGAGAGGTGATTTAGTAGCCCAAGGTACACCGCCCCACTTAGAATTGTTTGTTGTGAATGGCCCTATAGAATTCTTACAACCAATCTTCAGCCTAATCATAGTTGTTGTTTGTCCACTTATTGAAGTTCATTATTTGCATGTGATCATGTTGTCAACTTAGAGGTTAATTGTTTGGCCCAATCACTTGATTCGCATATTAAACGGCCCAATCATCTTGCACCAATATAGAACAAGAGTCGGCCTAATTATCTTGCATCAATATACACGGCTCTTTTCACATATTCAAGTGTTTTGATTGTTTGTCATTTTTGAATAGTCAGCCATCATTAAGAGTGTTGTCGGCCGATCGAACAACAAGTTGACTTTTTGTTGACTCACTCGATCGAACAATGTTTTTTGTCCAATCGACCAGCATACTATCCGTTCGATCAACCTTCCGTCCGATTCAGTTGTTTGATACTTTTACTGATCGTTTGTTTGTGTGTTTGAAAAATGGAAACCAGGTTTAATGAAAAAGAGAATGAGTTTGTTGAAAGTTTAAATAGATTTGGGAGGTATCATACGAGTTTGTATGATCAAGATGATAAGAGGATTTGGACTCTTAGACTTGAAAACTTTTCTTATCAACAGAATGAGAGCTTGAAAGAGATGAAAAAAAGATTTGATTACTTGTTGGACAAGTTAAAATCGTTTGGAATAAATTTGACAGACACTGAAAAGATATTAAAGTTGGAAGCCGCTTTACCTGCCGAATGGGATGATGTTCTAAAGAAATTAAAAAAAAAAAGCCTAAATTCTCGAAATTACATCCATCTGATTTCATCAGTAAACTTCAGAAACGTCATTATGAAAATCTTGATAAGAAGAAGATATTGATAAATAAAATAAAAGATCATCTAAATGAACTGAATCTGGGAAATTTGGATAAAATCAATTTGGATGTAATTACTGAGATTAATAAAAGAATTTGTATATGTTTTGGTGCAAAACAAAACATGAAGTATGATTATAAAAGAGGATGTTATATTGATGAAAATTTAAAACCTCTTGACTTTGTTAAAATTGTTTGTGCAGGTACATACAAGGAAGAAATAAAGGAAACGTCAGTGGATGAAGAATCTGTGGAGAATGAATCTTCAAGTTTTGCATCAGTGTGCTATAAATGTGACGACTTTAAGACTAACAATGACAAACTCGTGAAAGATGCGGAAAGTTTGACATCGAAAGTCAAGAAGTTGGAAGACGAGAAGCAAGTTGATGTTAAACAGATTCTTATGTTGCAGGGAAATTGTGAGAAGTTGAAAGCCGAAAATGACAAACTGTTGGTTGGTTTGAACAGTTTGAAATTTGAAAACAAAAGTGAGAAAGAAAAGACAAAAGTTTTTGAAAAACAGATTAAAAGTTTTGAAATTGAAAAATCAAAAATTGAGAAAGAATTTCAGAATCACATGAAAATTCTTGAAGATGGGAGAAATGCTTTTAGTCAAAACAACATTGAAAAACAGAAAATGATAAATTCCCATCTTCAGAAAATTATTAAACTTGAAAAAGAATGTGAATGTGCTCAAAAGAAAAACAAAGAGTTAGAAAAAGAACTTGAAAGCAACAAGAAATCCTCAAAAAATGAAGATTTCTGGATTAAGCTGGAAAACAAGAATCTGAAAGCAAATGAATCAAAATTCCAAGAACAGATAAAAGTTTTGGAAAATGAAAAATCTGTTCTTGAAAATTTGAAGAATGAGAATGAAAAAACAATCAAGACTCATTTTGGGAGAATATCTCGGCTTGAATGTGAAGCTGAGAATTCGAGGAACAAAATTGAGGAACTTGAAAAAAATTGAAAGGTTTTGTGACATCATCCGAGTTTTTGAATATCCCCTGTCCAAAACCTATCAATTCAATTCCAATAAGTGACAATGTCACAAACTTTGACAATGTCAAAGTTGAAGATTGCGATGAGAAATCTGATGATGTAAATGAAAAATTAGAAAAACAAAAATTGTTTTTAAAATTAAAAGAAAAATTTCAGAAAACTGTTCTACAATCGACTGAAAAAGGTGAATGTTCTAAACAAAGTCCTTTGAAGAAGAAAGTGGAACAGAAACAAAAAGATAATAAAAGTTCATCAGATCGATCATCCAATCGTAATGAAAAATTACAAAAAGTAAAAAATGAAAACTCAAAAATTGTTGGTAATAAGTGGTGCAGGTTGGACCACAGTGCTGAAAAGTCAAAACCAGCAAACTTGAGAAAGGAATACCACCAAGCCAAACAATGTTATGATCTGAGTATTTGGTGTGAAAAAGGTGGTCCATGGTATGATAACAGAGTGTGTTACCGATGCGGCTATCAAGGACACATTGCTGTTAACTGCCGGAATTGGAGTTATGAGACCAGAAGATGCTACAATTGTCAGATCAAAGGTCACATTGCCAGAGATTGCCCAAGGAGATCGAATGAAAGATTGAGGGCTAAATCTCAGAAATTGGCAAAGATTCCAGTCAAAGTCAAGCCCCATGAACAGAAGGTTCTAAAACCTAAAGTTCAAGATCAGATAAGTCAAGAAAAGAAAGTTAAACTTTCACAGGGGCAAAAAGACAGACTGAGGAAGAAGAGAAAGAAGGCTAGAGAGTATTTGGAGAAGATTTTGTCCTTGGGTTCATCCGTTGGAAAGAATAAGAGTTCTAATGAATCAACTTCCTCGGCTACAAAGTCAAACAAGATGAATTCATCAGATACAAATCTGAGGACAAAAGAGGAAAAGAGGAAGAAGAAAATGGTCGGCGATGAATCTGACAGGTCAAAGTCAGACAAGCCACCTGCGAGCAATGATTCTGGTTCGTCAAAACCAGAGGAGCCATTGGTTGAGTTAAAAAAGGAGAATTCAGATTTAACAATGGATGATGCAAATTTTCCACCATTGTTGAATAAGAATTCGAAATCACCCAAGGACCGCCAGGCTTGGGTGAATCTGTTTAAATAGAAAAACCTGACTTGCCGGAGCTCCCAGGTTGGTAAGCGTGGAGCATGAATCGGCATCTTTCTTAAAATTTTATTCGTTAACGTCATTCATTCAAAAGGTAAAAGGTTTGTTTGTGATTGATTCAAGTGATTCAGATTTTGAATCAAATCAATCCTACAAGTGGTTAATCAAGGTCATTAAATTGAACTTGAGTTAACTACATGATTTGATCCCCAGAATCTACAAATGATTGGTAAACAAACTAATTTTTCCGGAAAAACCATTTTGATTAAAACAAACTTAAGTGTTTTGAGATCACAATGGGAAAATAGTTTGTTGTGAGGGGGAGTTCTGATTGTTTACGTCAAGTGGATGGCGAATCGAAGCAATTCGATATCATGTTGTCAAGTTTTGTACAGTTCGTTTCAAATTTTCCCAGAAAATCAAAATTGAAACATATTTTGATTTTAGGTGGAGTACAAATTTAAAAAAAAATTAGAAAATTTGAAAATGTCAAAAACATTGAAAAATTAAAAATGAGTTTTTGGTGCGAATAAGAGGAAATGATAGTACATCAGCTAGACTGGCACAGTACGCTAAAGATTTGTAATGTATAAATGCAATTAAGCAGTCTTGCTAAAGATGTGTCGATAGGTTTTCACAGAATTAGTAGATCAGTTTGGATATAAACATAAATTTCACTTACGTCTATGTGGGGAACACCTCCAGGATATATAGGTAACCCCTGAAATCCTGTTTGAAGGGTCCCGTATTCTGAGATACTAGGTCTTTATGCTCAGTGATATCTGGGGTATTATCCCGGGACTTCTGCTGTATGGAAGTACTGACCTAGTCCCCGGATAATACTTTCTGCAAAAAGCTTTGAAATACAAGCTCGCCCTCAGCAATCTGATTAAACAATAAAATTGATAATCTTTGCTGTTGTAATAAAAGATCCTCTAAAGGGGACCCACCAAAAGTCGAAGCCGTCATCTCTCTGCGTATACGGAAGTATCGACCTGAGCTCTCACGGCTCTCGCACATAACCCCTTAACAGATATCAGCTGTGGTATACTCACTTGTAAGACTAAATACTGGGGTTTGGATACGGGAGTATATACTGAGGTGGGACACATGTAGATGTTTAAGTTCTAAAACACTAAATCTGTATCCCGAACAGGATGTACATTTTGTGAGAATTTAAGTGGATCAATATATCGAAAATCAACGCGAACTGTTTAAAAGCTTAAAATGAATTAACAGCTTAACGGTGCTAGTGTCTAGTCAGCAGCTGATATGATCCTCTTGCACGAACTCACAAAAATATGTTTGTACATATTTCATTTTTGCATTTTAATTGATGTTATTGCATTTGTGTTTCATATTTGAAAAATCCAAAAAGATTTTCGACAACTGATGTTGGAGAGCTGAAATTCAAAATCTCAAAGGCTAAACAAGATGAACAGTTGGTTTGGTTAAAGTGATTTGAAATGGTTAATCAGATTTTGGAAAGTTTAATAAATTGTTAAATGTGAAGATTTTGAAATGTCTTTATGGTTCATTAACTTGAATTTTAAGTTGAATGTTAACCTACAATTTGATCTTCATAGTTTTCTTAAATGTTAAATCTGAAATTGTTCTTATTAGTGGTTGAGATTTGTGTAGGTGTTTGAGCTGAATAGAGAAAAAGCCAGGATATGATTTCAATGGTGATAACAAATTCCAGACAACACTCCCAGCTCGATAATAGGGGGAGTCTGATGAGAGTTAGATCCAGAGAAAGATCCAGGCACATGATTCCAGGAAAAAGCACCTGAAGAAAACATGATTCCAGGAGAAACTCCTGAAGAAGACCAATCAAGATTGAAGAGCCCTAGAGATTGTTCAAGACTAAAGAAGTACAGACATGAAGTTGCCAAAGACTTGATGAACGACTCCATCAACATCTGAGGGGGAGTCTGTTGGTGCATTTCATCTGTTGATTTTGTCTTGGATCAAGTCTTTGTCTTAGAATGTTATTTTTGGGCTCATTGTACGAGAAAACAGGAGATTGTAGGTGTTTAGTGTGCTAGGTTCGCTTATATGACCATATGATAGGAGGTCCGCTTATATGGACATAGGAGGTCCGCTTTTATGTCAGGTCCGCTTATACGGATATGGTAGGTCCGCTTATTCGTCAGGTCCGCTTATTCGTCAGGTCCGCTTATACGGACATGTCCATATAAGCGAACCCACCATGACTATATATAGGGGACACATGAGCGAATCTAGTAGCAGTGAAGGTGATGGTCTTGTAAGGTACGGCGAAGCCCTGCCATTTTGTCTCCAGAGCTTGTATTTTGTCAATAGATTAATAAACGAGACATTAAATAGTGAAATCAAGCTATACGAAGACCGAATCAATAAATTCCGCCTCTGATTCAGTCTAAGCACTCTTCTGATTGACTCGTCAGGTCGTCAAACATTCCTACACATATGCTTATGAAAGCATTAACCAGGAAATTTGGACCAATCAAAGCAGATATGAAGCCGAACCCTGTCATGACATCATGGCATTTTGATGATGAAACAGACATGGTGACCGTTACATACGTCAACGGAGAGCAGGAAGTCTACTAGCTAGAAAACATCATGACAAAGCAGCATTTTGGTTTCATGGAAGAATTGCATAACGCCACTTGTACCAACACAGAAATAGACTCAAAATTGGAGTTAATGCAAGACATGTTCAAGTGGAGGCTTCAGAATCTTCAGAAACAAGAAGCTGATGAAGGTGAAGGTGATGACATGGATGAAGATCCAGATGAAAACTCCAAGGAGGAAGAAGATGACGCAAGTGATGGATACTTTTCAGATAAAGTACCTTCTGACGAAGGCTTTTAATTTTTTTTCCTCTTTTTTTTCTTTTGTGTAATTTTTTTAAGATAATTAAATGATATATTTCTCTCTTTATTAGCAAACTGCCAAAAAAAATACTAAAAATGGTTATTCCTTACAAAACACCATAAATAACAAAAATATTTTTCCTGCTTAATATTTTATTTATTCCGTTATTATATTTTGTCATCTTGGTCTGCATAACGCCATTTAAAAAAACGCCAAACTTAGAAGATGGGACGTCTATCACCTATAAAACTGGTAAAAGCTGATCAACACAGTAAATACAAAAACAGTAACTGAAAAGACAGTTACTTTATTACTATCATTTATTACAATAAAAAAGTCTCGCCTAAACTACGTGCCAAAAAACTCTTATAAGAGAGGGGTCTATACACAATGAAATTGATCACACCCAGAAAACACAAACGCCATATCCTCTAGAAACCACTCACTTTAAAATGCCAAAAAATGTTACTTAAAAAAACCACAGATGGCAAAGCTTTCACTGAATGGATTCTTCTTCTGAGAAGGTTATCTCAATAATATTTTGCTGAATGAGATGGACAAATATTAAAGAAAAAGAGACTGATGACAATGATATGCCATCATGTGAGCTTTGTTCTTGATGAATATAGGCATGGAATAAAGGGATCAACACAAGGGTAAAATGCTATTTTGGACTCCATTATTACAAATAGCATCAAGCAAGAGTTGATCTAAAAAAGACGAGGTTTATGTAGGAAAGTTGGCATCTAGCTAAGGTTCAAAACGCCAAAACAAATTCAAGAAGAAGGAGCTGATGACAGTGAAGATTCGGAAGAGAAATTAGATTACCATTTTTAATTTTTTTTTTCTTTTTCATTTTATATTGTTTTGTTATCAAGTTATCTGTTGTTTTGTTATCTAATTCTCTACAAATAAAATACATTATTATATAAAACGCCAAAAGTACAAACTCCAAAACGCTAGTAGTGTGAAAACTGTGAGAACGGGTGCTGGCAAAGCAACTAGTCAAATGTATTAAACGCCAAAAAATTCATTAAACGCCAAAAAAAAACATTTGGTCTTATTGTTAACTTATGAAAATATTAACGACTCGTAGTGAATATTATACAAAACGCCAACCAAAAAACGCTATAACGCCAAAAAATTATCTATGTGACACAAAAACAATTAATTTAACGCCAAAAAGTTTAATAAATACAATCAACACCAAAAAATATTAGACGCCAGAAAATGTTATAGTGCGTTAGGAAAATAAAAGAAGATCGAAAAGACAAAAAAACCCCACGGACCCTGATCATGTCTCGCGCCACGTTAGGCCAGGATACGTTCTCACCGTTCTCACACTTTTGAGCGTTTTCTCCTAATCTTATTCATATATATATATATATATATATATATATATATTCAAAAATCTAGTATTTGTTGAATTCCAAGGTATCTTTTTGTCATAGGCGGTATTTAAGTAATTATTTTCATTTATTCTTATTCCGATTTATATCATGAATTATTTAGCTCTTTGCATATTCTTATATATGTTTTATGGATGTAGCAACTTCAACCAATTTTCTTATAAACGAGTCGATTTGGATAATGTTTTTTTTCTCTAGAGAGTCAAACTGTCAAAAGTCAAATAAAATTAATCTTAAATGGGAAGGAAGATCGAATAATAAAAAAATTAAAAATCTACTATATTCCTTATTTAATTTTTTTTTGCAACTAAGTATATTTAGATTGTTGTATTGTAATCAGTATAATAAAAAATTTTACTTATATTTGATACTAAGCTATAGCTAATAAAAAAGCAATATGTTGTGCTATGTATTACAATTCTGTGAGAAAAAAATCTTGTATCTTTTTAAAAATTTTCTGTTTATTTTTTATGAGCTGAAGCTATACCTAATAAATAAGTAAGTGAGTGAATCTTTTCTTTTTATTGTCTCTAAATTATTTATTATTTTCTTTGTTAATATATACACTTTAAGGACATCTCATTTATTTAATGTTTTTTTAACTATTTTCTTTATTTTTTATTATTAATAACTATTTAATCTTACGTTGAGTTACTCTCATGTAATATATATACACATATATTTAAAACTAAGTAAATTTTACACATTGTGTTATGTATTAATTCATTTATATTATATGCCTTTTATAGTTACATATTCGGAACCTTAGCATCACATATTTTTTTAGTTAAGTATCTAAAAATATAATTTAAAAACAGTTATGTAACTTCATAAATAAAAATAAAAAGAGATTAGTGGGGATGAGAAATCCAATTAATTAGAAGTTCCAACATGACACTTTCAAGAGCCTTTACCACTTTTTGATTGCACTTCACATGCTAAAATCGCCTTGGGAACAACATACACTACTAATTACATTCAAACGAGTCAACCGCTTTTCCTTGATTTTAGTATTTCAAAATTCCATAATGCTTGCCACTCCCCTATCATGCCCTAAATTCAACCCCAACTAATTGATTTGTATATACTTTTTTGGTAAACGAAATATTTTTGTTCTTAATTTTGATTTATTTTTTATTCATTTTTTGGAAAGATGTATATTATTCACAAGGTCCTAAATTCAACCGCAATTAATTTTGTTCTTAATTTTGATTTCTTTTTTATCATGCACAAAATTCAACCCCAATTAAATGATTTGTACGGTTCAGATGATCATCGAGGAAATAAAAGATATATCCTATCAAGGTGCGAGACAAAGATCAAAGCATAACTCCATAACAAAACAACAATGGTGGGAATTTAGCTTCAATCTGTAGGCTTTCATCTCTGTTTTTGATTGTTTTTTTTTTCTTTTCGATTTTTTCGGTTTATTTTTGTATTATGGTTCAGCTTCTGGCTGGGTACATTTGGTTACAGTTTATATGAATGAAGTTTCGTTGGTATTCAAAAAAAAAATTAATTGATTTGTATTATACTTTTTTGGCAAACGAAATATTTTTGTTCTAAATTTTTTATTTATTTTTATTATTTTTTTGAAAGATGTATATTATTCATAACACCATCCAAAACCGAGGCACAACGACAACAAAAACCTGGCTACATAAAAACAAAATTGCACCAAGAATCCCAATCAACTATACAATTCTTTGATCTAAATTTAAACCATTAGAAGCCCAAAGATTTAATGTCGTGGATAATCTTCTTGGCCTTCACTTCAACGCTCTCGAACCTCTTCTTGTTCTAGCTATCCACAAACACTAGCATGACATTGTAACAACTTCTCTAAGGGCCTTCTTCGCTTGACTTCCCAGGACTGCATTTCCATGAATTTCTAGCAGGTCTTTGACAGAGAATCCAAAGATTGGACCGATTTTGCACCAAATGCTTATCCGGGCCTAAACTACCGCCGTTATATAACACAAGCAAAGAAGATGGTTGACAGTTTCATCCCCGAAATCACAAAACACATCTGAGATCTCCAGAATAACAATTACGAGTCCGAAGGGCGTCAACCGTAGGAACCCGATTCAATAACGCCCTCCACATAAAGATGTTACACTTTTGGGGGCCATTTACACCACTCGAACACAACTCTGCTACTGTAATCTGACCTGCTTTCCAGTAAATTTTTTGTTGCCCCGACCGAGAACACCTTCTGCTTATCCCCCAGCCATTCCCAGTTGTCCCTTTTATCCGAAAAAGACACACCCAACACTAAACTTTTAAGATCCCCCCTATTGCCTCGCCTACGACCCCTCTACTGGAGCACGACTCTACTCCCACAAATACTCGGTAACCCCATCTATTCTAAACATTCGGTCCACCATGTGTTTTTTTAACAATGTTTAGTCGCAACCTAAGGGTTGAGGATCTCCGATCTTCATGTAGTGAAAACTAAGAACATAGTTAGTCTTGTTATAAAGTGAGAATTCTCGTAACTTACTAACACATGAGAAAATAGAGTCAGATTTTTTGTGAGTAATACGGGAAGGTGAAAAGGTACCAACCAATTGATAGTGAGAATATGACATAAAGAGGGTCATTATTATTGACTTCTACGATGGTGGTCTCGGTTCAATAAGACATGTTATGCTGTTCTTGACGATATATTATTGACAAGTACAAGGTTCAGTTGTTGAGAAACCTACAAGTGCCAGGATCCGTACGTGTAAGCATGACCTTGTATCATGTGACATTTATCCGATGATGCATAGTCCAAATCATAGAGATCTACACATACAACTTGGTTTACTGGTCTATAATCTAGGTATCAGGGTATTTCCTTCAGACTAGCAAGTATAGTTGGTTATATTAATGGTATTAAAATTCCCATTTAAGGTATGCTTCGAACGTGTTACACTAAGTTTATTTTGTTATGCTACCAGTTTTATGGGACTAAAACATGTTATATTACTTACTAAAAACACAATTTCTATTAACATGTATCCGTTTTTGGTTTCTTATCTTATAAAAACACAATTTCTATGTCACTACTAGAACTAAAAGTTAAATAATATGAAATATACTCTAAAGGGTGAGTATTTGAAGGAAAAAGGAGGATTGCAAGGATGTCTTTTCAAATGAGATTTAAACTACATGTTCATAAACCTTGACTCGTCCTTTGAAAATAATGATTATGATCAACATCAGTTGACCATTTTCCATTTAAAGATTACTTGGATATTAAAGGAGTCATGATTAGTTCCATATTATATACTAGATTATAATTATAATCATGGGTTAAATAAATATAATAGGCAATAAAAAAGTTACATTTTTTTAAAACGTCTATTGCATGGGTTGAATAAACACGTCTATTACACAAGTTAATTAAATATAATATAATCGGTTAACATATATGGTCGTCAAGATATTTTTTTTTGAAAAAAATAAACTATGATGTTTTATCACATTTTACTTTGTTTTTTATTTATTTACTATCAGGTTAGAATCTTATCTATTACACAAGTTAACATTTTACTTTGTTTTTTATTTATTTATTAATAGGTTAGAAACTTAAGTATTTTGCATGGTTGGATCAATGAAATTTTAAATTAAATAGTTATTAATAAGCGGAAAAAGTAATAGAAAAAACTAAAAGAAAAAGTATTAATTTTTAAATTTTCATGTATCATGTTATAGTTTTAGTTGCATATTTGATTAGATTAGTATAGTAGTAGCAAGAGGAATTAACAACAAATATATATATATATATATATATATATATATATATATATATATAGGGGATCGCTAAAATGAAAACCATCTCTAGTTGTAAGAACCATGGGAACCACTTTATGGCCTTTAGATCAACTAAATGGATGGATGTGATTAAAAGTAGTTAATATTAATATTAAAAGTTTTTTGTCTTATTATGTCTTTAATATAATAATCGAAAAGGGTATTTAAGTAAAATAACTCTATTTTGTCTTTTTATATATATTAATTTTAAATTACCTTTTTTGTCCTATTCATTAAATACTTTTTATTACTTTTATTTTTTAAACATAATTTCTTTATTAAAAACATTTTTAAATTCAGATTTTTTTTTAAGATTTTTATAATTTTTACAATTTAAGTTTTACGTTTTTTTGACGCGCCGTTTTTTAACGCGCCTATTTTTAACGCCGTTTTTACGCGCCGTTTTTTTACGCGCCGTTTTTTTACGCGCCGTTTTTAACGCGCCGTTTTTTAACGCCGTTTTTACGCGCCGTTTTAGGCGCCGTAACGCGCCGTTTTTTAAGGCGTCGTTTTTCTCAATCGGCGTTTTTTTAACGCGCCGTTTTTTAACGCGCCGATTTTACACGCCGTTTTTTACGCGCCGTTTTTACGCGCCGTTTTTTAACACCGTTTTTACGCGCCGTTTTTTACGCGCCGTTTTTTTCACTTTTTTTAACGCGCCCTTTTTGTACACTTTTTACGTTTTACGTTAAGAATTTTAAACTTTTTACGTTTTCGATTTACGTAAAAGTTTTTACGATTTACGTTAAAATTTTTACGTTTTACGGAAAACTTTTTACGAATTACGTTTTACGTAAAACGTTTTACGTTTTTTTAACGCACCGTTTTTTTGCCCGGGTTTTCCACGCGCCGTTTTTACGTTTTTTTTACGCACCGTTTTTTTACGTGCCGTTTTACCGTCATGTTTTTACGCGCCGTTTTCTACGCCCCGTTTTTCACGCTTTTTACGTCCCGTTTTAATGCGGTGTTTTTTTAAGGCGCCGTTTTCTCAATCGACGTTTTTTTAACGCGCCGTTTTTTCTCAATCGACGTTTTTTTAACGCGCCGTTTTACGTAAAAGTTTTTACGTTTTACGTTAAATTTTTTTCGTCTTACGTAAAACTTATTACGTTTTACGTTTTACGTAAAACTTTTTACGTTTTACGACCGCTAAAAAACTTTTTACGTGTTGCGTAAACCATTTAACGTTTTACGTAAAACTTTTTACATTTTACGTTAAAAAGTTTACATTTTACGTTTAAAACTTTACGTTAAACTTTTTACGTTTTACATTTTACGTTTTACGTTAAAACTTTACGTTTAAAACTTTACGTTAAACTTTTTACGCTTTACGTTTTACGTTAAACTTTTTACGTTTTACGTTAAACTTTTTACGTTTTACGTTACAATTTTTACGTTTTACGTTAAAAAGTTTACGTTTTTCGAAGTTTTTTAACGCACCATTTTTTTACGTGCCGTTTTTTCAAGCGTCGTTTTTTTAAACGCGCCGTTTTTTAACGCGCCAATTTTTTATACGTTACACGCCGTTTTACCGCGCCGTTTTTTCACTTTTTTTAACGCGCCCATTTTGTACACTTTTTTCGTTTTACGTAAAAAAATTTTAAACTTTTTACGTTTTAAGTTTTACGTTAAACTTTTTATGTTTTACGTTTTACGTTTTACAACCGCGAAAAAACTTTTTACGTGTTGCGTAAACCTTTTAACGTTTTACGTAAAACTTTTTACATTTTACGTTTTACGTTAAAAAGTTTACATTTTACGTTTAAACCTTTACGTTAAACTTTTTACGGTTTAATTTTTTTTTTATAAAAAAATTTTTACGCAAAAACGAACGCACCCAGAAATCGCAAACTCAGGAGGTGTCTCAGATATATTGTTATCATCATCGACGCCTCAAAAAAAAGTTTTTGAGGTAAAACTTTTACGTAAAACTTTTTACGGTTTACGTTTTACGTAAAACTTTTTACGCTTCACGTTTTTACGTTTTACGTTAAAAAGTTTACGGTTTACGTTAAAAAGTTACGGTTTACGTTAAAAAGTTTACGATTTATTTTTTTTTACAAAAACATTTTTACGCAAAAATGAACGCACCCATAAATCGCAAACTCGAGAGGTGTCTCAGATATATGGTTATCATCATCGACTAGGGGGGAAAAATCCAACAACATCAAAACAAAGTGTATCCCGAAAAAAAAGGGTTTGGCTCAGATTATCCGATAATCAAAAAGGCTGCAAAAGTGGGGTTGCAGGTTCAAAAAACCTACCCTCCGCCGTCCTTGCCGCGCCATCGTCATCTAAATTTACGATTTTTTTCATCATCGCCGCCCAAATCGACCATATCAAAACCCACAGATTCGAAGATTCAAAATCACCAGCAAACCCAGCCAAAAATCACTGTTCGAATCTATCAAAACTCACTGTTCAAACATTCAACACATTCATAAATCACCAACAAACCCAGCAAAAAAATGCAATGTTTCGAAATCACTATCCAAACATTCAACACATTCGACATCAGCATCATCGTCTTTATAAAATTGTAATCAATTCCATTCCATCATGTATAACAATTTAATTTGAAAACAACTTTTCCATTATTGTAAAGTTATACCAACTACTTCATCATTCCATTTCTGTGACAAAACTTGAAAATATAACAAAATTTCATGGATTAAAAACAACTTCGTAAAACCCAGAAAGCATATTTTGAAGAAAGAAATTCAGATTAAATAGTTATTCATGATGGAATGGAAATATCCAAACGAAAGAAACTCAGATTTTGAAACCACTAACGGGACAAGCCAACCGATCGGGAAAAAAAACTCAGATTTTGAACCTCGTAAATCTTCATCGTCATCAGAAGCAACCGCCGTCACCGCCGCCATGGCGGCGGCGCCGTCGCCGGAAATCGCCACTGGTCTATTTCATCTCGCCATCGTTCTCTCTCATCTCCTCGCCGCCACCCTCCTTTCTCGGTTCCGTTGTCGCACCACCACCAGACGGTGGTGCTGGTGGTTCTTCAGCGTGTGACGGGGGGTGGGGGGCTGTGGTTGTGATATGGTGGTTGGTTTGAGATTGGGGATGGATGTCAACGAGAGAAAGAGAGAGAGGGAGCAGGGATATGTGAGGTTGAAGATGAAGACTAAAAGGAGAGAGGAGAGATGAGAGATGGTTCTGGAACTTTAAAGAGGAGAGAGGAGAGATGATAGATTAGACATTTGGGGTAAATGACTAAAACACCCCTTCTTCTGATTGGCTAAGAGTGGTTCTCGCGGTTTTTACAACTGAAGGTGGTTTTCATTTTAGCGGCTCCCTATATATATATATATATATATTTGTTCCATTTGAACTACTTGTGATTGATTGGAATTTGGAAATAATCCTTAATTAAGTGCAGTTCTTCATCAGTTTCATTACCTGTCGGTTATTAGATAGTAAATAAAGATAAAAAATTATAAACTTTTATATAAACAATAAAACTATCTTTATCTTTATCTTTATAAATAATAAAAACGTTAATATATATATTTTTAATTTTATTAATTAATATATGGTTATCAGTTATCCTTATTCTTATCATCAAAATCTTTTAATTTTAATACCTAATATATGGTTATCACTTATCTTTATCCTTATCATCAAAATCTCTTCTACAAATTTTGTAAGTTCCGTAAGGGTCTTTCAATGATATCAAACTTAAACTTGTGAGAGTGCGGAAATCAAACACAAGTCGATTCAAGAACAAATATAGACCGAAACCATAAGTAATCAAAACAAACCAGAATTATCTTGCATTCAACGGTAAACGATGACTGATACAAAACACCCACAAGGTTTCGGCTGGCCTCTAGATATCTAATGAACTGCTCAACCTCATTATTGTGAATGAAGTTACCTTATATACTAGACAAGACAGGTCGAAACCCCTATGGCCCAACTCGAAACCCTTGACCCAATAAACATTAATTCGACCCAAACATAAACTAAACAAAACATAACATAATCAACCCCTTAACTATCATCACCCTCTATGTGTTAGGTTCATCGGTTTTGAATATATGAGATACTTGAGCATCATCTGATCCTCGCGTTCCCACGTTAAGTCTGGTCCATGCTTTGAGTTCCAACGAACTCTCACGATAGGTATTCGACTTTGTTTACGGACCTTGACTTCCCGATTCATGATTTCAACCGGTTCCTCAATAAATTGAAACTTGTTTAAGCTCCCGCCCAGGGCAAGGTCGAGGGTCGTGTCACAAGGTGGTATCAGTTCCACTTGTTTAAGTTAATTAAGTATTGTGAAAATACTTAAAATTAGTAGTTAGGAATTTGGTGAAACAACTTCTGTGAATACTGTGATACTAATTAAATATTATATATTCGATTTTCAGAATTCGTTGCTTTTATTGTTTTTGACTAACAGTATGAGAACTAGAGAGCTGTCAGATGCTTTCAAGAATATATCTGTTAACCATACAAATATGGATACTACTGAAAATCAAACCGGCACACAAACCGGGTACGAAGCGGATATAGATTTGAGGGAACTGAGTAATGCGGGATTTCATAATCAATGTAAGAATCCAAACTGCATGATTGGAATTAACTTCTTTAACAGGCTATAGCAACATGCACGAGTTAATTTTAGAGACATGAAATTAGCTCAGTCTACTGTTGAAGAAGATGAAGAGGTATTGATTCCTCCAACTGGTAATCCATACAAGAATGTGAGGTGGCCTGCTACTAAACAAACCAATATTGTTCCTCTCCTCAAAGAATTCCCTGATAACAGCTTGAAGGACTTGAAGTTTTAGATGTATGATCCGTTGACAGGTCAGGCTATGATTGTTTGTGAAAATACTGAATACAGGTTTATGGATACAAAGGATTTAATGTGTTTTGGTGAAAATGACATAAATCTGTTGGCGAAAACCCAGATTCAGAGCGATCCTCAGCATGAAGTGATGGCTAAGACTTGGACGAGTGGTGTAGCTCAGATTCTTGCATTCAAGTTGTGGTCAGGGCAACGTTCAAAAGTAGAAACTCAACTTTTTGGTCCTTATGTTAGAAGGAGGCTGCCGATTCTACCGGAGATTGTTAGGAAGCAGAAGAAGCCCTCCAAGAAGCGCATGTGAAGATGAAGACGCCAAGACGACAAAAACCTAGGGGGATATTGTAAGGCATAATCTAGTATGGGTTTGTGTCTGTCTTGGGTTACTTTGTATGGGTTGGGTTCGATACATTATGTGGGCTTGGTAGGTTGTTTTGTAGTCTATGGTGTATGGGCTTAGCCCAATGTAAGAGGGCTTTCTATTCTAGTATAAATAGGAGGTTCCTAAACTAGTTGTGGCTGTTGATTCTTTTGCAAACATTGTGCTTTTGTGCGACTTGAATACCAGACGGATCTATTTGAATCCGTGTGTTCTTGTATGTTGAATCAATACATTTGCTTTTCTATCTTCTACATCTTACTTGTAATTTTGCTACTTGTTTGGTGTTTGATATCGGATTATATAGTTTTGGGACTTACAAGCGGGCACGGAGCCGTGGTCAGGGCTCTGATCTGACTATAAATAGGGTTCTTGGTTCCTTTCAAAGGCATCCCTTGGCAAACCACTACTCTCCTACTTTGCCACAACTCCACCACCACTACAACACCAACACCCCCCACCATCATCCATCATCCATCTTTAGAGTGTGTAGTAGTCTTGGGATCCAAGATTGATCGTAAGGGTTCTTGCCAATCAAAGGCCATGTTTGGTTAAGCCTCTTACATCACTTGGTGAAGACAAGTCTTTTATGTATTACTTTTGATTTTTAATCTTTCAGCATTTTTTATTTGGGTTTGTATTAATGACTTTAATAACTAGTTTCTTATGTTGAAGGTGAATTTTCTTTATCATTTTCTCGTGGTGTCTTGAGGTTACTTTACTGTCTATATAAAGTAAATGATTGCATCATTCATGTCTTTACGGTCTATATAAAGCGTGTTGACTACCTAGTCGGGGGTTAGGGGGATGGTTTGGTAAAGTTCTTGTCTCGTTCAGTGTATAGATCCTGCAAGGACCTAGTTCAAGCTTACTAGGACCTCCTTCAATACCCACTGGTATTGGATGGTGGGGGTGCGAATAGCTTGAACCCCTCATATGTAAACTACTATTAATACTTTAAACCAGCTTCTTTGGATTGTATCCTTGTTGACTCAAAGTACTTAGCCGAGGGTAACGTGACCTTCAAAAGAGGGGCCTACCACTATTCGTGTGACACCCTAGGAAAACCAGTAAACTACACAACACAACTAGCTTCCTCAGTAACCGCATGCTAAATTTCGGGACAAAATTTCTTTCAAGTTGGGATAATGTGACAACTCGAGTTTCCAAGATTCTATCTTCGCATTAATTGCACGTTAACTATTTAGTTGTTTGCTTGTTTGCCTTGTAATTGTACACGTTGGATTATATGTTGAGATGTTTATTGGATATGTTATCTATTTAATATGGTTATGGTGTTTGGTGATATAACATGAGACCTGTTTGAAAAACTTAAACCCTGAATGGACTCGATGAAACAAATGTGTTTCGCCATCTACACTCCGACGAAACCAAGGAGTATTTCGCCGTCCTTAATTCGACGAAACAAATGTGTTTCGCCGGCCCAACGTTTCGCCGAAGCCCATTAAGGGCCCGGTATGTTACGCTTATATTTATTGTGTATTACGGTTCCATTCGTCACATTTTTAGCAAATAAGAAAACCCAAGAACTCTCTTCTGTGTGACGGCAGTTCGTGTTCTCCAAGCCCTCGATAGCGATCTATCCATCATTCATTCATTCTATCTCGGTTAGCAACACTTTTGTTTAATTGATTCCATGATTCTTTAACTGATGGATATATGTTTACATATATGTTTTTGATTGATGAGATGTTCTGTGGACATAGGCTTTGTTCTAGAAAATCACGACCATATGTTGAATTGATTAGGGTTTCATGAATCTTACAATTGTTGTGCATGTTAGTGAATGTTAGTATAAAATCTGATTATTATCTAGATCCTAACCATCTGATAATTCTTTGTGATAGAAAACCATCTGATATATGTAATGCTGGTATAGATTTTAGGAATGTTTAGCAAACTATTATGCATAGGGTACATGCTAGATGTCATGTGCTGTGTTGATTGTTATGATAATTGGTATCGATGATTGCTGTATGATTGTTTGTATGCTATGTGATGATGATCGGTGGTTAGGGTTCTGGGTAATCATCAGTTACGCGACGTAACTGATCTAATGGACGAAACACAAATCATGACGAAACGGAAGGTGTTTCGCCGAAGGGATCACGAGAAAACAGAGGGTGTTTCGTCGAAGGGTTGCACGACGAAACAAGTATGTTTCGTCAAGGGTTTAATCTGCACAGTAACTAAGTTTAATGCTGTTAGGGGTTAACTGGGTTAGTTAACTGTTGTTAAATGATAGGCATGACTTGCATGAGCTTGAATACGTGCTTTGTGTTAATTGGTGCTCAGTGATTCAATACCCACTGTGATTGTACTTATACATGAACTTCGTGAATATAAACTGATTATGTACACATGCATACCATAGGCCTTGACTGATGTAATTAATCAAACCGAGCAAACCAAGGTGAGTTCACACTCTTACCAAGGCATGGGATTCCCGGTGGGATGGGAATGGGATTTGTATGACTACCCGTACCTTCATCACTACTAGACTACTTACTACCATCCTCGGGTTGGGAAGGACGCCAGTGCTAAAACCTACGTACCATTGTCCTCGGTTTGGGAAGGACACCAGTGTTAAAACCTACGTAAAACCTACTTACTACTGTCCTCGGTTTAGTATTAGAGCCATTGGTTATAGTGAACTTGGTTTTGATAAAAGGGAAAAAGTTTTTGTTAAAACCAGACTATAACCAGAACAGTGCTCGACGATCTACAATGACGCTTCGCTCCACGTGCAAGACTCACATTTCTATGTGATATGGTTTATGTTTTATTACCTACTTGTTAGTTACATAGAACCTTGCTCATGGTATGCTTAGATAAAAGTAGCAGCTATTGTTTGAAACACATGTGTGCTTACTCCCTTCTGTCATCGCACTTTTGCGAACCTCTCTCACTCATGTTTCCCTTTTGTTATGAAGATCATGAGTGGACGTGTCAACATGACTCAAGCCCAGTTGACAGCTTTCATTAACCAACAAGTTGCTGCAGCACTTGCAGCCGCTCAAGCAGGAGGTATACCCTGCAGTCGCAAACTCACTCTAGGATCTTTAGATCCTACCCTCATAAACCAACTCTTGTGTTTAACTTTGTCCTATCCTCATACACAACAGGTCAGCACGCTCAGCCACCTGTATGCACATTCAAGACTTTTATGGACTGTCGTCCTAGTACTTTCAGTGGCACTGAAGGGGACGTTGGACTCCTCCACTAGTTCGAGAAGCTCGAATGGTCTTCGAGATGTGTGAATGCCCTGAGGCTCGTAGGGTGAAGTATGCCACTGGTACTCTCGAAGGCATTGCGCTGACTTGGTGGAATGCGCAAGTTCAGATGTTGGGGTTGGCGGCTGCTAATGCCATCCCATGGAACGACTTCAAGGAACTGATCAAGCGGGAATACTGCACTCGTGATGATATCCACAAGTTGGAAGTGGAGTTCTTTAACCTGAAGATGATAGGGTCAGATATAGAGGCGTATACGAAAAGGTCAAACGAGTTGGCCATCTTGTGTCCAACTATGGTGGATCCTCCCATCAAGCGTATCGAACTGTACCTCAAAGGATTAGTACCAGAGATTCAAAGCCATGTGACCTCTGCTAATCTTGCTAGCATCCAGGATGTTACTCGTCTTGCTCATCGCCTCACAGACCAGGTAGTGGAACAGAACAAGCTGCCGAAGCGTATCGGTGCTACTACCACTACTACTACTTCTGCTATTCCCATTGACAACAAGCGAAAATGGGATGGAGATTCCAGCAAGGGTTCGACTGCAGTTCTGTCCCAGACACAACAGCGAAAGACTAAAGTCTACCAGAGTCCTGGTCAGCAATCTTCTGGTAGTCAGGGGCAGGGTGGATATCGAGGAAATCACCCAAAGTGCAACAAATGCAACAGACACCACAGTGGTCAGTGCAACAGGGGACGTTGTCAGAGGTGTCTCAAGATGGGTCATGAAGCCAAAGATTGCAGGAGCTCACGGCCTGCAAATCAGTATCGTCAGCAGCAACAGCAAGCACCCCAGAATCAGCAACGGCAACAGGGCAACAAAGGATGTTTTCAGTGTGGCGCTGAAGGTCACTTCAAGAGACACTGCCCACAGCTAAATCAGAATCAGAATCAGAATCAAAACCACAACCAAGGAAACGGGAACAATAATGGAAACAACAATGGGGGAAATAATAATGACAACGGTGCTAGGGGTCGATTGTTCGTGCTGGGTCAGGGTGAAGCAAGGAATGATCCTAATGTGGTGATGGGTAAGTTCCTTCTCGATGACTTTTATGTTACTGTTTTATTTGATTCGGGTACCAATACCAGTTATGTGTCTCTAAAAGTTAGTCAAATGCTCAAGCGCACACCAACACTTTTGAACACCAAGCACGTCGTAGAGTTAGCAAATGGTAAAAGTCTAGAGGCCACACACATAGTTCAGGGTTGTAATCTTGTCCTCGCTGGTCAGACTTTCTCTATCGATCTCATTCCTATAGTTCTAGGTAGTTTCGACATCATCATTGGGATGGATTGGTTGTCCCAACAACAAGTAGAGATTCTATGCAAAGAGAAGATTGTTCGTATTCCTCGTTCTGGTAAAGAACCCCTCGAAATTCAAGGCGACAAGAGTGGTGCTGTGGTGGGCATCATCTCCTTTCTTAAGGCCCAGAAGTGTTTGCGCAAAGGCCACACCACTATTTTAGCGCTTGTTACTGACGCATCAATGAAAGAGAAGAGATTAGAGGATATTCTAGTAGTACGCGACTTTCCTCAAGTGTTCCCTGAGAATTTACCTGGATTACCGCCTCATCGCCAGGTCGAATTCCAAATTGAGCTAGCTCCTGGAGCAGTGCCAATAGCTCGTGCACCGTATCGCTTAGCTCCATCAGAATTGGAAGAACTATCTACACAACTACAAGAACTCTTGAATAAGGGTTTCATACGTCCTAGCTCTTCGCCATGGGGAGCTCCAGTGTTGTTTGTTAAGAAGAAAGATGGTACCTTCCGTATGCGCATAGACTACCGCAAACTAAACAAGGTGACCGTGAAGAATCGCTATCCTCTTCCACGCATTGATGACTTATTCGACCAGTTGCAAGGGTCGAGCTTCTATTCAAAGATTGATCTGAGGTCAGGCTACCATCAACTGAGAGTCCAGGACGAGGACGTCTCCAAAACAGCATTCAGAACACGCTACGGCCACTACGAGTTTCTAGTCATGCCATTCAGGTTAACAAACGCGCCCGCAATCTTCATGGATCTTATGAACAGAGTCTGCAAGCCTTACTTGGATAAGTTTGTTATTGTATTCATCGATGACATTCTGATCTACTCTAAGAGTCAGGAAGAACACGAGCAGCATTTACGACTCATTTTGGAACTCCTTCGAACAGAACAGCTGTACGCCCAGTTTTCAAAATGCGACTTCTGGCTTCGTGAAGTCCACTTTCTAGGCCACGTGGTAAACAAGGATGGGATTCATGTTGATCCATCCAAGGTAGACTCGATTAAGAACTTGTCTGCACCTCGCACACCAACGGAAATTCGCTAATTCTTGGGTTTGGCAGGTTACTACAGGAGGTTCATCAAGGATTTTTCCAAGATTGCGCATCACTTTACTAACTCAGAAAGGAGTCACCTACCGTTGGGGTGAGCCACAAGAATCTGCATTTCAGCACCTAAAGGATAGACTTTGTAGCGCACCTATTCTCTCATTGCCTGAAGGCACATACGATTTTGTAGTTTATTGCGACACATCCATTCAGGGTCTTGGGTGTGTGTTGATGCAACGTGACAAGGTTATTGCTTATGCGTCACGCCAACTTAAGGTTCACGAAAGGAACTACACTACACATGATCTAGAGCTGGGAGCTGTTATTTTCGTGCTCAAGATATGGAGACATTACCTGTACGGTACCAAGTGCACCATCTACACCGATCACAGGAGTCTCGAGCATATCTTCAAACAGAAGGAACTAAACATGCGACAACGTCGATGGGTCGAGCTTTTGAACGATTACGAATGTGCCATCAAGTACCATCCGGGTAAAGCCAATGTTGTGGCCGACGCCCTCAGTCGAAAGGATACTGCACCGAAACGCGTGCGAGCGTTAAAACTCACCATCCAGTTTAGTCTTCCTGCACAGATACGAGATGCTCAGGTAGAAGCATTGAAACCAGATAACGTCAGGGCTGAAGCCTTACGCGGCTCAAGGCAACGGTTAGAACAAAAGGAAGATGGCGCCTACTATGTAACAAGACGCATCTGGGTCCCACTCTATGGCAATTTACGAGAACTTGTGATGGATAAGCCACATAAGTCTCGCTACTCAGTACATCCTGGTTCGGATAAGATGTACCACGATCTCAGAACTACGTATTGGTTGCCTAGCATGAAAGCCCACATAGCAACTTACGTCAGCAAATGTTTGACTTGTGCGAGAGTCAAGACGGAATATCAGAAACCATCGGGCCTACTCCAACAACCAGAAATACCACAATGGAAATGGGAGAAAATTTCCATGGATTTTGTTACTGGCCTGCCTAGATCTCAACGTGGGAATGATACTATTTGGGTGATCGTGGATCGACTCACCAAGTCTGCACACTTCTTGGCTATCAAGGAAACCGACAAGTTTTCTACTTTAGCAGACATTTACTTAAAGGAAGTGGCTTCGAGGCACAGGGTGCTAACCTCTATTATTTCCGATCGCGATGCATGTTTTACTTCTGAACTATGGCAAGCAATGCACAAATCGTTTGGCTCACGATTAGACATGAGCACAGCTTATCACCCTCAGACGGATGGGCAGTCTGAGCACACTATTCAAACCCTTGAAGACATGCTTAGGGCATGTGTGATTGATTTTGGAAACGGCTGGGAAAAACACCTCCCTTTAGTGGAGTTTTCGTATAATAACAGTTACCACACCAGCATTCAAGCCGCTCCATTTGAGGCATTGTACGGGCGTAAATGCCGATCACCTCTTTGTTGGGCAGAGGTGGGTGATAGTCAGATCACGGGTCCAGAACTTGTAGTAGACGCAACGGAAAGAATTGCTCAGATACGACAACGCATGGCGGCAGCTCGTGACCGTCAGAAAAGCTATGCTGATAAGCGCAGGAAACCACTCGAGTTCCAAGTTGGGGATCGAGTGCTACTCAAGGTCTCACCTAGGAAAGGTGTAGTTCGTTTTGGCAAACGAGGCAAGCTCAATCCGCGATATGTCGGACCGTTCGAAATCATAGAGAAAATAGGCAAGGTGGCTTACAAACTGGACCTACCAGCAGAACTTGGTGGAGTTCACAACGTTTTTCACGTGTCAAATCTGAAGAAGTGTCTGTCAGATGAGACCCTCATAGTTCCTTTGAAGGAGTTCACTATCGACGATCCGTTGCGATTCGTTGAGGAACCAGTTGAAATCACGGACCAAGAAGTTAAGGTCCTCAAGCACACCAGAATACCTCTTGTTCGAGTTCGTTGGAACTCCCATCGTGGCCCAGAGTTCACCTGGGAACGAGAAGACCAAATGAAACTCAAGTATCCCCAGTTGTTCAAGAACAATGCAACTACTACTGAGGCTGAAGCAACTACAGAATTTCGAGACGAAATTCCAAATCAACGGGGGGATGATGTGACACCCCAGGAAAACCAGTGAACTACACAACACAACTAGCTTCCTCAGTAACCGCATGCTAAATTTCAGGACGAAATTCTTTCAAGTTGGGGATAATGTGACAACTGGAGTTTCCAAGATTCCATCTTCGCATTAATTGCACGTTAACTGTTTAGTTGTTTGCTTGTTTGCCTTGTAATTGTACACGTTGGATTATATGTTGAGATGTTTGTTGGATATGTTATCTATTTAATATGGTTATGGTGATATAATATGAGACCTGTTTGAAAAACTTAAACCCTGAATGGACTCGACGAAACAAATGTGATTTGCCATCTACACTCCGACGAAACCAAGGAGTGTTTCGCCGTCCTTAATTCGATGAAACAAATGTGTTTCACCGGCCCAATGTTTCGCCGAAGCCCATTAAGGGCCCAGTACGTTACGCATATATTTATTGTGTATTACGGTTCCATTCGTCACACTTTTAGCAAATAAGAAAACCCTAGAACTCTCTTCTGTGTGACGGCAGTTCGTGTTCTCCAAGCCCTCGATAGCGATCTATCCATCATTCATTCATTCTATCTCGATTAGCAACGCTTTTGTTTAATTGATTCAATGATTCTTTAACTGATGGATATATGTTTACATATATGTTTTTGATTGATGAGATGTTCTGTGGACATAGGCTTTGTTCTAGAAAATCACGACCATATGTTGAATGATTAGGGTTTCATGAATCTTACAATTGTTGTGCATGTTAGTGAATGTTAGTATAGAATCTGATTATTATCTAGATCCTAACCATCTGATAATTCTTTGTGATAGAAAACCAACAGAACCAAATGATTATCAACTGGATATATGTAATGGTGGTATAGATTTTAGGAATGTTTAGCAAACTATTATGCATAGGGTACATGCTAGATGTTATGTGCCGTGTTGATTGTTATGATAATTGGTATCGATGATTGCTGTATGATTGTTTTTATGCTGTGTGATGATGATCGGCGGTTAGGGTTCTGGGTAATCATCAGTTACGTGACGTAACTGATCTAATGGACGAAACGCAAATCATGACGAAATGGAAGGTGTTTCGCCGAAGGGATCATGACGAAACAGAGGGTGTTTCGCCGAAGGGATCACGAGAAAACAGAGGGTGTTTCGTCGAAGGGTTGCACGACGAAACAAGTATGTTTCGTCAAGGGTTTAATCTGCACAGTAACTAAGTTTAATGCTGTTAGGGGTTAACTGGGTTAGTTAACTGTTGTTAAATGATAGGCATGACTTGCATGAGCTTGAATACGTGCTTTGTGTTAATTGGTGCTCACTGATTCAATACCCACTGTGATCGTACTTATACATGAACTTCGTGAATATAATCTGATTATGTACACATGCATACCATAGGCCTTGACTGATGTAATTAATCAAACCGAGCAAACCAAGGTGAGTTCACACTCTTACCAAGGCATGGGATTCCCGGTGGGATGGGAATGGGATTTGTATGACTACCCGTACCTTCATCACTACTAGACTACTTACTACTATCCTCGGGTTGGGAATGACGCCAGTGCTAAAACCTACGTAAAACCTACGTACCATTGTCCTCGGTTTGGGAAGGACACCAATGTTAAAACCTACGTAAAACCTACTTACTACTGTCCTCGGTGTGGGAAGGACACCAGCGCTAAACCTACGTACTCGCTACGTACTACTGTCCTCGGTTAGGGAAGGGTACTTACGTAAAGCCTACATAAACTCAAACTTACCACTGTCCTTGGATTGGGAAGGACACCTATAGATACAACTAGTCTAGTACCATACAACATGGGAAGCCCCCACTTACTATTGTAAAGGTTTGGGAAACAAGGGTACTGGGTAACGCAGGGCTATGAAATGAACTTACGATTTCTGAGGTGAACGCATTAACTGAACAATCAACTGTGAACTCGCTCAACTTTGTTGTTGACAGTCTGTTACATGCCTTGTAGGTCGATAGGTACTCATGGAGCTTGCACAGGGAGGCGCGGTCGTTGTGGGACATGGATAGTGGGTGCCATGTTAAAACATTATGACGTTTTCGAACTTGATACTTATGTTTGGGTTTTCACATTTTTGCTTCCGCTAAACACTTAACTATGTTTTGTTTTGAACACCTTTTGTATTGATGGGTTGAACTTTATTTATTACTTGCAATGTTCAATATGATTGGTGGCTTGATCCTGGTCAGTCACGCCTCCATGCGGTGATACTCCGCGAGTGGTTTTGGGGGTGTGACAGATTGGTATCAGAGCCATTGGTTATAGTGAACTTGGTTTTGATAAAAGGGAAAAAGTTTTTGTTAAAACCAGACTATAACCAGAACAGTGCTCGACGATCTACAACGACGCTTCGTTCCACGTGCAAGACTCACATTTCTAGGTGATATGGTTTATGTTTTATTACCTACTTGTTAGTTACATAGAACCTTGCTCATGGTATGCTTAGATAAACGTAGCAGCTATTGTTTGAAACACATGTGTGCTTACTCTCTTCTGTCATCGCACTTTCGCGAACCTCTCTCACTCATGTTTCCCTTTTGTTATGAAGATCATGAGTGGACGTGTCAACATGACTCAAGCCCAGTTGACGGCTTTGATTAACCAACAAGTTGCTGCGGCACTTGCAGCCGCTCAAGCCCTCGATAGCGATCTATCCATCATTCATTCTATCTCGGTTAGCAACACTTTTGTTTAATTGATTCCATGATTCTTTAACTGATGGATATATGTTTACATATATGTTTTTGATTGATGAGATGTTCTATGGAGATAGGCTTTGTTCTAGGAAATCACGACCATATGTTGAATTGAGAAGGGTTTCATGAATCTTACAATTGTTGTGCATGTTAGTGAATGTTAGTATAGAATCTGATTATTATCTAGATCCTAACCATCTGATAATTCTTTGTGATAGAAAACCAACAGAACCAAATGATTATCAACTGGATATATGTAATGGTGGTATAGATTTTAGGAATGTTTAGCAAACTATTATGCATAGGGTACATGCTAGATGTTATGTGCCGTGTTGATTGTTATGATAATTGGTATCGATGATTGCTGTATGATTGTTTGTATGCTGTGTGATGATGATCGGCGGTTAGGGTTCTGGGTAATCATCAGTTACGCGACGTAACTGATCTAATGGACGAAACGAAAATCATGACGAAATGGAAGGTGTTTCGCCGAAGGGATCATGACGAAACAGAGGGTGTTTCGCCGAAGGGATCACGAGAAAACAGAGGGTGTTTCGTCGAAGGGTTGCACGACGAAACAAGTATGTTTCGTCAAGGGTTTAATCTGCACAGTAACTAAGTTTAATGCTGTTAGGGGTTAACTGGGTTAGTTAACTGTTGTTAAATGATAGGCATGACTTGCATGAGCTTGAATACGTGCTTTGTGTTAATTGGTGCTCACTGATTCAATACCCACTGTGATCGTACTTATACATGAACTTCGTGAATATAATCTGATTATGTACACATGCATACCATAGGCCTTGACTGATGTAATTAATCAAACCGAGCAAACCAAGGTGAGTTCACACTCTTACCAAGGCATGGGATTCCCGGTGGGATGGGAATGGGATTTGTATGACTACCCGTACCTTCATCACTACTAGACTACTTACTACTATCCTCGGGTTGGGAAGGACGCCAGTGCTAAAACCTACGTAAAACCTACGTACCATTGTCCTCGGTTTGGGAAGGACACCAATGTTAAAACCTACGTAAAACCTACTTACTACTGTCCTCGGTGTGGGAAGGACACCAGCGCTAAACCTACGTACTCGCTACGTACTACTGTCCTCGGTTAGGGAAGGGTACTTACGTAAAGCCTACATAAACTCAAACTTACCACTGTCCTTGGATTGGGAAGGACACCTATAGATACAACTAGTCTAGTACCATACAACATGGGAAGCCCCCACTTACTATTGTAAAGGTTTGGGAAACAAGGGTACTGGGTAACGCAGGGCTATGAAATGAACTTACGATTTCTGAGGTGAACGCATTAACTGAACAATCAACTGTGAACTCGCTCAACTTTGTTGTTGACAGTCTGTTACATGCCTTGTAGGTCGATAGGTACTCATGGAGCTTGCACAGGGAGGCGCGGTCGTTGTGGGACATGGATAGTGGGTGCCATGTTAAAACATTATGACGTTTTCGAACTTGATACTTATGTTTGGGTTTTCACATTTTTGCTTCCGCTAAACACTTAACTATGTTTTGTTTTGAACACCTTTTGTATTGATGGGTTGAACTTTATTTATTACTTGCAATGTTCAATATGATTGGTGGCTTGATCCTGGTCAGTCACGCCTCCATGCGGTGATACTCCGCGAGTGGTTTTGGGGGTGTGACAGATTGGTATCAGAGCCATTGGTTATAGTGAACTTGGTTTTGATAAAAGGGAAAAAGTTTTTGTTAAAACCAGACTATAACCAGAACAGTGCTCGACGATCTACAACGACGCTTCGTTCCACGTGCAAGACTCACATTTCTAGGTGATATGGTTTATGTTTTATTACCTACTTGTTAGTTACATAGAACCTTGCTCATGGTATGCTTAGATAAACGTAGCAGCTATTGTTTGAAACACATGTGTGCTTACTCTCTTCTGTCGTCGCACTTTCGCGAACCTCTCTCACTCATGTTTCCCTTTTGTTATGAAGATCATGAGTGGACGTGTCAACATGACTCAAGCCCAGTTGACGGCTTTGATTAACCAACAAGTTGCTGCGGCACTTGCAGCCGCTCAAGCCCTCGATAGCGATCTATCCATCATTCATTCTATCTCGGTTAGCAACACTTTTGTTTAATTGATTCCATGATTCTTTAACTGATGGATATATGTTTACATATATGTTTTTGATTGATGAGATGTTCTATGGAGATAGGCTTTGTTCTAGGAAATCACGACCATATGTTGAATTGAGAAGGGTTTCATGAATCTTACAATTGTTGTGCATGTTAGTGAATGTTAGTATAGAATCTGATTATTATCTAGATCCTAACCATCTGATAATTCTTTGTGATAGAAAACCAACAGAACCAAATGATTATCAACTGGATTTATGTAATGGTGGTATAGATTTTAGGAATGTTTACCAAACTATTATGCATTGGTATTGATGATTGTTGTATGATTGTTTGTATGCTGTATGATGATGATCGGCGGTTAGGTTTCTGGGTAATCATCAGTTACGCGATGTAACTGATCTAATGGACGAAACGCAAATCGTGACGAAATGGAAGGTGTTTCGCTGAAGGGATCATGACGAAACGGAGGGTGTTTCGCCGAAGGGATCACGGCGAAACAGAGGGTGTTTCGTCGAAGGGTTGTACGACAAAATAAGTATGTTTCGTCAAGGGTTTAATCTGCACAGTAACTAAGTTTAATGCTGTTAGGGGTTAACTGGGTTAGTTAACTGTTGTTAAATGATAGGCATGACTTGCATGAGCTTGAATACGTGCTTTGTGTTAATTGGTGCTCACTGATTCAATACACACTGTGATCGTACTTGTACATGAACTTCGTGAATATAAACTGATTATGTACACGTGCATACCATAGGCCTTGACTGATTAATTGGAACCAAGTAATTAATCAAACCGAGCAAACCAAGGTGAGTTTACACTCTTATCAAGGCATGGGATTCCCGGTGGGATGGGAATGGGATTTGTATGACTACCCGTACCCTCATCACTACTAGACTACTTACTACTGTCCTCGGGTTGGGAAGGACGCCAGTGCTAAAACCTATGTAAAACCTACGTACCATTGTCCTCGGTTTGGGAAGGACACCAGTGTTAAAACCTACCTAAAACCTGCGTACTACTGTCCTCGGTTTGGGAAGGACACCAGTGCTAAACCTACGTACTCGCTACGTACAGCTGTCCTCGGTTAGGGAAGGGCACTTACGTAAAGCCTACGTAAACTCAAACTTACCACTGTCCTCGGATTGGGAAGGACACCTATAGATACAACTAGTCTAGTACCATACAACATGGGAAGCCCCCACTTACTATTGTAAAGGTTTGGGAAACAAGGGTACTGGGTAATGCAGGGCTATGAAATGAACTTACGATTTCTGAAGTGAACTCATTAACTGAACAATCAACTGTGAACTCGCTAAACTTTGTTGTTGACACTCTGTTACATGCCTTACAGGTCGATAGGTACTCATGGAGCTTGCATAGGGAGGCGCGGTCGTTGTGGGACATGGACAGTGGGTGCCATGTTAAAAACATTATGACATTTTCGAACTTGATATTTATGTTTGGGTTTTCACATTTTTGCTTCAGCTAAACACTTAACTGTGTTTTGTTTAGAACACCTTTTGTATTGATGGGTTGAACTTTATTTATTACTTGCAATGTTCAATATGATTGGTGGCTTGATCCTGGTCAGTCACGCCTCAATGCGGTGATACTCCGCGAGTGGTTTTGGGGGTGTGACATTTCGTATTAATAACTTACTTAATTGCCTTTCAATATTCCGACCCTTTGGGATTGTATCCCTGCTGGCTCAAACTACTGGGTTGAGGGTAACGTCACCTTCAAAAGAGGGTCCTACTACTATAACTAAGATAATCACTTAAAAAGTCCGAAAGTGCAAAAATTATCAAAGGATACATTAAAGACGATTCGGATGTCACACCTCGACAACGTAAAACAACAAAACGTGGCGGAAACGTCGGGGAGTGTTGTAACAGAATCGTTGTTTCACAACCATGGAATAAATAATTTCGTTTTATTGAATCATTGAACTCATTGTTTTTTTACAAATCAGTTAAATACAAATGTTGTCTTTCAAATTTTAAAGTCGCTAAGGCACGAGTCCATCCTATGTGTAGCATATATCAACAATCATCACATAGCAGCACCTGAAACATGTGTAAAAATAGGTACATCAGCATAAAAATGCCTGTGAGATACGTAGGTTTTATTGATTTAGGATTCATGACTTATAAGTTTAATGAAAAATGTTTAAGAAAAGTTAGTCATGATCCTTGTAAAATGCTTTTTTTTTTGTAAATCATATAAAAATCGATAAGAAAACAGTTGATATAATATAAAGATGTATAAATAAATAATTAGGTAAAAATGAGTTTGTATATATGTATATATATATATATATATATATATATATATATATATATATATATTGTTGAAAAACAATATTTTGATAAAAAGGTTCATAGTATATTTGAAAATATACCTTGGATTTAAGAAAGTCGAATAAGTAATATATTAAAATATTTTTCAGTTCTAAAATAGTCAAACAGTTAGTATATTAAATATACTTTAGTTGTCAAAATAATAGTTTTCAGTAGTATATCAAAAGTATACTTTGGATAGATAATAACATATTAAACTATGTTTTGGTTTCATAAATAACATATCAAAATATGCTTTGGATTGGATAAATAACATATTAAACTATGTTTTGATTATTAACGAAATATATGTTGGTTTTGTACAATACCACACATGAGAGTATATCAGACTATACTTTTGGGAGTATATCAAAATGTACAATAAAAGTGTGATTTAAGAATTCATTCAGACCTAGTGCATCAAACTACACCTTTGAGACTACAGGAATACCACGAAGGCAATCCCTGTTTGGATGGAGAAATAAATTGGTTTCAGACATTCCATGACAACAGGAATGGGGTGTTAAATCCTATAGCGCTATATCATACTACCAACCGGTCTGATGAACAAAAATAAGTACTATTCCAACAATTTATTTTATAATCTTTGAAAAATCAGTGTTTAAACTATAAATAATCATTTAGTTTGTCAAAAGATAAGTATTAACATGTATAATCAATCATACTTTGAAATCATGAAAATAACAGATAGGTACACATGCTTCACCCCAAAACATTTGAAAATAGTAAAAGAGGGGACTATGTACCGATGTGTGTAAAATGCAACATATAAATTACATCAAATGAGGCATAAAACTAACCCTTTTTAAGTACTAATGTTGGAAAAAGAGTGTTTTTGTCTTCCTTTTGTATTTTCAGGATGAAATGAGCTCAAATACACAAAAGAAGCAGAAAGACAGCTAATTCTAGCATAAATACAAGAAAAGGAACAAAAGTAGATTGCCCGAACCCTCAACGGCATCCTCCCAAGCAAAGAAGAGAAAACAGAAGACTGAACACGCCCCGTGCTCAGCCAGCACGGGGCTGTGCCCAAGAAGCAGCAGAAAAGACAAATCTGTAGAAGCTTCTATTGCCCACCACGGGGCCGTGTCCAGTGAGCACGGGGGCGTGGCGAAAGTACAGCAGGCGCATTAATTGTAATTGCGAATTACAATTAATGAAGAGAGAGAGTGTCAGACGGGCACAGGGGCGTGTCCAGCGGACACGGGGCCGTGCCCAGCCTTCTGTTCAGCCTATAAATAGGAGTGCTTGGTTTCATTCCAACTCATCCCTTGGCACACCACCTCTCTCACACTTCATCCACCACCCACTACCACCATAACACCATCATCCACCACCATCATCCATTGTCCATCGTAGAGTGTGTGAGTCGTCTCGGGATCCAAGATTGATAGTAAGAGTTATTGACAATCAAGGCCATGTTTGCCTAAGTCTCTTACATCACTTGGTGAAGACAAGTGTTTAGTATAATAGTTTTTTTTTTAATCTTTTGCACTTTTTATTTGTATTAATGACTTTAATAACTAGTTACTTATGTTGAAGGTGATCTTTCCTTATCGTTTGTCCATGGTGTCTTGGCATTATTTTACTGTCTATATAAAATAAAAGATTTTCACCATTCATATCTCTACGGTCTATATGGAGGTATGTTGGCTACCTGGTCGGGGGTTAAGGGAACGGTTTGGTAAGGGTCTTGCCCTTGTTCAGCATTTAGAGGTCCTGCAAGGGACCTGGGTCAAATTTAGTAGGATCTCCTTCAATGCCCATAGGTATTGGATGGCGGGGATCCAAACTCTTTGACCCCCTCAAAAGTTAACTACTATTAATACTATAACCCGACTATTTAGGACTGTATCCCTGCTGACTCAGACTACTTAGCCGAGGTAACGTCACCGCCAAAAGCGGGGCCTACCATAATTTGCATTAATAACTTAATTCATTATCTTCCAATAATCCAACCCTTTAGGATTGTATCCTTGCTGACTCAAACTACTGGGTTGAGGGTAAATTCGCCTCCAAAAGAGGGGCCTACTACAATAACTAAGATAATCTCTTAAACAAGTGCAAAAGTGCGAAAATAATCAAAGGTTATACTAATACACGAGTCGGATCCAAGTGATTCATCTTGTCTATCTGTTTTTATTTTATTTTTATTTTTCAGCATTTAGTTAGTTTTTATTTTTCTAGTTTAAAAAACCTTTTCTAACCTTTTTGATTTGATTAGACGTTGAGGATAAACCGGTACCAAAAGCTCTTGTGTCCTTGGACGACCTCGGTATCTTACCAACACTATACTACGTCCATGATGGGTGCACTTGCCCATATGTGTGTTTAGTGTTAGTGAATATCGTGTTTTATAAATTTAAAACTTGGCTAAAAGTGTAAAAAGGGCTTAAAAATATACATAAAAAATATATCACACTTCACGCACATCAAGTTTTTGGCGCCGTTGCCGGGGACACAAGGATTTTAAGAAAGTTAGGAATCAACGGCCTAATCATATTTTTATTTTTCTTTTTAATTTTTTTTAGGATTTTTTAGATTTTCAGCGTCTGCAGAGCTCAGCACGGGCCGTGCCCGCTGAACACGCCCCCGTGCTCAATCATTGGAACTGGCAATCCTGTTTTAAGTCAGACAGTAAGCTGAACACAGGGCCGTGCTCACTCAACACGCCCCCGTGCCCAAGATTCTCTTACTGAAAACATAACCGTTAGATCCCGGCGGTTGGTAACTTCTGACATAAACATGAGTGATAGTAATTCTTTTTACTTTCGGCACTCTTATGGTATGTGGTGTCAATTATGTGGAGGCGAACATGAAGAATTAAAATGTTACTTTCTAAATTACAGGCTCCACTATATAGACCCACCAATTCCTTATAACCTTAAGAGGGGCGAAAGTAAAAATAAGCACTATCTCTCCCTCGAATGCGCCCAGCCAGATATTCTAGGGGAAATGCTCCTTGACGAGTTATTTCAACTAGAAGAGCTAATTCTAAATTGGTCAAAAGAACTTAGGAAGGATTTTATTGATCCACCCCAAGACGATGACCATGAAGGAATGTTGGAACCGCATTCTGACAACCTCGTTGCTCCCGAAAATACCTTCATACCTAGAAAAGACTTGGACGATAGTCGTCCCTCTGCCGATTGTGCCGTGAAGGACTCTCCATCGACTTCGTTCGGTGCATACATAGACCTGAACGATTCGACATACACCTTCTTTAACGAGAGCCCGGGAAAGGGTTGGACTTGTCCACCTAGAATGAAAATAGGAATTACCCTCACCGACAACCTCTTGCGTTCTCGCCTTAGTCTAGGACAACTAAGGTATCTTAGGCACTTTGGGGTTGTTCCATCCAGTAAGGAACCACCCGATATCAATAAGGTCATTAGGAACAACAAAACTCCATAAGACAGCCTCCAGACACGGGGCCGTGTCCGGTCAACACGCCCTCGTGCTCACCTAAAAAGATTCTCTGCTAATTTTGTCAGAATACGGACAAAATGTGTCAGGATGTTCTCTGCACACGGGGCCGTGTCCAGCGAACACGGTGCCGTGTCCAGTGCGCTGTCGTTTTCTTTAAATGCAGCCTGATTCCTGCTCATTTTTGACCACTTCACTAGACAGAGATTCCTGGGATCTTCACTCATACCATCCTAGGTAAGTGCTAAAAGAAGGTTCTCAAGGATCATCTTGTCCCTTCCACTTTTGTTCATTTCCCCTTCTTTCAAAATTTTTTTTTTCAACATTTCCTCCATGGAAGCTTGGAAACTCCATGATTCCAACCCTCTATGTGAAGTTTGTAAGATTATTTGCTATGGATTCTTGTTTAAAGTTAGTTGTATAACTTTGTTTTAAATTATCTAAGCTTAAACTATAGTTAAAAATCATGAAAATAATTTAAAACTCCCAGAATCCTTAGCCTAAAATCCTGCAGACAAATGGACACGGGGCCGTGTTCAGCGAACACGGGGCCGTGTCCGAGGTACTGTTTTGTAAAAATTTATTTCTCTTCCGTTTCTTTCTCAGAAAATGGCAAGCAGAGCAAGTGGGTCATCTTCAAGAAATAACCGACAGGGGAGGAGGTCGTCCACAGCAGAAGACTCCCTGGTGAACTATGTTTACGCCTTACGGGAGGCCATCGACGAAATGACGGGAGTGGAGGAAGCGTTAGTGGACCGTATCAACCATCTGACGGTGGGCTTGGAGGGTTATCTTCAGGAGCTTAACCTCTTGCACCAGAGGTTAAACCTTCTTGCTTCCCCGCCTTTGGTTCCCATAATAACCCAAAGAGCGTGGAACGTAGTACCCGAGGTCATCATTCCGGCCGAATGGTATGCCATGCACCAAGAGCCTCCGCAAAGGGTGGTGCAAGGAGTCCCGGTGAATGTTCCCCCTCAACCCACTGAGGAAAATGAAGCTGCCTTCTTCCTTCCAAGGGAGATAGAAGAATGGCTTTGAATGACATCAACGGAACCATAGGCCGAAGGTCCTACCACATCGGGAAACTATTCTCGAAATTTTCTTTAGAAGTAGAACCCTTTATGATAACCCCGTGTATCTCCTGACCTATTTAGTTAAGTTTTTATTTTATTTAGGAACTATATGTATCTCTCTACAGTTGCAATGAAATGATGGTTTTTAAAGTTTGATGGTTTATAATGAATAAAACACACTCGCAGTGGTAAAGGATGAAAAAGGGAACGAGAAAAATGGCCCGATGCACAAGAACGAGGCAACCCGACACAAATCTCCATTACAGAAGGCTCAACACGGGCCGTGCCCAACCAACACGGCCCCGTGCTGAACCACCTGCAGAAAAATGCCCAGTTCAGGTAACTGGACACGGGCCGTGTTCACCAGACACGCCCCCGTGTCCAGGCTTCTGTCTCATTTCTTTAATTTCTGTTACTGGCACCTGAACACGGGGCCGTGTCCAGTCCCCACGGGGCCGTGTCCAGACTGCCAGTAACATAAATCTTTGCTTTTTAACACTACATTACACATCCAATCAACCTAAAAAATTATTTTTGGGACACATTGAGGACAATGTGTAATTTAAGTGTGGGGGGGGGGGGAGCTAACACTTTGAAATTTTGCAAGTCCTAACAACAAGCCTTACAACAAACTCTATTGGAACCGCTAAACACCCCAAATTTTTTTCAAAATTTTTCATTTTTTTTACTTGTCTAAAGTTTAAGTTAGGAATCCTAAGATTAATAAGGTTATATTTTTACAACCGAGAGCGTCGTGATAACAAGAACCAACATAAGAAAATTATGAAATGGCATAACAAGTCTAGTTAAAATTTGATTATATATACTTGATCACATTAAAAAAAACCCCATTCCCCACAAAAGTGAGTTTTGAGCCTTTATTGAGCATACAAATTTACATCCTTAAACTAAATGCTCATTTTTCGTTTCTTGTGTGAATAGCCGCTTGGTTCTTACAACTCTAGAACTTGCCACGACGGTTCATTCCCGGTCCTTACCAACTTAAACCCAAGTAAGTAAATGATGGAGGCATTAGGACTAACCATTTTTCTTTCCACACCATTATTTTTCATTTTTGTTACCACCTACCCAAAATCCCCCTAGTTAACCCCTTTGAGCCTAAACCTTTCATTTCTTTACCCTTTTCACCCACCAAAAAACCCTTTTTATTTTTCACCATTTATTTTAGTAACAAGCTCGGTTTTTCGTAAACTCGTTCTTTTTCGTGTGATCAAAAAAAAAAAAAAACAAAGTGTTTTACGCAAACCGACGCTTTTTACGCTTTTCGCCCTTTTACTAACCACTAACCCAACCACCCACCTTTAGCCCAAGCCTAATCCTTCACCCAAAAAGTCCTCTTGATATCTACAAAGGTATAAAGTTAAAAAGGAGGAGGATTGATTGCTTGGCAAGCTTATGGTAGGAATAAGTTCCATGCCGCTCTCGAGTGATTCACTAAAAATACACCTTCGGCCGAGTGTTGAGTGATCCCCCATGAGGTATGTGAACTTGTATATAAATAAAATTTTAAAAAGACATGCTATGCCCTAATAAGTAATTTATCTTATGAAACGTTCTAAATAAATCATAACGAATAGGATTGTAAATAAATAAAAATAAAACCCAAAAAAATCTTGGATACCCGACACTCTATGACAAGCCAAAACCCTTCTCTTCTACCCATTCCATTTGGGAGTGTAAGCCACATTAAAAGAGTTTTGCTTGAGGATAAGCAAAAGTTCAAGTGTGGGGGTATTTGATGTGTGTAAAATGCAACATATAAATTACATCAAATGAGGCATAAAACTAACCCTTTTTAAGTTCTAATGTTGGAAAAAGAGTGTTTTTGTCTTCCTTTTGTATTTTCAGGATGAAATGAGCTCAAATACACAAAAGAAGCAGAAAGACGGCTAATTCTATCATAAATACAAGAAAAGGAACAAAAGTAGATTGCCCGAACCCTCAACGGCATCCTCCCAAGCAAAGAAGAGAAAACAGAAGACTGAACACGCCCCGTGCTCAGCCAGCACGGGGCCGTGCCCAAGAAGCAGTAGAAAAGACAAATTTGTAGAAGCTTCTATTGCCCACCACGGGGCCGTGTCCATTGAGCACGGGGGCGTGGCGAAAGTACAGCAGGCGCATTAATTGTAATTGTGAATTACAATTAATGAAGAGAGAGAGTGTCAGACGGGCACGGGGGCGTGTCCAGCGGACACGGGGCCGTACCCAGCCTCCTGTTCAGCCTATAAATAGGAGTGCTTGGTTTCATTCCAACTCATCCCTTGGCACACCACCTCTCTCACACTTCATCCACCACCCACCACCACCATAACACCATCATCCACCACCATCATCCATTGTCCATCGTAGAGTATGTGAGTCGTCTCGGGATCCAAGATTGATAGTAAGAGTTCTTGACAATCAAGGCCATGTTTGCCTAAGTCTCTTACATCACTTGGTGAAGACAAGTGTTTAGTATAATAGTTTTTATTTTTAATCTTTTGCACTTTTTATTTGGTTTTGTATTAATGACTTTAATAACTAGTTACTTATGTTGATGGTGATCTTTCCTTATCGTTTGTCCGTGGTGTCTTGGCATTATTTTACTGTCTATATAAAATAAAAGATTTTCACCATTCATATCTCCACGGTCTATATGAGGTGTGTTGGCTACCTAGTCGGGGGTTAAGGGAATGGTTTGGTAAGGGTCTTGCCCTTGTTCAGCGTTTAGAGGTCCTGCAAGGGACCTGGGTCAAATTTAGTAGGATCTCCTTCAATGCCCATAGGTATTGGATGGCGGGGATCCAAACTCTTTGACCCCCTCATAAGTTAACTACTATTAATACTATAACCCGGCTATTTAGGACTGTATCCCTACTGACTAAGACTAGTTAGCCGAGGGTAACGTCACCGCCAAAAGCGGGGCCTACCATAATTTGCATTAATAACTTAATTCATTATCTTCCAATAATCCAACCCTTTAGGATTGTATCCTTGCTGACTCAAACTACTGGGTTGAGGGTAACGTCGCCTCCAAAAGAGGGGCCTACTACAATAACTAAGATAATCTCTTAAACAAGTGCAAAAGTGCGAAAATAATCAAAGGTTATACTAATACACGAGTCGGATCCAAGTGATTCATCTTGTCTATCTGTTTTTATTTTATTTTTATTTTTCAGCATTTAGTTAGTTTTTATTTTTCTAGTTTAAAAAACCTTTTCTAACCTTTTTGATTTGATTAGACGTTGAGGATAAACCGGTACCAAAAGCTCTTGTGTCCTTGGACGACCTCGGTATCTTACCAACACTATACTACGTCCACGATGGGTGCACTTGCCCATATGTGTGTTTAGTGTTAGTGAATATCGTGTTTTATAAATTTAAAAATTGGCTAAAAGTGTAAAAAGGGCTTAAAAATATACATCAAAAATATATCACACTTCACGCACATCAGTACTCACTTGAGGGTGCTTAGAAGTCTTGAACAACTACCAAGCAAGCTAGAGGGAGCACGGAATCAAACGGCACCTAATATAGGTAACTACATAAATAAACCGGTCCTAAATCGGGAGATTGGATAGGATGAGGTCTCGTAAACCAAATGAGTGTGGGAACTCATATGATATGGTTTAACAAGGCCTACATACTAAAAGGAAACCTAACCTAAGTGCTTACGACCCATTATGACTCGTTTAGGTAGCATACGCTACTTTAACGCGTCGTTCGCGTAAAACGCGTTTGGCCCGTCTAACTAGTCCTACGACAAGTATTATATGCCCTAACATGTTTAATTACGTTGCATAATCATTTAAATGACAAAAGTTTGGGTTACATATGCTTAAATATCAATTATGCATGAAAAGGGCATTTTGGTCATTTTTCCGAAGGCATATAAACTACCTATCATACAACTACTTAAACGAAGTGACCATAAGGTATAACCTTGGAAGGTTATTCCCTATACAACTATGGTCACCTAAAGTGTTTGTTCGGATCCTTAAGATCGACCAAACGGGTCGGGTTCGAAAGTATAAGCGATTAATTAGATCGCTTACCTTACGACCCTACATAAGCACTAATAAAAAAAGTGACGAGCTAAACATGTTTAAAACATGTTTAAAAAAGTTTGAAAATAAATTGGATATCAAACAAACGGTTTTGATACCCGAGAGTAGTTTGGTTACAAAACACGCATAAACACGCATGAAACTCAGAACACATGTACATATTCGGAACCCACATTAACTCGGAACACCATATACATAACTCGGACCCACATTAACTTGGATAAGCATGCGTAACTCGGATCAAATACGAAACTCGAAACCACATAAACAAAATTCGGAACTATATATATACAAATAAACTCGGAACAAGTGATCATCTCAATAAAGTCGGACTCATGAATAACTCAGAACAACTAGGACTTTGTGACTTCACAAAGTCGGACCAAAGTTATTCCCGGACTAACAATTATTCTCAGATTAACATCGCATAATAACACGAAATAAGAAAAAATCATAGTTTTTCAATGTAATAGTTACAGTTCTATGATCAAACCCTAATCTCAACAATATTTCAAATCAAATCAACAGTTTAGCAGTTCTAATATATCAATAGCATCTCTAATGTCTAACAAAAACAACACATTCATTTAATCTAACAACAGTTACACATTCAATCAGGCATGATCAATTAACCACATATTGTTTGGATATCTAGGGTTTTGCATGAAATCAAGAGAACAAAGATATCAATGTATAACACAAAACACTTACCTTAATTCAATCTATTGTTTGTTCTTAATGGGTTGAAAGATCAAATAGTAGATGATTTTGTGTGAGATTTGCGTCTCTAAGAATGACAAGAGACGCAATGTATAACTTTTACACAGAAGCACATAACATCTTGCAGTTTGCTATTAAAATATATAATCCACGTATTTGTCATGCAATGTATAAGTTTCGTATAAACCATCTATTATATTAATTATTCGTGTTAGCCACCAATGTTTGAGAATTAACTTGTGTGTGTTCCAGTAATTCCCAGAATTACCAATGTAGACTCATTTAACTAACCCTAGTAAAATGCTATAAATGTATGTCTAAACTAATTGTGGTTAGGTTAAAGTGTTAACCTGAAATTGCGGGTTGTTAAATCATCCCCAAGCTGAAAGAAATTTTGTCTCGAAATTTGGTAAGCAATCATAGAGGAGTGAAAGGATAAGTTAAGATGACTATGGGTATTCCTCGGGTATCACATCATCCCCAAATTGAAAGGGCATTTTGTCCTGAAATTCACTAGTCTTATCAGTGTTAGCTTCATCGGTTTTGAACAGATGAGATACTTGAGCATCATCTTATCCTCGCGTTCCCACGTTAAGTCTGGTCCACGCTTTGAGTTCCAACAAACTCTCACGATAGGTATTCGACTTTGTTTACGGACCTTGACTTCCCGATCCATGATTTCAACCGGTTCCTCGATAAATTGCAACTTGTTTAAGCTCCCGCCCAGGGCAAGGTCGAGGGTCGTGTCAGAAGGTGGTATCGGATCCACTTGTTTAAGCTAATTAAGTATTGTGAAAATACTTAAAATTAGTAGTTAGGAATTAGATGAAACAACTTCTGTGAATACTGTGATAATAATTAAATATTATATATTCGATTTTCAGAATTCATTGCTTTTATTGTTTTTGACTAACAATATGAGCACTAGAGAGCTGTCAGATGTTTTCAAGAATATATCTGCTAACCATACAGATAAGGATACTACTGAAAATCAGACCGGCACATAAACCGGGTACGAAGCGGATATAGACAAACCGATGATATTTCAGGCACAACCGTTACTAAAAGCACCTCCTAAAAAGAGAAAAAGAATATTAGATTGGAAGGTAAGAAGGAAGAAGAAAGTTCCAACAGTGATAAAAACCAAAAGAACTGGAGAAATAAGTGGAAAAACAATTGCAAGCGAAAGTTCAAACACAACCACTATGCCATTATCATGGGAACAATTAGATCAAAGATTGGCAAACTGTGAGATATTCAGGCCAATACCTGAAGAAATTAATCTGAATATGCCTTCTTACCCTGCTATGCCAATAAACCCTGAACCTATAATTCCCGAACCTGCAATACCACAACCGCTCCCAAATCTGGTAGAAGAATGGTGGATTAATGATTGAGAATTCCAAAACCTTATGAATAATCCTTATCCATTCTACCCATATTTCCAACCGGAACCCCCCACTTTCCCCCGATGAACCAGGAAAACATGGAGGAGCTTCGCCATTATGGCGAGGAATTAATAGACGCGGGAAGTCGAATCCGGAATGTAGGAGAAAATCTCGTCTGGAAGTATAACGAGAAGGAGTATCACTTTTAGGAAACTAACCCCATAATATATGTCTGTATAATGTATTTTATGAATTTTGTGAAAAAAACTAACATATGTAAAATATGAGAAGCATATTATATATAAGAAAAATATAAGTCGCAATGATTGACGATTTTGACAATATCCTCTGATATTTTGATTGTTCTATTTATTATTCTGTGATATTAATATTTGGAATATGTTTGCAATTTAGATGTCAAAAATAGTTAATCAATCGGTCCAGAACAATCAGGAAAACTCCTTGGACAAAAGTGCCATAGAAAATTTAATAGCCCAGGGGATAGCCGATGCTACACCTTTAATTATTGAAGCTGTTAGAAACCATGTACCATTAGAAAACACTAAAGCTGTAAGTAGCAAACGTAATCATAGTAATGATTTTAGCCACAATGTCAATGGTGGTATTAGTGATATTATCAAAGCTCCATGTCTTAAGAAAATGAAGGCGATGACTTTCGGGTGTAATTATAAGGATTTTCTAGCTTGTAAGTCAAATGAGTTCGCAGGTAGTGAAGGAGCTATGTGTGACAACTCGTATTTCAAACCTTTCGTTGTACCTGGATGTAACATGCTTGAGCGTTATGTGATTAATTGATATGTTGGTTTTTAATGAATGATTATAAGTTGTATGCTACATGTTATGTGTGATTGTATTACAAGTAAGAATAATTAACAACTCTTGATTGCACAAGACTACCTAATCGCACAACACACTCTCGGCCCACACTCTTGTTCAAACAATTAACCCAAAGGGGCAGCCCATGATGGGTTCGGCCAACCTCTCATACGCATAACCTTCATGAGGAAGATGTATACTCCTCATAATTCACAAATACACAAACCCTGCACTCTCTTTCTCTTCTCTCGAACCTGACGGCAACATCTCCTCTTCCTCGAAGACCTTCTTGTTCAAGACGACCCTTGTTCTACCTTCTAACCGGTCAGTATTTTACTGTTGATTGTATGTTTGATGACGTTATGGTCTATATGTTTCTACATAATGATTTAGGGATGATTTGTGACCGGTTGTAATGTAAATTGATGAGGTTTTGTGTCCTTGCACATCGGTGCACATGTGTAGGGAGATTAGATCAATATAGGGTTTGATAATCATATGATGTTGATAATGACCAAGAACCGATTGCATGTTAATCGGCTGTTATGCGAGTATATTTGGATGATTGGTTGTGTTGTCATGTTAGGGTGCATGTTAGTAATCAAGATCATGAGCCTGTTAATGTGATTAATGTTATTGTTGTTGTTCATGCTATGAATGTGATTAGGGTTCATAGGAATTAGATGATAAACTCTTAGTTTGATCGATTATTGCATGATTGGAAACTGTTATTTTGATTGAATGAATGCAAAATAGGAAACTGAAGAGTGATTGAAACTGATCGCATGAAATTAGGGAATTGGATAACTGATAGCACAAGTTTGTTTGACCGCACAAGATCAGGTCAATGGGTCTGATCGCACAAGGGGCCGGTCGCACAAGACAGTCGCACAAGCTTGGTGCAACTGTTTAAAGCTCACAGTACAACTTAGCTATGCACGATCGCACAAAGTAATGTGGATCGCACAAGGCTGGGTCAATCGCACAATACCTTGGGCCACACAATTTATTAAGTTATGTTATGTTGTTGGGCCAAACAGCCCAAAACCCCAATCGGACAAGTTATCCTTAATCGCACAAGTCCATATGGACCGCACAAGTTAAGTGTTTGTTTAATTGTTTGGGCCGCACAAGCTGTTGTGTTTATGATGTGATGGGCCAGGTTTGGACTTGATCGCACAACCCATTGTGGATCGCATAAGTTGTGCTGATCGCACAACAAGTTGGGACGGTCAATATTGGGCTTCACTCGCACATGATAATTGGGCTCGCAAAATCTTAAAGGCCCAATCATCTGAATCGCACAAGTTTGGGCTTTATGTGTACTTGTTTGGTATTGTTAACGTGTGCCATATGTATGCCATGATCGTGATGTGTTTGTAACTTGTTAGTTTATGTGTAAACCTACGTGTACTACTTCAACCTAGACCTGACTTGTATGGTAACCATGTTAGGACGTGGTTGACCACAAACAGCTTGATTGACCTTTTTGCTTATCTGCCGAGCTAACCTACGGTGAGTTCACACTTTCTACAAGGCATGGGATTCCCAGAGGTTGGGAATGGGTAATTGATTGAAAGGCAACTTGCGTATTCTTCTTGGGTAGAATACGTACCTCCACCCTCTTAATTGAAGGGTCACAACATTGGAACCTACGTGATCTCCCTGTACGGGACACGTATCTCCACACTCTTAATTGAAGGGTGATAACATTGACACGACAAAAACTCTATCGTTAAGTCCCTCATTTTTATATCGACTTAATCGCCGGGCCAATGGCGAACGGGTCATTAGTTAAATAGCGCTATTATGTTTGACAAGCCTCACACCGCACCGCAGAGGATGGGAGTGAACTAATGGATCTGGGCACGTCAATGATGACAGACATTGACTTAGGGCACCCAACTTACTTCAGTCAGTAGTCAATATGGTAACGGGTCTAGTGGGATATTAATGGGGTAGCCCCCACGACTGGGAGCCAGAGGATAAAGGAATGAAATAATTTATGTTTTTAAACTATGGGGTAACCCCCACGGTAAGTAAGCCAGCTAAAGGAAACTTATGTTTTTGAAACAACTTAAAACGAACACCCAACTGTGAACTCGCTCAACTTTGTTGTTGATTCGTTACTATATGCCTTGCAGGTCGTTAGGTGCTTAGATGGAGCTTGCACAGGAGGACGAGGTCGTTGTGGGACTTGGACTGTTGAGTTCCATGTTAAACTTATGAACTTTTAAACTTATGTTTTGGGTTTTGAACTTTATGATTTCGTTGATAACTTGAACTTGTTGAACTGTTTGATACCAATTATATTATTGGGTTTGGACTTTTATTTACTTAATTATTTATGGTTCAATATGATTGGTGGTTGGATCCTGGTCAGTCACGCCTCCTGCGGTGATACTCTGCTTTTGGAATTTGGGGTGTGACAGATTGGTATCAGAGCCATTGGTTATAGTGAACTTGGTTTTAAAAAAAAGGGAAAAGCTTTTTGATAAAAACCAAACTATAACCTGTTCAGTGCTCAACGATCTACAACGACACTTCACTCCACGTGCAAGACTCAATACAATAGGTGATATGGTTTATATTTGTATTGCCTGCCTATTAGTTGTGACAACCGTCAAAAATCCAGGTACCCGTACAATTAATTAATATTGATTTAGTGCTTAATGACTGTGTTAAATTACAACTGATGACTTAAACTGCTTTCTGATTTCTGCATCATACTTACATGTGCATCACAATTCATACTGTCACATCATTTTTACATGCAAATTTTAGTGACACAAAGGATGCACAAAGCACAGCTAGCACAGTTAGTGGGTAACTCAGAAAAATGCTGACAATGTCAGTACATAGACAGACAGTGTTTTGAGACCCTGTATGGGCCAGAGACTAAGTTTCACACTAGTATGGTGTGTAGGAAAGTGAGGATCACAAAATTCAGCATTTTAACAAGCTAATTACATGCAAAAATATGGCAAAATGGTCCTGAATGCTTTCCTAAGTGTCGGGAATTAAAAGTGTCACAAAAGGGTACCTAAAGATCACTAAACGGAATAGTTTGACACTTTAACGAACCGGTATCTAATCGAACAACCGGACACTACCCGAAACACCAAAATTACACTAGAAGCATTGTTTTAGTGTTTCTAAGCTAGTTATGATCCCCGAACACCCTAACACACTATATAACATCAAATACACATGACACCTAACCAATACACTTAAGGTCCTAACTAATCATCTAACTAAACATTAAAACCCAACCAAGATACCCCCCCCCTCTCATGGACGGCACCATGTGACCCCACCAAGATCATGCTCAATCTTCCTAAGATTTGCAAAGGATTATGTGGTGTACTTAAGAGACATAAGACACAATGGTTAATACCCAAAATTTGGATTATAAGTGAATATGAAGGACCATTATCATCTACACTTCTCAACACCATCTCTCTCCCTCTCCTCCCTCTTCTCTCGGCCGAGAACTACACCAACACCACCATCACTTTCATTCATTGATCATCCATTTCCAAGTTCATTACATGATGCAAGAAGGTGTTTAAGCAAGCTTGGTGGTCGTGGATCTTGAAGAACCTCACCCGATTGCTTTTATCCAACACTTTTGTCATCTACAACTTCATGTGTTCTTCCCTAGCCTTGTGCTAGTAGTAAGGCCCTTACAACCCTTTGTTACTTCATATATTATTGGTTAAAAGATGATATACATTGATTATCTTGATGAACATTAAAAGACATATTCTTGAATCTCTAACATAAGCTTGTCATATGATGAACTCTTGACGAAACAATGTTGTTTAGTGTATGTATGATACTTGATTGTTATATTCTTGAGATTATGATGTTGATCATCATAAGGAGCTTGCTAGATTGTGATTAAACACATGATCTAGCAAGTGAGAGGATGATTATGTGACAAAACAAGATGATCATCCTCATATATAAGCATGAACTTGAGGAATAAAGTGGTTTCTTGAAAAATAATATACAAAGTGAGTTAGTAATCTTATGGATCTAAGATTTATGAATGGTTTTTCAAAAGAACCAAGTTCAAAATATGATTTTTAGAAGATCATGGTTCTTACTTAAATATACACTATTTTGTTGATAAAACAAGTATAAGAACACATTGTTTATAAGAAAAATTCAAAAGAATGATTTTTGGAAAGATCATCTAGTAAGTTCTAAACACCTAAACCTTCCAAGAAGGAGATTTTTAAAGTAGTGAACACACTTTAAGGGTAACTAAGTCTACTAAACACACTACCAAGTTACTACAAGTTTTTATGAAAACTCAAGTTCATGACTATTATGTAGATAGCTTTGTTTTAGCACTTGGTAAGTGTAGATTGATTATTGATTGTTTATGATGATTTTTTGAAAAGAAAATGATATGCTTTAATAGCATGGACACCTCCGTTTTTAGGGGAAACTATGGCAAAATTTTCTAAAAATATAAACACTTAGAAAAATATTGTCTAAACAAATATTTACAAGTGTGTTTTAACTAAGTTTTTCAATATAAACTTTGCCATAATTTTTAATACAAAAATACGAATATTGGAGGTTGGATTTTATAAATAAAAATGGATAAATATGTATTTAGAATATATATGTACACATTGTGTATGATTATTTGTATACTTTGTGTATTAGGTATATTATCTTAGGATTTAAAGTAATATAACTTAACAAATACCAATAATTTACAATCCAAAATAATACCAAAAATCACAAGGAATAAATATATATAAGTTACGCACTTAAATATTGTGAAACCGAACACAAGAACGTAACTTACAAAATATTCCGGAAAATACCATTATAAATGAAAATATTTTGGATGTAAAAATATATTTTCTTGAATATTTGGAATATCTAAGATTTTTAGGAAAAATATATATTTTCTTGAAATACATTATTTTCTTGACAAAATAAGTTTATATATATATATATATATATATATATATATATATATATATATTTTCTAAAGTGAGACTTGAAAATATATTTTGAGACTACGAATACAAGAATACGAAAATACATGTATGAGATACCCCCATCCTTCGGAAAGAAATACGAAAATAAATACTTGAGAACTATTATTACAAAATATTGTTTAAACAATTATTCCAAAATTAAATATAATTTAAAGTTAAAATAATCATTATTTTAACAAGAAATTATAACTTGGAATAATATTGGAGACATAAAAGAAACGTAACTCAAAAACATAAATACTAAGGCAAGGCACGGCTCGTTCCTCTAATAGACCCTAGTACATTGTAGGGAGTCGTGTTTGCTGAGGAGATTTGGGTTACGAGCACAGAAGACGCAAAGCCATGAGTTCATGTCCCCCTTTTCTTTTAACTGTTTTCAATTTTATAACTTCGGGGGTGAAATACATGTTACAATTGTTTACAAACGTTTTATACATGGTATGATTAGCTAAGGAGGGTTACTGCTTGATCATGTGAAAGGTGGATATAATACTTAAGGCCATTAATCCTCGTCGTAGGACCAAGGGACATGAGTGATAGATCTATTTTGGTATAGCGAGCCCACACCCATGAGGACCAGGGGGCATGGTCAACTAATGCAGACAAACTGCAGTTAATGAAGAAAGAGAGAAGGATGGACACGGGGCCGTGCCCGAGCTTCTGTTCAGCCTATAAGTAAGAGTGCTTGGATCACTTGCAACTCATCCCTTGGCACACCACCTCTCTCACACTTCACCCACCACCCAACACCATCACAACACCATCATCCATCACCATCATCCATTGTCCATCATAGAGTGTGTGAGTCGTCTCGGGATCCAAGATTGATTGTAAGAGTTCTTGACAATCAAAGGCCATGTTTGCCTAAGTCTCTTACATCACTTGGTGAAGACAAGTGTTTAGTGTAATAATTTTTATTTTTAATCTTTTTGCACTTTTTATTTGGTTATGTATTAATGACTTTAATAACTAGTTTCTTATGTTGAAGGTGATTCTTCCTTATCGTTTGTCCGTGGTGTCTTGGCATTATTTTACTGTCTATATAAAATAAAAGATTTTCACCATTCATATCTCCACGGTCTATATGGAGATATGTTGGCTACCTGGTCGGGGGTTAAGGGAACGGTTTGGTGAGAGTCTTGCCATTGTTCAGTGTATAGATCCTGCAAAGGACCTGGGTCAAATTTAGTAGGACCTCCTTCAATACCCACTGGTATTGTCACACCCCCAAAATCCCACCTGCGGAGTACTACCGCTTGGAGGCGTGACTGACCAGGATCCAGCCACCAATCATACTGAACAAGCATATAAGTAATTATAAAAGTTTAACCCATACGATTGGTGTTCCAAAACAAATAAGTTTAAGTTGCAAGCGGAAGCATAAGTTTAAAGTTATAACATAAGTTCAAAAGTTTCAAGTTTAACATAGCATGTAGCAATCCCTGTCCCACAACGATCCTCCTCCATGCAAGCTCCCACTGAGTACCTATGGTCCTGCAAAGCATGTAGTAACGAGTCAACAACTAGTTGAGTGAGTTCACGGGTGGGCGTTTGTTTTAGTTATTCCGAAAACAGTTTCCTTTAACTGGCATCCTGCCGTGGGGGTTACCCCATAGTTTAAAAACGTGACATGTTCGTTCCCAGTTACTCCGGCACTCCGGCCGTGGGGGCTACCCCATGTAGTTATCAGGCATTTCGGCCGTGGGGGCTACCCCATGCGTACACTAGACTCGTTACCATATCGACTGCTGACTGTAGTCATGTTTATGTGCCCTGAAAACATCAATGTCTATCATCATTGACGTGCCCCAGATCCATTAGTTCACGCCCGTCCTCTGCGGCACGGTGTGAGGCTTGTCAGACCTAAATAGCGCTATCTAACTAATGACCCGCTCGCCATTGGCCCGGCGATTAGTCGATACAAAAAGGAGGGACTTCGTGATAGAGTTTTAGTCTAGTACGTTTATCCGTCCATCCGGACGAGGAATCACATTCCTGAACCGCTGACGTCCTACCCAAGGAGGACGAGGAATCCACGTTCCTTAACCCAGTTCCCAACCCAGGGAATCCCATGCTTTGTAGAGGGTGTGAACTCACCTTGGTTTGCTCGGCAGTTAATCACAGAAAGTCAATCAAGTCGCAAGTAGTCAATAACATCCTAACACGGATATCACGTATAATCAGATTCAAACCAAGCAGTGTACGTACAAGTAGCAGTTACGGCATACAGTTTAAGTCATGGCAGTTTATCCACAGTGCACAGTATCACATTTGACCCACAAGTTCTATCTAAGCCCAATATACGTATTAACAGTTAACACAGAAGCCCATCAGTCTGGCCCATTAACTAAGGCCCAAAAGTGTGGTCTCGAGTCGCAACCGGACTCGCAAGCATGGTCTCGAGTCATGCTGTTTGTGCTGGTCTCAGGTGGTTGCGAGTCGCAACCGGTGTCGCAACCATGGTCTCGGTTCATCATGCTAAGGTCTCGAGTCGCAACGGGACTCGTAACCTGTGGTCTCGGCTTGTCCTGTTATGGTTGCGAGTCGCAACCGCGTGATCACGCTGTGGTTGCGAGTCGCAACTGGGCGATTGCGAGTCGGGATGCTGTCATTTTCACGTTCAGGTGCTGATGCAGATATAGTCAGATTAATGGTACATTATAATCAGGCCCAAATCAGGAAACTACCAATAGAATTTCACTAACATGTTTTCCTAATCAGGTTAGTGGTCAAAGTGGATCAAAATCACAAGGGTTTTCATATCTTAACTAGTATTCAAAGTGTTCTTCACATATTCAAACACATATTCATCAAGATTATAACATTTTTAACACTTATTCAACCAAACTATGAACAACCATTAAACTTTTGAGCATAACAACACAAGCTTGTCTCTATTATAAACCGATTTCATGACATATGTAAACCGATTTCATGAATCATCAAATCTAGTAGTTTAAACTCTATTTAACACAAGATATCACAACTCTACATGCCATATATCCGAAATGAAGATATGTTATCCGATTATTAACATTGTACATACAATATCATCATTTGTTAACAAGTAGCAAAACATTTCTCATGTATAAACAATCAACAAAACATCAACATAACATGAACACACTAACATTCAACAAAACATCAAGAACACTAACCGGTTATGGGTTTCGAGGGTGTGTGAAAAGCTTCCAACCGGGTGTGTGTGTGAGCCGATCCAAGTCCAAATCCGAGAATGATGAAGTGTTTGTGTGCTAGAGTTCTAGTGAGAGAGAAGATAGAAGTGTGTGTGTGTTTTTGTTCAACAAAATGGCAAAGTTAACTAAGGTTGGTTTATATAGGCTAGTTCAAGTGATGCACCCTTCATGGGTTTCGAGTGGGGGTTACGGCCCAAATGGCCCAACCGGCCAAAGGTTCTCGGCCCAAGTTCACTCGAGACCTCATGGTCTCGAGTCGGGTTCCTTATTCTCGGTCGGGTTCTTTGTTCTCGGGTTGGGTTCTCGGTTCACTTATAATACATATAAATATAAACAATGCACACATAACAAGCACATATCATGTAAAAAGGTTCACGTTATCATTTAGTTTAATCATTCAACTAATCACATAACGTACAAGCATATCGCATCAAGACACAACGAAGGTTCTAGGTTTCGGGTTGTCACATCATCCCCAAGTTGAAAGAAATTTCGTCCCGAAATTTGATGGCACTCACTGAGGAAGCTAGTCAAGTTGTAAGGTTTTCCCGGTTTTCCTGGGGTGTCACATCCACCCCCCGTTGATCTGGAATTTCGTCCCGAAATTCCGTAGCTTCAGCCTCAGTAGCGTTTGTACTGTTCTCAAACAGTTGGGGATACTTTTGTTTCATCCGATCTTCGCGCTCCCAGGTAAACTCTGGGCCGCGACGTGAGTTCCAACGAACTCGAACAAGAGGTATTCTAGTGCTCTTGAGGACCTTAACATCCCGGTCCGTGATCTCGACAGGTTCTTCGACGAATTTCAACTGTTCGTCGATCGTGAGTTCCTTTAGAGGAACTACGTGCGTCTCATCTGACAGACACTTCTTCAGATTTGACACATGAAAAACGTTGTGAACTGCCCCGAGTTCTGCTGGTAATTTCAGTCGGTAGGCCACCTTGCCTATTTTCTCAAGAATTTCGAAAGGTCCAACGTACCGTGGGTTGAGTTTGCCGCGTTTACCAAAACGAACCACACCCTTCCAGGGTGAAACTTTGAGTAATACCCGCTCCCCAACCTGGAGCTCAAGTGGTTTCCTGCCCTTATCGGCGTAGGCCTTCTGACGGTCACGAGCGGCCGCCATGCGTTGTCGTATTTGAGCAATCCGCTCAGTAGTGTCTACCACATGTTCTGGACCAGTGATTTGACTATCCCCCACCTCTGCCCAACAGAGGGGTGACCGGCATTTACGTCCGTACAATGCCTCAAACGGAGCAGCTTTAATGCTGGTGTGGTAGCTGTTATTATACGAAAATTCCACGAGTGGCAGATGTCTTTCCCAACTGTTGCCAAAGTCGATTACGCACGCACGAAGCATGTCTTCTAATGTCTGGATAGTGCGTTCGGACTGCCCGTCCGTCTGTGGGTGATACGCTGTGCTCATATCAAGACGTGAGCCAAAAGACTTGTGCATTGCCTGCCACAGTTCCGAAGTAAAACGTGCATCTCGATCAGAGATAATAGAGGTGGGCACCCCGTGCCTCGAAACAACTTCCTTGAGGTATATTTCCGCTAGAGTGGAGAACTTATCCGTCTCCTTGATTGCCAAGAAGTGTGCGGATTTCGTGAGTCGATCCACGATCACCCAGATAGTATCGTTTCCGCGCTGTGATCTAGGTAGGCCAGTAACAAAATCCATGGAAATTTGCTCCCATTTCCATTGTGGTATATCTGGTTGCTGAAGTAGGCCTGAAGGTTTCTGATATTCCGTCTTGACTCGCGCACAAGTCAAACACTTGCTGACATAAGTTGCTATGTGGGCCTTCATGCTAGGCCACCAATACGTAGTTTTAATATCGTGGTACATCTTGTCCGAACCAGGGTGTACCGAGTAGCGGGATTTGTGTGCTTCATCCATCACAAGTTCTCGTAAATCACCATAGAGTGGGACCCAAATGCGTCCTGTTACATAATAAGCACCGTCTTCCTTCTGTTCTAAACGTTGTCTTGACCCGCGTAGAGCTTCGGCTCTAACGTTTTCTGGTTTCAGTGCTTCTATCTGAGCAGCTCGTATTTGCGAAGGTAGACTAGAATGGATCGTGAGTTGTAAAGCTCTTACGCGCTTAGGCGTAGTGTCCTTTCGACTGAGGGCGTCTGCCACTACATTGGCCTTGCCCGGGTGATATCTGATAGAGCACTCGTAGTCGTTCAGCAGCTCGACCCATCGTCGTTGCCGCATATTCAGTTCCTTCTGCTTGAATATGTGCTCTAGACTCCTGTGGTCAGTGTAGATGGCGCACTTGGTTCCGTAAAGGTAATGCCGCCATAACTTAAGTGCGAAAACAACAGCTCCCAGCTCTAAATCATGTGTCGTGTAGTTCTTCTCGTGAACTTTGAGTTGTCGTGAGGCGTAGGCTATGACTTTATCTCGTTGCATCAATACACAACCAAGACCCTGAATTGATGCATCACAGTAAACCACAAAATCGTCTGTGCCTTCTGGCAGTGAAAGGATAGGTGCACTACAAAGTCTATCCTTTAGATGTTGAAAAGCTAACTCTTGTGCATTTCCCCAATGATAAACAACGCCTTTCTGTGTTAACAACGTGAGAGGCTGCGCGATCTTAGAAAAATCCTTAATGAATCTCCTGTAGTAACCTGCCAATCCCAAAAATTGGCGAATCTCCTTTGGTGTGCGGGGCGCAGGCCAGTTCTTAATAGATTCCACTTTGGATGGATCAACGTGAATCCCATCCTTGTTCACCACATGCCCTAGGAAATGGACCTCTCGAAGCCAGAAGTCGCATTTCGAGAACTTCGCGTAAAGCTGTTCCTTCCGAAGGAGTTCCAAAATAAGTCGTAGATGCTGTTCGTGCTCTTCTTTGCTCTTAGAATAGATCAGGATGTCGTCGATAAAGACTATAACAAACTTGTCCAGGTACGGCTTGCAAACTCGGTTCATCAAATCCATAAAAACTGCCGGTGCGTTCGTCAGCCCAAACGGCATGACCAAAAACTCATAGTGCCCATATCGAGTCCTAAAGGCCGTCTTAGAGACATCTTCTTCTCGAACTCTCAACTGGTGATATCCCGATCTCAGATCGATCTTTGAGTAGTAGCTCGACCCCTGCAACTGGTCGAACAAGTCGTCAATACGCGGTAGAGGATAACGATTCTTCACAGTCACCTTGTTGAGTTCGCGATAGTCGATACACATTCTGAAGGTACCATCCTTCTTTTTCACAAAAAGCACTGGAGCTCCCCAAGGCGATGAGCTAGGACGAATAAAACCTTTACCCAGGAGTTCTTGTAGTTGCGTGGAGAGTTCTTCCAACTCTGATGGAGCTAAACGATAAGGTGCACGGGCTACAGGCGCGGCTCCAGGAGCTAAATCAATCTGAAACTCGACTTGGCGATGGGGCGGAAGACCAGGTAATTCCTCAGGGAATACCTCAGGATAGTCGCGTACAACGGGAAAATCTTCTAACTTCTTCTCTTTCTCTGTGGTGTCAGTAACTAGAGCCAAAATCGCAGTGTGGCCCTTTCGTAAGCATTTCTGGGCCTTAAGAAGAGAGATGATGTTCTCAACAGCACTTCTCTTGTCGCCACGAATCATGAGAGGTTCACTACCTAAACCAGGAATACGAACGATCTTCTCGTTGCAAAGAATCTCTGCTCGGTGTTGGGACAACCAATCCATCCCAATGACAACGTCGAAACTACCCAAGGCAATAGGAATAAGGTCGATAGAGAAGGTCTGATTAGCGAGAATAAGCTGGCAACCCTTGACTACGTGTGAGGCTTCCAAACTCTTACCATTAGCTAGCTCTACAGTGTGCTTGTCGCTCAGGGGTGTAGGAATACGCTTAAGCATCTTACTAACTTCTAGTGACACATAGCTAGTATCGGCACCCGAATCAAATAAGACTGTAACATAAAAGTCGTCGAGAAGGAACTTACCCGTCACCACGTTGGGATCATTCCTTGCTTCACCTTGACCAATCACGAACACACGTCCCCTAGCACCATTGTTGTTGTTGTTGTTCCCATTGTTACCATTCCCCTGGTTGTTGTTGTTGTTCTGGTTCAGTTGGGGACAATCTTTCTTGAAGTGGCCTTCAGCTCCACACTGAAAGCACCCTTTGTTGTTACCCTGCTGCTGTCGCTGATTCTGCTGAGGTTGCGGACGATTCTGATTGGCGGGGTATGCGCTCCTGCAATCCTTTGCAACATGACCAGGCTTGTTGCATCGATGACAGTTGCCCCTGGTGCATGGCCCACTGTGGTGTAAGTTGCAACGATTGCACTTGGGGTGATTTCCTTTGTACCCACCATGACTTTGACCACCGGACGATTGCTGACTGGGGCTCTTGTGATCGTCCGTCTTTCTCTGCTGAGACTGAGTTTGCACCGAAGTTGAACCCCTGCTTGAAGTTCCATCCCATTTCCGTTTATCCCCACTAGAAGCACCAGAAGTAGTTGCAGCACCTATACGCTTCGGTAACTTGTTCTGCTCCACCGCTTGATCAGTAAGACGGTGAGCCAACTGTACAACCTGCTGGATAGTAGTCAAGTTCGCTGAAGTCACATGACTTTGGATCTCTGGCACCAAGCCCTTGAGATAAAGTTCAATTCGCTTATACGGAGGATCCACCATAGTAGGACACAACAAGGCAAGCTCATGCGATCTCTTAGTGTATGCCTCAATTTCTGACCCCGACATCTTGAGATTGTAGAACTCATCTTCCAGTTTGTGAATGTCGTCACGACTGCAGTATTCCTCCCTGATCATTTCCTTGAAGGTTTCCCATGGGGTGGCGTTGGCAGCAACCAACCCTAACATTTGCACTTGAGCATTCCACCACGTGAGAGCCAAACCCTCGAGAGTACCAGTAGCATACTTTACCCTGCGCGCTTCAGGGCATTCACACATTTCGAACACAGACTCCAGTTTCTCAAACCAGTGTAGGAGACCTACTGCTCCTTCAGTTCCGCTAAAAGTAGTGGGTCGACAGTCCATAAAGGTCTTAAAAGTGCACACCGGTGCCTGAGCATATTGACCTAAGGTAGGTGAAAGAAAAGACAGAGTTTAACACAAAGGTTGGTTCACGAGAGTAGGATCCAAATGATCCTAGAACAATTTCGGACTGCAGGATATACCTCCTGCGTGTGCAGCTGCGAGCGCTGCGGCAACTCGCTCGTTGATCAAAGCCGTCAACTGGGCTTGTGTCATGTTAACGCGTCCAGACATGGTTCTTCATAATAAGAGTAACACGTGTGAGAGAGGTTCGCGAAAGTACGATAGTAGGACAGAGTAAGCACGCACGTGTTCAAACAACAGTAGTTATACTAATCAAGCATACCATGAGCAATGTACTACGCAACTAACAAGTAGGCAATATACATACATCATATTACCTAGAACGTCGAGCCTTGCATGAGGAGCGAAGTGTCGTTGTGGACCGTTGAGCACTAAACCGGTTATAGTCTGGTTTTAACAAAAACGTTTCTCCTTTATTAAAACCAAGTTCACTATAACCAATGGCTCTGATACCAATCTGTCACACCCCCAAAATCCCACCTGCGGAGTACTACCGCTTGGAGGCGTGACTGACCAGGATCCAGCCACCAATCATACTGAACAAGCATATAAGTAATTATAAAAGTTTAACCCATACGATTGGTGTTCCAAAACAAATAAGTTTAAGTTGCAAGCGGAAGCATAAGTTTAAAGTTATAACATAAGTTCAAAAGTTTCAAGTTTAACATAGCATGTAGCAATCCCTGTCCCACAACGATCCTCCTCCATGCAAGCTCCCACTGAGTACCTATGGTCCTGCAAAGCATGTAGTAACGAGTCAACAACTAGTTGAGTGAGTTCACGGGTGGGCGTTTGTTTTAGTTATTCCGAAAACAGTTTCCTTTAACTGGCATCCTGCCGTGGGGGTTACCCCATAGTTTAAAAACGTGACATGTTCGTTCCCAGTTACTCCGGCACTCCGGCCGTGGGGGCTACCCCATGTAGTTATCAGGCATTTCGGCCGTGGGGGCTACCCCATGCGTACACTAGACTCGTTACCATATCGACTGCTGACTGTAGTCATGTTTATGTGCCCTGAAAACATCAATGTCTATCATCATTGACGTGCCCCAGATCCATTAGTTCACGCCCGTCCTCTGCGGCACGGTGTGAGGCTTGTCAGACCTAAATAGCGCTATCTAACTAATGACCCGCTCGCCATTGGCCCGGCGATTAGTCGATACAAAAAGGAGGGACTTCGTGATAGAGTTTTAGTCTAGTACGTTTATCCGTCCATCCGGACGAGGAATCACATTCCTGAACCGCTGACGTCCTACCCAAGGAGGACGAGGAATCCACGTTCCTTAACCCAGTTCCCAACCCAGGGAATCCCATGCTTTGTAGAGGGTGTGAACTCACCTTGGTTTGCTCGGCAGTTAATCACAGAAAGTCAATCAAGTCGCAAGTAGTCAATAACATCCTAACACGGATATCACGTATAATCAGATTCAAACCAAGCAGTGTACGTACAAGTAGCAGTTACGGCATACAGTTTAAGTCATGGCAGTTTATCCACAGTGCACAGTATCACATTTGACCCACAAGTTCTATCTAAGCCCAATATACGTATTAACAGTTAACACAGAAGCCCATCAGTCTGGCCCATTAACTAAGGCCCAAAAGTGTGGTCTCGAGTCGCAACCGGACTCGCAAGCATGGTCTCGAGTCATGCTGTTTGTGCTGGTCTCAGGTGGTTGCGAGTCGCAACCGGTGTCGCAACCATGGTCTCGGTTCATCATGCTAAGGTCTCGAGTCGCAACGGGACTCGTAACCTGTGGTCTCGGCTTGTCCTGTTATGGTTGCGAGTCGCAACCGCGTGATCACGCTGTGGTTGCGAGTCGCAACTGGGCGATTGCGAGTCGGGATGCTGTCATTTTCACGTTCAGGTGCTGATGCAGATATAGTCAGATTAATGGTACATTATAATCAGGCCCAAATCAGGAAACTACCAATAGAATTTCACTAACATGTTTTCCTAATCAGGTTAGTGGTCAAAGTGGATCAAAATCACAAGGGTTTTCATATCTTAACTAGTATTCAAAGTGTTCTTCACATATTCAAACACATATTCATCAAGATTATAACATTTTTAACACTTATTCAACCAAACTATGAACAACCATTAAACTTTTGAGCATAACAACACAAGCTTGTCTCTATTATAAACCGATTTCATGACATATGTAAACCGATTTCATGAATCATCAAATCTAGTAGTTTAAACTCTATTTAACACAAGATATCACAACTCTACATGCCATATATCCGAAATGAAGATATGTTATCCGATTATTAACATTGTACATACAATATCATCATTTGTTAACAAGTAGCAAAACATTTCTCATGTATAAACAATCAACAAAACATCAATATAACATGAACACACTAACATTCAACAAAACATCAAGAACACTAACCGGTTATGGGTTTCGAGGGTGTGTGAAAAGCTTCCAACCGGGTGTGTGTGTGAGCCGATCCAAGTCCAAATCCGAGAATGATGAAGTGTTTGTGTGCTAGAGTTCTAGTGAGAGAGAAGATAGAAGTGTGTGTGTGTTTTTGTTCAACAAAATGGCAAAGTTAACTAAGGTTGGTTTATATAGGCTAGTTCAAGTGATGCACCCTTCATGGGTTTCGAGTGGGGGTTACGGCCCAAATGGCCCAACCGGCCAAAGGTTCTCGGCCCAAGTTCACTCGAGACCTCATGGTCTCGAGTCGGGTTCCTTATTCTCGGTCGGGTTCTTTGTTCTCGGGTTGGGTTCTCGGTTCACTTATAATACATATAAATATAAACAATGCACACATAACAAGCACATATCATGTAAAAAGGTTCACGTTATCATTTAGTTTAATCATTCAACTAATCACATAACGTACAAGCATATCGCATCAAGACACAACGAAGGTTCTAGGTTTCGGGTTGTCACAGGTATTGGATGGCGGGGGTCCAAACTCTTTGATCCCCTCATAAGTTAAACTACTATTAAACTTTAACCCGGCTACTTAGGACTGTATCCCTGCTGACTCAGACTACTTAACCGAGGGTAACGTCACCTTCAAAAGAGGGGCCTACCACATTGTGCATTAATAACTTAATTAATTATCTTTCAATAATCCGGCCCTTTAGGGTTGTATCCTTGCTGACTCAAACTACTGGGTTGAGGGTAACGTCACCTTCAAAAGAGGGGCCTACTACAATAACTAAGATAATCTCTTAAAATGTGCAAAAGTGCGGAAATAATCAAAGGTTACACTACACACAAGTCAGATCCAAGTGATTCATCTTGTCTATCTGTTTTTACTTTTATTTTATTTTTCAGCATTTTAGTTAGTTTTATTTTTCTAGTTTAAAAACCTTTTTCTAACTTTTGATTTGATTAGATGTTGAGGATAAACCGGTACTAAAAGCTCTTGTGTCCTTGGACGACCTCGGTATCTTACCAACACTATACTACGTCCACGATGGGTGCACTTGCCCATATGTGTGTTTAGTGTTAGTAAATATCGTGTTTTATAAATTTAAAACTTGGTTAAAAAGTGTAAAAGGGCTTAAAATATACACCTAAAATATATACACACCGACACGCATCAAGTTTTTTGGCGCCGTTGTCGGGAACACAAGGATTTTAAGAAAGCTTAAAATCGACGGCCTAATCAGTTTTTCAAAAAACTTTTTCAAAACGCGCGCACATTTGTCTGCATTTTAGTTTAGTTTGCATTTACAGTAGCCTGAACACGGGGCCGTGTTCATTGAACACGGGGCCGTGCTGCATATTTTTCATAAAACACCCAGATACAGAGTCTGAACATGGGTCGTGCTCACTGAACACGCCCCCGTGCTCAACAAGACCAGTAACTTTTATTCAAACGCCCAGATACAGATCCTGAACACGGGGCCGTGTCCACTAAACACGGGACCGTGTCCAGCCTCTGTTTCCGTTTATATTTTTGTTTTCTGGTCCCGAGACTCTGTTGTGGTCAGATGAGTGATTCTTATGGATTAATACTCAGGAGGCTACAACTACACCTATGAGGAGGATGATTATAGGAGAGACTATTGCACTAATTGTGGTAACCCGCACTCGGTTCAGTATTACAACTCATCTCAACCATCCACTTCATACACCTATTATTAGGAGCCCATGTATAAGGCACCGACTTCATACACATCCTATGAAGACCAAAGGTATGAACCTTCTCCTCATACTCATATTTTGATGAACCAAGGTATGAGCCTTCATACTCATACTTTGAGGAACCAAGATATGAGCCACCACCTTCATACTCTTATTATGAGGAACCATGGCGTGAACAACCCACCTCATATGAGTACTATGAAGAACAAAATTACGACCCTTATCCATCATACACTTACAATGAGGAACCATGGTATGAACCATCTACTTCATATGAGTACTATGAGGAGCCAAGGATCGAACAACCGGATTCAAGCTTTGAAAATCCCGATCTTTCTCTATCACCAAAGTGACCGATAGGATATTAGAACACCTTAAAACTATCGAGCAATACATAAAAGAGTCTCGCGCAAGGGAAGAGGAGTCCCACGCAAGAGAAGAATTAAATAAAGAAAAGATAGTTGAAGAGGTAAAAATGGAAGAACAAATAAGTGAAAAACCGACACATGAGTTAAACAACGAAAAAGGTGAGTCTGTCAACGTTAAAATCCAAGAAGAGTCTAATTTTGAAGAAATTAATCTCTTATCACCTTCTTTTGAAAATCATTGTTTAATACCCACTCATGCTAAGTTTCTAAAAGAGTTAAACACTAGCACTAAAATTGACGAAACGGTAAGTATTAGGTTTACTAATGATCAAACTTCACTAATAAAAGAAAACCCTTTTGAAATCAACATTACACCGGTTCCATGTTTTTTTCAAAATTCCTTTATTAGTAATGTCACTATTGATAAAGATCTTTGTGTTAACATAATGCCTAATTACATTTTCGAAAAATTAAGTATTAGTGATTTTTCTCCACTTCAATACCCATTTTTCTATCCAATAAAAAAATAATAAAATCAATCGGTATAGTTGAGGATATCTTAGTTCAAACAAATCAATTGGTAATCCCAACCAACTTTGTCATCCTTGATGACGCTCCTCTAGTGTTGGGACGACCTTTTGTAAAAACTCACGAAGCTTTGAAAAACCGGAAGTACAACAATCTACCTCTTCAATTAGGGGCATTCAAAAGGAGCATAGATCTTGAGCGCTCAATGAAATATCCTTTTGGTAATAATGACCCCCTAATTGAAGATGAAGATGAGCCACCCGATACAAGTGAAAAGATGGACCACTTTGTTGAAGAAGAGGTCGCCATAGAACAAACTTTTAAAGTTCTTGATCAAAATGAGCAACCAAATAAGGAGTCTCCTAAAGACCCACCTCATGAGCTCAAAGAACTTCCGAAAGGTTTGGAATATGCTTTTCTAGACAAGGATGGTAAATCACCTGTAATTATTTCGTCTAACTTAAGTAGTATAGAAAAAGAAAAATTAATTAAGCTTTTGAAAAAACACAAAAATGCGACCGCTTGGAAGCTTGTAGATATTAAAGGAATAAGTCCTTCCATGTGCACGCACAAAATTTTAATGAATGATGACTACAAATCAATAATACAACCACAACGTAGAGTAAATCCAAATGTCCAAGAAGTGGTTAAAAATGAAGTCATCAAATTACTTGACGCCGGGCTTATTTATCCTATCTCCGATAGTCCTTGGGTAAGTCCCGTTCAAGTAGTTCCAAAGAAAGGAGGTATGACGGTAATAACTAATGAAAAGAATGAATTAATACCAACGAGAACCGTCACAGGATGGAGAGTATGTATAGACTATAGACGGTTAACTGAAGCAACAAGGAAAGATCACTTTCCTTTGCCCTTTATTGACCAAATGTTAGAAAGATTATCCGGTCATAAATTTTATTGTTTCTTGGATGGTTTTTCAGGTTACTTTCAAATCCCGATAGCATCCGAAGACCAAGAAAAGACAACATTCACATGTCCCTAAGGAACTTTTGCTTATCGACACATGCCATTCGGTCTATGTAATGCCCCCGCAACATTCCAATGTTGCATGGTGGCCATTTTCCATGACATGATAGAAAAGACAATGGAAGTCTTCATGGACGACTTTTCTATCTTTGGAGATTCATACGACCAATGCCTCGATAACCTTGAACGAATGCTATCCCGATGTGAGGAAACTAACCTCGCCCTTAATTGGGAAAAATGTCATTTCATGGTAACGGAGGGAATAGTACTCGGTCACAAGATCTCAAGCAAAGGAATGGAAGTTGATCGAGCCAAAATAGACACTATTTCTCGATTACCTCCACCATCCTCCGTTAGAGCAATCAGAAGTTTCTTAGGGCATGCCGGATTTTATAGACGGTTTATCAAAGACTTTTCAAAAATTTCAAGACCTCTAACAAAATTACTTGAAAAAGATGCCACTTTCATCTTTGACAAGGATTGCAATCAAGTATTTCTAACCCTCAAGGAAATGCTAGTCAATGCACCTATCATGATAGCGCCGGATTGGAAACTACCTTTCGAAATCATGTGTGATGCAAGTGACTTTGCAGTTGGAGCAGTCTTGGGTCAAAGAAAAGAAAAGCATTTTCACCCAATTTATTATGCTAGTAAAACACTTAATGATGCACAAGAAAATTACACAACAACTGAAAAAGAGTTACTAGCTGTGGTATTGAAATCAAAGACACAGGATGCTGGCATTCGATACCTTGTTCTTTCTAAAACAATAGTTGTCACACCCCGACCACGATAAAACAACAAAACGTGGCGGAAACATCGGGGAGTGTTGTAACAGAATCATTGTTTCAAAACACACGGAAATTTGAAGTTTCGTTTTATTAAACATTAAACATTTACATCGTCTTCAAATCTAACAAACAAGTTAAACATAGTCTATCATTGTTATTAAGTCACTAAGGCCTCATCCCGTCCTATGTGAGTATGCATCCTAGCAATCAACATCATTCAACAATACCTGAAACATATGTGAAAACAAAGTCAGCAAAGAAATGCTGGCGGGTATATAGGTTTTATGAGAGTGTCGGATTCATGGCTAGTTTATATGTTGTAGTACCTCGTTAGACTCCAAGAGTCAAAATACATACCTTGTTTTGAAAAATGTATTACAACATAAATAACCAACTCAAATCAAATTGGTTATAGTTTGTTATAAAATCTCGTAGCCATGATTCTTAACCCAAAACATTTAGTTAAATCAATTTGTAAAAATCTCGTAAAAACTCGTTAACACAACACGTATGGTTTATATCATTTCAAAAACCTCGTTGTGTGACATCGTTTTAAAATCGTTTCCCCCAGTGAACTAAATAATGATTCAAAATGTAATATGATAAGAGCATTTATATATAAGATGAACCAGCGGCGTATCTACCATGCTTTTTTCATGCTACACCTGTCCCATTATCTAATCACATCCCAAAACCAATCGTTTAACCAAATCATTTATCTCGTTTAAGTCGTTTCAAATCGTGTAACTTATCCCAAAATCATTTAACTCGTTTTAACAGTGAAACTACTTTTGGTCGTCTCGCTAATAATATTCAAACCATTGTGACTCGATTACCTCGCCTTTCGCATTAATAAACCACCAATGGGTAAATTAACAATCACAGATTCGGTCGCTACCCACCTAACCCACACATAACAATGGGTGCAGTCTAATAACGGGATTTGTCAGATCCTGTGGTACCATAACCTAATACTGGTTGGCTTGATCAGAGCTACTGAATGTCATTCGTTATGTAATTACAACCAACAAGCTTGTTCACATTATCAAAATCGTTATTAGTTTTAATATAAACCATCTTAATCGTTTTTGGAAAACATCGTTTAAACATTGAAATCATTTAACACATATGGATCACCCCAAAACAATCGAAAACAGTAAAATAGGGGAATTATGTACTCGCCTGAGAATGCTTAGCGGTCTTTGAACAACAACCAAGCAAAGCTAGAGGGAGCACAGAATCAATCGGCAACCTAATAACTATATAAATAAACCGAACCTAAGTCGGAGGATCGGATAGGATGAGGTCTTGTAAACCAAATGAGTTATTGAAACTCATATGACATGGTTTAACAATGCCTTCATACTAAATTGAAACCTAACCTAAGTGCTTTCGACCTGTTACGACCCATTAAGGTAGCTTACGCTACTTTAACGCGTCGTTCGCGTAAATGCGCGTTCGAGACGTCTAACTATTCCTATGACAAGTATTATATGCCTAAACATGTTTAAATATGTTGTATAATCAGTTAAGTGACAAAATTTTAGGTTACATATGCTTAAAATCCGATTATGCATGAAAAGGGCATTTTGGTAATTTACCTACGGCATATAATCTACCTATCATACAACTACTTAAACTCGGTGACCATAAGGTATAACCTCGGAAGGTTATTCCCTATACAACTATGGTCACTAAACATGCTTGGTCGGATCCTAAAGATTGACCAAACGGGTCGAGTTCGAAAGTCTAAGCGGTGGTTTAGACCGCTCGACTTACGACTCAAAACAAGCACTAACTAAAAGTGACGAGCTAAACATGTCAAAGCATGTTTAACCTACTGATTTGGTATCAAAACAAAGTGTTTTGATACCTAATAGTAGTTCCATTGCAAAATGCGTGCTAAAACGTATTTTGACCGAAAGTTTAACTCGTCACTACTCCTAGTTAACGTGGTAATCAGTGGGTATAGTCACTAAGGACTATAACCAATGTGATTACGCTCACGTTGCGAAGTTCAAACAAACTTCTCGTTGACCAACTCGTGGTCAAAGCTGAAAGTCAAACTATTTTTGACTTTCAAACTAGGAAAACAACAAAAAGAATGAAAGAATGCTCACAATGGGTCCTTGCTATCTTTTCAACAAGAAAACCAAGTTCCCAATCAGATTAGAGAGCTCCTAACACTTGAGGGAGCCTTCCAAATCAGATGGTAGAGAAGATAAGAATGAATGAGCAAAGAACAAGTGAAATGGATGGCCTATATATAGTTTTTCGAAAACCGTTAGGATCATTCCTTGGAGAGGAGGGCATGATCCAAGCCATACAAGTGTCAAGGTAAGATTGGGGGACTTGGAGAACACACAAACCAACCCCTAGCATTGAAATCCACTGATCAAAACCAGCAAAAACGAGCTAAATGACCAGATTCATTGTTTCTGTCTAGCATGGCCACGCGGCCCGTGTAAGATACACATCAAACCTTACGCGCGCCGCCTGAGGATGTTTGGAAGATTGTCAGTTTCAGTCCCTGAACTTGCAAAACTTGCATTTCGGCCCATTTTAACACGTTTAAGCCCCGTTAACCTCATTTCAAGGCTCTAAAATGAAGTTAAAGTATTGGGAACTCAAAATATGCTCAAAAATATCTCGGATGTCGGTTCGTTTGGTCGTACGGTTGCGTTGTTCGGTTAATTACGACGGAAGTCGTAACAAACGCAAAAACGATCCAAATTGAGCGACGAATGGAATTTTATCATGCCAATCACTAAAATATAACATTTTAGTGATTACATAAATTTTTGGAAGTCCGGATATATTCAGAACGTAAGATATGCGCGAAAATGCAAACTTGTGCACTTTTTGACGCTTTTAGTCCCTGAATGACCAATAAGTTTATTTTTGCACACCAAACACCTCAAAGCCTATTTCTAAGATATGTAAAGGATATTTAGGGCATGTTTAACTTTTGATCAAGTTCCGGAATGTTCGTTACAGTACGAATCGGCAAACTTTCACAGTTTATCGAAATTAGTCCTTGTAAGCGAATAAATTTGATTTTGACACACCAAACCTTCCAAAACTTATTTCTAAGTTATGTAAAGGTTATTTAAGGTATGTTAAGCCTATGTCACTATTCCGGAGTATTTGTCATGTTAAACTGATTACGTTTACGCATCAATTCGCGTATAACATTCCAGAAAGCGATTTAGAGCTCGAAATTGAACGAGAATTGATATGTGCTAATGATACACATATTTATACAAATCCCAAGTATGAAATACGATATTTCATTGATTTGGTATTTGTTCGATGGCCGTGGAGGCACAGATGTCACAATAGTCTATACAGATCACGCTGCCATTCGATACCTTTTCAAGAAACAGGATGCTAAACCCCGTTTGATTTGGTCGATTCTACGCCTCCAAGAATTTGATATTGAAATCAAAGACAAAAGAGGAGCAGAAAACACCACAGCAGATCATCTTTCACGCCTAGAAGACCCAGCTTTGGAGGAAACCAGGGACGAGGAAATCAATGAAAAATTTCCAACGGAGTCCCTGGAGATGGTAGAATATAGACAAGAACCATGGTATGCCGACTATGCTAACTACTTAGCTGGCGGTATAGTCGCCAAAGGATGGCCACATCACCAAAGAAAAAAATTCTTTGCTGATGTAAAGCATTACTTTTGGGAAGATCCTTATCTTTTCAAAATGTGTTCCGACCAACTCATCCGGCGGTGCGTACATGGTAGTGAAGCAAGAAGAATTCTCCGCCATTGTCATGAAGGTCCATACGGAGGACATCATGGTGCCGCTAGTACTGCACGAAAGGTATTTGATTCAGGATTTTATTGGCCTTCCATTTACAAAGACGCCCAAAGTCTTGTCTAGACATGTGACGCCTGCCAAAGATCAGGTAATATTTCTTCCAAAAACTAAATGCCACAAAATGGCATTCTTGTTTGTGAAATTTTTGATGTGTGGGGACTTGACTTCATGGGACCTTTCCCACCGTCAAAAGGAAACAAATATATACTTGTGGCGGTCGATTACTTGTCTAAATGGGCCGAGGCCGAGGCACTTTTAACAAATGATGGAAGAGTTGTGGTAAGATTTCTGAACAAATTATTCTCTCGTTTTGGAACACCTAAAGCATTAATAAGTGATAGAGGTACCCATTTTTGTAATCATCAACTTGAAAAAATCTTAACAAGATATGGGGTCTATCACCGGGTCTCAACAGCATATCACCCTCAAACAAACGGACAAGCCGAAGTGACTAATAGAGGTTTAAAACGAATACTTGAGAAAACCGTAGGGTTAAATAAAAGGGAATGGACTGATAAACTAGATGACGCTTTATGGGCTTTTCGAACTGCTTATAAAACAACAATAGGTACAACTCCATATAATCTTGTCTATGGAAAAAGCTGTCACTTGCCGGTAGAAATAGCTCACAAGGCCTACTGGGCAATTAAAAATGTAAACTTAGATTTAGAATTTGCAGGTAAAAATCGATTTTGTCAATTAAATGAATTAGACGAATTAAGGAATTATGCATACTCTAACTCTGAAATTTATAAGGAAAGAATGAAAAACTTGCATGATAAACATATTAACCCTAATGAATTTCGAGTAGGGGATCAAGTTCTTTTGTTTAATTCACGACTTCGATTATTTCCTGGAAAACTAAAGTCTAGGTGGTCAGGACCTTTTTCTATCACCCATATTTTCCCACACGGTGTAGTAGAAATTAAATCTCGAAATGGAATTCCATTCAAAGTCAATGGCCAACGGCTGAAACTCTACCAAGGATTCATTGAGGATGAGGAAGAAGAAATCTCGCTTCAAACGGTCGAAGAGTAAAAGCAACAACATCATACCTGGTAAGTTACGAACAAGCGGATAAACATTGAAACCGGTAAGTCTTCTAACCAAGTTTTGGGAAAACAGGGCACTCACACGAGCACCAAAAAAAAACAAACTTTGCTCGGCACGGGGCCATGTCCGCGCAACTGTCGGGATAAAACCCCTTTTCAAAACAGTTTCTTCATTTGAACACGCCCCGTTTCCCCACAAAACGCTCTGGTTCAGGCGATTTTCCGCAGAAATTCGACGTCTCCTCTCACTCTAACAACATCAAGGTATGATTCTATCACCATTAGTAGTTAGATTAGTTACTTGCATGTAGTTAAAACATTAAAAATTTGGGGAAAAATCTAGGGTTCTTGAAGTTCATCCGGATCGAACCTCAAATTTTTGCATAAATTTGTTAGCGTTAGTTTAGATTAGTGTTATGGGAAGTAAATCCACTTGTATTGTTCATAGATTTGCCCGATTTCTCACAAAAACCCCAAACCCTTGTTTTTGAACCGAAAAAGATAAAATTGAAGGGGTAAACGGTTTGTTTTGAGAAAAACGACACTTGGGGTTTCATTTTCGGGGGAAACCGCACCTATTGGACCAAAAATTTTCAAGTTTTCGGGACCGGGTCAAAGAATGAAAATTTTGAGTAAAAGACGCCTGGACACGGGGTCGTGTCCGCTGAGCACGGGGCCGTGTCCAGCCCGCTGTTTTCAGTTTTCTCCGAAAATTTCACCGTTTCATGATAACTTTTGGTGTATTCTTTCAGATGTCGAAGAAATTCACAAGGTTCAACGCAAGTGAGCTCGATGCCAAGGCAAGATATGATTCACTTCGAACAAGACCAGAAGAATACCCAAGACAAGTGTGTTCGGATCTTTTGGGATTAGTAAACCAATGGGACCGCTTCAACAATCTAGTCACTGGGCCGCTGAGAGTCGCCCTTACTACTCGCATTCGTTCGGTTCCCGAATACACTTTGGAATTCTATAACACATTTGTGTTCAACTCAAGGTGCGAGCCATTTGACAATAATGGTGTGGAGTTCCGATGTGGGGGAACCAAGTACTCAATTTCAATGGCGCAGTTTGGGTCAATGGTGGGGTTGTATGAGGAGGAAGACGCGGGCAATGAAGAAAACACTGGCGGGTTACGTGAACTTGAGGAAAACGAACGCCAAGCTGCATGGGCACAAATTGGAGATGGGTACTACAACCCAAGCACCACTAAGAGTACTAGGTTGAGGGACCCTCTTTACCGTTACATCCATCGGGTCCTCACCTACACTCTTAGTCAAATGCACGATAGCAGTGGCGTCGTTGGGCTGCGAGATCTGATAGTTCTTCATTGCATCCATACCCGCAAACCTCTCAGTGTTCCTTTCCTCCTACTCCGAAACATGCACTGGAACCGGCTTGCTATTCCACCAACCCCTATCTTCTTTGGGGGTTGGATATACCGTCTCTTCAAGCGCTTGGTGAACATGCCTCGATCTTTTGAAAGGAGTCCATCGTCGGGGAGAGTGGATATACACATCTGCCACTCCATGAACTTAATCTATGAACCCGAAGATGGGTCGGTCAGCTTCCAAAGGGTCCAAGGGCATGCTTGGAACCCACAAGAAGCACTTGTCCTTCATGCTCCACATTTCCAACCACCTCCCCATTACCAATACCAGCCTCATGGTGATCCGGGCCAGTCCTCCTCACAAGGAGGCGGTTTTCCTAACTTTCAAAGTTTACATGATCTATTGCAGGAGAACCTCATGTGCACCAGGAACACCTATAACCTCGCCAACAACACATACAATCGGGCCGGAGCCATTGAAAGAAACATCTCCAATATCCAAGATGACATCGGGAGCACCCGGGAGTACATGGCGGGGCATGGAGGAGGAGGTGATGACGAGGATGAGGACATGGACTAGGCGGGTGGAGTAGGAGCAGGAGCAGCTGGTTGGTGATCCCACAGGTTAACCCCCCTTTTCTATCAAACAATTTCCGGCCTGCGTGCCGAGTGTTGAACAATTTACTCTTTTTATTTTTTGCTTTTGTTTTTATTTTTAACTTTGTGGTTTAGATGTTGAACTTGGTAATCTAGGATGTTTGCTATAGTTTGGTGTGGTGTTTATTGATAAAACAGGTACATATGAGGCTTAGAGTACTAAATATTAGTACAACTAAAGCCGGGACAGGAAACCGAAGCCAGAAACCTATTTTTCACCATTGCAGATTGTCTACACGGCGTCGTGTCCGGCCAACACGCCCCCGTGCCCACCTCCCAGATCTGCTGTTTTTTTAAATTCTGCAGATTTTTGCCAGACACGGGGTCGTGCCCAGCTAACACGCCCCCGTGTCCACCTTCTGTAAGTTTTTGTTACTAGCACTCTGAACACGTGCCCGTGTTCAGTCGACACGGGGCTATGTCAAGACCACCAGTAACACAAATCTTTGCTTTTTCACACCCTTTTTATACATTCGATCAACCTAAAAGCTTATTTTTGGGACACATTGAGGACAATGTGTAATTTAAGTGTGGGGGGATGCTAAAACCTTGAATCTTGCAAGTCCTAATCAGCAAGCCTTACACAAAACTCTATTGGAACCGCTAATCACCCCAATTTTTTTTCAAAAATTTTCATTTTTTTTACTTGTCTAAGTTTAAATTGGGGATTTCAAAATTCTAAAAAGGTTATATTTTTACAAATTTACAACCGATAGCGTCGTGATAAAAAGAACCAACATAAGCAAATTATGAAACGGCATGACAAACTTAGTTAAAATTTGATTTTATATACTTGATCACATAAAAACCTATTCCCACAAAAGTGAGTTTTGAGCCTTTATTGAGCATACAAATACATATCTTTAAACTAAATGCTCATTTTTCGTTTCTTGTGTGAATAGCCGCTTGGTTCTTACAACTCTAGAACTTGCCACGACGATACATTCCCGGTCCTTACCAAATTAAACCTGAGTAAGTAAATGATGGAGGCATTAGGACTAACCCTTTTATTTCTACACCATTATTATTATTATTATTATTATTTTTTTACCACCTACCCAAAATCCCCCTAGTTAACCCCTTTGAGCCTAAACCTTTTCGTTTCTTAACCCAATTCAAACACCCTTTTACCCACCTAAACCTTTTTCCTTTTAAACCCTTTATTTTAGTAACAAAGCTTGGTTTTTCTTATTACTTAAAAAAATAATAATAATAATAATAAATATATATATGAGGATGAAGCCAAAGAAATAAACAAACAAGTTTATCAAAAATAACTTTGTTTGAAATGCTTCATCAAAATAAAAAGTTTTGAAAAATATCGAGTCTTATGAAAACCGATGCTTTTTACGCTTTTCGCCCTTTTACTAACCACTAACCTAACCACCCACATTTAGCCCAAGCCTAACCCTTCACCCAAAAAGTCCTCTTGATATTTACAAAGGTGTATAGTTAAAAAGGAGAAGGATTGGTTGCTTGGCAAGCTTATGGTAGGAGCAAGTTCCATGCCGCTCTCGAGTGATTCACCAAAAATACACTTTCGGCCGAGTGTTGAGTGATCCCCCGTGAGGTATGTGAACTTGTATATAAATGGAATTTTAAAATGGCATGTTATGCCCTAATAAGTAATTTATCTTATGAAACGTTTTTAATAAATCATGACGACTAGGATTGTAAACAAATAAAAATAAAAGTTAATAACAAATCTTGGAAATCCCGACACTCTATGACAAGTCCAAAAACCTTCTCTTCTACCCATTCCATTTGGGAGTGTAAAGCTGTAAGACCCGTATTAAAATATCCATCTTAACTAGCAATTTAGCTTTACATAATACACAAAAGTATTTCTTACAAAAACTTTCAAGATTTCCTAACCCATTTGATAAAACATTTACATGTTTAAACTACAACAATGTTCCAAGATAAACTACTAGAGTTTACAAAATAACAAAACGAGGTTCAAGTGCGGAAGCGTAAAGTTAGGTGTTCGGTCCAAATCAACTGCTTGATCATCATCCTTCACTTGAGTACCTGAAAACTAATGTTTTTAAACAGGCATTAGTAATATTAACGATGGAAATACACGTATTGGATTAGGATTGGTAACTTATCCCAAATCAAAAGTGAAAAATTCAGCAAAATTGGGCTCCACCGTAATTTACGGTATCACCGTAAATTACGGTGGGTTCTGGGAACTTGGGGTACCTACCGTAAACCAGGAGGTTCCCACCGTAGCAATTTAATGGCCACCGTAAATTACGGTGCCACCGTAATTTACGGTGAGCCCTGCAATTGTTTTCTTGCTTTTTGACCTTGAGCATTCAAGTTCCATTTTGCAGCGAAGTGACCCTGAATAGGTCTATTACTCACCCAAGGTTAATTTTCCAAATTAGGACTAATACCCATTATCACTTTCGCTATCCCAAAAGGGAAAACTCCCTCATCAATCTATATATGACTATATCCGGCTTTCGTATTTACCGTCTACACAACCGTTCACAACTTTCAATCAAGATTACAACCCCTATATAAGGAATTTGAACTTTACGACTATCATGGCATGTCTAAATTACGACTTACATAAAGGATATATCCAAGCATTAAGCGATAGTGTCTAATTTCATGTTTCATACGAGACTTGTTTTGACCCGTTTGGTTGCTGAATCAAGCACCATTCAGGGCATGTAAATATCCATGTTTGTCGCTTGTTTTGACCCATTTCGCTTGTTTAGGTCATTAATCATTTTCATGGCATTTTGGTAACCTTGATTATCATGTTTCCGAATTTATTACCTAAACTAACATTAAGGTATAATGTAACGAAACAATAAATTTCGTACCTTTAAAGCACGCCTTTTCCCCGTGGATTCTCTCCGGCTTGTCCGCTTGATGATCCGGACTCTTTGCCTAATAAATTCAGTTTTTAACTTGTTTAGAATTCTTTTTACGACCATAATCACATCATTTATAAGACATGGTCAAATTCTGCGTTTTCATCAAATTTAGCATAAAAACCCTCACTTAGGCATTTCAACAAACACCTAACGGGTCGGATTTTCCTACCATCATTTCCAAGTTCGTGACTTGCAATTAAACCTCAAATTTCACTTTAATTAGTAAACCTTGCACACATCTTAGCATCAATTTCACAGAAATTACTTCCTATAATGAAGTTTATACTAGAATTATCATTCAAATCCTAGTGTTCATCATCATCTTATACCACCCAAAACCTAGCTTCCATGGATTCATGAAATTTCCTGAATTTGGGCATAAATTTACATGTAGTTGTCTAGGTTTTACTCCTAGACACTATATCATCATTATTCTAACTAATTTGCCATCATGCATCAACAATCAAACTAGATTTCTCATGTTTCACAATTAACCTAGAATTTGTGATGTAACAAAATCACTGAATTTCACATACCTTTTGATCCTCACAATGAGGTGTTTACTAATATGTGATTAGAGCTCGATTTGGAACTGATTTAGGGCTTCAATTGAAGAGATTTAGCTTGAGGTAGGGTTTGGATTTGGGGATGTCGCCCCCTGCTTGTTTCTTGATTGACCAGACTCCAATTTTGGGAGGTTTGGTTTAAGTTTTGTTACTATTTGTAATACAACTTTGGGTTTTGACAAGTTTAGTCCCTTTACTATGATTTTTCTTAAATTTTAATTATTTAACCATAACATGCATTAATTCAAGACTTGGAATTTAACTAGGTTAAATTCCTAGTTGGTAAACTCTTGTTTATCTATTCTTTGAACTTTATAATATACGGGTTTACGTTTTTGGGGTGTTACAAGTCCACCCCCCTTAAAAGGGGTTTCGTCCCCGAAACCGAATTACGTACCAAATAATGTAGGGTAGAGACGCCGCATCTCCTCTTCGGGTTCCCAAGTAGTGTCTGACCCCTTTCTGTGGTCCCACTTAACCTTGACTTGATTTATCACTTTGTTCCTCAAGCTTTTCTCTTTACGATCTAAAACCGCAATCGGTTTCACTGCATAGTTGAGACTGTTATCCACCTCTATATCATCGTAGTGGACATGAGCGGTCTCGTCGGCCAAACATTTCCGGAGATGTGATACGTGAAATGTGTTATGAATCCCACTCAATTCTTCGGGTAATTCAAGTCGATAAGCTACCTTACCAACTCGTTCAATGATTCTAAATGGCCCAATGAATCTCGCGCTTAACTTTCCCCTTTTTCTGAATCTAATAATACCCTTCCATGGGGAAACCTTTAGCATGACCATATCGCCAACCTGAAACTCGATTGGCCTATTTCTTTTGTCTGCGTATGCCTTTTGTCGGTCTTGAGCCGCTTTCAAATGTGTCCGAACTATGTCAATTTTCGCATTTGTAGCTCGGATTACATCAGTTGGTGCTAGCCCTCGTGGGCCCACCTCTCCCCAACATACCGGAGTCCGACACTTTCTGCCATATAATAGCTCATACGGGGCCATTTTAATGCTCGCGTGATAGCTATTATTATATGCGAATTCGACCAAGGGTAAATGGACATCCCAACTACCCCCAAAGTCAATAATGCAAGCCCGTAGCATATCACCCAATGTTTGTATTGTTCTTTCGCTCTGCCCATCCGTTTGTGGATGATAAGCAGTGCTAAGGAACAATTTGGTTCCCATCTGTTCTTGGAATTCACGCCAGAATTTCGAGGTAAACCGAGTATCTCTGTCTGATACAATGGATATCGGTACCCCATGCCTTGCTATGATTTCATTGGTGTATACCTCCGACATTTTCTCAGATGTATAGGTTTCACGAATCGGAATAAAGTGGGCGCTTTTAGTTAACCTATCCACGACCACCCAAATAGCGTCAAAACCACGACTTGTTTTAGGTAGTTTAGTCAATAGGTCCATCGTGATTTGCTCCCATTTCCAAACCGGAATTTCTAACGGTTGGAGTTTACCATACGGCTTTTGGTGTTCCGCCTTGACTTGTAGGCATGTCAAGCATTTTTCCACGTATTTCACAGTGTCTCGCTTCATTCCGGGCCACCAATAGTTTTGCTTCAAGTCTTGATACATTTTGGTCGCCCTCGGGTGAATGGAATAACGGGATTTATGAGCTTCATCAAGTAGAAGCTTCTTAACACCACATGTGTTGGGAACCCAGATTCTATTAAAACGAGTTCTTAGGCTGTGACTGCCCACTTCAAGGTCTTTAACTTGACCAATAATTCTTTCCTTTTTCCAGTTTTCCGCCTTTACAGCTTCATCTTGTGCTTCTCGAATTCTTTCTAGTAATCTTGAAGTCACAACCAGTTGCATTGATCGTACCCGTATCGGGGCATAATCCGTTTTGCGACTCAGCGCATCGGCAACTACATTGGCCTTACCGGGGTGGTAATGTATTTCGCAGTCATAGTCCTTGACGGTTTCTAACCACCGCCTTTGCCGCATGTTTAATTCCTTCTGGTCGAAGAAATATTTCAAGGTTTTATGGTCGGTAAAGATTGTAAACTTTACTCCGTACAAGTAATGTCTCCATATCTTTAAGGCAAACACCACCGCCGCCAATTCTAAGTCGTGAACCGGATATTTATTTTCATGAATCTTCAATTGTCTCGAGGCGTAGGCGATAACCTTGCCTCGTTGCATTAACACGCATCCGAGCCCCAATTGAGAAGCGTCCGAGTAAACCACCATGTCTTCAGTCCCTTCCGGTAAGGTCAGTACCGGAGCGTGGGTCAACTTTTCCTTGAGTGTTTGGAAAGCTTCCTCTTGCTTAATGCCCCACACAAACTTTTCCTCCTTACGAGTTAATTTGGTCAAGGGTAAGGCAATTTTGGAGAAATCCTGTATGAATCTCCGATAATATCCCGCAAGCCCTAAAAAGCTTCGGATTTCCGAGGGATTTCGTGGAGGGCTCCATTTTGTCACAGCTTCTATCTTTGACGGATCTACTAGTACTCCATCAGCACTAATAAGATGCCCAAGAAACTGTACTTCCCGTAACCAGAAAGCACACTTCGTGAATTTTGCATACAGCTTCTCTCGTCTAAGTGTGTCTAATATTTCCCGCAAATGACACACGTGCTCGGCTTCACTCTTTGAATATACCAGAATGTCGTCGATAAATACAATTACCGACTTATCTAGCATGGGTTTGCAAACCCGGTTCATGAGGTCCATGAAAGCCGCGGGCGCATTGGTCAATCCGAAAGGCATTTCGAGGAATTCATAATGCCCGTACCTCGTACGGAAAGCCGTTTTGGGTACGTCCTCCTCCTTGACTTTCAATTGGTGATAACCGGATCGGAGATCAATTTTGGAAAACCAACTTGCTCCTTGCAGTTGGTCGAATAAATCGTCAATTCTAGGAAGTGGGTATCGATTCTTCACCGTGAGTTTGTTTAACTCCCGGTAATCGATACACATACGCATACTGCCATCTTTCTTTTTCACGAATAAGACCGGTGCGCCCCACGGAGACACACTCGGTCGGATAAATCCCTTGTCAAGAAATTCCTGAATTTGAGACATCAATTCTTGTAACTCCGACGGTGCAAGTCGGTATGGCGCCTTGGCCACGGGTTTCGCGCCCGGAATCAACTCGATTCCGAACTCTACCTCCCGTTCTGGCGGTATCCCCGGTAGTTCTTCCGGAAACACGTCTTCATAATCTCGCACGACTGGTACATCCCCAATTTTGAGGAGTCCCTTTTCCGTTTCGCTCGCATGTACCATAAAGGCCTTACATCCATGTTTCATGAGTTTGCGAGCTTCTAGCATTGAGCATATCACCAGGTTACCTCCCTTTTCTCCATATATTGTAACTTGCTTTCCGCTAGGAGAAGTTAGTTTTATTTCCTTTCGGAAACAAACCACTTTTGCGTGGTAATGGGATAGCCAATCCATTCCCACTACCACTTGGAATTCTCCCATCGACATCGGGATTAAGTCTATTGCATATTCCTCGTCATCAATATTCATCGTGCAGTTTTTACATGCATCACAGACAATAAAGCTTTTATTATTACCTATCTCTACCTCTAAAGGCATAGGTAATTTTGTTAGAACAAATGAGGGGTGTCGAATAAACCCATATGAAACAAAGGATTTATTTGCACCAGTATCAAATAACACACGTGCGGGAATTGAATTTATAGTGAATATACCTGAGACCACGTCAGGTTCGACCTTTGCTTCAGCAGCGGTCAATTGAAAGGATCTTGCTTTGGCTTTTGCGGCTTCACCTTTTGAGTCTTGCCCTTCTTTCTTTCCCGCCAATTCTGGGCACTCTGATCTTTTGTGACCCGTTGGGTAACAGTTATAACAAACGGTCACTTTTTTTGGGCATGATATAGCCATATGTCCCGTTTTTCGGCATATAGGACATGGCTTATCCTTGAAGCGACATTCACCTTTGTGATTCTTGCCGCAGATTTTGCAACTTGGCGTACCGCTCTTTGCGTCTGATTTCTTTGACGTTTCATTCGTTCTTGCTTTCTTGGTAGGGCTTGGATTTATATCCTGTGCCCTTCGTTCACCCCGCTCTATACTCTTCTTCAACTCAATCTCCCTTTCCCGAGCAGCATTGACAATCTCGGTAAGGGTCTCATACTTTGAAGGGGTTATGAACTCCCTATATTCAGCGCTCAGCATGTTATGGTAGTAATAGACTTTTTGTTCTTCGTTCGTGATCAGATCGTCACAGAACTTCATTTTGTCCATAAACACCCCCGTGATCTTGTCTATGGATTCACCCTTGTGTCTGAGTTGCATGAACTCTTCCTTGATCTTGTTTATAACCGCTTTGGGGCTATGGTGTTTAAGAAACGGCGTCTTAAACTCCTCCCACGTCATGGCCTTAGCCGCTTCGTTTCCAATCTCTTTCTTCTTATTATCCCATCAATCCTTCGCTTGACCTCTTAACTGACCCGTACCATAAGCTACGTAGTCATTTTCATCACAATGTGTTCTCTCGAACACTCCCTCGATATCGCCTATCCATCGTTGACACACGATTGGATCAACTTCCCCATTATAGATAGGCGGTTTACAAGCTATGAATTCCTTGTATGAACAAGGTTTTCGTTCCCTGGATTTTTCCTTTGCTAGATTTGAATTATCTTCTAGCTTCTTGATTCTTTCTTCTACCACTGATAAAACCGTATTTTGGATTTTATCAATGAAGTTCGACAAGCTGTTTTCGATCGCCTTTCCAACTTCTTCGGCAATCACATTTCTCATCTGTTCGGTGACTCTTGGCACCGCATCTCCGTCACCTCCGCTTGCCATCTTTGATACTGAAATGTTTACATATATTGTTAAACATTTCATTTGTAATACATGTTTTACTTGTTTTGATTTGATCAAGTTCGCAACTTGACTCAATCATTCTTGTCTCATGCTTTTCTTGTGTTTGAGTGTGCTTACACACTCTTGATTTTATTATTCTTGTTTCATGCTTTTCTCGTGTTTGAGTGTGCTTACACACTCTTGATTTTATTATTCTTGTTTCATGCTTTTCTCGTGTTTGAGTGTGCTTACACACTCTTTTCCATGTATATTTGTTCGTGAATTATTTCTATACTTCTAAATTTTACTTAAGCAATAACTCTTACCGGATGTTGATCAAGCTTGAACCGAACACTTATTGGCAACCTTAAGCTCTGATTACCAACTTGTAAGACCCGTATTAAAATATCCATTTTAACTAGCAATTTAGCTTTACATAATACACAAAAGTATTTCTTACAAAAACTTTCAAGATTTCCTAACCCATTTGATAAAACATTTACATGTTTAAACTACAACAATGTTCCAAGATAAACTACTAGAGTTTACAAAATAACAAAACGAGGTTCAAGTGCGGAAGCGTAAAGTTAGGTGTTCGGTCCAAATCAACTGCTTGATCATCATCCTTCACTTGAGTACCTGAAAACTAATGTTTTTAAACAGGCATTAGTAATATTAACGATGGAAATACACGTATTGGATTAGGATTGGTAACTTATCCCAAATCAAAAGTGAAAAATTCAGCAAAATTGGGCTCCACCGTAATTTACGGTATCACCGTAAATTACGGTGGGTTCTGGGCACTTGGGGTACCTACCGTAAACCAGGAGGTTCCCACCGTAGCAATTTAATGGCCACCGTAAATTACGGTGCCACCGTAATTTACGGTGAGCCCTGCAATTGTTTTCTTGCTTTTTGACCTTGAGCATTCAAGTTCCATTTTGCAGCGAAGTGACCCTGAACAGGTCTATTACCCACCCAAGGTTAATTTTCCAAATTAGGACTAATACCCATTATCACTTTCGCTATCCCAAAAGGGAAAACTCCCTCATCAATCTATATATGACTATATCCGGCTTTCGTATTTACCGTCTACACAACCGTTCACAACTTTCAATCAAGATTACAACCCCTATATAAGGAATTTGAACTTTACGACTATCATGGCATGTCTAAATTACGACTTACATAAAGGATATATCCAAGCATTAAGCGATAGTGTCTAATTTCATGTTTCATACGAGACTTGTTTTGACCCGTTTGGTTGCTGAATCATGCACCATTCAGGGCATGTAAATATCCATGTTTGTCGCTTGTTTTGACCCATTTCGCTTGTTTAGGTCATTAATCATTTTCATGGCATTTTGGTAACCTTGATTATCATGTTTCCGAATTTATTACCTAAACTAACATTAAGGTATAATGTAACGAAACAATAAATTTCGTACCTTTAAAGCGCGCCTTTTCCCCGTGGATTCTCTCCGGCTTGTCCGCTTGATGATCCGGACTCTTTGCCTAATAAATTCAGTTTTTAACTTGTTTAGAATTCTTTTTACGACCATAATCACATCATTTATAAGACATGGTCAAATTCTGCGTTTTCATCAAATTTAGCATAAAAACCCTCACTTAGGCATTTCAACAAACACCTAACGGGTCGGATTTTCCTACCATCATTTCCAAGTTCGTGACTTGCAATTAAACCTCAAATTTCACTTTAATTAGTAAACCTTGCACACATCTTAGCATCAATTTCACAGAAATTACTTCCTATAATGAAGTTTATACTAGAATTATCATTCAAATCCTAGTGTTCATCATCATCTTATACCACCCAAAACCTAGCTTCCATGGATTCATGAAATTTCCTGAATTTGGGCATAAATTTACATGTAGCTGTCTAGGTTTTACTCCTAGACACTATATCATCATTATTCTAACTAATTTGCCATCATGCATCAACAATCAAACTAGATTTCTCATGTTTCACAATTAACCTAGAATTTGTGATGTAACAAAATCACTGAATTTCACATACCTTTTGATCCTCACAATGAGGTGTTTACTAATATGTGATTAGAGCTCGATTTGGAACTGATTTAGGGCTTCAATTGAAGAGATTTAGCTTGAGTTAGGGTTTGGATTTGGGGATGTCGCCCCCTGCTTGTTTCTTGATCGACCAGACTCCAATTTTGGGAGGTTTGGTTTAAGTTTTGTTACTATTAGTAATACAACTTTGGGTTTTGACAAGTTTAGTCCCTTTACTATGATTTTTCTTAAATTTTAATTATTTAACCATAACATGCATTAATTCAAGACTTGGAATTTAACTAGGTTAAATTCCTAGTTGGTAAACTCTTGTTTATCTATTCTTTGAACTTTATAATATACGGGTTTACGTTTTTGGGGTGTTACAAAAGCCACATTATAAAGAGTTTTGCTTGAGGACAAGCAAAGATTCAAAAGAGGGTGGCGGGGGTCCAAACTCTTTGATCCCCTCATAAGTTAAACTACTATTAAAACTTTAACCCGGCTACTTAGGACTGTATCCTTGCTGACTCAGACTACTTAGCCGAGGGTAACGTCACCTTCAAAAGAGGGGCCTACCACATTATGCATTAATAACTTAATTAATTATCTTTCAATAATCCGAACCTTTAGGATTGTATCCTTGCTGACTCAAACTACTGGGTTGAGGGTAACGTCACCTTCAAAAGAGGGGCCTACTACAATAACTAAGATAATCTCCTAAAATGTGCAAAAGTGCGGAAATAATCAAAGGTTACACTACACACAAGTCGGATCCATGTGATTCATCTTGTCTATCTGTTTTTACTTTTATTTTATTTTTCTAGTTTAAAAACCCTTTTCTAACTTTTGATTTGATTAGACGTTGAGAATAAACCGGTACTAAAAGCTCTTGTGTCCTTGGACGACCTCGGTATCTTACCAACACTATACTACGTCCACGATGGGTGCACTTGCCCATATGTGTGTTTAGTGTTCGTAAATATCGTGTTTTATAAATTTAAAACTTGGCTAAAAAGTGTAAAAGGGCTTAAAATATACACCTAAAATATATATACACCGACACGCATCATTCATGTCCCCCTTTTATTTTAACTGTTTTCAGGTTTATAACTTCGGAGGTGAAATACATGTTACAATTGTTTACAAACGTTTTATACATGGTATGATTAGCTAAGGAGGGATGCTGCTTGATCATGTGAAAGGTGGGTATAACACTTAAGGCCATTAATCCTCGTCGTAGGACCGAGGGACATGAGTGATAGATCTATTTGGGTGTAGCGAGCCCACACCTATGAGGACCAGGGTGGCCCATGTGGTGACTATGTCCACATACAAATGTCGTGGCAAAATTCCGCTAGGTTTGAGTTTTCCTGCACCATTTCACACATGCCATTGGCCTTGCAAACCATTGGTGATCTGTTTTTCCTTATTGCTACATACCAGGGACATAAATACATACAGACATACTTTAAAGGGTTATTCATACACATACACATGAACTCGCTCAACTTTTGTTGATATTTTCAAATTACAGGTATTTCAGGGAACTAAGGGGATCTGGCAGGTGTTCATGTTTTCAAGTTGCGTCACAAATAAAAGATGTCATCCGAGGTCGTATAGTTTAAGAAGTGTATTCTATTCCTGGACGGGATACATGTTTCTAAACCCGGTTTTATTTAAGGTCTTTTGTTGAGTCTTCATGAACTCATTTAAGCATGTTGTGGTTTGTAACTTGAATTTGGTGTCGATGTTTCAAACAATGATGTTATGTTGCTTTTAAACTTAAATTAATGGATGAACATCTTACGGTTTTTATCATATAGTGTTGTTATGATTGAATGCTATGGTATTAAGAAAGTCACACCAATAATCACGCTTCCACAAAAGTCAGGGTGTGACAACTTGGTATCAGAACCTCGATCGTAGCGAACTAGGATTCTTTCTCGAGTCTAGACTACAATCACTAGGGCTCTCACGAAAATGTTTTTAAACATGATTACATTGCATACACCAAATGTTCAGATCCAGGGAAACAAACATTTTGACAAACAAAAGGCACAAAACACATTTCAAGGTTATGTTTATAATTAAGTCTTAGAAACTAGGGAAGTTCAATCTTAGAGACTGGGGAAGTTTAGTCTTAGAAACTGGGAAGGTTTAGTCTGAGAGACTAGGAAGTTCAGTCTGAGAGGCTGGGTGGGATAGTCCGGGACGACTAGGAGGAGTACATGCTTACATTGTTACTGCATACCTGCTTATTTGATGATTGTTGATATATGTGCATATGTTGTGATTGTGTTGTTACAGACACCATGTCCTCCTCTGAGAGTGGAGTATCAGATAGCGTAGACCCTATGGCCATAGTCTCGGACGACGAGATTGCCCCGGACCCTGAGGTTTATACATCCGACACAGATAGTAGCGATGATGATGACTTTCAGCCTTTTGCTTTGCCGGATTTTGGTGATGATATACCGCTAGCTGATGGTTTACCTGACGGGGGTCTATTTCTTGTTCCGATCCCTACTCCTTTACCTCTTGCTGCATTTCCTTTCGAGGATTTGCCACTTGATGCCTTGTCTGACGATGACATCGATCTTTTTATTGAGGGCCCCCTGAGGGTGCCCAGGATGATGGAGCTCCAGTCGATGATGTCATTGCTGTTCCGCTTATTGAGATTCCAATCATCGAGATTTCGTCTGACCATTCTGGTCCTGATTCATTCGAGTCTGTGTCATCTACCACTTTGCACGCACTGGGATTGCAACGTTATCCCACCAATTCTGATTCTGACACAGCTATGTCTGCCGCACCTGTTTAGGACTTCAAGTTTGATGATGAGTTTGATCCTGACTTTGATCTTGAGCATGAGTTTGAATTCGTTCCTGGTGATCAGCTTTTTGACATACCCGCTGATCTCGAGCTGATGCCCGCTGATCTTGAGCTGGCACCAGCTGACCCTGAGCCTATACTTGCACCCGAGCCTATACCTGCTCATGATCCTTCTCCTGAGCATGACCTAGTACCTATTGATATACCCGTTATTGCAGCACCTTTACCTGTCCTGATCACTGCACCTGTTGATCATGCTCCTTTTGCTGCCCAGATTGACCCCAGATATGCATTCACCTGTAATGGGTGGATAGAGGACGATGATGACTTGCCCCCTTTCGTTAGACCTGTTACTCCCCCACCTGCACCTACACATGCACCCGTTGATATTGCCCCATTTCATCCACATGTGTCTGACACACACCGCACCGATCTGCCGATCACTTTCTTACAGGATATCCCTCCACCCCGTCCTGGGGAAGGTCCATCGAGTCAGCAGCCCAGTCATATTCCTCCTGTGTCAGCAGCTTTTCCCTTTGTGCCACAGTTTTCACACACTGCTCCTTTTGCTTCTGCACCATCGGGCGAGCCACTTATTTGGTTTCTGCCCAACACGATGCCTGTTTCTGACCCATATCATCCTTCACATTACACTGGCTACACGAGGGATGATCTGCTTTTGTCGTTACAGCTCCAGTAGGAGTTGTTGTGCAGTAGAGTCATGGAGTTAGAGAGGATTCCACGTCCTCCACCTTGCACTTGTTAGTCACCCTTCGCGACTCCACCCGCTCCACTTCTGCCATACCCAGATTTTGACGTCCGTTTTCTTACTATGGAGCAGCAGATTAGCTATCTGTTGCGTATCATTTATGCTCTTGAGGAGGAGTTAGCGCATTTGCGCAGTTTGCTTTTCGTTACTCCACCTCCTCCTCCTCCACCATCAGCATAGCAATTTTTGGTTTTATGCAGGTAGCATACATTTGGTGAGAGTGTAGCTACTGAGCCCAAATTGCATAGCCTTTTGAGACCACTTTTGACTTTTGATTGTTGTAGTTTGATGGATGTTTTGGACAAGGGTGGTGTGACCCTGTAGTCCCTTTTGATGTATGGTACATTGTAGACCATTTAAAACTGTATTTGTGGTCATTGATATATGAAAGCTCAATCGCAACATTCTCATTACATACATTGTTAAATTACTTGTTTACGTTATGATTGGGATGTTATGTGTTTACTTGCAATGATAAATGTAGGATCGATATTGACGATCTAATGAGTCAATCAGAGTCAAAATACCACTGTTTGCATGGCGGAATCACACAAACAACTTGAATCAGAAAGAAATGAGTAAAGGTAGACAGAATATCACTTTAAACACTGTTTCTCATTAAAATTCATGTGGAAAACCGGCAAGAGTTCGGCTACAACTTCGAGATTCCGTACCAAAATGAGAAACAAACATACCTATTTATAGGCATCTAATTCCGCTTGAAATGACATGCTGTCATTTCGAGCGGAGTCACAACTACTTGATTTCGTTTGAAATGATAACATGTCATTTCAAGCGGAATCACATCCTTAAATCATAATTTTTACATTTTAGCCCCTACACTATACATAATTGACATATATGACCCCTAGACCCTATACAAGCATGATCAAGACTAAGACGTAGGCTTTAGACATTCGTGCACTAACAAACTTACCCTTGGATACAGCCGGAGTCTTCAGTCTTGGTCTTCGGGTCTTCACATCTACTTAAAGCTTTCTTCTCTTGGCTTTGGCTTCTTTCTCAGCAAGTTCCTCAGCCTATCATTCTCTTTCTTCTTTTTCTTAGCTTCCTCAGCTTGTATCTTCATCCATTTCCCTTTGTTTTCCTCAAGCTTCTTTCTTTCACGTTCAGCTTTTTTCTTCTCTTTCTCTTCTAGCGACCACCATTTAGAATTCCATTTACTCTCAGAATTTATGCCTTTCTAAAAGCAAATAGTAGCAACTTTTTGAAACTGCATCGCTTGCTCTTTATCTTCAGATTAAAAGCGGATCTTGTTAATGAATAAACATTCAATATCCTTCACTGAGCAGTTAACTAACCACATCGGGTCGTAAACAAAAACTTCTCTGATCTCTTTCCCAGCTCTATACGTGATCATAGCCTCAGTAGAGATACAATTGTACACCCAGCCCATGAAACCTTTGTAGAACTCCTGTTCCATCTTGGGCACTGGAATGTTCTTCATCGTTTTCGGCTTTTTCACGTTCAGAATAGTCTCTTCAACTCCTGTCACTGGATCTACCCTTTGAACTCTTTTAGGGCAATGAGGCTTCCTGTGCTTGAAGTCTTTCAGAGCCTCAAACTTTATCAGGCCCCACATTGCAACATCATTCTTCCTGACAGGATACCCCAAGGTTCTTACTTTCGGTAACTCATCTACATCCCACCATGGTAGGGACATAACATCATGTAAACGTTCAAAGTATTGAACTCCGCATTCTCTTCTAATTACATAAGCATTAACCTGCGGTAGAAATCCCCAGCTTATGATATCCCCCAAAGAAATACTTCTGTCTCTCTGATAATACTTCAACGGACGCTTGAGTTTACGCTCATTGCTTTCCTTGAACCATTTCTTACGTTCTTCTTTCAGAGGATCTTTAGTAGTACCGTCAAAGTTCTTGTCTTTAAGAATCTCAGCAACTTTCCTTCTAAGTTCATCCCGATTCTCTTCAGTGAAGAACTCCATCAGCGTTGGAAGTTCAGAAGTGTCTTCATTCAGAATATCTTCAGCAGTACAGTCTTCAACCTCAACCCTGTCATACACATCAGCGTCTTCCACATACTTGTATTCATATTCAGGTTGATGGTTGATGTCGAAAGCATTTAGCTCTTCTTTGAAATCAAAATTTAATTCATTTTCATTCACATTGAACATCTTCAAGACTTCATCCAATGTGTAGGTATGCCTGATCTCACCTTCTTCAATATGAGGTTCAATTCGAAGAATCAACTTCTTACCTTGATCAACGTTTTGATCATCAACATGCTCCCCCTCTCCATCAGCTCTCTCAGTTTCTTCATTAGCGTCATCATTCACGTAATCATCAACGTTCTTTTCATTTGATGGTTCGGTAGCAGTAACACCTGTACCACCCTGATCGTCATCGTCATTGTCATCATCAGAACCATGACTACTCGCAGAGAACACTTTTTCATCATCATCATCATCTTCTTCGTTATCATCTCCTTCATCATTATCCTCCTCGTCATCTTCTTCATCATCATTCCTAGCAATATCTTCAAGTGATACATCTTCTTCGAAGATACCAGATATAGCGGATAAAGGAACAGGATTTTCAACAACTAAAGATGGCACGATTGATCTTTCAGAAGCTGCAACACTGCTTTCAGCATTCTTGCCTTTGTCTTTCATTAGAGCTTCAAGTTCAGCTTGGCATTTAGCCCTAACTTCTTCAACTTGAATTTCTTCAAATCTTTGCTCTATCGATTTTCCAAGCATATTCTCTATCACCTTGTTCATCATATAGAATTCATGCTCTTTCAATGCCTTCGCAGCTTCCAGTTCTTTGTTCTTTAATTCAAAATATTTGTTCTACTCATCTCTGCGTGTCTTTTCCTCCTCTAACTCTGCCACCCTCACCTTTAAAATATCAATCTCTGTCTGGTCTGATTCTATTTTCTTGATCAACATTTTGTTATCAGCCTCGACCTTCTTAACACGCATTTCCAGAATCTTCTCACGATCAGTCACCTTTTTATTTTCTTTCAAAACATCATCCATTTTCTTCTCTAACTTTTTCACCTGTTCATCATTCGCAAATCCGAAATCTCCAATATCTTCAAGATTTTCTGGAATGGTTGGAAACGTCTTGTGTCCAGAGGAACCAGGAGTTAATTGTACTTGTATTTGAGTGGGTGGTGGTGTTTTGAAAATATCTTGAGATGTAAGTAAAGGTTGTTCATGAGGTGGTGTTTGATGTGGTGGTGAGAGATGTGGTGGTGAAAGATTTAAAGGTGAAGGCTGTCTTGGTGGTGTTGATTGTCTTGGAGGTGTTGGTTGTCTTGGAGGTGTTTGATGTGGTGTAGGTTGATGTGGTGTAGGTTCAGGTGGTGGTGATGATGGTTTACTTGGTTCTTTTGTTTGTTTCTTCTTTAGAACAATCTTAGTTGGCTTTGTGATCTTTGGAGTAACCTTCTTTATCTTTGGAGAAACAATTTTTTTTCTAGCACCAGTTTTCTTCTTACCACCTGAAGGAGGTGATTGAGATCCAGATACATGTTGAGGTGATGGAACATAAGAAGCATCCTCCTTTTCCTGTCTTTTTCTCTTTTTCAACAGTTTCTCTTTAGCAGTTTCTTCTTGAATTCTTCTTAAACGTTCAGTTTCATCTATCTCATCTTCAGAAGAACTCGAAGAACTTGTAGTACTTTTATCAACATCATCACCTTCTATACCATCAGTAGCTTTTCCTTTCTGAGCAACATCAGCAGCTTTATCTGGATCTAATTCGTAATCAATGTTTTTCAACACATCCTCTATATCAGAATCCTGATTCTCTTCAACATTTACAACTTGTTCTTCTATCTCAGGCTCATCAATAAGCAAAGTCTTTGCAGCTTTCTTTTGTCGTTTCTTGGGTTGTGTAGACGAACCCTCTCCCTTCTTTGCTTTAGGGGTGGCTGTCACACCCCCAAAATCCACACGCATAGTACCACCGCTTGGAGGCGTGACATGACTAGGATCAAGCCACCAATCATATTGAACAATGTAAGTAGTAAATGTAATTCAACCAAACAATATGAAAGGTGTTCAAAACAATAGTATAGTTTCAAATGTTTAGCGGAAGCATAAATGTAAAACCCAACATAAGTAATAATTTTTAAATGTCATAAATGTTTAACATGGCATCCACGATCCTTGTCCCACAACGACTGCGCCTCCCTGTGCAAGCTCCCTGAGTACCTATCGACCTGCAAGGCATGTAACAACGAGTCAACAACAAAGTTGAGCGAGTTCACAGTTGGTTGTTTAGTTATAGTATTCGTTTCGTAAACCATATGTTCGTTTTGTAAACCATGTATCGTATTAATTCGTATCGCGGTCTCCCAGACATGTTGCGAAGATTAGTGGGGATTTCCCATGTATCCTAGACTAGTTGTATTTGTATCGCGGTCTCCCAGACATGTTTGCGAAGATTAGTATTCGTATCGCGGTCTCACAGACATGTTTGCGAAGATTAGTGTTCGTATCGTGGCCTCCCAGACATATTTACGAAGGTTAGTGGGGGCTTCCCATGGGTTACTAGTCTAGTTGTATCTATCGGTGTCCTTTCCCTAATGAGGACAGTGGTACATGTTCCAGTAACAATGAAAGTACGAGTAATCATTCCATCCCATTCCCAACCCCGGGAATCCCATGCCTTGGTAAGAGTGTGAACTCACCTTGGTTTGCTCGATATGCTAAACTATGTGCTCACAAGAAATCAGTCAAGTCCACGCAAGACGAACAGCAATCAATCGCTGCAAGAGGCTTCGAGCGTCTAAGCTTGCCGTCGGGTTCAAAGAAAACGAGAGAGAGAGAGAGAGAGGAGATGTGATAGGTGGTTAGGGTTTTGCCGAAAGTTCTGCCGTACAGGTTATAATCAAAACAGTATATCATGACATTACTGGGCCAGAAGCCCACTTCTGTTTTCTTTGGCTCCCTAGTAGACGAAAAAAGTGTTTTCACCACAAAGGGTGTGGGTGTTTTCGGGTGAAGTATTTCGGGTGGGGGTGTTTTCGTGAGTGGGGTTTTTGGCTAGAGGGTGTTTGGTGAAAGTTCCACCTTTTCGTTTTAAATGAATAATCCTAATATTAATACAAAATATTTTATTATTTATACACGTATAATGCACCCCATATACCTTCAGACAGCATGTATCATACATCAAGTAAATATGAAAACACACTTGCAATTAAGTAACAAGTTAAATCGAATAGTGACCTTGAAAACTCGGGTTGTCACATTATCCCCAACTTGAAAGAAATTTCGTCCCGAAATTTAGTACGCGGTTACTGAGGAAGCTAGTTGTGTTGTGCTGTTTCCTGGTTTTCCTGGGGTGTCACATCATCCCCCCGTTGATTTGGAATTTTGTCCCAAAATTCTATAGTAGCTTCAGCCTCAGTAGTGGTTGCGCTGTTTCTGAATAATTGGGGATACTCTAGTTTCATCTGATCTTCTCGTTCCCAGGTGAACTCTGGGCCACGACGGGAGTTCCAACGAACTCGAACAAGAGGTATTCTGGTGTGTTTGAGGACCTTTACGTCTTGGTCCGTGATTTCAACTGGTTCTTCGATGAATTGCAATTGTTCATCGATAGTGAGCCCCTTCAGAGGAACTACGAGGGTCTCATCTGATAGACACTTCTTCAGATTCGACACGTGGAAAACGTTGTGAACTCCACTGAGCTCTGCTGGTAGGTTCAGTTTGTAAGCTACCCTGCCTATTTTCTCGATGATTTCGAATGGTCTGACGTAACGTGGATTGAGTTTGCCCCTTTGCCAAAATGAACCACACCCTTCCAGGGTGAGACTTTGAGTAGAACCCGGTCCCCGACCTGGAATTCTAGTGGTTTCCTACGCTTATCAGCATAGCTTTTCTGACGGTCGCGAGCTGCCGCCATTCGTTGTCGTATCTGTGCAATCCGTTCAGTAGCATCAACTACAAGTTCTGGACCTGTGATCTGACTATTGCCCACCTCTGCCCAACAGAGAGGTAATCGGCATTTACGCCCGTATAATGCCTCGAATGGAGCGGCTTGAATGCTGGTGTGGTAACTGTTGTTATATGAAAAATCCACTAACGGGAGATGTTTTTCCAAGCTGTTGCCGAAATCGATTACACATGCACGTAGCATGTCTTCCAGAGTTTGAATAGTGCGCTCAGACTGCCTATCCGTCTGAGGGTGGTAAGCTGTGCTCATGTCTAATCGTGAGCCAAAAGATTTGTGCATTGCTTGCCACAGTTCCGAAGTAAAACGTGCATCACGATCAGAGATAATGGAGGTTGGCACCCGTGCCTCGAAACCACTTCCTTCAGGTAAATGTCTGCCAATGTAGAGAACTTGTCTGTTTCCTTGATAGCCAAGAAGTGTGCAGACTTTGTGAGTCGATCCACGATTACCCAAATAGTATCGTTTCTACGTTGAGATCTAGGCAGGCCAGTAACAAAATCCATGGAAATTTCCTCCCATTTCCATTGTGGTATCTTTGGTTGCTGGAGTAGGCCTGATGGTTTCTGATATTCTGTCTTGACTCTCGCACAAGTCAAACATTTGCTGACGTAAGTTGCTATGTGGGCTTTCATGCTAGGCCACCAATACGTAGTTCTGACATCGTGGTACATTTTATCCGAACCTGGATGTACCGAGTAGCGAGACTATGTGCTTCATCCATTACAAGCTCGCATAAGTTGCCATAAAGTGGGACCCAGATGCGTCCTTTTACGTAGTAGCCGTCGTCTTCCTTTTGTTCTAACCGTTGCCTTAAGCCGTGTAGGGCTTTAGCCCTGACGTTTTCTGGTTTCAATGCTTCTACCTGAGCATCTCGTATCTGTGCCGGAAGACTAGACTGGATGGTAAGTTGTAATGCTCGTACGCGTCTAGGCATAGTGTCCTTTCGACTGAGGGCATCAGCCACAACATTGGCTTTGCCTGGATGGTACTTGATGGCACATTCGTAATCGTTCAAAAGTTCGACCCACCGACGTTGACGCATGTTCAATTCCTTCTGCTTGAAGATATGCTCGAGACTCCTGTGATCGGTGTAGATGGTGCACTTGGTACCATACAGGTAATGTCTCCATATCTTAAGTGCGAAAACCACAGCTCCCAGCTCTAAATCGTGTGTAGTATAATTCCGTTCGTGGATCTTAAGTTGGCGCAAAGCGTAGGAAATGACTTTATCCCGTTGCATCAATACGCAACCAAGACCCTGTATTGGTGCGTCACAATAATCCAGGAAATCGTCTGTGCCCTCTGGCAATGAGAGAATATGTGCACTGCAGAATCTTTCCTTTAAGTGCTGCAAAGCTGTTTCCTGTGTATTACCCCAATGATAAGTAACACCTTTCTGTGTCAGTAGTGTAAGCGGCTGTGCAATCTTTGAGAAGTCTTTGATGAACCTTCTGTAGTAACCTGCCAAACCCAAGAATTGGCGAATTTCTGTTGGTGTGCCAGTTCTTGATCGAATCTACCTTGGATGGATCAACATGAATCCCATCCTTGTTTACCACGTGGCCTAGAAAGTGGACTTCACGAAGCCAAAAGTCGCATTTTGAAAACTTGGCGTACAGCTGTTCTGATCGAAGGAGTTCCAAAATAAGTCGTAAATGCTGCTCGTGTTCCTCCTGACTCTTAGAGTAGATCAGAATGTCGTCGATGAATACAATCACAAACTTATCCAGGTAGGGCTTGCATACTCTGTTCATAATATCCATGAAGACTGCAGGTGCGTTTGTTAACCCGAATGGCATAACTAGAAACTCGTAGTGGCCGTAGCGAGTTCTGAATGCTGTTTTGGAGACGTCCTCATCCCGGACTCTCAGTTGATGGTAGCCTGACCTTAGATCTATCTTTGAATAGTAGCTCGACCCTTGTAGCTGATCGAATAAATCATCAATACGTGGCAGAGGGTGGCGATTCTTTACGGTCACCTTGTTGAGTTCGCGGTAGTCAATACACATCCTGAAGGTACCGTCTTTCTTTTTCACAAATAACACTGGAGCTCCCCAAGGCGAAGAGCTGGGATGAATAAATCCCTTATCCAAAAGTTCTTGCAGTTGCTTGGACAGTTCTTCTAATTCGGTTGGGGCTAATCGATACGGTGCATGGGCTATTGGTGCTGCTCCTGGAGCTAGCTCGATCCGGAATTCGACCTGGCGATGAGGCGGTAGCCCAGGTAAATCTTCAGGAAACACTTGAGGAAATTCGCGTACTATTGGAATATCCTCTAATCTCTTCTCTTTCGTTGATGCGTCAGTAACAGGTGCCAAAATGGCAGTGTGGCCCTTTCGCAAACACTTCTGGGCCTTCAGGAAGGAGATGATGCCAACCACGGCACCACTCTTGTCACCTTGAACTTCGAGAGGTTCCTTGCCCGAACGGGGAATACGAACAATCTTCTCTTTACATAGGATCTCTGCTTGTTGTTGGGATAACCAATCCATTCCAATGACGATGTCGAAACTACCCAGAGCTATGGGAATGAGGTCGATAGAGAAAGTCTGACCAGCGAGGATAAGATTACAACCCTGAACTATGTGTGTGGCCTCTAGACTTTTACCGTTAGCTAACTCTACGACATGTTTGGTGTTCAAAAGTGTTGGTGCGCGTTTAAGCATTTGACTAACTTTCAGGGGCGTATAACTGGTATCCGCACCCGAATCAAATAATACAGTAACATAAAAGTCGTCAAGAAGAAACTTACCCATCACCACGTTAGGATCATTCCATGCATCACCCTGACCCAGTTTATATCTTTTGGCTCTGGTTTGTTGTAACAGGAGTACTGCCTTTGTAGTAAAAGATGCGTCTTGTTGAATATTCGCTGAGTTCATCTTTTTGATCTTCAACAACTCCAACTCATGAGCTTCAGTCTTTTCTATAGATTCAGATTCACAAAGTCAGAATTGTTCTTCAGCATCATCAGGTACGTGCCCCACTCGTCATAAGGAAACGCATCAGACAACTTATCAATCCATTCTTCATTGGTCTTTTTGATTTCTAATCTTTTCATCTCAAGTACTAAATGGCAATATCTTTCGATCAGTTGCCTTGTAGTTTCACCCTTCATGGCGGTAAAAATATCAAACTCCTTCTTGATCAAAGACTTCTTGCTCTTGATCATTGACACACTACCTTGAAACTTCAACTGCAATGACTGCCACATAGATTGAGCATTGTCTTCATGTTGCAACAACACTAAAATATCCTCTTTGATAGCCTGCTGGGGGATACTAATCATCTTTTTCTCGGCTTTAAAATCATTCTGTTCTGTCTCTGTCAGACTTCCAATACCCTTCTCCATACCTAAACCATCAACTGGTGGAACGTACTTTTTCTCTATCTTCATCCAGCATTCAAAATTGTTCTTAAATCTGCCTGACCATCCCGCATATTCATCCAGGTTCATTAACTTTGGAGGCTTTTGCATCGTTCCCAACTCGTTTTCCATGTTGACGTTTTGAACGATACTCGCTGGACTCTGTCCTGCTGTTATACCACTGCCCGCGAAGAAGTTGTAGAAATCTTTATTTTCGATTTTAGGTGACAAATTACTGAAAACTTTTCAACTTTTTGAAAAACAGGTGAGTTTTACTGAAAACACTTACTACACAAACTGAACTTCAGACGTAATATCACGGACGAAATGGACTTTAACGATAAAACACTAATTTCAAGTTGAAATAGGTTTTACAAGCGAAATCAAGTTTTAGGATTTCAAGCGAAATCAAAGTTATAAAATTTAAGCGAAATCTGAGTTTGAATTTCAAGCGAAATCAGAGTGCTGATTCAAGCGGAATCACACTCACAAGCAGAATCAGTGATCACACAAGCGGAATCAGAAAATTCAAGCGAAATCCTGATTTCGCTTCAACAGTTCAAGCAGAAATACAAACTTTTCAAGCGAAACACAGATTTTCAGGCGAAATACTTAATTTCGCTTAAAATGTCAAGCGGAATCACAATAACCCTCGTTCAAGCGGAATTAGGTTTCAGGCCATTTTTTTACCATTTTAAGCCGAATTTTAAGCTGATACTTTCAAGGGTTTGTTAAATGTCACTTTTACAAAATATATCAAAAACTCAGTCCATTTTGCCCATGGAAATGTCCAGAAATCCAAAAAGTGTAGGTAAAAAGCTCTGATTCAAGTATTTTAGCTCATAACTGGCTCTGATACCAATTGTAGGATCGATATTGACGATCTAATGAGTCAATCAGAGTCTAAATACCACTGTTTGCATGGCGGAATCACACAAACAGCTTGAGTCAGAAAGAAATGAGTAGAAGTAGACAGAATATCACTTTAAACACTGTTTCTCATTAAAATTCACGTGGAAAACAGGCAAGAGTTCGGCTACAACTTCGAGATTCCGTACCAAAATGAGGAACAAACATACCTATTTATAGGCATCTAATTCCACTTGAAATGACATGCTGTCATTTCGAGCGGAATCACAACTACTTGATTTCGCTTGAAATGACAACATGTCATTTCAAGCGGAATCACATTCTTAAATCATAATTTTTACATTTTAGCCCCTACACTATACATAATTGACATATATGATCCCTAGACCTTATACAAGCATGATCAAGACTAAGACGTAGGCTTTAGACATTCGTGCACTAACAATAAATATTATACGTGTGCATGTTACGTACTTACTATACTTATTATGACCTGACCAACACTGACTGTCCCATTCCATTTTTGGTATAACTTCAAGCCTGGACCCGCCAATCTTCTTATAGAAGATGCCTCCACGAAGAGAAAGTCGTTTGCCCACCATAGAGGCTGAGTTACAAACGCAAATTTCACGAGCGATAGCATAGCACGAGGCCATGCGCTCTGAACATAGCGGGGGTACCTCTGGAAACAACCCACCTCATGGTAATGTTTAAGTCACTAAAGACACATTACGTTACATTTGGATATTCCAGTTGCGATCGCTAATGCTTGCTGTGAATGATGTTGCTTGTACAGGCTGTACCTATAAGCAGTTCCTAGACTGTAAGCCTCTAAATTTCGCGGCATCGGGGGTGCTGTTGCCTTTGTCAGATGGACGGAGAAGACTGATTATGTGCTAAGAATGAGCAAATGTGCTCTGGAACACTAGGTCACCTACATCTCGGGACTTTTTCTAGACAGTGCTTTATCCTGGTGGAATCTCCAAGTCCAGACCTTGGGAGAAGAGGCTGCTTATGCCATGTCATGGGATGAAATGAAGGAGCTCATGCGAAAGAAGTACTGCTCAAGGGCCGAAATTCAAATGTTGGAAACTGAATTCTGGAATATTAAGATGGATGGCCCAAAGATTGCTGAACATGTGCAGAGATTTCACGACTTGTCTCGTATTGTTCCTTACATGGTTGAGCCGGAGTTCAAGCGCGTCGAGCGTTTCATTTGGGGATTGGCACCCCAAATCAGGAGTATGGTAACAACATCCAAGCCTCCTACAATCACTGAGGCTATTGATCTAAGTGTGGCCTTGACCGAAGAAGCAATCAGGTTGAACAAGTTTTCGATCTCTGACCAGAAGAAGAAAGAGACTCACGTTGAGTCATCCGGTGAGAACAAAAGGAAGTTCTCAAACTTCAAGAAGGGTACCAACAGCGCTAACAAGAAGAAGGATGCGAACCCACCAGTCGAGGTCAAGACTGGTGCTGAAGTCAAGGGAAAAGGATACATGGGCACTCTGCCCAAGTATGATGTGTGTCAGTACCATCATGCCGGCCAATGTAGAGTTAGGAAATGTGAGTCTTGTGGGAAGGTTGGCCATTCGAAAGAGACGTGCTGGGTTGGTACTGGTAGTGGTGGTCAGAGAGGTTATGGTAATGGAAACAACAACCGTGGTGGTAATGGGTATGGGAACCGCCCTCAAGGAGGAAATGGCGGTATTGGTAATCGTGGTAATTTTGGGAATCAAGCTGGTAATGGAAACCGTGGAGCAAACAACACTCAAGGTGGTAATGGAAACGGAAATGGTCGGGGACCAGGATGTTTTAACTGTGGAGATGTGGGGCACTTCAAGAGAGAATGCCCAAAGCTCATTCAAGCTCAAGGAAGGGTTTTCAACATCGGAGCTAGGGAAGCCCGCCAAGATCCGAACGTAGTTACTGGTACGTTCCCTATTAACCAACGCTTTGCATCTGTACTGTTTGATACTGGTACCGATTATAGTTTTGTATCCCAAGAATTTAAGAATATGCTTGGGTTAGTAGCTAGTAAGCTAGGTATTCCGTACTCGATAGAACTAGCTAATGGAAAGATAGTAGAAGCGAATGAAGTCATTAGAGGTTGCGTGAAAGAACTGGGAGAACACGTGTTTTCGCTTGATCTTCTGCCCGTCGAGTTGGGAAGCTTTGACGTGGTAGTTGGAATGGACTGGTTATCAAGCAACCGAGCAGAGATCGTATATCACGAGAAGATCATTCGCATCCCGATGGCGAATGGAGAGACAATTGTAGTGCATGGAGAGAAGCACGATACGCCTCTAAGGATCAACAGTTATTTGAAAGCTAGAAGATGTTTGCAGAAAGGATGTGTTGCCTTCTTGGCACACATTGTGGATAAGGAAGCCGTTGAGCCAAAGTTAGAAGATATCCCAGTTGTAAAGGAATATCCTGAAGTCTTCCCCGAAGACTTGCCAGGATTGCCTCGCCAACAACAAGTCGAATTCCATATTGACTTAGCTAAGGCACCATATTGACTTGCACCTTCAGAAATGCAGGAGTTGTCGACACAACTTCAGAAGATTTTGGACAAGGGATTTATCAGACCAAGCTTCTCGCCTTTGGGAGCTCCAGTGCTGTTTGTTAAGAAGAAGGATGGTAGTTTCCGCATGTGTATCGACTACCGAGAGCTTAACAAGTTGACCATTAAGAATCGGTATCCTTTGCCAAGGATTGATGACCTGTTCGATCAACTGCATGGTTCGAGTTTTTACTCCAAGATCGATCTTCGATCAGGTGATCATCAGTTGAGAATTCAAGATGAGAGTATTCCAAAGACTGCCTTCAGAACTCGATATGGACACTACGAGTTCCTGGTTATGCCGTTTGGTTTGACAAACGCGCCAGCAGTGTTTATGGATTTGATGAACAGAGTCTGCAAGCCATATCTCGAAAAATTTGTGATCGTGTTTATCGACGATATTTTGATTTATTCAAAGACGAAGGAAGAACATGAGCAACATCTAAGAGCTATTTTAGAGCTGCTTAAGAAAGAGAAATTGTACGCGAAGTTCTCGAAGTGCGAGTTTTGGTTGCGTGAAGTTCAGTTCCTTGGTCACGTGGTGAACGAAGATGGAATTCATGTGGATCCCACAAAGATCGATGCGATCAAGAATTGGGAGACTCCGAAGGCGCCAACCGAGATTCGTCAGTTCCTAGGTTTGGCAGGATATTACCGCAGGTTTATTGAGGATTTCTCGAAAATCACTCAACCTGTGACCTCCCTCACCCAAAAGGACAAGAAGTATGAATGGGGAGATAAGCAAGAAGAAGCCTTTCAGTTGTTGAAGAACAAGCTTTGCGATGCACCGATCCTATCTCTACCCGAAGGCACTAATGACTTCGTGGTATATTGCGACGCCTCGCGTCAAGGTTTAGGCTGCGTGCTGATGCAGCGACTGAAGGTTATAGCCTATGCTTCGTGCCAATTGAAGGTTGATGAGAAAAATTACACCACGCATGATTTGGAATTAGGCGCGGTGGTGTTTGCATTAAAGATCTGGCGACATTACTTGTATGGTACCCGCTGTACGATCTTTATTGATCACAAGATTTGCAGCATATATTCGATCAGAAAGAGCTTAATATGAGACAGCGCCGATGGGTGGAGCTGTTGAACGATTATGATTGTGAGATTAAGTATCACCCAGGGAAGGCGAATGTGGTAGCAGACTCCTTGAGTCGGAAAGAAAGGATCAAGCCCATAAGGGTTAGGGCTTTGGAAATGATCATACAAACGGACCTCTCATTGCAGAGAGAAGCTCTTAAGGAAAAGAATCTTGAAAATGAATATCTCCATGGGATGGAGAAGCAGTTAAAACCAAATAAGGAAGGAACATTGTGTTTCATGGGAAGAATTTGGGTTCCTCTATTTGGTGGTCTTAGAGAAGTAATTTTCAATGAAGCTCACAAGTCACGGTACTCGATCCATCCAGGATCGGATAAGATGTACCAAGATTTAAAGGATTTCTACTGGTGGCCGAGATTGAAAAGCGATGTTGCAACGTATGTTGGTAAATGTTTGACTTGTGCCAAGGTAAAGGCCGAATATCAGAAGCCTTCAGGTCTTCTGCAACAACCTGAAGTACCCATGTAGAAATGGGAACAGATTTCAATGGATTTTATAATGAGGTTATCAAAGACACCCAGAGGTCATGACACGATTTGGGTAATCGTGGACCATCTGACGAAATCTGCGCACTTCTTGGCAATCAAGGAGAAAGACAACACTAGTAAGCTTTCTGAGCTATACCTCAGAGAGATTGTTGCACGACAAGGAGTGCCTCTCTGGATTATTTCCGATAGAGATGGAAAATTCGTGTCAAGGATTTGGCAATCCTTCCAAGAAGCCTTTGGTTCTCAGTTGAATCCGAGTACTGCATTCCACCCACAGACAGACGGCCAGAGCGAACGGACGATTCAGACGCTAGAAGATATGTTGCGAGATTGCGTAATGGATTTGGGTGGTAGTTGGGACACCCATCTACCTTCGGTTGAATTCTCATACAACAACAGTTACCATGCAAGCATACAAGCCGCACCGTTTGAAGCTCTCTATGGACGCAAGTGTCAATCACCGTTATGCTGGGCAGACGCGAGTGATAGACAGCTTGTTGGTCCTGAATTGGTTCAAGAGATGACTGATAAGATTATACAGATCCGAGAGCGCATCAAGGCGGCTCATGATCGACAAAAGAGCTATGCGGACCAAAGGAGGAAACCTTTGGAGTTTCAAGTGGGAGATATGGTTTTGTTAAAGGTTTCACCCTGGAAGTTTAAGGGCCGGAAAGTGCCTAAAACCGACTTAAAGTGTTGAATTCAGCACATTTCAGCAAAATTCAGCATTTTAACAAGCTAATTACATGCAAAAATATGGCAAAATTGTCCCGAATGCTTTCCTAAGTGTCGAGAATTAAAAGTGTCACAAAAGGGTACCTAAAGATCACTAAATGGAATAGTTTGACACTTTAATGAACCGGTATCTAACCGAACAACCGGACACTACCCGAAACACCAAAATTACACTAGAAGCATTGTTTTAGTGTTTCTAAGCTAGTTATGATCCCCGAACACCCTAACACACTATATAACATCAAATACACATAACACCTAACCAATACATTTAAGATCCTAACTAATCATCTAACTAAACATTAAAACCCAACCAAGATACCCCCCCCCCCCCTCTCATGGACGGTCACCATGTGACCCCACCAAGATCATGCTCAATCTTCCTAAGATTTGCAAAGGATTATGTGGTGTACTTAAGAGACATAAGACACAATGGTTAATACCCAAAATTTGGATTATAAGTGAACATGAAGGACCATTATCCTCCCTCTTCTCTCGGCCGAGAACCACACCAACACCACCATCACTTTCATGCATTGATCATCCATTTCCAAGTTCATTACATGATGCAAGAAGGTGTTTAAGCAAGCTTCGTGGTCTTGGATCTTGAAGAACCTCACCCGATTGCTTTTATCCAACACTTTTGTCATCTACAACTTCAAGTGTTCTTCCCTAGCCTTGTGCTAGTAGTAAGGCCCTCACAACCCTTTGTTACTTCATATATTGTTGGTTAAAAGATGATATACATTGATTATCTTGATGAACATTAAAAGACATATTCATGAATCTCTAACATAAGCTTGTGATATGATGAACTCTTGATGAAACAATGTTGTTTAGTGTATGTATGATACTTGATTGTTATATTCTTGAGATTATGATGTTGATCATCATAAGGAGCTTGCTAGGTTGTGATTAAACACATGATCTAGCAAGTGAGAGGATGATTATGTGACAAAACAAGATGATCATCCTCATATATAAGCATGAACTTATGGATCTAAGATTTATGAATGGTTTTTCAAAAGAACCAAGTTCAAAAATGATTTTTAGAAGATCATGGTTCCTACTTAAATATACACTATTTTGGTGATAAAACAAGTATAAGAACACATTGTTTACAAGAAAAATTCAAAAGAATAATTTTTGGAAAGATCATCTAGTAAGTTGTAAACACCTAAACCTTCCAAGAAGGAGATTTTTAAAGTAGTAAACACTCTTTAAAGGGTAACTAAGTCTACTAAACACACTACCAAGTTACTACAAGTTTTTATGAAAACTCAAGTTCATGATTATTATGTAGATAGCTTTGTCACTTGGTAAGTGTAGATTGATTGTTGATTGTTTATGTAGATAGCATGGACACCTCCGTTTTTAGGGGAAACTATGGCAAAATTTTCTAAAAATATAAACACTTAGAAAAATATTTTCTAAACAAATATCTACAAGTGTGTTTTAACTAAGTTTTTCAATATAAACTTTGCCACATTTTTTTATTACAAAAATACGAATATTGGAGGTTGGTGTTTATAAATAAAAATGGATAAATATGTATTTAGAATATATATTTACACATTGTGTGTGATTATTTGTATACTTTGTGTATTAGTTATATTATCTTAGGATTTAAAGTAATATAACTTAACAAATACCAAGAATTTACAATCCAAAATAATACCAAAAATCACAAGGAATAAATATATATAAGTTACGCACTTAAATATTGTGAAACCGAACACATGAACGTAACTTCCAAAATATTCCGAAAAATACCATTATAAAAGTATTTTTGGTAAACACTATTTTGGATGCAAGAAATGAAAATATGAATTTGTAAATATTACAAAAGTAATATTGTATTTTCGATAAGGAGAAAATATATTATTTTTGGAAGTAAGAATATATTTTCTTGAATATTTGGAAAATCTATGATTTTTGGGAAAAATATATATTTTCTTGAAATACATTATTTTCTTGACAAAATAAGTTTATATATATATATATATATATATATATATATATATATATATATATATATATATATATTTTAAAGTGAGACTTGAAAATATATTTTGAGACTACGAATACAAGAATACGAAAATGTATGTATGAGATACCCCCATCATTGGGAAGGAAATATGAAAATAAATACTTGAGAAGTATTATTACAAAATATTGTTTAAACAACTATTCCAAAATTAAATATAATTTAAAGTTAAAATAATCATTATTTTAACAAGAAATTATAACTTGGAATAATATTGGAGACATAAAAGAAACGTAACTCAAAAACATAAATACTAAGGCAAGGCACGGCCCGTTCGTCTAATAGACCCTAGTACATTGTAGGGAGTCGTGTTTGCTGAGGAGATTTGGGTTACGGGCACAGAAGACGCAAAACCGTGAGTTCATGTCCCCTTTTTCTTTTAACTGTTTCCAATTCTATAACTTCGGGGGTGAAATACATGTTACAATTGTTTACAAACGTTTTATACATGGTATGATTAGCTAAGGAGGGTTACTCCTTAATCATGTGAATGGTTGGTATAACACTTAAGGCCATTAATCATCGTCGTAGGACCGAGGGACATGAGTGACAGATCTATTTGGGTGTAGCGAGCCCACACCCATGGGGACCAGGGTAGCCCATGTGGTGACTATGTCCACATACAAATGCCGCGGCAAAATTCCGCTAGGTTTGAGTTTTCTTGTACCATTTCACACATGCCATTGGCCTTGCAAACCATTGGTGATCTGTTTTTTCTTATTGCTACATACAAGGGACATACATACATACAGACATACTTTAAAGGTTTATTCATACACATACACATGAACTCACTCAACTTTTGTTGATGTTTTCAAATTACATGTATTTTAGGGAACTAAGGGGATCTGGCAGGCGTTGCATGTTTTCAAGCTGCGTCACAAATAAAAGATGTCATCCAAGGTCGTAGGGTTTAGGAAGTGTATTCTATTCCTGGACGGGATACATGTTTCTAAACCCGGTTATATTTAAGGTCTTTTGTTGAGTCTTCATGAACTCATTTAAGCATGTTGTGGTTTGTAACTTGAATTTGGTGTCGATGTTTCAAACAGTGATGTTATGTTGCTTTTAAACTTAAATTAATGGATGAACAACTTATGGTTTTAATCATATAGCGTTGTTATGATTGAATGCTATGGTGTTAAAAAAGTCACACCAATAATCACGCTTCCGCAAAAGTCAGGGTGTGACATCAGTTTAAATAATGCATTGACTATGGTATGCTTGGTTAGCGTAACAACTGTTGCATGAAACCCTCTATGCTTACTCTCTTCTGTCATCGCATATCTTCCACACCTCTACATCACCATTCTTACCTGAGTTTCTTTCGATGTGAAGATCATGAGTGGACGACTCAACTTGACTCAAGCCCAGCTGACGGCTCTAATTAACGAACGAGTTGCTGAGGCTCTCGAAGCAGCTCATGCAGGAGGTATAGCCTGCTATTTCGACCTATCCTAGGATGTTTAGATCCTACCCTCATGAACCTACTCTTGTGCTTAACCTTGTCCTTTCTTTCTCGCGCAACAGGTCAGCATGCTCAGCCTCCCATCTTTCAAGACCTTTATGGACTGTCGACCTAGTACCTTCAGTGGTACGGAAGGAGCTGTAGGTCTTCTCCACTGGTTCGAGAAGATCGAATCTGTTTTCGAAATTTGTGAATGCCCTGTTGCCAGTAGGGTAAAGTTTGCTACAGGAACACTTGAAGGCGGCGTGTTAACTTGGTGGAACGACTTTAAGGATCTGATCAAAGAAGAGTATTGTCACCGTGATGACATTCACAAGCTGGAAGTGGAGTTTTACAACCTAAAGATGACGGGGTCTGAGATCTAAGCGTATACTAAGAGATCAAACGAATTAGCTGCATTGTGTCCTACCATGGTGGATCCTCCCTGCAAACATATTGAGCTTTATCTCAAGGGTCTAGTACCGGAAATCCAAAGTATGGTAACTGCGGCGAACCTCCCTACAATCCAACAGGTCATATGGCTCTCCCACCGCCTCACTGATCAGGCAGTCGAGCAGAACAGGCTGCCAAAGCGTATTAGTTCTACCACTACTTCTATGCTCCTAACGACAACAAGCGCAAATGGGATGGTAATTCAAGCAAGGGTTCAAGTTCTGTTCAGTCTCAATCTCAACAGCGAAGGACTGGTGACTACAAGAGCCCTAGTCAACAATCTTTTGGTAATCAAAGTCAGAGTGCGTACAAGGGAAATCACCCTAAGTTCAATCGCTGTAACTTGCACCACAGCGGGCCATGTAGCAAGGGCAACTATCAGAGATGTAACAAACCAGGTCATGCAGCAAAAATTATAAGAGTCTTTATCCTGCGAATCAGAGGCGATAACGTCAGCAGCAGACTCCGTAGAACTAGCCGCAACAGCAGCAGCAGAGGGGTAATAATAAAGGTTGTTTCTAGTGTGGTGCTGAGGGCCACTTTAAAAGATACTGCCCCCAGCTAAACGAGAACCAGAACAACAACAACCAGGGGAATGGAAACAACAGGGATAACAATGACGGTAATGGTGCCAGGGGACGTGCTTTTGTGATTGGTCAGGGTGATGCGAGGAACGATCCCAACATCGTGACGGGTAAGTTCCTACTGGATGATTTCTTTGTTTTAGTTCTATTTGATTCGGGTGCCGATACTAGTTACGTGACCATAAGAGTTAGTCAGATGCTTAAGCGTACCCCAATTCCCTTGAACACCAAGCATGTTGTAGAACTAGCTAATGGTAAAAGTCTTGAGGCCACACATATAGTGGAGGGTTGTAATCTCGTTCTAGCTGGTCAGATCTTCCCTATCGACCTTATCCCCATCATTCTTGGTAGTTTCGACATCGTCATTGGGATGGATTGGTTATCTCAACATCGAGCGGAAATACTCTGCAAAGAGAAAATTGTCCGCATCCCTCGTCCTGGCGAGGAACCCCTCATTATTCGTGGTGATAAGAGTGGTGCTGTCCTGGGCATCATCTCTTTCCTTAAGGCACAGAAGTGGTTGCGAAAGGGCCACACTGCTATTCTAGCCCTCATTACTGACACCTCAACAAAAGAGAAGAAGATTGAAGACATTCTGATCGTACGTGACTTTCTTGAGGTATTCCCTGAGGAATTACCTGGTCTTCCGCCCCATCGTCAATTCGAGTTTCAAATCGAGCTTGCTCCTGGAGCAGCACCAATAGCTCGTGCACCTTATCGCTTAGAAGAATTATCAGCGCAACTACAAGAGCTTCTGGACAAGGGATTCATTCGTCCTAGCTCTTCGCCATGGGGAGCCCTAGTTCTGTTTGTGAAGAAGAAAGACGCTACCTTCCGAATGTGTATAGATTATCGTGAACTCAACAAGGTAACCGTGAAGAATCGTTATCCTCTTCCTCGTATAGATGACCTATTCGGCCAGTTGTAAGGGTCGAGCTTCTACTCTAAGATTAATCTGAGATTGGGCTATCATCAGTTAAGATTCCAAGACGAGGACATCTCCAAGACAACATTCAGGACTCGTTACGGACACTACGAGTTCCTGGTTATGCCTTTTGGGCTGACAAACGCACCTGCGGTCTTCATGGATCTTATGAACCGAGTGTGCAAACCTTACTTGGATAAGTTTGTTATTATTTTCATCGACGACATTCTGATCTATTCCAAGAGTTAGGAGGAACACGAGCGTCATCTACGACTCATTTTGGAACTTCTGAGAACAGAATAGTTTTATGCTAAATTTTCAAAATGTGACTTCTGGCTTCGTGAAGTCCATTTCTTAGGCCACGTGGTTAATCAGGATGGGATTCATGTTGATCCATCCAAGGTTGACTCAATCAAGAACTGGCCTGCACCTCGAACTCCAACTGAAATCCATCAATTCTTGGGTTTGGCGGGTTACTACAGAAGGTTTATCAGGGATTTCTCGAAGATTTCGCAACCTCTTACTGTTTTAACTCAGAAGGGTGTCACCTACTGTTGGGGTGATGCCCAGGAATCCGCATTTCACCAACTGAAGACAAAGCTTTGCAGCGCACCTATTCTCTCGTTACCTGAAGGCACATACGATTTTAGGGTTTATTGTGACCCGTCAATCCAAGGACTTGGGTGTGTGTTGATGCAACGTGAGAAAGTTATAGCTTACGCATCACGATCGCTCAAGGTCCACGAAAAGAACTGCACTACTCACGACTTGGAGTTGGGGGCGGTGGTGTTTGCACTCAAGATATGGAGACATTACTTGTCCGGTACCAAGTGCACCATCTATACTGATCACAAGAGTCTCCAGCATATCTTCGATCCAAAGGAGCTGAACATGCGACAGTGTCGATGGGTTGAACTTCTCAACGACTACGAATGCGTAATCAAATATCAACCAGGCAAAGCCAATGTTGTGGCTAATGCCCTCAGTCGAAAGGAAACCAAACCTAAGCGTGTCCGTGCGTTACAGCTTACCATTCACTCAAGTATTCCCGCCCAAATTCGTGATGCTCAGATTGAAGCATTGAAGGAAGAAAACCTCTCTGCAGAGTCCCTGTGGGACATGGAAAAGAAACTCGCACGCAAGGAAGATGGTATTCACTACTTCATGGAATGTGTCTGGGTTCGACTCTTTGGAAACTTGCGAGAACTTATGATGGACGAAGCACACAAATCTCGCTACTTGGTGCATCCTGTTTCTGACAAGATGTACCAAGACCTCAAAACTTTGTACTGGTGGCCCCACATGAAAGCTAACATAGCAACCTATGTTAGTAAATGTTTGACTTATGCTAGGGTCAAGGTTGAATACAAGAAGCCATCAGGCCTACTTCAGCAACCAGAAATCCCGACATGGAAATGGGAGCAAATTTCCATGGACTTCGTTAATTTCTTACCTAGATCTCAACGAGGAAACGATACTATTTGGGTGATAGTGGATCGATTAACAAAGTCTGCACACTTTTTGGCCATCAAGGAAACTGATAAGTTCTCTACTCTAGCAGACATTTACTTGAAGGAAGTAGTTTCGAGGCACGGGGTGACAACTTCCATCATTTTTGATCGTGATCCACGTTTTACATCTGATTTTTGGTAGGCGATGCACAAATCCTTTTGCTTGCGTCTAGACATGAGCACAACATATCATCCGCAGACGGATGGGCAGACTGAATGCACCATCCAAACTCTTGAAGACATGCTTCGAGCATGTGTAATCGACTTTGGTAACGGCTGGGAATGACACCTACCTTTGGTGGAGTTTTCGTATAACAACAGTTACCACATCAGCATCAAGGCTGCTCCGTTCGAGGCATTGTATGGACGGAAATGCCGATCACCTCTTTGTTGGGCAGAAGTTGGCGACAGCCAAATCACTGGCCCAGAACTCGTCGTAGACACAACTGAGAAGATTGCTTAGATACGACAATGAATGGCGGCAGCTTGCGATCGTCAGAAAAGCTACGCCGATAAGCGCAGGAAACCGCTCGAGTTCCAGGTTGGGGATCGAGTACTACTTAAAGTCTCACCTTTGAAAGGCATGGTTCGTTTTGGTAAACGAGGAAAACTCAATCCGCGATATGTCGGACCCTTCGAAATCACTGAAAGAATTGGCAAAGTCGCCTACAGACTGAATCTACCTGGAGTTCACAACGTATTCCATGTGTCAAATCTGAAGAAGTGTCTGTCAGATGAGACCCTCATAGTTCCTTTGAAGGAGCTCACTATCGAGGAGCAGCTGTGATTCGTCGAGGAACCAGTAGAGATCTTGGACTGGGAGGTCAAGATTCTCAAATGCACCAGGATACGCATTGTTTGAGTTTGTTGGAACTCCCGTCGTGGCCCAGAGTTCACCTGGGAACGAGAAGATCAGATGAAACGCAAGTATCCCTAGTTGTTCATGAAACGTGAGTCCACTACTGAAGCTACAGCGGAATTTCGGGACGAAATTCCAAATCAATAGGGGAAGGATATGACACCCCAGGAAAACCAGGAAACCACGCAACCTAACTAGCTTCCTCAGTGACTACGTACTAAATTTCGGGACGAAATTTCTTTCAACATGGGGATGATGTGACAACTCGTATTTCAAACCTTTCGTTGTACCTGGATGTAACATGCTTGAGCGTTATATGATTAATTGGTATGTTGTTTTGTTGGTCCCTCGGATAGGATCTTCTTGTTTGGAAACGTAGTTGAATCGTAAGTGATCAATGCGCGGAATTCATATAATCACATAGCAGATATACGAAGACAAAGTTCTACTTTGAATCACCGTCTAATATTCTATTGACATGATATGAAAGTGTACAAGAACCAGAGAGAACTCAGACTGACGTAAGGTTGCTAGAAAGTGAAAGTGTCAAAGGTCTTAAATAAGCTGATCGGACAGCTATTTATAGGCAAGGTCAGGATAAGAGAGTGCTGGCCGATCGGCTGGGCTAGCCGATCGGCTGACTATGCTAACCGATCGAACAGCCTACTCGATCGACTGGGCTATCCGATCGGCTGGGCTAGCCGATCGGCTGGCAGCTTTAGCACGTAACAAAACGACACCGAATCCTGACTTGCTTTACATGCAAACAAACAAAACATATACACAACTATACAAAATATGACTACATGTTGACGGAAGCTACAGACGTTATTGCACTAACAGACTCCCCCTCAGATGTAGCTGTAGCTCCTTCCAACATAGTCTTTATTTCCTCCTGTTGCGTCTTCTTTCTTTAGCGTTTTGCCTTCTTTGTTCTGCTCTTTCTTCTAACATTCTTCTTCTTTTATGTCTGCCCTCAGTTATCCACCATTTTCGATATTCTGGGTCGCCATCACGTTTTCGATCCCATTTTGGTATCTTGTTCTCTTCAGATTCGATTGGCGTCTGATCAGTAGGCGGCACATAACCCTGTTTTCTTCTTCCCAGCTCTGCAGCTCTTTTAGCTATCGCTTGAGATCTTTGGCTTCGCTTGTAACACTTTAAGAACTTATCAATTTCAAGATCTCTCCATTCGTCTTCCAGTATCTTCCTGAATTGATTTCTTTGGCGAAGCAAACATCTACTACTCCTTGATATTGCATAGCTATCTCTTTGTCTTTCTTATCATAGACTATCTTGTTGACAAACAAACAGTCTATGTCTTTCTTTGAGCAGTTGACCAGCCACATAGGATCCAAGATACAGATTTTTCGAGATTCTCCAGTGGACTTGTCATACAAAGAGATCACTGCCTCAGCTATAGATGGATTGTATAGCCATGCTATAAATATATCATGAAAGTCTTGTTCAATGGCTCTGAGCAGCATATTCTTCAAACACCTGGGAGGCTTTACATCCAAAGTAATATCTTTCTCTCCGTTCTCCAGGTAAGTGACAATTTGCTTTGGGAACTGTGGTTTCCAATCTGGATAATGATTTGCTGCTTGTAATTTGGTGTAGTTCCACAAATCTTGATCATGCTCACGAACTTCTGGACCGTAGTAGAATTGTTTGATGTTCTTTGTTACGACCAATTCATCTACGTCCCACCAAGGTAAAGTAGCAATATCAGCTAAGAATTCAAAATATTGTACTCCCTGCTCCCGTCTGATAGCATAAACTTTAAGATCTTCTAGATAGCCCCAAGATAGGATGTCTCCACAAGAAAGGTCTTTGCTGTGTGCAAAGAATTGAAGAGCCCTGAGAGTCTTTCTTTCCTTGGGCATATTCTTGAACCATCTTTTTCTTTCTTCTGCAGAAATCTCTCTTGGAACTGGTTCAGGAATGTCTTCAGTAGAAATCTTCTCAACAATCTTTCTCCTGATCTCCTCTTCATTTTTCTCTTTAAACATTTCAGCAAATGAAGGAAATGCAGCATCTTCCCCTTCATAGTGAAAATCAAATCTATCTTCCTCCGATTCAGAAGCATCTTCAACAATCACTTCGTCATAGTGATCTGCTTCATGTGGGTATCTAGGCTCAAAATCTTTTGCAGGGGAATGAGGAATTTCATCTTCAATATCGAACTTGAACTTTCCATCTTCTAGCCCCAATTCCTCAAGCATTTCAGCCCTTGTTCTTCTTACCTCCACCTCTCCTTGTTGTTGAGCATTTAAATAAATGATAGTTGGATTTGAGAGGAGTACCTTATCAACAGGCTGCTTTCCAGATGATGATGCTTCATTCTGAACTTCATCCTCATGTTCATTCATTTCATTGTTCATCAACTCATCTACCTTTTCTTGAACAGTTGGATCTCTAATTAACAATCCAGAAGCACCTTGATCATTGTCACCATCGTCTTTATCATCTTTATCATCTGGTTTGTCATCACCTTTATCATCATCTTTGTCTTCATCCTCCTCATCTTCATCTCCAAACAGCTCTATATCTGGTTCTTCATCCACAATCTCACCACGAGCTATCCTTCCCTTCCTTTTTCGATCAAGAAATTTTAACAACTTGGCCACTTCTTTTGAATTGTATGGCACAGGGTAAGCATTACCAACTAGCACAAATCTGTCTGTCTTCCACTCAAGTAGCAGAACTTCCCTGGCCTTTCTTTTTCTCTGAATAATTTCAACCCTTCGAAGAATATTTTCAACGAAGGCTCACCGACAACTAAGAATTCTGGTTCATGAGGCTCTTCAGCTTCAACCATCTCCTGATCATCTTCAACTTGTTCTTGAACTTCAACCATATCAACATCTGGTTGTGAAGAAGAACCACCAACATCAAGTTGACTCGAAGATCCATCAACCACTTCTACCTCTTCAACTATACCTTTGTTCTTTTGGTTTGCTTCTTCAGCTAAACGACGTTCTCACTCCATTCTTCTTTCATTTGCTTTTATCACATCAATTTCTTCGAATGTAGCATGAATATTCATTTTCAGATGACTTTCAACTACAGCAACTAGCATCTGAAGTTGTTGATCTTTCATCACTTTGTCAGCCTTCATAGCTTCCATTTCCAACTTCATGGCCTTCATTTCATTTGATGTAGCTTCACTCATTTCACTGAGAAGCTGATTTAACGTTTAGTTCACATTCTCCAGTTCCTTTATCTTTGTATTCAAGGTAGATATCTCAAGTGTCAATAATTCAAACATTTTAGAACTTTCATCGACATCATCTTTCATTTCATTCATTCTTGCTTCTTTCTCTACCAGCGCTGCAACAATTTTATCATGTGCGTTCATCAAATCTTCAACTTGTTTTCTCAGCATATCACGTTCCAATTCCGATTTTGCTTTTTCTTTTTCCAACTTGTTGACTCTTTGTAATAGCTCTTTGACAGCTTTATCATTGAACATATCACTTTCACCTGGAAGATCTTTGATGTGTGTAAAATACAACATATAAATCACATCAATTAAGGCATAAAACTAACCCTTTTAAGTACTAATGTTGGAAAAAGAGTGTTTTTGTCTTTCTTTTGTATTTTCTGGATGAAATGAGCTCAAATTCACAAAAGAAGCAAAAAGACAACTAATTCTAGCATAAATACAAGAAAAGGAATAAAAGTAGACTGCCCGGACCCTCAACGGCATCCTCCAAAGCAAAGAAGAGAAAGCAGAAGTCTGAACACGCCCCGTGCTCAGCCAGCACGGGACCGTGCCCAAGAAGCAGCATAAAAGACAAACTTATAGAAGCTTCCATTGCCCACCACGGGGCCGTGTCCAGCGGGCACGGGGGCGTGGTGAAAGTATAGCAGGCGCATTAATTGTAATTGCGAATTACAATTAATGAGGAGAGAGAGTGTCAGACGGGCACGGGGGCGTGTCCAGCGGACACGGGGCCATGCCCAGCCTTCTGTTCAGCCTATAAATAGGAGTGCTTGGTTTCATTTCATCTCATCCCTTGGCACACCACCTCTCTCACACTTCATCCACCACCCACCACCACCATAACACCATCATCCACCACCATCATCCATTGTCCATCGTAGAGTGTGTGAGTCGTCTCGGGATCCAAGATTAATCGTAAGAGTTCTTGACAATCAAGGCGATGTTTGCCTAAGTCTCTTACATCACTTGGTGAAGACAAGTGTTTAGTATAATACTTTTTATTTTCAATCTTTTGCATTTTTATTTGGTTTTGTATTAATGACTTTAATAATTAGTTGCTTATGTTGAAGGTGATCTTTCCTTATCGTTTGTCCGTGGTGTCTTGGCATTATTTTACTGTCTATATAAAATAAAAGATTTTCACCATTCATATCTCCACGGTCTATATGGAGGTATGTTGGCTACCTGGTCGGGGGTTAAGGGAACGGTTTGGTAAGGGTCTTGCCCTTGTTCAGCGTTTAGAGGTCCTGCTTGGGACCTGGGTCAAATTTAGTAGGATCTCCTTCAATGCCCATAGGTATTGGATGGCGGGGATCCAAACTCTTTGACCCCCTCATAAGTTAACTACTATTAATACTATAACCCGGCTATTTAGGACTGTATCCCTACTGACTCAGACTACTTAGCCGAGGGTAACGTCACCGCCGAAAGCGGGGCCTACCACAATTTGCATTAATAACTTAATTCATTATCTTTCAATAATCCGACCCTTTAGGATTGTATCCTTGCTGACTCAAACTACTGGGTTGAGGGTAACGTCGCCTTCAAAAGAGGGGCCTACTACAATAACTAAGATAATCTCTTAAACAAGTGCAAAAGTGCGAAAATAATCAAAGGTTATACTAATACACGTGTCGGATCCAAGTGATTCATCTTGTCTATCTGTTTTTTATTTTATTTTATTTTTCAGCATTTAGTTAGTTTTTATTTTCTTAGTTAAAAACATTGTTCTCACTTTTTGATTTGATTAGACGTTGAGGATAAACCGGTATTAAAAGCTCTTGTGTCCTTGGACGACCTCGGTATCTTACCAACACTATACTACGTCCACGATGGGTGCACTTGCCCATATGTGTGTTTAGTGTTAGTAAATATCGTGTTTTATAAATTTAAAACTTGGCTAAAAGTGTAAAAGGGGCTTAAATATACATAAAAAATATAACACACTTCACGCACATCAATCTTCTGAGAAAATACCAGTAGCAGGACCAATATTATCAAAAACAAATTTAAAATATTCTTTCTGATGCGATGATTCAGTAAAATCTTGTTGAACTGGTTTAGAACTTGCAGCTTTAAATCCTGTGATCTCGACATAATCATCATCACCTTTCTTCTTTTCCGTTTCAACGACTTGAACTTCTTTTGTTTTCACCTCTGTCTCAACAATAGTAGTCTTTTCTTTCTGAACATGTTGAGCTTTCTTTCCATCTTTTTCTTTTTGAGACTCAGCTCCCGATTTCTTCGCCCTAACATTTCTTGGAATTGTTCCAGCTGGAGCTGCTTTTCTTTTCTTTCTTTGCTTCTTTGATTTTTCAGGATCATACGGAGAATCTTCTTCATCTGATCCCTTTTGTTTCTTTGAAGGTCTTTTCTTTAATTGAGCTTTTCCTCTTCCAAGAGTTTCAGGAATCAATTCAGAATCAGATTGAGTGGCTTCAGAATCTTCATCACTTGAACCACTTTGAGCTTCTATTTCTGGTTCAACCCTTGAAGCTTTTTCAGCATGAGCACTTATTCCTTGAGCTTGTTGTGCTGCAACCTCTTCATTCTTTTTCAAGTAACATTCCAAGGTTTGCTTTAATAGCTCAGTTCCTTGTTCTATCACCACAGATGGCTCTAAAAATGTTTCATCAACTAGTTTCTGTTGTGGCTCTCAAGAAGACCCGACAAGACAAACATAGATAACAAGATTTAGAAACATTTAAAGTACATGTGATCTAATTGTCTTAATGCTCCCCCTTTCACTATACCCTTTTCTCCATCTTTCGGAATAACTGTCACACCCCGACCACGTAGAACATACAAAACGTGGCGGAAATGTCGGGGAGTGTTGTAACAGAATCAATTGTTTCAAATCCATGGTAAACGAAGTTTCGTTTTATTAATCAAACATGAAAGTTTACATTGTCTAAAACAAGAACCAAAGAATACATAACATAAATTAACTAGTTCTTGTCTCGTTTTAAGTCACTAAGGCACAGGTTCGCCTAAGTATGTCTTTATAAGTCCTATGTATCATCTCCTGAAAACACATGTGAAAATAGGTACGTCAGCATAAAAATGCATGTGAGATACATTGTTTTTGTGAAAACGGGATTCATGACTTATGTTGGAGAAAATGTTTAGTCATGAACCTTGTAATTTGCTTCGTCTTGTAAATCATTTGAAAAACGATAAGATCAGATGATATGTATAAATAAGAGAACACTGTATGGTTAAACGGATAACCATGTAAAATGAGTTTGTAAAACAATGTCTCATGAAAAGTGTGTTATTTGTATAAAATGTCATATGTCTCAAATTGAAATGATTCAAATAACGCTACGATATGTGATACCATACAAACACTTATATATAGGAAGTACCAGCGGCGTATCCACCATGCTTGTATCATATTACACACGCCTCGTTACTTAATCATTTACCCAAACCATCCACCATGTAAGATTGTTCTTGTATAACTCAATTGTTTATTGTGTAAACCATGTCAAATGTCTATGTTCAAAGTAAACCACCAAATGTGTATGTCAATGTCAACGTGTTTATGTTCAATGTAAATCATGTAATGTGTATCCCAAAATGTATCATGTATGGTAAGCGAAATGTATCAACTTAAACCATATGTAAAATGCACAAAACAAGTCGTTGAAGTAAACGTGGTTTAGATCAACGTTATGTTCTGTGGAAAAATGCATGCTCTATTGATATTAACATTTATGCGGTATTGTAAACTATGCATACATCCAAGCCTTGAGACTGTGGCGATAAACCCTTAAACAAATTAAAGGTTTATCTAAGTTATGTATATCGAGTTCAGTCATTCCTTCCAATCCTATCAAACCCAGGATTTCAGGAACGGGAGTTGTCAATTCCTATGGTACCACTACCTACTAACGAACGGCGTAGCTAATGTTAATGAATGTATTGTCCCATGTTAAACAAACCAAATGTCATAACAAAATGAAGGCATGTGATGTAAACAATTGTACTAAGTATGCTAAGTAAACATACGAAGCAGAAATGTTCATGTAAATCAATGTGTCCATATGCTGAGTAAACATATGCAACAGAAATGTTCATGTAAATCAATGTGTCCATATGCTGAGTAAACATATGCAACAGAAATGTTCATGTAAATCAATGTGTCCATATGCTGAGTAAACATATGCAACAGAAATGTTCATGTAAATCAATGTGTCCATATGCTGAGTAAGCATATGCAACAGAAATGTTCATGTAAATCAATGTGTCCATATGCTGAGTAAACATATGCAACAGAAATGTAATGTAAATCAATGTACTAAGTACGCACACAATGGGCATACATAGCATAAATTGTAATGAAATCGTGTACTATAATGTACTAACAACATAGCAGGCATATGATGTGAAAACATGGAAAGCATGAATGTAACAGATAGGCACATGTGTTTCACCCCAAAACAGTTTGGAAAAAACAGTAAAAGAGGGGTTCTATGTACTCACCTGAGATTGCTTTGGAGTCCTTGTATAATAACCAGATAATGCTAAAGATCACGGGATATCAAACGGCACCTAACAGGTAGCTATGTTAATATACCGGACCAAAACGGAAGGATCGGATAGTACGCGGGTTCGTAAACCAAACGAGTATGGAGACTCGTGTAATATGGTTTAACAAAGCCTACATACTAAAATGAAACTTAACCTAAGTGCTTACGGTCCATCACGACCCGTTTAGGTAGCTTAGGCTACCCTAACGCGTCGTTCGCGTAGAACGCGTCTGGAACACCTAACATCGTGACCACAAGGTATAACCTCGGAAGGTTATAGCTATGGTCACCTAATGTGTTTGGTCGGATCCTAATGATCGACCAAATAGGTCGGGTTCGAAAGTATAAGCGATGGTTTAGATCGCTTACCTTACGACCCTATATAAGCACTAAACTAAAAGTGACGAGCTAAGCATGTTAGAACATGCTTAACTAAGTTTAGAAAACAGGTTTGGCATCAAAACAAACGGCTTTGATGCTCACGAGTAGCTTGGTTACAAAATTCGCAAGAATGCGCATTTTGGCCGAAACTACGACTCGTCACTGAGTCTAGATAACGTGGTGATCAGTAGGTATAGTCACTACGGACTATAACCATCGTGATCACGCTCACGTTATGAAGTTCTAATGAACCTCGCATCGACCATAAACTGGTCAATGTAGAAAGTCAACAGAACGTTGACTTTCGGACTCGAAAAGCGAATAAAAGAACGAAAGAATACTTACGGAGGGTCCCCGAATGCTAATCTAGACCAAAATGGCTCAAGTATGAAACAATGGTTCCAACTTAGAGCCTTAAGATCAGATTGTGTGGGTTTTGAGCAAAATGGGGGGGGGGGTATTTATAGGAAAGGTGGAACCGTTAGGATCGTTTCTTGGATTTCGTGCCACGATCTTGTCCGTCCACTTGTCACAATGTTGTGGTAAGTCAGAGGTTGCCCCTCATTTGTTGGAAGAGGCAAGGGCCATTTGGCCTTTCGAACTTGAAGAGCCAATCAAAATTTAATGTGGGTTCTGCTGTACTGGGGACTCCTTACGGACCGTATGGCTTATGGCTTACGGTCCGTAAGCCCCTAGTTTGGCAGAATTGCAGTTTTGGTCCCTGCAGCACCAAAACTTGGTATTTGATGCGTTTTTGGCACGTTTAAGCCCCGTTAACCTCATTTCAAAGCTCTAAAATGAAGTTAAAGTATAGGGAACTTAAAATGTGCTCAAAAACATGTCGGATGTCGGTTCGTTTGGCCGTACGGTCGCGATGTTCGGTTAATTACGACGGAATGCGCATAAGCGCGAAAGACGATCCAAATTGTGCGACGAATGGATTTTTCTCATGCCAAACACAAGGCATAATATAAGGATGCTTACATAAATTTTTGGATGTCCGGATGTATTCAGAACGTAAGTTATGCGCGAAAGTGCAAACTAGTGCACTTTTTGACACTTTTAGCCCCTGAATGATCCAAAAGTTTGTTTTAGCATACCGAACCCCTCAAAGCCTATTCCTAAGCTATGTAAAGGATATTTATGGTATGTCTAACTTATGGACATGTTCCGGAATGTTCGTTACAGTTCAAATTGGCATACTTTCGCAGTTTGTCAAGTTTAGTCCCTGTAAGCGAATTAACTTGTTTTTGCCATACCAAAGCCTTCAAAACTTATTTCTAAGTTATGTAAGGGTTATTTAAGGTATGTTGAGTATATGTTGATGTTCCAGAGTATTTGTCGTATTAAACTGAGTACGTTTACGCACCAGTTTGCGTATAACTCCCTAGAAAGCGATGTAGAGCTCGAAATCGAACAAGAGTTGATATGTGCAAACGATACACATATTTATACAAGTCCAAAGTATGAAATACAATATTTCATTGGTTTGGCGTTTGTTTGATGGTTGAAGTGACACAGGTGTCACAGTCTCCCCTACTTTAGGAAATTTCGTCCCGAAATTTAGTTTTAGAGACACTTGTGAAGACAGCCGTGACGGTTTCGCTTTCAGACAAATCCATTTAACCCTTAGGTAAAACTCTGGGCCATGTTAGGATCCATAGCGAAAATTTCAACCCACAAAGTGAAGTCCTTGTAGTAACAAAACATGGAGTTTCGAACTACGGGCAGGAGAACGTTTCCCGTGAAGAGTTATCATAGGAAACTTGTGTGTGCTTGAAATCAGAATTGGGGAGTGTAAGGATAAATGACATGGGTCAAAATCCAAGACTTCTCCCGTATCATTACTCTTGTCACTGTAGGCCTTTAACACATGACAAAACTTCCTGTGGTTTCTGTGCACTGAATTCCATAATTATGTAGGCCTCCATAATTACGTACTTCCTTGAACAGTCCGCACAGTTCATTTCATAATGCGTATGGGAAAAATATCAAACGAATAATCTCTTCAGCTAAACTACCCAAGAGAAATATTTAACTACATCAACGTAGGATGTCTTTAACTAGATTGTCGAACCAATCTATTTAACTTAGATCGACGTAGGATCTCTTTAACTAGACCACCCGAGGGCCTCTTTAACTATATCAACACATGATATCTTTAACTAGATTGTCGAACCAATCTTTTTAACTAGATCTACAAATGATCTCTTTAACTAGACCACCAGAGGGCCTCTTTAACTATATCAACGCATGATATCTTTAACTAGATTGCCGAACCAGTCTCTTTAACTAGATCAACGAATGATCTCTTTAACTAAACTACCCAAAAGGAACCTTTAACTACATCAACGGAGGATGTCTTTAACTAGATTGACGAATCAATCTCTTTAACTACACTACCCAAGAGGAATCTTCAATTACATCAACACATGATGTCTTTAAACTTTGGAATAGTACTTTATAATCCAAGGGACATAACTACAACGTAGAAGTCCATTAAGGATTTAAGATAGTACCTTTTTGGATATCCTACTACGAATCCCTCATATGAAGGCATCAAAGATTCTACTAGGATTTGGATAGCGAATATCCAGAGTATACAAAAACACAAAATGCATAAATGGAAAGACAAGATGCATAAAAAAATTGTCACATAACCACAAAATTGTTTATCTAGATCTTTAATTTGTTAATTTGTTTTGTTGATTACGTACATGAATTTAAAGCACACTAGGAATCCATTTCATGGATTTCATTCGGTACTTTAAACATTAGCAAGAATCTAACTATGAAGATAGAAAGATCTCCGATAAATTCGATTTCGTTTTCAAGAAAACGCAATTTTCGAATTAAGGTACAATAATTTTTGAATATACGGAAATACCCTTAGGTACCCTATTAAGAATTTATAGTGGTACTTTGGGTATTCGTGGGAAACACAAGAGATAATAAAATGGAAGAAATTACGGGGTAGTTTGTTCTTCAAGGAATACGGTTCCTTGATTGTTGGTATTGTAGAGGATACGTTGTTTATACATGACATCACATTTGTACATTGCGATGTAGAATATAAGATTTATTTATAAACAACAACAACTGTTTCATGGACCTTGACTACAAAAGAAAATAATACATAAGGTTTGATTATCTCTAAACACATTGTCTTCTAGTTGGTCTGATGCTCATCCTTGCGCTGGATTCGCATTAGCAATCTTTGGGCAATTTCTCCGGAAATGGCCCATTTCGTCACAGTTGAAGCAAGGACCTAGTGGAAGACGAGCTTGAGCAGGATTTACTTGAGGTTGGTTTGGACCACCTTGGTTTGGGGTAAATCGACAAGCATTTGCCAGGTGACCGAGTCGCCCACACGATGCACATAAACGACACTGTAAGTGAGCTAAGTGGTGTGCGTTACATCTGTCGCATATCGGTGCAGTACCGGCATAAGGTTTCTTTGCAGGAGGTTGAGTTGGTTGGTTGCGGGTGTTTTGGTTAGGTTGAGCAGCAATCGCAAAATTCTGTGAAGCCTTACGCTTCTTAGACTTCTCAGGGGATCCAGTCTGTTCATCCATGGTCTTTGATTCCTCGATTGGCTTCTTGTCACCCTTTCGAAAAAGTTTATGCTTTCTGATCTACGATTCAGTCAAGGTTGCAGATAGCTCAATGGCCTGATGGAGTGTGGTAGGGTTGCTACCAGTGACAATGTCTTGTATCGAGTCAGGCAGGCCGTCGATGTGCCTTTCGATAGCTTTGTCGAGTGGGGCGACCATAGTCGGGCAAAGTAGACTCAACTCCTCAAACCTATCAGTATATGCCATGTGTTCGCCACTATCTTGTTTCAAATCATCAAACTCCTTCTCCAATGCTCGTTGTTCATGACGAGGACAAAACTCCCTCATCATAAGAGCTCTCAGTTCAGCCCATGTCTGTGCTAGAGCAACGTCTGCACCACGGTCTCTCATTACCCCGTTCCACCATGTAAGAGCCCTCTTCTGAAACAAACTCGAAGAAAACTCGACCTTGCGATTATCCGGACACTGCACGTGGCGAAAGGTATTCTCGATGCTCTCGAACCATTGAAGAAGCCCAGTTGCTCCCTCAGAACCACTAAACTTGAGTGGTTTAGCTGAGTTAAAGTTCTTGAAATTGCATGTACTATTGTTGTTGTTGTTGGCTTGGTTCCATTGAGCAAAGAGATTTGGGAATTGAGCAGCCATTTGCTGCGCAATAATTTCTGCCAGCTCGGCAGTTGCTATCTGGTGTTCACGTCGAGGAGGCATTCTAAAAGAGGAAAACATGAAAGGAAACAAATAAAATGGTATTGGGTAAGAATAAGATGTTACAATCACCGACCGTAATCACGGTTGATGGTCATTTGTTTGAATCATGAATCAAACAAACAACACCAAGGCTGAATCAAAGTAAATAGATCCTCATAGTGTATCGCGAAGACATGCTCGCCTATAAGTGGACACTCACCCCAAGAGTTCCCCGGTAAGAGTGACTGGTCCGATTATGTGGATTTGTACGAACACTCTAACCTTAGACAGAAAACCCAGGGTACAGGCATTCACTCTTCCAGTTCTCACGTGTTCACACTATTTAGGACCCAAAAATTTGACGAGAGTTTTGAAAATTCAAAGGGGTTCAAAACCTTATAACAGAGGGTTCAAAACCTAGTAATCAATCATCCTAGAACAGATGATTGGTTTTCAAAGGGGTTTTGAAATTTACGTTCTTGTTGTGGTCGTCGCCTAAGGATAGGTGACGGTATTGTTTTATGACTAAACGCAAGTGAACTCGCGTTAGGGTTCTAGGAAGGTTATAGACTAGGTCAAAGCATTACTAATAACCAAATTCCCTATAACCATTGGCTCTGATACCAACTTTTCTGTCACACCCCGACCACGTAGAACATACAAAACGTGGCGGAAATGTCAGGGAGTGTTGTAACAGAATCAATTGTTTCAAATCCATGGTAAACGAAGTTTCGTTTTATTAATCAAACATGAAAGTTTACATTGTCTAAAACAAGAACCAAAGAATACATAACATAAATTAACTAGTTCTTGTCTCGTTTTAAGTCACTAAGGCACAGGTTCGCCTAAGTATGTCTTTATAAGTGCTATGCATCATCTCCTGAAAACACATGTGAAAATAGGTACGTCAGCATAAAAATGCCTGTGAGATACATTGTTTTTGTGAAAACGGGATTCATGACTTATGTTGGAGAAAATGTTTAGTCATGAACCTTGTAATTTGCTTTGTCTTGTAAATCATTTGAAAAATGATAAGATCAGATGATATGTATAAATAAGAGAACACTGTATGGTTAAACGGATAACCATGTAAAATGAGTTTGTAAAACAATGTCTCATGAAAAGTGTGTTATTTGTATAAAATGTCATATGTCTCAAATTGAAATGATTCAAATAACGCTACGATATGTGATACCATACAAACACTTATATATAGGAAGTACCAGCGGAGTATCCACCATGCTTGTTTCATATTACACACGCCTCGTTACTTAATCACTTACCCAAACCATCCACCATGTAAGATTGTTCTTGTATAACTCAATTGTTTATTGTGTAAACCATGTCAAATGTCTATGTTCAAAGTAAACCACCAAATGTGTATGTCAATGTCAACGTGTTTATGTTCAATGTAAATCATGTAATGTGTATCCCAAAATGTATCATGTATGGTAAGCGAAATGTATCAACTTAAACCATATGTAAAATGCACAAAACAAGTCGTTGAAGTAAACGTGGTTTAGATCAACGTTATGTTCTGTGGAAAAATGCATGCTCTATTGATATTAACATTTATGCGGTATTGTAAACTATGCATACATCCAAGCCTTGAGACTGTGGCGATAAACCCTTAAACAAATTAAAGGTTTATCTAAGTTATGTATATCGAATTCAGTCATTCCTTCCAATCCTATCAAACCCAGGATTTCAGGAATGGGAGTTGTCAATTCCTATGGTACCACTACCTACTAACGAACAGCGTAGCTAATGTTAATGAATGTATTGTCCCATGTTAAACAAACCAAATGTCATAACAAAATGAAGGCATGTGATGTAAACAATTGTACTAAGTATGCTAAGTAAACATACGAAGCAGAAATGTTCATGTAAATCAATGTGTCCATATGCTGAGTAAACATATGCAACAGAAATGTTCATGTAAATCAATGTGTCCATATGCTGAGTAAACATATGCAACAGAAATGTTCATGTAAATCAATGTGTCCATATGCTGAGTAAACATATGCAACAGAAATGTTCATGTAAATCAATGTGTCCATATGCTGAGTAAGCATATGCAACAGAAATGTTCATGTAAATCAATGTGTCCATATGCTGAGTAAACATATGCAACAGAAATGTAATGTAAATCAATGTACTAAGTACGCACACAATGGGCATACATAGCATAAATTGTAATGAAATCGTGTACTATAATGTACTAACAACATAGCAGGCATATGATGTGAAAACATGGAAAGCATGAATGTAACAGATAGGCACATATGTTTCACCCCAAAACAGTTTGGAAAAAACAGTAAAAGAGGGGTTCTATGTACTCACCTGAGATTGCTTTGGAGTCCTTGTATAATAACCAGATAATGCTAAAGATCACGGGATATCAAACAGCACCTAACAGGTAGCTATGTTAATATACCGGACCAAAACGGAAGGATCGGATAGTACGCGGGTTCGTAAACCAAACGAGTATGGAGACTCGTGTAATATGGTTTACAAAGCCTACATACTAAAATGAAACTTAACCTAAGTGCTTACGGTCCATCACGACCCGTTTAGGTAGCTTAGGCTACCCTAACGCGTCGTTCGCGTAGAACGCGTCTGGAACACCTAACATTGTGACCACAAGGTATAACCTCGGAAGGTTATAGCTATGATCACCTAATGTGTTTGGTCGGATCCTAATGATCGACCAAATAGGTCGGGTTCGAAAGTATAAGCGATGGTTTAGATCGCTTACCTTACGACCCTATATAAGCACTAAACTAAAAGTGACGAGCTAAGCATGTTAGAACATGCTTAACTAAGTTTAGAAAACAGGTTTGGCATCAAAACAAACGGCTTTGATGCTCACGAGTAGCTTGGTTACAAAATTCGCAAGAATGCGCATTTTGGCCGAAACTACGACTCGTCACTGAGCCTAGATAACGTGGTGATCAGTAGGTATAGTCACTACGGACTATAACCATCGTGATCACGCTCACGTTATGAAGTTCTAATGAACCTCGCATCGACCATAAACTGGTCAATGTAGAAAGTCAACAGAACGTTGACTTTCGGACTCGAAAAGCGAATAAAAGAACGAAAGAATACTTACGGAGGGTCCCCGAATGCTAATCTAGACCAAAATGGCTCAAGTATGAAACAATGGTTCCAACTTAGAGCCTTAAGATCAGATTGTGTGGGTTTTGAGCAAAATGGGGGGGGGGTATTTATAGGAAAGGTGGAACCGTTAGGATCGTTTCTTGGATTTCGTGCCACGATCTTGTCCGTCCACTTGTCACAATGTTGTGGTAAGTCAGAGGTTGCCCCTCATTTGTTGGAAGAGGCAAGGGCCATTTGGCCTTTCGAACTTGAAGAGCCAATCAACATTTAATGTGGGTTCTGCTGTACTGGGGACTCCTTACGGACCGTATGGCTTATGGCTTACGGTCCGTAAGCCCCTAGTTTGGCAGAATTGCAGTTTTGATCCCTGTAGCACCAAAACTTGGTATTTGATGCGTTTTTGGCACGTTTAAGCCCCGTTAACCTCATTTCAAAGCTCTAAAATGAAGTTAAAGTATAGGGAACTTAAAATGTGCTCAAAAACATGTCGGATGTCGGTTCGTTTGGCCGTACGGTCGCGATGTTCGGTTAATTACGACGGAATTCGCATAAGCGCGAAAGACGATCCAAATTGTGCGACGAATGGATTTTTCTCATGCCAAACACTAAGGCATAATATAAGGATGCTTACATAAATTTTTGGATGTCCGGATGTATTCAGAACGTAAGTTATGCGCGAAAGTGCAAACTAGTGCACTTTTTGACACTTTTAGCCCCTGAATGATCCAAAAGTTTGTTTTAGCATACCGAACCCCTCAAAGCCTATTCCTAAGCTATGTAAAGGATATTTATGGTATGTCTAACTTATAGACATGTTCCGGAATGTTCGTTACAGTTCAAATTGGCATACTTTCGCAGTTTGTCAAGTTTAGTCCCTGTAAGCGAATTAACTTGTTTTTGCCATACCAAAGCCTTCAAAACTTATTTCTAAGTTATGTAAGGGTTATTTAAGGTATGTTGAGTATATGTTGATGTTCCGGAGTATTTGTCGCATTAAACTGAGTACGTTTACGCACCAGTTTGCGTATAACTCCCTAGAAAGCGATGTAGAGCTCGAAATCGAACAAGAGTTGATATGTGCAAACGATACACATATTTATACAAGTCCAAAGTATGAAATACAATATTTCATTGGTTTGGCGTTTGTTTGATGGTTGAAGTGACACAGGTGTCACAATAACAACTGCAGGGGATGACTTAGGTGTCCTTTTTCTTTTTCGATCTCTGACGTACCACCACCTAGTCTTCTTCTCAACCATTTCATTCATTTTTGTATCTTCATTGTCTGAGTCACTGTTGTCATGCCTCTACTTATCGTTTTTAGGAGCAACATACTCTTTATTTTTTATTCTACATATCATCTGTTTGGTTTTAGCATCCTTATCTTTTGTAATTCTACCAATTGTGACCTTATTTACGATGCTCATCTCCATTACATCCTCACTGTCTTTCGTAAGATCTTTGATTTTGTCATTTAATATCATCATGATGAATCTAGGATACATGATGTATTTGTCTCCTCCAGCTTGGCAATTTTCTTTCATATACTCAAATATTACTTGAGAAATATTGTACTTTTTGTTCAACACCAAGCTTGCTATGATATTCATGATATAATCAGCAACCTCATCATAAGCACCCTTTCTATGACCCAATGAATGCACCATGCAATGCATCAAGTACCGATACGCTTTGGAGAAGCATCTTTTGTACATTTTTCCATTTATGTATCCAGTGAAACCCATTCTGCACCATAAGCCTTTTACAAGACGTTCTGACATGATCGTTGGATCATCATCAAAATCTTGTAGATCAAGAACTCTTCTCACATCGGCAACACTAAACTCAATCCCAACATCTATATCTTTTCCAACTTTATCCTTCTTTCTTAATATAGCATGAATCATCTTGTCTGTTTCATCAAACCTTGTTGTATCCCAGAATGCTCTAACATGTGATTCGTAAACCACAGTTCTATTTGACATTGCTTTAGCAATTCTGCTCTCTCTAAAAATGTTGCCATCTTTTCTACTACAGAACCAGCTGTCGACTCAACATCAATTGCACAAGGTACATTATGACCCTTGTCCTTTTCTTTACCTCGTCCCTGCAAGAATATTCAGTATAAATCATTTGAACAAGTATAGAGGCATAAGGATGAAAAATTTGAAAATTTTTCTAACACTTGGAATTCCTATGTGATAACACTAGAGAATCAGCTGGCCTGTTCGATCGAGAAGCATTTCTGTTTGATCGGCTGGAAATGAATAAAGTGACAGTGGCTGTTCGATCGGCTAGCAATTGCTGTTCGATCGGCTGGTCTAGCCGATCGGCTGGCAATTGCTGTTTAATCGAACTGTTACATATTTTGTGAATGAAGTTTTTACAAATAGTGTCCGATCGGCTAGCAAATGCTCTTCGATCGGCTGGCAAACTTATGCACAGAAATCTAGGTGAAAAATGAATGCTATCCTATCAATAAGTAATGTTGTTCGATCGGCTGGGCTAGTCGATCGGCTGGCACTTTGATCAAGAAAAAGCTAAGATAACATGTTGTTTGATCGGCTAGCAGTTGCTATTCGATCGGTTAGCAATTGCTGTTCGATCGGCTGGTCTAGCCGATCGGGTGGCAATGCTATGATGTCATACTATTCGGTCGGCTAGCAATTGCTGTTCGATCGGCTGGTCTAGCCGATCGGCTGGCAATGCTATGACCAAACAGAATTCATCAAAAGATTCTAACACACAGATTTCATAGCATACATTTGGCACAAATTTCAAGGCATCAACATTAAAATACCTAATGCATCAACACAAACACATAATCTTCATTGCTCCTCGATCTGCTGGTCTAGCCGATCGGCTAGCATTTATCACAGAATCGGCTAGGAACAAACACTTATCAGATGATTCAAAAATTTGTGCACAAAAACACAAATTAAGCATAGATCTAGAATCCTGATGATGTCGCGATCAAAACCCTATGCTTAACCTTATCTAAAACATCCTACAAAGTGTCTAATTTCTCTAAAGAATTACCGACTGCCGAACAACATAATCTCAGATCTAACAAGTTTAAACAAGATTTTTCAAAAATTGAAACGGTAAACATGTAGATCTTGTCATTGCGATCAAAACCCTATGAACAGATTTCATCAAAGTTCCCTAAATCTTCCTAAATCTAAGTTTAAAGGACCGACAGATGAAGAACATGAAGAGCAATATGAATTTCAAAGATTTGGAAGTTAATCACATACCTTTGCCATTGAAAATGATGAGCACACCAACAAATCAATGATATGTTGCAAAGAGAATCAAATAAGTTAGTGAAAAATAGTGAATCGGCTGAGAGAGTTCTGTTCGATCGAAGTGTGTAACCGTTCAAATGAAGCAAGAACTTCTATTTATAGGGTGACACTTGAACGGCTAGGCTATTCGATCGGCTGGTCCAGCCGATCGGCTAGTCTGTTCGATCCATGACACTTTGACTTTCAAACCGATTTGACTTTTTGACCTTTTTCACATTATCAGTGTTTGAGAAATCCACTTAAGTATCTAGGTCCAAGTTAATGACCCTAGGTACTTAATTTGTCTACCAAGTTCAACTTAATGACCTTGGTTGACCTGAAGCAAAGACATACTGATGTTTTGATCAATCATTTTTTTTTTGAAAATTTACAAGTTTCTATTTAATGAACTTGCATTTTGACTTTTTATTTTCTCTGTTTGTATCAATGATTAGCTCCCAACTTGTTTTTCAGCTCAGAACAACTTCCTGCATCTGCATCAGACTGTGAATCTGAAGATCAACTCTCCGCTTTGGTTTGTCAAAAATAAAGCAGAAATACAAAATCTTTTTGAGTTTTTAATGCAGATTCTAAACTAGAAGAGTATAATAGAAACTGAAATACAGAATGAAAGTAATCTATATACAAACATATTTTTGGTAAGCGTGTTAGGGAATCATATCAGCTAATGACATGTTACAGGTACCGTTAAGCTTAATTCATACTCAGAATTTAAACAATTCACCTAGATTGTCGATATACTGATCCATTTTAAGTTTTCTCACAGATTTCAATTTATTCAGGATACGATTTAGATGTCTTATGAACTTAACTCATTTGTGTGTCCCACCTCTTGTATATACTCCCGTATCAAGTTCCCAATATTCAGTCTTACAGGTGAGTATACCACAGATGATATCTGTAAGGGGTTAAATGCGAGGGCCGTGAGAGCTCAGGTCGATACTTCCGTATACGCAAAGTGATGACAGCTTCGACTTTTCGCTGTGTCCCCTTTAGAGGATCTTTTGTTGCAACAGCAATGACTATCAATTTTATTGTTTCATCAGATTGCTGAGGGCGATGCTATGTTTCAAGCATTTTGCGGAAAGTATTATTCGGGGACTAGGTCAGAACTTCCATTCAGCAGAAATCCCGGAATAATACCCCAGATATCACTGAGTATAAAGACCTAGTATCTCAGAAAAAAGGGACCTATCAAACGAGATTTCAGGGGTTACCTATATATCCAGGTAGTGTTCCCCACGAAATAAGTTTCGTTATGAAATTTTAAGTTTATATCCCGAACAAATCTATTAACTATGCAAAAACCTAACAACACATCATTAGTGAGACTGTTTAAACCTTTTAAGACTTTACAAATCTTTAGCATACCTTAACAGTCTAGCTGATGTACTATCATTTTCCCTTTTTACACAAGCTCTTTTTCATTTTTTATTGTTTTTGGATTTTGAAATTTTATCATGTTTTTGGTTTTTTTGATTTTTTAATGTTTTTGGATTTTCTAAAAGTATATACAAATATAACTATCTCCACCTAAAGACCAAAACAGGAAAAAATTCGACAAACCATTGCAGATTGTTTATCAACATCATCTATAGTGGTATCCTCATCAACGCCAATGATTCCACCCGACACCGAAAGGAGCATCATACCATTTAGTTTTAACAGATATTTAAATCGTGTTCTATCAAATGATTTGGTATGAAGATCAGCTTTTTGCTCGTCAGTGTGGATTTTCTCAATTCGTATCAACTTTTTCTCGAAACAATCACGAATAAAGTGATGACGAATTTCTATATGTTTGGTTTTAGCGTGATGTACCGGATTTTTTTGTAATATTTATTGCGGCCTCATTATCAACAAAAAGAGGAGTGTTAAGAAACTGCAAACCGTAGTCGCGCATCTGTTGCTGTATCTACAGGATCTAAGAGCAGCAACTGCTGGTAGATATGTACTCTGCTTCACATGTGGATAGCGCCACAGACGTTTGTTTCTTACATTGCCAGATAACCAAGCGAGGTCCAAAGAACTGGCATCCTGCAGTTGTTGATTTGGCATTGACTTTGCAGCATCCGAAATTCGAGTCGGAATACCCTTCGAGCGTAAAGTCGCCTTTTCTACGATACCACAACCCCAACGATGCAGTTCCCTTCAGGTAGCGTAATATCCTTTTTACAATGATCAAGTGCGAAGCTCTCGGGTTAGATTGAAATCTTGCTGCGAGGCACGTTGGATACATAATGTCGGGTCTTGAAGCAGTAAGATACATCAATGAACCGATCATGGAACGATAAAGTGTTTCATCTGCCCTATCTCCGGTGAGATGTGGGTGAATCCCATGATTTGTTGCTAATGGGGTTGTTGCAGGAGTAGAACCTGACATTCCAAATTTCTCTAGAATATCGTGAACGTACTTCGTCTGGTGTATGAAAATTCTTTCAGGAAGTTGATCAACTTGGAGTCCCAAAAAGAATTTCGTTTCCCCCATTGATGACATTTCGAACTTTTGCTTCATCACTTGTTCAAAATCTTTGCACAAGTTCTCGTTTGTTGACCCAAAAATTATGTCATCCACATAAATTTGTACTATCAGCAGGTGGCCGTCGACTATCTTTGTGAAGAGGGTGGCGTCAATTGTTCCCCGGATGAAGTGATTGGCTAACAAATGCTGAGATAATGTCTCATACCAGGCTCTCGGGGCGTGGTGTAAGCCATATAACGCTTTATCCAAGAGATACACTTTATCTTTGTGATGTGGATCGACGAAGCCCGGTGGCTGTCCCACATACACTTCCTCCTTCACTTTGCCGTAGAGAAAAGCCGACTTCACATCAAGCTGGTATACTTTAAAGTTTTTCCATGATGAAAATGCCAGCAAAATTCTGATTGCTTCTAGTCGTGCCACAGGAGCGTATACTTCAGTAAAATCAATTCCCTCCTGTTGACTAAAGCCCTGAACAACGAGTCGAGCTTTGTTTCTGACCACTACTCCTCTATCGTCTCTCTTACACTTGAACACCCATTTGGTGTTGATTTTCCAGTGACCCTCTGGTAGATCCACCAGTTTCCAGACACCCAATTTTTCAAACTGGTTTAGCTCTTCTTGCGTCGCGTTGGCCCAAGAATCTTCAGTAAGCGCCTCTTTGTAAGTTCGAGGTTCGATCTGCGAGATAAAACAACATAGTGAAAATTCAGTTTGTAAAGGTGCTACTGAGGATTAAAAACTTGTAAGCCCTTGGTCAATTTGATGTCTGGTGCAAACTCCTGATTGAAGCTCTCCGATGATCAGCTCCTCTGGATGATATGAAAGAGTTCTGGGGATTACTTCACTCGGAACATCTACATTGCCTTCCAGATTAGTGACATTTTGATTAGCACCTTCTTCACTGATAGGATCTGCTTGATCTAAGATCTGGATTTGCTCCCCCTCAGATTCTGAATCACCATGATCAAATGTTGGACCGACATCAGATGTTGTTTCATCATTTGTTGCTGTCTGATTATCGTGAGACTGTGGATTATCATCTTGTTCACCAGCATTACTAGGACCTACTTCATCGTCATTTGAAGTTTGCTGAGATTGCCTAGTGTACTTTGCTGGAAATCTTTCTTCTGATGACTCATAGTCTCTAAGAATATCCAACTCATCAAAGAAGTCTTCTTCATCTTCAGGTTCTTCCATCACATCAAATGAATCCCACAAAGTATCGTAGTGATAACGCCATGAATCTCCTGGGTTCTGAGGCGGCATTGTATGACCTTGACATTCAACATTTGCAGCTTCAATATTCCGCTTTTCTTTTGGCACAAGACACGACGCAGAGGAGTTGCATATCCAACAAATATACCCTCAATGCACTTCGGTCCAAACTTTCCAAAAGGTTCTATCACCACACAGGGTGACCCGAACGGTTCAAGATACTTCAAATTAGGTTTGCGGTTATTGATCAATTCAAAGAACGTTTTGTTGAATTTCTTGACGGTGAGAACTCTGTTGAGAGTATAGCATGCGGCGGAAACAGCTTCAGCCCAAAAATATATTGGAAGTTTTGAATCTGCGAGCATTGTTCTGGCTGTCTCGATTAGTGTCCGGTTTTTGCATTCTGCTACTCCGTTCTGCTGCGGAGTATGTACGGAGCACTGAACTCATGCTGTATACCTCTTTCTTCACAAAATTCTTCCATCTTGTTGTTTTTGAATTCAGTACCATTATCACTTCTAATCCTTCGGATACGCCTCTGGTACAAATTCTCAATCTTTTTTAATAACGCCATCAGACTGTCAAGCATTTCATCCTTTGTCTTCAAGAAAGATACCCAAGAAAACCTGGAATAATCATCAGTCACGACCAAACAATAGTAATCTCCTGTAATGCTTTTGACATTCACAGGACCAAATAAATCCATGTGAAGTCTTTCCAAAGGTCGTGAAACTGAATTGACTTGCTTTTTGGGGTGCGACTTTTTCTTTTGTTTGCCTTTGATGCAACTTATACACTCCCCTTCCAGATGAAAACCTTTGATGTGAACTCCTGTAACCAGATCATTTTGCACCAAATGATTCATTTTTCTAAGATGTATATGCCCTATCTTTCGGTGCCACAATCTTGACTCCTTCTCAGTTGCTCTTGACACAAAACAATGAGCCTGACCCATGGTTGTCGTTGCTATGCTCATGTCCAATACATACAGGTCGTTGACTCTTGGTGCCCTCATGATGACCCACTCTTCAGGGACAACAAATCCCGGTTTTAGAATCAAACACTCTTTGTCGGTGAAGTGAGTGGTATACTTTCTGTCACAGATCTGAGAAATGCTTAGTAGGTTATTCTCCAGCTCAGCAATGTAATTGACTCTTTCAAACGTTACAATCCCATTGGATAACGTTCCTCCACCAACTATCCGACCACCTTGATTACCCGTGAATCCAACATAACCTCCATTTATATTCCTTACATCGTACAACAATGCAGTCTTCCCTGTCATATGTCTGGAAGCTCCACTATCCATGATCCATCTTGAAACAAGTTGTGGAAGATCCTACACATAAACCAACATGATTAAAACATTTCAATTAAGGATGCCGATTCATGCTTCACGATCAAGGAAGCTCCGGCATATCATACACAATCAAGCAGATTTTGCTACCCAAGCCTCTTTGGACTTAGGTAACCCAAGTTTGATGTGAGATTTTGTTGTGTAGAGTGGCGGAAAATTTTTATCATTTAATTTCAAACTTTCTTTAGACTCAACCTCAACCTCTTTAAATGTGAAAAACTCATCCTTTTTAGGTTGACCAGATGGTTGGTCTTTCTTTGCCACCCATTTCTTTTCAGAAATTGATTTTTCTTTTTCAAGCTTTTCATAAAAATCCAAAGGAACATTCATCTTAACCGATGTGGTAGAAGATGATTGTTTTTCCATCTCAGAAACCTTTGGTTTTGAACCACTTGCTCTCATCTCAGCAACTTTCGGCTTCCATGTTTGTTAAGTTGTTGCGACCCGTTTGTAAAATTTGTCACTTTTAGTTACCACCTTCTTTACGGGTTCAGTTTTGAATTTGGCGTTGTCATTTTTAAAACTCTTTTTCTCAACAACCAATGGAGCTTTTCCTTTCACAACATCTTTCTTCTTTTGATTCTCAACTACTTCAGTCTTAGGCTTCAAGTTGGTACACTTTCGTGCAATATGTCCAACTTGATTGCATCTAAAGCATGTTCGGGTGTCAGCTACCCGACTTGTGCCTTCAGACTAAGGTTGTGAGGCCTTTTCCTCAAAGAACTCTTGGTTTGATTTTGAAAAGATTTCAGGTTCTTCATTAGAAAATGAACTCGAACTGTTCACAAACACTTTCTTTTCAACAAACTTCTTGTTTTGAACATTTTTCTTCTGATAAGACTTACCCCCCTGATATCCACCCAACAAGTTGTTTCTTTTATTATTAGAAAAACGTGGCGGAACAACAGGTTTCTTGTACTAAGCTTTATCTTTCTCAAAGTTCATTTGTCTTTTTGTTTGGTTCAGATTATTCATTTCTGATAACTCAACTTCAATCAATTTGTAAACATTTTTCAATTTGTTCACATTTACATTCTCGATTGGAAATTCAGAATCCGAAAACAACTTATCTGAACCCAACATCTTGTACATGACAAGATTTGGTTCGTCATTTAAGTTGTTCTTGGACTTTTGTTTCGGAATGTATTTATCCAAGAAACATCCATCATCTTCATTTGAATCAGACTCTAAAACACTTTCTGCCCTGCTTTTGACAATATTAGTCTGAACACTATCATCAGATGATGATGATAAGAATGTAACATCAATTGACTCTGGAAGTTTTATTTCTTCCTCATCATTAACCAGTCTGGACTTTTTCTTTGAGAAATTGTTTAAAACGGGTGGTGGAACTTGATGATATCCCACCCCAGTTCCGTCCGAAAATACATCTTCGCCAGCTTTGTTTTTCCTGATAGGTTTGGGAACAATGTGCTGCAGAACAAAGCTTGCGGAGTTGTAACTGGTTAATTTCAATTGGATTCGTTCGTTTTCAATTTTTACTTCTTGAAATTGAAGCTTCTGATTAGCAATTTTATCCAATTGTTTATTTATTAACTCCTCTTTCACCCTTAACACACCCGATAGTTGAACATTTTCTTTTGTTGTTTTGCCATTTCGATCATCTGAATATTTAACCGTTCGCTTAAGCTTCTCAAAGTTCTTAGTGATGTGACGATTTTCAAGAATGAGTTTTTCATTTTCTTTCTTTGTTTTTTCTATGTCACTTTTATCACTTTCAATTTTTTCTGTTAACTCTTTTGCACGATCATTTGAAGCTTTTAGCAATTTATCTCGGTTTAAGATCTGGTTTTCTACCTCTCTGACCCTTTTTGTCAGATCTTCAACCTTTTTGTTATTGAGGTAAGCGATAGTACTACAATCTTTGCAGTTTTTCCTGCAATTCTTGCAGTCACTTTCGCTTTTCTCTTTCTTACCTGACACTTCATTTGTGTTAATCTGACTGACCTAGCCGTTTGACTCAGTTCCAGAACTAGAATCTACCTCCAGTTCTTTTGCAGCTAGAACTTTGTCTGCCATCTTCATCAGATTTTCGGGTGTGAGCTCCTGTGATGTATCTATCAACCAACCATCGATCTTCTTTTCTGCCAACTTCACCTTTTCTTCTTTCTCTTCCACTTTCTTTTCACCTTCAACCCACCATTCTCTTTGTCTAGCTTCCTCTTCTTCAGCATATTGCTGAATGATTGCATCAACACTGAGTGAATCGGGATCGATTGCAATATTACCTTGAGGATCAAGGTAGCATTCTCTGTCTGGATCCCACCTTTTAGCCCTTTTTGCTTCTTTGTAAATGGTATAAATTCTGCTTACTTTTGTTTGGGCTTTCATCTTTCTGTTTACAAACTTTTCTTTTTCTATTCTTATGTCTTTAACGGAACAATTTTTCCTACTGCGAACGCATAACCAACTGCATCTTCCTCAGGCAATATCTCACTCCAGTCGTATCCCTCATCATCATGAATGACCACTAGAGCTCTTGACTTTTCTTTATCTTTTTCTTCAATCTGCTTCAGCCTAGGAGGTTCCGATTTATTCTGATGGTAAATGGATTTCTTATAGTAATCTTCTCGGAACGGATTAGCAGACTCGTCAGCATACTCATTTCTGCACTCACGTTTAAAGTGACCTTTTTGTTTGCATTTGAAGCATGTCACTTTAGACTTATCGAAACCCAATTTGGTAGATGGACCACCAATTGTTTTCCTGCCGGTAATTTCCATGAAACGCTGTGCTCGACGAACAGCACTGGCCATAGCCCAACGAATATCGATCAGCTCCATTTCTTTAGGATCTATCTGATCATAATCTTCCTTCGTCAGGTTTGTATTACCAATCTTCCCAGCTACTAACCCTTCATATGACTCCAATACAGATGCTAAGAAAACCATCTGTTGTTTCGCTGACTCCTCACTGAAATTTTGACCATTTTTCAAATTAACTGCAATGTTACATTGAAAGACATTTTTTGGTGCTGATTGCTGTTGGTTTGATGTGCTTGAGGATGGTTCTTGACTTGTAGTGTTGGAAGACATTCCTCCATGAAAACCACTGTGTGAGGTTTCTTGATTCTTTGGTTGTGAACTTTCTGCAGTGAAAGCTGTTTTCGGAGATCCTGTCTTTTGAATCAAGCTCTTTGGATAATAAAGTTCCACATTTTGTTGATATAACGAGTGATTGACTTTATGTGTTTTCTTTATTTCGAGCTCATGACTCTCAAGTTTCTCTATCAGTAAATCAACTGTTAGAGCATTTGGTTGGATTGTATTCTTGATCATCAATGGAAAGTATTGCCAATCCATTTCGTCTGGCAAAGAATCAAATAACTTGTCTACAAGCTCTTCTTGAGTAAACACAATCCCATGTCTAGCCAACTCTAGCTTTAGATGCCCGAAACGTTCAATCATTTTTGGAACAGACTCATTCTTAAGACATCCGAACATATCAAATTCCTTTTTTAGTAATTTCTTTTTGTTTTTAATGATCTCTGCAGTACCCACACATTTCTTTTGTAATTTTTCCCAAAGATCCTTTGCGTTTGAATACTCAATCAGTGAGATTATATCTTCTCTCACTGACTAGTTAATCAAAGCTATACATTTCTGTTCAGCCACAAAGTATTCGATTTCTTCATTTTCTGACATGTTTTCAAAGTCTTCTCTTCCATTGTTAAAACCATTTTTTAAGCTTTTCCAACTGGGGTACGCGAAGGCTTTCAACCATTCCTCGAATCGTTTTGCCCACCGAATATATTCTTCAATTGCTAACAGCTTTGGTGGCTTATTATAGGTTCCATAAGCACTTTCCACACTAAGTGCATCAGACAATGTCTTTCTCGTGCTTGGAGCATTTTCGTTAGTTCGATTTGTTGAATCATCTCCACTGCTTCCAGCAAAAGCATACATTTCACTGAACGGGTTCATGAATTCTTCCATTGTTAAGTACCTGAGATGTTTATCAAACACTTAGAAAATTTTTGAATTTCAAAGATGTAAACACAAAGACACTTGGATCGAATGGCTCGTTCGATCGATCAGCACACCCACAATTGATTAGCTGGTTCGATTGGCTGACAAACAGAAATATGTAAACAGCGCACAATTACTGTCCGATCGAGTGGCGTATTCGATCGGCTAGCAATATGATGTCAGCAACAATATCAAATTTCAACAATGCTATTCGATCGACTTGCTCGTTCGATCGGCTAGCACTAATGATGTCAACAACACTTTCTAACTGAAAAATATCTGAACGGTTATGTAACCACAATGATGACGTCAGCAAGTATATGAAGCAGCCAGGTCGTTCGACCGGCTGACATCAGCAAACATGAACAGTTTTCCATAGATTTTGATCAATGTGAACAAGTTTGTTGAATCTGATTATGAAAACTTGTAGGATTGTAATTCTGACGATTGCGAATCGATCTAAAGTAAATTTGTCAAATTTTAACCGTAAAATCACTCTGAATTTTAAGTTTTTCCGATTTTATGGTAACAAAATGAAAAATAAAGCTAGATCTGAGAAGAGAGTAGAAGAATCGGTCAAATTTCTGGTGAAATTTGAGTTGAATCAGTAGAAATAACAAATTTCCGGCGAAATTTGTCTCTGAAACAGCAAACACGGCTTGAATTCCGGTGAATTCGTCTCTAAATCAACAAGAACGGTTCGAATTCAGGTGAATTCGTCTTTGTAGATCTCGATTCAGCTTCCTAAAGCTCTGATACCACTTGTTGGTCCCTCGGATAGGATCTTCTTGTTTGGAAACGTAGTTGAATCGTAAGTGATCAATGCGCGGAATTCATATAATCACATAGCAGATATACGAAGACAAAATTCTACTTTGAATCACCGTCTGATGTTCTATTGATATGATATGAAAGTGTACAAGAACCAGAGAGAACTCAGACTGACGTAAGGTTGCTAGAAAGTGAAAGTGTCAAAGGTCCTAAATAAGCTGACCGAACAACTATTTATAGGCAAGGTCAGGATAAGAGAGTGCTGGCCGATCGGCTGGGCTAGCCGATCGGCTGACTATGCTAACCGATCGAACAGCCTACTCGATCGGCTGGGCTATCCGATCGGCAAGGCTAGCCGATCGGCTGGCAGCTTTAGGACTTAACAAAACGACACCGAATCCTGACTTGCTTTACATACAAACAAACAAAACATATACACAACTATACAAAATATGACTACATGTTGACGGAAGCTACAGACGTTATTGCACTAACATGTTTTTTAATGAATGATTATAAGTTATATGCAACGTGTTATGTGTGATTGTATTACAAGTAAGAATAATTAACAACTCTTGATCGCACAAGACTACCTAATCGCACAACACACTCTCGGCCCACACTCTTGTTCGAACAATTAATCCAAAGGGGCAGCCCATGATGGGTTCGGCCCTCCTCTCATACGCATAACCTTCATGAGGAGGGTGTATACTCCTCATAATTCACAAACACACAAACCCTGCACTATCTTTCTCTTCTCTCGAACCCGACGGCAACATCTCCTCTTCCTCGAAGACCTTCTTGTTCGAAACGACCCTTGTTCTACCTTCTAACCGGTTAGTATTTTACTATTGATTGTATGTTTGATGATGTTATGGTCTATATATTTCTACATAATGATTTAGGGATGATTTGTGACCGGTTGTAATGTAAATTGATGAGGTTTGGTGTCCTTCTACATCGGTGCACATGTGTCGGGAGATTAGATCAATATAGGGTTTGATAATCATATGATGTTGATGATGACCTAGAACCGATTGCATGTTAATCGGTTGTTATGCGAGTATATTTGGATGATTGGTTGTGTTGTCATGTTAGGGTGCATGTAAGTAATCAAGATCATGAGCCTGTTAATGTGATTAATGTTATGGTTGTTGTTCATGCTATGAATGTGATTAGGGTTCATAGGAATTAGATGATAAAGTCTTAGTTTGATCGATTATTGCATGATTGGAAACTGTTATTTTGATTAATTGAATGCAAAATAGGAAACTGAAGAATGATTGAAACTGATCGCATGAAATTAGGGAATTGGATAACTGATAGCACAAGTTTGTTTGACCGCACAAGATCAGGTCAATGGGTCTGATCGCACAAGGGGCTGGTCACATAAGACAGTCGCACAAGCTTGGTGCAACTGTTTAAAGCTCACGGTACAACTCAGCTATGCACGATCGCACAAAGTAATGTGGATCGCACAAGGCCGGGTTGATCGCAGAATACCTTGGGCCACACAATTTATTAAGTTATGTTATGTTGTTGGGCCGAACAGCCCAAAACCCCAATCGCACAAGTTATCCTTAATCGCACAAGTCCATATGGACCGCACAAGTTAAGTGTTTGTTTATTTGTTTGGGCCACACAAGCTGTTGGGTTTATGATGTGATGGGCCGGGTTTGGACTTGATCGCACAACCCATTGTGGATCGCACAAGTTGTGCTGGTCGCACAACAGCTTGGGACGGTCAATATTGGGCTTCACTAGCACATGATAATTGGGCTTGCACAATCTTAAAGGCCCAATCATCTGAATCGCACGAGTTTGGGCTTTATGTGTACTTGTTTGGTACTGTTAACGTGTGCCATATGTATGCCATGATCGTGATGTGTTCGTAAATTGTTAGTTCATGTGTAAACCTGCGTGTACTACTTGAACCTAGACCTGACTTGTATGGTAACCATGTTAGGACGTGGTTGACCACAACAGCTCAATTGACCTATTTGCTTATCTGCCGAGCTAACCTAAGGTGAGTTCACACTTTCTACATGGCATGGGATTCCCGAAGGTTGGGAATGAGTAATTGATTGAAAGGCAACCTGCGTATTCTTCTTGGGTAGAATACGTACCTCCACCCTCTTAATTGAAGGGTGACAACATTGGAACCTACGTGATCTCCCTGTACGGGACACGTACCTCCACCCTCTTAACTGAAGGGTGACAACATTGACACTAGACAAAAACTCTATCATTAAGTCCCTCATTTTTATATCGACTTAATCGTCGGGCCAATGGCGAACGGGTCGTTAGTTAAATAGCGCTATTAGGTTTGACAACCCTTACACCGTGCCGCAGAGGACGGGAGTGAACTATTGGATCTCGGCACGTCAATGATGATAGGCATTGACTTAGGGCACCCAACTTACTTTAGTCAGTACTAGATATGGTAACGGTCTAGTGGGATATTCATGGGGTAGCCCCCACGGCTGGGAGCCAGAGGATAAAGGAATGAAATAATTTATGTTTTTAAACTATGGGGTAACCCCCACGGTAAGTAAGCCAGCTAAAGGAAACTTATGTTTTCGAAACAAATTAAAACGAACACCACAACTGTGAACTCACTCAACTTTGTTGTTGATCCGTTACTATATGCCTTGCAGGTCGTTAGGTGCTTAGATGGAGCTTGCACAGGAGGACGAGGTCGTTGTGGGACATGGACTGTTGAGTTCCATGTTAAACTTATGAACTTTTAAACATATGTTTTGGGTTTTGAGCTTTATGCTTCCACTGATAACTTGAATTTGTTGAACTGTTTGACACCAATTATATTATTGGGTTTGGACTTTTATTTACTTAATTATTTATGGTTCAATATGACTGGTGGCTGGATCCTGGTCAGTCACGCCTCCTGCGGTGATACTCCGCTTGTGGAATTTGGGGTGTGACACTATGGCTGCTCTGCGATGGTTGGAAAAGACGGAAGCCGTTTTTAAGATCAAAAAATGTGCCAAAGAAGATAAGGTAATGTATGCTTCTAATCTATTTAAGGAAGAAGCATTAGAATAGTGGAATACGATTCTTCAGGCAAAAGGTAGTGACATGGCCTATGCCATGAACTGGGAAGAATTTAAGGAAATAACAGAAAGGAAATTATGTCCCCCTCATGAAAAGAAACAAATGGCTAACAAGTTCCTAAATCACAAAATGGTTGATGTGAATTGTCTTGAGTATATAACAAAATTTTTTGAACATGCAAGAATGGTACTAACTCTGGCTTCCTCAGAATCTATTCTAATTTCTCATTATATTTGGGGATTAATTAGTGAAATCCGTGATATAGTCAAGGATGCTAGACCTCAGACTATTGAGGAAACAGTCGAACTGGCCAATACTTTGACTGATGGTTTAATCCGCATAAGGGAAGAAAACAAGAAGAAAAAATTAGCCTAGAAAATTTCCCAAGAATTCTGTTCGAGTAATAACTACAAAATGAGAGGAGTCGGGTAGTCTTCTGCACCACCTTTCTGTAGAATCTGCAAAAAGAAACATCCAGGGAAGTGTGCCTGGTACTACAACTTTTGCAAAACACCTAGACATAAAGAGGAGCATTGCAAAAGAAAATCAAGCATTCGCTTTAATTGTGGAGAAACTGGTCACATCCGAACAGATTACCCAAAGTTAGCAAAAGCGCCGGACAACAAGGCAAAAGCAACAGACGGAGTCCACAAGAAGAACGCACGAGCATTTACACTTACAACGCAAGAGGAAACAATGATTCCAGACGTAATTGCCGGTACGTTTCTTATTCATGACGTCTACGCTAAAGTATTATTTGACTCTGGTGGAAACCAAAGTTTTATAAATACTGCATTCTGTCAAGCACTTAATCAACCATTAACTAAGCTTCGTCAAGCTTGTACGGTAGAAATGGAAGAAGGAAACTCCCCCGACATACGTGAAGTACCTCAAGAATGGAAAATACAATTAGTAGGACATAAGTTCACTATAAATCTGCTATCGATGAATCTAGCAGGATTTGATGTAGTACTAGGAATGGATTGGTTAATAACCAACCATGCTTGAATCCTATGTGATCAAAATTCAGTTGAGATTCGTACGCCAACTGGAGAGACGATCTTGATACGAGGAGACAAGCCAACCAAGCCAACCAAATTCATCTCAGTAATGAAAGTTGCAAGTTATGCATGGAAGCAATACATAGTGTACATGGTCTCGGTGATCATTAACACTAGAGGCATGAAACTGAAGGAAATTCCGGTAGTATTGGAATACCTCAACGTTTTCCCAGAAGATCTACCTGGACTACCGCCTGAAAAAAGGTAGAATTCAGAATTCATCTGATACCTGGAACTGCACAAATTGCTAAAGCACCTTATCATTTAGCCCCGACGGAGATGCTAGAATTGAAGAAACAATTAGATGAATTGCTAGCAAAAGGATTCATACAACCAAGCTCATCCCCTTGGGGAGCACCTGTATTGTTTGTTAAAAACAGGATGGCTCAAGGCGTGTGTGTATCGATTATAGGGAATTGAATAAGGTCACAATTAAAAATCGATACCCATTACCTAGGATTGATGATCTATTTGATCAACTTCAAGGAGCTCGATATTTTTCTAAGATTGATTTACGCTCAGGATATCATCAACTGAAAGTACAGGAAGAGGACATTCCTAAAACTGCTTTCAGAAGTAGATATGGTCTAATGAGTTTACAGTCATGCCATTCGATTTAACGAATGCTCCGACAACATTTATGGACATGATGAATAGGATATGTATAGCATGCCTGGATAAATTTGTAATTGTCTTCATAGTAGGTAAACTTATTTATTCCAAGAGCAAGAAAGAATACTCTTAGCATCTACATGTGCTTCTGACACTCTTGAGAAAAGAGAAGCTTTATGCTAAATTTTCTAAGTGTGAATTCTGGTTGCAAGAAGTGCAGTTTTTAGGACATTTGATAAATCATGAAGGATTCATGCAGATCCCTCAAAGATTGAGGCAATTACTAATTGGAAAGTCGCTAAGTCATCTACAGAAGTTAGAAGCTTCCTTTGCTTAGCAGGATACTATCGACGCTTTATCCAAGACTTCTCAAGGATAGTTGTTCCGTTAACCAAGTTAACATGTAAGTCGGTTAAGTTTGAATGGGGACCTAAGCAGGAAGAAGCCTTTATAATCTTGAAGCAAAAGTTAACAAATGCACCGATACTTACATTGCTAGAAGGAACTTAGGATTTTATAGTCTTTTGTGATGCTTCTAGAATAGGATTGGGATGCGTTTTAATGTAAAAGGGAGAAGGAGATTGCTTACGCCTCTAGAAGACTGAAGAAGCACGAAGAAAACTAAACAACTCATCATCTAGAGCTAGGAGCGATAATTTTTGCCCTTAAAATTTGGTGACATTATTTGTATGGTAGTAAGTTTACCATCTTTCCAAATCATAAAAGCTTAAGATATATTTTTGGGCAAAAAGAACTGAACATGAGGTAAAGACGATGGATGGAGATATTAAGTGACTACGATTGTGATATCCAATATCACGAAGGTAAAGCTAATGTAGTAGCTAATGCTTTAAGTCATAAGTATCATGAGAAGCTGAAGCGGGTATGTGCTCTCAAATTAAATCTTCAGATAGATTTAATGGAACAATTGAGAAGTACCCAGGAAACATCAATCAAGGATGATGCTGAAGGATTAAAAGGAATAATAAGGGAATTAGAAAAAGGAACTGATGGAATTTGGCGATTCCATAAGAATAGAATTTGGGTACCTATCCAAAGAAACCTACGAGAAAGAAGTTTAGAGGAAGCTCATAAGTCTAGGTAATGTATCCTGGTAGTAACAAGATGTATCAAGACCTGAGGAATAATTTTTGGTGGATAAGAATGAAGATGGATATATCTAGTTACATTTCTAATTGTCAAACCTGTTCACAAGTTAAAACTGAACATCAGAAACCTTCAGGTTTACTACAACAATTAGAAATGCTAGTATGGAAATGGGAATTGATAACAATGGATTTTATTACTAAATTACCAAAAACAAAGAAAAGTAATGACACAATCTGAGTGATTGTGGATCGATTAACAAAATCAGCTCATTTTCTACCCACGAAAGAAACCTTTAGTATCGAAAGATTAGCTAAGCTATATGTAAATGCGAGAGTTTCATTGCATGGAATTCCATTATCCATTGTGTTCGATAGAGATAGTCGTTTCACTTCTCACTTTTGGAAAAGTTTCAAAAAAGCCATGGGAACACGAGTAACGTTAAGTACAGCATATCACCCTCAAACAGACGGATAGAGTGAAAGGATAATCCAAACATTAGGAGACATGCTAACGGAATGTGTAATAGATTTTGGAGGTAGTTGGGATGATCACTTATTATTAATAGAATTCTCCTAGAACAATAGTTATCATACACGCATTTATGCTGCCCCATTTGAAGCACTTTATGGGCGAAAGTGCCGAACTCCAGTGTGTTGGGCAGCAATAGGAGAAAAGCAGTTATTAGGACCCGAGATTGTGCAAGAAACAACTGATAAAGTAATTCAAATCAAGGGAAGATTTAAAATAACACGAGATCGTCAAAAGATTTGTGCAGATAATAGACGTAAACCATTGGAATTTCGAGTGGAAGACAAAGTGCTATTAAAAGTTACTCCTCGGAAAGGAGTAGTTAGATTCAGTAAGAAAGGAAAGTTAAGCCCTAGGTATGTCAGATCATTTAAAATTATACAGCAAATTGGACCAGTAGCTTATCAGCTATAGTTACCAAAAGAAATGGTTGGTGTACATGATGTATTTCATGTATGTAACCTAAAGAAATGTTTAGCTGATGAATTGCTGATAGTACCTCTTCAAGACATAGAAGTAAATGATAAACTGAAGTCTCTTGAGAAGCCTCTACAAATTAAAGATAGAAAGATTAAGAATCTCAAGCACAAGAGGTTAGTTCTGGTCGAAAAGAGGACCGGTACACATGGGAGCTAGAGTCAGAAATGAAACGAAAATATCATTACTTATTTCTGTAAATCTCAAGGACGAGATTTAAGATAAGGTGGGAGGATGTAACGACCCTCGCAAAGGCCCTAACGAATCATAACCAAGACACAAACGTGTACGATGGAAACTAGCACGAAAAACGAATGAACCCTGACTTAGGCCACCTCGCGCTACGCGACGGTGGAATTGATACGTAGTGGTGCGACGCGACGACCCTATGACCACTTGTTGAAACTTGGCGCCACGTGGTAGGCCTACGTGGTGACTCATGCCACCTATGCCCTAGCTAGCTTAGTCACGCTACACGACGATATAATTTGATCTTGGTTACGCGATGCTACAGGATCAAAGATCAACTATAAACTGGACGTAAACTGAGCATTTCAGCTTGCTCAAACTTTTTGTTCTTTCTCTCTCGATACACTGCTATTATACCCGAGTTCTAAACCTCTGCCCATAATCAGCATTCTCACTCGAATCACTGGTACGATACCCTGTCCGATCGATTGAAACCAAGCCAACAGATGTTTAAATGCTGCCTGAATAAGACTATACTTTGTCATTCGTTGTGGGTTTTGATCTTGTGAGTATCGTTAAAGTTGAAGTGAGTTAATAACCTAATACGTGTGCATTGTGTGTTTAATTAGGAAATCAAGAAATTAAACTAGAAGGCTAGTATTGAAATCCTAAATCTGCAATGTGAGTCATTCTCTTTTTATCAAATGCGTTCAAACCCTAAATGTTTTCATGTTGGATTTACAATGATTAAGTCTTTGTATTCTGATATTACTGATGGTATGTGGGGTATTGTATACATTACTTGAGAAGCTTTACTATTGGACAAAGAGTTAGCCAATAGTAATATGACCACAGTCACCGAAATGGATGAGTGACAATTACTGTGGGTAATTGAAAGATATAAACAAATGTAAAAACTCTTAATGCTGTAAATGACAATACTGTGTATTTTTATGAAAATGAATGAACTCACCAGTATTTTCATTGATCAAATATTTTAAAGTGCATTTCGGATGATTTATTGTCAAGAGAAGAAAAAGTGCTAGGAGACAGTCAAGCTTAAATATGTGGCTAAGTAAACCTGAATAAAACGTGTTTTGTAATCAAGGGTTTATCCCAGTGAAAATCCTTTATGTAAATACGGGTCTTACCCCACAGTTTATGAAATGAAAATTTCGGTGCTTTGAAACTTTGATATTTTTCCTGACACCCGGTCCTGATAAGTTTTTCGATGCGATAGTTTTAATAAACACCGGTACCACTTGTATCTGCTCACGGCTCCCGCCTAGGGTAAGGTTGGGGGTTATGACATCAAGAGTCTGGATGATTCGTTCATTTTGACCATCCTTTTGAGGATGATAGGCGATGCTCATGTCAACCTCCTCTCATGCCAGGCTGCTCCTCTCCTCAATCAGACATTCATTGATCTTTAGGAGCACCTGGACATTCAAATAATTCAATCATTTGAACAATGCAACCCAAGCCTGTTTAGACTCAGGTAGTTGAACATAAATCTTTCCAGGTAAAACTGGATAATTTCTTTCATTCTTCTCAAAAACATCCTCTTTAATCTTCTCATCAACATAAACCTTTTGTTGCTTGACCACCCAGATTTGACCTTTTGAAACATTTCTTTGATAATCTTTCATTTTGAACGTTTTGATTTTGAACAACTTTTGGTTTTCAAAATTGATTTAGTTTTGTTGCATCAACTGTTATTTTCCAACTTTGTGTTGTCCTAAATCTGGGTGTCACAGGTTTCCAAGTTTGTTGCGATTCAGCCTTTGACATTTTCGGCTTCCAAGTTTGTTTTGATTCAAACTTGGTAAATTTCTGATTCACAACATCAGTCTTTTTTTTTCTCAACACCAACAGGTTTAAGATTTGGACAATTCCGACTGAGATGTCCAGTTTAATCACACTTAAAACATGTTCTCTTGGAAACATCTTTAACCTGTTGATGTTGTTTCTTTTAAGCATAGAACTCTTCATTAGACTGTCATCTAAATTGGAGTTGTTTCTCTTCCTCAAAACTTTCCGTGAACAAAGTTCTTCTTTTTATGAAAATTTGTATTTTCATATCGTTTCTGATTTTGTTTCTTCTTATAACCCAACCCAGCCTTCATGTTTTTCTTTTTGTAACTAGGTTTGTTATAAAAAGTTTTCTTGCTGTTTCCAGCAAATTTTGAAATTTTGGATTTTTCAATGTCTACCATTTTGAAAACATTGTTGATTTTATCTGAATTCACATTTTGAATTGGAAATTAATCATCCAAGAATAGTTTGTCCGATCCAATCATGGTATAAACTAGTACTTTTGAATCATCATTCACAACTTTCTCAGATTTTGAATTTTTCAGATAACTACCATGAAAACTTCCCTCATCTTCATTATGTGATTTAGACTTATCTATGTTAGTAGACTCCTCTGTGAGAACACTTTCAACAACCTTACCTACCACCTCTGAATCACCAAGATCATAAGATTTGGTGTAAGTCACATCAATATTTTAAAGTAATTGGTCAACCATGTTTATAGCTTTTTCAACCTTTTCGCCATCAAAGAATGTATAATTATCCTCCAACGGTGGTGGAACTTGATGGTACTCTGATCCAATTCCCTTTTTTATTCTTTTCAGAATCTTTACCATCCGGTGTGATGTTGAAAATACGTTCAAGAATGTATGAAGAAGCATGATAACTTTGAAGTTTGTTAACTAATTTTTCTTTTTCAGCCAGTTCTTGTTTCAGTTTAGCCACTTCATCAAAATAGTTATTTAACACCTTTTGTTTTCCTTCATATCTGGCTTCAAGAAATCTAGTTGTTTCTTGATATGCTGACATCTATTATCCAAACTTGTGACTTTACTTTTCAAAATCTCATATGCTTCTTCTACAGTGTGATATAACAATTTCATTCCATCATATTCTTTTTGCAACTCTTGAATAATTCTATCTTTTGGAATACATTCGTTGCACTCAGCTAAACACTTTTGTTTCAAAACTTCGTTTTCTTTTTCAAGACTATCACATTTTTGTGTCAGCTATTGATTTTCCTGTTTCAAAAACTTTCCATTTTCTAACATTTCATTACATGTTTCTTTGAAAATCTTTTCTATTTTAGTAAACTCAATATCTCTAGATCTTAGACTGTAATCTTTTTCAATACAAGCCTTGCACTATTCATCAGTTTTATGTTCAGATTTATCTTACATTTCAGAAGATTCAGTTTGAGTTTTTACCTCAGTGTTAGGCATCTTGGCATCTTTCGCCTTCTTTTTCTGATCTTCTTCCACTGGCTGTTTCTCTGCAACAACTACCTCTGCCGACTTCTACAATCTTTCATCAACAACTTTCTCTTTCTTCACCTCTTTCACCATTTTCTGACTTTCAACCACAATCTCCTCTACCATCTTCTTCTTTTTTTCTAAACTCACATGAATCACCTTGTTGATTTCTTCATCTACCTTTTCTCGATAGCGTGGAATCTCTCTGAGACCTCGACACCAGACACCAACAGTTGGTATTGCAGCAACTAAAGCATCAAAATCTACCACATCCGGGTCAACTGTCGGCTTCCTTTGGGATCAACATAGCATTCCTGTTCTCGACTCCACCTATTAGCACGCCTTGCTTCTTTGTGAGCATTGTATAGCTTGTCCAAATAAGCTCGTGCATGTTCAACCTCTCGACTTTGTTTAACCTCAGCAACAAATGCCTTTTTCTCTTTTCTCTCATCTTTGATGTACTTTCCCAGTCAAAACCTTCATCCTCTTGAGTTATCATATTAAGGTTGGAACTCTCTTGAATCGTCAACATAGCTTGTTTCTTCTCTTTAGATGATCCTTCTTTAATCTGCTTTCTTGTAGGTTGTTCGTTGTTGCGATGATAGATAGCTTTTTTGTAGTAGTCATCGCGAAAAGGATTCATACTATCATCAGCTTGATGATTTGAGCACTCTCTCTTGAAATGTCCCTTTTGCTTACACTTGAAAAAAGTGAATTTGGCTTTATTGAATCCCAGTTTCATATCAAGACCTTCCAGACACTTTCTACCAGTGATCTCCATGAACCGTTGAGCTCTCCTGATGATGCTTGCCATGCACCAACGAATATCCATGAGCTCCATCTCTTCCAGATAGACCTGATTGTAATCTTCTTTGGTTATGTTAGGATTACCGATCTTTCCTGCAGTTAAACTTTCGTAGGACTCCAGAACAGACGCCAAGAAACTCATATGCTGCTTTACGAAATCAGAGTTCAAATTTGGAGAATCTTTCCAGTTCTGATTTGGACTAGATTTTGATGATGCATAAGATGAATGATATCTTGGATCATAACTTGAAAACTTTTTTCTTTGATGAATCACCAGCATTATCAGTACTAAATCTGTTAGGAAACTTTTTTTGTAAGTATTGAAGAAAATCAGATTCAACTGGATCTATGAAGAAGACAACAATCCTGAAGATCACAACAACAAGAAGAAGATCAGATAGGACAACTTAAATTAAAAGCATCTACTTCAAAGAATCACAAGTTGATCAAGAGCTGAAGAAGATTATCAGAGAAGGTCACTTCTGATGGGTTTGATGATATTTCTGATGAAATATCATCAGTTTCTAACGATTCTGATCATCAGATTTTCTGATGATTTGTTCACCAGAATTTCTGATGAAGTGGTCTATTAGAAATTTTGATGAATACCCCACTTGTCTAAAAATCAGTTCTATCCTGCCACAATGACCGAAGCAACTTGACATTATTGGATATCATGATTACAAAGGCAACTTGACATTATTGGATATCATGCTACTTTTTGCAGGACTTATTGCATAAATAAACTATTGTTTATTCATGCACCCAACCTTCTATAAATAGAAGGCTCACCCAGCAGAAGACAATTGAGTTTGAAGCTTAGCATTCATACATACTACACAGAATTCAAGATTCATTTGTATTAGATAATAATCTTACAATCACCTTGTAAAGTATTTCGTTTCAAAGTGATATAAACTTGATAATTCTGTTGGTCCTGTTTCTGAAAGTCTGATTTCTATTTCCGCGCATCTTTTTCACATCTACTGAAATCACTTGCCAAATTAAGTGAAAAGAAGTTGTTAAGGCCAAATTGGGTCCCACAATTGGTATCAGAGCAGATTCAATAAACTATTTCAAACGATCAATCGCTCATCTTTTTTTCTCTAAATATGGCCAGCTTTCAATCCTGGAATAATGCTTTTAATATTGGTTCTATGTCTAAACCTCCGACTCTGGTCAGAGAGGAATACCCCCAATGGAAAATCAGGATGGTCAATTTCCTCAATGGTCATGACCGAGCTCTGTTTCAATCTATTGAAAGGGGTCCACATATACCAATGACTGAAATACCAGCTATTCCAGCAACTGACCAATCACCTGGTATCCCTGCCTCCCGTGCTCCCAAAAGTGAAATAAACTGGAGCACGGAAGACAAGGATCTGGTGGCTGGGGATGAAAATGCAAAGTCACTTTTAATAATGGCCATCCACAATGACATATTTTCACAAGTTGATGCATGTGCATCAGCTAATGAAATATGGGATCAGTTGGAAAATCTTTGTGAAGGAGGAGAAAGGATGAGAAGAAACAAGAGAACAAACAAGTTTCCTTATATGAGAGGTTTAAAAGTTTACCCAATGAAAGATTAAATGATACATATCAAAGATTTACAAAAGTTTTAAACAAGCTAAAGAAATTTTGTATAACAAAATCAAATGATGAAAGAAAAATAAAATTTCTTGATGCTTTACCTAGAGAATGGAGAAGTCTAACCATGACTTTGTCCTCAACTTTAGAACTAGGAAACATGAGTCTTCATAACTTATACAACATCTTGATCCCCAGAGAGGAAGAAATATTTGAAGAAAACATTCAAAGAGGGGGATCTTTAGCTCTTATCTCAAACTCACAAAGAACAACACCTACCAATGATCCACAACCATCAAATAGCCAAAATTTTGAAATTTCTGATACTTCATCAAATTTTTCAGATTTTGTTGAAGCAATAACACTGCTCACCAAAATATTTGAGCAGCGGTTGAGGGGAGGAGGCCAGAGATACCAGAGAAGTGACAGAGGGAGGATGGAAGATCTAAGGAAGAAGGTAGATCTAAGGATAAAGGGAAGGCTGAAGTTGTGTGCTACAAGTGCAAGCAAAGAGGCCACTATGCATCAGAATGGAAGACCAAGAAGCTCAAGGATGTTGCTTATTATGAGAAGAAGCTAGAAGAAGCAAAGAAGCAGCAACAAGTCAGCTTAATTGCTGGGACAGATACATGGCTATCTGATGACTCTTCTGATGAAGAAGAAGGGACCAACTTCTGCCTCATGGCACTTTCTGATAACATAACAGAAACTTCAGGACAACAGGTAAATTTAGACAATCTTGTTCTTGAAGAGAAGCTAAATGAGCTCATGTCAGATTTTTTAAATCTGCAAGATAAACATCAATCAGATAATAAAAAATCTGATGAGTTGCAAAGGACAATGAACAAAATCATTCTTGAAAACCAATTACTAATAGAAGAAAGTTAGATCAAAGAGCTAAAATTGAGTTCTATGAAAATGAAAGAAAAGATCTTTACAAGAAAATCAATGATAAAGAAATTAATGTAAGAGGTTTTCAACAAGCCAAAGAATTCATAAACTTCGTTGAGTCCACAACAAAGAAAAAAGGAGAGGGTTTAGGATATGTAAAAACAAGAGAAAGTAAACCCACTGTCTTTGTAAAAGCAACTCACCCGATTTCTGATAAATTTTCATCAGAATCTGATTCTGAATCTTGCAAGTCAACCTGTTCTGAATACTCTTGTGATAAACCCAACTTTAAACCAAAAAGAAGTGAATGCAAACAAGAATCTTTAAAGACTCCAGAAGCAGTTCACTCATCTTTTCAAAATTATCCACTCATTCCATCACAAGAAAGAATATCAGAAAATTCTAATAAATCTTTTATGTGTGTTGACATACTGAAGCTTGTTCAACACCATCTCCAAAAGAAAAATGTAAAATCTGTTTATGGCTCAGCATATAACAGAATTTCTGATGAAAGGACAACAAGAGAAAATAATTTGTTTAAAATCTCATCAAAAAGAGTACCCAAGCAAGCCTGGGTACCAAAAACCCTCTAATCATTCCATTTCAGGACCATCATGTGCAGCAGATCTAGTACTGCGATTCAGGAAGCTCCAAGCACATGACTGGGGACAGGAGCTTACTCAGCAACTTTGTTTCAAAGCTGGGTAAAATGGTAAATTTTGGAAATGGAGTGAAAGGGAGAATCATGGGATATGGATGCATAAGGTATGGATGTTTGACCATAGAGAAAGTAGCCTATGTTGAAGGCTTAAGGTACAATCTGCTAAATCTTGGTCAATTATGTGATATAGGTTTTTCAAGTAACCTTATTACCGGAAAAATGCTGAACAATTTGTCTCGATGAAAATCAAAAGAAAAGGATTGTATATCTGATAAAACACCAGAAAATCTGATAAATTATCAGAAAATCTGATGAAACATCAAAAAATCTGATGTATCATCTGAATATCTGATAAATCATTAGAAATTCTGGTAAATCATCATAATATATTTTGAAAAATCAGAATCATTGATTGATTATTAGAACAAATTCATGCATGTCATCATCCTTATCTATATCTCATATCTACAAATTCATAATCTGTAGTGTTTTCGTTTAATTTTCTTTCTTTTATTTCTTTATATATATTGAAAACATCATGTGATAGAAGACTTTCTGGGAACTCGTTAGTGGGTGTAAAGCTTTTTCTCTCCTTCATTAAATACACTAAAGTGACACTGGTAGGTAATCATGATAGATAATCTGAAAATGGCCGCCTAAATCATTTAATGCAGGAGAGTTTTATATGAGTTATTCTTTATGCCACCTGATAGAAATTTAATAACAAAGATTGTGGTGAACAAAATCTATAAGTAGGTAGATATCAATTATGGCAAACTTTAAGTTTACTATATATGTTCTCTACATTCAGCAACGTCTGTCACCATCACATAAGGAATCACCAGAAAACTTCTTCATCTTCTTCTACAAACACTCACATCTTCGCTCTCTCACAAAAATGCTTACCATAAAAGCTGATCGTTTCCCACTTCCTCACCATCCTTACCACAACCTCAAACTTAGAACCAACCTTGAGGGTCCTCACTGGGAAGGATGCTAAACAGTGGTGAATCTGCTTATGGGAAGTAACTTTAAATATGCCCTCACAGCCAATATAATAGTCTTCTCGGAAATTCTTCAAATGTTCTGGCAAAATGCAACTTTGTCAGAATGTGAGGATAGGGGACATATATTTATTGAAAGTGTTGTGCTCAACCAAAGAGTTCGAGTAACTGAAGGTATCATCAGAACAGTTCTACAACTCAATGATGATAGTGATGTTCTGATGTTCTCAAGGACTGAGATTGAAGAAACCTTGCAGCAGATTGGTTACAATCCTATAACGCACCCCGAGCAATCAACAAAAATGGGTTCATCAAGCCATGGCAATTTCTGATCACACAAATTGGTGCATGCTTCTCAAAGAAGGTCATTAATCACCATGAAGCATCCCATAGGTTGATGGAGACTGTTCGAGCACTCATCTTAGACATACGCTACAACTTCTCTTATTACTTAATGAAAGATTTTGCAAATAATATGTGGTCTGGCGGGCCATTTTTTATTTATCCTCGTTTTCTGATGAGGATAATCACAAGCCAGCTAGGCTTTGGAGGAGTTCCTGCAGGTTATCTCAGAGCTGAGATGAGTCTCCAACAAAATATGAATATCAGTCTGCTCTGACCTACTGATCAGAATTCTGGTTTGGTGACTGATCTATGGCTGCTCCTTGAGATGGACCATGGAGAAGGGATGGATCTAGATTAGGTTTTTCTTTGTTTTAACCTAGTTGGTGTAGATATTTTGCATGATAATGTGTTTATATAATGTGTTTCCTATATTACTTTGTTGTCTGACTTATGGTTTGGGAAAAAGGAAAATGGGTAAAGAAAAATGAGAAAACATGATCATTAGAAAACAAAAGCATTTGACACAAATTCTGAGAAAATCTGGTAATCCAAACCTAAAAATGCATCTCTAAATTTTTTTCTGTTAAAACTTGAAAATAATAAAAAGTCTTAGAAAATATCAGAAAAAGCCAAGAGACTTGGATGCCACCAGAAAATCTCATGTAAGTCTTCTGATCTTATCTCATTCCCTCTCATCTCAAAAAAAAAAAAAAAGGTACCAGTACACCTCTAAATCAATCAAATGTGAAACTTCAAAATCTGTTGAAGAGGGTCACAAGTTTAGGGGGAAAGCACAACCAAGAAATTCTGTTGAAAATTGTTGACTTCTGTTGACCACATCTAAAAGGTCAACATAAGTCAAAACAAAAAGCAATACATATTTTAACAGAATTTATGTTGAATTTCTGATGACATCGTCAGAATGGGACTTTCACTTACAAGAAAGAAATGATGCAGATGAAGAAAGCTAATTGGACCTCTTCACAAAATGGGGTCCACAAAGATGAAAAGGTTTCATATAACCGATAGCTTTCTCCAATCAAAATTCAGTTTAACACTCTCGTGAAGGAATGATTGAAGAAACTACAAATTGAAAGGACAAGTTGAAAGGGCATAACCACGATTACACGATCAACCATCATTAATGTCTTGATACCCACGATCCAACGGTTACATTCTGAACCAAAACTCACATCACACGATCTAACGGTAATAAAGACAATTAATGATCTTTTAACCGCCATTACATGGCACGTTCTATATCCCCTCAACTCCTTAAACCCACAACTCTCTGCTGAAACCCTCACTATATAACTCACACTTAGCAGAAATTCTAAAATCACTCACATTCATCACAAAAACTTTAAACCAAAACATCCCCTGTTTCTCACTCAAAATCCAAAAATCCCTAAATTTCAAACCCCAATTCACAAAATTCAACAATGGCAGAAGTGAATCTCAACATCCCAATTGTTCAACATGAAGTACCTTTTGTTGAAGACGCAGAATTTCTACCTATGAAGGTAAACAATCTGCTAATGAATACAGAGCATTTGGAATATGATGTAAGATGTCAACTTCTGGTAGAATATCTTATGAAATGTCCAATCTTAGGAGCACTAACAAAAGGAAGAGAAGTACCTGAAAAGTTACTACAGCAATTTGTTCACACCTTTAAAGAAGATGAAGAGAATCAGGTCTCTGCTCATGTATGGGGAAATGTTCTTGTAACATTAACTCCTGCAAGGGTGAGAGAATGGCTTGAACTTCCAGAACTTGAAAATTACATTGATGCACCAAGCAGAGAAGAGTTGATAAGCTTTATCATTAAGCTTGGTTACAAGAAAAAGGATATCAACAAAATTGGAGCAATAAGAAGAAATGAATTACCAGTTATCTGGCAAGTGATGATGGAAGTGTTAATCAAGTGTCTCACATCAAAGATAGGAGGAACTGACCAAGTCAGTCAAGCTATTCTGACAATCATGTATGGACTCATAACTGGGTTCAAAATTGATTATGGGTCAGAATTCTTTAACCTACTCAAAAGATCAATCCTCACCAGAAATGGAAGAATAACCTCACATCTGCCATATCCAAGGTTAATCTCAATTTTTATTTCTGAAACATTGCTGAAAGAGACATGGAAATTCCAATTTTAGAAGATATTTGGAGTTCAAATACCATGAAAGCCTGGAGATCCAATTATGGATGGGAATCTGACAAAGATATCCCTGAGTTACCAGAAAGCATGCTATGCATCATTGCACCGGACTCACAATACAGAATACAACATGAAGAACTTCTGACCAAATCAGATTCTCCAACAGAAGAACCCAGCAAAGAAGTTGTTAACTATTCTTCATCACCAGAAAAAGAAGTTGAGAAGTCTGAGTCATCAGAAACAGAGGCTGCAGGAGGAGAAGGAATTCTGGAGATACCTAACTCACCAGAAAACAAGACAGATCATGCTGAGAGTCAACAGATTCATGAAGGAATAATTCATTAAGAATTTGATATTCATCAAGAGAAAGAACAAGAACACTATGCAGAATCTTATATTGCTGGAGGAACTCATGAAGATGCTGAAGAACAACATTATGATGAAACTCACTTGATGGCACTTCAAATTGAAGCCACTGAAATTATACATCATGATGAATCTCAGATTGCTGGTACATCTCTTTCAAAAACTGTGTTAGTTGATACTCACTCAAAAGAAACAAAATCAGAAAGTTCAATTAATGTTTCTTACAAGTTAGAACATAAAAAGAATGATGTTGATGAAGAGGTTACTAGTTCCATTAATCTCAACTCTGAATCAGAAAATGAGGAAGAGGATGAGATCCCAACAGATAGAGATCAGGGAACTGATCAAGGAAATCTAGCAAAAGGTAATTTGTTTACCTCAAAAACTTATGGAGAATCATATATTGATATGATTCAAGGACATAAGGAAATCCAGGATGAGAATGTGTTTCTCACCACTGGTGAAGATGATTCTGGTACACTTAAGGTTGCACCAAAATCTGGTAAAGCCAAAAGTGACCCTATCATTTCCAAAACAGCAGCAAATGTGTTTGCAGCTGGAATGTTACAAGGAACATCTGTTGTTCCAAATGTCCCAGAAACACCCATGAACCAAGAAATTCTAGAAACTGTGCTGGAAAATGTTTACAAAGCCTGCAAAAGAAATACAGTAGAAGAAAAACTTGATATGTTGCTGTCAGAAATACAAGGTCAAAAGGCTGATATGTAGACCTTGTCAGAATCAGTGGAGGTGATAAAGAAACAAACTGAAGAAAACACTGAAGCACTGAAGTCTCTTCAAAAGATGAAAGAAAAAGCACCAGAATCCAACATCTCTGCATCAGAAATCCAAATGATTCTCACAGAAATAGAAAAGATCAAGACACAAGTGGCAAATGCTGTGGAATCAAGACAATCAAGCAGTGCAAACAGAGTTTTGGAGGAAGTTACCATTCTAAGGGCAAGCAACAACAGTATTATAGATGCCCTTGAGAAGTTGTCAAAAGAATGGGCTGCAATACAAATTAAAGCTCAAACAGAATTTACCAAAGTTCAGAAAAACATAGCCAGTAACTCAAATCAGGTAAAAGAGGTGCAACAACTGGTGAAGAAAATGTCTTTCAACATTGCAATCTTGACCAAAGTGGATCCCAAAGAACTCATGAAAGAAATTCCTGCTGAAAGCTCATACCAAGAAGCTCCAAAGTCAACCCAACAGCAATCATCAGCTACACCAAGCACCAAAGCTGGAACCATACTGATGGGTCCACCTCCAAATGTCTCAAGAGATGAAATGCTGAAAAGGTTAGCAACTTCAAAACCTCAAGTTGTTAAAAATTTGAAACTTATAACTTCTCAAACCGTCCCAAAACCAACACTTTCTGATGATTCTGCCATGAGTAAACTCACGAATCTGCAATCAATGAATGAATGGGAACAAGAAGGTGATTCAAGAAAACCAAATATTGTTAAAAGAAAAATCTCTAAAACTCAGTCAGTCATGGTTCAAAAGATTGACAGGGATATAATGATATTCCCTGAGTACAATCTGGTGAAATATTATTTGACAAAGAAGATGTACCACCAAGATCACTGACTCCTGTCAGACTGGCTTTAAGAGATGAAAGGATAAAAAGAGGCTCAGGTAGCATTCACTCCAAGAATGAGAATCCATTAAAGAGAATTTTAAAAGTGGATGAAGTAAAAGTTGCAACTGATGATGTTGGAGGAGCTCAAGTGCAAAACAGATACACACTTCTAAGAGAAAGTGGGGAAGAACAAAAGGTGACTGACGAAGAAATAGGTGACAAATTGCATCCTTTAGACATTCTGTTTATGAAGGATCACTATCAAAAGGAAAAGAAAAATACCCAAGAAGTCACAAGGGCATTAAAGGGCATATCAAAGGCTGGAATTCTGCTGTTTGAAAGAATAGCTTTTTCAGACTTTGATCTATGCATAAACTATGAGCATGTACACAACAAAATGGTGTATGTCAGATCACCCAAGACAAAAGTCCCCTCAGAGATATTGGAAAATGCAAGATCTGGAGACATCATTGAACTAACAAGTAAAACTGATAGTCACAACTATGGTGTCATCTTCAGAGATATTGATAGAAACAAAGCTCTATTCAGAAGTGTTGATATCTGCAAGTACTCAAATCAGACTCTAAGGTTTATCATGAAAGGCATGAACAAGAGACAATAACACCTTCAGAAGAAAGGAAAGAACTTGGAGGGTCACAGGAAAGAAATTGAGCAAATGATTGAAGAATGGATCCAAGCAAGAACATGGTACAAAGACATGTATGTCATTTGCAACAAATATATCTCGTACAAGAAATAGTTAAAGAAAGGAGATGTGCACAAGAAAGTGAAGCTGAATTGAAGAAACTGGTTTATTTGAATTTTCATCTTTTATGTAATTTGATTTTTAAAACATCAGTAACTGGTTTAAATTTGCAAATGTTATGTTTCCACTGTTTGGAAATTTTTTGTCCATGAGGTAGTTCATTTTCTTACAATACTTAGGGGGAAACTGTTAAGAAACTTTGTTTGTAAGTATTGAAGAAAATCAGATTCAACTAGATCTATGAAGAAGACAACAGTCCTGAAGATCACAACAAGAAGAAGAAGATCAGGTAGGACAACTTAAATGAAAAGCATCTACTTCAAAGAATCACAAGTTGATCAAGAGCTGAAGAAGATTATCAGAGAAGGTCACTTCTGATGGATCTGATGATATTTCTGATGAAATATCATCAGTTTCTGACGATTCTGATCATCAGATTTTCTGATGATTTGTTCACCAGAATTTCTAATGAAGTGGTTTATCAGAAATTCTGATGAATACCCCACTTGTCTAAAAATCAGTTCTATCCTGCCACAATGACCGAAGCAACTTGACATTATTGGATATCCTGATTACAAAGGCAACTTGAATGTTGGATTCAATGAATATGTCAAATTTCTACTTTTTGCAGGACTTATTGCATGAATAAACTATTGTTTATTCATGTACCCAGCCTTCTATAAATAGAAGGCTCACCCAGCAGAAGACAATTGAGTTTGAAGCTTATCATTCATACATACTACATAAACTCCATTGCCCTCTCACCCACAGAATTCAAGATTCATTTGTATTAGATAATAATCTTACAATCACCTTGTAAACTATTTTGTTTCAAAGTGATATAAACTTGATAATTCTGTAGGTCTTGTTTCTGAAAGTCTGATTTCCATTTCCGCACATCTTTTTCACATATACTGAAATCACTTGCCATATTACGTGAAAAAAAGTTGTTAAGGCCAAACTGGGTCCAACAAAATGCTCTACCGATCTTTGGTGACTGACTGTTTTGCAACAAGCTTCTTCGGCAGTATAGATCAACATTTTGCTGATGACTCGAACTTGACATTTTGTTTTGTTTTTGTTATTTTAGATCATAACCTTCGAGTTTCTTAATCAATCCATCCAACGTCATTTCTTCAAACTTTGCATCATTTTTCAGAACAATCACAAACGTTTTCCAGTCATAAACTTGCGGTAACGCCTCGAAAAGTTTATCAACAATCTCTTCTCTGTCTTTATGGATTCCAAATCTATCTAACTCAATCTTGAGATGAAAAAATCTCTCAATCATCAGTCGAACCGTTTCGCCCTTCATGCAACCGAAAAGATCAAACTCTTTTTTCAACAGAGATATTTTGTTCTTTTAAATATCTTTGCCACCATCAGCTTTCAGCTTTAAAGCTTCCCACATTGATTTGGATGTTTCACCATGTTGTAACAAAAACATAATGTGACAACTCGTATTTTGGACCTATCGTGTGTAACGTTACGTATTGATGTGAACTATACTAATTGAATGAATGCATGTTTATGTGATATGTGCTTCTATTGATTGTTACAAATTAAATGCTTGTATGTATGTAACGAGCCCAAACCGCACAAGACTCGCCAACCGCACAAGCCACTCGGGCTTTACACTTATACGCGGACCAAGGGCGGCCCATTGAGGGGTCCGGCCCACTCACCTTAGGCGCATAATACATGAGATGGTTGAAACCATCTCACACTTGTACCAAACACCATAACACACAAAGAAACCCTAAAGCTCTCACTTCCTCTCGAGAAGCCGGCGGACCCTCTCCATCGAAGATCTTCTCTGATTTGGATCAATCCTTGTTCACTCTCTTAATCGGTTAGTGTTGTGTTTATGTTTTCGTGATTGAATGATGTTATGTTTCCACGTTTTGTCTTAGCCGATTAGGGTTGATTGTATGAATTGTTTACGTGTTGTATTAGAATCGGATGAGTGTTAATCGGCTGTTATATGATGTTATTCGGATGGATGTTGTTATGTTAGTATGCATGTTAGGGATCAAGAATATGAATCACGGTAATAATGGTATGAATATTGTTCATATGTTTGATGATAGGGTTCATAGGGATTTAAGAATAGTTGCCTTGTTTGATCGAGAATTAGCATGATTTGTAACTGATTAGTTGTTGATTGATAATCATGGTTATGGAAACTATTGAAATTGGTCAAAAGGAATTAATTGAAATTGTAACCGATTGCCTTGTTTTACGGAATGCTTAATCTAACCACACAAGCCGGATCGCACAAAACTTCTTGATCGTACAAGAGGTCCACTCGCACAAGGGCAACCACACAAGATAGTTGCACAATATGGCTACAATCGCACAAGCCTTCCCAATCGCACATGGTTGCCCGGTCGCACAAGATGCTTTGGATCGCACTAGTTGAAATGTCTGTTAATATGTTGGGCCGCACACACATAGGTGAATGTTACTAAACTGTTGGACCTTAAAGCCCAAGACACAAGCACACAACCCAATCGGATCGTACAAGACACATGGATTGCACAAGATGGACTATTACTTATATGTTTGGACCGTGTATTTGTAATCAGTAGTGTTTGGGCTTTCTGATTTCTAGGCCGGGTACTATTGGACTTCAACGGGTGGATCGCACAAGGTGGTTAGACTTGTGCGAGCCCAAAATCTTGCATACGATATTAACTTTTGAATGTGAAGATGTGTGTTACCATGATTCGTATGTGTTTCTTGCATGTTATTTGTTTGGGCCGGTTTTCTAATGGGTTTATTTGAATCGCACAAATATGAATATGATATGCTCTTGACTATTAACGTATCAAACGTGTTGCCATGAACTATACGTGCTCGTAACGGGTTAACTTGTGTGAAACCTATGTGCATTACTTGAAGTCAAAACCTGACTTGTATGGTAACCCTGTTAGGACGTGGTTGACCACTCGTAGTTCAAGAAAACCTTTTGTGTATCCGCCGAGCAAACCAAGGTGAGTTCACACAGCTAAGGCATGGGGTTCCCGGGTGGGAATGGGATTGGATGACTTATTGTATATACTCGGATGATAGAACCCAACGATATGATATGGCTAGACTAGTAACACTTATTGAACTGATCTTCGCACACCTGCCAAGGGTTGGCCGCGATATTATGACTGACTTCGCACACCTACCTTAGAAAGGCCGCGAACTAAATTTACTAATCTTCGCACACCTGCCTGGGAGGCCACGATACACATAAACCTAGTCTAGAATACTTGGGAAGAACATCCCCAAATCTTCGCATACCTGCCTGGGAGGCCGCGATGAAAACTAATACGATACATGACATAACGAACGAACATACTTCTACTCACACTATACTATTACTGAACTATTAACTGTGAACTCGCTCAACTAGTTGTTGACTCTCTATTACATGCCTTGCAGGCTTATAGGTGCATATCCAAGGAACTTGCTGTCTGGGAAGCTGGAGTGGTCATGGGTCGAGACACATGGAAACGCAACACAAGAACTAAGAACTTACATGTGGTTTTATAAACACTCATTGAGTTAAATAAGCTTCCGCTGTAAACTGTGAAATATTGTGATATTGTAACACTTGTTGTTTATAAATGAAAGTATTATTCACCTATACTTATGAGTTCAATGTGATTGATGGTTAAGATCCTGGTCAGTCACGCCTCCAAGCGGTGGTACTCCGCATGTGGATTTTGGGGGTGTGACAGATTGGTATCAGAGCCATTGGTTATAGTGAACTTGGTTTTAAAAAGGGAAACTGTTTTTGTAAAACCAGACTATAACCGGACAGTTCTGAAAACGAGAATACGACCATGATACTCAGCTCCATATTGCAAGGTTCGTCTCTCTTATACTCATTGTACTACATAACTAGTGAACACCTACATACGATATTGCATGTGATTGCACGCTTAGCACCACGATACGAATTCATGTACATTTTCACGTAATAAGAGACCGATAGGGTGGTCATTCCCTAAACCTTCATAACTTACACTACTTGATACTCTTTGAAATCTACTCGAGTGTGGGGAACCATTTGACATGAGTTAAGAGGAGCTGAGATGAACATGCAAATCACGATATTATTGTGGGTGCACACATAATAATATTGTGGGGTGCATGTGAGTCCCAGTAAGGCTTAACAAGTGGAAAAAGGGTTCTGTCCCGTTATTTGATCTGTGTGAAACATAACCAACCTATAGGGGCCATAGCAGTAGTTGTCTCCCTACTCAAACTTAAACGCGAACTTCTCATTTATCGTTGGATTCTTTCGAAACTCGATGCTGTCGAGTGTTACCCAAACACCCATCAGAACACCTAGCGAACCGTGTAGAATGTTAGGTGCTTATACGAACGTCCCTGAGTTGGATGTCCCCGCGTCGAATGATTGAACGATACCTTTCCTACTCCTTCTCGTTTATTGAAACTCATGGATTGACGTCTCCGATCCCGAAGCGTGATCACTTCTGCAAAACTCTCGCCTCAGACGGTGAACTACTCGAACCACACGCAACGATGACGGGCCGGAGGATGAGCGTAACCCCCTACCGATCTCAGCACGGACTAAGTTAAAACGTCATCAACCCAAGGAAACAATGACAGTTTTGGGAACTCTAGTAGTAGTAGCAACAACACTGGATGTGGCACTCGCGATGGGCATTTAGGATTGGTGTGGACAACGCTAAGATTGTAACAACATGGTGGCCTTCGTGCCCTTAGTAATAAACCACTTCGTCACAGTTCGGCTCAACCCTGGTACATCTCGAAACCGAACCTGCTATGGAAACGGCAGATGGCGAGCCTATTGAAACCTTATATGGGTGTAGGAATGCAAACTTGACCTTGTGGGACAAGTGCTCAACGTCGACCCTTCTTCTGCTACCCTAGATAGATTTGATGCGGTAGCCGTGTGGATTGGCTACCCAGGTATCGTATGCATACACTCAGTGAGAAGAAAACTTTGTGCGGAGAAACATTACCTACTGCAGCGTGTCAGAGTGGCACAACGGTTAACTTCATTTCAGCAAGAAGGACCCGGAGTGTCTACGGAAGGATTACCCAGCGACGATAACCCTCAGCACGGATATCAAGACTAAGGAAAGGAGGATCGAGGATCCACCAATTATTCGTGACTTCTCCCTAAATGTTACCTGAAGAACTGTCAGGTTTATCTACACGTCGACAGGTGGGATGTCAGACCAGTATCATGCTAGAAGTAACCCTCGTTATTGGTATATCTTACTACCATACACCAGGAAGGTTGCAGGAACTGCCTAATCAACTCTAAAAATTTTTGGACTCGTGCTTCACTTTAAGGAGCCCCCATTATACGCAAAAAGAGAAGTTACTCAACATGTGTTACGATTATCGAGGAACTCAACAAAGTGACAGTGGAAAGCCGCCATCCTCTTCCACGAATTGATGATCTATTCGACCAGTTGTAAAGGGTCAAGCTACTACTCCAAGATGGACCTGAGGCCAGGTTACCACCAGCTGAGAGTCCGGGTTGAGGACGTCTTCAGAACATGCTTTCAGAACTCGTTACGGCCACTATGAGTTTCTTGTCATGCTACTCGGGTTAACAAACACACCGGCAGTCTTCATGGACCTTATGAACAGAGTGTACAAGCCCTACCTAGATAAGCTTGTGATTGTATCCGTCGACGACATTCTGATTTACTCCAAGAGTCAGGAGGAACACGAGCAGCATTTACGATTGATTTTGGAACTCCTTCGAACAGAGCAGTTGTACGCCAAGTTTTCAAAATGCGACTTCTAGCTTCGTGAAGTCCACTTTCTAGGCCACGTGGTAAACAAGGATGCGATTCATGTTGATCCATCCAAGGTAGATTCGATCAGAAATTGGCCTGCGCCTCGTACACCAACGGAAATACGCCAATTCTTGGGTTTGGCGGGTTACTACAGACGATTTATCGAAGACTTCTCGAAGATCGCGCAGCCACTTACGCTACTGACACAGAAGGGTGTCACCTACCGCTGGGGAGATTCCCAGGAAACCGCTTTCCAGTATCTGAAGGATAGGCTTTGCAGCGCACCTATTCTCTCATTGCCAGAGGGCACAGATGATTTTGTGGTCTACTGTGACGCATCGATACAGGGGCTTGGTTGTGTATTGATGCAACGGGATAAAGTTATTGCTTACGCTTCGCGGCAACTCAATATTCACAAACGAAACTACACGACGCACGATTTAGAGCCGGGAGCTGTTGTTTTCGCGCTTAAGATATGGCGACACTACCTGTACAGTACCAAGTGCACAATTTACACAGATCACAGGAGTCTCGAGCATATCCTTAAGCAAAAGGATTTGAACATGCGTCAACGAAGATGGGTTGAACTTCTGAACGATTACGAATGCGTCATCAAGTACCATCCAGGCAAGGCCAATGTTGTGGCTGATGCCCTCAGTCGGAAAGATACTACACCTAGGCGTGTACGAGCTTTGCAACTCACCATTCAGTCCAGTCTTCCTGCACAGATACGAACTGCTCAGATAGAAGCGTTGAAACCCGAAAACGCCAAGGCTGAAGCCTTACGTGGCTCAAGGCAACGAATGGAACAAAAGAAAGACGGCGCCTACTATGTAACGGGGCGTATTTGGGTCCCACTATATGGCGGATTACGGGAACTTGTGATGGATGAAGCACACAAGTCTCGCTACTCGGTACATCCAGGGTCGGATAAAATGTACCACGATCTCAAAACAACATACTGGTGGCCTAGCATGAAAGGCCACATCGCGACTTACGTCGGCAAGTGTTTGACATGTGCAAAAGTCAAAGTGGAATATCAGAAACCAGTGGGCCTACTTCAGCAACCCAAGATACCGCAATGGAAATGGGAAGAAATTTCCATGGATTTTGTTACAGGCCTACCCAGATCCCAGCGTGGGAATGATACTATATGGGTGATCGTGGATCGACTCACCAAGTCTGCACACTTCCTGGCTATTAAGGAAACGGATAAGTTCTCCACTCTCGCAGACGTTTATCTTAAAGAAGTTGTTTCGAGGCACGGGGTGCCCACCTCCATCATTTCGGATCGGGATGCACGATTCACGTCAGAACTATAGCAAACGATGCACAAATCTTTTGGCTCACGATTAGACATGAGCACAGCATATCATCCTCAGACGGATGGGTAGTCTAAGCGAACGATCCAGACTCTCGAAGACATGCTTCGGGTATGTGTTATTGATTTCGGCAACGGTTTAGGTGGAGTTTTCGTATAGTAACAGTTATCACACCAGCATACAAGCCGCTCCATTCGAGGCATTGTACGGACGTAAATGCCGGTCACCTCTCTATTGGGCAGAGGTGGGGAATAGTCAGATCACGGGTCCAGAGATTGTAGTGGACGCCACGAAAAAGATTGCACAGATACGACAACGCATGGCGACAGCACGCGACCGTCAGAAAGCCTACGCGGACAAGCGTAGGAAGCCTTTGGAATTTCAGGTCGGGGACCGGGTTTTTACTTAAAGTCTCACCCTGGAAGGGTGTGGTACGTTTTGGCAAACGGGGCAAACTAAATCCGCGGTACGTCGGACCATTTGAAATCATAGAAAGAATAGGCAAGGTAGCCTACAGATTAAACCTACCAGCTGAACTCGGGGCAGTTCACAACGTCTTTCACGTGTCGAATCTGAAGAAGTGCCTGTCAGATGAGACCCTCATAGTTCCTCTGAAGGAACTCACTGTCGACGAGCAGTTGCACTTCGTCAAGGAACCAGTAGAAATCACGAACCGGGATGTTAAGGTCCTTAAACACAAGAGAATCCCTCTTGTTCGAGTTCGTTGGAACTCCAAACGTGGCCCAGAGTACACCTGGGAATGCGAAGACCAAATGACAGAAAAGTATCCCCAGTTATTCGGAACCAATACAACCACTACTGAGACTGAAACTACTGCTGCGGAATTTCGGGACGAAATTCCAGATCAACGGGGGGAGGATGTGACACCCCGGGAAAACCAGTGAACGATATAACTTACTGTTAGTGCACCAACAGACTCCCCCTCAGATGTTGATGGAGTCGACTATCGAGTCACAACAATGCTGTGTCTTCACATCTTCAGTCTTGATCAGTCTCTGGGCTTTCTTTCTCTCTATCTTCAGACTCCCCCTCTCGATTTACTGGCATTCCTTTGATCTTCAGCAACATCTTCAGGATCGACGACTGGCTTTCCTGCATAAACTCTACCTCAGAGTAAATTTCTTTCACATACATATTTTAAACATATGAACTTGCACCAATTCACACTCTCTATCAAAGCAAACACAGATTGTGATGAACCACTTGAAAAGGTTAGATTATGAAAACAATTAATTTCATACAAACACTCCCCCTCAAGTATTGCTCATCATGTTTAGCACTCGGAATTTTGAAAATCAGCTATTCAACATCAGTTGTCGAAAATCTTTTTGAATTTTAAAAAATTTATGCTAAAACACACCAAAAATCTTTTTGTATTTTGAAATAAAGAAACTAAAATGCAGAAATAAACTATTTACAAACAATATTTTTGTGAGCTCGTGCAAGAGGATCATATCAGTTTTGAGACAAATCACCAACACCGTTAAGCTTTAAACATACTCAGTTATAAACAATTTACCTAGATTGTCAGTATGTTTGTCCGCTTAAATCTTCACACAAATTTCAATCGATTCGAGATACGATATTAATGTTTTAGAGACTTAAACTTAATTGAGTATCACTCCACTTGAATATACTCCCGTATCCAGATCCCAAATATTCAGTCTTACAGGTGAGTATACCACAGCTGATATCTGTAAAGGGGTTATGTGCGAGGGCCGTGAGAGCTCAGGTCGATACTTCCGTATACGCAGAGAGATGACGGCTTCGACTTTTGGTGGGTCCCCTTTAGAGGATCTTTTTGCATTTCAACAGCAGCGACTATCAATTTTATTGTTTCATCAGCATGCTGAGGGCGGCGCTTTTTCAAGCATTTGCAGAAAGTATTATCTGGGGACTAGGTCAGTACTTCCATACAGCAGAAGTCCCGGGATAATACCCCAGATATCACTGAGTATAAAGACCTAGTATCTCAGAATACGGGACCTTTCAAACAAGATTTCGAGGGTTACCCATATATCCAAGAATAGTTACCCACGAATTAAGCAAGTTTGATTTAGGTTTATATCTCGTTTCAATTTACTAAATGTGCGAAAATCTACTGACACATCCGCAGTAAGATCGTTTATCACATTTTGACTTTCCAATTCTTTAGCGTGTTGTGATAGTCCACTGATGTACTATCATTTCCTCTTTTATGCAACAAAAACTCATTTTTGATATTATCATGTTTTTGACTTTTTTCAAATTTTCTGATGTTTTTGGATTTTCTCTAAAACTTCTTACTCCCCCTAAAATTCAAATACATCTAATGAAAATTGAAAACAAACTATACAGAACATGACAACTGATATCGAATCTCCTCAATTCGCCATTCACTAGGCATAAACAATCAGAACCCCCCCCCCCTATCAACAAACTATTTTCCCATTTAGATTTCAAAACACTTAAGTTTGTTTTAATCAAAATGGTTTTTCCGGAAAATAAGTTTGATTGATTTTACCAATTGTAGATTATCATTTGTAGAAATATCCAACAAATGTTCGGGGTTGTGGTTCATCATCTTGTCTTTCGACCAATGTAGGAAAATACAAGTACAACTTAATGTCCTTGATTTACCATTTGCATTTCAGAAACCTCTGTACCAATTGTAAGAAATACACAAAAAAACCTCTTTACCGTTTGAATGACGTTACCGAATACAACTCTAAGAAAGATGCCGATTCATGCTCCACGCTTACCAACCTGGGAGCTCCGGCAAGTCCTGAGACTTACTGTTCAAAATATGTACCATCCCAGTCACAAACCAGGGATGGTTCAACTTTTTCCTTCTTTGTTTTCTTCTCGTAAAATTCCTTAACCCCTTTGACTTTTCTATCAATCATCTTGCCAAAAATGTGTTTTACACTGGGGTTAAAGACCTTTTCAGCATCAAATTCCTGTTCATCATGATAAAATTGGCTAGAAATCTCAACTTTACCAATTTTCTTTTTATAATTCTCAGCACTAAGTGATGGAAACTCATCATCACTAACACTCGGAACTGAGTTCTCAACTTTTTCATCAGCTTCACATTTTGAAACAACCTGTGGCTCAACTGACTTTGTGGAATCAGATTCATCGCCTGAAGATAGCTCCTCTGATTTCGACCTATCAGAATCATCGCTAGAGCTTTCACTACCCTTCTTCACAACCCATTTCTTGTTTTTAGGTTTGGCTCTCTTCTTGTAAAACCTGTTTGAACTCTCACCAATTTCAAAAATAGAATCTTTGAACAATTTTGTTCTATCAAGTGGTGATTCGAACGCAAACACTTTTTCTGAGATTTTGCGAAAAACTCCCTGTTTTGATTGTATCGCCTGAGAACAATCTTTGGCGATATGTCCAACGTTGTTGCACTTGAAACAGATTCTCGAGTCTTTCTTTAGTTCAGCTTGTTTCTTTTTCAAAAATTCACTGTTCTTTTCCCTCGAGAAACATGTCTTTTCTTCTTCATCAGTTGATGTACCTGAAACAAAGGACATTTTGGATTTAAAATCACGAACATATTTTTCATTTTTCTGTTTTTCTGTAGGTGTAAAACCTAATCCTTTCTTTTTGAAATTACCGCTATGGTTTGATCTCTTTTGGAAATCTGAACCACAACCGTAATTCTTTTTCTTGTTTAATCTCTGTTGTACTCTTGAGGTGTATTTTTTAGGTTTTTCATTAAGAAATAAGTCTTTAATTTCAGAAATATTGATTTCTGTGAGTTTGAAAACCTTGTTTAGCAATTCAGTTTTGACACCCCTTAATGGAAATTCCTCATCAGAATATAATTTGTCCGAATTATTCAAAGTATAAGCAACTTTAAACAATCCATCATCCAAATTAGATTTTTATAACAGGAATTTTCTATCATAAACCAATTTTCCCTGTTTTTCTGTTTGACTCGGAGCTTTTGACTCAGATTTTGATTCTGACGCGGACTCCGACTTTGACTCTTCACTGTCATCACTATCTAACACATGATCCACAACTTTCTTCATCAATTGAGACTGTTGATCAGTGTCAGATGATGTAAACACGACATCAATACTTTCTGGAAGATTAACCGATGACTCTGACTCCCACTGTAAATTTGTAGCCTTTTTGACTCTTTCATCGTTAGGATGTCTAGGCAAATATCCGTTTTCCAGTGGAGGTGGACATCTGTTATAACTAACACTTTTCTTCTTACCAGATGAACTCATTTCAGTGTCTTTCTTCCTGTCACTCTTCTTCTTATCAGCAATCTTCTCACCAGCATCAACTCCAGCTGCATTCTTTTCAGTTACATCATCCTCTTCCCATACCTTCATGCTCTCAACAGTCGGATAAATCCTGTCAATCACATAGGAAGTACATGAGTAACTTTTCAATAAACGATTTACTCTTTCAGTTTCAATTCATTGCAGCTCAAGCTTCTGTTCTAAAGCAGCACATTTTTCAATGTAATTGTTTACAATTTTTTGTTTTGTCATAAACGCTCCCTGAAGAGTCTTCATAGCAACAGCTTGTTCTTCACTCGTTTGATTGTACTGATTCATTGTCTTGTTCAGCACATCATATGACTCCTTCAGACGGTTTAAGTTGTGCATCAACTCGTTGTTTTGCTTTTTCACAATCTCACAGTTTTCACATTTTACCGGAACTTCTTTTGCATCAACTTGTTCTTCAACTTTAAACTTAGGCACTTCTGTCATCTTTTGCCTTCTTACCACCGGCACTTCTTCATCATCACTACTCACCGGTGTCTTAATCTTTTTCTTTTTCTTTTCCTTCTTGACTTTTTCGTCTTCGCTATCACTCTCAGCAAGCAGCTTCATATCTTCTCTGTATTTTCTCGCCCAATACTCTGTATCATCATCACTATCATCTACAATCTTTGCTGTAAATGCAGTGTAAGCTGTAGTTTGATCAGGAACATAATCATCCCAAGTAAACTTTCCCCAGCTAAAATCTTCTGGTAATCTCTCATCATCTTGATCAATTATCAAAGCACTACCATCTTTTCTTTTTCCACAATCATAACTGCTTACACAAGCTCTTTTTCCGGTATCTTCAATCACATCTCTTCCGTGTGCAGTCTGAGCTTGATGTTTCTGTTGTTGAGATGATTGACCAACTTGGTGATAGATGGCTTTGCGATAATAATCGTTGTTGTTGTTGAACGGATTTTGAGCTCCACTTGCTTCTCGGTTTGTGCACTCCCTCTTGAAGTGTCCTTTTGCCCTGCACCGAAAACAAGTGACTTTAGATTTATCAAAACCTAAAGTAGAAACGTTCGCATCACGAAGATCATCTCTCCCCGTGATTTGTTTGAACTTCTCAGCTCTCCGTAAAACACTAGCCAGACACCACTTTATGTCCATCAGCTCCATCTCTTCAGCATCTATCTGGTCGTAGTCTTCTTTGGTTAGCATTGGATTGCCGATACGACCTGCAACAAAACAAGTGTAAGATTCCAAAACCATTCCTAATAAAGACATTTGGTTTTTGGCAATTTCTTCAGGATAATCTTGATCATTCTCAAGATTCAATACAATGTTGCACTGTAACTTTCTCCCATTTTTAGTTGCAGAGATGTTTGGATCGAATGATGGAAATGAAGTAAAGCTGGTTTTGCTGCATGATCCAGATGATTGGCTTTCAGATAAGCTCTTGGCACTCATACCAGTAACAATCTTTGGAGATGAATTCGACGATTTTTCATTTACCCCAGCTTTATAATATAACCCGATGTCTTGTTCACCATCGAAGTCTTTCATTCTAATCACTTTCCTCTGTTCCATTTCTTGAGCTTCGATCTTTTCGATGAACTTACTGAGCGTCAGATTGCTAAAACCTTTTTTGTTTCTAAGCATCATCAAATATGTGCCCCAACTCTCATATGGCAACGCATCAGCAAGTTTGTCGATCAACTCTTCATTACTCTTTTCAATGCTCAACCTTTTCATATTTGCAAGCAGATTACAATAACGTTCAATAATCTCTCTCGTACTCTCATTTTTCAACCCACGAAAAAGATCAAATTCTTTCTTTAGAAGCGACTTCTTGCTTTTAACCATCTCTTCACTTCCCCTAAACTTCGAACGTAATGCTTTCCAGATTGAGTAAGACGTCCCATTATGCTGTAGCAGAACCATGATATCTTCTTTCACTGCCTGTTGAAGAAGACTTAGCATCATTTTCTCATTTTTGTACTTCTTCCTCTCATCATCTCTAAGATCTTTGATTGGAACTGGCTCTTCATCACTATTCAATGGTCGAATATACTTTGTTTCCACGCATTCCCAAGCGTCAAGATAATTCGCTTGCACCCAATTCTCAAACCGACCTTCCCAACCTTTGTATTCTTCGATGTTCATTAACTTGGGAGGTTTTTGCATTGTTCCGGTTTCGTTTTCGAGCATTGTGGTTTGAACAGCAGTGATTGGGGTACTCGGAGTAGCGAATGCGTTGTAAAAATCAGAATCCATGCTTCAAGAGTCAGATGATATTTCGGAAAATACCTGAAAACATACAAACAAAAAACACAATCAGTTTAAAGATTTATCAAATAATGGAAACGAACTGGTACTCGAACTGATGATCAATTCTGTGCGTATTGAGGGTTGACACACTGAGCGGACAGCGATGACTCGGATCAAATACAGATGACTTGACACTTTTTCGTTTATTGTAAAAAGCGTCAAATTAATGAGAAAAGAGAATTAAAGTGATATCTAGCTGTTTCTACATCAGGTACTTGTTTTCCGCACCTGTATCTGATCAAACTCCTCTGATTGACTCGTTCGGGTCAGATTCCGATCCTACAATTGACTCGATAGTCGACTCCATCAACATCTGAGGGGGAGTCTGTTGGTGCACTACATCTGTTGATTTCGTCTTAGATCGAGTCTGTCATTGTATTGTATAGATTAGGGCGCTTTTACGAGAAAACAGGAGAGTTTAGACGTTTTAGTGTCTTGGACCGCTTATTCGGACATGCCGAATAAGAGGTCCACATCACAAATTCTTGGACCCCTTATACGGACATTCTTGGACCGCTTATTTGTCACGTCCGTATAAGCGGTCCACAATTCCTATATATACCATATGAGAGGTCCACAATTGTAACTTCCGAAATTCCATACCGAGGTGCTGCCGGTGTGAGAACTGAATGTAAAAGGTGTCAAATTAATGAGAAAAGAGAATTAAAGAGATATCTAGCTGTTTCTACGTCAGGTACTTGTTTTCCGCACCTGTATCTGATCAAACTCCTCTGATTGACTCGTCCGGGTCAGATTCCGATCCTACACTTACCTAGCTTCCTCAGTGAGTGCGTACCAAATTTCGGGACGAAATTTCTTTTAAGTTGGGGATAATGTGACAACTCGTATTTTGGACCTATCGTGTGTAACGTTACGTATTGATGTGAACTATACTAATTGAATGAATGCATGTTTATGTGATATGTGCTTCTATTGATTGTTACAAATTAAATTCTTGTATGTATGTAACGAGCCCAAACCGCACAAGACTCGCCAACCGCACAAGCCACTCGGGCTTTACACTTATACGCGGACCAAGGGCGGCCCATTGAGGGGTCCGGCCCACTCACCTTAGGCGCATAATACATGAGATGGTTGTAACCATCTCACACTTGTACCAAACACCATAACACACAAAGAAACCCTAAAGCTCTCACTTCCTCTCGTGAAGCCGGCGGACCCTCTCCATCGAAGATCTTCTCTGATTTGGATCAATCCTTGTTCACTGTCTTAATCGGTTAGTGTTGTGTTTGTGTTTTCGTGATTGAATGATGTTATGTTTCCACGTTTTGTCTTAGCCGATTAGGGTTGATTGTATGAATTGTTTACGTGTTGTATTAGAATCGGATGAGTGTTAATCGGCTGTTATATGATGTTATTCGGATGGATGTTGTTATGTTAGTATGCATGTTAGGGATCAAGAATATGAATCACGATAATAATGGTATGAATTTTGTTCATATGTTTGATGATAGGGTTCATAGGGATTTAAGAATAGTTGCCTTGTTTGATCGAGAATTAGCATGATTTGTAACTGATTAGTTGTTGATTGATAATCATGGTTATGGAAACTATTGAAATTGGTCAAAAGGAATTAATTGAAATTGTAACCGATTGCCTTGTTTTACGGAATGCTTAATCTGACCACACAAGCCGGATCGCACAAAACTTCTTGATCGTAATAGAGGTCCACTCGCACAAGGGCAACCACACAAGATAGTTGCACAATATGGCTACAATCGCACAAGCCTTCCCAATCGCACATGGTTGCCCGGTCGCACAAGATCCTTTGGATCGCACTAGTTGAAATGTCTGTTAATATGTTGGGCCGCACACACATAGGTGAATGTTACTAAACTGTTGGGCCTTAAAGCCCAAGACACAAGCACACAACCCAATCGGATCGTACAAGACACATGGATTGCACAAGATGGACTATTACTTATATGTTTGGACCGTGTATTTGTAATCAGTAGTGTTTGGGCTTTCTGATTTCTGGGCCGGGTACTATTGGACTTCAACGGGTGGATCGCACAAGGTGGTTAGACATGTGCGAGCCCAAAATCTTGCATACGATATTAACTGTTGAATGTGAAGATGTGTGTTACCATGATTCGTATGTGTTTCTTGCATGTTATTTGTTTGGGCCTGTTTTCTAATGGGTTTATTTAAATCGCACAAGTATGAATATGATATGCTCTTGACTATTAACGTATCAAACGTGTTGCCATGAACTATACGTGCTCGTAACGTGTTAACTTGTGTGAAACCTATGTGCATTACTTGAAGTCAAAACCTGACTTGTATGGTAACCCTGTTAGGACGTGGTTGACCACTCGTAGTTCAAGAAAACCTTTTGTGTATCTGCCGAGCAAACCAAGATGAGTTCACACAGCCAAGGCATGGGGTTCCCGGGTGGGAATGGGATTGGATGACTTATTGTATATACTCAGATGATAGAACCCAACGATATGATATGGCTAGACTAGTAACACTTATTGAACTGATCTTCGCACACCTGCCAAGGGTTGGCCGCGATATTATGACTGACTTCGCACACCTGCCTTAGAAAGGCCGCGAACTAAATTTACTAATCTTCGCACACCTGCCTGGGAGGCCACGATACACATAAACCTAGTCTAGAATACTTGGGAAGAACATCCCCAAATCTTCGCATACCGGCCTGGGAGGCCGCGATGAAAACTAATACGATACATGACATAACGAACGAACATACTTCTACTCACACTATACTATTACTGAACTATTAACTGTGAACTCGCTCAACTAGTTGTTGACTCTCTATTACATGCCTTGCAGGCTTATAGGTGCATATCCAAGGAACTTGCTGTCTGGGAAGCTGGAGTGGTCATGGGTCGAGACACATGGAAACGCAACACAAGAACTAAGAACTCACATGTGGTTTTATAAACACTCATTGAGTTAAATAAGCTTCCGCTGTAAACTGTGAAATATTGTGATATTGTAACACTTGTTGTTTATAAATGAAAGTATTATTCACCTATACTTATGAGTTCAATGTGATTGATGGTTAAGATCCTGGTCAGTCACGCCTCCAAGCGGTGGTACTCCGCATGTGGATTTTGGGGGTGTGACACATAACATCCTCTCTAACCGATTGTTGTAAAAATGCTACCATTTTTAGTTCATCAGAATGTTTTTCTTTTTTGATTTTTGAGTATTTTGGAATAGGACGTAATTCATTTTGTTCGTTTACAGGTTTTTTATATCCATAAGTCATCATTATCCAACTCTCATAGGCATACACCTTCACCCAGTTCTCAAAACGAGTACTCCACCAATGATAATCTTCTATGTTCATTAGCTTAGGTGGTCGTTGATGATTTCCGTACAAAGCATCATTCTTAAGACTCTCGAAAATAGCACTCAAAACTATTCCGGGATTGGTTTAGTCGTTGTTTCAGATATATACGCGTTGTAGAACATGTTATAGAATTCTTCAGCCATGATCACCTACAAACACACAAACACTTGATCAATCTTGAAAATTTCACAAAACAAAATATTTGGTTCGGATGGACCCGTCCGGATGTGGTTTTGGTCCGGATGAACTATTGGTCTGGATGGAGATTTGATCCGGATGAACCTTTAGTCCAAATGAAGATTTTGGTCCGGATGGACTTTCTTCCGAATGAACAAATCTTTAAACAGAAACACTTAGGAAAACTCTACCCGTCCAGATGGACTACTCTATCCATCCAGATGGATGATGATGTCATCAAACATGGTTCCGAAATTCATGATTTTTACAAATTTGAGTATGATTTTTTTTGGAAATTTGATCTGAAACTTTCTAGGATTTGTTAAAACAGATTTTCGCACAACATACTGAAAATTTAGTTAATTTTAACCATGAAATCTTTGTGAATCTGAGATTTTAAGATCAAAGAGAAATGTAAATGATGAGTAGAAGAAGAAGATAAGGATTTGTCTCTGAATCTGATGAAACTGATGAATCTTCATGTCTTCAATCCTTGCAATCAAGCACCTTGCTCTGATACCACTTGTGAATTTAGGATCTTGATGAATTCATTGATCGTTGACTGAGTACCGACACGTGAACTGTGCGGAATCCAATCATGTATGTGGACAGAAGACAAGAACGCAATTATAAGCTGATTTCGATTACTGATATAACAGTTACAAAATCGAGACATCAAACGGACAGAGTTTCCCCACTCAAGTCACGAAAAGTTACAAATGAAAAAGACCTACTCTCCTATTTATAGGCAAGATTCATCTGGATGGATCAAGGTAGTGGATGGCCTCATCCGAACGGATGGACCTCATCCGGATGGATGGGTTTCTAGATGGACAAAACTGCATTCGTCTGACAAAACTATATGTCCATCCATCCGAATGGACTTCAATGCATGTTACTTATGCCTTTTGCTCTGTTCAATACCGGTCTTGTATCATCTGACAAAGCTACGTTACGTGATTGACGCAAGCGATAGACATATGTATTCACATTCGCTCCAGAAACATATGTGAAAATAGAAATGTCACCATAAAAATGCCTGTGAGTAACATAGGATTTGTGATGAAGATTCATGGCATTGAATGTTAAAAGAAATATTTAACTAAAAAGTAGCCATGAGCCTTTATAAAAATGTTTTCTTTTATGAAATCATTCGAAAATCAAATGATTTAAAAGAAATGATGCATGGTTAAATAAATACCCAAATGAAAATGACTTGTATCAAATATGTCATGTCTTGTATGAAAATGTCATGTCTTATATAAAAATGTCATAACATTCTCATTGTTCGATGTGATTTAGATAACGCTACAATATGTAATATAATAAAAGCAACTTATATATAGGAAGTACCAGCGGCATATCCACCATGCTTTTATCATATTACACACTCCTCGTTATCTAAGTCAATTACTAAAAACTAATGTCTTGTGTATACCAATGTCATGTATACACAATGTCTTGTATAAACCAAGTATTGTGTAAACCAAACGTGTTGTTTAATGTCTTGTATGGTAAATAAAAGGTCTTTGCTTAAACCATAGGAAATAATGTCTTGTATAACGAAAATGTCTTGTATAAAACAATGTTTTTGAATGAACAAGGGTTTTGTTTAATAAAAGGTTTTGTTTTATAAACCATTACTTTTATTGTATAAACATTTATTAGGTTTGTTGGCCAATACATTCAAGCCTTGTTGACTGTCGGATAAACGTTATCAGGTCAAAGGTTTATCAATGTTCATCGGATTCCGTCGTTCCCTAAGGTCACTTCCAAACAAACCTAGGAAGCGGGAACGGGATTCTCAATCCTATGGTACCATTACATACTACCGTCGGCGTGATCAATGTTAATGAATGTATCATTGTCGAGTTCAACGCACCAAACTATCTTGAACAATGTAAACATGTCGTGAAAATGTTTTGAAACCACATACTAGGTATGCTAGGTCAACATACGAATCAAAAGGTCTTTGAAAACCATGTACTAGGTATACTAGGTCAACATACAAAGCAAAATGTATTTGAAAACCGTGTGCTAGGTATGCTAGGTCAACATACGAAGTAAAATGTATTTGAAAACCGTGTGCTAGGTATGCTAGGTCAACATACGAAGCAAAATGTATTTGAATTCATGTACTATATGTACTAAGTAAACAATTCATGTATAATGTCATGAAAACAACAAAGTAACGATAGGCACATATGAATCACCCCAAAATATTTTAAAATGAAAAAGAGGGGACTATGTACTCACTTGGGATTATGTAAATGTCACACCACGGCCGCGTCAAAACAACAAACCGCGGCGGAAACGCCGTGGAGTGAGGTGACAGAATTATTGTTTCAACAACAATGGCAATTTAAGTTATGTATTATTAAATAAAGAGTTTACATTGTCTTTAACTTCAAACTAAAATAACATAATTAACTGTCTTTTAAATCACTAAGGCCCGAGTCCGCCTAAGTGACGCACAAACACCATCATGCATTAGCACCTGAAAACACATGTAAAAATAGATACGTCAGCATAAAAATGCCTGTGAGATACATAGGTTTTGTTTATGCAGATTCATGACTTGTGGTTTGAAAAGTGTTTAATAAAATGTAGTCATGAACCTTGTAAAAATGTTTTCCTTGTTAAAACCATATGAAACTCGATGTGGAAATCAAATAACAATGAAAGGAAAATGCATGGTTAAATGAATAACCAAGTAGAAGTGAATTTGTATAAAAATGTATACTTTGTAAAACAATGTCATGTTCTTGTAAAAATTTTTCATGTCTTGTCCAAGTGATTTAGATAACGCAACAATGTATAATACGATAAAAGCACTTATATATAGGAAGTACCAGCGGCGTATCCACCATGCTTTTATCATATAACACATAGCCCCGTTACATAAGTCACTTATCAATAACCAACCAAAATGTTATGTTAAATGTCAAAATGTTTATGTATAAACCATGTATAATGTCATGTGTATAACTATATTATGTATAACTAACGAAATGCATAGCAAGTAGGAAATCATCTACTTAAACTATGTGATGCTGTCAATGTGTAACAAATGCCATGTATGGTGAATAACTAGAAGCTACTCAACCCCATAGAAAATGTACAAAACAATGTTTTTGAATAAACCTAAGTTTAAATCAAATGTTATGTTTTGCAGAAAAAAAAATGCTTTATGATTACAAACATTTATGCAGTAATGTTAATCGCATACATTCAAGCCTTGCGACTGTGGCGACAAACCCTTAAACGAATTAAAGGTTTATCTAAATTATGTAATCGGATTCTGTCATTCCCAACTTCCAAACTAACCTAGGAAGTCGGAAACGGGAGTTGTCAATTCCTATGGTACAATTACATAAGTCCGAGCGACGTGATCAATGTTAATGAATGTATTATTGTCCCGATTTAACATACCAAATGTCATAACCAATGTAGCATATGAAAACCATGTACTAGGAATGCTAAGTAAACATGCCTAGTAGAAATGTTCATGTAAAACAATGTGTTCCATATGTTAAGTAAACATATGCAACAAATGTGTAATAAAACAATATGCTAGCATGCTTGACATACATAGCAAAACACAATTGAAAGCATGTACTATAAGTGTACTAGGTGAAACTAGCATGTTTATGTCATAAAAGCATGAAATGCACGAAAGTAACACGTATGTACATGTGTATCACCCCAAAGTATTTGAAAACGGTAAAAGAGGGGAACTATGTACTCACTCGGGATTGCTAATTAGCCTTGAGAATAAGACCAATTTAAGCTCCAAGTATCACGGAATCAACCGGCACCTAGTATAGGTAACTATGTTAATAAATCGGCTCCTAAATCGGGAGATAGGATAGAATGAGGTTCTATAAATCAAATGAGTAATTGAACTCATATGGATGATTTAATAGGCCCTACATTCTGATTGGAAAGTCTACCTAAGTGCTTTTGACCCGTTTCGACACATTATGGTAACATAAGCTACTATAAGGCGTCGTTAGCATAATACTATGTTCGGATGGTAATCTATGTGCTATGTCAAGTCTTACATGCCCAATTATCCCTAAACATGTTACTAAATCAGCTTATATGTCAAAAATATGTTCACATAGGCAAAATACAGATTTTAGCTTCAAATGGGCATTTTGGTCATTTCCTATGGGCATACAAGCTAACTAGCAAATGACTAACCAATCCTATGTGATCATATGGTATAACCTCAGTGGTTATTCCCTATGCAACTATGATCACTAACTAAGCTTGGTCGGACCCTAAAGATCGACCAAACGGGTCGGGTTCGAAAGTGTAAGCAGTTGTTTAGACCGCTTAACTCACGACCCTAAACAAGCACTAAACTAACAGTGTCGAGTTAAACATGTCAAGACATGTTTAACCTACTGATTTGGTATCAAAACAAGGTGTTTTGATACCCTAAAGTAGTTCCGTTGCAAAATGCGTGCTAAAACGCATTTTGACCGAAACTTTGACTCGACACTACACCTAGCTAACGTGGTAATCAGCGGCTATAATCACGAAGGACTACAACTATCGTGATTACAATCACGTTTCAAAGTTCAATTGAACTTTGACTTGACTAATTGATGGTCAAAACCGAAAGTCAGACTGTTGGCCAAACTGTTTGACTTTCTGCACTAACATAAAGAAAAGCAATAAAAGTAATGAAAGAATGCTCACTAAGGGTCCTTGCTATCTTTTCTACAAAGAAGACAAAGTCCCAATCAGCTTAGGAGAGCTCCAAAGCAGATTGTAGAGAGGGGAAATGAGAAATGAGCAAGGAATTCAAATGAATGGCCTTGCTATTTATAGTAGAGCATGAAGAACAAGATCATGACACTTGTTTGTGTAACCTCCAAGGAAGAATCAAGGCCATACACTTGTTACAAGCATGTTAAAAGCCTTGGGGAAGAGATAAACTTGCTCAACGTTCCAAAAAAATGCATAAACAACCCCTGAATTTGCAACAGATTGCTAAAAACAAGTTTCTGGTCGCTGGGCTGCTTACACGGCCTGCGTAAGAGATGGGGTGGGGTCTACGCGGCCCGCCTGGCCCTCCCAGATCAGCACAGTTTGATAATTTACAGTTTCAGTCCCTTCCTGCATTCGAGTCCATTCCAGGCCTTTTTGACTCCCGTTAAGCCATTTTCAAAGCTATACAAGGTCAATAAAGTTTAGAGGACTCAAAATATGCTCAGAGAAGTCTCGGATGTCGGCTCGTTTGGTCGTACGGTCGCGTTGTTCGTTAAATTACGACGAAACTCAAACGGACGTGTGTACGATCCAAAATGCGCGACGAATGGCGTTTTCGCGTCCGAATCACTAAAATAAAAATATTTTAGTGTGTACAAAAATTTTGGATGTCCAGATGTGGTCAGAATGTAAGTTATGCGCGAAGATGCAAACTTACGTCGTTTTTGACACTTTTAGTCCCTGTAAGATCATATAAGCATATTTTCGCATACCGAACCTATCAAAGCTTATTTCTAAGCTATGTTTAGGTTATATATGGTATGTTTAACTTATGATCAAGTTCCGGACTGTACGTTGCCTTACGAAATGGTAGACTTTTGCAAGTTGACGCAATTAGTCCTTGAGAGCGAATAAACTCGTTTTTGCCATACCAAAGCCTTTAAAACTTATTTCTAAGTTATGTAAAGGTTATTTAAGGTATGTTTAGTTTATGATGATGTCCTGGAGTGTTTATCGTGTTAAACTGATCGTGTTTACGCATTAGTTTGCGTATAACTCTCCAGAAAGCGATATAGAGTTTGAAATCGATCAAAAATCAACATGATCATAAAATCAAACATAAATGTCAAACATTGGGATCAAAACACATTGTTTTATTAATATTGTATTGTTCAGAGTCTGTATAATGATATCACAAGCACAGATGTCACAGTAAATGTCTTGTTTGAATGATTAAACAAAGCTCAAGAGATCAAGGATTCAAGTGTGTCCTAATATCGGATAACTATGTTAGTGCGTCGGGACTTTAATCGATGGATTCTGGTAGAATGAAGTCTTATAAACCAAACAAGTGTTGGAACTCATATGATATGGTTTAATAGACTTAACATACAGATTTGAAAGTGATCCTAAGTGCTTTTGACCCGTTATGACTCGTTAAGGTAGTTTACGCTAATTTAACAAGTCATTTTCGTAAATATATGATCGGATGGTTAAATATGTCTTATGATAAGTCTTACATGTCAAACATGTTTGATATTGTAACATCAGTTTATATGTCAAAACTTTGGTTACATATGCCTATAATTGATTTATGCGCAAAAAGGGCATTTTGGTCATTTTTGAAGAACATACAAGTGACTTATCATAACACTAACCAAACGACATGACCATAAGGTATCACCTCAGTAGGTTATTCCTTATACAACTATGGTCACTAAAACGTGCTTGGTCGAATCCTAAGATCGACCAGACGGGTTGGATTCGAAAGTCAAAGCGGGGGTCAAGACCGCTCGGCTTACAATCCTCATAAAGCACTAAACTTGAAGTGACGAGTTAGACGTGTTGAAACATGTCTAACTAAGTTATAAAAATGATTTGGTTTCAAAACTTGGTGTTTTGATACCCGAAAATAGTTTTGTTGTAAAATGCACATTATGTGCATCTTTGACCAAAACTTTGACTCGTCACTTCAACTAGTAAACGTGGTAATCAGAAGGTGTAATCGCAAGGGATTATAACCTTCATGATTACGATCACGTAGCAAAGTTTAACTGAACTTTGACTTGACCAATTAAGGTAAGAACCGAAAGTTAAATAGAAAGTCAAACTGTTTGACTTTTAGCTAAATAATAACTAAATTAATGAAATTGAGTAAGGAAGAGTACTTACTTGTGTTTGATAAACACTTATGAACTCAGATAGGAGGTCTCCAATTGCTGGAAACAACTCCAATGATGTAGGATAAAGAAAATGTGAATAAGCAAGTGAAATAGATGGAATTAACTTGCTATTTATAGTTTTTTGGAAGCCACAAGATGATCACAAGTGTCCCATGATGAATGGGTATGGTCCCAAAAACCCTATGCAAGCGCATAGGACCATACCCTAACTTCATTCCAAAAACATCTTAAATAAAACCTTGCGCGGCCGCGCAGCGGTTCTAAACAAGATTTGGAAAAGGAACAGTCTTTAATGACCATGCGCGGGAGAAAAGAAGGACAAACACTCAACTAACACCCTTGCGCGGGCTCGCTTAAGGGTACAGTTAGGCTTGAAGATAAACTCCTAAACATCTCCGCGCGCCTAAAATCGAGACTTGAACAAAGGAATCTTCTCTGTTATAACAAAATGGACACGTGGCAAAGGCACAATGGTTTACAGCTGTAGATCTTCTAGAAAGCCTTAAATGCTCATCGTGAATGGTCGTTCGATTACAACCGAATACGACGTGGCACATTCTTAGATGCTCATCTAAGTCACGATGAGTGCAACAACTTAAAGAGAGATCTACATAAAACCACTTTCCACGTGGCATCTTCCCCAGCCGTCGATCAAACACATGATCCGTATGCATGCATGTAGAGTTAACGATTGACGAAATAGAGAGATAACCGCCAACGGAAAAGTATTTTCCATCACCATCTCCGTTACACCATTTTCTGCCAAATCCGGTTATAAATAAGATACACCAGGTATGATCTCACAGGTCACTTTTACTTACTCTCACTCATACTACATCATCTTTCTCCTTTGAGATCACGGTACTTATTCTCACGCAGAATGATGGTCACGAGAGAACCCCCATTCTACCCGTGGCGAGTCTAACGGCTTTCTGTTTTGCAGTGATCACCGGAGAAGTAGTCCAGCCAACCGCCGAATCGATGAGGAGATTAACCCTTTTTATGCAGAGACAAAACTCCCGATCTAATAGATTCTAGTCAATTTAGATCTCTGTTTCTTCATTGGCGCCCACCAATTCTTCTATTTTCATTTTCATCTTCTCGATCGATTCATTTCTTCCCTTCTGTTTTCAATGGCAGAAAATCCGTCAAATTACCCACCAAGTCCTCGATCCGAGAATAGGGGCACTTCGGCTCGTGCTTCTCGTGTCAACGGAATCGCGGGGAAATTGTTTAGCAACGACGATATTCATCATGAGGTGAATCAGGTGCACAGTCCTGTTAATTCAGAAGTCAAACTCAGAACTCAGAGTAGTCCAGATCTACCACCGGAGGAAACTCCAATTTGTTGGTTTAAATTTTAAAACGTTGTGAATGTAAATTTTACACAACCTTGTAAATCAACGGCAAGAATAGCAACGCAGGCACAGGAATCTGCAACTCAGGTGCAAACCACAAACGCATCCCGAGTGCCCTGTTACAACTTATCATCAACTGTGTCGGCCAAAGACACAAAAGCGTACTCTTAGTCTAGCACCAGATACGAGCTTACCCATCTCAGAACTAGACGTCAGGAATCTCCTTCAGAACAAAATTCTCAGAAGCAATCCAATCATACAAAGTTGGGCCCACATCCACTACAGTAGTGGGACACCCAGCTCAATGACGAAAAACATCTAAGGAAGCTCAGTCACACGATACAAAATGTGGGAGAAGACGTACGAGGGATTTTTCGCGAAAGTAACAGCCCAAGTAGTAACAATACAGAACAAACATACATGGTGCAAAGAGGACCATCGCGCGAGCATAACAACAAACGAAACCACAATCAACACTGGCGTGAACAACAAGTAATATTCCATGTCGTACCAGGAGGTCCCCAAGAAGAACGACCGGTTATCATAACTGGTACCTTCGGTCATTATCATACTGATTATATGTTCATTGATCTGGGTAGTTCTATGGATATTATCTACGAGCAATGTTTCTAGCAGTTAGACCCAGAGGACAAGGCGCGCATGAAACCAGTCGATTTTCCTTTAACTGGTTTCTGCAATGAAGCCATGTTTCTGCTAGGTCAGATCTCTTTTCCTGTAACACTCTCTGATGGTGAGCACTCGCGCACTGTTCAAGTCAATTTCATGGTTATGCCAGCTACATCCCACCATGATGTACTGTTGGGAAGACGTTCACAAAGGGAGTTTAGCATGATTACCTCTATACCACACGCTGCTTGCGGTTTTCTGACAGAAACCGGAGTGGCAATTTTATATTCAAGAAAAGAAGTGATGTCTGTAGACGACAAGCCACCAGTAAAGACCGCGAAGCCATCTCCATCTAACGAACAGAGAAGTGGATACTCAACAATGAATGCCCTGAGCAAACTATTTTGCTAGGACATGCCATATCACCAGCAATCCGCGCAAGACTGAAAGAACTTCTAATCGAAAATATGGATATTTTCGCATGGTCCCTAGCGGACATGACCGGCGTGCCAAGAGAGGTGACGGAACATTGTTTGAATGTTCGACCTTCAGCAGAGCCAGTAGCACAAGGAAAGCACAGTCTCGGTCCAGAAAAGGCTCGCGCAATGAATGAGCAAGTGGTTGAACTACTTCAAGCCGACATATTGCGCGAAGTTCGATATCAAACGTGGGTGGCCAACCCAGTAATGGTACAAAAGCATAATGGTGGATGGCGCATGTGCGCTGATTTCAAGGACCTCAACAAGGCCTGCCCAAAAGACTGCTATGCTCTCCCAGAGATAAACAAGAAGGTGGATTCCTTAGCATCTTTCCGCTGGAAATGCTTCCTAGACTGTTACAAAGGTTATCACCAAGTGCAAATGAAGGAAGAAGACGAAGACAAGACAGCTTTCCGCATGGACAAAGGTATATTTTGTTACACAAAAATGCCTTTCGGTCTCCGCAACGCGAGAGCTACATACCAACGCCTAATGGATTAAGTCTTTGGGGAAGCATCGGCGTAACAGTCGAAGTCTATATGGACGACCTTGTCATCATGAGTCCCGAAGAAAAATTAATGCTCACAAACTTCCAGTGCACCTTTGACTCTCTACGCAGAGTTAATCTAAAGCTGAACCCAGTGAAATGTTCGTTCGGAATGGAGGAAGTCAAATTCTTAGGATTTATTGTAACCAAGGATGGTTTCAAAGTCAATACAGAAAAGGTAGAGGCTATTCAGCTAATGCAGTCACCAGCATCTATCAAAGAGATGCAACGTCTAGCTGGTCGACTAGCTGCGTCAACCAGTTTATAGCAAACCATGCTACCAAAACATATCCGTTCATCAGCACATTGCACAACTGCGTTAAGAAGAGCCAGTTTCAATGGACTGCGGAGGCCGAAAAAGCTTTTCCGGAAATGAAAGAATGCTTAATTCAGTTACCTACTTTAACGGCTCCACAAATAGAAGAACCATTAATCTTATACCTCTCTGCGTCAGAGGTAGCCGTATGCGCAGTATTGCTGGTCGAAAGAGACGAAGTCCAAACTCCAATTTATTACATCAGCAAGATGTTGACTGGCCCATAAACACGCTATTCAATCATGGAAAAACTTTTTCTCACGTTGGTTCACGCTTCGCGCATATTACGAAGGTACTTTTCTCGCCACATTATAATTGTTCTTACCAATTATCATTTGGATCTAGTCTTATCCAAGCCGGATGTCGCGTGCCGATTAGCAAAATGGCCCATTGAACTGGGCAGATATAACATGTTTTATAAGCCGCGCCCAGCTATCAAAGGCCAAGTTCTAGCAGATTTTGTTACTAAAGTCCTCGTCGATAGAATCAAAGAATGTGAAGCCATACAAAATCCTACCCCAGTCTTCGGCGACAGGGTCTGGATTTTATATACAGATGGTGCTTCCAACGATGACGGCGTAGGGGCTAGTCTTCGTCTAGTCATTCGATTAGATTTTAAAAGCACCAACAACGAAGTAGAGTATGAGGCATTTCTCGCAGGTCTATGCCTAGCAATTAAAATGGGGGCAAAGAATGTAGAAGCGCACGTTGACTCTCTGTTGGTTGCCGAGCAAATTAACGATTGCTACGACGCAAATGGCGAAACAATGGCTTTATATCTTGAGCAGGCGAGAACATTAATCAATCAGCTTCAGATTTTAAAAATCAACCACATTAACAGAAGAGAAAATAAGCACGCGGACGCACTAAGCAAGTTAGCCGCTACAAGTTTCAAACACCTGGCAAAAGAGGTCCACATTGAAGTTCTCTCAAACCCATATGTTCCTCTGAGACATGTAAACATGATAGAAATTGGGAATCCATCTTGGATATCCCCAATTATTATGTTCTTACAACATGGAACTCTTCCCAAAGGTAAAACGAAAGCAAGGAAAATTCAGCACAAAGCGCTAAATTATGAGATGGCGGACGGAATTCTGTATCGCAAGTCTTATATGGGTCCTCTTCTAAGATACGTGGACAAACATGATGCGCAGTATCTGGTCTGGGAAATCCATGAAGGACTATGCGGAACCCATGCTGGTCCTCGCATGGTAGTGGCAAAAATCAATGAGCGCAGGCTATTATTGGCCTGGCATGCAGCTGGACGCCGTTGAGATTCTGCGCAAGTGTACTTCGTGCCAACGCCACGCTCCAAAGACCCTTCGCCCAAAGAACCCTTTGGCCCCGGTAACCACAACATGGCCTTTTCAACAATGGGGAATTGATCTATTAGGTCCTTTTCCCGATGCGCCTGGCGCAGTAAAATTTATCATAGTTGCTGTGGATGGTAGAAGCCAAAGCTCTAGCTTCAACCACTGCAATGGTGATCAGAAAGTTCATCTGGGAATACATTATATGCCGGTTAGGGTTATCGCTGCGCCTTATCACAGGCAACGGTACCAATTTTGCGTCTGACGATCTACAAAAATGGATGAAAGAAATGCGCATCGAACATAGTTTCACCTCTGTGGCGCACCCACAGGCAAACGGTCAAGTCGAAAGCGTCAACAAACAGATTGTAGATGGCATTAAGGCAAGGTTGGGAACAACAAGAAGTGGTTGGGTCAATGAACTCCCAAGTATTCTATGGGCTCACCACACCATGCCAAAGACTAGCACGGGAAAAACGCCATTTAGCCTCATTTACGGCACAGAAGGCGTAATTCTAGCGGAAGTCGACCTCCCGTCACCTTGCATGCTAGCCATGGAGAAATAAAACAATGAGCAAGGGCGCAGACTCGACCTGGACCTCCTCGAAGAAAGACGAGAAAATACAACCATTAAGGAGGCCAAGTACAAGTCAAAATTGGAAAAATATTACAATGCTCGAGTGCGCATATGCACTTTCTTACCGGGATACTTCGTCCAAAGAGATAACGAAGCATCAAACGCAGAACCACCAAGAAAGCTCGCGCCTAAATGGGAAGGGCCTTATGTAATTAATGAGGTCCTAGGAAAGGGAGCATACACCCTATGCCGGCTTGACGGAACGGATGTTCCGCGCACGTGGAATGCGCAGCAGCTGCTGTCACACCCCCAAAATCCACACGCGGGTACCACCGCTTGGAGGCGTGACATGACCAGGATCAAGCCACCAATCATATTAAACATATAAGTAAATAGTAAATGTCATTCATTAATATGGAAGGCGTTTTCAAAACCAAACAAAATCAAACATGTAGCGGAAGCAATAATGTAAAACCCAACATAGTATTAAGTTGAAATGTCATTAAAGTGTTTATCATAACATCCAAAATCCGTGCCCACAACGATCGCGCCTCCCGTGCAAGATCCATGAGTACCTATGGTCCTGCAAGGCATGTAACAGAAGATCAACAACTAGTTGTGCGAGTTCACAGTAGGTATGTTTGTAATAGTAAGTTCGTTGCATCACCATGCGGTATTAACTAAGTTAATTGTATGTTCATTTAGAGGGGACTTCCCATGTGCGTATGTACTAGACTAGAGGTAACCATAAGTGTTCTTCTTAACCCGAGAACAGTAGTACGTACGAGGTTTACGTAGGTTTTACGTAAGTGTCCTTCTTATCCCGAGGACAGTGGTACGCGGGGGTTATGTAGGTTTTACGTAGGTGCCCTTCACAACCCGAGGCAGTAGTGAGTATAAGTTTACATAGGTTTTACGTAAGTGTCCTTCGCAACCTGAGGACAGTGATAAGTACAAGTATACGTAGGTTTTACGTATGGATCCTTCGCATCCGAGGACGATGGTAGATAGTCTAGTAATAGTGAAAGTCCAAGTAATTGTTCAATCCCATTCCTTCAATCCCATTCCCTACCCACCGGGAATCCCATGCCTTGGTAAAAGTGTAAACTCACCTTGGTTTGCTCGGTTTGTTATTGTGCTTCTGGTGTTAATTAATGGTTAGGTCCGTTACACACGACCTAAGGTACATTGCACATAAACTCAATGTAAGTGTTTACGTTCAAATAAGGTTTACAATTCCTTGGTATCCAAACAACTGTGTTCCGTGTGATAATTGTTTACAGATTGCACATACATACAATAACATACAGTAACATAATAACATAGTAACATACAGAAACATACAGTGGCAGGATAAGTGTTTTTCATTCAACATTTAACCTGATTCAAGCTCTGAATGTTATTAAACTTGGACCTTTGTGACATTACACATTATACTTAGACCTTATGAACCAAACAACAAACTCGGACCTTACAAGCATCAACAAACTCGGACCTTTCAAGCATTAATAAACTCGGACTATATAGCACCAATAAAACTCGAACCATACATCCCTTATAAAACTCGGACCATACATCAATAACAAAACTCGGATCATACATTAATAACAAAACTCGGATCATACATTAATCACAAAACTCGGACGAACCATCATACTAAAACTCGGACCATGATCAATCTAAAACTCGGATCAAGATCAAGCATTCAATCCAAAACTCGGACTAGACAATCAACCAAAATTCGGACCATACATTATTTACTAAAATTCGGACCATGATTTCCTTTACAAAATTCGGACTTGTGTTTCTTTAATAAAACCTGGACTTGTGACTTCCCAAAGCCCTGACACAAATCTCCGGACTAACAATCATGCGAAATATTCAAAAACCAAATCACAGTTTTCATTGGAACAGTTACAGGTTACGATCAAAACCCTACTTTTCATTCATTGGCAAATGCTGTAACCTAATCAACAATCAACCAATTCTAACATATCAGGCATCCTATTGTCAGGCATTTGATTAAACAACTATCCACAACTATTGCAAAAACAATCAGGATTTTTAATAAACACAGAGTCATTGTTTGGAGAACTAGGGTTTTTGTAGGATCGTTTTCAACCCGAATGAGTCGGTCGGAAGAGCTCTAGTTCGTTTCAGAGGCGGAAACTAAGAAACGAACGTGAAAACCAGCTGAAAATACACTTTAATACTCTTTTTCATTGATATGACAGTGTTTACAGCGAGAAACAATACCGGCAGCACTTCGGTACAACTTTTCTAACCGTTACAAAAGAAAAATACATGAAGCCTATTTATAGTACAGCCTGTCCGTTTGAAATCATTCAAATGGTTACAGATTCAAACGATGGGGTTACAAACGGCTAAGCTTCAAACGGTTGAACTTTCAAACTGCCATGTCTTCAGACGGACAACATCACAACCGATTGGACCTTTATATGACATCATTTCATTGGACCATCAATTGGTACACTCTCATTGGACCTTCATATGGTAGCTCTCCATTGGACCTTCACATGGCAACATGTAATTGAACCTCCAAGATATTCAAACAGCCACATGAACTTCAAACGGTCAAAGCCTCAAACGGTTGACTAATTCAAACGGCTAGCTTGCATCTCATTGGTTCTTTCAAATGGCAAGCTTTCATTTGACCAAATATCTTTCGTCTTATATGAGATGACACAATGATGATGTAATCATTGTGATGTCATCATCAAAGATGATGACATATGCATGATCAAATCCGTAACGAACCCGAGACTCGATATTAACACGAAGACGACAGATGACTGCACCAACAGTTTTGCATGAATCAAATAACCAAGGATTTACATCAGACCATCCATAAACATTTACCTTAGATTGATTCTAGATGAAGAGAGGGAGATCAAAAGTGATGATTGAGAGCTTGTGCCACCAAGAATGATGAAAAGATGATTGCAGTAGATGATTGTAGAGGAAGATTGAAATACGTATAATGATTTGTGAGAGAGGTTAGGGTTAGGGGTTATTAAGTTCCACTAATTTCCCTAAACACCCCTAAGTATTATCTATTACATAAAACACGCACACCACATACAATTTACAGTTTCATCATCAAGTTCATGTATTTCTCAAATCATTTGTAAAGTAACACATAATTCCAACAATGCTAAATGATTGCATGACAAAATTAACTACGCTAGGTTAAGGCATTAACCTGAAGTTACGGGTTGTCACAGCTGCGAAGGTGCTACATGTAATCCTAGCACCCTTCGTACTTGGACAACACATTACGTTGACCAACGTACAACACAAGGGTCGCTACTTACATACACATCATAATTATCTTTTTTATCAACGGCTTTGTATCTGCTGGCTTCTGCGCCTCATCCAAATCAATGCAAAGTTTGTTACTTACATTACGCCTTTATGTTTTATTACAAATGCATGCAATCTCTTTTGGTAAGACAAAAACACTACGGTAACCTAATACAAGTCTCATGAACGGTCCGCGGTCATAGGTACTGCGCAATGTCCAGCACTACGTTCACACATGAGCTTTACACCCATCTTTATTTGACTTACCTAAACAAAGTAATTGTACTCATGCAAACATTGTAAATAAAACATGCCTTACATTCAAAAAGTTACTTGTGCGGCAGCGCATTAACAAAAATTATTTGCATGGCAGTGCATAAAAAAAGTTATTTGTGCGGCAGCACATTAACAAAGTTACTTGCGCAAACAGCGCATTAACTAAACAGTAGACAAACGGATTTAACATCCTAAACAAATTCAAAAGAAATGACAACCTTTGCAAAGTCGTATATTCATACGCTAAGTTGTCATCATCCGAGGTCTCCGCCACATCATGAGGCGGACGTTTTTATTCTTAACAGCAGTTAAGGCAACACTTGTAATAACCCTCGCCAAGGTCAGAACAACTGGTATCTCGACGAACCTTTGGCGCATTACAACATACGGGAAACAGCTACATACACTCGTGCATAGCCATCATGGCGCGCAGCCAGTCAACTTTAAAAGTTAGGTTCTTTCATACCTAGCAATTTCGAATAACCTTTCTACTACTCAAACAGTAAAAGAGCACACCTCATCTTTATAGTCTAGTGCTCCCCTACTTGCCATCGGCGCATAGGAGCAACACCGGACTGGGGGGGGGGGGGGGGCTTGAAGGGGTATGGTCCCAAAACCCTGCGTAAGCGCATAGGACCAGACCATAACTTCATTCCAAAAACATCTTAAATAAAACCTTGCGCGGCCGCGTAGCAGTTCTAAACAAGATTTGGAAAAGGAACAATCTTTAATAACCATGCGTCGGAGAAAGGAAGGACAAATACTCAACTAACACCCTTGCGCGGGCTTACGCAAGGGTACAGTTAGGCTTGAAGATAAACTCCTAAACATCTCCATGCACCTAAAATTGAGACTTGGACAAAGGAATCTTTTCTGTTAGAGGAAAGTTCTTTTTGAGTCCCTGTGGTTTGTGCATTTTAACCATTTGAATCCAAAAACCAAACTTGTCTAGATTTAAGTCCCTGTGGTTTCTAATTTTAACCATTTGAATCCAAAACCTAAACAACATTCAAATTAGAAACATTTGGTTTTTGGATTCAAATGGTTAAAATTAAAGACCACAGGGACTCAAATGGTTAAAATTAGAGAGCACAGGGACTTAAATCAAGACAAGTTTGGTTTTTGGATTCAAGTGGTTAAAATACACAAACCACAGGGACTCAAAAACGACTTTACTCTTTCTGTTATAACAAAATTGACATGTGGCAAAGGCACAATGGTTTACAACTGTAGATCTTCTAGAAAACCTTAAATGCTCATCGTGCATGGTCAGTTGGTTACAACCGAATACGACTTGGAACAATCATAGACGCTTATCTTAGTCACGATGAGTGTAACAACTTAAAGAGAGATCTACATAAAACCACTTTTCACATGGCATCTCCCCAGTCGTCGATAAAACACATGATCCGTGTGCACGGATGTAGAGTTAACGATTGACGAAAAAGAGAGATAACCGCCAACGGAAAAGTATCTTCCGTCCCTTTCTTCGTTACACCATTTTCCCGCCAAAATCCGGTTATAAATAAGATACATCATGTATGATCTCACTGGTCACTTTCACTTACTCTCACTCATACTACATCATCTTTCTCCTTTGAGATCACGGTACTTATTCTCACGCTGGAGGGTGGTCACGGAGAGAACCCCCATTCTGTGACAACCCTCACCAAAGCAGATATCCGTACAAATTAGTTAATATTTAACTAATACTTAATTACTGTGCTTACTTAAATTGTGGTTAAACTGCTACTTGATTACTGATACATACGTGTTCCTGCATCATACTTATTTACTGTCACTCCAATTATTACACGCAATACTATGAGTTCATGTCCCCCTTTTTCCTTTAACTGTTTTCAGTTTTACAACTTCGGGGGTGAAATACATGTTACATACTGTTTACAAACGCTTTTATACATGGTATGATTAGCTAAGGAATCTACTGCTAGATCACGTGAATGGATAGGCTATTATCGTAAGACTATTAATCCTTGTATAAGGACCGAGAGGCATGAGTGATAGATCTATCGGGTGTTGCGAGCCCCACACATGGGCCAGCGTGTGGTTGCATGTGGTGACTATGTCGTTCCGCTGGAAGGACCGGTATGAAATACGAGTTACAGGTTTGAGTGCTTCCTAGGCCATGTCACATATTAATGTATTAGCTACACATTAATCGATCTCTTTTTCCTTATTGCTACATACCAAGAACATACATTTATACAGACACATTCTAACGATTTATACAGACTCACATACACATGAACTCGCTCAACTTTTGTTGATGTTTTCAAACTACATGTATTTCAGGAAACTAATGGATCTGGCACGGTATACATGTATTTTCGAGCTGCGTTTGAATAAAGAAGTCATCCAGGGTTTAGAAGGTGTAACCTCTTCCTGGACGGGTTACATATCTCTAAAACTAGTATCGTTTAAAGTCTTTTGCAAGTTTTTACGAACTTAATAAATCAAGTCATGGGTTGTAACTTATTTTGGCAATTGTTGTTTTAAGACAAGTATAATATGGTATTTTTCTAAACTTTATTAATGGGTGAATATCTCATGTTTTTATCATATAGCATTTGTTATAGTTGTTGCTATGGTATTAAGAAGTCACACCAAATAACCCACGCTTCCGCAAAGCCAGGGTATGACAGCTTGGTATCAGAGCCCGATCATAGCGAACTAGGATTCTTTCTCGAGTCTAGACTATGATCATTAGGGCTCTTACGAAAACGTTTTCAAAACATTTTTACATTTCATACACTATACGTCCAGATCCAGGGAACAAACCTTTTTACAAACAAAAAGGCACAAATACACATTTCCAAATTTAAATTTATAAGTTCAGTCTGGGAGGCTGGGAAGTTAGTCTAGTGGGACTAGAGAGTTCAGTCTGGGAGGCTGGGAAGTTAGTCTAGTGGGACTAGAGAGTTCAGTCTGGGAGGCTGGGAAGTTAGTCTAGCGGGACTAGAGAGTTCAGTCTGAGAGACTGAGAGAGTAATCTAGTGGGACTAGGAGAATAAGTCTGAAAGACTGAGAGAGTAATCTAGTGGGACTAGGAGGATCAGTCTGAGAGACTAAGAGACTGAGAGAGTAATCTAGTGGGACTAGGAGGATCAGTCTGAGAGACTAGAAGGATCAGTTTGAGAGGCTGGGAGGATAGTCTGAGAGACTAGGAGGATCAGTCTGAGAGGCTGGGAGGATAGTCTAAGAGACTAGGAAGTTCGGTCTGGGAGGCTGGGAGGATAGTCTGGGGAAGACTAGGATGATTACTTGCTTACATTAATTGATGTGACACCTGTGTCACCGCGACCATCGAACAAATACCAAGCCAATGAAATATTATATTTCATACTTGGGATCTTGTACAAATATGTGTATCTTTTGCACATATCAATTCTTGTTCAATTTCAAACTTTATATCGCTTTCTGGAGAATTATACGCAAACTGGTGTGTAAATGTACTCGGTTTAATGCGACAAATACTCCGGAACATCAACATATACTAAACATACCTTAAATAACCTTTACATAACTTAGAAATAAGTTTTGAAGGCTTTGGTATAGCAAAAACAAGTTAATTCGCTTACAGGGACTAAACTTGACAAACTGCAAAAGTATGCCAATTTGAACTGTAACGAACATTCCGGAACATGTCCATAAGTTAAACATACCTTAAATATCCTTTACATAGCTTAGAAATAGGCTTTGAGGTGTTTGGCATGCTAAAACAAACTTTTGGATCATTCAGGGACTAAAAGTGTCAAAAAATGCACAAGTTTGCACTTTCGTGCATAACTTACGTTCTGAATACATCCGGACATCCAAAAATTTATGTAAGCATCCTTATATTATGCCTTAGTATTTGGCATGAGAAAAATCCGTTCGTCACGTCATTTGGATCGTTTTTCGCGCTTATGCGCATTCCGTCGTAATTAAGCGAACATCGCGTTCGTACGACCAAACGAACCAACATCCGACATATTTTTGGGCATATTTCATGTCCACAATGTTTAGACATCATTTTAGGGCCTTAAAGTTGGCTTTACAGGCCTTGGAAGGGCTGAAAATGGCTTAAATACGCAACAGGGACCAAAAGTGTAAATTCTACAAGTGGTGCAGATCAGAGGACTTCAGGCGGCCCGCGTAAAGATCGCCCAAATCCTTACGCGGGGCGCGTGAGACTGTCAGACAGAAAATATATTGCATTTAATGCAGTTTGGCCTTTCGTTCGATCAAGGGGCAATGCCCTTTCACCCAATCAGGAGCCAAGAGCCAATATCTGACTTACCACAATATTTTGACAAGTGTACGCTCGAGATCGCGGCACGATATTCGATAAACGATCCTAACGGTTCCACTTTTCCTATAAATACCCCCCCCTTTGTTCCAAAAACCCACAAAATCTGATCTTAAGGCTCTAAGTTGGAACCATTGTTTCATACCTGAGCTATTTGATCTAGATTAGCACTCGGGGACCTTCCGTAAGTCTTCTTTCGCTCTTTTATCGCTTTTCGAGTCCGAAAGTCAACGTTTTGTTGACTTTCTGCATTAACCAGCTTATGGTCGATGCGAAGTTCATGGAACTTCATAACGTGAGCGTGATCACGATGGTTATAGTCCGTAGTGACTATACCTACTGATCACCACGTTATCTAGGCTCAGTGACGAGTCGTAGTTTCGGCCAAAATGTGCATTCTTGCATATTTTGTAACCAAACTACTCGTGAGCATCAAAGCCGTTTGTTTTGATGCCAAACCTGTTTTCTAAACTTAGTTAAGCATGTTCTAACATGCTTAGCTCGTCACTTTTAGTTTAGTGCTTATATAGGGTCGTAAGGTAAGCGATCTAAACCATCGCTTATACTTTCGAACCCGACCCATTTGGTCGATCATTAGGATCCGACCTTACACATTAGGTGACCATAGCTATAACCTTCCGAGGTTATACCTTGTGGTCGCGATGTTAGGCGTTCCAGACGCGTTCTACGCGAACAACGCGTAAGGTAGCATAAGCTACCTAAACGGGTCGTAATGGGTCGCAAGCACTTAGGTTAGGTTTCATTTTAGTATGTAGGCTTTGTTAAACCATATTACACGAGTCTCCATACTCGTTTAGTTTACGAACCCGCGTCCTATCCGATCCTTCCGATTTGGTCCGGTATATTAACATAGCTACCTATTAGGTGCCGTTTGATATTCCGTGATCTAGCATTTGTTTGGTTATTATACAAGAACTCAAAGCAATCTCAGGTGAGTACATTGAACCCCTCTATTACTGTTTTCCAAACTGTTTTGGGGTGAAACACATGTGCCTACTTGCTACTTTTATGCTTTCCGGTTTTCACATCATATACTACTATGTTCGATAGTACATATATAGTACATGATTTCATTGTGTTTATGCTATGTATGCCCATTGTGTGCGTACTTAGTACATTGCTTTAGATTTCATGCTACATACGCCCATTGTGTGCATACGTAGTACATTGCTTCACATTGCATTACTGTTGCATATGCTCATCCAGCATATGAACACATTACACTACATGTTGAACCGTTGTACTCTACAATACATTTCATGCTACGTACGCCCATTGTGTGCATACGTAGTGCATTGTTTCACATTGCATTACTGTTGCATATGCTCATCCAGCATATGAATACATTACACTACATTTTGAACCGTTGTACTCTACAATACATTTCATGCTACGTACGCCCATTGTGTGCATACGTAGTACATTGTTTCACATTGCATTACTGTTGCATATGCTCATCCAGCATATGAACACATTACACTACATTTTGAACCGTTGTACTCTACAATACATTTCATGCTACGTACGCCCATTGTGTGCATACGTAGTGCATTGTTTCACATTGCATTACTGTTGCATATGCTCATCCAGCATATGAACACATTACACTACATTTTGAACCGTTGTACTCTACAATACATTTCATGCTACGTACGCCCATTGTGTGCATACGTAGTACATTGTTTCACATTGCATTTCTGTTGCATATGCTCATCCAGCATATGAACACATTATACTACAATTTGAACCGTTGTAACCATTTGACTATGTGAACCGTCTTAACCCTTCAATTATATGAACCGTTTGTATCCAATGAACCGTGTAAACCAGTTGTATCCGTTGACATGACTTACAATTGACAATAAACATTTGACTATACATAAACATTTCTACCGTTGTTAAACATTTCATCTTGATGGTTTGGTTGGAGTAAGTGATTAAGTAACGAGGCGTGTGTAATATGATACAAGCATGGTGGATACGCCGCTGGTACTTCCTATATATAAGTGTTTGTATGGTATTGCATATCGTAGCGTTATTTAAATCATTTCAGTTTGAGACATATGACATTTTATACAAATAACACACTTTTCACGAGACATTGTTTTACAAACGACTTATCTTATACAAACTCATTTTACATGGTTATCCGTTTAACCATACAGTGTTCTCTTATTTATACATATCATTTGATCTTACCGTTTTTCAAACGATTTACAAGACAAAGCAAATTACAAGGTTCATGACTGACTGTTACTAAACATTTTCTCAAACATAAGTCATGAATTCCGTTTTTACAAAACCAATGTATCTCACAGGCATTTTTATGCTGACGTACCTATTTTCACATGTGTTTTCAGGAGATGATGCATAGGACTTATCAAGACATACTTAGGCGGACCTGTGCCTTAGTGACTTAAAACGAGACAAGAACTAGTTAATTTATGTTATGTACACTTTGATTCTTGTTTAGACAATGTAAACCTTCATGTTTGATTTATAAAACGAAACTTCATTTGCCATGGGTTTGAAACAATTGATTCTGTTACAACACTCCCCGACGTTTCCGCCACGTTTTGTATGTTCTACGTGGTCGGGGTGTGACAATTGAGACTTATATGCTTATTTGATTTAAGGTAGATGTACGTGCATATGTGATAGTTGTTCGCATACACTAAATGTTAGTGAATACTATGGATATACATGCTACCCACCGGCACACAAGTCACTCTAATTAGAGAACGAATAATCAGACATTGATAACCCTACGATTGCCGCCACAGATAATGAGACTACATCTGCGCCAGAGACAATTACGTCAGATACTGAGAGTGATCCTGATATGCTAATGACGAGGACGACTTCAAACAGTCCGTGCTACCAGGATTTTGGTGATGCTTCATCTTTGCTGATGGTTTCTCTGACAAGAATCTTTCTGTCACTCTTGTTTCACTCCACGACCACTCCATCACTGGGGATCCCGATGATGGACACACGATGGCTCCACTCCTCGATGGTGCGCCTCCTACGGACATTTCTACTGAAGGTTGGCTACTCGTCAAACGATATATGACTACGTTGGCATGCTCATCGATGGTCCTCCTGCCAACGCCCATGATAATAGAAAATTAGACGAGAACACTGTTACTAACTTCACTTCTTAATACCCCTGTTAACAAGCCATCCTCTGATTCCAGCATGCATTTAGACCCCTTTGAGTCTGTGATACCTGCAACCTTACAAACAGCTGGATTACAGCATTCTACTACTGACACAAGACGACAATGACATGGCTACTGCCCTATCACCTACTCGAGACACCACACCGTTACACGACCCAGAGCCTGCTCTTGAGCTAGCTTCTATACCTTTTGGGTCAGCTTGATGTTGAGCCTGCTGAACCTACACCTTTACGTGATCACGATCCTGTTTCTTTTTGGTCTGCCAGACTTTGCACCCCTTATATCTACCTGCATCGGGCAATCTCCTCATTTGTTGAGATGTTTGTTTTTACACCCGCAACCGCTGACATTGCTCTTTTCCCCTATGAAGACCGACTTCCATTGTGCCAAGGTGCCTATAGCTTTCTTTCAGAATATACCCGCACCCCGGGAAGGTACTTCAGGTCAGCACCTGCATAACGATTCATCAGCTACAACATCATTTTCCCAACTGCACAGGTCGCACCATTTGCTACATTCACCTCTACAACGCCGGGCGAGCCACTTTGATGGATCTTATAACACGCTATACTGATTATATACCCTTGCCATCCCCTCGCATTATGGATGCTATACACAGGATAAGTGTTCCTGTAACATCAACTACGGTTGAGGATACGAGTCGCAGAATGTTGGAGCTTAAGCTGACGCCTCAATTGGCAACTTCAAACGCAAAACATTACATAACCGAAAACATGAGTTAAGTGTCTACATCACAAGACAGCATATTGTCTGAAAAGTTTATGTAAAACACCAAGTCCTCCACCCTGTCTATCAGCATCATGCTTTGATCCACCACATACATTAAGATCCCTTTGTGCTCTTGACCTTAGCTATTTCGCCATTCTCGGGATTCTGACGCTCATTTCTTTACTATCGAGCGGCAGAGCAGATAATTACTTCAACGTATATACAAACTCGAGGGGGGACTCACGCATGTTAACAGTTTACTTTTCTTTCCCCCTCCACCCTAGTCACCAGTATAGTTGGTTTCTGGATTATGCGGATTGCATTACGCTTGGGAAAAGACACTAATGATAAGCCGGGATTGCGGAGACTTCTGAGGACCACTTCTGACTACGTAATTGCGATGCACTAATATACTTGCTGGACAAGGGTAGGGTGACCCTGTGTCCCTTCTGTTGTGATGCATTTTGTAAGACACAGTGATTGTGGCCGGAGGATAATGAAAGCCCGATCATCTTTAAACACACGACAATACTTATGACTAATGACTAACGAAAAATATCGTCGCTATGCTCTCACTAAGCACGTTGATGATCTACATATTTGTGCTATAACTATAATGCCACGTGTTTACTTGCTACGTTCCTATTTACAAGTTGTGCTATAAATGTGATGATATGTGATTAATTGTTAAACAACTGCGTATTTACGTAAATGTAATATACCTCTGAGGTCTTATTCGTCAAATAGAGACTTGTGTGCTCGTGTCCTTACTAAGACCCGACCTAACCGACTTTCTTCTAGGAAGATGTCGACTCGAGGGAACACCGATACCAACAACCCTCTGTCGACGACAGAGGCGGAATTTCAAGAACGCCTCTTACAGTTCATCGCACAGTACGAGGCCCTTCGCTCCAAGCGCAGCGGAGGTACCTCATGAAATAAACCACCCAACGGTAATATTTAGTCCTTTAAAACGCATTACAAAACATTTGGACATTTCCACGAGTAGTTTGCTAATACCTTATGCGAATACTGTTGCTTATATCGCAGGCTGCACCTACAAGCAGTTCTTGGGCTGCTAGCCCCTACATTTCGACGGCACTGGGGTGCCGTAGCCTTCGTACGCTGGGTTGAGAAGACAGATTCTGATTTGCGTGCGAGCAAATGCACCCTAGAGGATCAGGTCACGTACATTTCCGGGCTGTTCCGAGATGGGGCTTTGTCATGGTGGAAACTTCAGGTTCAGACGATGGGCGAGGCTGCTGCGTATGCCTTATCGTGGGACGAACTGAAAGAGCTAATGCATAAAAAGTACTGTTCGAGAACAGAAAGCCAGAAGGTGGAAACTGACTTCTGGAACTTGAAGATAGAAGGTCCAAAAATAGCTGAGTACGTGGAGAAGTTCCAAGTTCTGTCGCGTATTGTCCCATACATGGTAGATCCAGAGTTTAAGAAGATTGAGCGTTTCATTTGGGGATTGGCACCTCAAATCATGAGCATGGTGATGACATCTAAACCTGCAACGTTCGCTGAGGCCATCAATCTAAGTGTGGCCTTGACTGAAGAGGCAATTAGGATGAACAAATTTTCAACCTCTGAGGAGAAGAAGGAGACTCATGTAGAGTCATATGGGGATAACAAGAGAAAGTTAGCAAATTTCAAATAGGGTACCCAGACGAGTAGTAACAACAAGGCCAAAAAGAGAAAAGAGTACATGGGTAAACTACCTAAATGTGACAGGTTTCGACGTCATCATTCCGGGCGATGTAAAAATGGGAAGTGTGACAACTGTGGCAAAGTGGGACACAACCGGGAAACGTGTTGGTGTGAGACGAAGCGTGGAAAGAAAGGAAAAGGAAAAGATAAGGGATATTATAACTGCGGGGATATGAGGCACTATAGGAAAGATTGCCCAAGGGAGATTAAACAAAATCAGGGGAAAGATGTCTAACACCGAGGCTAGGGAAGCACGCCAGGAATCCAAGCATGGATATCGGCACGTCCCATATTACTCAATGCTATGCATTTGCGCTACTTGATACTGCTGTAAATTTTAGCTTCATATCTCTAGAATGAGAGTATACTTGGTTTTGTAGCAAGTAAGTTAGATAATCCGCACACGATAGTACTAGCTAACGGGAAGCTAGTGGAAGCCAACGAAGTAGGTGGAATTGGTAAGATAGAACTTGGAGAGCGTAGGTTTATGCTAGATCTATTGCCAGTTGAGTTGGGAAGCTGCAACGTGGTAACTGGGATGGGTTAGTTGCCAAGCGATCGAACAAAATTGATATTCGCATCCAAATGACGAACGAAGAAATGATCGGGACTCACGAAGCAGGATACACCTCCATAGATCACGAATTGTTTGAAGGCACGAAAGTTGTTGTGGGGAGGATGTGTTGTTCTCCGGCTCATGTCGAGGACAAGGGAGCCGAAGAACCAAAACTCGAAGATACCCCCGTGATCGGAGAATATCCTGAAGTCTTCCTCGAAGACTAGCCAGAATTATCTCCTCAACGACAAGTTGAATTTCGCATCGATTTAATTCCAGACGCAGCGTCTGCTATTAATGCACTTTAGCGACATACACCTTCGGAGATGCAAGGATTGCCAGTGTAACCTCAGTGGTTGCTAGAGAAGGTAGGTAACAAACCAAGATTCCCTTTTGGGTAATCCTAATTCTACTCGTCAGTAGGGAGGACGATACCTTCCGAACTGACATCAAACTACCAGGAGCCGAACGACCTAACCAACTAGGGTTGATAACTCTTTCTAAGAAGAAACGAATTATTTAACTTACCGTGAGGATTCAACTACTATTTCACGACTGACCGATGATTGAGTGTGATTAGCTGTGACTCCAAGAAGAAAGTATACCAGGGCGAAATTGTGGGACAATGGCTTGATCTTAGACGTAGACAAAACGATGTTTCCTACACAAGGTACAAACCGGATCTACATGGGATACGAAACCCGGAGAATCTAGAAAACTTATATCTAGGACCTTTGGGAACCCAGGACCAAACTCGTGAGGGTTTTACTTAGAAACCATATCTGTCAACTCAATCAAACGTCATCAACTTGACAAACTTGTCACTTCAGTTAACAAAACCGAAAGTACTTAAATTTGCTTCCGTGGAAGTCTTCGCTTTTACTTCTAACGAGTAGACATTTGCATCTCTACTCCCCTAAAAGTAGTTGCATCACGCTGATTTCATTCGCTGAGAGTGAACACACGTTTGCTTCGTATACTTGGTCACTTCTCCCTTTTGGTGGAAACACATCGCTTCATCACTTGAAAACTTATACATAACCCATGCACCTATTGCTACACATGTGGTTTCATTTCGAATAAACGCTTCATTAAAGTTCAAATGTTACGTGGCTAAATCTAATTACTGGTTTGTGATTCGAGTGACCTACGTATTGTCATTGTTGACTCTTTTGTTATCAAGTCAACACACGTTCTTGAAACCGCTTTCTTTCAAGTTACATGTTTGCTATCATGCCACGATTCCCTTGTTGATATGTACGTTTATTGTCAGGTTACGCTGAAACTAAGTTCGATTGCTTGAACTTATCCAGTTCACATGTTTGATTTGAGATACCATGTGATGTATTGAGAGCACCATATCCTAATACTTTGGCACCGATTCTTTTGTTTCGAGTCGTAGTAGACTTGTTTGGTCTATGAATCCATTAAATCGTTGATTGATTTCGATACTTGGCAATAATACTTTAACAGAATTGAAGCTTGCGCTTATTTGGTTAGTCACTTTGTACACGGATTTAATTAATTATTTGACAACTTGCCCTAAATCCATTTTGTTTATCACAATTAAATCACTCTCGACACACTTGCGTGCTGAGTCAAAGGTACATAAATTCATTTCATATCACGGCGTACCTCCTAACGATTCTTTTGTAATCAATCGAATGCCTTGCGGCACTTATTGCTTTCTCACCTTCAAATATAAACAACGACTCTTTGATGATTCCGTATTCAACCGAAAACTTTATGACATTGTGTAGATCAAATCTTCCGGCTTGTTTTGGTACACTTTCATTTGGTCTCAAACACGGTGAACTTGTTCAATCACCGCTATTATGGAATTATGCCATTGCGACACCTTGTGGTGTCATTACAAACTTGTAGCTTGTGCTAATCATGGTCAACCGTTTCACGCAAAACTACATCAACTTTTGTTGACTTGTCATTTAAACATTTCTGATGCAACTACAAATCAAGGCAAGGATACACCAGATTCGCTTGTATTCACTCGGCGTATTCTCGCAATTCAAAACGTTCAACACATTGAAACTTTGCCATTCATATACTCGGGAGTTGACAGATCATTTTGCTATTTCATTTGAGTTGTTGATTTTTGAATTCATATAGCGGGTGCTATGGTTTGTCAAAACTGGTTTACATATTGCGATCGACCATTTGAGGATCTTATTAGACAGAACTCCTCTTGGTGGAACAAACTAGCTAGATTAGACTAGGCTATACGTCAAGTGCATCTTGCACCCTCCACATCAACTGCTATGAGCACACACTGTCACACCCCGACCGCGTATAACATGCAACCGCAGCGGAAATGTCAGGGAGTGTTGAGACAGAATTATTTGTTTCACAACCATGGCATACAAAGTTATATTTTATTTATCAAACAAGCGTGTTACATTGTCTTTAAACAGGAAATAAGAGTTTATAACATAATTAAACTACGTCTATCTTCGTTTTATGTCTCTAAGGCACAGGTCCGCCCTAGTGTCACAATCATCATCCTAGGCAACAGCTCTTGTAAACACATGTGAAAGTAGGTACGTCAGCATAAAAATGCCTGTGAGATACATAGGTTTTGTGAAAATGGGATTCATGACTTGAGTTTTAAAGAAAACGTTTAATAACAGTCAGTCATGAACCTTGTAAATTGTTTTGTTTTGTAAATCATATGAAAACGAAAAGATCAGATGATATGTATAAATACAATGTAAGGTTAAATGAAAGTAAAAATGAGTTTGTATAAGATAAGTTGTTTGTAAAACAATGTCTTGTGAAGAATGTGTTATTTATGTAAAATGTAATATGTTTATACTGAAATGATTTAAATAATGCTACGATAGGTAATATTATACAAACATTTATATATAGGAAGTACCAGCGGCGTATCCACCATGTTTGTATCATATTACATACGCCACGTTACTCAAACCATTTACCCAAACCAACCACCATGTAAATTGTTCATGTATAAATTAATTGTCAAGTGTTATTGTGTAAGCCATATCAAAATGTTCATGTCTAATGTAAACCACCAAATGTGTATATCAATGTCAAATTGTTTATGTTTAATGTAAATCATATAATGTGTATCCAAAATATCATGTATGGCATGTGAAATATATCAACTAGGCCATAGGTAAAAAAAATGCACAAAAACAGGGTATTGAATTAAACATAGTTTAAGTCAAAGTTATGTTTTGTGGAACAAATGCATGCTATACTGATACAAACATTTTTGCGGTATTGTGAAAATGCATACATTCAAGCCTTTGTGACTGTGGTGATAGACCTTTAAACAAATTAAAGGTCTATATGTGTTATTGTTTATCGAATTCGGTCATTCCTTCAAATCCAAACAAACCCGAGATTTCAGGAATGGGAGTTGTCAAGTCCTATGGTACCATTACCTACTAACGAGTGGCGTAGCTAATGTTAATTAATGTACATTGTATCATTTGAACAAACCAAATGTCATACCAAAATGTAAGCATGTGATGAATAAATGTACTAAGTATGCACACAATGGGCATACATAGCATAAAATGTAATGTAAAATGATGTACTAAGTACGCACATAATGGGCATACATAGCATAAAATGTAATGTAAAATGATGTACTAAGTACGCACACAACGGGCATACATAACATAAACACAATGAAATCATGTACTATAAGTGTACTAATGAACATAATAAGCATATGATATGAAAACATGGAAAGCATGAAAGTAACATGTAGGCACATGTGTTTCACCCCAGAACAGTTTGGAAAACAGTAAAAGAGGGGTCTATGTACTCACATAAACACCTCGAAAACATGTAAAAGATGGGGTTCTATGTACTCACCTGAGATTGCTTTGAAGTCCTCGTATAACAACGAAATAACGCTAGAGATCACGGATATCAAACGGCACCTAATATAGGTATAGGTAACTATGTTAATATACCGGACCTAAATCAGAGGATTTGGATAGAATGAGGGTTTGTAAACCAAACGAGTATGGAGACTCGTGTAATATGGTTTAACAAAGCCTTCATACTAAAATGAAACCTAACCTAAGTGCTTACGACCCGTTTAGGTAGCTTATGCTACCTTAACGCGTCGTTCGCGAAAAACGCGTTTGGAACGCGTAACGTCGTGACCATAAGGTATTACCTCGGAAGGTTATTCCCTATAGAACTGTGGTCACCTAATGTGTTTGGTCGGATCCTAATGATCGACCAAATGGGTCGGGTTCGAAAGTATAAGCGATTGTTTAGATCGCTTATCTTACGACCGTATATAAGCACTATACTAAAAGTGACGAGCTAAGCATGTTAGAACATGCTTAACTAAGTTTAGAAAAACAAGTTTGGTATCAAAACAAACGGTTTTGATACCCATGAGTAGTTTAGTTACAAAATACGCAAGAATGCGCATTTTGGCCGAAACTACGACTCGTCACTGAGCCTAGATAACGTGGTAATCAGTAGGTATAGTCACTATGGACTATAACCATCGTGATCACGCTCACGTTATGAAGTTCCAACAAACTTCGTGTTGACCATAAGCTGGTCAATGTAGAAAGTCAAACAAAGTTTGACTTTAGCACTCGAAAAGCGATAAAAGAACGAAAGAACACTTACGAAGGGTCCCTGAAAGCTAATCTTGATCCAGGAGCTCAGGTATGAAGTAATGGCATCAACTTAGAGCCTTTGATCAGATTTGTGGGTTTAAACAAGAATGGGGGGGTATTTATAGGATATGCAAGACCGTTAGGATCGTTTCTTGAATATCGTGCCTTGATCTCATTCGTACACTTGTCAAAATGTTGTGGTATCAAAATGTGACCACAACCCCAGAGATTGTGAAGAGGCATTGCCCCTTGGATGCTTGAAAGGCCATTTTCAGCAAGAAAAACGAGTTTCTGCATCTGCAGGGCTGACGCGGGCCGCGTAAAGGTTGCCCCTAGGCTTACGTGGGCCGCCTGGAGGTTCTGATCAGAAGCCAAGTTTCAAAAATGACAGTTTAGATCCCTGTTATGGTTTAAGGCCATTTCCGACACGTTCAAGGCCCGTTAAACCATCTTTTAGGCCCTAAAATGATGCCTAAACATTGAGGACATGAAACATGCTCAAAAATATGTCGGATGTTGGTTCGTTTGGCCGTACGATCGCGATGTTCGCTTTATTACGACGGAATGCGCATAAGCGCGAAAAACGATCCAAATTGCGCGTCGAATGGATTTTTCTCATGCCAAACACTAAGGCATAATATTATGATGCTTACATAAATTTTTTGATGTCCGGATGTATTCAGAACGTCAGTTATGCGTGAAAGTGCAAACTTTTGCACTTTTTGACACTTTTAGTCCCTAAATGATCCAAAAGTTTATTTTAGCACACCGAACACCTCAAAGCCTATTTCTAAGCTTTGTAAAGGATATTTAAGGTCTGTTTAACTTATGGACATGTTCCAGAATGTCTGTTACAGTTCAAATTGGCATACTTTCGCAGTTTGTCAAATTTAGTCCCTGTAGGTGAATTAACTTGTTTTTGCCATACCAAAGCCTTCAAAACTTATTTCTAAGTTATGTAAAGGTTATTTAAGGTATGTTGGGTATATGTTGATGTTCCGGAGTATTTATCGCATTAAACTGAGTACGCTTATGCACCAGTTTGCGTATAATTCTCCAGAAAGCGATGTAGAGTTTAAAATCGAACAAAAGTCAAAACATGAAAAATGTAAAACACAACCAAACAAACATTGGGATCAAATAACATTGTTTTATTGATAGTTGAAATGTTCACAATGATTACAAGAACAAATGTTACAGTCTCCCCTACTTGTGGAAATTTCGTCCCGAAATTTGTTTAGAGGGCTCGTGGAAAAAGATGCGGATACTTCGCCTTCATTTGATCTTCGTGTTCCCAAGTAAACTCGGGTCCACGTTTAGATTCCCAGCGAACCTTGACCAAAGGAATGCGCTTGCGTTTAAGCCACTTGACTTCACGTTCCATGATTTCCACCGGTTTCTCAACAAATTTCAATGTTTTATCAACACGAATTTCGTCAAGCGGTATGTGGAGGTTCTCATCAGCTAAACACCTCTTGAGATTGGACACGTGAAAGGTTGGATGAACATTTCCAAGTTCAGGAGGTAACTCAAGTTTGTAGGCTACCTTACCGATTCTTTCGACGATCTTGAATGGTCCAACGTATCTAGGTGCAAGTTTTCCTTTCTTTCCGAATCTGATCACACCTTTCCAAGGTGAGACCTTAAGTAATACACCATCACCGACTTGAAAATCCAAGGGCTTGCGTTTTAGGTCCGCGTAACTCTTTTGACGGCTTCTAGCTGTCTGAAGGTTATCACGAACTTTCTTAACCTTATCTATTGTCTCTAAAATGAGGGCAGGTCCAGTAAGCTGAGCTTCGCCGATCTCATTCCAGCAGACTGGTGAACGACATTTTCGACCATAGAGAGCCTCGAAAGGAGCCATGTTGATGCTGGAGTGATGACTGTTGTTGTACGAGAATTCAATTAACGGAAGATGTGAATCCCAACTGCCACCAAAATCGATCACACAAGCTCTAAGCATATCCTCCAGTGTCTGGATTGTTCTTTCAGATTGACCATCCGTTTGCGGATGATAAGCTGTGCTCAGATTAAGTTGGGTCCCCATAGCAGATTGCATGGTTCTCCAAAAATGAGAAGTGAAACGAGCATCTCTGTCAGAAATGATGTTCAAAGGAACACCATGTCGAGCTACAATTTCATCCACATAGATTTTAGCAAGTTTGTCAGCCGAAAAATCCTCACGGATTGGCAAGAAATGCGCTGATTTAGTAAGACGATCAACAACTACCCAGATGGCATCGTGACCTTTCTTTGTGCGCGGGAGTTTAGTAATGAGATCCATAGTAATGTTTTCCCATTTCCAAACTGGGATCTCTGGTTGCTCCAATAAACAGGAAGGATGCCGATGTTCAGCCTTAACCTTAAGACAAGTAAGGCATTTTGATACATATAAGGCGATGTCTTTCTTCATACCAGGCCACCAATACTGAATACGAAGATCCTTATACATCTTATCTGAGCCAGGATGAATAGAATAAGGAGGCTTATGGGCTTCATCCATAAGCAATGTACGAAGGTTATCTTGGCTCGGGACCCACAAACGGTCCATGAAGTAGTACGAGCCATTGTACTTCAGTTCAAGAGCAGGTGTTATGTGATAAGGAAATTCCTTATCCATCAATCCTTGTGAAACAAAAGCTTGTTGAGCCTGAGAAATACGGGCTTGGATATCGGTTTGAGCTTGAATATCAGATTGAACACAAACACAATGAAGCTTAGTATGTTCCTTGCGACTCAAAGCATCGGCTACTACGTTCGCCTTACCAGGATGGTAGCGAATCTCACAGTCATAGTCGTTTAGAAGCTCCACCCAATGTCGTTGCCTCATGTTGAGTTCTTTCTGACTGAAGATATGCTGAAGACTTTTGTGGTCTGTGAAAACCACACATTTTGTACCGTACAAAAAGTGTCTCCAAATCTTAAGAGCAAAGACAACTGCACCCAACTCAAGATCATGAGTGGTGTACTTTTTCTCATGCATCTTCAACTGCCTCGATGCATATGCTATGACTTTGTTTCTTTGCATTAGGACGCAGCCAAGACCTAATTTAGATGCATCGCAATAAACGACGAAATCATCATTGCCCCCAGGCAAGGTTAGGACAGGCGCCTCGCAAAGTTTTTGTTTCAAAGTCAGAAATGCTTCCTCTTGCTTGAATCCCCAATCAAAGGGTTTGTTCTTCTGAGTTAGAGCAGTTAGAGGAACTGCAATCTTCGAGAAATTTTCAATGAAACGGCGATAATAACCCGCTAGACCAAGAAAAGAACGAACTTCAGTAGGAGTAGTAGGCGTGTCCCAATCCTTAATCGCACTGATCTTGGAGGGATCTACATGAATACCTTGTTCGTTGACAATATGTCCTAAGAATTGAACCTCTTTAAGCCAGAATTCACACTTGGAGAATTTGGCGAAAAGTTGCTCATTCTTTAGGAGTTCCAACGTATGACGAAGATGTTGCTCATGATCAGCTCGCGTCTTAGAATAAATCAAGATCTCATCAATGAAAACGATGATGAACTTATCCAAATAAGGCTTGCAGACCATATTCATCAAGTCCATGAAAACAGCAGGAGCATTAGTCAAACCGAATGGCACGACTGTGAACTCATAATGCCCATAGCGAGTGCGGAACGCTCTTGGGAATATCTTCTTCATGCACACGGAGTTGATGATATCCAGATCGCAGATCAATCTTTGAAAAATAAGAAGCGCCTTGCAATTGATCAAAGAGATCATCAATGCGAGGTAGGGGATATCGATTCTTGATGGTGAGCTTGTTAAGCTCACGATAATCGATACACATCCTAAAGGATCCATCCTTCTTCTTAACAAAATGAACGGGAACACCCCAAGGTGAAAAGCTAGGACGGATAAAACCTTTGTCAGAGAGTTCTTGGAGCTGCTTAGACAATTCCTGCATTTCAGACGGCGCATGACGATGTGGAGCTCTGGCAATGGGATTTGCACCAGGTACGAGATCAATACGGAACTCGACTTGGCGTGCTAGGGGTAGACCAGGTAACTCTTCAGGAAATACTTCAGAATAATCCCGAACGACAGGAATATCTTGAATAGATTTACCTTTGCCCTTATCTGCTACAACATGTGCCAAAAAGGCCACATAGTTCTTTCGCAGATACTTCCGAGCTTTAAAACAAGACATCAGTTAGAGACCACCAGCAGGTTTCTCACCACGAACTTGTAGGATCTCGCCTGACGAAAGAGGTAGACGAACGATCTTCTCAAAACAAATTACCTCTGCGTAATGCTTGGCTAACCAATCCATACCCACCATAACGTCGAAGCTTCCAAGTTGCATAGGCGTGAGGTCAATATGAAAAAGATGGTTGTTAAGGTTCAATTGGCAGTTGCGGAGAACAGAATTAAGAACAATGGGTTCACCGCTCGCCACTTCTACTGTCAATGGTTTACCTGGTTTCGTTCTAGACACGCGAAGCAATGGTTCAAAAGATAACGACACAAAACTCTTATCGGCATCCTAATCAAAAAGAACAGATGCTGGCTGATTATTAATAAAGAACGTACCGTTCACCACATTATCATCTGCTTGTGCCTCTTGTGCGTTCATGTTGAAGACTCGACCTCGAGCCCGAGCCTGATTCTGATTCTGGTTGGCTAGTCTTGGGCACCGGTTTCTGTAGTGGGTCAGATCCCCACAATTGTAGCACGAACCAGGAGGAAAATGAGGTCGTGCAGCGTGACCCTGTTGCTGAGCAGGAGGCTGAGCAACCTGTTGAACCGGGTTCTGAACTGCCTGATTCTGAGCAAAACGACAAACACCAGCAAGATGAACAGGCTTCCCACAGTTAGTACAGATACGGCACGGAAATTGTGGCTGATGGTGACCGTTGCATCTATTGCACAAAGGTGCATTCCCTGCATAAGGTTTCTTCGCTGGAGGCTAGGCGGGTTGGTTGGGAGCTGCCTGGTTAACCTTGGCAGTGACAGCAAAGTTTTGGGAAGCCTTACGCTTCCTTGACCCCCTTGAGGATCCAGAATCCTTTCCCTTCTTGTTTTGACCTTTCTTGCTATCTTCTTTGTCAGCTGCCAGCTTCTTACCCTTGTCACCCTTTTTGTGCAGCTTTCCCTTTCGAATCTGCGACTCAGTCAGTGTCGCTGCTAACTCGATCGCCTGACGAAGTGTGGTAGGGTTACTACCAGTAATGATGTCTTGTACCGAGTCAGGTAGGCCGTCGGTGTACCTTTCGATGGCCTTGTCGAGTGGGGCAACCATTGTCAGGCAAAGCAGACTCAACTCCTCAAACCTATCAGTATATGCCCGGTGCTCGCCATTGTATTGTTTTAAGTCATCAAACTCTTTCTCCAAAGCTCGCTGCTCATGACGAGGACAGAACTCCCTCATCATTAGTGCCCTAAGTTCAGCCCATGTCTGAGCTAGAGAAACTTCTGCACCGCGATCCCTCATAACCCCGTTCCACCACGTAAGAGCCCTCTTTTGAAACACATTCGAAGAAAACTCGACCTTGCGATTGTCAGGACACTGCACGTGATGGAATGTATTCTCAATGCTCTCAAACCATTGAAGAAGCCCAGTTGCTCCCTCAGAGCCACTAAACTTGAGTGGTTTAGCCGAGTTAAAATTCTTGAAATTGCATGGAGCATTGTTGTTGTTGGCTTGGTTCCATTGAGCAAAGAGATTTGGGAATTGAGCAGCCATTTGCTGTGCAATAATTTCTGCCAGTTCAGCAGTCGCTATCTGGTTTTCGCGTCGAGGAGGCATTCTAAAAGAGGAAAACATGAAAGGAAACGAGTGAGATGATTGGATGAAGAGAATGAGATGAAGCAAAATCAACAAAAGCAAAGATGGTGGTTATGCATCGCAAAGCAAACGAACGACACGCAATGTCTAGTCAAAGTAAATGGGTCAAAAATAATGTATTGCGAAGACATGTTCGCCTATAAGTGAACACTCACCCCAAGAGTTCCTAGGTAAGAGTGACTGGTCCGATTATGTGGATTTGTACGAACACTCTAGCCTTAGACAGAAAACTCAGGGTACAGGCATTCACTCTTCCAGTTCGCACGTGTTCACACTATTAATACCCGAAAATCTTGACGAGATTTTTGAAAATTTAAAGGGGTTCAACACCATATAATAGACGGTTCAAAACCTAGTAATCAATCATCCTAGAACATATGATTAATTTTCAAAGCGGATTCGGAATCGATGTTCCCGTTGTGGTTATCACCCAAGGATAGGTGAAGTGCATGTTTTAAAATCTAAACACAAGATAACTTGTGTTAGGGTCCTAGAGAGTTATAGTCTAGGTCAAAGCATTACTAATAACCTAATTCCCTATAACCATTGGCTCTGATACTAACTCTTCTGTCACACCCCGACCGCGTATAACATGCAACCGCGGTGGAAACATCGGGGAGTGTTGAGACAGAATTATTTGTTTCACAACCATGGCATACAAAGTTATATTTTACTTATCAAACAAGCGTGTTACATTGTCTTTAAACAGGAAATAAGAGTTTATAACATAATTACACTACGTCTATCTTCGTTTTATGTCTCTAAGGCACAGGTCCGCCCTAGTGTCACAATCATCATCCAAGGCAACAGCTCCTGTAAGCACATGTGAAAATAGGTACGTCAGCATAAAAATGCCTGTGAGATACATAGGTTTTGTGAAAATGGGATTCATGACTTGAATTTTAAAGAAAACGTTTAATAACAGTAAGTCATGAACCTTGTAAATTGTTTTGTTTTGTAAATCATATGAAAACGATAAGATCAGATGATAGGTATAAATAAAATGCAAGGTTAAATGAAAGTAAAAATGAGTTTGTATAAGATAAGTTGTTTGTAAAACAATGTCTTGTGAAGAATGTGTTATTTGTGTAAAATGTAATATGTCTATACTGAAATGATTTAAATAATGCTACGATAGGTAATATTATACAAACATTTATATATAGGAAGTACCAGCGGCGTATCCACCATGTTTGTATCATATTACATACGCCACGTTACTCAAACCATTTACCCAAACCAACCACCATGTAAATTGTTCATGTATAAATCAATTGTCAAGTGTTATTGTGTAAGCCATATCAAAATGTTCATGTCTAATGTAAACCACCAAATGTGTATATCAATGTCAAATTGTTTATGTTTAATGTAAATCATATAATGTGTATCCAAAATATCATGTATGGCATGTGAAATATATCAACTAGGCCATAGGTAAAAAAATGCACAAAAACAGGGTATTGAATTAAACATAGTTTAAGTCAAAGTTATGTTTTGTGGAATAAATGCATGCTATACTGATACAAACATTTTTGCGGTATTGTGAAAATGCATACATTCAAGCCTTTGTGACTGTGGTGATAGACCTTTAAACAAATTAAAGGTCTATATGTGTTATTGTTTATCGAATTCGGTCATTCCTTCAAATCCAAACAAACCCGAGATTTCAGGAATGGGAGTTATCAGGTCCTATGGTACCATTACCTACTAACGAGTGGCGTAGCTAATGTTAATGAATGTACATTGTATCATTTGAACAAACCAAATGTCATACCAAAATGTAAGCATGTGATGAATAAATGTACAAGTATGCACACAATGGGCATACATAGCATAAAATGTAATGTAAAATGATGTACTAAGTACGCACACAATGGGCATACATAGCATAAAATGTAATGTAAAATGATGTACTAAGTACGCACACAACGGGCACACATAGCATAAACACAATGAAATCATGTACTATAAGTGTACTAATGAACATAATAAGCATATGATATGAAAACATGGAAAGCATGAAAGTAACAAGTAGGCACATGTGTTTCACCCTAGAACAGTTTGGAAAACAGTAAAAGAGGGGTCTATGTACTCACATAAACACCTCGAAAACATGTAAAAGATGGGGTTCTAAGTACTCACCTGAGATTTCTTTGAAGTCCTTGTATAACAACCAAATAATGCTAGAGATCACGGATATCAAACGGCACCTAATATAGGTAACTTTGTTAATATACCGGACCTAAATCGGAGGATTTGGATAGAATGAGGGTTTGTAAACCAAACGAGTATGGAGACTCGTGTAATATGGTTTAACAAAGCCTTCATACTAAAATGAAACCTAACCTAAGTGCTTACGACCCATTACGACCCGTTTAGGTAGCTTATGCTACCATAACGCGTCGTTCGCGAAATACGCGTTTGGAACGCCTAACGTCGTGACCATAAGGTATAACCTCGGAAGGTTATTCCCTATACAACTATGGTCACCTAATGTGTTTGGTCGGATCCTAATGATCGACCAAATGGGTCGGGTTCGAAAGTATAAGCGATTGTTTAGATCGCTTATCTTACGACCCTATATAAGCACTATACTAAAAGTGACGAGCTAAGCATGTTAGAACATGCTTAACTAAGTTTAGAAAAACAGGTTTGGTATCAAAACAAACGGTTTTGATACCCATGAGTAGTTTGGTTACAAAATACGCAAGAATGCGCATTTTGGCCGAAACTACGACTCGTCACTGAGCCTAGATAACGTGGTAATCAGTAGGTATAGTCACTATGGACTATAACCATCGTGATCAAGCTCACGTTATGAAGTTCCAACGAACTTCGTGTTGACCATAAGCTGGTCAACGCAGAAAGTCAAACAAAGTTTGACTTTAGCACTCGAAAAGCGATAAAAGAACGAAAGAACACTTACGAAGGGTACCCGAAAGCTAATCTTGATCCAGGAGCTCAGGTATGAAGCAATGGCATCAACTTAGAGCTCTTTGGTCAGATTTGTGGGTTTAAACAAGAATGGGGGGGTATTTATAGGATATGCAAGACCGTTAGAATCGTTTCTTGAATATGTTGCCTTGATCTCATTCATACACTTGTCAAAATGTTGTGGTATCAAAATGTGACCCCAACCCCAGAGATTGTGAAGAGGCATTGCCCCTTGGATGCTTGAAAGGCCATTTTCAGCAAGAAAAACGAGTTTCTGCATCTGCAGGGCTGACGCGGGCCGTGTAAAGGTTGCCCCTAGGCTTACGCGGGCCGCCTGGAGGTTCTGATCAGAAGCCAAGTTTCAAAAATGACAGTTTAGGTCCCTGTTATGGTTTAAGGCCATTTCCGACACGTTCAAGGCCCGTTAAACCATCTTTAAGGCCCTAAAATGATGCCTAAACATTGAGGACATGAAACATGCTCAAAAATATGTCGGATGTTGGTTCGTTTGGCTGTACGATCGCGATGTTCGCTTAATTACGACGGAATGCGAGCGCGAAAAACGATCCAAATTGCGCGACGAATGGATTTTTCTCATGCCAAACACTAAGGCATAATATTATGATGCTTACATAAATTTTTGGATGTCCGGATGTATTCAGAACGTAAGTTATGCGCGAAAGTGCAAACTTATGCACTTTTTGACACTTTTAGTCCCTGAATGATCCAAAAGTTTATTTTAGCACACCGAACACCTCAAAGCCTATTTCTAAGCTTTGTAAAGGATATATAAGGTGTGTTTAACTTATGGACATGTTCTGAAATGTCTGTTACAGTTCAGATTGGCATACTTTCGCAGTTTGTCAAATTTAGTCCCTATAGGTGAATTAACTTGTTTTTGCCATACCAAAGCCTTCAAAACTTATTTCTAAGTTATGTAAAGCTTATTTAAGGTATGTTGGGTATATGGTAATGTTCCGGAGTATTTGTCGCATTAAACTGAGTACGCTTACGCACCAGTTTACGTATAATTCTCTAGAAAGCGATATAGAGTTTAAAATCGAACAAAAGTCAAAACATGAAAAATGTAAAACACAACCAAACAAACATTGGGATCAAATAACATTGTTTTGTTGATAGTTGAACTGTTCACAATGATTACAAGCACAAATGTTAAACACACCTTTTAACCCTAGGATTCGGGTTAATATATATATTCTTGGACTCACCAAATGTGAGTAAGGTTTGATTCGGTTTGAAGGTTATCTACCTTGATATTATTCATATACATACACGTGTGACGAAACCATAAGGGGGTTAAGGTAGTACAAATTTCGAGGACGAAATTTTTCTAACGGGGGGAGAATGTGACAACCCTCACCAAAGCAGATAACCGTACAAATCAATTAATATTTAACTAATGCTTAATTATTGTGCTTACTTAAATTGTGGTTAAACTGCTACTTGATTTCTGATACATACGTGGTCCTGCATCATACTTATTTACTATCACTCCAATTATTACACGCAATACTGTGAGTTCATGTCCCCCTTTTTCCTTTAACTGTTTTCAGTTTTACAACTTCGGGGGTGAAATACATGTTACATACTGTTTACAAACGCTTTTATACATGGTATGATTAGCTAAGGAATCTACTGCTAGATCACGTGAATGGATAGGCTATTATCGTAAGACCATTAATCCTTGTATAAGGACCGAGAGGCATGAGTGATAGATCTATCGGGTGTTGCGAGCCCCACACATGGGCCAGCGTGTGGCTGCATGTGGTGACTATTTCGTTCCGCCGGAAGGACCGGTATGAAATACGAGTTACAGGTTTGAGTGCTTCCTAGGCCATGTCACATATTAATGTATTAGCTACACATTAATCGATCTCTTTTTCCTTATTGCTACATACCAAGAACATACATTTATACAGACACATTCTAACGATTTATACAGACTCACATACACATGAACTCGCTCAACTTTTGTTGATGTTTTCAAACTACATGTATTTCAGGAAACTAATGGATCTGGCACGGTATACACGTATTTTCGAGCTGCGTTTGAATAAAGAAGTCATCCAGGGTTTAGAAGGTATAACCTCTTCCTGGACGGGTTACATATCTCTAAACCTAATATCGTTTAAAGTCTTTTGCAAGTTTTTACGAACTTAATAAATCAAGTCATGGTTTATAACTTATATGGTATTTTTCTAAACTTTATTAATGGGTGAATATCTCATGTTTTTATCATATAGCATTTGTTATGGTTGCTGCTATGGTATTAAGAAGTCACACCAAATAACCAACACTTCCGCAAAGCCAGGGTGTGACACATTCTCCCCGTGGCGAGTCTAACGGCTTTCTGTTTTGCAGTGATCACCAGAGAAGTAGTCTAGCCAACCACTGAATCGACGATGAGATTAACCCTTTTTATGCAGAGGTAAAACCCCCGATCTAATTGATTCCAGTCAATTTAGATCACTGTTTCTTCACATGAGGTGGCATGATCATAGGGAGGTCCTCGCACTTGTCAAATGCAGGAACAAGCATGGAAATTTCGAGTTCTTGGGCTCAAAGGCAATCAAAACAGCTGGCTGCCATAATTCATGACAAGTGGTAATTTACGGCTCTTAATTACGTGATTAACAAACACCAGGACAACTAATAGTAGTGTAGTTAGATGTAAATTAACTTAATTAGCCCTTTGGTATGTCTAGGAACGCCTATTCTACTTTCCAATACGCGTATAATGATCTTCGAAAAATCCGCGGAATATAAAACAGTAACGAACTAAAACCGAACAAAATACTGACAACGCCGACAAATAAGAATTTTATACGAATATTTAATACTTATAAATTTAGTTTTTGCGAATTTATCGTGCTTTCGTACGTCACAAAGCGCAAACGTGAACGCAAAACGCGACTGAAGGAACGCACCGACAACGAAACAGAAGCATCGGATACACGTATTACCTTCAGAACTGAAATTTTATGATATATTTAGCTTCGTAATTAAATTTTAATGCTCGTATTCAAAACCGGATCGAAAAACGGGTTACGACGACAAAGGAAATATTTTATGCGATTTTTAACGCGACGGCGATCGTACGTGTCAAACATTAGTTTTTGACATCACTTTACGCATTTTGACCCCAATAATATATCCTACGACATTTTTACAACGCTCAGGTTTGAAAACGGGCTCAAAGGTGTAGACGGGTGTTACACCCCGACCGCGTAAAACAACAAACCGCGGCGGAAAGGTTGAGGAGTGGAGCGACAGAATTATTGTTTCACATCCATGGTATTTAAAGTTTCATTTTATTTGAATTAAAAAGATTACATTGTCTTAAAAACAAGGAAACATAACATAAATTAAACTAGTCTTGCATCTTTTATTGTCACTAAGGCCCGAATCCGCCTAAGTGTATCCTGATCAACCCTATGCATTAGCTCCTGAAAATACATGTGAAAATAGGTACGTCAGCATAAAAATGTCTGTGAAATACATAGGTTTTTTTGAAGCAGGATTCATGACTTGTAAGTTAAAAGAAATGTTTAACAAAAAGTTAGTCATGAATCTTGTAAAAGTTTTCTTTTATAAATCATACGACAATTGATATGAAATTCAAATGATATTAAAAAAAGTGTATGGTTAACTGAATAACCAAGTAAAATGAGTTTGTATACGATATGTTGTTTGTAAACCAATGTCTTATGAAAATCTGTCGTTTGTGTAAAATGTATCATGTCATTGTTGAAATGATTTAGATAACGCTACGATATGTAATATCATAAAAGCACTTATATATAGGAAGTACCAGCGGCTTATGCACCATGCTTCTATCACATTACACACATCTCGTTATTCAAATCACTTATCATTAATCACCAAAATGACTTGTTTAAACCAATGTCAAAATGTTTATGTGTAAACAATGTCTAATGTCAAATGTAAATCATGTCTTGTATAATCAAATATTATGTATGGCAAGTAAAAAGTATCTACTCAAACCATATGTATAACGTTAATGTGTAATCAAATGTAACGTACGGTGAATAAAAGTATTTACTCAACCCCATAGGTAAAATGTACAAAACAATGTATTTGATATAAATCATAGTTTAAATCAAAAGTTATGTTTTGAAAAATCAATGCTTTGCTGATACAAACATTTATGCGGTAATGTTAAACGCATACATTCAACCCTTGAGACTGTAGAATAAACCTTTAAACAAATCAAAGGTTTATCAAAAATGTTTTTGGATTTTGTCATTCCTTATGTCCAAACAAACCTAGGATTCCAGGAATGGGAATTGTCAATTCCTATGGTACCACTACATATTACCGAGCGACATGATCAGCGTTAATGAACGTATTTTAGTTTCGTTAAACAAACCAAATGTCATACCAAATGTAAGCATGTTATGTGAAAACAATGTACTAAGTATGCTAAGTAAACATACGAAGCAGAAATGTCATGTAAATCAATGTGCCCATATGCTGAGTAACATATGCAGCAGAAATGTAACGTAAATCAATGTGTCCATATGTTGAGTAAACATATGCAACATAAATGTAACGTAAATCAATGTGCTAGCATGCTCAGTCAACATACATAGCAATGCATAATTGAAATCATGTACTATATGTGTACTACGTGAACATAGCAAGCATATGTCATAAAAGCATGAAAAGCACGAAAGTAACAAGTAGGCACATGTGTTTCACCCCCAAAATATTTGAAAACGGTAACAGAGGGGATTATGTACTCACTTGATATTGCTTAGTAGTCTTGAGATAACAATCAAATAATGCTAGAAGGATCACGGAATCAATTGGCACCTAATATAGGTAACTACGTTAATAAACCGGACCTAAATCGGAAGATCGGATAAAATGAGGTTTCATAAACCAAATGAGTATTGAAACTCATATAATATGGTTTAACAAAGCCTACATTCTAAATCGAAACCTAACCTAAGTGCTTATGACCCGTTACGACTCGTTAAGGTAGTCTACGCTACTTTAACGTGTTGTTCGCGCAAAACGCGTACGAACCGCCTAACTAGTCCGATGACAAGTATTGTATGCCTTAATATGTCTAATAATGTTGCATAATCAGTTTAGATGTAAAAATTTAAGTTACATAGGGTTAAAATGAAATTATGCGTAAAAAGGGCATTTTGGTCATTTTCCTAAGGCATATAAACTACATGTCATACAACTAAGTAAACGAGGTGACCATAAGGTATAACCTCGGAAGGTTATTCCCTATACAACTATGGTCACAAAATATGTTTGGTCAGATCCTAATGATCGACCAAACGGGTCGGGTTCGAAAGTTTAAGCGGTTGTTTAAACCGCTTATCTTACGACCTTATACAAGCACTAGACTAAAGTGACGAGTTAAACATGTTAAAACATGTTTAACTAAGCTAGAAAACAAGTTTGATATCAAAACAAAGGGTTTTGATACCTGAAAATAGCTTGGTTGCAAAACACGCATAAATACGTATTTTGACCAAAACTTTGACTCGTCACTACACCTAATCAACGTGGAAATCAGTAGGTATAGTCACAAGGGACTATAACCATCGTGATTACGCTCACGTTGCAAAGTTCAAATGAACTTTGTGTTGACCAAACATGGTCAAAGCAGAAAGTCAAACACTGTTTGACTTTCATGCTTGAAATGCATAACCAAGCATGAAGGATACTTACAAAGGGTCCAAGCTTGGATCAAGAACAAGAAAACTAGAAGAAAGGAGCCTTCAACCAGAAGGGATATCCCCAATAGCAGATTTGAGAAGAAAATTCTGAATGAGCAAGTGAAAATGAAGAAACTGATGGGTTTATATAGGAAATCAAGAACCGTTAAGATCGTTCCAAGTGTTTCAAGGATTGATCTTGGCCCTACATGTGTGGCACATGGTTTAGAATAATATGGGAACTCATAAACAAGCTCCAAGTATTGCAAAACAATGGTAGAAATCAGGGAAAACAGGCTGCAAAGCTGAATACAATGAATCTGTCTGGGAAGTCTATTGCGCCCCGCGTAGACTGAGACACCAGTCTTCGCGGCCTACCAGGCATCTTTGACAGATTGTCAGTTTTGGCCCCTACAAGCTAAAAACTTTGATTTTGACGCATTTCAGCCCTGTTAACCCCATTTCAAGGCTCTATAATGAAGTTAAAGTATAGGGAACATGAAATATGCTTGAAAAAATCTCGAATGTCGGTTTGTTTGGCCATACGGTCACGTTATTCGGTTAATTACGACGAAACACGAACGGACGCAAAAAACGATCCAAATTACGCGACGATTGAAATTTTAGCATTCCAATCACTAAAATAAAATATTTTAATGATTACAAAAATATTTGGATTTCCGGATATGTTCAGAATGTAAGATATGCGCGAAAATGCAAATTTATGCACTTTTTGACGCTTTTAGTCCCTGTTTGATCAAATAAGTTTATTTTCGCATACCACCCCCCTCAAAGCCTATTTCTAAGCTATGTAAAGGATATTTATGGTATGTTTAACTTATGATCATATTCCGGAGTGTACATTACTATACGAATCGGCAAACTTTCGCAGTTTGTCGCAAATAGTCCATGCGATCGAATAAACTTATTTTTGCCACATCAAACCCTTTAAAACTTATTTCTAAGTTATGTAAAGGTTATTTAAGGTATGTTAAGCATACGTTGATGTTCTGAAGTGTCTATCGCATTAAACTGATTACGTTTATGCATCACTTTGCGTGTAACTTTCCAGAAAGCGATATAGAGTTTGAAATCGAACAAAATCAAAAGGTGCAAAATATCAAACATAAATAAACAAACATTGGGATTAAATCACATTGTTTTATTGATAATTGAACTATTCAGAGTTTGTACAATGATTACACAAGCACAGATGTCACAACGGGCCGCTTAAAACACGGGAATTGGGCTTGTGGGCCTTGGGCCCAAGCCCATTAAACAAAAAAAAACCCAGGACATACATATATATATATATATATATAGAGAGAGAGAGAGAGACCGGTTATCATATAAATCCATGAATCGTACATTATGTACGCTATAACCACAACCGTCAGATCATCTCATTTAAACGGCGTGTTTAACTATTAAATTAATCAAATTAAAATAAATAAAAGAAACCGCCAAGGGTTAAAATCGTCCATTGCGAAATCAAAACCCCTGATAATCAGCAAACAATAACTCACAATCATACCGTAAACCCAAAATCAACATCGTATTCTCCTTCCCCCAAGTTCCCTACTACTCACCGTTTCGATTCAACTAAGATTCATGAGTTTTGAGAAACGAAGCAAAGCAAACAATGACAGACCACAAGCGAAGAAGATGAATCCAGGTATCAATTGACATTTGCGGTTTTTTAATGATATTTACAGGGACTTTGAATGACATATGCGATATCGTTAGTTTAGTAAGGTTTTGGTCTGAAACCTATAGTTTTATAGGATTACATATTGTTCATAACAACGATTTTATTAGGGTTTATGACTGGTATGGTTATTTATCAGGTTTTGTATGATTATACAGTTTTGTTAATGATAAGCTGATATATGTGCGATATTATATAGGGTTTTGGGAGGGTTTTGTATGACAAATGCGATTTCATATGATAAATTTTGTTTGTTGAAAGTTTTTGTCCTAGGTTAGCTTGAGCATGCGAATTGATAAAAGCCTCATGCGATTTTATATGATTAGTTAGTTTTCGGGGATTATGATTCAATTACACATGCGATTATATTAATTTTAGTTGTCTAAAGCATGCGATTTATAGGGTTGGTTAGTTTTGGTAATGCTTTACTAAGACATGCGAATTCATAATTCATTCATGCGATTTTATCAACTTAATGAGTTAGTGTACATGATTAACTGATAAATGCGATTTTATAAAGGTTTTTGACTGATAGCATGCGATTTTGTAGAAATATGTCACACCCCGGCCGCGTATAACATGCAACCGCGGCGGAAAACGTCGGGGAGTGTTGTGGACAGAATTAATTGTTTCATAACCATGGAAATCAAAGTTACATTTTATTTATAAACAAGAGTGCTACATCGTTCCAAAACAAGAAATACAAAGTTCATAACATATTTAAACTAGCTTGTCTTCATTTTTAGGCTCTAAGGCACAGGTCCGCCCTAGTATCATGATCATCATCTTATGGAACAGCTCCTGAAAACACATGTGAAAGTAGGTATGTCAGCATAAAAATGCCTGTGAGATACATAGGTTTTGTGAAAGTGGGATTCATGACTTGAGTTTTAAAGAAATGTTTAATAACAGTCAGTCATGAACCTTGTAATTTGTCTCGCTTGGTAACCCATTTGAAAAACGATAATATCAGATGATATGTATAGGTGAACGTAAGGTTAAATGAATAATCCTAGTAAAATGAGTTGAATAAGATAAGTTATTTTGTAAGACAATGTCTTATGAAAAGTATGTTATTGGTATAAAATGTTATATGTCTAAACTGAAATGATTTAGATAACGCTAAGATATGTAATATAATATAAACACTTATATATAGGAAGTACCAGCGGCGTATCCACCATGTTTGCATCATATTACATACTCCACGTTACTCAAACCATTTACCCAAACCATCCACCATGTAAGATTGTTCTTGTATAACTCAATTGTCAAGTGTTATTGTATAAATCATGTCAAATGTCTATGTTCAATGTAAATCATGTAATGTGTATCCCAAAATGTATCATGTACGGTAAGCGAAATGTATCAACTTAAACCATATGTAAAATGCACAAATCAAGTCGTTGAAGTAAAACGTGGTTTAAATCAACGTTATGTTCTGTGGAAAAATGCATGCTCTATTGTTATTAACATTTATGCGGTATTCTGAAATATGCATACATCCAAGCCTTGAGACTGTGGCGATAAACCCTTAAACAAATTAAAGGTTTATCTAAGTTATGTATATCGAATTCGGTCATTCCTTACAATCCTATCAAACCCAGGACTTCAGGAACGGGAGTTGTCAATTCCTATGGTACCACTACCTACTAACGAACGGCGTAGCTAATGTTAATGAATGTATTGTCCCATGTTAAACAAACCAAATGTCATAACAAAATGAAGGCATGTGATGAAAACAATTGTACTAAGTATGCGAAGTAAGCATACGAAGCATAATTGTTCATGTAAATAAATGTGCCCATATGCTGAGTAAACATATGCAGCAGAAAGGTTCATGTAAATCAATGTGTCCATATGTTGAGTAAACATATGCAACAGAAATGTTCATGTAAATCAATGTGTCCATATGCTGAGTAAACATATGCAACAGAAATGTTCATGTAAATCAATGTGTCCATATGCTGAGTAAACATATGCAACAGAAATGTTCATGTAAATCAATGTGTCCATATGTTGAGTAAACATATGCAACAGAAATGTTCATGTAAATCAATGTGTCCATATGCTGAGTAAACATATGCAACAGGAATGTAATGTAAATCAATGTACTAAGTACGCACACAATGGGCATACATAGCATGAAATGTAATGTAATGAAATCGTGTACTATAATGTACTAACAACATAGCAGGCATATGATGTGAAAACATGGAAAGCATGAATGTAAAAGATAGGCACATGTGTTTCACCCCAAAACAGTTTAGAAAACAGTAAAAGAGGGGTTGAATGTACTCACATTGACTCCTCGAAAACATGTAAAAGATGGGGTTCTATGTACTCACCTGAGATTGCTTTGGAGTTCTTGTATAATAACCAGATAATGCTAAAGATCACGGGATATCAAACGGCACCTAATAGGTAGCTATGTTAATATACAGGACCAAATTCGGAAGGATCGGATAGTATGCGGGTTCGTAAACCAAACGAGTATGGAGACTCGTGAAATATGGTTTAACAAAGCCTACATACTAAAATGAAACCTAACCTAAGTGCTTACGGCCCATCACGACCCGTTTAGGTAGCTTATGCTACCCTAACGCGTCGTTCGCGTAGAACCTAATCGCGACCACAAGGTATAACCTCGGAAGGTTATAGCTATGGTCACCTAATGTGTTTGGTCGGATCCTAATGATCGACCGAATGGGTCGGGTTCGAAAGTATAAGCGATGGTTTAGATCGCTTACCTTACGACCCTATATAAGCACTAAACTAAAAGTGACGAGCTAAGCATGTTAGAACATGCTTAACTAAGTTTAGAAAACAGGTTTGTCATCAAAGCAAACGGCTTTGATGCGCACGAGTAGTTTGGTTACAAAATATGCAAGAATGCACATGTTGGCCGAAACTACGACTCGTCACTGAGCCTAGATAACGTGGTAATCAGTAGGTATAGTCACTACGGACTATAACCATCGTGATCACGCTCACGTTATGAAGTTCCATGAACTTCGTGTTGACCATAGGCTGGTCAATGCAGAAAGTCAACAAAACGTTGACTTTCGGACTCGAAAAGCGAATAAAAGAACGAAAGAAGACTTACGGAGGGTCCCCGAATGCTAATCTAGATCAAAGAGCTCAGGTATGAAGCAATGGCATCAACTTAAAGCATTTTGATCAGATTGTGTGAGTTTTTAGCAACAAGGGGGGGGGGGGTATTTATAGGAAAAGTAGAGCTGTTAGGATCGTTTCTTGATTTTCGTGCCACGATCCTAAGCGTCCACTTGTCAAAATGTTGTGGTTACTGAAAATGGCCCTTGTCTCTTGATTGGGTGAAAGGGCATTGCCCCTTGAACGAACGAAAGGCCAACTGTAAGTGGATTCAAAAATTGAATCTGGTCTGTTAGTCCCACGTGGCCCGCGTAAGGATTTGGGCAATCCTTACGCGCCCCGCCTGAGGGTCACAGATCAGGATTTTCAGTTTTAGTCCCTGCACTTCAGAAACATGCAATTTGGCCCATTTTCGGCACGTTTAAGCCCCGTTAACCTCATTTCAAGGCTCTAAGATGAAGTTAAAGTGTAGGGTACTTGAAATACGCTCAAAAATATTCCGGATGTCGGTTCGTTTGGTCGTACGATCGCGATATTCGCTTAATTACGACGGAATGCGCGTAAGCGCGAAAGACGATCCAAATGACGCGACGAATGGATTTTTCTCATGCCAAACACTAAGGAATAATATTAGGATGATTACATAAATTTTTGGATGTCCGGATGTATTCAGAACGTAAGTTATGCGCGAAAGTGCAAACTTGTGCACTTTTTGACACTTTTAGTCCCTGAATGACCCAAAAATTTATTTTAGCATACCAAATCCCTCAAAGCCTATTTCTAAGATATGTAAAGGATGTTTATGGTATGTTTACCTTATGGACATGTTCCGGAATGTTCGTTACAGTTCAAATTGGCATACTTTCGCAGTTTGTTAAGTTTAGTCCCTGTAAGCTAATTAACTTGTTTTTGCCATACCAAAGCCTTCAAAACTTATTTCTAAGTTATGTAAAGGTTATTTAAGGTATGTTGAGTATATGTTGATGTTCAGGAGTATTTGTCGCATTAAACTGAGCACGTTTAAGCACCTGTTAGCGTATAACTCTCCAGAAAGCGATGTAGAGTTTGAAATTGAACAAGAGTCAAAATATGAAAAATGTAAAACACAACCAAACGAACATTGGGATCAATAACATTGTTTTATTGATAATTGAACTGTGGAAATTTTGTCCCGAAATTTATTTAGAGGAAACTCGTGGAAAAAGATGCGGATATTTTGCCTTCATTTGATCTTCACGTTCCCAAGTAAACTCGGTTCCACGTTTAGATTCCCAGCGAACGTTGACCAAAGGAATGCGCTTGCGTTTAAGCCACTTGACTTCATGTTCCATGATTTCTACCGGTTTCTCAACAAATTTCAGTGTTTTAACAACACGAATCTCGTCAAGTGGTATGTGGAGGTTTTCATCAGCTAAACATCTCTTGAGATTGGACACGTGGAAGGTTGGATGAACATTTCCAAGTTCAGGAGGTAACTCAAGTCTGTAGGCTACCTTACCGATTCTTTCGACGATCTTGAATGGTCCAACGTATCTAGGTGCAAGTTTTCCTTTCTTTCCGAATCTGATCACTCCTTTCCAAGAAGAGACTTTAAGTAATACTCGATCACCGACTTGAAAATCCAAGGGCTTGCGTTTTAGGTCCGCGTGACTCTTTTGACGGCTTCTAGCTGTCTGAAGGTTATCACGAACTTTCTTTACCTTATCTGTTGTCTCTAAAATGAGGGCTGGTCCAGTAAGTTGAGCCTCGCCAATCTCATTCCAGCAGACTGGTGAACGACATTTTCGACCATAGAGAGCATCGAAAGGAGCCATGTTGATGCTGGAGTGATAACTGTTGTTGTAGGAAAATTCAATCAACGGGAGATGTGAATCCCAACTACCACCAAAATCGATCACACAAGCTCTAAGCATATCCTCCAGTGTCTGGATTGTTCTTTCAGATTGACCATCCGTTTGCGGATGATAAGCTGTGCTCAGATTAAGTTGGGACCCCATAGCAGATTGCATGTTCTCCGAAAATGAGAAGTGAAACGAGCATCTCTGTCAGAAATGATGTTCAAAGGAACACCATGTCGAGCTACAATTTCATCCACGTAGATTTGAGCAAGTTTGTCAGCAGAAAAATCCTCACGGATTGGCAAGAAATGCGCTGACTTTGTAAGACGATCGACGACTACCCAGATGGCATCGTGACCTTTCTTCATGCGCAGGAGTTTGGTAATGAGATCCATAGTAATGTTTTCCCATTTCGAAACTGGGATCTCTGGTTGTTCCAATAAACCCGAAGGACGCTGATGTTCAGCCTTAACCTTAAGACAAGGCATTTTGATACATATAAGGCAATGTCTTTCTTCATACCAGGCCACCAATACTGAATACGAAGATCCTTATACATCTTATCTGAGCCAGGATGAATAGAATAACGAGACTTATGGGCTTCATCCATAAGCAAGGTATGGAGATTATCTTGGCTTGGGACCCACAAACGGTCCATGAAGTAATACGATCCATTGTCCTTCATTTCAAGAGCAGGTGTTATGTGATAAGGAAATTCCTTATCCATCAAACCTTGTGAAACACAAGATTGTTGAGCCTGAGAAATACGGGCTTGGATATCGGTTTGAGCTTGGATAACAGATTGGACACGAACACAATGAAGCTTAGTACGTTCCTTGCGACTTAAAGCATCAGCTACGACATTTGCCTTACCGGGATGGTAGCGAATCTCACAGTCGTAGTCGTTTAGAAGTTCAACCCAATGTCTTTGCCTCATGTTGAGTTCCTTCTGATTGAAGATATACTGAAGACTCTTGTGGTCCGTGAAAACCACACAATTTGTACCGTACAAATAGTGTCTCCAGATTTTAAGAGCGAAGACAACTGCACCCAACTCAAGATCATGAGTGGTGTAGTTTTTCTCATGAATCATCAACTGCCTTGATGTGTATGTTATGACTTTGTTTCTTTGCATTAGGACGCAGCCAAGACCTAATTTAGATGCGTCGCAATAAACGACGAAATCATCATTGCCCTCGGGTAATGTTAGGACAGGCGCGTTGCAAAGCTTTTGTTTCAAAGTCAAAAATGCTTCCTCTTGTGTGATTCCCCAATCAAATGGCTTGTTCTTCTGAGTTAGAGCAGTTAGAGGAACTGCAATCTTTGAGAAGTTCTCTATGAAGCGGCGGTAATAACCCGCCAGACCAAGAAAAGAACGAACTTCAGTAGGAGTAGTAGGCGTATCCCAATCCTTAATCGCACTGATCTTGGAGGGATCTACATGAATACCTTGTTCGTTGACAATATGTCCTAAGAATTGAACTTCTTTAAGCCAAAATTCACACTTGGAGAATTTGGCGAAAAGTTGCTCTTTCTTTAGGAGTTCCAAAGTAAGACGAAGATGTTGTTCATGATCAGCTCGCGTCTTAGAATATATCAAAATGTCATCAATGAAAACGATGATGAACTTATCCAAATATGGTTTGCAGACCCTATTCATCAAGTCCATGAAAACAGCAGGAGCATTAGTCAAACCGAATGGCATGACTGTGAACTCATAATGTCCATAACGAGTACGGAACGCCGTCTTGGGAATATCTTCTTCATGCACACGGAGTTGATGATATCCAGATCGCAGATCAATCTTTGAAAAGTAAGAAGCGCCTTGCAATTGATCAAAGAGATCATCAATGCGAGGTAGGGGATATCGATTCTTGATGGTGAGCTTGTTAAGCTCACGATAATCGATACACATCCTAAAAGATCCATCCTTCTTCTTAACAAAAAGAACGGGAGCACCCTAAGGTGAAAAGCTAGGACGGATAAAACCTTTGTCGGAGAGCTCCTGAAGCTGTTTAGATAACTCTTGCATCTCAGACAGTGCAAGACGGTATGGAGCTCTGGCAATGGGATTTGCACCAGGTACGAGATCAATACGGAACTCGACTTGGCGTGCTGGAGGTAGACCAGGTAACTCTTCAGGGAAAACTTCAGAATAATCCCGAACGACAGGAATATCTGAAATAGTCTTACCCTTTCCTTTATCTGCTGTAACATGTGCTACGAAAGCCACATAGTTCTTCCGAAGATACTTCCGTGCTTTAAAACAAGACATAAGTCTGAGACCACCGGCAGGCTTCTCACCACGAACCTGTAGGATCTCGCCTATCGACAGCGGCACACGAACAATCTTCTCAGAACAAACTATCTCTGCGCGATGCTTAGATAACCAATCCATTCCCACAATAACGTCGAAGCTTCCAAGTTGCATTGGCATGAGGTCAATAGGAAAAATATGGTGGTTAAGGTTCAACTGGCAGTTGCGGAGAACAGAATTAAGAACAATGGGTTCACCACTGGCAACCTCTACTGTCAAAGGTTTACCTAGTTTCGTTCTAGACACGCAAAGCATTGGCTCAAAAGACAATGACACAAAACTCTTGTCGGCACCCGAATCAAAAAAAACAGATGTTGGCTGATTATTAATAAAGAACGTACCGTTCACCACTTCGTTGTCTGCTTGTACTTCTTGTGCATTCATGTTGAAGACTCGACCTCGAGCCTGAGCCTGATTTTGGTTTGCATTCTGGTTCTGGTTGGCTAGCCTTGGACACCGATTTCTGTAGTGGGTCAGATCCCCACAGTTATAACAAGCACCTGGTGGGTAGTTTGGTCGTGCAGCCTAACCCTGTTGCTGAGCAACTTGTTGAGCAGGGTTCTGAACTGCGCGATTCTGAGCAAACCGACAAACATCGGCAAGATGACCCGACTTCCCACAGTTAGTACAGAAACGGCACTGATATTGCGGCTGATGGTGACTGTTGCATTGATTGCACAAAGGTGCACTTCCTGAATAGGGCTTCTTGGCTAGAGGCTGGTTGGGAGCTGCCTGGTTAGCTTGGGCAGTGACAGCATAGTTTTGGGAAGCCTTACGCTTCTTTGCCCTCTTTGATGAACCAGAATCCTTTCCATTCTTGTTTTGACCTTTCTTGCTATCTTCCTTGTCAACCGACTGCTTCTTCCCCTTGTCACCCTTCCTGTGTAATTTATTCTTTCGAATCTGCGACTCAGTCAACGTCGCTGATAACTCGATCGCCTGACGGAGTGTGGTAGGGTTGCTACCAGTAAGGATGTCTTGTACCGAGTCAGGCAGGCCGTCGATGTACCTTTACGATATCCTTATCGAGTGGGGTAACCATAGTCGGGCAAAGCAGACTCAACTCCTCAAACCTATCAGTATAAGCCCTGTGCTCGCCACTATCTTGCTTCAAAACATCAAATTCTTTCTCCAACGCTCGTTGTTCATGACGAGGACAAAACTCCCTCATCATAAGAGCTCTCAGTTCAGCCCATGTCTGAGCTAGAGCAACTTCTGCACCTTGATCTCTCATAACCCCGTTCCACCACGTAAGAGCCCTCTTCTGAAACACACTCAAAGAAAATTCGACCTTGCGATTGTCAGGACACTGCACATAACGGAAAGTGTTCTCGATGCTCTCGAACCACTGAAGAAGCCCAGTTGCTCCCTCAGAACCACTAAACTTGAGTGGCTTAGCCGAGTTAAAATCCTTGTATTTGCACGTACCATTGTTGTTGTTGTTGGCCTGGTTCCATTGAGCAAAGAGATTTGGGAATTGAGCAGCCATCTGCTGCGCAATAATTTCTGCCAGTTCGGCAGTAGCTATCTAGTTGTCGCGTCGAGGAGGCATTCTAGAAGAGAAAAACATGAAATGAAACGAGTGAGATGATTGGATGAAGAGAATAAGATGAAGCAAAATCAACAAAAGCAAAGATGGCGGTTATGCGTCGCAAAGCAAACAAGCGACATGAAATGTCTAGTCAAAGTAAATGGGTCAGAATTAGTGTATCGCGAAGACATGCTCGCCTATAAGTGAACACTCACCCCAAGAGTTCCCAGGTAAGAGTGACTGGTCTGATTATGTGGATTTGTACGAACACTCTAGCCTTTGACAGAAAACCCAGGGTACAGGCATTCACTCTTCCAGTTCGCACATGTTCACACTATTAACCCAAAACTTTGACGGGATTTTTGAAATCCAAAGAGGTTCAAAACCATATAACAGAGGGTTCAAAACCTAGTAATCAATCATTCTCGAACAGATGATTAATTTTCAAAGCAGATTCGGAACCGAAGTTCTCGTTGTGGTTATCACCTAAGGACAGGTGATGTGCATGTTTTAAACTCTAAACACAAGATAACTTGTGTTAGGGTCCTAGAAAGTTATAGTCTAGGTCAAAGCATTACTAATAACCTAATTCCCTATAACCATTGGCTCTGATACCAACTCTTCTGTCACACCCCGACCGCGTATAACATGCAACCGCGGCGGAAAACGTCAGGGAGTGTTGTGGACAAAATTAATTGTTTCATAACCATGGAAATCAAAGTTACATTTTATTTATAAACAAGAGTGCTACATCGTTCCAAAACAAGAAATACAAAGTTCATAACATATTTAAACTAGCCTATCTTCATTTTTAGGCTCTAAGGCATAGGTCCGCCCTAGTATCATGATCATCATCTTATGGAACAGCTCCTGAAAACACATGTGAAAGTAGGTACGTCAGCATAAAAATGCCTGTGAGATACATAGGTTTTGTGAAAGTGGGATTCATGACTTGAGTTTTAAAGAAATGTTTAATAACAGTCAGTCATGAACCTTGTAATTTGTCTCGCTTGGTAACCCATTTGAAAAACGATAATATCAGATGATATGTATAGGTGAACGTAAGGTTAAATGAATAATCCTAGTAAAATGAGTTGAATAACATAAGTTGTTTTGTAAGACAATGTCTTATGAAAAGTATGTTATTGGTATAAAATGTTATATGTCTAAACTGAAATGATTTAGATAACGCTAAGATATGTAATATAATACAAACACTTATATATAGGAAGTACCAGCGGCGTATCCACCATGTTTGCATCATATTACATACTCCTCGTTACTCAAACCATTTACCCAAACCATCCACCATGTAAGATTGTTCTTGTATAACTCAATTGTCAAGTGTTATTGTATAAATCATGTCAAATGTCTATGTTCAATGTAAATCATGTAATGTGTATCCCAAAATGTATCATGTACGGTAAGCGAAATGTATCAACTTAAACCATATGTAAAATGCACAAATCAAGTCGTTGAAGTAAAACGTGGTTTAAATCAACGTTATGTTCTGTGGAAAAATGCATGCTCTATTGTTATTAACATTTATGCGGTATTGTGAAATATGCATACATCCAAGCCTTGAGACTGTGGCGATAAACCCTTAAACAAATTAAAGGTTTATCTAAGTTATGTATATCGAATTCGGTCATTCCTTACAATCCTATCAAACCCAGGACTTCAGGAACGGGAGTTGTCAATTCCTATGGTACCACTACGTACTAACGAACGGCATAGCTAATGTTAATGAATGTATTGTCCCATGTTAAACAAACCAAATGTCATAACAAAATGAAGGCATGTGATGTAAACAATTGTACTAAGTATGCTAAGTAAGCATACGAAGCAAAATTGTTCATGTAAATCAATGTGCCCATATGCTGAGTAAACATATGCAGCAGAAATGTTCATGTAAATCAATGTGTCCATATGTTGAGTAAACATATGCAACAGAAATGTTCATGTAAATCAATGTGTCCATATGCTGAGTAAACATATGCAACAGAAATGTTCATGTAAATCAATGTGTCCATATGCTGAGTAAACATATGCAACAGAAATGTTCATGTAAATCAATGTGTCCATATGTTGAGTAAACATATGCAACAGAAATGTTCATGTAAATCAATGTGTCCATATGCTGAGTAAACATATGCAACAGGAATGTAATGTAAATCAATGTACTAAGTACGCACACAATGGGCATACATAGCATGAAATGTAATGAAATCGTGTACTATAATGTACTAACAACATAGCAGGCATATGATGTGAAAACATGGAAAGCATGAATGTAACAGATAGGCACATGTGTCTCACCCCAAAACAGTTTAGAAAACAGTAAAAGAGGGGTTCAATGTACTCACATTGACTACTCGAAAACATGTAAAAGATGGGGTTCTATGTACTCACCTGAGATTGCTTTGGAGTTCTTGTATAATAACCAGATAATGCTAAAGATCACGGGATATTAAACGGCACCTAATAGGTAGCTATGTTAATATACTGGACCAAATTCGGAAGGATCGGGTAGTATGCGGGTTCGTAAACCAAACGAGTATGGAGACTCTTGAAATATGGTTTAACAAAGCCTACATACTAAAATGAAACCTAACCTAAGTGCTTACGGCCCATCACGACCCGTTTAGGTAGCTTATGGTACCCTAACGCGTCGTTCGCGTAGAACGCGTTCGGAACGCCTAACATCGCGACCACAAGGTATAACCTCGGAAGGTTATAGCTATGGTCACCTAATGTGTTTGGTCGGATCCTAATGATCGACCAAATGGGTCGGGTTCGAAAGTATAAGCGATGGTTTAGATCGCTTACCTTACGACCCTATATAAGCACTAAACTAAAAGTGACGAGCTAAGCATGTTAGAACATGCTTAACTAAGTTTAGAAAACAGGTTTGGCATCAAAGCAAACGGCTTTGATGCTCACGAGTAGTTTGTGTCACACCCCGACCACGTAGAACATACAAAACGTGGCGGAAACGTCGGGGAGTGTTGTAACAGAATCATTGTTTCATAACACATGGAAATTTAAATATTGTTTTATTGATTAAATGAACTTGTTGTTCTATTACAATCACATAAGTACAACTATGATCTTCCAAGTTTTAAAGTTGCTAAGGCACGAGTCCATCCTAAATGTAGCATGCATCAACAATCATCTCAAGACAGCACCTGAAACATGTGTAAAAATAGGTACGTCAGCATAAAAATGCTTGTGAGATACATAGGTTTTGTGAAAACGGAGTTCATGACTTGAGTTTGAGAAAATGTTTAGTCATGAACCTCGTATTTTTGCTTTGTCTTGTAAATCATTTGAAAAACGATAGGATCAGATGATATGTATAAATAAGAGAATAAGGTATGGTTAACTGAATAACCATGTAAAAATGAGTTTGTATAAGTTAAGTTGTTTGAAAAACAATGTTTTAATAAAACGTTTATGGTATATATAAAATATACCTTGGTTTTAAGAAAGTTGAATAAGTAATATATTAAAATATATTTCAGTTCCAATATTGTTAACCCAAGTGTACTAAATAACGCCACGGTATGTAATGCAATGAAAACACTTATATATAAGAAGTACCAGCGGCGTATCTACCATGTTTTCATCACATTACACTTGTTCCGTTATCTAAACACTAGCCAAAACCAAATCGTTTGATAGATAGTATATTAAATATACTTTAGTTGTTCAAAATAATAGTTTTCAGTAGTATATTACAGGTATACCTTGGATTTATAAATAACACATTAAACTATGCTTTAGTTTTGTAAGTAACATATCAGAATGCTTTGGATGTGATAAATAACATATTAAACTATGTTTTAGTGTTGTAACTAACATATCAGTATATGCTTTGGATGTGATAAATAACATATTAAACTACGTTTTAGTGTTGTAACTAACATATCAGTATATGCTTTGGATGTGATAAATAACACATTAAACTATGTTTTAGTTATGTAAGTAACATATCACAGTATGCTTTGGATGATTACAAAATATATGTTGGTTCTGTACAATACCACACATGAGAGTATATCAAACTATACTTTTTGGGAGTATATCAAAATATACTTTAAAGGTGCGATTTAAGAATTCATTCAGACCTGGTGCATCAAACTACACCTTTGAGACTATAGGGATACCACAAAGGAAATCCCTATTTGGATGGAGAAACGAATTGGTTTCAGACATTCCATGACAACAGGAATGGGGTGTCTAGTCCTATAGCGCTATATCATACTACCAATCGGTCTGGTGAACAAAATAAGTACTATTCCAACAATTACTTTTGGATCTTTGAGAAATCAGTGTTTAAACCATAGATAGTCATTTTGTTTGTCAAAAGATAATTACTAACATGTATAATACTTTGAAATCATGAAAATAACAGATAGGTACACATGCTTCACCCCAAAACAGTTCAGAAACAGTAAAAGAGGGGAACTATGTACTCACCTGAGATTGCTTTGGATTCCTTGTATAATAACCGGATAATGCTAAAGATCACGGAATATCAACGGCACCTAATAGGTAGCTTATGTTAATATACCGGACCAAATCGGAAGGATCAGACAGTACGCGGGTTCGTAAACCAAACGAGTATGGAGACTCGTGTAATATGGCTTAGCAAAGCCTACATACTAAAATGAAACCTAATCTAAGTGCTTGCGGTCCATCACGACCCGTTTAGGTAGCTTACACTACCCTAACGCGTCGTTCGCGTAGAACGCGTTCGGAACGCCTAACATTGCGACCACACGGTATAACCTCGGAAGGTTATAGCTATGGTCACCTAATGTGTTTGGTCGGGTCCTAATGACCGACCAAATGGGTCGGGTTCGAAAGTATAAGCGATGGTTTAAATCGCTTACCTTACGACCCTATATAAGCACTAAACTAAAAGTGACGAGCTAAGCATGTTAGAACATGCTTAACTAAGTTTAGAAACAGGTTTGGCATCAAAACAAACGGCTTTGATGCCCACGAGTAGTTTGGTTACAAAATACGCAAGAATGCGCATTTTGGCCGAAACTACGACTCGTCACTGAGCCTAGATAACGTGGTAATCAGTAGGTATGGTCACTATGGACCATAACCATCGTGATCACGCTCACGTTATGAAGTTCCATGAACTTCACATTGACCAAAAGCTGGTCAATGCAGAAAGTCAACAAAACGTTGACTTTCGGACTCGAAAAGCGAATAAAAGAACGAAAGAAGACTTACGGAGGGTCCCCGAGTGCAAATCAAGACCAAATAGCTCAGGTATGAAACAATGGTTTCAACTTAGAGCTTCAAGATCTGATTTTGTGAATTTTACACTAAGGGGGGGGGGGTATTTATAGGAAAAGTGGAACCGTTAGGATCGTTTTATCGAATATCGTGCCTTGATCTCGTGCGTACATGTGTCCAAGTGGATAAGTTCAGTGAACTTGACCCTTGGCTCTTCATTGGGTGAAAAGGCATTGCCCCTTGATCGAACGAAAGGCCAGATTCTGCATTAAATGCAAAATCTTCTGTCAGACATGTTCACGCGGCCCGCCTAAGGATTTGGCAAATCCTTACGCGCCCCGCCTAAGGTTCCCAGACCAGAATTTTCAATTTTGGTCCCTGCACTTCAGAAACACGTATTTTGGCCCATTTTTGGCACGTTTAAGCCCCGTTAACCTCATTTCAAGGCTCTAAGATGAAGTTAAAGTGTAGGGGACTTGAAATATGCTCAAAAATATTCCGGATGTCGGTTCGTTTGGCCGTACGATCGCGATGTTCGCTTAATTACGACGGAATGCGCATAAGCGTAAAAGATGATCCAAATGACGCGACGAATGGATTTTTCTCATGCCAAACACTAAGGCATAATATTAGGATGCTTACATAAATTTTTGGATGTCCGGATGTATTCAGAACGTGAGTTATGCGCGAAAGTGCAAACTTATGCACTTTTTGACACTTTTAGTCCCTGAATGATCCAAAAGTTTGTTTTAGCATACCAAACCCCTCAAAGCCTATTTCTAAGCTATGTAAAGGATATATATGGTATGTTTAACTTATGGACATGTTCCGGAATGTTCGTTACAGTTCAAATTGGCATACTTTCGCAGTTTGTCAAGTTTAGTCCCTGTAAGCGAATTAACTTGTTTTTGCCATACCAAAGCCTTCAAAACTTATTTCTAAGTTATGTAAAGGTTATTTAAGGTATGTTAAGTGTATGATGGTCTCCCGGAGTATTTGTCGCATTAAACTGAGTACGTTTATGCACCAGTTTGCGTATAATTCTCCAGAAAGCGTTGTAGAGTATGAAATTGAACAAGAATTGATATGTGCAAAGCATACACATATTTATACAAATCCCAAGTATGAAATACAATATTTCCTTGGTTTGGCATTTGTTTGATGGTTGAAGTGACACAGGTGTCACAGTCTCCCCTACTTTAGGAAATTTCGTCCCGAAATTTAATTCTAGAGGAAACTCGTGAGGACAGCTGTGAAGGTTTCGCCTTATAATAGATCCATTGAACCCTTAGGTAAAACCCTGGGCCATGTTAGGATTCTTAGCGAATTTGTTAACCCTCAGAGTGAATTCCTTGAAATAGTAAAACATGAAATTTTGAACTACTGATTGACGAACGTTTCTTATGAAGGCTTATCATAGGAAAACTTGGTGTGTGATTGAGATCAGAATTGGGGGAGTGTGAGAATAAATGACATTGGTCGAGGTCCGAGACTTCTCCCGTATCATTATTCTTGTCACTAGGTCTTAACACATGATGAAACTTCCTGTGGTTCCTGTGCACTGAATTCCATAATTATGTAGGCCTCCATAATTACGTAATTCCTTGCACAGTCCGCACAGTCCATTTCATAATCCGTAGGAAAAATTACTTGAATAAATATGAAGCGATTTGACTAGACCACCAAAGGATCCTTTTAATTCGATCAACGAACGATCTTTTTAACTAGATCAACACATGATCTTCTTAACTAGACCGTCGTACGATCTCTTTAAATAGACCGCTTAAGGGATCATTTTTTATATCATCACATGATATTTCTAATCAGATTTTCAAAATCAATCTGTTTAAGCAGACCTTTCAAGAGGTCCAATTATAGAACAATACTTTATAACCCGAGGGACTTAACTACACTGTTGAAATCCATTGAGGGTTTAAGATAGTATCTTTAGATATTCCATTATGAATCTCTCGTATGAAGATATGAAAGATTCTATGAGGATTTGGATGGATCACATACAACCACAAAACATGTAAGAAAATACATAAGCACAAATTTAGTTAACTTGATTCTTTATTTTGTTATCCTTAGGTATGGATATTAAGGCACACTAGGAATCCAACCTATGGATTTCATTTGGCACTTTAACGATTTATGAAGATCTATCTATAAAGATAGAGGGATTCTCAATAAGTGTTTGACTTTGTTTCTTAAAAGAAACGAGAGTTTAAGGTTCTTGGGGAGATCACAAGTGATCATAATATGACAGAACCATACGAGTAGTTTGTTTTTTTTTTTGGGTTGACATCATAAAGTTGCATCAAGCATTCACACAAACGCATAAATTTTGCAGAAATAAAAACAACAAATCTTTATTTATGTAGCAACGGATTTGTCTTGAAGTGTCAAAAGATAGCAACTAAGGAAATACAAAACACTAATTGTTCACTGCTGCCTCATTGTTCATGTTTGCCTCATTGATGTTGAACACTCGTCCACGCGCTGGAGGTATGTTAACAAGCCTTGGGCAATTGTTTCTGTAGTGGGTAAGGTCACCACAGTTATAACATGACCTGGGGGAACCGTGCTTGAACAGCAGCAGGGTTTGCAGCAGCTTGATTTGCATAACGACAAACATTGATCAAATGTCCCAACCGCCCACAGTGGGTACATTTGTGACACTGCTCTTGCTCTAGATGATGACGGTTGCATTTGTTGCACAACGGTGCAGTACCAACATAGTTTTGTCTTTTACGAGGTTGTGTTGGCTGGTTTGGTGCAACTTGTTTGTCTTGAGCAGTTACAGCGTAGCTTTGAGAGGCTTTGCGCTTTTTCTTCTTGGGCACCTCAGCACTTTCTTCCTTTGTTTCCACATGAGCAGTCTTGTCAGATGGTCTTAAGTCGCCCTTCCGAAACAGCTTGTGCTTCCTGATTTGGGATTCAGTCAGAGTGGCAGCCAATTCAATGGCTTGTCTGACAGTAGTAGGGTTGCTGCCAGTAACGATGTCCTGAACTACGTCAGGAAGCCCATCAATGTATTTCTCAATCGCCTTATCCAGAGGCGTAACCATAGTAGGGCATAACAAGCTCAATTCCTCATAGCGATCAGTATAGGCTCGATGTTCCCCACTGTCTTGCTTTAAATCATCAAATTCCCTTTCTAGAGCCCTAAGCTCATGACGAGGACAGAACTCCTTCATCATAAGAGCCCTAAGCTCGGCCCAAGTCTGTGCTAATGCAACCTCTGCACCGCGGTCTCTCATAACCCCGTTCCACCATGTAAGAGCCCTCTTCTGAAACACACTCGAAGAAAACTTGACCTTGCGATTTTCAGGACACTGTACGTGACGGAAAGTATTCTCAATGCTCTCGAACCATTGAAGAAGACCAGTTGCTCCCTCAGAACCATTGAACTTGAGCGGTTTAGCTGAGTTAAAAATCTTGAAATTGCATGGAGCATTGTTGTTGTTGATGGCTTGAGTTATTTGAGCATAAAGAATTGGGAAGGCAGCAGCCATTTGTTGCGCGATGATTTCCGCCAGTTCAGCATTCGCCATCTGATTGTCGCGTCGAGGAGGCATTCTAAAAGAGGAAACATGAGAGGAAACGAGTGAGAGAATTTGACGAAAATAATGAGATGAAACAAATCTGATGAAAGCAAGGATAGTGGCCGTCTGTCTGTTACTACAAAGCAACAAACGACCTGGTGATTAATCAAAGCAAATAGGTCAAAAATAATGTATCGCGAAGACATGCTCGCCTATAAGTGGACACTCACCCCAAGAGTTCCCAGGTAAGAGTGACTGGTCCAATTATGTGGATTTGTACGAACACTCTAGCCTTAGACAGAAAACTCAGGGTACAGGCATCCACTCTTCCGGATTGCACGTGTTCACATTATTTAGACCAACTTTGACGAGAGTTTTGAAAACTCAAAGGGGTTCAAAACCTTATAACAGAGGGTTCAAAACCTAGTAATCAATCATCCTAGAACGGATGATTAGTTTTCAAAGCGGTTTTGAAATTTATGTTCTTGTTGCGGTCGTCGCCTAAGGATAGGTGACGGTGTTGTTTTATGACTAAACGCAAGTAAACTCGCGTTAGGGTCCTAGGAAGGTTATAGACTAGGTCAAAGCATTACTAATAACCTAATTCCCTATAACCATGAGCTCTGATACCAACTTTTCTGTCACACCCCGACCACGTGTAACAACAAAACGTGGCGGAAACGTCGGGGAGTGTTGTAACAGAATCATTGTTTCATAACACATGGAAATTTAAATATTGTTTTATTGATTAAATGAACTCGTTGTTCTATTACAATCACATAAGTACAACTATGATCTTCCAAGTTTTAAAGTTGCTAAGGCACGAGTCCATCCTAAATGTAGCATGCATCAACAATCATCTCAAGACAGCACCTGAAACATGTGTAAAAATAGGTACGTCAGCATAAAAATGCCTGTGAGATACATAGGTTTTGTGAAAACGGAGTTCATGACTTATGTTTGAGAAAATGTTTAGTCATGAACTTTGTAAATTTGCTTTGTCTTGTAAATCATTTGAAAAACGATAGGATTAGATGATATGTATAAATAAGAGAATAATGTATGGTTAACTGAATAACCATGTAAAATGAGTTTGTATAAGTTAAGTTGTTTGAAAAGCAATGTTTTAATAAAACGTTTATGGTATATATAAAATATACCTTGGTTTTAAGAAAGTTGAATAAGTAATATATTAAAATATATTTCAGTTCCAATATTGTTAACCCAAGTGTACTAAATAACGCCACGGTATGTAATGCAATGAAAACACTTATATATAAGAAGTACCAGCGGCGTATCTACCATGTTTTCATCACATTACACTCGTTCCGTTATCTAAACACTAACCAAAACTAAATCGTTTGATAGATAGTATATTAAATATACTTTAGTTGTTCAAAATAATAGTTTTCAGTAGTATATTACAAGTATGCCTTGGATTTATAAATAACACATTAAACCATGTTTTTGGTTTTGTAACTAACATATCAGTATATGCTTTGGATGTGATAAATAACATATTAAACTATGTTTTAGTGTTGTAACTAACATATCAGTATATGCTTTGGATGTGATAAATAACATATTAAACTATGTTTTAGTGTTGTAACTAACATATCAGTATATGCTTTGGATGTGATAAATAACATATTAAACTATGTTTTAGTTATGTAAGTAACATATCACAGTATGCTTTGGATGATTACAAAATATATGTTGGTTCTGTACAATACCACACATGAGAGTATATCAAACTATACTTTTTGGGAGTATATCAAAATATACTTTAAAGGTGCGATTTAAGAATTCATTCAGACCTGGTGCATCAAACTACACCTTTGAGACTATAGGGATACCACAAAGGAAATCCCTATTTGGATGGAGAAACGAATTGGTTTCAGACATTCCATGACAACAGGAATGGGGTGTCTAGTCCTATAGCGCTATATCATACTACCAATCGGTCTGGTGAACAAAATAAGTACTATTCCAACAATTACTTTTGGATCTTTGAGAAATCAGTGTTTAAACCATAGACAGTCATTTTGTTTGTCAAAAGATAATTACTAACATGTATAATACTTTGAAATCATGAAAATAACAGATAGGTACACATGCTTCACCCCAAAACAGTTCGGAAAACAGTAAAAGAGGGGAACTATGTACTCACCTGAGATTGCTTTGAGTTCCTTGTATAATAACCAGATAATGCTAAAAATCACGGAATATCAACGGCACCTAATAGGTAGCTTATGTTAATATACCGGACCAAATCAGAAGGATCGGACAGTACGCGGGTTTGAAAACCAAACGAGTATGGAGACTCGTGTAATATGGTTTAACAAAGCCTACATACTAAAATGAAACTAATCCTAAGTGCTTACGGTCCATTACGACCTGTTTAGGTAGCTTATGCTACCTTACGCGTCGTTCGCGTAGAACGCGTTCGGAACACCTAACATTGCGACCACACGGTATAACCTCGGAAGGTTATAGCGATGGTCACCTAATGTGTTTGGTCGGGTCCTAATGACCGACCAAATGGGTCGGGTTCGAAAGTATAAGCGATGGTTTAAATCGCTTACCTTACGACCCTATATAAGCACTAAACTAAAAGTGACGAGCTAAGCATGTTAGAACATGCTTAACTAAGTTTAGAAACAGGTTTGGCATCAAAACAAACGGCTTTGATGCCCACGAGTAGTTTGGTTACAAAACATGCAAGAATGCACATTTTGGCCGAAACTACGACTCGTCACCGAGCCTAGATAACGTGGTGATCAGTAGGTATGGTCACTATGGACCATAACCATCGTGATCACGCTCACGTTATGAAGTTCCATGAACTTCGCATCGACCATAAGCTGGTCAATGCAGAAAGTCAACAAAACGTTGACTTTCGGATCGAAAAGCGAATAAAAGAGCGAAAGAAGACTTACGGAGGGTCCCCGAGTGCTAATCAAGACCAAATAGCTCAGGTATGAAACAATGGTTTCAACTTAGAGCTCTAAGATCTGATTTTGTGAATTTTACACTAAAGGGGGGGGTATTTATAGGAAAAGTGGAACCGTTAGGATCGTTTTATCGAATATCGTGCCTTGATCTCGTGCGTACATGTGTCCAAGTGGATAAGTTCAGTGAACTTGACCCTTGGCTCTTCATTGGGTGAAAAGGCATCGCCCTTTGATCGAACGAAAGGCCAGATTCTGCATTAAATGCAAAATCTTCCTGTCAGACATGTTCACGCGGCCCGCCTAAGGATTTGGCAAATCCTTACGCGCCCCGCCTAAGGTTCCCAGACCAGAATTTTCAATTTTGGTCCCTACACTTCAGAAACACGTATTTTGGCCCATTTTTGGCATGTTTAAGCCCCGTTAACCTCATTTCAAGGCTCTAAGATGAAGTTAAAGTGTAGGGGACTTGAAATATGCTCAAAAATATTCCGGATGTCGGTTCGTTTGGCCGTACGATCGCGATGTTCGCTTAATTACGACGGAATGCGCATAAGCGTAAAAGACGATCCAAATGACGCGACAAATGGATTTTTCTCATGCCAAACACTAAGGCATAATATAAGGATGCTTACATAAATTTTTGGATGTCCGGATGTATTCAGAACGTGAGTTATGCGCGAAAGTGCAAACTTATGCACTTTTTGACACATTTAGTCCCTGAATGATCCAAAAGTTTGTTTTAGCATACCAAACCCCTCAAAGCCTATTTCTAAGCTATGTAAAGGATATATATGGTATGTTTAACTTATGGACATGTTCCGGAATGTTTGTTACAGTTCAAATTGGCATACTTTCGCAGTTTGTCAAGTTTAGTCCCTGTAAGCGAATTAACTTGTTTTTGCCATACCAAAGCCTTCAAAACTTATTTCTAAGTTATGTAAAGGTTATTTAAGGTATGTTAAGTGTATGATGGTCTCCCGGAGTATTTGTCGCATTAAACTGAGTACGTTTATGCACCAGTTTGCGTATAATTCTCAAGAAAGCGTTGTAGAGTATGAAATTGAACAAGAATTGATATGTGCAAAGCATACACATATTTATACAAATCCCAAGTATGAAATACAATATTTCCTTGGTTTGGCATTTGTCTGATGGTTGAAGTGACACAGGTGTCACAGATAATGTAACCAAACTTTATGTAAACGGGGTATGATGCTTGGTTAATTATGAAAGTAAAGGATCACTTCTGTGATAAAGATGCAAAGACACAATGATTTATACGAGGAAAAAGCCCTTGATCAATATATGATCTCCGGCATAAAAAACCTCGGGTGATGGCAACTACCGATCACCAAACTTCAATATAAGAACAAAATGGTTACAATTTCGGATGATAATGAGCTGAGTACAAGGATCACTATTGTTTCGAGTGTCTAAGTGTGTGAGAGTTGCGTTGTATGTCGTGTGTCCTCTTCCGAATGAGGAAGAGTGGTATTTATACGTGTGTAGGTGACCTATTTTAGGTAGCTAAACTAATATTCAGCTCATTACCCCTTTAGAAATGAGATACAATCTAGCCTAAATAGCCGCCCATAAATCAAGCCAAGTTTCCATATCCTGTGCAACGTCTATCTTCAATTAAGCTCTTGCCATAATTGTGAAGACGCGTCCCTTGATCATGATGCCTAGAGCGTATCCTGCTAGATGTTCCTGCAAAACAATATTGTATTAAGCGGAAGTGGCCGTTAGTATGAGGATCACTATAATGTCCCATGATCCTGATCCTGAAGTCCTGCTGAGGATCACTGTCTGCCAAAGAAACAAGGATCACTGGTTAGGATCACGTATAAGGATCACCTATAATAAAAATCCAGCCCTAACATGTACCTTCATGATCCTTAACAAGGACAGCACTTACAGCGGTTGAGGATACTGCCAAATATAAGGATAACACATCTCCTTTTTCGGGCTTTGTTAATGCTGGTGCTGAGGACATATATTCTTTAAGGGCTTGTAAAGCATTCTCATGTTTCTCAGTCCATTCAAACTTCTTGTTCTTCCTTAGGATATCGTAAAATTCTTTACATTTTTCTGAGGATTTTGATATGAACCTGTTCAGAGCTGCTATCCTGCCTGTTAGCCTTTGCACATCCTTAGCATTGGCAGGGGATTTGATATTCACTAGTGCTTTAATTTGCTCCGGACTTGCTTCAATGCCCCTCTGAGTTACCATATATTCTAGGAATATACCTGCCTTAACACCAAAGTGGCATTTTGAAGGATTATGCTTCATGTTATAATTATCAAGGATATCAAATGCTTCTTCCAAATCCCTTAGGTGATCCTCAGCTTTCTTTGATTTGACTACCATATCATCTATGTATACTTCCATAGTTTGTCCAATTTGATCTTTGAACATCATATTCACCAGCCTTTGATATGTTGCACCTGCATTTCTTAATCCAAAAGGCATGGCAATATAACAATACAAACCTGTTGGGGTCATAAAGGCTGTATCCTCTTGGTCAGATGGTTCCATCTGAATTTGTTGGAATCCAGATGATGCATCCATAAAGGTCAACAGTTCATGCCCCGCTGTTGCATCCACCATGGAGTCAATGTGGGGTAATGGGAAAGGATCCTTGGGACATGCCTTATTCAGATCAGTGAAATCGACACATACCCTCCACTTTCCGTTTTTCTTTTGGACAACGACCACATTGGCTAACCATTTTGGATATTTTACCTCTCTGATCATACCTGCTCGAAGTAGTCTCTCTACTTCTTCTTGGATAATGGCATTCCTTTCTGGTGCAAACTTCCTCCTTTTTTGATGGATTGGTTTGATAGACCTGTCAATGCCAAGTTTATGAGTTATGATATCCTTAGATATACCTGTCATATCTTCGTGCTTCCATGCAAAGGTAGACTTTCTTCTTTTGAGGAAGGATATCATGTCTTCTTTCATCTTGCCAAGGATCCCTGATCCGATATAGATTTTTGATTCAGGATCACTAGGATCCAAGAGGATTTCGTCCACATCTTGTTCCCTTGCCTCCAAGACATTCCTCGGAGGATACTGTAATTGCTATTGCTCCCTTGGCTTCGAGGTTGGCTTCATGAATGATGTATAACAATCCTTAGCCTCCTGCTGATCACTGTCGATCTTGATTATCCCCCATGGGCTAGGGAGTTTCACACATTGATGATAGGTGGATGGGACTGCTTTCATATCATGTATCCAAGGCTAAACTATCATGATGAGGATCCTGGATGTTAATGCGATCATTCTCATCAAACGTTATCGTCTTTCCTTCCGAGACACTTGAGGTTCGAATAGGTCTCTCTCCATTATCCATTTTTGCTTCCTTTGCATGCCTTTTGGCCGCCGAGAAGGATGTACCACAGATGTCTGATCCTCCGGAAATAAAGTTGATCACTTGTGCATTCGCCGGAGGGGCTGGAGCCTTTTCAGGGATCCTCTCAGGATCCTGAGTCCTTTGCTTTTTTCTTCCTAACAATTCTTTTAGATGCCCTTTGCTTAACAGATATCCAATTTCTTTTCTTAAAGCTATGCATTCTTCAGTTAGATGCCCGAAATCCTCATGGTATGCACACCATTTTGACTTGTCTTTAGTCCCGGATGGTTTATCATTCTTCCTGGGCCACCTAGCTTTTTCTCCTAGATTCTGCATTGCAAGGATTAGTTCATGATTATCAACGGAAAAGCAATATTCTGAGGTTGGAGGATAATCTTCATCATCCTCGTCTTGGTCAACAGCATGCACATTCTGGTTGTCACTTCTATGGTAGGATTTGAATTTATTGTTCTTGAAGGAGGATCCTTGTTTCTCTTGTTTTGAGGATCCTACTTGTCTCTCCTGGATCCTCTTGTCATCCTCTAGCCGGATGAACCTGAGTGCCCGAGTTCTTACTTCATCTAGATTCCTGCATGGTGTCATAACAAGATCATCATAGAATAATGAATCCTTAAGCAGTCCCATTTTGAAGGCTTCAACAGCCGTAGCCATATCCAAGTTGGGAATGTCCAAGGATTCTTTACTGAATTTAGTTATATAATCCCTTAATGATTCATTATGACTTTGAGTTACCCTATATAAATCACTAGTTAATCTTTCAAATTTTCTACTACAAGAGAATTGGTTATTGAATAAATTAACTAAATTAGCAAATGAAGTAATAGAGTAAGGGGGAAGACTTAGCAGCCATTTAAGAGCTGATCCAGTAAGAGTGGATCCAAATCCTTTACATTGGCATGCTTCCTTTAGCTTTTCCGGGATTGGATTGATCTCCATCCTTTCCCTGTATTGTGCTATGTGCTCCTCAGGATCCGTTGTACCATCATACAGCTTCATAGTAGGGAAATGGAACCTTTTGGGTACCTCTGCATCACAAATTGGTGGTGCAAAGCGAGTTACCTTATGGCTTCCATCTGCAATCTCTGGGATAGGCTTGACTACCCCTGGAACACTTGAGATCATATATTTTAGCTTCTGCAACTCCCTGGCCATAGCATGATTGATACCTGTATCCTGCATGAATCCGTGGTTAGTGGTAAGATAATTGTTTAAAGTGTTACCTCCCATTGAGTTCAAGTTAGTGAATCCATATTGCTGGGATTCTGGGATAACGGAGGGACCAGTGGAAGCAATGGTCTGCATTGGAATGAAGTCCCCTTGATGGACATCTAGACTTCCTGTTTGCAAACTTTTTAGGGATCCTGGCATCTGGAAGGATCCTGGTATCTGGGATGATCCTGGAACAAAGGAGGATCCTTGACCCTGGGATGATCCTGGAACAAAGTAGGATCCTTGAAACTGCTGTGCTCCCGGATAGGCTCCTGAATTCATGAAGGATCCCATATGCTGGGGATAGGATCCTGTCGGCTGAAAGTGTGAGCCTGATGCCTGAGTCATTGCTGTTGATCCGAGGTGCAATCCTCTTGATTCTCCCATAATTTGCACATCTGGGATTCCCGATGGCTGAGAAGTGATCATTGGAGTATCAAAGCTCAAGGATTTGGGCATCAGTGGGGAATGATCCTCTGCCGTTTTCTTTTGTCTTTTGAGGTCTCCAATTTCCCTGAGGATCCTTTCATTAGTTTCATCCTGCCGCTGCATATGATCCTTCATCTGCAAAATCAAAGTAAATATGTCACTAGTACTGGGAGTATAAGAATTCATAGCAGAAGAAGATGGAGGTTTAGAGTTAGTAGGAGTTGGTCTCTTCTCAGCATTCTTCTGGGATCCTGCCGGTGGAGGAGGCAGAGTGTTCTGAGACGAGGTGACTGCAGACATCGCCGTGGACGTGTTTTTCAATGATGAAGCCATGTAATTCTTTGAAATGATTTCGAATAAAAGGTTTTCTTATGAATGAAGCACCAATTGCCCCACGGTGGGCGCCAAACTGTTTTGGTCAAAAATCACACAAAGGATAATGCAACCAAACTTTATGTAAACGGGGTATGATGCTTGGTTTATTGAAAAAGTAAAGGATCACTTTAGTATGAAATATGCAAAGACACAATGATTTATACGAGGAAAAAGCCCTTGATCAATGTATGATCTCCGGCATAAAAAACCTCGGGTGATGGCAACTGCCGATCACCAAACTTCAATATAAGAAAAATAGTTACAACTTCGGATGATAATGAGCTGAGTACAAGGATCAGTATAGTTTCGAGTGTCTAAGCGTGTGAGAATTGTGTTGTGTGTTCTTCCGAATGGGGAAGAGTGTTATATATACAAGTGTAAGTGACCTATTTTAGGTAAAAAGACTAATAATCAGCTCATTACCCCTTTAGAAATAAAAGCAAATCTAGCCTAAATTATCGCCCTTAAATCATGCCAAGTTTCCATATCCTTCACAACGTCCATCTCCGATTAAGCACATGCTATAGTTGTAAAGACGCGTCCTTTGATTGTGATGCTTAAGAGCGGATCCTGCTAGATGTCCTGCAAAACAACATTAAATTCAACGAAAGCAACTGTTAGCATGAGGATCCTATGATGGTCCGTGATCCTGATCCTGGAACTCTGCTGAGGATCACTATCTGCCAAAGAAACAAGGATCACTGGTTAGGATCACACGTGAGGATCATGTATTGTAAAAATCCAGCCCTAACAGCCATCACCCGAGGTTTTTTATGCCGGAGATCATTCATTGATCAAGGGCTTTTTCCTCGTATAAATCCTTGTGTCACTTGCATATTTTACCTTAAAGTGATCCTTTACTTTATTCATCAAACCAAGCATCATTCCCCGTTTACATAGAGTTTGGTTGCATTATCCTTGTGTGATTTTTGACCAAAACAGTTTGGCGCCCACCGTGGGGCAATTGGTGCTTCATTCATAAAAAAAATTTTCTGTTGGTGATCTTTCCGGAAGTGTAGCATGGCTTCATCATTGAAGAATACTTCCACAGCGATGTCTGCAGTCAATTCATCTAATGGCATTCCACCTTTGCCTCCACCACCAACCGGATCTCAGAAAATTGCTGAGAAGAGACCAACTCCTATCTTCTCTAAACCTTCATCTTCTTCTGCTCTAACTTCTTCTGCTCCCAGTACTACTGATATATTTGTTTTGGTTAAAAATCACACAAGGATAATGCAACCAAACTCTAAGTAAATGGGGAATGATGCTTGGTTTATTGAAAAAGTAAAGGATCACTTTAGTATGAAATATGCAAAGACACAATGATTTATACGAGGAAAAAGCCCTTGATCAATGTATGATCTCCGGCATAAAAAACCTCGGGTGATGGCAACTACCGATCACCAACTTCAATATATCAAAATATGGTTACAACTTCGGATGATAATGAGCTGAGTACAAGGATCACTATCGTAATGTGTGCCTAAGCGTGTGATAATTGTGTTGTGTGTCTTCCGAATGGGGAAGAGTATTTATATATACAAGTGTAGGTGGCCTATTTTAGGTAAAAAGACTAATAATCAGCTCATTTTACCCCTTTAGAAATAAAAGTAAATCTAGCCTAAATTGTCGCCCTTAAATCATGCCAAGTTTCCATATCCTTTGCAACGTTCATCTCTGATTGAGCGTGTGCCAAAATTGTAAAGACGCGTCCCTTGATTGTGATGCTAAGAGCGGATCCTGCTAGTCATTCCTGCAAAACAACATTAAAGTTAATGAAAGCAACTGTTAGCATGAGGATCCTATGATGGTCCGTGATCCTGATCCTGGAACTCTGCTGAGGATCACTATCTGCCAAAGAAACAAGGATCACTGGTTAGGATCACATGTAAGGATCATGTATTATAAAAATCCAGCCCTAACAATTGCCCCCAAAATATAAGGAGTTTATTGTAAATTAACGAGTTATATTTTGCTTTGATCTTATCTGCAACGGGCGACTCGGATAACTAGCCGTTATAATCGGACTAGCCGTTGCAACCCTTACGTCATTGAAGTGACAACCCTGCAGATCATGATTATAAATAGGAGATAGAGTTAGGATCAATTTGCATTTAAATTCAAGATATACTCCCTTTATAATCTCGTCCGAAGATCGATCAGGTATTCTCCTCTTTTCTTTCTTCCTTCTTTTACTCTGTTTTTCTGCTCCTCTGTTTACATTCTTCTGTTAGTATGTTGCTCCGAAATTCCCCTCACAAGGATCACAAGAAGAGCAGCCCCCCGAAAAGCCAAGGGATCATTAAAGACTCTCCTACTGAGAGATGCTGCTTCACCGATGCTCACGTCGATAGGATCCGTCACTGTTTTCCGGCGGATGCTATCTTCAAGTCATTCACTTCCACCGCTTTAAGCGATTTTATCTCTGACACATGGGTGGCCTTTCCTGTAACTCTGTTCACCATAGGATATTCATATCCTTTTCCAACTTTCACCCAATCTTTCTTTTCTCTGACCGGCATGTCTTATATTCAAGCCATGCCAATGATCTGGAGGGTTTTGTATACCCTGGAAAGGATCATTGAGCAAGAAGGGATTGATTTAGGAATGGCGGAGCTGGCTGAGATGTATGATCTCACAACGTTTGGATCCTGTCGATATTTGTTGAAACGGAAAGCTGGGGAGGATCACCCTGTTCTTAAGGTTACCAAAAATGATACGAACTGGAAGCGGCGATTCTTCTTTGTTAGGAGGGATACCATCCCTAATGGGGAGGATCTGCCCAAGGAGTGGGCTACTCATGGTAGGATAGAGGATCCTGGAAGGATCACTATCAGACTTGTTCCTTAAGGTGAGGATTACTAATATTCTGTTTTTTGTGCAGCCATATCTATTGCTCATCTCAAGTTAACTCCTGCTGCAAGAGAGAGAGTTCTAGCCTTCAAAAAGCTTGATCCTGAGACCAGAAGTTTTCAAGTTGCTACCCAGGATTCACAGGAAGTATCCTCCGCATCTGCCACTATGTCAAGTAAGTATCTTTATTTAAAAAGCAGTTCTATGTAAGATTTTAAATTAGTTAGGGTACTTATCTTGTTTTGATTGTGTAGGCGCTGGGAAATCTGTCAAGTCTGCCTCCAAGTTTGGTATTGACGAGCTTGCCAATGTCAAATCCACAAGGAAGAAGACCCTTGCTGCTAGTCCCTCTGCTTCAGCCCCTAAAGCTCCTATTAGGGGTAAGGGAAAAAAGAGAAAGGCTTCTGAGGATCTTCAAGGATTTCCCCTGCTCCGCCAGCAGTTTCTTGATTATGTTACTGAAGTAAGGATCATTGCCCCTGTCGGTTATCCTGCTTGAATATCCTGCTTTAATATCCTGCCTGTATATCCTGCTTCTTTGAGGATCACCTGGTCCTGAACTTACCTTTTTCCCTTTCTGCAGAAACTTGCTGAAATAGAAACCTACCTTGGCCACGTCGAGGATCAGGATCGCCAAATCGCCGACCTCCAACAAATGGGCGTGTTGAAGGATCTCAAGATAGCTGATCTTGAGAAGGAACTCCGGGCTACAAAGGATGAAGCTGCTCAAATGCTGGTCAACATGGATGGTGAGAAGCAGGAGATCACCCAGGATGCCAAGGTTTCTGCCGCAATAGCTATGTATAAGATACAACTGCAGATGGCTGCGGAGGCTCAGGATCCTGCCTTTGATAAAAGCTCATGGGACGTGGAGGGTTGGAAGGCAAGATTGGCAGAGCTGGAGGACGAGGACGAAGCTGAGGAGATCCCAATGCTGGAAGGTGGTGAGGCTGGCAAGGATCAGGGTGGAGATGGAGCAGCAAAGGTTTGAGCTGCAGGATTGGGCGATGATGGATATTTCGAGACTAGGCCGGAGCCCAATTTTTTTAAGTTTGGTAGTGGTTTTTGTGGTTGTTGATGTTTTGAAACAATTTATGGTCTGTAACTTAAACAATAGTTTTAGGGTTAAGGATCATGGATCCTTTGAACAATAGGTAGGATCGCAAATGGTGGAGGGATCCTCTGTTTGGGGGATGAAGCCTTTGTGATCCTGCCGCTTTTAATTACCTGCACCTGCTATGACCGCAAAGACAATGGACACCCTTTGCCAACCCATGTGGACGGGCCACGTTTTGCTGGTAGAAACGTGGGTTGGCAATTTTGACAACTTTTTTTGAAAGGGTTTAAGATCCTTTGTTAATAAAATAACTTTAATCTTTCTGGCTTACCTTGTTTCGTTATCCTTTATTTATCCTCTTGTTGTCCAATTACTTTGGAAATATATTTGTTAGAATAACAGAAGTT